>NC_133528.1:75167124-76530124 GCF_048544455.1 Silene latifolia
TTGGAATCATTAGTAGGTATAATTCTCTTAATCCCTCTTTAATTATTCTTAATCACTTTCATTTATTCATCATGTTTCACTTTGTTGGTATGATTGACAACCTTGCTAGCATGTTCAACATGATAATGAGTGAGTAGTTTCCTTAGCTAGGGCTAATGGGTAATTAGGGGAAACCAACATGGGGAATGATTCATGCTTAAATTAACATGCTTTCATAGTTTATTTGCTTGCTTGTTGTGATCTCAACTTATGCACATGTTATGTTTGATGAAATGTGAGCCTATGAATCCTTGCATTTTTTACCCATCACCTATCTTTTCAATGAGACTTGTAAGACATAAACTAACTCGAGTCTCATTAGACCATGCATATTGTTGAGTAGGGAAGATTAAGTCGACTTGTAGGTGTTGTACAATCTAATCGATTCGGCTCCGGGACCCAAACTTTCCTAGGATTGTAAGATATAAACCAACTCGATCCATCACAACAATAATTGCTTGCTTATAACTTGAGAATATGTTTGTATGATCAATTTCCATGAATCCCCTATGACCCCATGACACCCTAGTGCTTTTTATCAATTGTTTACAACCCTTTTTATTCATCTTGCTTGTTTACTTTCATTTCTATTTAGTTTAGTGACCTTCTACATCAACCCCAATTGTGACACCCCTTAAGACACCACTAGTTGCAATAGAAATCTCATCTCAATTCCCGTCCCTTGGGATCCGACCTTTACTTGCCTCTTTACTAATTGTAGAGTTGTTTGTGAAGTTATAAATTGTGTTTTGGTCTAGGTTCTCCTAACGACAAGTAACCGAAAAATACGATCCGACCAGGTAGTGTGTGTGTCTGTGTGTTGCTTTAAACACCATCATTTCTCTTACACATTTGACATTCCCATAATTACTTTTGTTCTAACCCATTCACATGAGGATTGGGTGTAATTAAATAAGAATAAAACACTCCCCCACTAGCACACTCCAACCGCCCTCCCTCCTTCTACACAACACTTGTGTTGTTCTTTTTCCACAAAACTTTTGCATGTGGAAAATTCTAGTGTGTTCCTCTCTCTAAAATCCTCAAAAATTAGAAATAAAATATTAAGTGTTATTATTATAAATCTAATATTTTTACTAAGTGTTAGTATGTTTTTCAAGGGCAATCTTACATAATATCAAGTTAATATCAGTAAGATTTTGGGGTATGTTCTTGGGTGCTTAAGAAAGGAGGTGTTCTATCTTGGACACTTGAAGATGGAGGATGTTGCCATTTATTTTAAGCTCAAGAACAACAAGGTAGGAGATCTTGTTGTGCCCAAATACTACCATTACTCAATGTAAGGAAAAATTGTTTTTCCTCTTCTTTTATATTTTTAAGGCTTATATATTACATGCATATTACATAGATCCAAAGATTTCTAAAATAAAGAATCTTGATAACCTAATTAGAGAGGTCTAATTTGGGGTTATGGTCTTTCAAGTGGTATCAGAGTTTTGACTTGTATTATGCATGTTAATTTTAAGCATTTTAATCTAATTATGAGATAATTTAAAATCAAAAATGGTGCTAAAATGAAGATTTTTGCACGAAAATTTTTACATGCATACCTTCTGATCTCAAATGATTTGTGGTCGAATTAGGTGAGTTATGGAATTATTTTGCTATTTATTATCATTTTTGTAGAAAACCTAGTCGAAAATATCGTATTTTGGTTAAGAGGTTAACTAAAATAGTTAAACTTGGATTCTGACCTTGAAATTTTTATATGTTATCACATGATATTTTTAAAAATTCTCTGTAAAATTTCGTAAAACGTTATGAAAATTTGCATGTTTAATGTTTTTTAATGGTTAAAATTCGATAAAAATCGATTATTTTATTCAAAAATAATAAACGGAAATTTCTGGGTATGAAAATTTTGGTATATTCCATAATATGTTTTATATGAAAAAAGTGAAATTTAGAAAAAGTTTTCACACTTGTTGATGTTTATTGGATTTTATTCAATAAAAACCGATAAATATGGATGTCTTTGTTCATAAAATTAATTCGAAATTTTTAGACTAAATTTTTGACCTTTTTTAGATCCCAGGGAGAGTTCCAGAATGTACAAAATTTTTGTGTCAAAATTTTTTAATGGTTAAAATTATTTTTGAATTGTTTATCAAGGTCGTGATAAAAACCGATTTAAATAGCACATGGATAATATCAACTCAAACTAATTCTTATTAAGAAATTAGTGTGGACTAATTTTGAGTTCGAAATCAGTTTAGATAATTTGTTTGAGCTTAAATGAGATATAAGTGTTAATTATTTATTTTTAACGGGTAAAAATCGATAAATTCCGTAAAACCGAGCTTTTTAATAGATTATGCTAAAGGGGCGAG
Organism: Silene latifolia; assembly: GCF_048544455.1. Classification (NCBI taxonomy): domain Eukaryota; kingdom Viridiplantae; phylum Streptophyta; class Magnoliopsida; order Caryophyllales; family Caryophyllaceae; genus Silene; species Silene latifolia. Next base: position 75,169,515 of record NC_133528.1, read on the forward strand.
TTAGGCATGAAAGTTACATCATTTTATTTATATTTTTGTTGTTGAATAAATGTCATTTATTTAATTATTTATGCAATTTTTGTACCTAGTATGGCCTAGTTTATTTTAATCGTTATTATCCGAAATGTAAGGGAATAACGGTTCGTTTGTAATTTTTTTTTGCGATATCGTCTCGCCGGTTTGTAATTATTAATAGTTTTAATTTTTAATTAGATCAAATTTATAATAGGTTTTGCTATGTATTCATTTGTATCTATTTATATGATTTTTAATTTCCAGCGGTTTTTCCCATCGAAACGGAGTCTATTTTGGAGGAGGTTCCAAATCCCACAAGACGGTGCATGCTTGGAAGATGTTCCAATTAAGATACTAGGGACCAAGGAGTTGGTTTCCGAATATTTAATAGTCTAGTTAATTTGATTAGTTAGGTGGCCATACTAGGATTTATCAGTTTTTGCATGTTTATTTATTTCATATTATGCTAGTTCATCATGCCGACATCGCCACACATGCAGTTTATTTAGTTTCATGCTTTTATCATTCTTTTGTCGATTTAAGGTTATCGAAGATTCACCTAGTTAGTTCACTTAATGGAGAATGATAACTAATTGACAAGATCTCTCACATTTTTTAAAAAAAATTGTGATTAGCCTTACCAATTATTAACACCTATGAATCCCTTGTTCATTAGAGCCACGCTCGCCCAAGCGGGGTGTTCTCTTTTTACCTCGCGTAAGTAGGGTGATAAGGGTTATCACGCGCCAAAATTGGTTGGACTCAACGGGGTATAAGACGGTCTTGTATTCCGGGGCTAGTAGATGGATTTGTTGAAATCCGTCGACCAAGAGTTCTAAAGGTAGAATTAGTCAAGCGTTAACTTATCGAATTCAGATAATTATGGGATGTTTCGCCCAAGCGATGCCTATTTTTGTCTGAAGACGGATCTTGGAATCATTTATATAATTTAGTTAGAGGTCATTATATAAATGGACGTGTTAAAAATGTTTATCAAGTTTTTATAACATAAATGTTAATTTTTACTATTTTTCGTTCATATTCATAAATGTATTTACTATGACATCGCGCATTTCATTCTCCTTTCATCCTCTATTTATTATTATATTCGTTTCGTTCTTTCATAGAAAGGAGTTTCTTTGAAGGAATTTGGTAGCATTGAATGGAAATATGATTTACCAATTCACCTACATTAGCTTATAACGATTTTTGCGATTATTTTACAACTAGCGCCCATACATTTTAAAAGGGATTTCGTGTTGTAAACTCTTATTACGAGTTTAAAAGGGAGTCACATTTTATCAAGATAGTCTTGATTTCGGAAGTGACACCTCCGTCATGATGATGACATATTAGTTTTAATTACTCAAGAGTAATTCAAAAGTTTGCGAAAAGAGTTTTCTAAAACATATAGAATACTCCAATAGGATACCGTCAAATGGCTCACTTCGAGAAAGGCCAAATCGATTGTTTATGCGCTAAAGATTTTATGCATATGATGACAATTTAACGGTTAGGTAGTCCAATTTCGCAAGAAGTTGAGATTTTGCCACATGTTGCACTCACTCTATAGTAATTTACTCTTACTAAGTGTATAAAATATCACGAATGACATGAAGAGAGGTCTTCATGAGATTCATTTTTGCTTGTTGAAGCAAAGAGGAATGTGAAAGTGAGTGGGAGTTAAGAAGAAGCAAACCCTAGATGTATGTGATAGAACAAAGTTGAAAGAGACATATGCTCAATGGATAGGCTAGTTCCACTATCTTGCTATGACATACCATACGGGTCATTTCTTTGTAAAGAAGTTTACATGAATTGATAAAACGTAAGACGTCTAGCACAGGACATTTTTGTATCGAAATGATGCTAGGGTAGCAACGATTTCGATAGGGACAAATGTACCTAAATTTGGTTTTAAAAGAATGTAATCATCTATGTTTATACATAGAATGAATCACTCATGTGATTTAAAACAAAAGGTTGTACCTACTCCTATGATAACTTGGTTGTTGGTTTAGACCACTCAAGTTAGAGGTTGTAGATACCTCATTTCTGCACCTCCCACAATTGTGACAGTTCGTAAGTTTATCGTCAAGTGATCACTCAAACATTTATGTCTACCTCTTAATTGTCATCTACGTGCCTATACGGTGGTTTTGGCAGTAATAAGAGTACATTTGGAGTCCGGGCCTAAAACCGTCTTCATTTTCTGATAACCATTAAAATGACGAGTCATAATGTTCTGGAATGTTCCGGATATTTCTATTCCATATTTTACAATCTTTTAGTCTTTGTTAAACAATTTCCCGTAATATTCACATAAAATATTAAGGAAAACCAAATTATTCCGTTATTCCATAAACCAAACATGGAAATCTTTCTTCCGAGGGAGGAAGCCACTTAGGAAAGGACGCAGCAGGTGCTGCGCCTCTTCGAAGAGACGCAGTGCCTGCTGCGCCTCTTCCCAAGTCCTTTTCTGCGTATTTTTCGTAACTTTTCATATCTTTTCAAGATTCACTTCCAAAGTTTCTCCGAAAACCCTACTTCTTCCGCGTGATTAGTATAAATAGAGACCTTCGGTCTCACATATTTCTCACGCGAGTGTCCGCCCTTCTCTTCTCCCTTTGCATTCTAGACCACGTTCTTACTTTTTTGGCGCCTACGTGCTTGAACATTCGACCACGTAATCTCGAATCTTTCTGAGTATCAGACACGTTTTGCATGACCGACCAATTTGACCAACTCCACCATAATCAACTTTAATCAATCTTAGTCGTTTTCCTCTTACGAGGGCACTTTCGTCTACATTCGAGTCGAGCATCACTAATCGTAAACTTAGTTCATCTCGTTTCGTTAAACATGTAAGTCTGAGGGTGTATTATCCCTGTTTTATTATTTTTCTTTATTATTGTAATCACAATTGTAAGATTTATGTCGAAAGTATTCTTAAAACCGATTTATAAAACTATGTTTAAAACCCTTTTTTACGGATTATCAGGAGACAGACGTCGAAAAAGGACGCAGCAACTGCTGCGCCTCTTCGAAGGGACACAGCACCTGCTGCGTCTCTTCGTGAGGCTGCCGCAGTTCCTGCTTCCTTTCTTCTTCCTTCGTCTTTTGTTAATTCGTTTGTTTTTATTTTGTTTTCTTTCGTTCTTTGATCCTTCAATATAATAATTTAAACATAATAACTTGACATGTAAATAATTCATTAGTACTTAATTTATCATTAATTCTCGACTCAAATCCGAAATAACCAATATTTGCGGGTTTTCGTCATTAAAGTCAAACCGGGTTGTATAAATTCGATTCATTCATATTGGTTTTCTGGAATTCGATCTTTGATATATTCTTACCTGCTTATTATCATATTCATCATTAGTCCATCATTAATTCATCATGTTTAACCTAATTAATTTGTTTAGTTCATTGATTTGTTAATTAATCCATTAAACCTTGTAATTAATTCGTATTAATCGATTTCATACATGTTTATTGTTTTTATGACCGTCAATCATATGTAAATAACCTGCTAATCACTTCCATCCGAGTAAATAATATTAATCAATCATTAAATTCACCAACGAACTTTAACGACTTGCAATTTCGGCTTCACAGCCAGAAATGAGCCAAGGAACAGACGAAGCAACTGCTGTGCCTCTTCCAGGGGGCGCAGCAATGCTGCGCCTGTTCCTGGTTGATTTCTGTCTCTGAACTCCCGTCTTCCTTTGACCTAGTTTTAGCTTATGTATTAATTAACTACTATCCGTATTATCACCTTAATTCCTGTTCGTTAATTCCTTTATTCTTTCTTTTCTTAAATTATCCGTTTTAAAAGTATTTTCGATACAAATCATTAAATCCGATGTAATTATTGTAATTTTTCTTTATTGTATTTATTATTGTATTTATATTTCTTGTATCACTTGTATGCCTTCACATGTAATCAATCCTAAATCTCTACTTCGACATCAATTGTATGATTAAATTACGTGATAACCGACTTTGTATTAATTCTCACATGTTAGGATTAAAACGTTGGATGTTGCATTGCATGCATATAATCGACAATATATCGAGTATAGATAACTTCCCTAATCATTAGTAGAGGCCGCTATCGAGGCGGGCGGGATTAGGTGTTCGATCAAAAGAGCTTCCTAATACGTACCCTCACCCCTTACTCCAGATCTCTGGGAACATCCGTGTTCATTGGCATCCACGAGAGTCATTCTAGACATAGAATGCTAAGGGTAACGAGTTCTTTGTGTTCATGTCACTACTTTGTGTCTTGACACGGCATGAGGTATTCGAACGGTTTCCAAATTTTCACAATGAATTGGTGGCGACTCCACAAATGCAAACGCTTGTTCTCCCCCAAGCGCCCCCGTGGGCCCATTGTCCACAGTTTGGCGACTCCGGTGGGGATAATACACTTACGTGTAGCCAAAAGAGTGAAACTTGAACAAGGTTAGGGAATAGTTTGTACAAGACAATTGTCGGTTTTCATAACTCAGGCTTCCTAGATCGTTTTATTCGGCCTTCCTAGGCCCAACCCAACCCATTCGACCAATCATCCCGTCTAAACGGTCCTAATTCTTATTTGGGCCTAAGGATGGATAGAGATTGACGTCATCCATACCGTGGTACTTACTCTTGTTTGTATCAAGGACTTTCACTACTTGAGGAAATGGACTAGGAATCGGCCTAACTCTTGTTTGGTACGAGCCTCTCCACAGACCCCGGGTTTGATCGTTCGGTATGGCAACCCACCCTTTAAACCAAAATCCATTTAAATGCACTCAGCATCCCGTTATAACGCTTGTATATTGTTTGTACCATACGTGATCACCACTTTTCTAAACAAAACCATGACGATTTTTGTAAATTCAAAATCCTTCTTTAAAATGTAAAATTTCGAAAACTTGGGCCTAATATTAGCGCAAAACAAGCCGAAACTCTGTCCAATTGTCGAGTCAAAATTCGGGCCTCAAAACCCATTTCAAAACCTCACTTCGAGTCCACTCCTACAACTACACTAAAGTTGACTAGGACCAACATTTTTCAAACTTTGTAATTTCATCAAGACTCACTTGACACAAGTGGCACACTCCCACTTCACGAGTCAAAACATTTCTTTTCGAGTAAGCGTGCTAGAGTGGTCGATCGTGTTTTGATTTGTCGTCGATCTATTATTTAGTTTTCAAGATGCCTGAAACAAGCGACGTGAACCTCAACCAAATCCAGAATGGTAATGATCAAATTCTAGCCGTGTTAGCTCGTCTCTAAGTTATTCAAGACCAAGTGTATGATCGCCTTGACACCATTGAGGATCGAATATATGCCGTAGAAACAACGATGCCTCCTAGATAAAATGAAATAGCCGATGACTTCGGGGACGAAAACCCTCCCATGGGTATGACTGCAGCTGAGAAACGACTCCAATACTTAGAGGAGCAATTGATGTATCTCAAAGGGGATGATATTTATAGGGAGAATAATCGTAAATATGAAGCTGTGAGTTCCAAGTTGCCAACCAACTTCAACATGACGGATATCCCTAAATTCAAGGGGCACGAAAACCTTTTGAACCATATCCGTGCCTTCAAGGATTACATGTCTATCAAAGGGATTAAACCTGACATGTTCTTATGTATCTTTCCTTCATCTCTTGACACCATCCCAAAACAATGGTTCTATTCGCTAGAACATAAGAAAATCGCTACTTGGGACGATGCCGCAATCGAGTTTGCTAAACAATATGTGGATAATGCTGAAATCCAAGTCAACATGCGCACTTTAGAGGTTCTTACCCAAAATGACAAAGAAGGTTTCACCGATTTCCTAAGTCGGTGGAAGAAGACTAGTACTCAACTTGTTGAACGCCCAGATGAAGCCACCCTCGTGGAGAAATTCGTGGACAACCTAAAGCCCATCTATGCAAATCATTTGAGGTATCAAAACATCAAAACTTTCAAAGACTTGACCGTACTAGGGACAAGGATCGAAGATGACATTCGTAAAGGGCTCTTGTCCAAAACGATAGCTTATGGATATCAAGGCTCAACAAGTAGTTCTTACGGCTCTACTAGCAAGACTGATGAAGTTAACCTCCTCGAGCCATCCAAGAAGAGTGCCTCTCCAAGGAAATTCACAAATTTAGGGGACACGTATTCCAACGCTCTGAAAAGGTTGATGAAGCTGGGCAAACTTCAACCCATAGGTCCTACACCCGAACCAGAAAAGAATCCAAATTCTGGGATGAGAATTCGTACTCCGAATACCATTGAGGTAAGGGATATGATACAGAGAAATGCTACAAACTGAAAAATGTACTTCAAGATATGATTGAAGACGGTCCCTACCAATACCACCTGGAGGTAAGCCTAACAACACTCAGAATCCTCTTGGAATTCTGATGATCACAAGTGAGGAATCTACCATAGATTGTTCACATCTCATCTCTCCAGTCGAAAATGAAGTTCATACGATAGAAAATGAAGGGAACTACTCCACCATTTCTCCAACCATCACTGATTTCATTACATGGGCAAAGAGTGTGGATAGGCAAGTCGTGGAACTAGAGAGTGCAGTGGCAACCTTACGTGGCCCCAACGCCGCACCTAAAGAACGTGCACCACTAGTCTTCTCTCAAAACACTACAATGCAAGAAGTAATAGCCATGGTTGATGAATTAGTCGACCAAATTATCCATTTAGAGGCTGAAATCATGAGAATGAGAGAGCTTGCTACTATCAATGGAATATGGGCCGATGATGATGAAGATGAGTATCTAACTGAACACTACTTAGTCAAAGCCAATGAAGAAATAGTCCAGAATTGTGAAAATCAAGATGTAGATCACCTCACTCGTTCAGGGCGCCCATACCAAAATACTTCTCAAAATGGTCCCATAGCAAACGGTCCAAACAATGTAGTCGTACCAAATGATAATGAAGAAGGCTCTACCGACCATTTACTAAAGCAACTACAAAAGACAAAGGCTGATCTTTCAGTCTGGCAACTAGTGTCAAGCTCATTCCCACATCACCAAGCTTTACTACAAGCTTTGGCCAAACTAAATGTGGCACATAACTCTACACCCGACGACGTAGTCAACTTGGTCTTCCAAGAATCACCAAAGCTAAGTAATCCTATTACTTTCTCGGATGAGGATTTGCCACCCTTCGGTGCTAGTCATGACTTGGCTCTTTATATCATCGTCATTTGCTTAAAGAAGAATGTGCCAATGACCTTGGTAGATGATGGCTTCGCAGTCAATGTTTTACCCTTGAAAACGGCATACAAATTGGGCATGAAAGAATCGGATTGGACCCCTACCGACCAAGGTGTTCGCGCATATGATGGTACACGATGAAAGGTGGTAGGACTTGTTGACCTAACCATAGCCACAGGGCCGATTGAGCGAAAGGTCAATTTCCAAATAGTGGACATTGAGGCATCCTTCAACATACTTCTGGGCAGACCCTGGATTCACGCTTCCAAAGCGATAACATCCACACTCCACCAGAAAATTAAAATCCCACTAAATGGTAAGGTGGTGACGATCACTTCGTCGCCCATCAAGGCAATCATCGAAAAGAAGTCAAGCAATCAAGTCCTTACAGATCCAGTATATGAACTTGGGGGCTTCCATATCATAAACATCATAGAGAGTGAATTGGCACCATTATACTTCAATCCCTACTCTAACTTAGTGGTCAACCACATACTCAAAACCCAGGAATACTTCCCGGTAATGCCTTTGAATCCTATCCTAAGAAACACCTTTGCGCCCTTCAAAGAGGGTAATTCACAAAGAATACCCCTTAGATTAGGATACAAACCCACCAAAGAGGAAGTTCTCGAGATGCTCGCTCAATTTCAAAACCGCAAGAATGTGGGGATCCAGATGCGACCCTATCTCCCTAACCTAAATGGATACTTCGTTAGGGAAGGAAATCAAGAACTCTTTCATGGATTTCCTGAACCTTGGCATTATCTCGAAAGGAAGTTAGCCGGAATCGAAATCTTTCACGATTGCTACTTCATTCCTCCAGAAACGGTTCCTACCGTCAAGACTCGTCAAGCACCTTACCTGGACGAACAAGCCGTGAGTCTACTCTTTGGAGAAGATCGATTTGTTAGAGCCGCGCAGGATGAGATCATTACCATGATACTTCAAGACGATCACTTCAACCCTACCGCGTTAATCACAGAAATCAACACCAATCAGCAGAAAGGATGGAGAAAATTGATCAAGTGGACAAACAATCAAGGAAGACTCTTCAAGCTCACTACTGGAGAAGGAGAGATGTTCAAAGGATAACCAGAAGACGATGAATTCGAGTCAGAGTCAGAGTCGGAGTCAGAGTCGGAGTCTAGAGAAGTTCCTAGAGAGTCTCCTCCTGTCGTCATTCCCACTCCCCTCGTTTCTCCTAGCTTAGTGTCGAATAGCAACAGTAGTTCGGGAAATTTCCCAACCGCTGTCCCTTTACCGCCACTGACCACAGATCAGATGGCTTCTTTGTTTCAACTTTTCTCAAATCTTAGTATGAATAAATCAGGTTCTCCTTGCTCTTCGTGTTATCTTGAATGCAATTCTGTTTACGATGATGATGAGAATGAACCAGACCCTGACTCAATCGAAATACCTCCCTACATAGCCAAAGAAATATTAAAAGAGGTGGAAGGGGGACTAGTGATAGAAAATACTGAACCCATCAACGTAGGAACTGAACTAGAACCCCAAGAACTTAGGACAGGGACAACCTTGAGCCCCACCGAAAGGGCCAATTTCATAGACCTCCTACACGAGTTCAAAGACGTTTTTGCTTGGTCCTACAAAGATATGCCAGAGATCGACAAGGACATTGCAGAGCATAGAATCCCAATCAAACCAGGTTTCAAACCCGTGAAACAGAAGCTTTGTCGAATGAGGACAGAATGGGCTCTCAAGATCAAAGAAGAAGTCGATAAACAATTCAAAGCTGGGTTCATCAAAGTTTCCGAGTACTCAGACTGGGTAGCTAACATAGTACCCGTACCCAAAAAGGATGGGAGAATCCGTGTTTGTGTTGACTTTAGAGACTTAAACAAAGCAAGTCCTAAAGACGACTTTCCTCTACCACACATCGACATATTAGTAGATAATACGGCAGACCACGCGTTTCTATCCTTCATGGACGGATACGCGGGATATTGTAGGAAATATCGGTAGACTTCCCTTTAAATTATAAGAATTATAACGAAATTATGTTTATGAATACGAGTCATAAATGAAATAGCATAAACAAAATAGAGAGATTAAGAAATAACCTTCGGTCCTAGCAAATATGGCCTATGAACAATATCGCAATGATATTCTCCTATTAGTTGCACCCAAGATGATATGAGATATGCCTTTGTTCTTGCTAGAATAGATCCTCAAAATTCACTAATTAATTTTTAGGGTTTTTGTGTGAATGATGAGAGAATTAGGTCAAGAGAATTCGAGAGAAAATTGATCTCCCTTTTGCTCTCCAAAACCGTGTAGAATAATGAGTCCCAGGGGGAGATTTTATTCTTCCTCGTTTATCTCTTTATTTCGGTTTCACTAACCCAAAAAAAAGGAGAGAAATCTTCTTATTTTTGGTTATTTTATAAATGTATAAAATGTGTATTTTATATCAATTGTCATGTATATGTCGACATGTATTAATAAGTCCACTTATAACAGTTTGCAGTCGATTTATCAATACCACTCTGTCAACATTTTATTATGACAATTCCGCATATTATATACATTAACTATAAATATAACATATTTATAATTTGCTAATTAAATATAACTGGTTACATTTAATCACGAATTAACAACTTAATTCGTTTAAGCTAACATTATATACATTAATTAAATATAACAGTTTATATTCAATTTACGAATTAACAACTTAATTCGTCTCAGCTAATATTATTTAATCGGCATTAAATAATCGTCTCATTATCACATTGACTAACTGTTTAGTCAAATACATGAACTTACCTTTTAGTCATATAAGGCATCAATGTGATTACATTTCATAATCACATCTCTCAAACACATCCTTTAGGTGTGACTTTTAGGGTCTAGTTGATCACCGCCATTAGTATGATAATAACGTCAAACTTTCTAGCAATCCAACCGTTATTAGGTAATCGTTAATCAACTGATAAAATACGAAGTATACCCTTGTGAACCTATAAGAGATTTATAAATGTTATCACACTAATTTGTGGAGGACACAAGCTCCAACAAACTCCCACTTGTCCTCACAATTGTATGTGCGATAACCGTTTCTCATATCCTAAAATTTCTCCCACTCAATGTAAAACAATTTGAAAAATCCGTATTCACAAAGGTCGTATTTTACAAGTGATCAATATCAAGAGTGGTTTCCCCGACTAGAGAGTAACTTAACTGATAAACGAATCATCATTCGAGCATGGCCATGTATTTCAGTTACAACTCCTCGAGTGGCCCTGAGAAATAACTATACCTGATAAAGGTTGGATATTTTCTTCAACTCGAATCCTGCAGATATAAGCACAGTATGAAATGACCCAGAAAAAATCTACTTAGTCTCCTGTTACGGCAGACCATGTGAAAGAAACCAAAGTCACCCAAAAACTGCCATAATCTCAAGAGACAGTCGATAGTCAAAAGAATCGACTCTAGGAACACAATGGACGTCCAATCCACGACCTGGCACCGAATGTTTTTAAACATTTAGGACTCCATTACGTTGTCACAAAAATAATTGTCCTACGAGGTATCGTTATAACCCGTATTTGTGATCGATCAACCAAATGATTGACTTACAGCTCGTTGAACCCACCATCAATCGACTGCACAATATAATAGCCAGAGTTATAGCTCATTAAGGCGATTACAGACCAAAACAAATATAATGTAATTCAGTTCACTTTGTGGCGTTCAATGTTGTCAGTACAATCCACATGAAAAAAAAATATTATATTAAAACGATGAAGTTATAAATAGTATATGAAAAAGATAATGTATCGAATTCATAATCAACTACTACAACTCAGGAACACGTTTAATTCCCATGGAGGATAATGTATCGAATTCATTAAAACGATGAAGTTATAAATAGTATAACGTGCCCTTCATGCTTATCATAATTCAACGGTTTAGTGAGAGGATCCGCGATGTTGTCATCCGAAGCTATCTTGTCAATCACTATCTCTTCTTGCTCCACGTAATCACGGATCAGGTGAGCTTTCCGATGTACATGTCTAGATTTGTTGCTAGACTTAGGCTCCTAAGCCTGGAAGATGGCACCTCTATTGTCACAATAGATGGTGATCGGGTCATTCGAACTAGGAACTATCGTAAGTCCTTGTAAAAATTCACGCATCCATATAGCTTCCTTTGCTGCTTCCGAAGCGGCATAGTACTCGAATTCAGTAGTAGAATCTGCTACAACATCCTGTTTGGAACTCTTCCAGCTGACCGCAACACCATTAAGAGTGAAGACGAACCCGGACTGAGATTTTAAATCATCTCGATCCGTTTGGAAGCTAGCATCTGCGTAACCGATTGCGCATAGCTTAGTATCTCCTCCATAAGTCAATACCCTATCCTTAGTCCTCCGTAGGTACTTAAGGATGTTTTTAACAGCTATCCACTGTGTTTCACATGGATTCTTTTGGTACCGACTCGTCATACTCAATGCATATGCCACGTCTGGACGTGTGCATATCATGGCATACATGATTGATCCTATTGCAGATGCATAAGGAATACGACTCATGCGCTCAATCCCTTCAGGCGTCGTGGGTGACTCAGACTTGCGCAACTGCATCCCAGACATCATTGGAAGGTTCCCCTACTTGGAGTTGGTCATGCTGAACCTTTCAAGAATCTTATCCAAATAAGACTCCTGACTCAGTGATAACGTCCGTCGTGATCTATCTCGGTAGATACGGATTCCCAATATGCGTTGTGCCTCACCCAGATCTTTCATCTGGAAATGGTTCTTCAACCATCCTTTAACCGAAGATAAGAGAGGAATGTCATTCCCAATCAAGAGTATGTCATCGACATACAATATCAAGAAAACAATCTTGATCCCACTCGACTTGATTTATAAGCATGGTTCCTCGACCGATCGAGTGAAACCATACTCTTTTATCACTTGGTCGAAACGATGATTACAACTCCGAGAAGCTTGCTTAAGTCCATAAATGGAACGCTTAAGCTTGCATACTTTCTTAGGATTCTCAGGATCTATGAAACCTTCGGGTTGCACCATGTAAAACTCCTCCTCCAAATAACCGTTTAAGAAGGCGGTTTTCACATCCATTTGCCAAATTTCATAGTCATGAAAAGCGGCAATTGCTAAGATAATCCGAATGGAACGCAGCATAACTACGGGTGCAAAAATTTCATCATAATGCAAACCGTGGACTTGAGTGAAACCTTTTGCCACTAGTCGTGCTTTATAGTTATCTGGTTGCCTGTCTACAGAACCCTTTATTTTGTAAAGCCATTTGCACTGTAGAGGTTTTACCTTATTAGGTAAATCAACTAGATCCCATACGTCATTCTCATACATGAAGTCCATCTCGGATTGCATGGCTTCAAGCCATAGCTTTGAGTCGGAATAGGTCATGGCACCTTTATAGGTAGCGGGTTCATTACTCTGTAGGAGCAAAACGTCACTCTCCTCGACCATACCAATGTATCTATCCGGAGGATTAGAGACTCTACCCGACCTCCTAGGTTCCTCAGGAATATTAACCGTATAATCAGTTGGAAGAACAACTTCCTCCATCTGTTCCTCGGTTGTTGGTTCTTGAATATCCAACAGCTCGAAGGTTCTATTACTTGTCTTGTTTTCGAGAAATTCTTTCTCTAAGAACGTCGCACTAGCCGCAACAAAAACTCGATGTTCGGTAGGCGAATAGAAGTAATGACCAAACGTTCCTTTTGGATAACCAATAAAGTATGTCTTGATGATCGTGGGCCGAGCTTATCCTCGTTTCTCCACTTGACATAAGCCTCGCAGCCCCAAACCCGAATAAAGGACAAGTTAGGGACCGTTCCCTTCCACATTTCATATGGAGTCTTGTCGACAGCTTTAGTCGGACTTCGGTTAAGTATAAGAGCAGCTGACAAAAGAGCAAAACCCCATAATGAATCAGGTACTACCGTGTGACTCATCATGGATCGAACCATATCAAGTAATGTTCGATTTCTCCGTTCGGACACACCATTTAATTGAGGTGTTCCAGGTGGAGTTAGCTGTAAAACGATTCCACAGTCTTTAAGGTGTTGATCAAACTCATTTGAAAGATATTCGCCACCCCGATCTAAACGGAGTGCTTTAACCTTTCTACCCAGTTGGTTCTCAACCTTGTTCTGGTATTCCTTGAATTTTTCAAAAGATTCACTTTTATGCTTCATTAAGTAGACGTATCCGTATCTACTCAAATCGTCCGTGAAAGTGATAAAATATCTATAGCCATCTATAGCGGTAATTGACATAGGTCCACATACATCAGTATGTGTGAGTCCTAATAGGTAACTAGCGCACATTCCAACACCTTTGAAGGAAATTCGAGTCATTTTGCCAATGAGACATGATTCACACGTGCCATATGTAGAAAAATCGAATGCGGGAATAGTCCCATTCTTGACGAGTTTCTTTACACATTTTTCATTTATGTGTCCCATTCGACAATGCCATAGATAGGTTTGATCTTTGTCACCAACCTTTAATTTCTTATTATTCACGTGTAATATATCTGTAGCTTGATCTAAGATGTAAATTCCATTCATGGAAAATGCTTTGCCATAAATCATTTCATTGAAAGAGAAAATACAACTATTATCCTTTATTGAAAATGAAAAACCGTCTTTATCAAGTACGGAAACTGAAATAATGTTCTTAGACAAACTGGGTACATAGTAACAGTTATATAAATATAACTCAAAACCGCTAGGGAGTTGGATTACATATGTTCCCTTCGAGACTGCAGCAACTCTAGCTCCATTCCCGACTCGCAGGTCCACATCACCCTTTCCGAGAGGTGTGATGTTTCTTATGCCCTGCAAATGATTACACAGATGAGAACCACAACCAGTATCAAGTACCCAAGTTCCGAAACTTGCATGGTTAATCTCAATCATATGAATATAAGATGACATACCAACAGGAATGACGCGGCCTGCTTTTATGTCCTCACGGTACACGGGACAGTTCCTCCTCCAATGTCCAGTCTTGTGACAATGGTGGCACTCAATGTCACCGCCCTTGCTCTTTGTCTTGCCTTGTGAGCCACTAGTCTCACCAGTCCCACTCTTACCGTTTCCTGGCTTCTTGAACTTTGGCTTACCTATAGTTAGGTCGCCTGGAGCTTTGCCCTTACCCTTATTCTTGTTGGAAATCATGAGAACATCTTGCTTCATGCTCCCACTCAATTTCATATCCTTCTCGGTCTGTACGAGAAGTGAGTGTAGCTGATGAGGACTTTTCTTCAAGTCATTCATGTAGTAATTTGCCGTGAAAAGGGCAAAACCATCATGAAGTGAATGAAGCATTCGGTCAATGACTATGCTCTCACTGATTTTGCAATCAAGTGCCTCCAAATTCTTGACATTCTCAATCATGTTAAGAATGTGTGGGCTAACCGGTTGGCCCTTCTGGAGTTTCGCATCAAATAAGCGACAGGTGTGCTCATAAGTAACGATTCTCGGTGCTTTTGAGAACTCGTTAGTGAGCGTGGTGAAAATCTTGTTTGCACCTTGGGCAATGAAGCGTCTCTGCAAATTGGTTTCCATTACAAAGATGAGTACGTTCTTTATCGCACCCGCTTCCATGACGAAATCACTATAAGCAAGTGACTCGTTAACTCCTGCATTGAGGCCTGGGTTTACCGGTATTGGCTCAGTTAAATACTTGAGCTTACCGTCGCAATGGCGCGATCGTAGTGTTGCCTCCCGGTCCGCAAAGTTGGACCCATCATTCTTGATCGTGTGAACGATTCATGTTGTCCATGAAAACTTTAAGCCAGGACTCGCGTCCAAGTGTGGCACTTGGCATTGGGATTTCGTTATTTCCAGCCATTTGTTGTAACAGTATTATCAAAATAAACGTATTCTACACTGCGAAAAGAAGAATAAAATAATAAGCATATGCATCGTTATGATTTTAAGTCTTAATGCAAAACTGTTATAAGCGAAGACTCAAGCATTTATACAATTGATCTCCCTCAAGAATTATATATATGATCCCAAGACTCAATTATCTGTAAATTGATAAGCCAACCTTTTGGGTAATTCTACTGTTAGAATTCTTGGTCGATAAATTTCTGTAAATTCTATCTTTAGTCCATCATAATCACGAGAAACTCTTCGGACTATAATGTTGAGATAAACTAAGTCAACACAAACTACTTACCAAACGTAGAAGGGGTCATATTATGCCTACCGACGAAGAAGGGATTCATAGTTGTTTGCCCTTTTAAAGACTAGTCTCAATTTCCGTTTTAGAGGAAGATCCCATCAACTTTATTTTAATTCATTTTAAGTGAACCAATATCTAGCATGCGTGAATGAATAAACTAAGGTGATGGCTTAAATAGTGTGACATCTTTATGTCTATGAAAACTAACATTCAATCTATATGAGTCAATTTTCATGCATTTTAGTAGGTGGTTTGGTTTTAGGCGGAAAATGATGCACTAACTATCATGTGAATGAAAAAACAATAAGAACGGTAAAACGTAACACATAATAAAGTCCTAGTGTGGCCTATCTACCAAAATTAACATAAATACAACTTTGGAATCTATCCTTGGACCCGAAAAGCTTGTCTTGATGTTCCATCTTGATCCATGTAGCGGGAGTGAGCAATCCAATCTCCATCTTTAGTCTTCTAAAAAAATTACAATTTAAAATTACATAATAAACCTATTTACATTCTAATTTCAAAACCGTAATAAATAATGAAAACCAAACGGAGATACGAGATCTCAAATTACATTAAAAATTATGTATCCATCATTACGAAAACATAATTTAACTAAGGCCACACTAGGTATTACAAATTACAACCGATTGCAAAAAAAACGTAAATAAATCCATTCAACGATTCATTCAACTAAAAAATGCATCAACTAAAAAAAATTAAACATGCAAGACATAATTCCTTAATTATGTAGATTAATTTACCCAAACCACCTATTTAAATGATCAAATTAAGTGACAATTCCTTAATTACTCACATTAATTTCAATCTTAATTCACATTAATCTTGTAATATGAATTTAATCCAACATTATTTTAAACTTCTTTAAAATAATTAGGTATCTAAAATTGTGAACTTCTTCACAACAATTAATCATACATTAATAATTTAATGTATAATCAATATTGGCCAAAATTAAACAAAAAAAAAAAATCCTTTTTTTTCTCTTTGGTCTCGGCAGCAAGAAAAAAAAACGAAAAACCAGCCTTTTTTTTTTCTTCAGCTCACGGCAATGGCAAAAATTAAAACAGATTTTTTTTTTTTTTTATTGCACACGGCTGGAATAAAACACGAAAACATCCTTTTTTTTTCTTTCTCGGCATTTCAATAAAAACCGAAACATAAAACAGCCCCCTTTTTTTTTCTTTTCGACATAATGCCCTAAAACAAAAAAAATTTAGATGAACAAATTTGTTTATAGTTGCTATTTAGAACAAGATTGGCATAATCATGAATATATAAATTAATGAAACATGATTTTAAACAACGATTTACAACCATATTTGCCAAAACTATATAGCAAAAACAAATTTAACATCATCAAACAAGACGATTTCCATTTACATTTTAATTTAATCCTCATCAAATCAAAACATCTACAAATTATCATATTATCATCTTAACCTATTAAAACAATAATATGAATAAATCAATATGGAACAAATCATCGAACAAAAGGAAAAACAAATCGGCAAAATGGAAAAAAAAAACACGGCTAAAAAAAATTCTGCCGAATTTTTTTTTTTTTCAAATTTGTATAAATTCAATTATGAAAATCACAAAAATAATTTCGTGGCCTTGGCTCTGATACCACTTGTAGGAAATATCGGTATACTTCCCTTTAAATTATAAGGATTATAACGAAATTATGTTTATGAATACGAGTCATAAATGAAATAGCATAAACAAAATAGAGAGATTAAGAAATAACCTTCGGTCCTAGCAAATATGGCCTATGAACAATATTGCAATGATATTCTCCTATCAGTTGCAGCCAAGATGATATGAGATATGCCTTTGTTCTTGCTAGAATAGATCCCCAAAATTCACTAATTAATTTTTAGGGTTTTTGTGTGAATGATGAGAGAATTAGGTCAAGAGAATTAGAGAGAAAAATGATCTCCCTTTTGCCCTCCAAAATCGTGTAGAATAATGAGTCCCAGGGGGAGATTTTATTCTTCCTCTTTTATCTCTTTATTTCGGTTTCACTAACCCAAAATTAAGGAGAGAAATCTTCTTATTTTTGGTTATTTTATAAATGTATAAATTGTGTATTTTATATCAATTGTCATATATATATGTCGACATGTATTAATAAGTCAACTTATAACATTTTGCAGTCGATTTATCAATACCAGTCTGTCAACATTTTATTATGACAATTCCGCATAATATATACATTAACTATAAATATAACATATTTATAATTTGCTAATTAAATATAACTGGTTACATTTAATCACGAATTAACAACTTAATTCGTTTAAGCTAACATTATATACATTAATTAAATATAACAGTCTATATTCAATTTACGAATTAACAACTTAATTCGTCTCAGCTAATATTATTTAATCGGCATTAAATAATCGTCTCATCATCACATTGACTAACTGTTTAGTCAAATACATGAACTAATCTTTTAGTCATATAAGGCATCAATGTGATTACATTTCATAATCACATCTCTCAAACACATCCTTTAGGTGTGACTTTTAGGGACCAGTTGATCACCGCCATCAGTATGATAATAACGTCAAACTTTATAGCAAGCCAACCATTATTAGGTAATCGTTAATCAACTGATAAAATACGAAGTATATACCTTTGTGAACCTATAAGAGATTTATAAATGTTATCACACTAATTTGTGGAGGACACAAGCTCCAACAGATATAACCAGATCAAGATGGCCTTAGAGGACATGCATAAGACCGCCTTTGTCACTCAATGGGGAACCTACTGCTACACGGTTATGTCGTTTGGGTTAATCAACGCCGGAGCTACATACCAACGCACCGCAACTACGCTCTTACATGACATGATGCATAAAGAAGTTGAGGTATACGTAGATGACATGATTGTCAAGTCCAAGGAAAGAGAGGGACATATTGCGAACCTTCGCAAATTCTTCTCGAGGCTACGGAAGTACAACATGAGGCTCAATCCTCAGAAATGCGCATTCGGAGTAACATCTGGCAAACTCCTGAGATACGTGGTTAGCCAACGAGGTATAGAAATAGACCCTTCAAAGATCAAAGCTTTAATCAAAATGCCGCACCTCAAACAGAGAAAGAAGTTAGGGGATTCCTAGGCAAGGTACAATACATAAGTCGATTCATATCGAAACTCACCATGATCTGCGAACCCATATTCAAGAAGTTAAAGAAAACAGATCACACCATGTGGGATGATGACTGTCAGAAGGCTTTCGACCGAATCAAGGAAATACTAGCCAAACCGCCAGTGCTCATGCCACCCCAACGAGATCAACCTCTTGGTTTATATCTCACGGTAACTGAAAAGGCCATGGGCGCCATGCTAGCTCAAACCGTGGGAAAAGAAGAAAGAGTCGTCTAATACCTTAGTAAGAAGTTCTTGGAGTACGAGTGCAAATACACACCACTCGAGAAGACATGCCTCACTCTTGTATGGGCAATGAAGAAGCTACGCCACTACATGCTTAGCTACTCCGTCAAAATATTCTCCAAAATGGATCCTGTCAAATACCTCTTCGAGAAACCCGTTCTCAATGGACGTCTAGCGAGATGGACCTTGATGCTCTCAGAGTTCGATCTCAAGTATGTACCTTTAAAAGTCATAAAAGGGCTCGCCGTTGCCGAATTCTTCGCATAAAATCCCATCAATGATACACAAACAATAGACACCTGGTCGTTTCCGGATGAGGATATACTCCAAACGGATGTAGACTACTGGGACCTCTATTTTAATGGAGCATCGAACTTAAGAGGATTTGGAATAGGAGTGTTGCTCATTTCCCCTGAAGGCGAGCATACACAAATCTATGTCAAACTCTACTTCGAGGTGACGAATAACGCTGCAGAATACGAAACCTGCCTCATCGGATTGCAAGCCGCAGTAAGTTTAGGCATCAAGAATCTTCGAGTACATGGGGATTCCTCTTTGATCATCAATCAAATCACGGGATCTTGGAAAATCCGAAGCGAAAGCCTGGCACCTTATCAAGCCAGGATAGACCAAGTAGCCCAATTCTTCGATCAAGTAACCTACTTACATCTACCTCGAGAAGAAAATCATTTTGTGGATGCTCTTGCAAAACTCGCATCTTTGATTAATATGCCGGATAGCATGGTAGAAATGCCTTTATGCATCGAACGGCGATCAGAACCAGCTTATGTGCACCAAATCATCGATGAAGAGGAAATTACAGAGGAACCTTGGTTCCAAGCAATCCTAAACTTCAAACTCAATGGCACCTATCCACCAGAAATAGACAAAAGGGGACAACGCGCTATCCATTTTCTAGCTTCCCAATACTTCCTCATGCAAGGAGAGCTATACAAAAGAACACCTCTTGGTGTAATCCTACGTTGTCTTTATCATTCACAGGCACGAAAAGTGATGGAATAAGTCCATGATGGAGAATGTGGCCATCACATGAGTGGACCTATGATGGCAAAGAAAATCACACGTTTAGGATATTATTGGACCACGATGGAATATGATTGCATCAAATATGTGAGACATTGCCATAATTGTCAAATGTTTGGGAATGTGCAACATGTTCCTCATTCATTGCTTTACACTATGACATCTCCCTGGCCATTTTCTGCCTGGGGAATTGATATCATCGGTAAAATCACTCCAGACGGAACATGAGGTCACTGTTTCATCCTAGTAGCAATAGATTATTTCACCAAATGGGTAGAAGCGGCTTCCTACACCAGTCTTATAGCCAAGAACGTGGCAAAGTTCATACAAACCAATATCATCTGTCCATATGGTTGCCTACATGAGATCATCAGTGACAATGGATCACATTTCCAGGCTGAGACTGAACAATTGCTAGCCAAGTAAAAAATCAAGCATCACCACTCCTCGCCATATAGACCACAAACCAATGGCGCGGTAGAAGCAGCAAACAAAAACGTTGTCACAATTCTCAAGAAAATGATTGACAACTATAGAGATTGGCCAAGCAAGATACCCTTTGCTTTATGGGGATACCGTACATCCGTTAGGACGCCCACTGGGGCTACTCCTTTCTATTTGACCTACGGCATGGAAGTCGTACAACCAGTCGAGCTAGAAATACCATCCTTGCGTATTTTACTCGAAAGTCAAATACCCGAAGCCGATTGGAAGAGGGATAGATATGAAGAACTCATCCTCCTGGATGAACGAAGGTTACGTGCATTACATAATGTGCAAACATACCAGGCACGTATCAAACGAGCCTTCAACAAAAGGGTTAAGCCAAGGAACATCAAAAAAAGAGACTTGGTCCTCAAATCCATTAGGGCTCTTTTACCAGTCGATCCACGAGGAAAATTCAAACGCAATTGGGCCGGGCCATTCCTAGTCAAGTCCATACTTCCAGGGGGTGCGGTTAGGATCACAGACCTAGACGGGAACGAATTTGCCAACCCAACAAACCTTGACCAATTGAAACGTTACTATGCCTAGAATAGGAGCAAAAAACGCGCCTCGCGTGACCTCACGTGTCGCTCTCGTAGCACGAAATAAACGGCCCCTGGCCAAGCTGAATCAAGCTAATGTCATCTTGGTCTTGCATTTGGACAATTTGTCATTCTCATATCATCCAATAAACTAAATTGCATTTTCGGAGTAAGTAAAGAACATGCTTGTTTTCTAAAGTTCCTTACAAGCTCTTGCTTAGAACAATTATTCTTTTACATTTAATCGAACTACGCGCAAGGGTTTGATTTCATTTCTTTAATGAATATGTAGGCAATCCTTCACGGGATATAACCCACTTAATCACTTTAAATGTAAATAGAAGGACATTTGCAAACGCATTTGAAATTCGACAAGAATAATGAAAAGAAAATCACAACGGTTTCATAACCATTTCACCTCTTTTATTTCATTCCTAATAATAATACGTTACATAATAAAATCGTAATAAAAATAAATAGGCAAGGATTCTAAAAACCCCACCTTCTTATTACAATAATAATAATAATAAATAATAATAAAGACTTAGGCTACTCTTCCATTTTCCCTTTGCCTTTGTCTCTCTTATCATACTTCTTGTCACGACCTCGAGCCGGACGCTCTTGCGCCACTTCCGACCTAATCACCAATGGTCTCTCTCGTGGTCTTGCTTTGCCATTCTTGTCAACCATCATCTCGACGGCAGGAGAAGTCTTCGGTTTCTTCGAAGGATCAACAACTCGAAACCCGGCTTCTTCCTCTCCCTCAGTCAGATGCTTCTCCTTCTCATTTTCCACCTCACGAACCTTGTAGTCAACAGGTTCACGCTTCCTCAGTCTCTCGCGCTCCTCCGGAGTAGTAGCTTTCCTCCACCGCATATAGGAATCCGACACCCATAGAGCACTGACAGAAGAATTGAAGAACCAAATGTTCCTCTGAGCCCATTTGATGGCCTATTCACTTCAACTCTCAGTAGTAAGCGCCACGGCAGTCTGCGGGACAGTGTCAAGCTTCGGGATCCTCTGCTTCAATCTAACCTGCCTCATCAACATCTCCGGAAAAATGCATATCATAAACTCCAAGCCGGGAATGCGAACAGATCGGGTAGGATCCAGGGAAGATACTCCAGTGACAGATTTGAGGTGGTACGATCCATCTAATTAAGGGGCCATCTTAACTCTTCAATTTGTTTTCACAGTAGTTGCACACTCGGTTGAAGTCCACTATGTAAAGCCTGGTCCTCATTGCAATCGAACGAGCATGATAAACAGGAACATAAACTGGGGGCTCGATCATTCGAAGACGCTCCATAAGCCAGACCTACCAAAAGCGAGTATTAGAAACGAAAAAAAAAAGAAAAAAGAAAAAAAAAAGAAAAGAAAAGTGTTCTTTTACCTACAAAATAATGGGACTTCCCAAGTAAGGTAGGTCGCGATTGGCTTTCCTGTTATCTAAGCCCAATAGGATCTCTCCTAAACACAGACAAGCTGGGCTCCTGCGCAGCTCCATTTGCTCAATCAAGCTCAAAAGACGAGGGTCGCCTCTCATATCCTCATCAACGTGCCATTGAAGGACATATACATGTAATAGGCAAAATCCAAATGCCCTTCGCCTTGTAACATAAGAGACAGTAGGATCAGCCCTATTTATAAAGCGATCGATGAAATCCAACATTCGCACTCCTTTAGAAGTCACAAGACGGTCAACATCAACTCTGGCCAATCCGAGCAAGTCTCTAAACTTATTCTTATACCCTTCAGAAGTGGAGGGAATAGTGATGTGACCATTATTTGAGCATATTTAGTCCCCGAATCAGCCTTGTTCCCATGCTTTTTAGTGCATATTTGGGTCATTTATTTAGTCCTTTGTTTTGCATATTCTTTGAGGTTTTGATCCCTTGGTAGGAAAGGAGTGCAAACCTTGCATTTTCATGGCAAAATGGAGCTAAATTGATTGAATTCAATGACCAAGCATCAAAGAGAAGACAAGACTAGAAGGCCTTTGTACATACTATAGTAGTTGGGCAATGATGAGAAAAGATCCTTGCATCCCCGAGGAAATCCTCAAGGATTGTATGAAGAGAAAGGAATAAAAGAAGAGAGGAAGAAGCTGATCTATAATCCGAGTGGATTGCCCACAATCCGCCCGTCCAGCAAAAGCAATCTGAGCGTCTTCCTCAGAAGGCCGCTCGTCCAAAACCACCACAATCCGCCCGTCCACCCCACAAATCCGCTCGTCCAAAAGACCCACAATCCGCTCGTCCCGTGCCCTGGACGCTCGTATTTTGTGACAGCTAATCTGTCTTCTACTTGTTCTATGAAGGATGCGCATACCTCGGGAAAGACTAGCAAAAAGGAGACTCGCATATTTTTCTGAGAGGAGCGATTCCTCCAGGACTTAATCGTCATTTAAGCCCTTAGTAAACCCTAATTTGTGTACCTAATCCCCACTATAAATACCCCATTAGTCTAATTAGATTATCATGTTCTTCTTATCAATCTTTAGTGTAGTTTATATCATTCTAATCTCTCTTTAATCTTGTAATCAACCTTTAATCAAGTCTTAATGCAAATCTCATTTCCTTAATCTTTCTTTTGTTCATCTTTCATTTTGGGTAATTGAAGATTATTTAGGTAATTATTGGGAGATTGATAACCTTCTAATCAATCATCAAGTAATTCTATTATTCTTTGCTTTATTATTGGAATAACTAGTAGGTATAATTCTCTTAATCCCTTTTTAATTATTGTTAATCATCTTCATTTATTCATCATGTTTTACTTTGTTGGTATGATTGACAACCTTGCTAGCATGTTCAACATGATAATGAGTGAGTAGTTTCCTTAACTAGGGTTAATGGGTAATTAGAGGAAACCAACATGGGTGATGATTCATGCTTAAATTAATATGTTTTCATAGTTTATTTGCTTGCTTGTTGTGATCTCAACTTATGCGCATGTTATGTTTGATGAAATGCGAGCCTATGAATCCTTGCATTTTTTACCCATCACCTATCTTTTCAATGAGACTTGTAAGACAAAAACCAACTCGAGTCTCATTAGACCATGCATATAGTTGAGTAGGGAAGATTAAGTCGACTTGTAGGTGTTGTACAATCTAATCGATTCGGCTCCGGGACCCAAAGTTTCCTAGGATTGTAAGATATAAACCAACTCGATCCATCACAACAATAATTGCTTGCTTATAATTTGAGAATATGTTTGTATGATCAATTCCCACGAATCCCCTATGATCCCATGAATCCCTAGTGCCTTTTATCAATTGTTTACACCCCTTTTTAATCATCTTGCTTGTTTACTTCCATTGCTATTTAGTTTGTGATCTTCTATTCAAACCCCAAATTGTGACACCCCTAGATACCGCTAGTTGCAATTGAATATCTCACTTCAATACTCGTCCCTTGGGATCCGACCTTTACTTGCCTCTTTACTAATTGTAGAGTTCTTTGTGGAGTTATAAATATTGTTTTGGTCTAGGTGCTCCTAACGACAAGTACCGAAAGCTAAACCTCTCAAGGAGAGTGACCGACCAAAAATGGCGCCGTTGCCGGGGACGGTGCTAACTTGATTTAGATTTTCTTAGATTGTTATTAGTTGTGTCTTTCTTTGCCGTGGGGAAGTAAAACTCCTCAAGGTTTGTTCTAATTATTTTCAAGTTGTTTGATATTTTGCATGTCTAGAAGATCACAAGGTAACTTGTTACCCTTTGATCACGAAATTGAAAGGACTTTGACAAACAATAGAAGACTTGCTAGAGGTACTTTGAGAGATATTGGTGAGGTTGTAGATATACAACCAAACGCTATTGAGTTCTTCAACCCTTTTGCAAGAGAAGGTGAGGAGAACCCAACACAAAATCCAACACAAAATCAACCCACAATGCCTAAATTTTCATCACATTCCGTACCAACTGAGGAGAACCTACCCAATGGTACTCCCACACCACAACACTTAACCGGAAATTTCATTTCCAAATCCGCATTTATCCAATTAGTCGAAAGAAGCCAATTTGGGGGGATGCCTAGTGAAGACCCTCACTCTCACATGGAGACTTTTTGTGACTATTGTGATGCGATTTCCCAAACCGGTGTAACTCAAGACCAAATTCGATGGGTCTTATTTCCTTTTTCTCTAATTGGCAACGCAAAACAATGGTTGAAAGGCCTTGATAAGGCTACTCTCGGAATTGACTCTTGGAAGAAGTTAGCTCTAGCTTTCTACAAAAAGTTCTACCCACCGGAAAAGACTAACATGCTAAGAGCTCAAATTAAGGGCTTTAAGCAAAGAGATGAAGAATCCTTGTATGAAGCTTGGGAACGATTCAAAGGAATTTGTCTCTCATGTCCTCATCATGGACTTAGCGAGTGGTTCTTGGTACAACAATTTTGGAATGGTCTATATGAAGACTCAAGAAACATTCTCAACATGGGATCAAATGGTATGTTCACCGAGCGAGGCTACTAGAGGAGGAAAGCATGAAGTGGACTCTATTACTCAATTGGGTGCTCAACTTAGTGCTCATCAACAACACCTTGGACATGCCCCCATGACATGTCACTAAGGATGAGAGTTTGGTGGAGTCCTCTCCAAACCACCATTTGTAAATATTTCTAACTCCCTAACTTGCATTTTAATTCTTACATTGCATTTTTTTTTGTCATTTTTGGATTTTTTGTGCCTTGATCAAGATATTCATCATTTTTGAGAAAAGTGAGGGATGGACTAATGATTTTATTGATGTGTAGTGCTTTAACTTAGTGTGGGGATAGCAATTGCCTAGGCTATTCATGCCTTTGTAGTGCCCCTACAATGAAGAACATGGGATTTGAAGAATGAAAATGACATGGGATATGCAAGTGCACGGATGGTCCTGAATCCGGGTAGACTAGGTGGAATCCGAACGGCTTAAGGGTAATCCGCTCGTCTTATAGGAATCCGAGCATCTGTGAAGGAATCCGTCCGTCCAAATGAGCTGCAAAATGAAAAATTTTGGTCTGTTAGAGAATCCGAGCGTCCAAGCTGAGAAGACGCTCGTCTGAAACTGGCCGCTCATCTTTGTAGAAAGACGCTCGTCTTTTTGCCAGTGCGGATTTAGAAAAGTTCCTGTAAGAGAATCCGCTCGTCTTTGAGGAAAGCCGCTCGTCCTGAATTGCAGAATCCACTCGTCTTCACTGAAAGACGCTCGCCTTTAGGCGAGTTTTCCTGAAGCCAATTTGAGCAGAATCCGAGCGTCCCGACGGGAATCAGCTCGTCTCCCCCCTGCAGTTTTGAATTTTTTGGGTGTTTTAATACCCCTTCCCACATTCATTTCATTCATTCATTCATTCATTCATTCAAACACTACCCATAAACCCCAAAACCCAAAACCCTCATCCTCTCCATCACCAAAAACAAAATTTCCTCAACCAAATTCAACAAAATCAAATCCAAACTTCCTTCCAACAACAATTAATCACTCCTTTTACAAAATTAATTGATCCAAGTACAAAAATCTTCAACCTTTGAGTCGATTTTTGAAATACAAAGACAAATCCTTTCATCTTAAAATCGATTTGGGTATAATTAGAAATTGAAGATTTTCAATCTTTTCTTGGTGTAATCAACAATGGCAAGAACAAAAGGGGCAACAAAGGCACTCAAGGCAAAAACACATTCGAAAAGGCAACAAAGCCTTCAAGCAAAGAATGCTTCAATGGCTATGGTGGTTGCTAATGCAAACTTGGAAGTTCAACAACAACAAGATCCTCCCTTGGAAGCAACAACATCAACAACTCAGGAAATCGCTCAATTGTCAAACTATCCGGAGGTAATTTTCATTTCTAACTCCCATAGGGATACATTTGCCATGTATGCTAAGAAAGCCATTTTTCCCACCAAATTCATTTGTGAAGACGCCTTGAACAAATTGTGTGTCCTTGAACAAACAAAAGCCTTCTTTGAAGCCATGGGGTTGGGTAGATTGTTTACTACAAGAGAATTGACATACCCCTCCCTTACCTTGGAATTCTTAAGTTCACTGAAAGTGACTAAGGTAGAGACTAGAGAATACATCGAGTTCCGCCTTGCCAATATAAATAGGCGCATCACCTTTGATGTTATGAGTAAAGCATTAGGCCTTAGTGATACACCATATTATCACAAGATGCCCGAAAAGTATGACCCCGCTCCTCTTTGGGAGGCGATTTCCGGGAAGAAATTTGTGAGCTTTCATGCTTGTCGCCATCTATTAGTCCACCATCCGGGCATTAGAGTGTGGCACAAGGTCATCGGGAATACTGTAGTTGCAAGAAAAGGCACTAATCACTTTACAAAGCTCGATTGTGTTCTACTTGAGTCGGCCTTAAATGTCGGAAGGGAATTCACTAAGCCCTACAATGCTCTAAGGCTTTTGATGGAAAGATGGCTTAATTTTGATTGTGGTAAGGAAGGCACCGCTCATATTGTAAAAGGAGGTCTAGTTACTCTCTTGGCCAAGCACTTTGACACAAATTTCAACAAGGATAACACCTATGTGGCGATCAAAGGGGGTCATCTCATTGACATGGACGCCATGATTTACAAGTACAAGTGGGTCAAGCATAACTCTCTTGACACCAACTATGGGTGGCTAACCAATGATGCTAGATCTTTCACTTTGCCTTCCAAGATATGCCGGTTGAGTGCTCATCGAACAAACTACCTTCTTCCACTCTCCAAGGGCGCCGAATACATTATCCGTCAACAAAGGGGCGAGATTGAAGAGCCCTCCACCTCCATTGTCACACCACCCTACCCATTCAAATATCAAGAGTTCAAACCCAAAGATGTTGAAGTGGGCAATGATTACATGACTCTACTCGTGCAAGAGATGCACAAACAAGCATATAATGATCGAGTAGATGCATACTTGGCCCAATATCCACCCCTCCTTCATTTAGCTAGGCAAGGACTACTTGATCCATCATGTCCTTTGCCTAGTTAGGTGGATAGGGAAGTCTTCTTTCCAAGCACAACTAGGGGTGAAAGACCGGGTGAAGATGAGAATGTCGATGATGAGGTTGTTGATGATGAGGGTGTTGATGAAGAGGTAGATGAAGAAGAAGAGGATAATGAACATGATGAAGGAAGTGAGCAAGTTCAAGGAAGTGAAGATGAGAGTGGAGATGAGTCCGCTTCTATGGAGGAAAATGATGACAATGATGATATGATGGAGGACTAGCAAACTTTGGAGGCTCCTACCCTCTTGAGGTTTGTCTACTTCTTTCTTTATTTTCTTTATTTTTTTTATCTTGATCATAGTTTGGAGAGTCCTAGCAACATGAGGACTAACACCTCGGCCCCATTGAGGTGTTCTTTTATTGTTCCCACATGGAAAATCCAAAATGACAACATATAGTTTCATGCATTGCATTTTGTGTGCTTGAACTACCCCAAAATTTAAGACATTAGAAATAATGCCTATCTCGGTTTGGGGAAGTACATGCATATGCAACAGGAGATAATCTAAATTACGCTCTCCGTCATAAACAAAAACCCATGCATCATGTAGTGTAGATTAGTATATCTTGCATTTTGTAGAGAAATCATGCATCATACTTGCATAATTTCCTATCATATTGGCCATTGAGGACAATGCCCTTATTAGTGTGGGGATGGGAAATTCTAACTTAACCTTTATTCAAGAATCAAAAAAAAAAAAAATCAAAATTTTCGAAAAAAATCAAAAAAATTGAAAAATTGAAAATCCAAAAACAAGTTCATTTCCTTTGTAGTGTAGACTTGTATATATTGTTTGTATATATTATGTTTGTCTATCCTTTTTCACATTGATCGACTACGCCACATCCGAGACATGAGGATATTGAAGACCATATGGTATGATCTTTCCAATCTCCTTTTTCCTCTTTATGTTAATGACTATGTGGCTTTATTTTGATTGATGCGGTATAAACAATGTGAATTTAGGACTTGTATTTAGATTATTTGTCATATTAGTTGGTAGAATCATATGCATTTGGATGTATATATGTTAGTTGCATCATGGCATGTAGTTTGCATGTTAGAAAATTTTGCGAAACCGTATACTTGGGAAGCTTGACAAGTGTATATAGGCCCTAGTAGATGTTTTTTCTTCTTAAGACTTTGCTTGTTAGAATACTTGTAAAACACCTTAGGATGTGTCATGCTAGTATCCTTTGAACCATGGATTAAGGCCTAGTCAAGAGTACCTTGTGGTGTGATAACTCCTTGGCTACCGTTTATTCCAAGGTGACCCTTGAAACCATGCATCCATCATCCATGTTCTACCACATTTTTGTCATCAAAGGGAATGGGCACAAAAAGAAATTGATTTGAGTTCAATAAATGAAAAGAAAAGTGGAAGAAAGTTTGCAAAATGCATCAAAAGGAAAGAGGAGCAAAAATAAACTCCTATGCTTCAAAAATAAGCACCCTCACTACAAATGGGGTAGGTTTGAAAATGTTCAAAACAAATGCAAAAAGTTGAAAAGTTGTGAAGTGTTGAAAATGCCAAAAATGAAAAGAAATGGCAAAAGAAAGTGTTCTCAAATGTTATATGCCACAATAAATTGGGGGGAAAAACAACAACAAAATCAAACTCCCAAAATAAAACTCAAATACTATAGATCCCTTTATCCATCGTATCCATTTTTGTGCATGGTAGAGAGGGGACGACCCTTCTTCTTGTCTAGGCAAGAGGGGGAATTCCGCGATCCTCCAGTGTTTCTAACACCATAGGGAGTCTATTCTTGACAAAAGCATTTAATGATTGAGGACAAAGGTACCCTAGCTTGACACAACTTGGAGGTGGTTTATTGATATCCTTCTAGGCTTAGTAGTTTGAAGAAATTGCATCTATGAAGGAGTGTGTACCCTTGAATTGCTTCCCTTGTAGATAATTTCCGCCACTTAGATGAGGAAAGTCGCTATTCTTTTGTAGATGCATCCATTACTTGATTTTGTGTGCTTTAACGTTTGGATGTGTCGCCATTTTGGCAAGACCCACCTTGCCTTGCAAGAAGGCATCCTACCTCATGGTTGTCTTGTTGTGAGTTGAAGGGGCGGAGTGAGACCCGCTAATTGTCTCATATCGGCTATGTTAGTTTAAATAACGGTCCTAGTCTTTGTCACCTCTTTACTCGGGACGAGCAAAGGTTCGGTTTGGGGATATTTGATGTGACCATTATTTGAGCATATTTAGTCCCCGAATTAGCCTTGTTCCCATGCTTTTTAGTGCATATTTGGGTCATTTATTGTCTTTAGTCCTTTGTTTTGCATATTCTTTGAGGTTTTGATCCCTTGGTAGGGAAGGAGTGCAAACCTTGCATTTTCATGGCAAAATGAAGCTAAATTGATTGAATTCAATGACCAAGCATCAAAGAGAAGATAAGACTAGAAGGCCTTTGTACATACTATAGTAGTTGGGCAATGATGAGAAAAGATCCTTGCATCCCCGAGGAAATCATCAAGGATTGTATGAAGAGAAAGGAAGAAAAGAAGAAAGGAAGAAGCTGATCTACAATCCGAGCGGATTGCCCACAATCCGCCCGTCGAGCAAAAGCAATCCGAGCGTATTCCGCAGAAGGCCGCTCGTCCAAAACCACCACAATCCGCCTGTCCACCCCACAAATCCGCTCGTCCAAAAGACCCACAATCCGCTCGTCCCGTGCCCTGGACGCTCGGATTGTGTGACAGCTAATCCGTCTTCTACTTGTTCTATGAAGGATGCGCATACCTCGGGAAAGACTAGCAAAAAGGAGACTCGCATATTTTTCTGAGAGGAGCGATTCCTCAAGGACTTAATCGTCATTTAAGCCCTTAGTAAACCCTAATTTGTGTACCTAATCCCCACTATAAATACCCCATTAGTTTATATCATTCTAATCTCTCTTTAATCTTGTAATCAACCTTTAATCAAGTCTTAATACAAATCTCATATCCTTAATCTTTCTTTTGTTCATCTTTCATTTGGGTAATTGAAGATTATTTGGGTTATTATTGGAAGATTGACAACCTTCCAATCAATCATCAAGTACTTCTATTATTCTTTGCTTTATTATTGGAATCATTAGTAGGTATAATTCTCTTAATCCCTTTTTAATTATTGTTAATCATCTTCATTTATTCATCATGTTTTACTTTGTTGGTATGATTGACAACCTTGCTAGCATGTTCAACATGACAATGAGTGAGTAGTTTCCTTAACTAGGGTTAATGGGTAATTAGGGGAAACCAACATGGGGGATGATTCATGCTTAAATTAATATGTTTTCATAGTTTATTTGCTTGCTTGTTGTGATCTCAACTTATGCACATGTTATGTTTGATGAAATGCGAGCCTATGAATCCTTGCATTTTTTACCCATCACGTATCTTTTCAATGAGACTTGTAAGACATAAATCAATTCGAGTCTCATTAGACCATGCATATAGTTGAGTAGGGAAGAGTAAGTCGACTTGTAGGTGTTGTACAATCTAATCGATTCGGCTCCGGGACCCAAACTATCCTAGGATTGTAAGATATAAACCAACTCGATCCATCACAACAATTATTTTTTTTTTTTGGGAAAAGGTAAGTTATATATTAATGCCAATTTTCCAACATGCACATACACAGGTTATATCCCTATCATATTACACGACTCAAGCAATTTTCAATCCACATTCTAGCTAACTGGCTTTTTAGTATCAAGCTTTTGCCTCTAACTCTTGCTAAAACTTCATTTCTAATACACTGAATAATTCTCTCAGGCCGAGGGACATAATGTTCAAGTCGACTCTGATTCCTTGCTTGCCAAAGATGATACATCAGGCTTGCAATCACAGCTCCAAGAATTTGTTTTATGAGCAGTGAGTTCATTTTCTTCTTTACCCACCAACTTAACACCAGTTGCACTGGTATATCCAACTGTAACCATAGCCTCACCAGTTCCAAGCACTTCTTAGCATAACAACACTCAAAAAATAAGTGTTCAATGCTCTCCTCATCAACTCCACATAAGAAACACCTATTCTCCTGGATAATCTTCATCTTGCACAGACGGTCCTGAGTCAAAAGCCTATTCTGAACAGTGAGCCAAATGAAGAAGGAATGCTTGGGCACAAGCACCCTATTACTCATCCAAGGATGCCATTCAACAGGGATGCCCTGATCAACTATCCAAGAGTATCCCATCTGAATACTATACTGAGAGTGTTGTGACCTCCAGAAATCAGAAAACATAAAGGGTTTCAATAATTCTTTCACCCAACAGATCTTGCGCCAAGCCCAGCTAGCAGATAAAGAAGGAGAGTAGTCTTGCCATACCTGCTGCTTTATGTAAATAGCGTGAACCCAACGAACCCAGAGGTGGTCAGCCTTGGCTTCAATCCACCATACATACTTCCCAATAGCTGCAATGTTCCAACTATGGAGATGTTTAAGCCCAAGACCACCATTCTTCCTAGGTTAGCACAATTTTTTCCAAGCTACCAGTGCAGGACTTTCCTTAGCCTCATTGCCATGCCAAAGAAAAGCTCTACACAACGCATCAATCTTGTTTAGGACAGTTTTTGGAATGATAAAGATACGAGCCCAGTAATTATGCAAAGTGCTAAGCACAGCTTTGATAAGAACGAGCCTCCCTGCATAAGACAACTTCTTGCTCCCCACATTCCTGATTCTCTCAGTCACCTTATCAACAAGCTGCTGACAATCCAAAACCCCTAAGCACTTGGGTATAATGTTCACTCCCAGATACCTGAAAGGTATGGCACCACGCTGCATACCTGTTGCCTGCTCAATTTGAGCCATAAGACTTGCTGGTACACCATTCCCATACAAATTTGACTTCCCTTCATTCATTCTTAAACCTGAAGCTCTGGAGAAAGTCTCAAATGCTCTGAGCACCAAAGTTCATGTCTCCTCTACAAAACACCACCAAATCATCAGCAAAGAATACCCAAAAGTCTCACCATTGACAGCAAGAGAATAAGACTAACACACTCCATGATCAGGCTAACTATACTCTCAGGAAACCCCAAATTCTCTAACATCCCTTTGAGAAATTCCCACTCTACAGAGTCGTAAGCCTTCTCAATCTTTAGCATGATTCTAGGAGAACACGTTTTCCTTTTGTATAGCTTGATGAGATCTTGGCATATCATGATGTTTCCAACAATGTCTCTTCCCTGAATAAAAGCACTCTGTGCAGGATTAATGATGTCAGGGAGAATACCAGCCAACCTATTGCAAACCACCTTAGCCAAACACTTGTACAAAGTGGAACAACAAGCTATGGGACGAAACTGAAGCACACTTTCAGGATTATCAATCTTTGGAATCAGGGTCAATATGGTATTATTACTCTCCTTCAGAACTTTCCCAGACTCATAAGCACTCTTCACTGCCTTGATAACATCCTTACCCACAATACTCCAGCTATCCTTGAAGAATTGGCTGCTATATCCATCTGGTCCTGGTGCTTTATTTCCAGGGATAGAAAACATAGCATGCTTAATCTCCTCATCTGTCAAAGGAGCATTAAGAACAGCACGATGCACTGCAGTCAAGCATTTACCAGCCTGAACAATACCTTTATGAATCTGGGTGACAATTTTAGAAGTGCCCAACAAACCAACATAAAATTCTTCAAACGCAGTTTTTATGTCTTCAGGTTGAGTGCAAAGAACTCCACTCTTATCCTTAAGCTGATAGATTTTATTCCTTGCCCTTCTTCTTTTTATGCTAGCATGGAAGAAAGAAGTATTATCATCTCCTTCATCCAGCAAATTCTCCTTTGATTTTTGCGCAAGGTATAAATTCCTAGCCCTGATTAGAGTGCTAAGCTCAGCAGCACATTCTCTCTCAGCATGACACAATTCTGGATTAAGGGGGTCCACTCTCAACTTTTCTTGAAAATGCTTCAGGGATAATTCAGTAACATGGGTTAAATTTTCAATATCACTGAAATTGGCCCTATTCAACTGCTTCAGACCACGTTTCACACTCTTCAATTTTTGCATAACCTGATACATAGGGGTGCCATGCACAGAAATACACCATCCCTCCTTAACCACCTCCAGAAAATTCTCATCCAAAGACCACATGTTAAAGTATTTAAATGGGGTCTTCTTCCTTTCACCACTGTCAGCCATAGAGATAATGCACGGACAATGGTCAAAAAGACCTTCAGGGAGGAAATTAGCAAAGGAATCAGGAAAACTAAGGAGCCAATCATCATTTGTTAAGACCCTGTCCAACCTACTATAAACTTTAGAGCCAGGCTCATGTTTATTATTCCATGTGTAGTATGAACCAATGGTCTTGAGTTCATGCAGCTGACATTGAACCATCATGTCTCTCATGGGAGCCATTTCACTCGAAGTGACATCAGCCCCTCCAATTCTTTCATTCACATCAACCACACTGTTAAAATCTCCACAAACAATCCATGGTCCATGAACAAGCCCCTCACAAACCTTCAAATTGTTCCAAAGAGAAACTCTCTCCTGACTCTTATTTAAACCATACACCATAGTAACCCACATTTTCTTTTTATTACCCTTGTCATAAACTTGGGCATGGATGAGCTGATCAGTCACCATCTGAATATCCACATCAAACATCAGAGGTTGCCAAATCAACCAAATCCTACCACCTGGATGAAACCCATTATTTGTGCATATGGACCAATTGTCACAAATGTTATTCCTTACCTTTATCCACTGACTACCTTTGATTTTAGTCTCAAGCAACCCATATAAACCTAAATTATGTTGATGGAGAAACCATCTTATTTCCTTTTGTTTATTTAGGCTATTCATGCCCCTAATATTCCAAAAACCCACATTAACCATTATCAGTGAAACCAACCTGAATCACCCTCCTACCAGTACTCACATTCCTAGCCTTCTGCATAGAAACAGTGAGAGCATCCATGAATGATTATCCTCTGGGTGTAAATATGCGTGGCTCTCCTGAATCTTGCCTAAGCATTTTAGTGATGAATCTCCTAGGTAAAGACTGTGTCTCAACTACTGGTGACTTCCCCACAATGACAGGTACTCCTACAGAAACAGATGGTTCAGGTGTAACCAACTGGTCCCTTGGAGTATTAGCCTGAACAACCGGTTTTGAGACTGGAGTCTGCTGCTTCCTAGGACCAGCTGCAGCTTGTTGAGGTTTAGGTTTAGGTCTCCAAACCCTAGCTGGTTTTGGCCCCCCCTCCTTCCTGCACTGGTCAGTAGAATGCCCCATACCCTTACACTTCTCACAGGTTAAAGGTAACCAATCATAGGCCACCCTTACCTTCTGAGACTTTCCCAGTTCATCCATAAACACGATTTCATTTGGAAAGTCCTGCCCAATTTGCACTTCCACCAACAATCTCGCAAACCCTAAAAAAGCCCTACGAGATGTCGCCTCATTACACCTTATGAATTTACCAACAATTCCACCAATTTTTGACAGACAACCCGTCCCCCAGAATTTAATATCAAGCCCATGAAGTTTAACCCAGATTGGAATTGATGTAACATCATGTTTAATCAGTTCCGTTTCTGGTTTCCACTCCTTCACGATGACAGGTTTGTTGTCAAACATTAGATGGCCAGTGTTGACAACTTCCATCTGCTTTTCCTTCGTCTTAAAGCGGACCAGAAAAATCCCATTTGGTAAAAATGAAATACGGTCAACGCCATAAGATTGCCACACCCTTTTTACAAACCCAGAAATGACACTCGCAGGAGGTTTCGCCCCTAAGATGTAACAAAAGAAAGCAGAGGACCAGAATTTTACCTCCTCCTCGACATCAGCTGATGACAATCGAAGTACTGGCTCCGGTATCTCGTTGTCACACCCAGTTTCCTCCTCAGGGTCATCTTCCATTCCGTCATCTTCAGAACCTTCCTCTTCCTCCGCTATGACATCCAGCTCCGAGTGAGATAAAGGGGGAAAGTTTAGACTCACGCGTCGGACCGGCGATGGAGTTGATCCACTCGTACTTGCTAAATTCGTATCTACTATTTTTTGTGAATTTTTATTATGTGAATTTTTATTGTTATTATTAGCACGATGACTATTACTAATATTAATTGATTTGGGATTATTATGTTTAGGGTTCTTTCTTCTAGCCATTGCTTTCAGAAATCCCTAAATTAGATTAAGAGATTTTCTCTCTCTACAATCTCTCTCATCCCTTGGATTATTATTACTTCCCACTGTTTGGGGATATTTGATGTGACCATTATTTGAGCATATCACAACAATTATTGCTTGCTTATAATATGAGCATATGTTTGTATGATCAATTCCCATGAATACGCTATGATCCCATGACCACCTAGTGCCTTTTATCAATTGTTTACACCCCTTTTTAATCATCTTGCTTGTTTACTTTCATTTTTATTTAGTTTAGTGATCTTCTATTCAAACCCCAAATTGTGACACCCTAAGACACCGCTAGTTGCAATTGAAATTCTCACTTCAATACCCGTCCCTTGGGATCCGACCTTTACTTGCCTCTTTACTAATTGTAGAGTTGTTTTTGGAGTTATAAATATTATTTTGGTCTAGGTGCTCCTAACGACAAGTACCGAAAGCTAAACCTCTCAAGGAGAGTGACCGACCAAATAGCAGGCAAATGTTCCGGATCCCAACCACCAATCACAGCAATCGCCTCGGGAAATGGGCATATGTCGCCTCCAGGAAAGGCAAATACGTGATAATTAGGGTCCCAATAGTCAAGACAAGCATCCAGGAACGGTTTGACTACCTTGATCAATTTCAAGCTCAAAAGTGCTCCAAAATTATAAGCACCCATGTCATGCTTCTCCACACTAGAAAACTCATTTGTCCATTCTTTTAGATGAATTTCAAGAGTATTCATGATGTAGGCTTATTTTGGGAGTTTTGTGTAATAAGACGAAGAAAGACGGAAGAATTGTGTGAATAAAACATCCCTCGACGTCTCTATTTATACTAGAAGTTGTTTCCTAAAATCCGTCAGGACGGACGCCTTGGGAACAAAGCGCAGCAGTGTCGCGCCTCTTGAAGGGACGCACTCTTCTTTGCGCCTCTTCCTCAGCACTTTTTCTGTGATTTTCCGCGTTGGATCCTTCCTAAATTCCTCAACGAATAATTTCCTATTCATACGGGTTATTCTTTTGGTAAATGCGTCAGATTACCATATTTCGTGTTTCCTAATTTCGCGGGCACGCATCTCAAGACGACATCGACATTTTCGTCATTTTAGCACACTCGTACATTTGTTCTTAATTTTCTTTTATGGGGAATCATTTCACCAATTTAATTTAATTTATTCATTTTTCTACTTTTTTTGTATTTAATTTAATTATATCATTTTTTCGAACTTTACATTTCTCTTTTACTTTCTTCCTTTTGGGGAATCATTTCACTCTCCATTTCAAACTTATATGTTTTTATTTTTTCTTTTTTAGGGGGCAACCCTCCCTACCGTCCGGTCTGGTCATTTCCGACCAAATTTTTGCATTTTCATTTCTGACCAAATTTTTGCTTTTTTTCATTTCTGGTCAAAAATTTGTTCATTTTCGAGTCATTATTTTGCGCTGATTTAGGTCATGTGTACGAATATATGTTCTATGTGATTTCTGTGTAAATTTCGGCAGCATGACGGCGTAAACCGTCATCTACCAAACATGTCCAAAGCTAACCTGCAGGTACAAATAAAGCAACCCAGCAGCAAAGGCACTCAGGCCATCATATATACGATCAAAAAGGGATATGTACACCAAACTGGGGGCTCGAGCCCCAAAACAAGATCCAAATGTCCAAAAGTGGGTCCTAAAATGTATAAATGTACAGAAATATAACCAAAAAAAACAAGAATCAACACGGAAGCTACTGCTGGTCGCCGTCTAGCTCAGCAACTCTCGCCTCGAGAGCAGCAACCTTGGCGTCGCGGACCTCGAGCTCCCTCAGCAGGCGAGCCGTCTCCTCCCGGGACTGGGCAAGCTCTCGCTCCAGCTCACGCTCCCTCTGAAAACAACAAAACTGGCTCATGTCAATCACTTCAAGCATAAAGGAAGATTAGAAAATTCAAAAATAAAGTAAACGGAAGGTTCATACCTGACGTCCTCGGCCACCAGCAAGTGCCTCGACGGCAGTAGCCCGTAGCCGGTTGGCTACCCTCCACAAAGCCACGAACCGGGATGGCGCAACCTACATTTCAAAAGGAAGATTCTTAGCGATTGGACAAACTTGAGCAAATGCGTTCTTACGCAAAACTACACGAATTAGAAGACACCCTCCAAATAAGTTGCTGCCACTCGTCCAGGCCAGCATCTCTCACCGCCACGTCAAAGTCACGTAGCTCGAAGATCGTCGTCATGCCCGTCGTATCGGTGTACTCAAGGGTCTCGGGGTACTCTGGGGGCTCGATGCCCGCCGCCTCGACCT
Source organism: Silene latifolia (assembly GCF_048544455.1). Lineage (NCBI taxonomy): Eukaryota > Viridiplantae > Streptophyta > Magnoliopsida > Caryophyllales > Caryophyllaceae > Silene > Silene latifolia. The sequence continues at coordinate 75,207,920 of NC_133528.1, forward strand.
CCTGCATGGTCAAATGACTTCCGTTAACCGATGATCTTTCATCACATGCTCAAACAATCAAAAATGAAAGAGGATAAGGCACTCACCACAACCGACCAGTACGCCAACCTCCCGTAGAGGAACGCCGAGTAGTCCTCACCAGGAAGAAGGAGGGCGTCACCACCGACGCCAGCCAGGTCAGCCTCCCTCTCAGCCTCAGAAGGCTCCCTAAACATCGTCCGAGGAGGATCGATGGGAACCGTCAAGATGTCTCGAGAGCACTGACGAGCCAAGCGCTCACCCAAGTACCACACAGGACCCATCGACGTCCTCAACAGCAGCCGGCTCGAGCTCCTAGGACGAAGCACCTCAGCCACGAAAGGAGGAGCGCCAGTATACTCCTCCCAAGGCCTAGGCACCCACTAGAAAAAGAAAACGAAGGGTCATTCTTATGATCAGTTCTAAAAGTAAAAGAAGAAACACAGACAAATGTAAGATGAAATACTCACGCCGTCCAGCTGAAGAGCGTTCACCTCCCGCCGACAAACGTCGTAGAAGGAACGCCGACTCCTCGTGCAGCACATCACCCAATCCTTCACAACGGGATATGCCCTCTCCACCGGCTCCGTCCTCTTGGGCGCGAGGCCCGGAAAGTAGGAGTACACCCACGCCTGTAAAACAAGATAATCAATAACGATCTTTCGTGATTCGATAAGAAAAGGAAATGATCTTTCATGAAACGAAGTGAAGGTTCATACCTCCAACAGCAGTCCAGGGCCGACAGCAGCAGGAAAAGTCCCCTTCTCCATCAACTCCGGACGAACCATGGCCCTCATGAAGCGGATGAGGACCGCAAAACCAGCAGTGACCCAGTCCCAACCCCCTAGGGACCTCAGGTCAGAAAGGAAGGGAAGAAGCTTCGTCGAAATCTTTTCTCCCTTATCTCCGAGGTAAATCGAAGACAGAAACCACCAGAGCCACAAGCGGACTGTCTGCCCTACAGTGCAGGGAGGAGGAGCCGTCTCCCTCCTTTCGATCACCATCAACGTCGGGGTCTTCTCCGCGAAGTAGTCCCGCACGTAAGAACTAGGCACCAAGCCAGGTACCGCAGCCGCCTTCGGCGCTAAGTTCCAGCCGATCAACCTCCTAGCCTCCGTCGAGTCAACCCTCATGGCTGTCTCCGGCCACTCCACCATCTCAGTCCCACACGACAGACCAGAGATCATACCATAGTCCTCCAACGTGACCCCCACCTCACCGAAAGGCATGTGAAACGTGGAGGTCGTGTCCCAAAACCGGTCCAAGAACGCTCGGATGAGACTGAGGTTAGCCCGAAGCTTCCTCCTCGCTATGTCCCTCCAAGCCTGCACCAAGGCATCGAACGCTCCCCGATCGATTATGGCTAGCTCCTCAGCCGACAGCCTCTCGTAGCACCCCATCGCCGTGGTGTAGCCCGAGAACGACCTGATATTCCCGGCCTCCTATGTTGATTTGAAACAAAAGCTACCAAGCTCTTCACCGTCCTGTAGGACAGGTGACCCTCCGCAGCCCAAAGCAGGTGCCTACTGTCCCAAGTCTCAGCCCACGCAGGTGCTCCCCTCAGATGGCGATCACCTCGTCCAACGTTGGCCCGTCTCGGGGCCTCCTCCTCCTCAGCAACCTCCTCCTCTAGGACCTCGTCCTCAACAGCCGTCACCGCAGCGGTGAAAGCCTCCTCCAACGCCTCCTCAAGCACCTGAGAGGGGTCAACAGCAGTGTCCACGTCCATGGGAGCTCTCCCTGACGTAGAAGCCTCATCACCTGCAAAATTAAAGTAAATTTAGGCCGCGTCAAGTGACGACAAGCCTTGATTAGGGGATTTTCAAGTTTTCGAAGCTCCGAAATCGCTCTTTTCTCGCCATCTTTGGCAATTTTCCCACAAACCCGTCCGCTCCTGTGGTAATTTAGGTCAAGTCAAGCCTAAGTTGAAGCCTGATCATGTGTTCGAGTCGGAATTTCGGCAGCATTTCGTTATAACGGCGATTATGCCCTAGAAATGTGTCCTGAAAAGCCGTCACAAACCAAAATTCCGAGATGGTAGGAAGTTTACTCATCATACAAGGATTCCGAATGTCGAGTTTCGTCGCAAATGGGCAATCCTAAGGCTATTTTCGAAGCAATTTACGGTTTAGATGTGAAACCGTCTCAATTTCACTCAAATGCTCAAAACTTAACGAAAATTCGAAACAAACACATGGTTAAGATCTTTATACTACCAATTGGCCATTTATAAAGTCAATTTCGCGAGGCAAAGTCATTTGGGGGAAAAGCCCCAAATTTTCGACTAATTAGGGTCGAAAACCCTAATTTTGTCGATCCCATTTGATCAAATACGGAAGATAAATGCAAGATTGATACACATACCTCGATTAGTCATGGCAAATGCAAGCTTTTGGATCAAATTTTGACGGAATGGTTTGAATTTGAGAGAGTAATTGAGATTTTATGTTTCGAACAAATGAAATAAACCCTGTGTTTCGTCGGGTTTTTACGCAGAATTTCCACACCCATGAATAGACGCAGCAGGTGCTGCGCCTCTTCCAAGGGACGCAGCTCTTGCTGCGCCTATTCCTCAGCTTCCTTCATACGAATTTTCAAAAATTCGTTATGAGTTCGTTATTTTGTGGGCCCATCTTTGGTGCGCCTCTTCCTTGATGCTATATCGCATGTTTGGTCCGTTTGACGTATATTCTTCGTCCGGATCCGCATCTTCCAAGCGAACAACAAATTATCGCTTTTTTATCCAAGACCTAGCTTGTCACAACGAGCGAATATTCTTTGACAGGTGTTTCGACACACCTTTATTCTGTTCACCCAGCGAGAGTACACGGATAGACATTCCCTCTCCAGACATGGAGATCAGTTCCCGATTATGTTCCCCCAGCGAGAGTACACGGATAGACATTCCCTCTCGAGTCATGGAGATCAGTTCCCGATTATATTCCCCTGGCGAGAGTTCACGACCGACAGTCATTCTCTCTCGAGACATGGAGATCAACATCGACCGAAAATCCTTCTGAAGTTTGTTTGAAGCTGAACACAAGCAGATTTCTCCAAGCAGTTCCAGACTGTTTCTTGCTGTCTTATCCCAATATCGCGTTTTGTTTCCCCTGGAGTTTCAAGGAATTTCAGGTATGGCCTCTTCTTATGGCTGGCGAGCCTCCTTACGTAGTCTAATGGACTTTAAACGACCCTCCCCGATAGTCGACAGACTTTAAAATGTTCCCGACGACAGGTCCTTGGTTCAGACCCCTTGAGCCGCCTCGCGTCGCCATAGTCGTCAGGTTGTAATCTTCGATTGACCTGATGGCTATACTTTGACTTTCGCCTTGTCCAAGCCTAAGTCAAAGTGGGGGCTCTGTAGATACCTCATTTATGCACCTCCCGCAAACCACCCGGTGATGATTGGGCCGCATGTTTGGTACGCGGAACGATTTGTGACAGTTCGTAAGTTTATCGTCAAGTGATTGCTCAAACATTTATGTCCACCTCTTAATTGTCATCTACATGCCGATACGGTCGTTTTGGCATGAATTAGAGTACATTTGGAGTCCGGGCCTAAAACCGTCTTCATTTTCTGATAACCATTAAAATGCCGAGTCAGAATGTTCCGGATATTTCTATTCCATATTTTACAATATTTTTGTCTTTGGTGAACAATTTCCCGTAATATTCACACAAAATATAAAGGAAAACAAAATTATTCCGTTATTCCATAAACCAAACACGGAAATCTTTCTTCCGCAGGAGGAAACCACTTGGGAAAGGACGCAGCAGGTGCTGTGCCTCTTCCAAGAGACGCAGTGCCTGCTGCGCCTCTTCCCATGTCCTTTTCTGCGTATTTTTCGTATCTTTTCATATCTTTTCGAGATTCACTTCCAAAGTTTCTCCGAAAACCCTACTTCTTCCGCGTGATTAGTATGAATAGAGACCTTCGGTCTCACATATTTCTCACGCGAGTGTCCGCCCTTCTCTTCTCCCATTGCATTCTAGACCACGTTCTTACGTTTTGGCGCCTACGTGCTTGAACATTCGACCACGTAAGCTTGGATCTTTCTGAGTACCAGCCTCGTTTTGCATGACCGACCAATTTGACCAACTCCACCATAATCAACTTTAATCAATCTTAGTCGTTTTCCTCTTACACTGGCACTTTCGTCTACATTCGAGTCGAGCATCACTAATCGTAAACTTAGGTCATCTCGTTTCGTCAAACGTGTAAGTCTGAGGGTGTATAATCCCTGTTTTATTATTGTTCTTTATTATTGTAATCACAATTGTAAGATTTATGTCGAAAGTATTCTTAAAACCAATTTATAAAACCATGTTTAAAACCCTTTTTTACGGATTATCAGGAGACAGACGTCGAGAAAGGACACAGCAACTGTTGCACCTCTTCTAACGGATGCAGCACCTGCTGCGCCTCTTCGTGAGGCTGCCGCAGTTCCTGCTTTCTTTCTTCTTCCTTCGTCTTTTCTTAATTCGTTTGTTTTTATTTTGTTTTCTTTCGTTCTTTGATCCTTCAATATAATAATTTGAACATAATAATTTGACATGTAAATAATTCATTAGTACTTAATTTATCATTAATTCTCGACTCAAATCCCAAATAACCAATATTTGCGGGTTTTCGTCATTAAAGTCAAACCGGGTTATAGAAATTCGATTCATTCATATTGGGTTTCTGGAATTCGATCTTTGATATATTCTTACCTGTTTATTATCATATTCATCATTAGTCCATCATTAATTCATCATGTTTAACCTAATTAATTTGTTTAGTTCATTGATTTGTTAATTAATCCATTAAACCTTGTAATTAATTCGTATTAATCGATTTCATCCATGTTTATTGTTTTTATGACCGTCAATCATATGTAAATAACCTGCTAATCACTTCCATTCGAGTAAATAATATTAATCAATCATTAAATTCACCAACGAACGTTAACGACTTGCAATTCCGTCTTCACAACCAGAACTGAGCCAAGGAACAGACGCAACAACTGTTGCGCCTCTTCCAGAGGGCGCAACTCTGCTGCGCCTGTTCCTGGTTGATTTCTGTCTCTGAACTCCCGTCTTGCTTTGACCTACTTTTAGCTTACGTATTAATTTACTACTATCCGTATAATCACCTTAATTCCTGTTCGTTAATTCCTTTATTCTTTCTTTTCTTAAATTATCCGTTTTAAAAGTATTTTCGACATAAATCATTAAATCCGATGTAATTATTGTATTTTTTCTTTATTGTATTTATTATTGTATTTATATTTCTTGTATCACTTGTATGCCTTCACATGTAATCAATTCTAAATCTTTACTTCGACATCAATTGTATGATTAAATTACGTGATAACCGACTTAGTATTAATTCTCACATGTCAGGATTAAAACGTTGGATGTTGCATTGCATGCATATAATCGACAATATATCGAGTATAGATAACTTCCCTAATCATTAGTAGAGGCCGTTATCGAGGCGGGCGGGATTAGGTGTTCGATCAAAAGAGCTTCCTAATACGTACCCTCACCCCTTACTCCAGATCTCTGTGAACATCCGTGTTCATTAGCATCCACGAGAGTCATTCTAGACATAGAATGCCAAGGGTAACGAGTTCTTGGTGTTCATGTCACTACTTTGTGTCTTGACATGGCACGAGGTATTCGAACGGTTTCCAATTTTCCACAATAAATTGGTGGCGACTACACAAATGCAAACGCTTGTTCTCCCCCAAGCGCCCCCGTGGGCCCATTGTCCACAGAGGTATTTTGCATTCTTCACGAAAACTAAATATTATACTATCTTGTAGATTTTAAAGTTTCTAATCCGGTAAACCCGATTGATCAAACTTCAAGTAAATTCGTTTAACGTGCAAACGATAAGCACATCGAACAACCATTTGATAGAGAATCTTAGGGTGTGTGTGCATAAATAATGTTTTCTTTTGCAGAAAAGAAACACAAATAGTGAAGTGATTGACCATATACATACGGATGTGTAAGACCAATAGTAGCTTATATATACTTCGTTACTTCTACCGTAATGTTAAGTAGATATGAAAACTTCGTATCTATTTATTAAGACATAATAGTGATTTTTTGAAAAGGGGAATATTTTCAAAATGAAGTAGTAAACCAAAAGCACGACAAGATCAAAATGTTGACCGGAAATTTTAAAGTAATGACTTTGAAGGTCAAATGGGTAATATCAAGTAATGACCTTGATGATCACTAAGAAGATTGTGAACCAGTTCACATATACCTTCTCCTAGGGACACCATAGAGTATGGTGTAGTCAAGAAGATAAACCGAACTTTATGAGATATAGTTTGAGGTTTTTCGCAATTTTGAAAGCCATTTTCTCACTAAGAGTTTAAAACCCGGCTATCATGTCCTAAATGACTCCATATGAGATATGGATAGGGAGGGTCCCTAACTTGTCATTTTTATACATTTGGGACCATAAATGTTTATGTTCAGAACCAATTTATGTATTTGTGAGGGTTATCCAAAATTAAACCACTTGGTTTTTACTCCTCCAAAACGAGAACAAAGAGTTTGTGGCTCGTAATGCTCTCTTTCTAGAAAGATTTTCATTTTCTGAAAGAGAGAGTGGGAGAAATTTTGAACTTACGGAAGTCCAAGACCCACAAACTGAGTGCAATTCAAGAAGACGTTCTTTATTGAGGCTTAGTGGTTATAAGGAGAAAATTTTGCCATAACATTACGTTACTTTTAAAAAGTGACGAATCTTCAACCCTCATCAAAGGCTTTTCTATAGTATGATCTTTATGTGATGGCGTGTCACCATGCAATTCGAATTGGTCTTCTTGCACAAGATGTGATAAGGAAGGAAACATGTGATGTTTTCGAGACTTGATTTGGGGCAAAAACTTTGCACCAAATTAGGTTGCCTTGATCTCGTCATAAAGGTTACATAAGATTTTTTAATTTTGTGTTGGTTACAGAGAGTTTGTGACAACCCAAATGCCTTTATCAATTCGAATTTTCTTAGCAATATAGCCTCTTATAAGGATGAGATTCGACAAAAGGATAATAAAACCTTCTCCTTGAATGAATCTCAAGAAGGGAGAAGTTTTGTTGATCTTGTAAGTACTAAGAAGCCTAGCATGCTTGAAAGATCCCTTTTGTGATCTTATATACGTCAAGGAATTGGAACCTTGGGTTTATTCATGTTGTTAATTAGAATGGTATTACTCGAGTTGTCGAAGTATCATGATGATACATGGAGTTTAGTGGGAGCTAAGGTGAGTTTCTTAGTCTAAATATGTGTTTGACATATTAGTGACCAGAAATATTCTCGGGTGAATACTTGAGAGTAGCATGGCGCATCTTAAATAACCGAATCTAATGAGATAGATCTCCATGGATATTAGCATTATAGTCGAGAGACTTATGTGATAATATTCCTGACTCGTTCAAGTTGTTGAACACAATATGATCTCTTTAGCTTCCGCTACAGGATCTATTAAATATGCTAAAAGCTGCTCTCATCGGGACTTATCATATTGAGAATATGAGAAGTCATTACCAAATCATTTCCTAGTGAGTGTGACTAGATGATTATCAAGAGCATCCTTGAGTACTTGAGAAGCACTAATTAACGATTTACTCTTGTAGTTTGGAGGAATTTATGAATTTCGTGTAAAAGGGTTACACGATAACATTCCTATGCTTATAAGATGTTATGTTCATAGTTAAGGAATGGTTAGCATGTAAAAGTGTTATGTGCATAAGGAATAATATATATAAGGAGTTATACATATATGTATAAAAGATGTCATATGAAGGATGTGTATGTATAAGTGTTATACGTACAAATCATGAACGAAAGCTAAGTACATTACAACATCCGATGTTGTAAAAGGGACAGTTGATATCCGGAGTTTAATGGAACTAGAGTAGTTCTGTTAGCCGAATATCGTCTCCCGAGAGACTGTGAAAACAGTGGGAGTGTTTGGCTGGCTTTAGAACCAGTGTCTAAGAACTTGTTTAGAAATGTACTCAGAAAAGGTCTATGTGATGAAAAGATTTCATAGAACAAAAGGAAAATATCAATGGAAATTAGAGTGATGCAACTGTTGCTAATCCTCTAGCCAAAGCCGTTGGCATAAGGTAAACATGATGGTTATGTCATCTCAATGTGATTAAGGAGTATACCATAATTATTGAAGATCGTTATGTAAATATTGGATAGAGTATTAATATTTACGTAAGTGACGATCGCATTCATTTTTTGAGTCTCTTCAAGAACCCAATTATTCAGTTTTGACTGAAAACATTAAATACCTTGTTTATCCAAATTGGTTGTGGAGACAATGTTGAACCCCAACTTAAGTGAATAGGATGAACATTGTATTAGCCCCTAGTCACTTAATGAGGTGACGTCTCGGAGTGACTAGATTGTAAGTCGATTGATGGTGGGTTCTGCACCATAAGGACATAGGGATGACTAGTTGTTTACATAGGCAGACTGTGGGACACTTTGCCGGGCAATGACATATATAGAGTCCCTTAGATCTATTGCAAACGCCTGGTCATGGCTGGGACTTCTATGATATTCCTATGAGTCGATTATTCAAACTGGAGACTATTATCTGAGCTAGTGCAGTTTCCGAGTGACTTTGGTTTTTATCCTAGGTCGTACCGTGAAAGGAGGCCAAAGGGCATCTACTGGGTCATGGTGATCTGTAATGTTCAAAAGGATAGATATGGCAGACAGGAATTGTCCACCCACGTTGGGTTTATACATCTCTAGGCCACTCGAGGAGTTGTGACTGGGAAATGCGTGGTCACGCTCGGAAGTAATCTATGGTAGATTTTTCCAGTCTTGCACTTACACTCCCGATCAAGAAAACCACTCACGATATGTTCATGTGCAAGTGAGACCTGAAAGACACCTTGCATTGAGTGGGAGAATGTTGTTAAAACAGACAAGAGAAACAGTAACACACCCTTGTAGAGTACAAACAGGATATTGTTGGGATAAGAAGTTATCCAAAATTGTGTGTTATATTCATCGCACAACTTGTCTCGGACAAGTGGGAGATTGTTAGAGTAGTTGTCCTCCATAATAGTGCGGGACCATATTAAATATCATTAAGGAATATGCATGTGATATTCATTAGCAATACTTGTCAGCTGATCAACGTATATCGGTAACGGTTGGCCGACTAGGGTTTGACGTTACTGTCGTGAGACGGCGGTGTTTAGCTGATCCCTTTCAGTCACACCTAAAGGAACGAGCCCCAATACGAAAGCTAATTAATTGTATGAGATACAGTTGAATTAGTCCCCTGATAAATTGACTAAGAGTTATTCGATTAATTTAATTTAAAGAGATATCGAGTTGTGAACTCGAGGCGCGGAAATTATTTTTTAATTATGCGATAATTGAATAATAAATTAATTGAGAAGGGAATTAATGATTAAACGGTTAATTTTTAAATTAGTACTAATTGACTAATGTGATTAGTATTGGTGCAAAAAATATATGTGTAGCTGTACACGTATATTTACGGAGTATTTTAGACGAATTTAATTGGGAAGCATTTAAACATGAATCGATGTTTAAATAAAATTTACACGTATTTGTGGGACAAATATAAGAACCAAAATGGACCCGTAAAAGGTCATTTTGAACCATGTAAGTGCATGTGGTAGTGTGTGTGTGTGTGTGTGTGTGTGTGTGTGTGTGTGTGTGTGTGTGTGTGTGTGTGTGTGTGTGTGTGTGTGTGTGTGTGTGTGTGTGTGTGTGTGTGTGTGTGTGTGTGTGTGTGTGTGTGTGTGTGTGTGTGTGTGTGTGTGTTGCTTGAAATACCATCATTTCTCTTACACATTTGACTTCCCCATAATTACTTTTTTTCTAACCCATTCACGTGAGGATTGGGTGTAATTAAATAAGAATAAAACACTCCCCCACTAGCACACTTCAACCGTCCTCCCTCCTTCTACACAACACTTGTGTAGTTCTTTTTCCATAAAACTTTTGCATGTGGAAAATTCTAGTGTGTTCCTCTCTCTAAAATCCTCAAAAATTAGAAATAAAATACTAAGTGTTAGTATTATAAATCTAATATTTTTACTAAGTGTTAGTATGTTTTTCAAGGGCAATCTTACATAATATCTAGTCACTTTTATTAGTAAGATTCTGGGGTAAGTTCTTGGGTGCTTAACAAAGGAGGTGTTCTATCTTGGACACTTAAAGATTGAGGATCTTGCCATTTATTTTAAGCTCAAAAACAACAAGGTAGGAGATCTCGTTGTGCCCAAATACTACCATTACTCAATGTAAGGAAAAATTATTTTTCCTCTTCTTTTATATTTTTAAGGCTTATATATTACATGCATATTACATAGATCCAAAGATTTCTAAAATAAAGAATCTTGATAACCTATTTAGAGAGGTCTAATTTAGGGTTATGGTCTTTCATATAAAGCAAGTATAAAATGGCAGCCACAACAATTAGAGGCAGAATCTGTGCAACAAGTAAAACCTTAAGCCTTTACCCTTTTGCAAGCCTTTAAGCTACCGTACTTGTTTTCCCAAGGTACTTACCCAATAATTAACATCCCCAAGGCATCTAACTCGATAACTTACTTGCAAACATTACGAAAGCTCCTTATTTCACCATAAATTCTATTCTGCTAGTTCATGAGGTTGTCACACCTCACAGTCCACATATTACTCAAGTCATACCTCCAAATTACCACGAAAGATACTTGTCACCACATATTATAATTGGACATAAGATTCGGACACAGTATGTTCAGGTTGTTCAAGTTTTCCGTTGGTCACATATCGTATAGGATTATATTCTTGTATATGTAGATACCCGTATCCGTCGATATTGGAATTTATAGAAACCCCGACCAACACCCGATGATGATAGGACACATGTTTATTATTGACACCGCTCATTAGTCATAGTTGGATTAAAACTCTCGTTCACACTTATGGGTTTTCTTTTCTTTTTGTTTGAAGGTAGCGGGCTATGCCCTTCCTCGATTACGGGTCAAGTATGAGTCGAAAACTCAAAATGTCACTACTACAAATGAGCACTTGGGCCACGGCTAAATTCGTGGTGCAAGTGCTAAATTTCCGTGGCTAAATTATTTTGCCACGGGAATACCTTCCGTGACGCAAGTGGCTGTGGCAAAGAGATAGCCATAGGAAAGACAAGAACGTGGCTATTATTAAATTTTTGGCCACGGATTCTCTCGTTGCTAATAACTCCCGTGGCCAAAAAAAATTCTCGTGGCGAAAAAATAAATCCCGTGACAAACAATATATACTAAAATTATATAAAAAAACGTAAAATAATTTTTTTCCCACAATAGATATTTTATCATATATGAAACTGTGACAATCTAGGTACTTTTTTCGCTAGTTAACTCGATTCATTTGAACGTTTTTCGGTTTCACCAATCATGCATCCGTGCACATCGGAGAGGCTATCCAGGAGGTCACCCATCCCAACACTACTCTCACTTGAGCACGCTTAATTGGAGAGTTCTTTTGATGTGCTTACCGAAATTGAAAGGTAACTTTGTTGATATAATTTACACTTTGAATCCTTTAAGTTTATTTTTTTCTTTCAAAATATACCTTTAGTACTATTTAATTACAAAAAATGTTACATAATTTACAATTTTTTACGGGAGAAACATTATTTTGGCCAAAACAATCAAATTTTCGATGTTAACCTCCCGACTAATGATTTTGACGTAATGTTTGTTTGCCAAAGTCAGCAAAACCATTTTCTCCATAAAGTAAACTTAATCTTGTTTCCATAACATTTTTTAATTTCTTTATTTTCGATGTGACCATTATTTGAGCATATTTAGTCCCCGAATTAGCCTCGTTCCTATGCTTTTTAGTGCATATTTGGGTCATTTACTATCTTTAGTCCTTTGTTTTGCATATTCTTTGAGGTTTTGTTTCCTTGGTAGGAGAGGAGTGCAAACCTTGCATTTTCATGGCAAAATAGAGCTAAATTGATCGAATCTAATGACCAAACATCAAAGAGAAGACAAGACTAGAAGGCCTTTGTACATATTATAGTAGATGGGCAATGATGAAGAAATCCTTGCATTACCGACTAAATCCCGGAGGATTATTGGAAGAAGAGAGGAAGAAAAGAAGAAAAGGAAGGCTGGGACGAGATCCGCTCGTCCAACCAGGCCGGACGCCCGTCCATGACTGCAAGAATCCAAGCGTCTTTGCGACAGGGACGCTCGTCCAGAGGCCTCCCAGGACGCTCGTCCAAGCCAGCAATCCGCTCGTCCAGCCACCCCATAATTCGCTCGTCCCGACCCTTGGACGCTCGGATTGTGTTACAGACCCACACGTCCTCTTCTTGCTCCATGAAAGATGCGCATATTTTTGAAAGAGGAGCGATTCCTCAAGGACTTAATCGTCATTTAAGCCCTTAGTAAACCCTAATTTGTGTACCTAATCCCCACTATAAATACCCCATTAGTCTAATTAGATTAATCATGTTCTTCTTATCAATATTTAGTGTAGTTTATATCATTCTAATCTCTCTTTAATCTTGTAATCAACTTCTAATCAAGTCTTAATACAAATCTCATTTCCTTAATTTCTCTTTTGTTCATCTTTTATTTTGGGTAATTGAAGATTATTTGGGTTATTGTTGGGAGATTGACAACCTTCCAATCATTCATGAAGTACTTCTATTATTCTTTGCTTTATTTTGGAATCATTATTGGGTATAATCCTCTTAATCCCTCTTTAATTATTGTTAATCATCTTCATTTATTCATCATGTTTTGTTTTGTTAATATGATTGACAACCTTGTTAACATGTTAAACTTGATAATGAGTGAGTAGTTTCCTTAACTAGGGTTAATGGGTAATTAGGGAAAACCAACATGGGGGATGATTCATGCTTAATTTAATATGTTTTCATGATTTATTTGCTTGCTTGTTGTGATCTCAACTTATGCACATGTTATGTTTGATGAAATGCGAGCCTATGAATCCTTGCATTTTTTACCCATCACTTACCTTTTCAATGAGACTTGTAAGACATAAACCAACTCGAGTCTTATTAGACCATGCATATAGTTGAGTAGGGAGGATTAAGTCGACTTGTAGGTATTGTACAATCTAATCGATTCGGCTCCGGGACCCTAACCTTCCTAGGATTGTAAGATATAAACCAACTCGATCTATCACAACAATAATTGCTTGCTTATAATTTGACAATATGTTTGTATGATCAATTCTCTTGAATCCCCTATAACCCCATGACACCCTAGTGCTTTTAATCAATTGTTTACATCTCATTTTAATCATCTTGCTTGTTTACTTTTATTGCTATTTAGTTTAGTGATCTTCTTATCTCAACCCAAATCGTGACACCCCTAGATACCGCTACTTGCAATCGAAAATCCTACATCAATACCCGTCCCTTGGGATCCGACCTTTACTTGCCTCTTTACTAATAGTAGAGTTGTTTGTGAAGTTATAAATATTGTTTTGGTCTAGGTGCTCCTAACGACAAGTAACCGAAAATTAAGCTCCATGGGAGTACGACCAAAAAAAATGGCGCCGTTGCCGGGGACGGTGTTAACTTGATTTGATTTTCTTAGATTGTTATTAGTTGTGTCATTCTTTTCCTTGGGGAAGTAAAACTCCTCAAGGTTTGTTCTAATTGTTTTCGAGTTGTTCGATATTTTGCAAGATGGATATTATAGAGTGTTTTGTTGAGGACCACTTAAGCATACCTTTCTTCAAAGACCCCATGCAAGCATTGGAAGCCTTGGAAGCAAGTGAGACCAAAAATATGCATTAGGAGTTAGAGGTAGATCTTTTTTAGGCCGCTCTAGCTAACAAAGAACTTACTCATGAGCAATCCGAATTAGTACACAACATTCTTGTGGAAGCATATCAACCTATAGAACCAGAACAATCAATCATAGAAGACATCTTACAAGCCGAAGAACAAGAAGAATTTATCATGGAATTTGAGTATGACGAGATTGATGAGCTTGAAGAACAAGTTGAACATGCCATGAGAATGGAGTGTCTAATGGAAATGGAGCAAGTTCTAAATGAACCTTCAAAGGAGGAAAGTGAGGTACAAATCCCAACTTCATAACCCCTTCCCCGAAATTTGAAATATGCTTACCTTGATGAATCTAAGACCAAACCCGTGATTGATAATGACAAACTTGATGAAAAACAATTGGGAAAATTGCTTGATGTGTTGAAACAACATGAAAAGGCTATAGATTATAGTCTAGATGACCTTAAGGGGATAAGTCCCAACTTTTGTATGCATAGAATTCATCTAGAGGAGGACCATATACCTACCATTCAATCTCAAAAGAGATTAAACCCCCACATGCAAGAAGTTGTTAAAGGGGAGGTTATGAAATTACTTGATGCGGGAATCATATATCCCATATCGGACTCTTTGTGGGTTAGCCCCGTTCAAGTGGTGCCTAAGAAAGGAGGTACCACGGTGGTGACCAATGAAAAGAATGAGCTAATACCCACAAGGAAGATCACCGGTTGGCGTATGTGTATTGACTATCGAAAATTGAATTCCGCAACAAGAAAGGATCATTTCCCCCTACCATTCATTGACCAAATGCTTGAGACGTTAGCCTCCAACAAGTTCTTTTGCTACCTTGACGGGTATTCGGGATTCTTTCAAATCCCTATACACCCGGATGACCAACACAAGACCACCTTCACATGTCCTTATGGTACATTTGCATATAGGAGGATGCCTTTTGGCTTGTGTAATGCCCCGACCACTTTCAAAGATGCATGATGAGTGTCTTCTCCGATTACCTAGAAACCATAATGGAAGTTTTTATGGATGATTTTAGCGTTTATGGAAAAGACTTTGACTCATGTTTGCATAATCTCTCTCTTGTATTGCAAAAATGTAAAGATGTTAGTCTTGTCTTAAATTGGGAAAAGTGTCACTTCATGGTCAATGAAGAAACTGTTTTGGGTCCTTTAATCTCGGAAAAGGCCATCGAGGTTGATAAAGCTAAGGTTGAGGTGATAGAGAAACTCCCACCTCTCGTGAATGTTAGAGGGGTGAGAAGTTTTCTCGGTCACGCGGGTTTCTATCGCCGTTTCATAAAATATTTCTCAAAAATAGCGAAACCCCTCACTCAACTCTTACTTAAAGATGCCCAATTCCATTTCACTGATGAGTGTGTTGAAGCCTTTAATAGAATCAAGGAAGCACTAATCTCGGCACCGATCATTCAACCTCCAAATTGGGAACTACCATTCCAGATTATGTGTGATGCTAGTAACTACGCTGTTGGAGCGGTTCTTGGCCAATGGGTAGGGAGAGCTCTATATGCTATCTACTATATAAGCAAGACTCTTGATTCTTCCCAAGTGAAATATGATACCACCGAGAAAGAGCTTCTTGCCATTGTCTATGCTTTGTACAAATTCCGTTCCTACTTACTTGGATCCAAAGTGATTGTCTTTTCGGATCACCGTGCTCTCTGACATCTCTTAATAAAGAAAGAGGCAAAACAAAGGTTGTTGAGATGGATTTTGCTTCTTCAAGAATTCGACTTGGAAATAAGAGACAAGAAAGTAGCCGAGAATGTAGTAGCGGATGACTTGTCAAGGATCCGGTTTCATGATGAGGAAGGAGAAATGCCGATCAATGACTCATTTCCTGACGATATCCTGATTGCCATTCAAACACAACTTGAAAGGCACATCACCCCATGGTTTGCCGATTATGCCAACTATATTGTTGGAAGAGTACTCCCTCCGAACTTAAACTACAACCAAAGAAAGAGGTTCTTATTCGAAGTAAAGAGGTATTTTTGGGATGACCCAAATCTTTACAAGGAGTGTAGTGATGGGCTCCACCGGAGGTGCATCCCTCAATGGGAAATTCAAGGAGTCTTGGAAGGATGCCACTCATCACCTTACGGTGGACACCATGGAGCAAGGAGAACCATTGCAAAAATTCTTCAATCGGGCATCTATTGGCGTACGATGTTCCAAGATACAAGGGAATTCATCCTTCATTGTGATGCTTGTCAAAGGACGGGGAATATCTCTTGGAGGAATGAAATGCTGCAAAGAGGCATACTAGAGGTGGAGATCTTCGATGTTTGGGGGATCGACTACCAAGGGCCATTCGTGACATCCAAGGGAAACAAATATATCCTTGTGGCCGTAGACTACGTCTCAAAGTGGGTGGAGGCAATTGCCACCCCAACCGATGATGCAAAGACGGTCACTAAGCTCTACAAGAAGATAATCTTCCCAAGATTCGGAGTCCCTAGAGCAATCATAAGTTATGGAGGAATGCACTTTCACGAAAAGAAGCTCGCATCCTTTTTGACCAAATATGGTGTTCAATATAGAACCGGCTTAGGATACCATCCTCAAACAAGCGGTCAAGTTGAAGTTTCAAATAGAGAGATCAAGCAAATTCTTGAAAAAGTTGTAAACAAGACTCAAAAAGATTGGAGCATGAAGCTTGATGACGCTCTTTGAGCTTATAGGACGAACTATAAGACCCCCATAGGAGCCTCTCCTTACAAACTTGTCTATGGGAAGGCATGCCACTTGCCAATCGAGTTAGAGTACAAAGCTTTTTGGGTAATCAAAGCTCTTAACCTTAACCTCAAATTAAGTGGTCAAAGGAGGATGATACAAATTCAAGAGTTGGAAGAATTCCGACTAAAATCTTATGAGAATGCCAAGATCTACAAGGAAATGACAAAGTTGCTCCATGATAAGAGAATCAAGCAAAAAGCCTTGCACAAAGGAGATAAAGTCCTTCTATTCAATTCGCGATACCGACTCTTTCCCGGGAAGTTGAACTCTAGATGGATGGGTCCTTATGTGATCACCTAGGTAGGCAAGTATGGAGACTTTGAGATTAAATCGGAAGACGGAACCAAATTCAAGGTCAATGGACAAAGGTTGAAGCCATACTATGAAGGAGCATTTATTGGAGAGGTCGAGGTCACCTACCTCGGGCCTCCTTATCCTTGAAGAAATCATCAAAGGGAGAGTTTGGTAGAGTCCTCCCTAAACCACCACTTGTAAATATACTAACCCCCCCTAACTTGTATTTTTAACTTTATTGCATCCTTTTATCATAAACATGATTCTTTCCATGAGAGTAAGTGAGGGAGGGTCACTAATCTTTTTGATGAATGAAGGAACTAGTTTTCAAGGATGGGGGAGCTTTTTATCGATGTAAAGGAAAAGCGAGGGAAATCCACTCGTCCCGAGGTAAAGACGACCGTCCAAATGGGAATCCGAGCGGCCAACAGAGAATTCGCTCGTCCAAAAAGAGCTGACAAGCAGATGTTTTATCCTAATCCAGAATCCGAGCGTCTCTGGAGCTAATCCGCTCGTCTTACCCCAGACGCCCATCGCAACAACGATCCGCTCGTCTTTTTGCTGCAAGATTTTTGGGATTTTTCCCTGTAACGAAATCCGAGCGTCTCTTAGACAATACGCTCGTCTAACTTCAGCAAAGACGCTCGTCCCAACTTCGATCCGCTCCTCCTGGCTATTTCAAATTTTGGAAAAACTCGCTGTAAGAGAATCCGAGCGTCTTCCAAAGAAGCCGCTCGTCCCAAAACGAGGGAATCCGAGCGTCCCAAGGTCGAATCCGCTCGTCTCCCTGCGGCCTTTATTTCCGGTTTTCGCGATTTTATTTCTCCCCCACCACACAATTTGTGACACTTCATCCTTCCTTCCACTTATATTATAAACCCCCTATCTTATGACTCCAAAACATATCCCAATCACTCATTCACTCCCCAAAAACAAAAATCCCCAATTTCTAGGGTTTCAAAAGATTCAAAAGCAAAGATCTAATCCACAAAGAGAATCTCCATATTTCAACAGATCAAACATTCCAACTCTACAATCAAAGAATGGGACCAAGAGGATCTTCATTTAGGGAAAGAAGAAGACCAAGAGTGAGAGGAAGCTCATCTACTTCTCACATCAACACTCTAAGGAGGGAACATGAAGAGATTGTGGACCTCACCAAGCGTGACGCTTTTTCCAACATTGAATTTGTGAACGATGTTCAAAGGCTTGTGTTTTACCGACTACTTGGTAAGAGTATTCTTCCTACCAAATTTCTATGCCATAAAACATTGAGAAAGCTTGGAATATACCATCAAACGGAAGCCTTTTTGAGTTGTTTGGTCTTTCTACCTTGTTCCACTTGCATGAGCAAACCTACCGACTTCTTGTTCTTAAGTTCTTATATTTCTTAAAGATCACAACTTTGAACAAAACAATTTGCATAGAGTTTAGATTGGAGAATGTGACAAGGATGATGACTCTTGTTGAGTTTGAAAATGTACTCGGTTTGGATGTTTCGCCTACCCGAACATCAAGACCTAAGAAGTATAGTGTGGCACCATTGTGGAGAGCCATGACCGGTCGAGACATTTTGTATATCAAGGAATGCTTGGCGTTTCACATCCAAAACCCTATTCTAAGGCTCACTTACTGGTTCTTATCCGGAACTATCCTTGCACGCCAAGACCCGGCAATTGTGAATGAGCTTGATCTTGTATTCATGGAGTCATATCTTGAAATCCAAGGACGAGGTGGATATCATTTTAATGCACCTCTTGTACTACTTGAGAAGTGGGCTAAGTTTAGAAATGGGGATGACGATGGGATGAAGCATATCGTCAATGGAGGACTCATTACAAGGCTCGCGAAGCACTTCAATCCAAGGTTCAATGAAAACAATGAGTACAGTCCACTCTCCGGGAATACAAGGATCAATGAGGAACTACTTCTTGTGCAACATCATTGGATAACACAAGAAGGTGTTGAAAAGAGGATCAAATGGATAACAAAGAGAAGTAACCCTATCTACTTACCAATGATCGGTTTACCGAGAATTTCACCAAGGAGGGGTCCCCTATCCCCAATCCTGTCGTACCTCATCCCCGCAAACCAGAACCAAGAAAATCAAGCACCTCCACCACCAAACCCCCAACAACAACAAGAGCCACAACAACAAAATTAAAAGATCAAGATACCTCCCTACCCTTTTCAATACCAACCATACAATCACCCTAACCCCTTCATTCTTCCCCGAGATGATTTTGTGACGGGGATTTACCAAGACATGCATTTCCGTCAATATGAAGCCGTCTTGGATAACTACTATGCTCTATTTCCACAATTCCACCATTTGGTTCAACAAGGGAAGGTTAGCGAGGAGGGAATGTTTCCCTCTTGGGCCCAAATGGACATTCTCTTCCCAAACTCGGAAATAGCAAATGGAGGAGCAAATGGGCAAGAAGGCGAAGGGAGCGATAAATCTTGTGGTGGAGATACGGTGGAGCTCAATAGTGAGGAAGATGAGTTCATGGATTTCAATGCGAGTGATGCATCCAAAGAAGTATGGGATAGTGACTTAGAGGGGGATGATGGCGATCTCTAGGGATCTCTTCATAGCTTGATGGAGCGGGCAAGAGGCATCCGTCAAGGCTTAATTGAAGTCTCCTTTATCTCTCTCCTTTTAATTTTCATGAGAAGAATTTGATATTTTGATAATTTGTACCATATTTGTCATTTGTTTGTGGAGTCCTAGCAACATTGAGGACTAACACCTTGGCTTCATTAAGGTGTTCTTTTTATTGTTCCCGCATGTAAAATCCAAAATGACAATCCTTAGTTTCATGCATTGCATTCCATGTGCATGAACTACCCCAAAATTCAAGACGTTAGAAATAATTATGTATTTTGGTTTGGGGAAGTCCATGCATATGCATTGGGAGCTAATTTAAATTATGCTCTCCACCATAACAAAAACACATGCATCATGTAGTGTAGCTTAGTATAGTTTGCATTTAGTTTAGAAATCATGCAACATGCTTGCATAATTTCCTATCGTATTGGCCATTGAGGACAATGCCCATACTAGTTTGGGGATGGGAAATTCTAACTTGACTTTTATTCAAAATCCAAAAAAATCAAAAATTTCGAAAAATCCAAAAAATCTAAAAATTGAAAAAAACAAAAACATGTTAATTTTCTTTTTAGTGTAGTCTTGTATATATTGTGTTTGTTCATCCTTGTTCACATTGATTGACTACGCCACATCCGAGACATGAGGATATTGAAGACCGCATGGTATGATCTTTCCAATCTCCTTTTTCTTCTTTATGTTAATGACTATGTGGCTTTATTTTGATTGATGCGGTAAAAACAATGTGAATCTAGGACTTGCATTTAGATTATTTGGCATACTAGTTGGTAGAAGCATATGCATTAGGATGTATAAATGTTAGTTGCATCATGGCATGTAGTTTGCATGATAGAAAAATTTTGTGAAACCGTCTACTTGGGAAGCTTGACAAGTGTGAGCTTTTTTTTTTCTGATTAAATGTGAGTTTTTGTATTAATATAAAAGATATTACAAGCTAATGCATTCGTGTGTTCGACTTTTGAAAGCCTACACCATTACATGAGACATATATCTAACTTGACTAACCAATCTCTATTCTTTAGCTTCTCTATGCTATCAATCTTGTGAATAATTCTTTGACGAACTTGTGCTATGATCTCAGCTACAACATACTCAGGCCTCTTCACTTTATGCTCCAATCTGCAAACGTTCCTGACATACCATATATGATACCAAGTGGCCATTTTAGCCATTCGACAAATCTTCCTCTGAAGCTTGGTATAACCAGCACTACCAGCAAGAGTAAGGTGCAACCAAACCTCAACTCCAGTACTCACCTTAGAAGTGTATACACAATCTGTGAACAGATGCTCATGAGACTCAGCAGCTGCTTCACACAGAAAACATCTATCAGAGCTGCACAGGCTCAATCTTGCTAATTTGACACGAGTATTAAGAGCCTTCCTCTGAACCAACCATCCTATAAAAGCATGCTTAGGTATATTCCATGGACTCCACACATCAGAGTACCATTTGACAGGAGGGTGTGTGCCCTGTAACCAACAGTATCCAGAACTAACAGTATAACCAGTACCAGTAGGTTGCCCATTCCAGTGATGACCCTGATAACCACCAGACAGAAGCTCCCTAGTTTTACAAATATTCCTCCAGTTCCAATTAGAATCTGGAGGTGGATGATAGTTAGACCAGTCAGCTCCTTTGAGGTAAACATGATCAATCCATAAGACCCATAACCTATCAGCTTTAGTATACAGCCAGTGCACCAACATTCCCACACTAGCCACATTCCACACCCCAGCATTTTTAATCCCTAGTCCCCCTTCCTTCTTAGTATGGCAAATATCAGTCCAGGCAACCAAAGGAGCCCTATTGTATTCAGTGCTATTATCCCATAAAAAATTCCTGCATATAGCTTCAATTTGATGAATCAAACACTTAGGAATAAGAAAGATAGATGCCCAATAATTATGCAAGGTATTCAACACACAATTAATAAGAACCAATCTTCCTGCATAGCTGAGCTTCCTTGCCCCAATACCTCTAATTTTCCTTACAATTTTATCAGTGAGAATTTGACAATCTCTCCTTAAAAGCCTGCCAGGTTGAATTGGGATTCCCAAATATTTAAAAGGCAGTGTACCTTCCTGGAACCCTGAGACATGAATGATATCAGCTTTCAAATTAGCAGCTACTCCATTGAAGACAACCTCAGACTTGGCAGCATTGACTTTCAGGCCATAAGCTGCAGAGAAGGTAGCCATTACTCTAAGGAGCAACATGATAGACTGACTGTCCCCTTTGCAAAACATCAGTAAATCATCAGCAAACAGAAGGTGAGTCAGTTTATGACTCTTGCATAAGGGATGATATTTGAAGTGCCAAGTATTAGAAGCATAATGCATACTCTTGAAAGATACTCCATACAAATGCAAAATAAGAGAGGAGAAATAGGGTCTCCTTGCCTTAAACCCCTCTTTCCAAGGAAATAACCAAAATGAGCACCATTAAAGTTCAAGGTGTAAGTAGGAGAAGTAAGACAAGCCATTATCAACTGATGGAATTTAGGAGGAAACTTAAGAGCTGACAGCATTTGATCCACAAACTTCCACTCTATAATATCATAAGCCTTCTGCAAATCCATTTTAAACATACACCTAGGAGAAGCCATACCCCTATTGTAAAGCGTGACCAAATCTTGACAAATAAGGATGTTTTCAAGGATGCTTCTCCCTTTCACAAAGGCTCCTTGATTCCTACTGATGATATCAGGCAAAATCACAGCAAGCCTAGCACACAGCAGCTTGGATATAGTTTTGTAAATCACATTACAACAGGAAATAGGTCTATAGTGCTTAACAGTCTCAGGTCTATCCATCTTAGGGATAAGAGTAATGATGGTAGCATTAATCTGAGTCAACAATTTGCCAGTATCAAAAAAATTTTGTACTGCAGCACAAATCTTATCACCAATAATCTCCCAAGCATCTCTAAAAAATTGACTCCCATAACCATCAGGTCCAAGGGATTTCCCCTTAGGGATGCTAAACAAACACTGCTTAACCTTCTCAGCAGTAACAGGCTTGCTTAAGATATTCCAATGTTCAGCAGTACAGCAAGCTCCATTCCTCACAGCAGTCAGGTTCACATTTTCAGTCTCTGTCTGAGACCCCAGAAGAGATTGATAATATTCAAGGAAAGCAGCTTGAATAGAATCACCATCAGTACAAGATCTTCCAGTCATATCCTCAATTTGGAACACCTTATTAAGATAAATTCTTTTTTTGATAGCATGGTGAAAGTAATTAGTATTTAGGTCTCCTTCCAAAGACCACTGGACCTTGGCTTTCTGAATAAAAAAACTATCCCTAGCTGAGATAAGTTCTTTCAAGTCATGGGCCATATCCATCTCCTGTTGTAGTAAAACAAAGTCACCAGGTTTCTCAACCAGCATCTTCTGAATATTTTCAAGGGCCACTGTTGCAATAGTAGTGCTGTTTTCTATATCAGAAAAGCAGCTCTTATTCAGACTTTTCAAAGCAGGTTTCAAAGCTTTCAGCTTCTTAATAATAGAAAAAATCTTTGTCCATTGAACATGAATGCTCCACACATTCTCAACAATATTTTTAAATTGACTAGCAGAGCCCCACATATTAAAATACTTGAAATTTTTCTTACCCCCCAAAGTAGATTGAGTAGTCAAAACGGTGCAGGGGCAATGATCAAACAAACCCTCAGGATGAAAGTGTGCATAATTATCCCCAAAGTCTTCCAGCCAAGCTTGATTACCCATTGCCCTATCCAGCCTGCTATAGACTCTATCAGCAGGGTTTTGTTTGTTAGACCAGGTAAACAGAGCACCTGTAGAGGGTATATCATCCATACCATAAATAGAAACACAATCTTGGAAATGCTGCATTTCAGCATCAGTAGTGTTACCCCCTAATCCTTCTATTGGTGACAAAACAGTATTAAAATCCCCTAACCACAGCCAAGGTGCATTACAGTCAAGGGAAATATCTTTCAAAGTATTCCATAAAGCCACCCTTTCCTCCAAACCATTAAAAGCATAAATCATTGTGAGCTGAAAGGTCTTATTATCAGCTCTAGATGTTACTACCATATGAATACGCTGAGCACTATAGGAAATAAAGTTAACCTCAAAGCAGTCTGGTTTCCAGAAAATCCAAATCCTACCTCCTTTATGCCAACTGCAGTTAGTGGAAATGCTCCAACCATCACAAATTGAAGTGTTTTTATTCAAGAGAGTTCCAGGTTTCAGCTTAGTTTCTAGTAAACCAAACAAACCCACTCCATTATTGTGCAAAAACCATTTAACCACCTTCTGCTTATTCAGGCCATTAAGACCCCTAACATTCCAAAAACCTATGCTATGCATTGAGAGTGTCCTCAGGGGGGTCCTTGCCACTCTATACTACCCCCCCCCCCCCCCCCCTTGGAAGCATTAGAGTTATTCAGTGCATCTAAAAAGGAATACTTGCTAAATTTGGCAGATAATCTTACCCCCACAACATTCTCCTGCCTATTCAATCTCATAATGTTCTTTGCTGGAGTAGATTGTATAGGTACAGATCTAACTGTGTGAAGAGGAGGAAAATTGGTAGGTGTTAGAATAGGAGAATTGCTCACAGGATTCACAACAGCTACTTGAACCTTGTCTATTTGAACAGGCTTCCAAACCTGTTTGGTCTTTCGTTTTGGTTTTGAAGGTTTCTTAACTGGTTTCTTACACTGTGTAGCATTATGCCCTATCCCATTACAGCTAGTACATGAGATAGGTTCCACTCATACTCTACAGGCACAAAAACCAGTTTCCCTGATTCATCCAAGAACTTGACTTTAGCAGATAAGGGTTGGTCCATAGCCAGTTCCACCATAACCCTAGCATAGCTAAGCCTAACTTTATCATGAGTGTCTTGGTCTTTTTTAACAAATTTACCCACTAATCCAGCAATTGCTGGCAAGCAACTTCCCCAAAATTTCAGAGGAACATTAAACAGTTTCACCCATACAGGAACAACATCAACTTTTGCCTTAACAAGTTCCATATCCACGGTCTATGGATTAATAACAATAGGCTTGTTATCATAAAGATAATATCCAGACTGCAGGAGAGCATCCCTATCCTCATTCTTTGTAAATCTAACAAGAAATACTCCATTATCCAAAAACGAGACTCGTTCCACTCCAAACCTACCCCAGACATTATAAATATAATCTTCAACCAAGGCCCGGGGGGGTTTGCACCCAAGATGTAACACATAACAGAATGAGACCAAAAATCTACCTCTGTTTTGATGTCCTCATGGGTAAACTGTAAGAGCTCATCAGAAGCATCCTCCTCATGGATAGTTGGCAGAACAGGGACGTCCTTTCCTCCATGACGAAGGAGCCAACCTTCCTGCAGGTCCTCATCTTCCTCAGTGACATCCTGCACTTCATATTCAGGTAACTGTAATACAGGGATACCCTGAATATCCTGCATCGAACGAGTTTTCCGCGCATCAGAGGAAGAGGGAACCTCAAAGGTAGTAACTTTAGGACGTTCATGGCTTCTACTATGGATAATAATACTTTTTTGTGATTTTTGAGCAGATTTTAGGGAAGAAGAAGAGGTTATTAATGGAGAAAAACGGTTTTGTTGAGTAGTCTTAACTGCCGTCATTGTGGAAATTGATGTAGATTTTAGGTTAGAAAATCGTTTTCTCTCTCATCCTCTCTCTCTCTCTCTTTTTCATCTATTCTATAAACTAAAAGCTTGACAAGTGTATATAGGCCCTATTAGATGCTTTTTCTTCTTAAGACTTTGCTTGTTAGAATACTTGTAAAACACCCTAGGATGTGTCATGCTAGTATCCATTGACCCATAGATTAAAGCCTAGTCAAGAGTACCTTGTGGTGTGATAACTCCTTGGCTACCGTTTATTCCAAGGTGACCCTTGAAACCATGCAACCATCATTCATCCATGTTCTACCATATTATTGTCATCAAAGGGAATGGGCACAAAAAGAAATTGTTCAAAAATTGAGTTCAAGAAATAAAAAGAAAAGAAAAGAAAAAGTTTGCAATTGCATGAAAAGAAAAGAGGAGTAACAGAAATGAAAACTCCTATGCTTCAAATATAAGGCACCCTCGTTACAAATTGGGGTGACATTGAAAATGTTCAAAAGAAAATGCAAAAGTTGAAAGTTATCAAGTATTGAAATGCCAAACATCAAATAAATGGCAAGACATTGTTCTAAAATGTTATATGCCACAAGAAATTGGGGGGAAAACAACAACAAAAGCAAACTCCCAAATAATACTCAAATTCTATCGATCCCTTTATCCATCGTATCCACTTTTGTGCATGGTAGAGAGGGGACGACCCTTCTTCTTGTCCAGACAAGAGGGGGAATTCCGCGATCCTCCAGTGTTTCTAATGCCATAGGGAGTCTATTCTTGACAAAAGCATTTAACGATTGAGGACAAAGGCACCCTAGCTTGACACAACTTGGAGGTGATTTATTGGTATCCTTCTAGGCTTAGTAGTTTGAAGAAATTGCATCTACGAAGGAGTGTGTACCCTTGAATTGCTTCACTTGTAGATAATTTCCGCCACTTAGATGAGGAAACTGGCTATTCTTTTGTAGATGCATCCATTACTTGATTTTATGTGCTTTAATGTTTGGATGTGTCGCCATTTTGGCAAGACCCACCTTGCCTTGCAAGAAGGCATCCTACCTCATGGTTGTCTTGTTGTGAGTTGAAGGGGCGGAGTGAGACCCGCTAATTGTCTCATGTGGGCTATTTTAGTAGGATAGTTTAAATAAGGGTCCTAGCTTTGATGTGACCATTATTTGAGCATATTTAGTCCCCGAATTAGCCTCGTTCCTATGCTTTTTAGTGCATATTTGGGTCATTTACTATCTTTAGTCCTTTGTTTTGCATATTCTTTGAGGTTTTGTTTCCTTGGTAGGAGAGGAGTGCAAACCTTGCATTTTCATGGCAAAATAGAGCTAAATTGATCGAATCTAATGACCAAGCATCAAAGAGAAGACAAGACTAGAAGGCCTTTGTACATATTATAGTAGATGGGCAATGATGAAGAAATCCTTGTATTCCCGACTAAATCCCGGAGGATTATTGGAAGAAGAGAGGAGGAAAAAAAGAAAAGGAAGGCTGGGACGAGATCGGCTCGTCCAACCAGGCAGGACGCCCGTCCAAGACTGAAAGAACCCGAGCGTCTTTGCCATAAGGACGCTCGTCCAGAGGCCTCCCAGGACGCTCGTCCAAGCCAGCAATCTGTTCGTCCAGCCACACCATAATCCGCTCGTCCCGACCCTTGGATGCTCGGATTGTGTTACAGACCCACACGTCCTCTTCTTGCTCCATGAAAGATGCGCATATTTTTGAAAAACCGGCAAAAAGGAGACCCACATCTTTTTTTGAGAGGAGCGATTCCTCAAGGACTTAATCGTCATTTAAGCCCTTAGTAAACCGTAATTTGTGTACCTAATCCCCACTATAAATACCCCATTAGTCTAATTAGATTAATCATGTTCTTCTTATCAATCTTTAGTGTAGTTTATATCATTCTAATCTCTGTTTAATCTTGTAATCAACTTCTAATCAAGTCTTAATACAAATCTCATTTCCTTAATTTCTCTTTTGTTCATCTTTTATTTTGGGTAATTGAAGATTATTTGGGTTATTGTTGGGAGATTGACAACCTTCCAATCATTCATCAAGTACTTCTATTATTCTTTGCTTTATTTTGGAATCATTATTAGGTATAATCCTCTTATTACCTTTTTAATTATTGTTAATCATCTTCATTTATTCATCATGTTTTGCTTTGTTAATATGATTGACAACCTTGTTAACATGTTAAACTTGATAATGAGTTAGTAGTTTCCTTAACTAGGGTTAATGGGTAATTAGGGGAAACCAACATGGGGGATGATTCATGCTTAATTTAATATGTTTTCATAATTTATTTTCTTACTTGTTGTGATCTCAACTTATGCACATGTTATGTTTGATGAAATGCGAGCCTATGAATCCTTTCATTTTTTACCCATCACTTACCTTTTCCATGAGACTTGTAAGACATAAACAAACTCGAGTCTTATTAGACCATGCATATAGTTGAGTAGGGAGGATTAAGTCGACTTGTATGTGTTGTACAATCTAATCGATTCGGCTCCGGGACCCAAACCTTCCTAGGGTTGTAAGATATAAACCAACTTGATCTATCACAACAATAATTGATTGCTTAAAATTTGAGAATATGTTTGTATGATCAATTCCCATGAATCCCTTATGACCCCATGACACCCTAGTGCTTTTAATCAATTGTTTACATCTCATTTTAATCATCTTGCTTGTTTACTTTTATTGCTATTTAGTTTAGTGATCTTCTTATCTCAACCCAAATCGTGACACCTCTAGACACCGCTACTTGCAATCGAAAATCCTACATCAATACCCCCATGGGATCCAACCTTTACTTGCGTCTTTACTAATAGTAGAGTTGTTTGTGAAGTTATAAATATTGTTTTGGTCTAGGTGCTCCTAACGACAAGTAACCGAAAATTAAGCTCCAAGTGAGTACGACCAATTTTATCGACATTCTTATTTTCATTTCTCTTGTACTCATTTTTTCGTATATTTTTCTATGCAAATTCTATAGTATGGCCGTCGTACTTGCAATATGAAAAATGTGACCATTTTTTTTGTAAAATAATGACCACTTTATATAACTAATGGTCTTTTTTCTCCAAAGTGGTCACTATTAACCGAAAAGTAGTCACTTTTCTCACAAAAAACATGAAAAAGACTGTCGTACAACAGAATCGCTTATTTTCCTAAATTAATTTCTCTTTATTATAATTTATCGTTTCTTTTCTCCAAATTTTAACATTATTTGCACATGTGACTTTAAATTATTATAATTTCTATATTTCCCCTGTGATGCACTCATTTTCAATGAAAACATTTTCCATATTGAATTTTTATATAGATAAGTTTTCCAATATGTTTTCTTCTTAATTGATTTGTGGGGGATTTTATTTTTTTACTTTCATTTCTTAGCGCACTTATTTTATTTAATCAATTTTGTAATCTAATTGTTGTCGTTTACACTCCTAAAAACATTTTCCGAAATTTTTTTCTCAACAAGTTAAAATTTATATCAAATTCAAATTTTTCAATAAATATCTTACAAATAAAGTTTTAAATCTAATTTTGAATGAAATGGTTTGACAATATATTAATTTTAATTTTCTCTAAGTTAGATGGTAAATAACTTATTTATTTAATTTTATTTATTAATTTTATTTATTTAAAAACCGGATAATTGACAAGGAAAAAATGAGAGATAGAGAGAGAAAAAAGAAAAAAAAATCGTAAAAACTCCTAATCTGAAAACCCTAAAAAAAATGGAAACAATTGACTGTAATGATACTACTAAATTTCCCCCTCTAATCTCTAATGTTAATCTAAATCCTCAGAATGTTGATCCTGTGCCGCCAATTGCAACTGCTTCTTCTTCCGTTGTTATTGGTGGTCTTGGTAGCGCTCAAACTCAGAAATCGGGGGATATTAATCAAATTCTGGGTGTTGCTCCTTATGATTTTGAAGCTTTGGTGCCTGAATCTGATTCGGGTTGGACTGTTAAGCGAAAGCGTAAGGGGAAACAGCCGTTAGTTAGTATTCCAGAGGAACCTGAGGATCTGTTACGGTTTACGGCTGAAGATGTTAAGGAAGAACTTGAATACTGGAAGAATTCTGTGTATGGGTTTGTCCTAGGGGCAAACCCTCCTATTGAGGTCTTAGAGGGCTTTATCAAACGTCTTTGGTCGAAATTCCCGATTGATAAGATCTCCTTTTGCCCTAATGGTGTGTTTATTGTGAAATTTAGGACTGCTGCTGCCCAATCTCGGGTGTTACAGCAGGGCCACTTCCTCTTTGATAATAAACCGCTAATAGTGCGTCCTTGGAGTGAAGATGTAGAGCTGGTGAAGGAAAATGTGAAGGATGTTCCAGTATGGGTGAAAATACATAATTTACACTTGAAATACTGGGATAAGTGCCTTCCAAAAATTGCTGGTTTACTGGGTTGTTTTGTTAGATGTGATGAGGCCACCTCTGCCAAAACACGGTTAGGGTTTGCTCGAGTCATGGTGGAAGTGCCTTTTGGCAGGAAAATTCCTAAGTGTGTGAAGTTTATGGATGAGGATGGTCATACTGTGTCCCTGAAAGTAGAATTTGAATGGAAACCAATTGCTTGTACTAAGTGTAAAGGTTTAGGTCATGAGACGGCTAACTGTAGGAAGGGGTCTAATACAACTCAGAAGGTGGCTCCTGCTCCTCCTATGAAGAAACAATGGAGACCTAAGCCCCAGACTGGGAAACAGAATGCTATTACACAGAGTCCTAAGATTATTGTTTCTGTCCCTGCTGTTGAGAACCCTATCACTCCTCCTGTTCAAGCACCTGTCACTACTACACCTGTCGAAAAACCTAACCAGTTTGATGTTGAATGGTGTAGGAATGGTAAATATCATATGGTTGCCACTCCTGCACGTCATATCATCAGATTAAGCAGGCAGGAGATTGTTGAAGCAGGTTTGAGCTCCATGAAATTTGGTTCCCAAACTTTCCTTGATTCCCTTAATAATGTTACTCCAAGAGTTGGGATTGGGATAAATGGTAGTGCATTACCTCCTACTGGGGGTAATGTATAATTGGGGATTTTGGAACATTAGGGGGTTAAACAGCCTTTCCAAACAAAACACTATTAAATGGTTTCTCCATCATCATATGATTGGTTTGTTTAGCCTCCTTGAGACAAAGGTTAAACCTTTGTCTCCAAATTCTGTAAGAAATAACCTGTGTAGTAATTGGTGTGTTTCTACTAATACACAGTACCATAAAGGGGGTAGGATTTGGATTTTGTGGAATTCTACCATGTTTAGTGTTCAGTTCCTGGATTACAATGCTCAATACATTCATATGTGTGTTAAGGACCTAGGGACTGGCTATAATTTTCATGTCACTATGGTATATGCGTTTAATGATACACAAGAGAGGAAACCTCTGTGGGATAAGTTATGTGGGTTTAAAAATCAAATTCAAGGACCTTGGGTAATTTGTGGTGACTATAATACAGTGCTGGTGCCTGCTGAACGATTAGGGGGTGCTTGCACCAATGAGGAAATGGAGGACTTCAAGAGCTGTGTTGATGAGTGTGAGGTCTTTGACTGTCCTGCTAGTGGGTCCTTGTATACCTGGTGTAATAAACAAGTGCCTGAGACAAGGGTGTATAGTAGGCTGGATAGGGTTTTTGTGAATCATAGGTGGATTAGTGATAATGGGAGTGTATATGCTCAATTCTATTGTGAAGGTACCTTTGACCATACCCCTTGTGTTGTTCAGAGTATGACTGATGATGTTAAGAAAAGAAGGCATTTCAAATACTTTAATATGTGGAGTACCTCAGATATTTTTAAGCCTTGTGTTCAGCAAACCTGGAACACCTCACTTTATGGTACTCACATGTTCAAACTTGTGAAGAGACTGAAGTTGCTAAAGTTGCCCTTGAAACAGCTGAATAAAAATGAGTTTAATGACGTTGTGAATAATGCTTCTAGGGCCAGAATGAATTTGGAATACCTGCAGGAGAAGCTTAGATCTAACCCTCTTGATTATGAACTTATCCAGAATGAGCTAATGGCTGCTAGTAGTGTTAGATTTCTTGATCAGGCCTCTTATGACTACTTGCTTCAAAAGTCTAAGGCAACTTGGATGGAGAATGGTGACCAGAATACTAAGTTCTTTCATAGTCTGATCAAGGCCAGACAGGTGCAAAACAAGGTTCTGAAAATTGCTGATATGAAGGGGAGGCTGTGTGAGGATGCTACCAGTATTCAGAATGCATTCTTGATTTTTTACCAGGAGTTATTGGGTTCCACTGGTGAGACTATTCCTGTCTCTCAGAATGTTATTCATTTAGGGAAGATGTGCACTAGTGACCATCATGATTTGCTGCTTGCCCCCATATCTAATGATGAGATTAAGGAAGTTCTTTTTTCCATTCCAAGTCATAAAGATGCTGATCCTGATGGGTATTCTAGTGCATTTTTCAAAGATGCATGGGATATTGTGGGTGGTAGTCTTTGTGATGCTGTCCATGAGTTCTTCCTTAATGGACAGTTATTAAAACAAGTTAATCATACTCTCATTTCTTTAGTGCCTAAAGTTTATCTCCCTAAGAATGTCACTTAATTTAGACCTATTTCATGTTGTAATGTTGTGTATAAATGTATTTCAAAGTTGATGTGCAACAAACTGGCTAGAGTGCTGTCGGATATTATTAGTGACAACCAAGGGGGGTTTATTAGGGGTAGAAGCATTGTTGAGAATATCCTGATCTGTCAGGACCTTATTAGATGCTACAATAGACAGTCTGCTTCTCCCAGATTTATGCTTAAGGTGGACCTAAAAAAGGCTTATGACTCTTTGAATTGGGAATTCCTGGAACAAATGTTGAACTCTCTTAATTTCCCTCAGCAATTTACTGACAAGATTATGGGGTGTGTGAGGTCTGCTTCTTACTCTCTCTCTTTGAATGGTGAAATCTTTGGATATTTTAAAGGAAGGAAGGGATTGAGGCAAGGTGACCCTTTATCACCTCTACTTTTCACAATTGCTATGGAGTTATTGAGTAGGGTCTTAAGGTTCACTACTACTACCATGCCTTTTAAATTTCATCCTTTATGTGGTAGTTTGCAGTTGTCCCATCTGATGTTTGCTGATGACCTGTTGCTTTTTAGTAAGGGAGACATCCCTTCTATTATGGTGCTGCTTCGTTCTTTTACTACATTCTCTTGTGCTTCAGGTTTGCAGCTGAACCCTACTAAAACTAATGCATACTTTAATGGGGTGTCTAGTTGGGTTAAGAAAGATATTCTCCAAGTTTCTGGTTGCAAGGAGGGGCAGATGCCTTTTAGGTATCTGGGTATTCTCATCACTTGTGGGAGAATGAAGAAGTCTGATTGTACTATCTTAGTGGAAAAATTGATTGATAGAGTTAGAAGTTTTGGCTCAAGGAAGCTTACCTATGCTGGCAGGCTGGTACTGGTGAATTCAGTCCTTTCTTCCATTTATAGTTACTGGGCCAATATCTTCATCATTCCTAAAGGTGTGCTCAACAAGATTAATGCCATTTGTAGAAATTATTTATGGGATGGAAATGTTGAATATAATAGAGTTCCCATGGTGAGTAGGGATAAGAGTTGCTCTCCAAAAGTTGAAGGTGGTTTGGGTATTAGGGAGAGCTATGCCTCGAATCTAGCTACTGTAGGAAAGCTTGTATGATGGATTTATTGTTGCCCGGATAGACTTTGGGTGAGGTGGATCAGTAATGTCTATTTAAAAGGATGTAGCTGGACTGATTATACCCCTGTGGGAGATATTAGCTGGGGGTGGAAAACTGTTTGTAAGGTCAGGGACAAGTTAGCTACTGGTTTTACTAATGGTCAATGGGTGTTGGGTAACAAAGGTTACACTGTGAACTCTGGTTATGAGTTGCTGCGACAGAAATACCAAGAAGTTCATTGGCACAAGTGTGTCTGGAATAGCTGGGTAATTCCTAAACATCAGTTTGTTGGTTGCCTGATTGCTAGGGAGGCACTGCAGCTTAAAGACAGATTGTTTACACTAGGCATTGCATCTGATGACATCTGTTTTTTGTGTGGAGCTGTTGCTGAGGATTTTGAGCATCTATTTCAGACTTGTAGCTATAGCAGCAAGGTTATGTTTGAGGTGGCCAGATTATGTGAGTTCTCTATCCCACCCAGGAATGTGGTGCAATGGATTGGGGACTGCAAGCTCTCACAATTGAAGGAAGGTATGCTTCTGTGTATCATTCATGCTGCACACTATCATATCTGGTTGCAGAGAAATAAGGCAAGAGTGGACGGTTGTCTTCTTAGGCCTGAAACTGTTCTAAAGCTCATCAAAAAGGACAGTGTGTTATGGTTGAAGAAAAAAATTGGCCCCTGTATTGATAGGCGTGACCAAGCTTGGGTCAATAGAGTTATGTTGCGTATGTAATATCTATTTAGATATTGAAATTGCTTGTATTAAATTGTAGCTTGTAATAGTTGTTTGTGCTTAATGGAAATTTTCACATCTCACCCAAAAAAAAAAAAAAACTTATTTATTTAGTTTGATAAGGTAGTCTTTAAATGAGATACGAGCATTTAAGATTGTTATTATATTCAAGATTATAAAGTTTTAATTAAAAAAGTAAAAGAAATTCATGACTTTAGTAACTGAAAACATATATTAAAACAAATTTCTTAATTTATCAATGTTTTGAAAAACCTACAAAACATAATTGTGATTTGTAAAAAAATTAAAAAATTTAGACGATAAAATTTTCTTTGCTTATATATAAGTTTATAAAATTTTATCATTTCTTATTAAAGTAAATAAAAAAATAAAAAATATTACTTAAATTTATCAAAGTTTTTCCAAAATTTTATATTTAAATGTATTTTCATATTATTTATATTTGATTAAATTTCATTCAGATTTTGTTTTTTTTGAACAAGCAAGTTTTAGGTTTGCCTTAACATGAAAATTTCTTAATTTAAATGAGAAAAGATACTCGTCACGAGTGTTTTTTAGTTCGTGGCTAAAAAATATTTTTCACGGAACATTTCGTGGCTTAATAAAATTTTGCCACCGCCGTGACATAGCTCGTGGCTAATATGACTATTTGCCACGGGAAAATTTATCCCGTGACATAATTTTTTTTCCAAAATAATGAATAAGTTTTCCCGTGGTTAAGCAAAATTTAGCCACGAAATATAAATTCTCGTGGCATAATTCGTGGCGGAAATGAAAATTTGTTGTAGTGTGTGTCCACCCCACCAAAATGTGGAACTTTAAAACCTGTTTTCCAATGTGGAATTTCAAAAAAATTTCCCATTTCAAGAAACTTTTTTTTCCAAATGGTATGGGTTAAGTAACCCATTTCAAGAAGCTATGTTTCCTAAATGATTCAAGTAGCCCATTTTCACGTTTCAAGTGGGCAAAATCGGGTCTTAAAACCCACCCATGATTTCTAAATGTTTTATTATGATAATGTGATGTTACTACATGTTTATGTATGCTCCAAAAGGGGGCTCTAAAGTCTTCATCTTTAGAACCAAATGCAACTAGGGCTCTAAAGTCGTTGCTTCAGAGGCCAATACGAAATGAACAGGCA
Organism: Silene latifolia; assembly: GCF_048544455.1. Lineage (NCBI taxonomy): Eukaryota > Viridiplantae > Streptophyta > Magnoliopsida > Caryophyllales > Caryophyllaceae > Silene > Silene latifolia. Next base: position 75,242,691 of record NC_133528.1, read on the forward strand.
AAGCCTCCAGCAAGTAAAGTAGTCCAATAATGATGATGCCCAAGTGATGATATATCAATGATGATGTAACGCTACTCAAAGTTGGTACCGACGTAATAAAACGCTGCTCAAATGAGCACCGACGATGACAAATTGTGACTCAAATGATGATAGGACACATGTTTATTATTGACACCGCTCATTAGTGGGTTACGTTTTGCAATGTGAAGCGGATATTAATTGTCGGTTTTATAATTTAAATGAAATTTAAATTATTTACGAGTTTTGAAATTAATGAAATTCATTTCATCAGTTTTTTTTATATTTTCAAATTTATTTGAATTTAAAACTTTTCATTATGATTTAATTTGGAAAACGAATTATTTGAAAGTCTTGTTTAAATTTATTTGATTTTAGAAAATCAAAATGTGTGACGGTTTTATTTATCGCTTTAATTCAAAAGTTTGGATTTAAGCGGGTTTTAATCCGTCTTTTGGAGTGATTTTTGAGCTTGTTTCTTGCGTAATTTGGGCTAGATTTTCAAGGAGATTTTAACCCAACATCTACCACCCATAGCGTAGTGTTTAAACCTCCTCTAACCCGCACAAAAGCCCTCCCAAACCCATCCAAAATCACTGCACAAACAATCCAAACTCAACCTTGTGTTCCCTGTTTTGCAGTTCATTCCCAACACCCACACACCTCCGAACTTGACCCAACCTAGACTAGCTCACTTTCCCTCACCAAACACACGACCGTAACCCAAGTCCTAGCCTAACCCACGTCCTAAAACCCCCCTCACACCCCTGTTTTTGACGCACCAAAACTGGGCACCAATGCCGTGTTTTAAGTCCCTTTGTCGAGGTCATGGCTCAAACCACACACACCCATTGCTTAGCCACCTAACCACACCCTTTACCTTGCTCACCAAGATAAAAATATCTCCCATAATCTTTACCAAAATCGAGCTCAAACGCCAATACCAAAACCGACACAAACACTTACCAATAACCCGCAACAATTTTTCAATATCTCCTATTCCAACTCCGTTAACATTCATTGCCTTAAACCTCAAGAAATATCTTTCCATATGAGTCCTAAAAAACCTTCATAACTGTGCTCTAGCTTTTCTATAACCATTCACTATAAATACCAAGCTTTCCACACAATAAATATACACCTCATACACATCAACTTCTCCTTCAATCTTCCATCTCTCCTTAGCAATACCTCCCGTACGAAAGCCATAAAATACTCATCTTGCATCCAGAAGTCACCCTTGATCATCACACATGAGCATAGGTAAAACTTTTGAGTCTCACGATTCCGGAACATCTTTTAAAACTAAATTTGAGTAAGAAACGAAGTCACAATCTGAGGTTGAAAATCGTTGCACGAAGTGCTTCTAAAAACGTGTTTTTGAAATTGTTATTTCGAAAATTCTTTGTTCGTAATTGTTTTGTTTGAAAACCATCGACGACGTACCTTCTAGAAAAGATTATATCTGGGATCCCTAGTGGTATCCAATATACATGTAAGTTGAGAGTCCAAAATCTCTCATTTCTCCTTTTTTTCTTTTTTTTTTTGAAGGAATTTCTCCTTTTTTCTTACACCTTTTTTAGCATGGTTTATTATTTATCGTTTGTTTTGTTAATTATTCATCGTATACTATTTATCATATGCTAATTATAATTTATTCGTAATAATGTGTTGTGGTTAATATGTTGATTAGGATTAGTTAATTTCTTTAATCACATGTTTAAGTATGTTGTGGCATGTTTAATTGTTTTAATGATAGCATGTTTTAATCAATAGTCACATGATTAGTTAGATGATTGTTTTAATTCAATTAATTATGGATGAATTATGCTAGATCTATGAAATAGATATGTTTAATTGTTTGAAGATGATATTTTTGATCTAAATATGTTAAATTAATTATTTGAATGAAATTCACATAGAAAATTAATGACTTGTTTTAGATTTAATTTAATAATGAAAATGTTAGATTTAAATCGCATGTTAATTGATCATCGATGCCTCTCATTGTTACGTGATTTTCAGCCATAGAGTTTAATTGTTCAAGTTTCTTGTTCACATGTCTAATTATGAAATAATTAGTTTAGATTGTTTATGTGATTAATTGTTTTTTTTATTACGAAGTAATAATATGATTTATTTGTTATAATTAATTCTAACATGGCAAGAGTTTGAGAGTATAATATCGGCACTTGGGTACTGATCTTTTGATCCTCTTCCCGGTCAACGTGTCTTTCAAATTAATGTCATGTCAGTCTTGATTAGTTTGCCACGTGAGGCTTCGTTGTTGTACGTTTTTTTGTATCGTGTTCATTAAATCGTTAAATTGTTTACTTGACGTAAATTAATTTGTAGAGTACGAATTAAATGAAATAGACATTTATATTAGGTGCTACATGAACTTTCACCTAGGATTAAATGAACTTCTTTAAAGTTAATGAATTCATCTTTCTCATGACGGTTTTCTCGCTAGTTGGAACATGCATTCTTAACATCTGTTCGATTGCAATCAATGACTAGAATAGTCAGTTGACCACCCAAGTTTGGTCGTGTGTTGTTTCGTGTATGCCTCGACCTTCGTGCGTCTTCCCTTGTTTATATTGTTCAATCGTTTAGTTGTTTCGGTTTTATTCCAATTGTTATTGTTATTTATTAATTGTAATTAATCATTGTTGTAATTTAAGTTTCAAGTAATGTAATTTGTATACTTATTGTAGACACCCGTATCTATCGATATTGGCATCTATGGAAATCCCGTCAAACAGCCGATGATGATAGACAACATGTATTCGTCAGTTGGCATTGTCGTTGGTTGCAGCTCATTATACGATGTAGAATGGGCGTCGTCGACGGTTTAATTTTAAATGAAATTTAAAATTATTTTCTCGAATTTATTTTATTCAAGATAAAAATAGATTTTTCTTGTTGAGAATTTATTTTGATTTGAAAAATCATTTCAAATATGAGTCGTTTTAAAGTTAGTTTGGAAAAATCGATTTAAAGTGGTTTTGGATACTTGTTTCTATACAAAGCCTTTTCTGTGTGTGATTTGGACAAGAATACCAGCAAGCAACACCAACAAAGAACTCACCATACCCCACTGATCCCAGGTTCGAACCCCCTTAATAGCATCTCCCCCACCCTTTTTTTCTGTCCTTTTTGCCGAGAATTACCCCTTCTCCAAGCCACGAATCTAGAGCCTTCTGAACCCTCCAATATATCTTCATTTTAGTAGCAAAAACCGAGCCCTTACCCCTTCCACAAGTCATTTACAAACCCTACATTTCCACTCCTATAAGTACCTCCCATCCACCACCATTTCAAGAGGTTGGAAAAACATTGATAGCAAACCCTCAAGCACACACCCACATATCCTAAGAATACCCTAGAATCCAGTAGCAAACCACAAGAAAATTCGACTCAAAACCTAGCTCGAATCATTGCGAATAACCGAGTACTAAGTACTCAGCCTTCGCAAGTTTTCCAGCCAAAACCACCCGTCGAAAATTCTCAATTTTGTTGTCCTTCGGGTCAGAACGACCAGGCCTCACATACATATTTCAAAAATAGACTCTCCCACCATTGTTGTTTCGCCGAAGATGGCCCCTCGAGATAATATCTACAATCGGATACAACACTAGACTTTTTCAGCGATACATGTAGGTTGAGGGTGCAATATAATCCCTCCTTCTCCCTTTTATTTCAGTTTTTATCGTTTTTATTTCGCATTTATATCATGTTGTATAAGTCGAACTAGAATAGTACGAGTATGAGTTGAACTGCCAATCCAACACCCGCGTTGACTCGAGTTTAAAAGGCATAATTTGTCTGAAGTTATTGATTTGCCTCGCTCGTTTACATATCCTCGTGTTGGAAGAGGGCAATTCATTGAAAATGAGTTTTTCTCGACTTGTAAAACGTTTGTCGCTTATTGTTGTTTTTCACGCGTGGCTCGGCCTATTGGCCTTATTTTTCTTGACTTGTTTTTATTAATCGTGACATGATTCTCGAGGCAAGACTTGCTAAAAAACTTGTTTAAATCGATGATTTAAATTGATTCGACAATTCTCAATTCATTAGACATTTTAGGACGGGAATGCTTAAGATGTAAATCAATCGATCAACATGTAAATGAAATTTACAACTTATTCTAATTCAAAATGAATCCATCTTTCTACCACTTATTTCTCGTTAGTACGGAAGTGCATGCCTATCATCCTCCCGTTTACACTCGATGACTAAACTTGACTATTTTTCAACTCGAGTTTTGCCACGAAAACCGTGTAGAGTCACACGGTTTTTCTTGTTGTTTTGTTACTCAATTTTCAATATTTTAACGATCCTATTTCCATAAAAAGTGGTTGTATATTTTATAACGAAGTTTTAATTTGTTGTTTTATGTTAATAGCATGTTTGTTGTTTGCATATTCGAATTTTGTTTCTTAGTTTTTTTTTATCAAAAAGAAGTTGTACAGGAGGATACTCGATCGAGTCAAACAATGCTCGATCGAGTACCCTATTTCCTGGGTCTATTTTGCTTCGACATTTAGCTGCTTTGGCATAATATTTGGGGTACTTGGTCGAGTTTGTCCGTACTCGATCGAGTATCCATGTTTTGGTTACTCTTTTTTCTCGTTTTTAAGTTGTTTTTGCTACTGTAGTTGGATACTCGATCGAGTGACCCCAATACTCAATCGAGTGTTCTCTGTTATAGTATATAGATGTTTTGTTTCATTTGTCTACATTTTCCAATTCGCTTGTGTAATATTGTATGCTTTGGCTATTGCATACTACATGAACGAAACCCGACTTAACCTAGATTTGGCTTTGTATGACCTATATATCAACCGTGGCTAGTGGTTTAAGAAGCCTAGATTTGCGTGACTTGTTACTTTGTTCCTTTTGTTGTTCGTTTGCTTTGTTGCTTTCGTTGTTTGTTGCTTTCTTGTATTCGTTGTTCGTTGTTTGGTTGCTTTCGTTGTTTGGTTGCTTGTTGTTATAGTTGTTTTATGAACTAACCCCTAACGTTTGTTCATCTTTCTTATGCTAAGCGTAATAATTCAATCCATCTCGTTTGTTTGTGTTGTTTATTTAGAATGAAATTCGCATGGTAAATCGCTTGACGTATTTGATGGAGCGTGTCGTTGTCCGCCATCAAACACATTTATAACCAACTACTAGAATAGCAAGCAAGTCGGGGTCGATCCACGGAACGAGGTATTCAAATTGTTCAATCTAATCATAGTTTCAATTAGGGTTGTCACGATTGATTTCGAACAGATTAATTCTAAACTAATAGAAGCAATAAAGTAAAATAAGCAATAAAGCAAATAAAGATTTAAACAAATAATAAAGGATACAAGGATGTCATGGGGCCATAAGGGAATCATGGTAAGATAGCATAAATGATAGATGCAAGCAATTTATTATTGTTGGAATTAAGTTAGTTCATGTCATATAATTCATAAGAAGATTTGGGTCCCGGAGCCGAGTCAATTGTGACTTTACAATATCTACAAGTCGACTTAATTCTTCCTATTAAACTACATGCATGATAAACAAAATCCTAGGGAAACTTACGTCTCGGAGCCGAGTCTGTTAAGACTTTACAACACCTACAAGTCGACTTGGGTTATCCCTATTCAACTTTATGCATGGTCTAATAAGGCTTTAGTTGGTTTATATCTTACAAACCTCATTGAAAAGATAAGAGATGAGTAAAAAATGCAAGGTTTCATAGTCTAGCATTTCATCAAACATGACATGTGCATAAGTTGAAGAACAATAAGCAAGCATTCATATGAACTCATTAAGCATAAATCTATCTCATGATTAACTCCCCTAATCCCCGACTAATCTTAGTTAAGAGACTACTCACTACTCATTATGATTATTATGCTAGCAATGGTGTCAAACATCACAACACAAGTGAACATGATGATTAAGCAAGACAATAAACAAGAGATTAACAAGTAAATAAAAAGGGATTAAGAATGTTACCAACTTGAAGAGTAAAGATTAATATAAATAAAGAAGAATCCTTGAATAAAGATGAAGACTTGTCACTCAATCTTCAAATACATACGCAAGAGATCCAAATGTAAACAACTTGAATTGAACAAAGGAAATGGAAGAATAATAGAAGAAACCCTTTGATTAATGTTGGAGAATTGTCAATTCCCCAATACAAACCCAAGAATCATTACTTTCCAGAAGTAATCAACTTGAATCAAACAATTTCTTTGTAAGTTGCAAGCTCTTTACTTTCTAAAAGTAACACTAATTTATCATCTTCAACAAGTGATGACTTTAACCTCCTAGGTTTTGAAGAAACAACTTCTTACACAAAACGTCTCATATAGACAAGAAAGACCAGTTTCTTGGGACATAACATTCTTTGTGGTATTCTTTGCGGCTCTTGAATAATTTCTCCCACTCTGTCTTCTAGAAATAAACTTGTATTTTAGAAAGACAGCTTCACGAGCCGCAAACCCGTTGTACTCGTGATAATTGAAAGGGAAAAATTAGCATTTGTTTCTTGTGAAAACTTACAAGCATGGTACCCTACCATTTCATATCTCATATGATTCGTTTTAGATTTAGTGGAAAAATATTTTAGACAAAATGATAAAATCCCCAAAAGGATCAAGTAACTCAAAGTGACATGATTGAAGTCCAAACCATATCGAATAGCGTTTCATTTCTTATCCAACCACACATTATCCCATAATGTGTGTTAACAGAGATTAACTTGTGATACTATATCACATTTCATTTGGCTTATATCAAAGTCTTCACTTTGATAATCCCATCACGATTAATTAACTCGTGATTCCTTGAACTCTTTGAACTCCTTCAAAGATTTCTCCTTTTACCTTATTAAGTAAACATATTAGTGTCAACTTAAATTGATGGTAAAAGAAAATGATCAACCTATTCTGGATCAATGATTTACAACCTCGATCTCCTTTTCAACCAAAAGGTACGAGACAGCTTGCTTAGAATACAAGATACGCATATACCATTAACAATCTAATGGTTTCAAGAGTACTCGACAACTCTTTACGTTCATCATTCTAGAATTTAAGGTTTAATCTTAGGTTACCAATTTGAGTCTTGCAACATCTACATGATATATCATTCTAGTTTGGTTTAGAATATAATCACCTTGATAATGGGCTAGCCATACATCAAATCATGGTGTATAGGGTCACAAAAGTGAAACCTCTTTTGTATCTTAACAAAATTATATTCTTATTTAGAGTTTATTCACTTAATAGTCATAATTAAGGTATAAATATAAACCCAAAACTAGATTGAGTACATAATGACTCTACCTCTCAACATCATTGTTGCTAGTCGTCATATTCTAATCATCCTATGTATCAAGTACAATGATGTAAACCACCACCGGTTTCTAATATTGACGAAGTAGTACTAGCAAAATTTATGTCAATCAAATAAATAAAGAACTAAGTCTTATTAGATGTCCCACATCTTGCTTATTCTTTAACAACTTGGGGTAGTTTCCTTTCTAGTGTCCAACATTTAAGGCAATGGAAACTTTATCGGTCGGGATTGATAGGTTTAGTATTGTCATTCTCAATAACGTTACTTTTAACATTACCTTGTATCAATTCCATTCTAATTTTACTTCTTGAACTTCGTTCTTTTGTTAACGGTTTAAGAGAATGCTCCCACTCATTTCAAGGAATCTTTACTTAGAGAAGCAAAGTTGAATCTTATGAAGACTACTCTTCAATTCAATCGTTTTAATCTTAAAACTTTCATTGAAGTGGTTGCGTTATTTTGGTCGATTACAAATTCTTACAAATCTAATTACCAAAACAATTTATCGCTTCAAGGTACTTAATTCAATTAAGTATATGAAAAACAATTGTAAGTAGATATGTTAGTCAAGAATCAAAAACCTGTTTGATAATGAATAACTTTTATCTATACTCTTCACAAGAGATCCTTACAATGGATAATACGAGGTTTTAGAAGAAAATTCATATTTGTCTTTAGTTACGATGTTTTAATGGAGATTTGAATCAAAAATCGAAATGATATCGTATATGAATTGTGGTAAAGAAATAGAACAATATGATAACGGAATAGTGAAAACAAAACATTCATCGTTATAATAATACTTGTAAATAACAAGCAAAGCATTTACATAGTGACCTCTACCCAACTATGATAAATGATTCCGAGATCCAAATTCTTATTAACTTGGGCACGGGGTAGCCGATGAAACCCTCATCAATATAACTCGGTGGATTAACTCTTTAATCGATTCTACTTTTAGAACTCTCGGTCGATAAAATTACTCTAATATTTATCTATAGCCCGGAACACATGCGACTACGGTCACGAATACTTCCGTTGAGCTCAATCCAAATTTCAAATAAATGTGTCCATGATCCAAATTCACATTAACTTGGGCACGGGGTAGCCGATGAAACCCTCATCAACATGAATTCGGTGGATAGACATTTATCACACACTTCCCCTACGTAACAAGGTTTGTACCCCGGGGTGGCCGAGTGCACTCCCTCGCGAAATAGGTTTTCATGGTTTCTACTTTTTGGTAAGGCTATGTCTCAATTGTTTATTTTTAGCGAGAGGTCATGTCAATTTATCATCTATCACATTTTAAGTGAACTAAAGCGGTGAACTACGATAATTGTAATTGACACGGTCGATAAACTCGATTAAAATGATAATGCATGTTTTAGTTATGGCGATTTAGCGATGGATGCAACATATAAATAAAATGCAAAACATAAATAAAATCCTAGTATGGCCTTCCTAAAATAGTAAATCTAATAAACTATTACAAATTCGGAAACCAACTCCATTGGTCCCTTGAACTTCGGTTTTGGCACGCATCTCGAGATAACACCGTCTTTAATGGATCGCTTTCTTAAGTGGCACCGTCTTCAAGGATCTCCGGAATAAATTAAATTACATAACAAATTACATAAATTCCTATTATACATTTTTAATTAAAATAAAATAAATCTATTAAATTACAAAACGGTGATACGAGATCACAATAAATTACAACCGAATCGATATTCCCATACATTTCGGGTAATACCAATTAAAAACTAAGGCCATACTAAGTAAAAATTACATAAAATAAAATTACATAAAATAAAAGTATGACAATTTTAAATGAAATGCAGCATTATAATATGTATGAACATGCCCAATTTTATGCTAAATCGCCTTTAAGGAGCCAATATCGTATATTAAACGGTTTTTACGGATTTGCATGATTCAACCTTTTAAAATCACAATAAATTACATAAAATCATATTTATGCACAAGTTAATTACCCTAATCAACTTAGGACTCAAAATTAGTCTCCACTAACTACTAGACTATAATTAGCTTATATTTCTTAAAATTGTTCATTAATGGACTCAAAATTACTATAAAATGCTATAAACTTCAAATAAATCACAAAAATTTCAAATAAATTCAAAATTTGAAATTTAAACTCATGAAAATTCTGGAAAAATACCATGACACTCATAATGTTCAAAAAACTTAGGTTAAAAATTTTGAATTTTATCGGGAAAAACAATGTTGCGGTTTATCGGATTTATCAAATATAATCATAAAAACATGAGAAAAATATATTCATCAACTTTTCAATTTTAGATCTGAAAAAGATAATAAAATGCAACATTTGACGTTTTTACTTAGTCATGAAGTATGTTTTAGCAATTATTCACTAATTAAGTCACTATTTATGCTATTTTTCATCAAAAATTCATAAATCATGCATACTAAATTTATATGACCAGATTCGAAATATTTCTCATATTAACCTATTTATCATTTAAATTCGATTTTTATCATGAAAAATCCATATTTAGAGCATAAAAACTCCAAAACTTCTGAAAACTTACAGATCATCTATAAATAATATATTTGAAAACATATCCAAAAACAATTGGAAAATTCGAAGTTTAGCTAATTTTAGTCCGAAAATGACATTTTAATCATAAAATCACATTTTTAATGCCATTATTATATAAGATGAACAATAAAATCCATAAATTAACCAAAATATCCTAAATACATTTTAGGATCGTAAACTTTAACATGCATAATTTATTTCGTGATATATCATAATAACACAAATTTACAAGTTTTATATGTTAATCATATAACTCGAAAAAACTATAACCTATTTACATGCAAACAACCAAGGCTCTTGATACCGCTTGTTAGAAATCTATATCTCATTACTTAACATATTCATATATGTGATGAATTATTTAGTCATAAAATTAAAAATTGATCTTATGCATGCAAACATAATTAGAAAAGGGAAGAAATCATTGTTCTTACTATCTGATTTCGGTTTTATGGGCACCAACAAGATCTCCTTCTTGTTAGTTCTTGAGCTACAATGAATATAAAGATGATCCTCCAAAAATCCCAAAGTAGAGATTCTCCTCTTGATTGCACCCAAGATTATCCCTTATCCCCACTAAATAATATTAGCTAGATATTAGTTTAGTAGTTTACCTTAAAATTGATTACTAACACTCATATATTACACTAATAATTTTAGTAATCTTTTATGAACAATTTGAATCAAAAATCTCATGTTTTGATGAAGATTAAAGAGAGAGAAGAGAGAATAATTCATGAACTTTTTGCATGTGATATTAGAATGAAAAATAAAAGAACTAATTCTCTAACCCATGGAGGGTTCACGGTTGGAGTAAAGAAATAAGGCATCCAGTTTTCACTTTTTGTCTTTACAAGAAATAGATGTGTAAGAGTAGGTGTAAGGCTAGTTGTAGGTAGGCATCATCATGCCATTTTATTAAATAAAATAAAACAACCAAAACCCACTAACTCCTTCCATATTTCGGTCCATTTACATAAAATGGACTACCATTTTATTTTGTCAATTTGTCATTTGTCACACAATATGTCACATGTAGTATGATACATGTTATTAATTAATTTAATGCATATTTATCACATAAATATCATTTTATAAATTAATTAAATTACATACAACAAATTGACTAGTGATACTTGATCACATAAATAAAATGAGTCATATAATTATAATTCACAACATCTTGTAATTATAATTAATCATTCATTCTTATCTTTATTGTTTCGCAAACAATAAACAATTTTAGTAATAAAGTATTTTAATTACTAAAATAAATCTTATTTAATCCCATTACAATAAGATATCAATATTCTTTCTCGCAAATTGAATTGTTCAATTTTAAGGAATTGATTAACTTGTATCGTCATACAATTAATCAACTTTACGGATAAGGGCATCATCTTTTAGGTGTGACCTTAAGGGATCAACTGACCACCACCGTCCCACGACAGTAACGTCAAACTCTAGCAAGCCAATCGTTACCGATTAATGTTGATCAGTTGACTATAAAATGAATCATCCCTTACGTATTCTTGATATGAGTTTTAAATATGTGATCAATATGATCGACAATTGTGATCGCATTATTGTCGGGGACACTTACTCCAACATTTTCTCCCTTAAAATTTTCGACTCGACTTCTTAAGTCACAGCCCGACGCGTATTTACGACCTACCGATCGTAAATACAAGCCTTACACATTGTTTGGTACCGTCATCGTGCATTAAATCACTTGACCGACTGATGCGTGTCTTTTATATGATGTTTTACATCCCATTTTACACGCATTTCAGAGCTCATTCATGTAGTTTATGCTGCATTTCTCCCTATTTCCGTCTACTTCCGTATTTTGTACATTATTGCAGAAATGTGAAGAATCCAGCGGAAATCGAGCTAAATCCGTCCCCGAGTATCCTGCATTGCATATGACGTGAAGTATTCACCCGAGGAACGAGCTTGGTGCGCAATTCAAGGCCCAAAAGACAAGTCCACGAGTTTATAGAAGTCTACTAGCAGCTTAATCGGTCGATCGACCACCTCCATCAGTCGATCGACCAACCATCGGGTTCCAGAAGCTACTGTTTGCTGAAGACCAGTCGATCGACCAGTCCTTTCAGTCGATCGACCCAACTGCTATTCCAGACGAGAATTAAAAGACTGAGGAAGCGCAAGCCCATGATGCTAGGTTTAGGAAATAAGAAGTTACGTTAATTGCTATATAACGTAACCTAGAAACATGGAGTTAGGCATCTAGTTTTGATTCAGAAATTCATCAGCTTTACACTAGCTTTCATAATTTAGGGTTTGGATTATTGTTGAGCATTGGAATTTCAGTTCTTATTCCTAATCTTTCCTCTGCAATCTCGGTATTCTACTGCCCTAATTTTAGTTCTTCTTTATTTTCATTAGTATAGAATTGATAGCTAAGTTCCCAAAAGCCAATTCATTGTCTATGTTAATTGTTTACTTTATCGTCTCAAGCATGAATTCATTAGTTAGTTTCATCATCGTTATTATTGCTTTTACCCTTAGCATGAGTAGCTAGATTATTTGTGCTAGGATGTAGGCGAATTTTAGCGTAGGCGGCAAAGTATTGAGCACGGACTGAATTCGCGTGTCAGTCGATCGACTGACATTCCTGGTCGATCGACTGACTTCGTGAGGTTACCTTTCATTTTAATTGATTTTAATGTTGTTTTTAACAAATCGAATGCATGCGACCAGTTAGATGCTTAATTTATGACTGACCCATTAGATCGAAAGATAGGGAAAGTGATTTGATCACCAATTAAATCGACTAAACTGTGCTGAGATCGAAAGATAGGTATAGTTTAGACCGTTAGTCACTTTTCAGAACGAGAGTTAGTATTAGTGATATTAGGGACCTATAGCGAGATCGAAAGATGCTATTTGTAAAGAGTGGACCGAGAGGACCTCTTGTTTCCCGCCTCACTTGTGTTCGATTTAGACCTGTTTAGTATGCTGCCGCCGAAGCTTTAATGAACCGACCATCCTAGTACCCTTTCTTTATCTGTTTAAACCGTCTTTTTAGTTTTTTATTTACTCTTAGCTGTAGATCAACTCAACTCAACCCCCATACTTGTTACCTTAGACTGAATTTAGACAACTAGAATTTACATCTGCCTCTCTGTGGTTCGACCCGACTGCCACTTGCTATAGTTGTAGTTGGAAATTATAAATCTTATTTTTGACACCTCACGACGGGTATCAAATTTTGGCGCCGTTGCCGGGGAGGCAATAGTTCTAATTTTTAGTTGTTTTAATTTTAGTCTTTCTTAGTTTAAGGGACATCCGTTCCTTAAACTTTTCTTATATTGTTTTTGTAGTTTCTTCTTATGCGCAGGTCACAGGGTGGTGAACTAGTACCATTTGATCCTGAGATAGAGAAATCTCTGCGCGAGTTGAGACGAACACAAAGAGTATTACCGACAGAGGAAGAGCTGAGTACTCTGTCAAGCTATTACGAGAACGACCTGTTCGAAGAAGACCCACATTCTTCACCCGTTTCCACTTCTTCAGCCGAAACAGTTACTTCTCCAGAAATTCCGGTCATGGCCGAGGAAGTGAGTATAGCTAGTCACTCGAGCCGACAGTGAAAACTTATATAAGGGGTTCGAATTACCAGGAGATGCCGGGAAGTTCGAACCAAAGCCTTCATACATTAACATGGTTGAGAGAAACGATTCGGGGGGAGTCGCAAATGAAGATGCGGCTAAGCATATGGAGACCTTTATTGACTATTCTTTGTTCCATACCCCCACCACCGGTGGCGTGACTCAAGACCAGATCAAGGAGACCATGTTTATCTTCTTCCTTCGTGATCTTTGCAAGGGAGTGGTATAGAGATCCGGACCGAGCCGTTCATGGGATCACCGATTGGAATTCCTTGGCATTGGCATTCTACAAGAAGTACTTTTCTGCTTCTAAGACGATTGCTATTAGAGCCCAAATCACAAGTTTCAAACAAGGGCCGGATGAGAACTTCCACGAGGCATGGGTCCGATTTAAGAAGCTGGTGCGAACCATACCGCACCGTGGGTTCGAAAAATGGAGCTTGTGCAATCATTTCTATAATGGGTTGTACGACGATCGGAGGGCCATTTTGGATCTGCGAGCCCAATGGCCGGTTTCTTTGAGAACTTGGGGGCAACCAAGGGTGGAAGATCATTAACGATCTAGCCACCCACAAGGTGAGTACGGAAATTCCAGAGGGAACCAGAGGAGAGCGCTTTGAATCTTCCTCTGTTCTTTGCGCTTGAAGCTCTTCTTTGCGAGATTTGACAAGTATGAACTAGGAGGAGTTTCTAAAGGTGGGATGTACCAAGTAAATGCTGTGTCAGACGGTCCTTTCGTCTGCGAAAGGTGTGGAGCTGAGGGACACGTTTCGAAGAATTGTCCTAGTCCCTTTGAGTCTTGTGCTACCTTTCAACACTATAGGCAGACAAACACCTACTATGAGCCGAATGCCCACCCAAACTTGAGTTGGAGGAGCCAAAATGTCCTGAATCCAACTCAACCTCCGCCGCAGCAGCAACCTTATGTACCTCCTCATCAAAAGCAACAACAATATCAGAAACCTCCCTATATGCCGCAGCAGCAACAATCGCAGAATTCTGAATTTTCCGAGCTTAAGAACTTGTTGCTAAAGGTGTCCCAAGCAAGAGAGGCTGGGTTGAAGCTACTAGAGAGCCAAATTGCTCAATTGGCTAGCAAAAGTAACACTCGAGCTCCCGGACACTTGCCGACCCAAACTGACCAAAAGGAGACCTTAAATGCCATCACTTTGAGGAGTGGGTCCACCCTTCGGGTCCCTGCCATGGTCGAGGACGCCTGTTGAAAAAGATGAGCCGGAAACAAGTCAAAAGAAAGCTTCAACGAATAAATCAAAGAAACAGGCGTCTACCAGGTATATCAGTCGATCGACTGATACACCCGGTCGATCGACTGATACACGGGTTACAGGAGCTTCTGGAACTGTGCACAACGGTCGATCGACTGAGGACAGTGGTCGATCGACCAAGGTTACTGCTGATAGCGAGGAATTTCGTCCTTCAATGCCCGACAATTTGAGAGACCATTTGTTCCGGGGTTCGACAGTCCCGAAGACATTAGGACAAGACCCGAGTGCTGATGGGTCAGTCCCGGCCCGAAGTTTGATCCGACGACGGTGAAGGGCTCACATTTGAGACGGTCTGAGGAGGGTTCAAGCTTCAATAAGGAAAAAGCAGTGGACTTCCAGCCTAAGTCCACGGATGCCGGCACGCGCGATTTAGAGGAGAGGGCTAAGGTACTTCTTACAGCCCCATCTTTCAGTAAGTTTGAGAAAGTTATTCGTAGCTTGAATGTTCAGGTACCCTTCCTTGAGTTAGTTAACCAAGTGCCAGCATACACTAAATTTATGAAACAGCTATTGTCAAAGAAAAAGTCACTTGAACATGTGCACACTGTCGCTTTAACTAAAGAGTCATGCTCTTACTTGTCTCACACTGCACCCCATAAGCTAGAGGACCCGGGTAGCTTTTCTGTCCCTTGTAATATAGGTACCTTCTCTATTGAAAAGGCATTATGTGACCTAGGAGCTAGTATAAGCGTCATGCCCTTGAGTCTAGCTAGGAAGCTCAAATTGACTAGGTTCAGCGATGTGATGATATGACATCTGAGATGGTGACCGATCTGCGGTCCGGCCAATAGGAGTCTTAGAGGACATCCCTGTCCAAATAGGGAAGTTCTTCTTCCCCGTCGACTTTGTTGTACTTGACATGCCTGAGGATGCTCATATACCCATTATTTTGGGTAGGCCATTTCTGCACACTGCTGGTGCAGTCATAGATGTCGGTCTAGGTACCTTGATTTTTAAAGTGGGAAAGCATTCTATTGTCTTTGCCCAACCGGCTAAAAAAAAGGACCCCATGTGGCCTGTGACCTGTAACACGGTTTCTGAAAAGAAATCGTACTTTGTGCTTCCTGAATTGCCTGTCTCTATTATCACTCCTGTGCTAACCCCTCCGCCCCAGATTGGGAGCAAAAGGGAGGAAGAATCTGTTGTTTTAGATGTTGCAGGAGCTGGTTTGGGGAAGGAAGAGCTGCAAGTTGTTCCAGCTGTAAAGAAGCCGATCATTCAAAGAGGAGGTCTTGGTTGCCTAAGCTATGGAATTGATGAGGTAGTTGATGACGAGCCGGTCAAAGCCAGAGAGTCTGATTTGGATTCTGACAAGGCCGAAGAGATCCTTGACTGGGGAGATGATGAGAGTGTTGATCCGTTGAGCCATACGGACGTGGAGGCTAAGAAGGGTGCAGCTACTAAGATAAGCACCGTTGAGGTTACCTCTAGTAGCCAGAAACCAACGAAGTGGGCCATACCGTGGTCTTTCTTGATCAACTATTAGTTGATCGAGCTCTTTATACACTTCATTTTATTTGCTTTTGTTAAAGACACTTTTTATTGTTTTTGTGTGCGCGTAAACTTCGCATTTTATTTTGCTTGCCTAGGATCTTATACGTTTGAGACTTTGTTTTGGGTTTTGCGCAATTTTGGGCGCGTATTATTGTGCATTTGCAGGTTTTTAGACCTCGTTTGCTCAAGTTATTGAGCAAATACGAAGAAATAAGGAGTACAGCAGTATTTTCAGTCGATCGACTGGCTTCATTGGTCGATCGACTGAGTTGCACTTTCCAGGAGCTTCATTTCTGTTCCTGTCGTCGATCGCCCCTTTTGGTCGATCGACCAAGGACGCTGCTGTACCTATTCACGACCTCTCCCCTGCTGTGTTTGGTCGATATGCGGACTTAAGGGAGTTTTCTACTCCACTTTACTTTCCGTCAAATTATTTATTTCTTCTGATTTTCTCATTTGTGCACAATTTTACCGCTTCAAAAATTGTTTTCTCGGTTTTATGCGTTGTTTTGTTTGTCTTTTCAGGTATTTATTGGTAGCACTGCTGGCTACTGAAACCTCCTAGCTCACGCTGGTTTGGGGAGGTTTCCTTTGCTGCGCTTAAATTCTTGTAAGTTCCCGATTTTCATTCATGTCTTATTTATTTTATTTCCCCGCAAATTCCCATTTCTCTTTTCTTCATTAAATGACTTTGCACAATGGGGACATTGTGTGATTTGGTTTGGGGAAGGGTTTTGCGTCACATATCATTTGCTTGCATTCACGTTTAATTTTGTTTTGCATTGTTTCATTTCTCTTATATATACAGAAAACTTCAAAAAAAAAAACAAAAATTGAAAAATTTCAAAAAAATTCAAAAAAAATGCACGTTTATTTTAGCATATAGGTCGAGTCGGAACGGTAGTATTTCAAGGATGATATAGCATTTGCACCTGTTTTTGCCTAAGCCTTGCTAGAATAACATGTTATTAGTAGAATCGTAATTGCATATCTACGGGTTTTCGTTAATTATTTGCTGAACTTTAGACTTGACGTAGAAAATTGGCAAGCTACATCATATTTCTGAGTTATTAGAGCCTATAACTGGTGACATCTATGACCAGTTTATCTAGGATGTGAGTAGTACTCCTTATGAGGTATGTCACATAAATGTGCATAAATATGAACTTAATCTGCTTAATACCTGTACGCATTCGGTCTGTGGTTAGTTGACACATGTGGTAGAGGTTTCCCTTTATTCAATTTGCCCATAAACTCCACACTGCCAAAAATATCCTTTTTGTCCTATTTACTACATCCTACATTTAGCCTGTCCTTTGTCAAGCTAGTAGTCTGTGTTCTTGGGGTTGTTACTCATTTTTGGTGGCTTATGCTTTGACGATGGTTGGGAATTGAAATAAAAAAAAAAAAGAAAAAAAAAAGAAATGAAAAAAAAATGATTCGAAAAAGAAAAAAAAAGAGAGTTCTGTACTGTTTAAGCAGTCGATCGACTGCCCTTATAGGTCGATCGACTGAAGGTCCGTGAAGAAAGGAAATCAATTCGCATAATTCAATCCTTTATCTTTTGGCGATTTTTGCTCCCATGTTTTATTCATACTTCATGGGGAGTTAGTTGATTACTTGTATCTCTGGAAATCGTGAGATTTGTGCTTGCTATAGCACCGTTTCTGTTGTTTTTGAGCAAGAAGTTGGATGTTGCCATTTGGTTCCGTTTTGGTACTAGCTTGATCACCTGTCCCTCCACTTTTCCATAAATGTTTTGCCCCTTCTTACCCATACCTCACATATCCCATTTATACCCCGGCATGTGTCGTGGTCATTTTGTTGGTTGGAATGCGTATGTACGGTTGTAGAGATCATTTTCATATTAGATTGCAGGCATGTTCTTATAGGTCGTAGTTAGGTGAGAGTCTTTACAAAATGAATTCTTTCTATTCTCTTATATATTCACCTGTGCTTATGTGTGATATGAGCGATCCGTGAGAGTCTGATTTGACAAGTCTCTATAGTTGACGGATAAACAATATTTCTAACGACTCCATAACTCGTTGCATGATTCATGTTACTAATTGATTGTTAGTTATGCATTAAAATGGTTTAGGCTTTACATGTTGCATTTCGCTCTGAGATTATACTTGTTCCATTAGGTCATTAGATCGAGTCTAGTTCTTGCTTGGGGACAAGCAAGGGTTCGGTTTGGGGAAGTTTGATGCGTGTCTTTTATATGATGTTTTACATCCCATTTTACACGCATTTCAGAGCTCATTCATGTAGTTTATGCTGCATTTCTCCCTATTTCCGTCTACTTCCGTATTTTGTACATTATTGCAGAAATGTGAAGAATCCAGCGGAAATCGAGCTAAATCCGTCCCCGAGTATCCTGCATTGCATATGACGTGAAGTATTCACCCGAGGAACGAGCTTGGTGCGCAATTCAAGGCCCAAAAGACAAGTCCACGAGTTTATAGAAGTCTAGTAGCAGCTTAATCGGTCGATCGACCACCTCCATCAGTCGATCGACCAACCATCGGGTTCCAGAAGCTACTGTTTGCTGAAGACCAGTCGATCGACCAGTCCTTTCAGTCGATCGACCCAACTGCTATTCCAGACGAGAATTAAAAGACTGAGGAAGCGCAAGCCCATGATGCTAGGTTTAGGAAATAAGAAGTTACGTTAATTGCTATATAACGTAACCTAGAAACATGGAGTTAGGCATCTAGTTTTGATTCAGAAATTCATCAGCTTTACACTAGCTTTCATAATTTAGGGTTTGGATTATTTTTGAGCATTGGACTTTCAGTTCTTATTCCTAATCTTTCCTCTGCAATCTCGGTATTCTACTGCCCTAATTTTAGTTCTTCTTTATTTTCATTAGTATAGAATTGATAGCTAAGTTCCCAAAAGCCAATTCATTGTCTATGTTAATTGTTTACTTTATCGTCTCAAGCATGAATTCATTAGTTAGTTTCATCATCGTTATTATTGCTTTTACCCTTAGCATGAGTAGCTAGATTATTTGTGCTAGGATGTAGGCGAATTTTAGCGTAGGGGGCAAAGTATTGAACACGGACTGAATTCGCGTGTCTGTCGATCGACTGACATTCCTGGTCGATCGACTGACTTCGTGAGGTTACCTTTCGTTTTAATTGATTTTAATGTTGTTTTTAACAAATCGAATGCATGCGACCAGTTAGATGCTTAATTTATGACTGACCCATTAGATCGAAAGATAGGGAAAGTTATTTGATCACCAATTAAATCGACTAAACTGTGCTGAGATCGAAAGATACGTATAGTTTAGACCGTTAGTCACTTTTCAGAACGAGAGTTAGTATTAGTGATATTAGGGACCTATAGCGAGATCGAAAGATGCTATTTGTTAAGAGTGGACCGAGAGGACCTCTTGTTTCCCGCCTCACTTGTGTTCGATTTAGACCTGTTTAGTATGCTGCCGCCGAAGCTTTAATGAACCGACCATCCTAGTACCCTTTCTTTATCTGTTTAAACCGTCTTTTTAGTTTTTTATTTACTCTTAGCTGTAGATCAACTCAACTCAACCCCCATACTTGTTACCTTAGACTGAATTTAGACAACTAGAATTTACATCTGCCTCTATGTGGTTCGACCCGACTGCCACTTGCTATAGTTGTAGTTGGAAATTATAAATCTTATTTTTGACACCTCACGACGGGTATCACTGACCACTTCGACCATTACACCGTCACTAACATTAAAACACTCTTTTTACTTACCAAAACGGTTTTAAACCGAGTTTTTTTCGATCAAACGAGTTATTACACTTATGTCGGTCACTCGCCATAACCAAACATGTAAGTATGAGGGTGTAAAAATCCTCTTTTATTATGTTTTCGTTTGTTTCATGACTATAACATGCTAAAACGTGAATAACATGAACCAAAACTTGGAATAAACGAGCCAAAACTAATTTTTGATCTGAGGCAGAAGCCCCTTAGGTCGCCAGCTTACCCGGGCCTAAATGGGGTGTTCAGACCAGAGATCAACCGTGTTTGTTCTCATCATTTCCCTTTAATCTATTTTCATATTTGTAATCGGTTTTTACCATTCCAAATACTTTCGAACCCTTCTTTATTTTATTTCATTTGTTTTAACCATAAAACATTTCTCACCCTTAGTTCCTCATACCATGACGGTTAAATCCGTGTTTCGGTGATAATATTTGGTTAATAACATTTAAAAGGTATTTTAAAACCTTTCATTTCATTTCTTTATATTTCCAAAACAAACATATTAGTCACCAACACAAAGTCATCCTTGGTTCTACATACCATGCCGGATTTTAACCCGGGTACGATGATGAGTATCGACTAATTACATTCAAATGGACTTAAAACAATTAGTCCATAATTATTTTCAAAACTATTCATGTCAAGTTTGTTAAGTCGAACCCGACACCGACAATTATCCAAATAATGATGATTATTCGAGTCTAGTTCTTCAAATCAACAAATGCGGTCTAAACGACCCCTTCAAATCAAACCGGGTTCAAATACCCATTTTCAACACGTTTTATAACGTTTTCTAAAAAGTTAGTACACGGCACATAAACCGTGGGCTAACCCGCGCCTAAACAGGCCCTCCATTTCTCATTTTCAGAACCAGGAAGAGGCCCCTTGTATCGCCGGCTGGCTCGCGCCTCATATAGCTGTCTGGTGCAGGGCCTGTTCCTTTCCAGCATTAGTCTAGGATAATCCCGACTCCGGTTAGCCCGGATATAGGACGGATCAGATGACTATTTGATTATTCAAAATCATATTTGCAAAATGCCTTACTAAGACAAATGGATCATGTTATACACCCTAAACCTAATACGGTAAATGGATGTTTAATTTCCGTCTTGCATGTAAATCAATCATTAATCCAACTCGACATCTTATACTTGATACTTGGATTAAATCAACCGACATAGAAAGCTCTCACGTGTTAGGTTTAAATTACTGGATGCGCATTCATGCATTTAAACCGTTTTATCAACTTTTGCATTCAACCAACCAAGATCGATCATTAGAGGCCGCTAAAGCGGGCGGGATTGGGTGTCTAATTAAAGGGCTTCCCAATACGTACCTTCACCTCTTACTCAGAAATTGTGGATAGTAGACGACCTTATCCAGGGCGTACGAGAGTCATTCTAGAGATAGGATGCTAAAGAGGGACGATTTCCTTATCTTTAGTACCTATGTCAAACGTTGCTTTGTGCTTCGATTTGACCGAGGTATAAAGTGGATTTCGAACGGGTTACAGGCATCCCACAAATGCTTGGTGACGACTCCGAACATCTCTAATCGTTTCGAGACCCTTACCGAGACGAAACCGACCGATCTAAAACGATCCGGTCGAAAGCATTTTTACGCCGCCGAGCGTGGCTTTCAAAAGATCGCTGTGCGTCCACAGATCGAAGTGGGCGTGTAGGTGGGCCATGTCCACAAATAATAATAATAATAATAATAATAATAATAATAATAATAATAATAATAATAATAATAATAATAATAATAATAATAATAATAATAATAATAATAATAATAATAATAATAATAATAATAATAATAATAATAATATTAATAATAATAATAATAATAATAATAATAATAATAATAATAATAATAATAATAATAAATGATAATAAATGATAATAAATGATAATAATTTATAAATGAGATATTTAGAGGTAGGGTGTAAGAGGGTAGGTGAGTGTGTTGTCAATATAGGATAGGTCGAGAAATGATTAGTCTGACAAGTGGAAATGTGACGGTCTATAGCTAGACGGAAGGTAAGACGGGAATTATTTTTATGAGTGTCACCATTACTGTCCGACCAAGAATATGTATACATATATCCTTATAAATTATGCCTCAAAAATATAATTTAAGAATACGTATTTTTATATGAATGAGCTTTAAAAATATTACTTTTATAAAAATCGTATTTGAAATAAAATTAATTAAATTGAATAATTCAAATATATAAAATAGAGTAATTAAACGGTTTAATAAATTATAATTGTCAAAATAGAAAATTCGCGGGTGTTACAATCACCCCACCTTTTAAAAAGTTTCGTCCTCGAAACTTGGAAGTAGAAACGAAAGGTTATATAAAATAAAACGGGAACTTTGAAATCGGTAACCAAAACATTTAAAAGGTTACTTATCGTAAGAATTAAAATTCCTTCAAAAGTTTCAAACAAATATTTTTTTTCCGACAGAACCATATCGAAACGTAAATCATTTGCATAAATCAAAATCAAAACACTTTCAAAACATTAACGGGGAGTTTTCAAAAGTGTAAGTCTCATTCATGGAACGAAATTGTTCTTGTCGTGCACACAAGAACGCTAACTTTCCAAGTCAAAGAAAAATTTAAAAACAAAAATCACTAGCCGACAAGTGTAGAACAAGTTATCAAATGTCTCCAATAACGAGTTCTAACATCCGATCAGCGTTAAAATCAGAAGAAAAAGGCAATTAACTCGAATTTTCTTTTGCAAAAGCCAAAATAGAATTAAAAGTTTCACCTTTAAACTCAAAAAGGAGTTAAGTTTGTGAAAAGGTAACATCAAACTTTGACAAAGAAATCATAAATAGATCAAAATTAATAGGAATTGCATAAAATTTAAAGGAATCTCGGGTTTAGCAATTAAAATTACGATAAATGAGTTTATATTCAAAGAACAAGTAGGGAACTAAATCAAATTCTCATCTTCAAATTTTTAAAATAGGTAAGGTTTTGCAAAAGTAGCATAAACTTTTAACAATGAATCAAGTTAGTAGCTTAAAATGTTTAGAAATTGTACAAAATGAAAAGAACTTAGATATCATAAAAACAAGGTATGCTAATAGAGTCCAACAAAAGAGGTATGATGAACTTCCTAGGGGTAAGGTTCGAAGTAAGGTCAACAAGGAGGTCAAAGATAGAATTTCACAAGTTACGAGTGTCAAACTTAACGGAGAAGCATGACGAAGCGAGGAAGAGAGGTATGAACGGTAACGCTTATGGTCAAAGAAGAAAGGAGATTAGACAGCAAGGAAACGCTAAGTACTCAAATCTCAAACAACAATAACATCCTAAACGGTTCCGAAAACTTCCTAACAACAAAACTTATAACCACAACACTCTCAAGGATTTCCTCAAAACACTTATGTTACTTCATCTTAAGCTATCCCATGAAACAAGGTACTTCACTATAAGTGTGATTTCACCACTCCAAATCCTCAAACATTTACAAACAACCTCCACGAGATCAAGGTCAAAGCTTCTAACAAAGCTATACTTATATCCAACTAGTGTCAACCACGAGTTTCTCAAAATGGCACAACCCTTAATCAAAATCCCAATTCAAGAGTCCTTTTGCACAATCTATCATCCCAAAGAGGTCTTGTTACACACTCGAAACCTAAAGCATAGATGGTGACATTCTCCAAATCAGAAGACAACCACCCAAAACATTTAACTCATCTTAGCTCAACATCTATCGATCCCAACTTATAATTATATCTCAAGAACTCTGGCTACTAATCCTCATTACCGCAAAGGGAATACCCAAATGAGATCCCAAAACTAGCAATAACTCTCACCTAACCCGGTTCCTATGTAATCATCACAACACAAACAAAAGTATACCGACTATGCTTACCTCAAGTTCAACTCAAACTTCCAAGTATAAACAACAAGGCCTAGTTCCATAACCTTAGTATCATAGGCAACTCACACTTAACACACAGAATTCCACTGCTCAATTATACTCACTATACCTAGGAACTAGGTATAAGAATCACCAAGTATGTCTCGCCACACTACCTAAGTCTTTCCAACATCACAACCTCTCAAAACCAGGGTTATGGCTCAACGACAAACAAACTCCACAAAGTCAATTTATCCAACCAAGGTTCACGTCCCAGAAAAGAAAGAGAATTATCTAAAAGGCGTTAAGAGAGGATTAGCGAGGAACAAAGGACAAGTTGGGAGGGTACAAAAGTAACTTCCAAGGAAAAGAAAAGAGAGTTTAAAAGTAGAAGTGAGCATCAAGAAGTAAGAGAATAAGGTAAGGTACACAAAGAACGAGGAACATCTTCAAGAAAGTAGGAGCATCCTCCAAAAGTTGGAACACATCTTCAATTTTCGGCAATAGGCCCCAAGTCTTGATCGCGGCACGGGTAAGCTCATGGTATGTCGATCGAAGAGCACAACAATCAACAAACATGTTAGAACCTAACAAAGAGCAAACACAATACAGACTACCACATTAATTCTTTAAGTCTACCCATCTCTCATTTATTATCTAAGGTCAAGTTCAAGTTTAAATTTGGGGTACACGTGTGTGCGTCGGGAGCAACATAGGCTCTGATACCAACTGTGACACCCTGCGATATAGCGGAAAATATAACTTATAAATTTAAGCGGAAAATTGAAGATTTTTGAAACCTTTAAAATTTAAAGCGCGGGTTCAATAAAATACAAAACTTGAATAAAGAATGCAGAAATAAAGTTTAATTTATACAAACGTGATAGTCAAGGTGTAGGGAAATATATCCCTCGAATGACAATACAATAAAACAATCCTAATAAACCGACTACATGGCCAAAGTGCTCGCTAGCTCACACATGTCTTCACCACATAGATGCACTAACTAATACCTGTCATTCATGTAGACATGAACGCCACAGTCAGTGGGGAGTAACTTAAGGTTCTCCCTGCCACAAAATGTCGAAACGAACATAACAAAGAACTAAAACAGGTAAGTCATGTAAGACTCTTACAAAAGATATGGATACCAAGTTTATATTTAAACATGACAATTAAATGAGATGGAACAAGATAGATCAACATTAGCATGATAACGATTAAACTATTCATGTGAGACAATTAAATAATATGAAACACAAGGATACGGTAATCTATACCAAAGCACGCATTTCAAAGAAATACAACATAGATGTGAGATTAGAATCTGAATCATGTGAAGCAGTTAAGTATGGGACCAACCAATGCAAATCACAAGAATAGAAACTGTAGCCATTATTTGGAAAACCACTTAGAAAACATTGTACGGGACGTGGCTACTAATGTCACATTCATACTTATGGCTTACATCTCACCATAAGAACAGATGGGATCATCAATCCCGACGATCATATCGCAACTAGAGGGCTTATAGCTCACCCCTAGTATCCGATAGGACCAAGACAAACAACACAAGGCAAAACTCTTACCTTGAAAGATAAATACCAATATCTATAACCAAGCAAGACCTTTACTACTCATATATCAGTATATAATTCCTCTGGTAGGACGACAATGGTACTCCCAAGACTCGGCCCCTAGTCTAAATCGCGAGACTCTCGGGCAAAGATAGTTCCCGATTCGACATGCGGCAGGACAGTCCGCATCCAAGACCCGAACCCTAAATCGGAAATCGAGAACCCACAATCGGCAGGACAGTCCGAAAGAGGCGGAAGATATGAGCTAAACCAACAATCGGCAGGACAGTACGAAAGAGGCGTAAAGATAAGTCAAGCAATACGGTATAGCATAATGACATTATCAAGAATACGACTCAACCAAGCGATACGAATCAACTTGGAACGAGACTACTACAAGTAATGAACCGATGATAATCCAAGTGAGATATTTCGTGCCAAATCATAATCATGAATATGAATAAGTAACCCATTTCTTCAATATTTGTCACTTGGATAAAAATGTAACCAAACGGAGATGAACCATTATAATAAGCAAAAAAAGCGTCCATAAATGACTCAATTTAAATAAACAATTAGAATAATTCACTCATATTTGAGATACGATACATACATGAGAATGAACGGATTAAAAATTCATATTATAGATAAGTGAGACATTTCATCAAATTTTGACTTGAATAAATAATAAATTCCACATTTATGATTAATGTGAGGAAATATATGAATGAACTATATTTGACGAATTAAGTTATATAAAACACGATACGGCATTTAAACATTTCAAATGGCTTGGAATTGGCACCAAAACACCCATAACAAGTGTGGCCCAAAACATAAAATGCGAAAAACCCAATCAAATGAACATTTCAACCCAATATATCAAACCTAGCTAGCCCGACTGACTAAGTATAACTAGTACAATCCAACAAGCCTAACTAGCCTAATTTATCAAACATGGCTAGCCCAAATGCCAAATATAACTAGTCCATTTACCAAAATCAAAGAGCCCGACAAGCTAAATATGTGAAAGAACGATATTAATGTATTACGTTATAGAATTCGAGACGGAAATTAATTATTTCAAATAAACCGAACTTTGCACCAAGAGCACCCATACCACGGTTCAATGGGCCGTTTGGCAGCCCCCTCATTCACGACCCAACCACCAGTCATGACTAACCTGCGAGACAAGTCGTGGTCAGCCCCCGTCTATACCCAAAGCCGTGTCAACAGCCCGAGTTCCTAGCCCGAAACCCGTGTAAAATAGCCAAAGTGCAGGCCGTGTACAACACCTATAACGTCATATTTTCCGTCTCAAAACAGAGGTGACATGCCAGCTTTCGCAGCATAAAACCCGGTCCTAGAAGTCCGTTCAAGACTTGACTCAAGACTGGCCACAACCACCATACAAACTGCTCACAACCACCATATCGACCGTCCCAAAACAGAGCGTGAAACCGCCCAAAACAGCCATCATTACGACCCACAACAACCATGGAAATTAACTACGAGCATTAAAACTCGACTTCATACATGAGAAACGCAGAAAAGACTCAAACTTTGCGATGAATAAGGAAAGCCGAGTAAGAAAGTGCGAAAATATCGACTCATTGTCGAGTAACCTATCACCGTTACCTTTAACTCTCGAATTCCCGAGTAAAAGCGTCCAAAACACGAGACTATCTTCATTCTTCCACTAAAAAGGAGGAAAAATGAGTTGTTTGAGTCATAAAACCGAGTTTGTCATAAGATGCCATTTTCGAAAACTCAACAAAATCAAAACTTTCTTACCTTAAAAGAATGAGGAAGGAACAAGGAAGAGAATGGTGTAAAAATTATGGAGTTTGGTTGAGAAACGAAGGCGGGATCAGAGTTTGAAAGAGGACGGAAATGGAGTGCTGCTATGTTTCGTTGTTCCTGCCTTATTTTTGTTGTTTCAAAATGAAGAAGAAGATATGAGAGGGGGGGGGGGGGGGGGAGACACGACATCGTGCAACAACAACAACAACAACAATAATAATAATAATAATAATAATAATAATAATAATAATAATAATAATAATAATAATAATAATAATAATAATAATAATAATAATAATAATAATAATAATAATAATAATAATAATAATAATAATAATAATAATAATAATAATAATAATAATAATAATAATAATAATAATAATAATAATAATAATAATAATAATAATAATAATAATAATAATAATAATAATAATAATAATAATAATAATAATAATAATAATAATAATAATAATAATAATAATAATAATAATAATAATAATAATAATAATAATAATAATAATAATAATAATAATAATAATAATAATAATAGAAGATAATAATATATAAATGAGATATTTAGAGGTAGGGTGTAAGAGGGTCGGTGAGTGTGTTGTCAATATAGGATAGGTCGAGAAAAGTTTAGTCTCACAAGTAGAAATGTGACAGTCTATAGCTAGACGGAAGTTAAGACGGGAATTATTATTATTATTATTGTCACCATTACTGTCCGACCAAGAATATGTATACATATATCCTTATAAATTATGCCTCAAAAATATAATTGAAGAATACGTATTTTTATATGAATGAGCTTTAAAAATATTACTTTTATGAAAATCGTATTTGAAATAAAATTAATTAAATTGAATAATTCAAAAATATAAAATAGAGTAATTAAACGGTTTAATAAATTATAATTGTCAAAATGGAAAATTCGCGGGTGTTACATGAGGATTCCGATTTATTAGTTATACAAATTTACTAAGATGATATTATTTTTGGTTCAACTAATGATCGTTTGCGTAAGTATTTTTCAGAATTAATGACATTATAATTCGAGATGAGCATGATGGGAGAACTTAAGTTCTTCCCTGGACTCCAGATTTAACAAACACCTGAAGAAATTATGATACACCAACAGAAATACATCAAAGAGCTAATAAAGAAATTCGGTATGGAAAACTCTAATTCTAAACCTACTGCTATGGGTACGGATAAGAAGTTGACCTTGGATGAAAACGGTATGTGTGTTGATGAGACGACTTATCGAGGTATGATTGGCTCACTTCTTTATTTAACTGCAAGTCGTCCAGATATTATGTTTAGTGTATGCGTATGTGCTCGATTCCAATCGTGCCCTAAAGAATCGCATATGATTGCAGTTAAGAAAATCTTGAAATATTTAATCGGTACATCTAAATTATATATGTGGTATCCGCTTGAGTGTAATTTCGATCTCATAGGGTATTCAGATGCAGATTATGCAGGTTGTTCACTTGACAGAAAAAGTACATCCCGCATAGCCACGTTTGTTGGACCATGTATTATTACGTGGGGTCAAAGAAGCAAAATTCTGTTGCGTTATCTACTGTTGAAGCCGAATACATTGCTGCTGGATTGGTATGTTCTCAACTTTTATGGCTTAAGCAACAATTATGTGATTGCGGTGTTAATGTTGGGTGTATACCTGTTTTATGTGATAACACGAGTGCCATAATTATATCTAAGAACCCTGCACAACACTCACGAACTAAGCATATAGACATTAGACACCATTTTCTACGTGATCATATAGATAAGGGCAACATAAGACTGGAATTTTGTAGTACAGAAAAACAATTGGCTGACATTTTTACCAAAGCATTGGCTAGAGAACGTTTTGAGATTTTACGGTTGGAAATTGGTTTAATTGGTGGCAACTAAACTTGTCACAAATATTTTATTTCCCGTATGATTGACTAGTTAAGACGAGATTGTATGTCTGTGTCCGTATTTTCCGTTGCAAGTACATTCTTATATAGTATTTTATTATTTTATAAGAATATTCCGTTTGCTAGTCTATTATATTTTGTGTTGCATACAAACCATATCTTTCATCACTTATACATTCTAAGGTTTAGAGTTTCATAAACCAATGACATTCATGATTGGTTTCATTTAGGATGTGAGTAGTACTCCTTACATGGCATGTAACATCAAATTGCGTAAGAATGAAATTTGTCTCTTATTAGCTGTATACACTCGGGTTTTTGGTGGTGACACATGTGGAGAGGCGATCCTTCCTTTACGTTTTACCTACTAACCTCACATTAGCCAAATTTGCCGTTTTTTGACCTATTTATTCTACTACATTCCATATGGCCTACCCTTGTCAAGCTAATCTTGTTGGTAAGTTTGGAAGTCTTGTTGTGGTCAATTTTGTTGGTGTTGTGATGAATATTGGAAGGAAGAAGAAAAAGATGGATTAAAAAAATGAAAAAAAAAACGGAGAAAAAAAATGATACAAAAGATGGAAAAGCAAGAATCTCTTATTACTCCTATTCTTATCATTTCCATATTACTTGAGGAGAATTACTTGTTGATGTGAGTGAGTTTATGCCGTACTTGGCATTGCTGCATCATCTTTCATGTTGGGTTGGAAAGTGGAATATGGTTACTTTTGGTTGTGATCGGTGCTAGCTTGGCTTTTACCTCCACATATCCAAATTATTTTGCCCCTTCTTACCCAATTACCTCACCTCACATTAATTTGTAAGTCATCGGCATGTGTTTTGGACCTCGCTTGGTTGGAGTGTATATGTACGGTCGCTAGAGATATCTATCATGTTAGATTGCATGCATGCTTTTGCAGGTCGTAGTTAAGTGAGTAACTACTTTCCTTCTCTCCTAGAAAATCTGTACTCAACTTGGTTTGTATTACACACTTCATATGTAGGGCTTGGTTATGTTGAAGTCGTTCTTATGCTATAATATATGCTTTGATTAATTTCTATTTCTTGCCTCAATTGATATCATTCTAGTCGTTTTATGTCTGTTCTCGTCTTTTCGATGATGTCAAGAGGAGGAAGAAATGATCGTGACTTAAGTATTTGCCTAAGCTTGCTCCTTGTCAGAACCTTTAATCTCTTAAGGTCCTTAGATGCTATACTTTGTATATAAGTGGTTTGTTCTTGCGTTCAACTGACTATGACTTTTATGGTATTATGTTGAGGGGGAACTTACACTTAGTCACAAATCGTAAGAGACTTGTCTGTTGGAGCTTGTGTCCTCCACAAATTAGTGTGATAACATTTATAAATCTCTTACAGGTTCACAAGGGTATACTTCGTATATTTAATCAGTTGATTAACGTTTACCTAATAACGGTTGGCTTGCTAGAAAGTTTGACGTTATTATCATACAGATGGCGGTGATCAACTTGTCCCTAAAGGTCACACCTATAGGATGTGTTTGAGAGATGTGGTTATAGAAATATGATCACATCCATGCCTAATATGACTAAACAGTTAGTCAATGTGTTGATGAGACAATTATTTAATGAAGATTAAATAATATTAGTTGAGACGAATTAACTGTCAATTCGTAAATTAAATATAATAAGTTATATTTAATTAAATGTATGTAATGTTAGCTTGGACGAATTAATCTGTTAATTCGTAATTAAATGTAATCGGTTATATTTAATATCAACAAGATGAATGTGTCATAGTGGTAATAGTGAGGGTACACAAACCAAGAGGTCATGGGTTCGATCCTCACTAGATGACAATTTAACACATTTTATACATTTTTGGAATAACCAAAAATAAGGAAAGAATACTCCTTATTTCGGTTATATGGGCCGAAATTAGGGAAGATTATATCTTCCTAATTGAGTCCCATATTTCGGTTACCATAAGAAGAAAAGGGAGATCATTTTATTCTACCCTAATTCTTTTTAACCTAGCCTCCTCTCTCATCAGAAAAAAAACACAAAAACGACATAATTTTACAGAAAATTTTAGATCGATTCTAGCATAATCAGAAGGGCATATCTCATATCGTCTTGGGTGCAACTGATAGGCGAATATCTACTTTGATATTGTTCTTAGGCCATATTTGCTAGGACCGAAGGTTATTTCTGAATCCTTTATTTTGTTTATGTATTTTATTTATGACTAGTGATCGTCTTAATTAAATTCGTTATAATCCTTCATTTTAAGGGAAGTATACAGATTATTTCCCTCAAGTGGTATCAGAGTAAAGGCCACGAATTTTAATTTTGATGATTTTCATAAAAATTGTATGTAAACTTTTAGGGTTTCCGAAAAAAATTAGGGCACGGCTGTTTTTTTTGTTAATGCCGATTGAAAAAAAAAAATGTTTGCAGCCGGTGTTTGTTCTTTTTTATGCGAGATTTCCATTTTTATTTTTCATAATGTTGTTTTAATCAATTAAAATTATCATATGAAGAATTGGTAGATGTTTGATTTGATGTAGATTAAGTTAAAACATAAATGGAATCGTCATGTTTGATTTAATGCAGATTAAGTTGAAATTAAAAAGGCATTAGGGTCCTAATTTAAAACCCGTGAAATTTTTTTTTTTTGCTGTTTCTGTACTGTTCATGGATGAACAGTATAATTAAAAAAAAAATATTTTTGCTGTTTTTTTTTGCTGTTTCTAAACTGTTCACGGATTAAAGTTTTTTGCGGTTGTTTTGTTGATGCCGTTTTGGAAAAGCATCCGGAAAAAAAAAAAAAAATTTTGCAATTGCCTATGTTCACGTGCTACTGTACACAGGGGACAGAATTTAAAAAAAAAAAATTTGCTTCGGTTTTTACAGATAAAACCGTGAATAAAATAAGAAACATGCTTGTTTTGTTTTTCTTTGTTTATGCCGAGACCAAATAAAAAAAGGATTTTGTTTTTGTTTTGATTTTGGCCAATTAGTTATTGTGAAACGGTTCACAATTAAAAGATATCATATTATTTTAAAGGAGTTTAAAATTTTGACAGATTGAATTCATATTGCAAGTTTAATATGGATTAAGAATGAAATTAATGTGATTAATTGAGGAATTGTCACTTAATTTGATTTAAATAGGTGGTTTGGATAAATTAATTAACATAATTAAGGAATTGTGTCATGTATGTTTAATTTATTTTAGTTGATGCATTATATTTTATTTTTGTTGAATGAATCGATTGAATGAATTTAATTTACGTATTTTTGCAATCAGTTCTAATACTTAGTGTGGCCTTAGTCAAATTATGTTTTCGTAATGAAGGAAACATGATTTTTTAATGTAATTATGAGATCTCGAATCTCCTTTATTTTTCTTTAGTTTTTGGGTTTTGAAATTAGAATGTAATAAATAGGTTTACTATATAAATTTTATTTATTGTAATTTTCAAACGAAGACTAATGATGGAGATTGGAGCTCACTCCCGCTACATGGATCAAGATGGAACATCAAGACAAGCTTCTCGGGTCCAAGGAGGATTCCAAACTTGTATTTATTGTTCATTTTGATAGGATAGGCCACACTAGGACTTTTACTGTTTTTACGTTTTTCATTCTTATTGTTTTTCATTCACATGTTAGTTTATGCATCATATTCCGCCTAAAACCAAACCACCTACTAATAAAATGCATGAAAATTGACTCATATAGGTTGTATGTTAGTTTTCATGGACATACAGATGTCACAGTCTTTAAGCCATCACCTTAGTTTATTCATTCTCGCATGCTAGATATTAGTTCACTTAAAATGAATTAAAATAAAGTTGATGGGATCTTCCTCTAAAACGGAAATTGAGATTAGTCTTTATAAGGGCAAACAACTATGAATCCCTTCTTCGTCGGTAGGCATAATATGACCCCTTCTACGTTGGGTAAGTAGTTGTGTTGACTTAGTTTACCTCAACATCATAGTCCGAAGAGTTTCTCGTGATTATGATGGACTAAAGATAGAATTCTGTAAATTTATCGACCAAGAATTCTAACGGTAGAATTAGTTAAAAGGTTAGCTTATCAATTTAAAGAGAATTGAGTCTTGGGATCATTTATATAATTCTTGAGGGAGGTCAATTGTATAAATGTTTTGAGTCTTCGCGTTATGACAGTAGTTCATTAGACTTAAAAATATAAACGATGCACATGCTTATTTTTTTTATTCTTCTTCTCGCATGTAGAACACGATTATTTTTCATAATCTTTTGTTACAACGAAATGGCTGGAAATAACGCAATCCCAATGCCTAGTGCCACACTCGATCGCGCGTCTGGTGAAAGTATTCATGGACCGGATGAATCGGTTCACACGTCTGAAAAATGATGGGTCCAACTTTGCGGACTGGGAGGCGGCACTACGGAATGCTGCCATTGCTGACGGTAAGCTCAAGTACTTAATTGAGCCAATACCGGTCAACCCAGGCCCCAATGCAAGAATAAACAAGTCAGTCGCTTATAATGACTTCGTTATGGAAGCGGGTGCGATAAAGAACGTACTCATCTTTGCAATGGAAACCAATTTGCAGAGACGCTTCATTGCCCAAAGTGCAAACAAGATTTTCACTACGCTCACTAACGAGTTCTCAAAAGCACCGAGAATCGTTACATATGAGCATACCCTGTCGCTTCTTTGATGCGAAACTCCAGAAGGGCCAACCGGTTAGCCCACACATTCTTCACATGATTGAGAATGTCGAGAAGCTGGAGGCACTGAATTGTAAAATCAGTGAGAGCATTGTCATTGACTGAATGCTTCATTCTCTTCACGATGGTTTTGCCCTTTTCAGGGCGAACTATTACATGAATGACTTGAAAAAGAGTCCTCATGAGCTACACTCCCTTCTCGTACAGATTGAGAAGGATATGAACTTGAGTGGGAGCATGAAGCAGGATGTTCTCACGATTCACAACAAGGGTAAAGGTAAGGGCAAGGCTCATGGCGACTTAGCTGTAGGTAAGCCAAAGTTCAAGAAGCCAGGAAACGGTAAGAGTGCGCCTGGTGAGACTAGTGGCTCACAGGGCAAGGCAAAGAGCAAGGGCGGTGACATAGAGTGCCACCATTGTCACAAGACTGGACATTGGAGGAGGAACTGTCCCGTCTACCGTGAGGACATCAAAGCAGGCCGCGTCGTTCCTGTTGGTATGTCATCTTATATTCATATGATTGAGATTAACCATGCAAGTTTCGGAACTTGGGTACTTGATACTGGTTGTGGTTCTCATCTGTGTAATCATTTGCAGGGCCTAAAGAACATCATACCTCTCGAAAAAGGTGATGTGGACCTGCGAGTCGGGAATGGAGCACGAGTTGCTGCTGTCTCGAAGGGAACATATGTAATCCAACTCCCTAGTGGTTTTGAGTTATTTTTAAATAACTGTTACTATGTACCCAGTTTGTCTAAGAACATTATTTCTGTTTCCGTACTTGCTAAAGACGGTTTTGCATTTTCAATAAAGGATAATAGCTGTATTTTCTCTTTCAATGAAATGATTTATGGCAAAGCAGTTTTCATGAATGGAATTTATATCTTAGACCAAAATACAAGAAGTATTGCACGTGAATAATAAGAAAATAAAGGTTGGTGACAAAGATCAAACCTATCTATGGCATTGTCGAATGGGACACATAAATGAGAAACGCGTGAAGAAACTCGTCGATAATGGGACTATTCCCGCATTCGATTTTTCTACATATGGCACGTGTGAATCATGTCTCATTGGCAAGATGACTCGAATTTCCTTCAAAGGTGTTGGAATGCGCGCTAGTGACCTATTAGGACTCATACATACGGACGTATGTGGACCTATGTCAATTACCGCTAGAGATGGCTATAGATATTTTATCACTTTCACGGACGATTTGAGTAGATACAGATATGTCTACTTAATGAAGCACAAAAGTGAGTCCTTTGAGAAATTCAAGGAATACCAGAACAGGGTACAGAACCAACTGGGTAGAAAGATTAAAGCACTCCGTTCAGATCGGGGTGGCGAATATCTTTCAAATGAGTTTGATCAACACCTGAAAGACTGTTGAATCGTTTTGCAGTTAACTCCACCTGGAACACCTCAATTGAATGGTGTGTCCGAACGGAGAAATCGAACCTTACTTGATATGGTTCGATCCATGATGAGTCAAACGGTAGTGCCTGATTCATTATGGGGTTTTGCTCTTTTGTCAGCTGCTCTTATACTTAACCGAAGTCCGTCTAAAGTTGTCGACAAGACTCCATATAAAATGTGGAAGGGAACGGTCCCCAACTTGTCCTTTATTCGGGTTTGGGGCTGCGAGGCTTATGTCAAGTGGAGACACGAGGATAAGCTCGGCCCGCGATCAGTCAAGACATACTTTATAGGTTATCCAAAAGGAACATTTGGTCATTACTTCTATTCGCCTACCGAACATCGAGTTTTTGTTGCGGCTAGTGCGACGTTCTTAGAGAAAGAATTTCTCAAGAACAAGACGAGTAATAGAACCTTCGAGCTATCGGAGATTCCAGAACCAACAACCGAGGAACGGATGGAGGAAGTTGTTCCTCCAACTGATGATACGGTTAATATTCCTGAGGAACCTAGGAGGTCGGGTAGAGTCTCTCATCCTCCGGACAGATACATTGGTATGGTCGAGAATGACGTTTTACTCCTAGAGAGTAATGAACCCGTTACCTATAAAAGTGCTATGACCTGTTCCGACTCAAAGCTATGGCTCGAAGCCATGCAATCCGAGATGGACTCCATGTATGAGAATGACGTATGGGATATAGTTGATTTACCTAATAAGGTAAAACCTCTACAGTGCAAATGACTTTACAAAATAAAGCGTTCTGTAGACGCGCAACCAGATACCTATAAGGCACGACTTGTGGCAAAAGGTTTCACTCAAATGCACGGATTGCATTATGATGAGATTTTTGCACCTGTAGTCATGCTACGTTCCATTCGGATAATCTTAGCGATTGCCGTTTTTCATGATTATGAAATTTGGCAAATGGATGTGAAAACCGCCTTCTTAAACGGTTATTTGGAGGAAGAGTTGTACATGGTGCAACCCGAAGGTTTTATACAATCTAATCGATTCGGCTCCGGGACCCAAACTTTCCTAGGATTTTAAGACATAAACCAACTCGATCCATCACAACAATAATTGCTTGCTTATGATTTGAGAATTTGTTTGTATGATCAATTCCCATGAATCCCCTATGACCCCATGACACCCTAGTGTCTTTTATCAATTGTTTACATCCTTTTTTAATCATCTTGCTTGTTTATTTTCATTGCTATTTAGTTTAGTGATCTTCTACTTCAAACTCCAAATTGTGACACCCCTAGACACCGCTAGTTGCAATTGAAAATCTCATCTCAATTCCCGTCCCTTAGGATCCGACCTTTACTTACCTCTTTACTAATTGTAGAGTTGTTTGTGGAGTTATAAATTGTGTTTTGGTCTAGGTGCTCCTAACGACAAGTACCGAAAACTAAACCTCTCAAGACGTACCGACCAAAAATGGCGCCGTTGCCGGGGACGGTGTTAGCTTGATTTAGATTTTCTTAAATTTTTATTAGTTGTGTCTTTCTTTGCCTTTGGGAAGTAAAACTCCTCAAGGTTTGTTCTAATCGTTTTTAAGTTGTTCGATATTTTGCAAGATGGACCATATAGATTGTTTTGTAGAGGACCACTTAAGTATACCTTTCTTCAAAGATCTCATGCAAGCATTGGAAGCCTTGGAAGCAAGTGAGGCAAAAAATATGTATTGGGAATTGGAGGTAGACCTTTTTGAGGCCGCTCTAGCTAACAAAGAACTTACTCATGAGCAATCCGAATTAGTACATAACATCCTTGTGGAAGCATATCAACCTATAGAAAATGAGCAATCCATCCTAGAAGACATCTTACAAGCTCAAGAGCAAGAGGAATTCGTCATGGAATTCGAGTGTGATGAGATTGATGAGAATGAAGAACAGGTTGAATATGCCATGAGAATGGAATGTCTAATGGAAATGGAGCAAATTCTCAATGAACCTTCAAAGGAGGAAAGTGAGGTACAAACCCCTACTTTAAAACCCCTTCCCCCAAATTTGAAATATGCTTACCTTGATGAATCAAAGACAAAACCCGTGATTGTTAATGATAGACTTGATGAAAACAATTGGGAAAATTGCTTGATGTGTTGAAACTGTTGGAATATGTGTCCTCCGACAATAATGCGATCACGACTGTTGATCATGATGATCACATGTTTAAATCTCATTATAAAGAATACAATTGGGAAGTAATATTGTTATCATCAATCAAATCGGTCAACATATATCGGTAATGATTGGCTGACTAGAGTTTGACATTACTGTCGTGCGACGGTGGTGATCAGTTGACCCCCTAGGTCATACCTATAGGGCAACACTCTTAATTGATTATTTAATTGATTGTATAACGTTACGAGTTAATTAAATTACTTGAAAATTGACGGACGATTTTGGAAGTAAAATTTACGTATCATATTGAAATGTGATTAAATGAGATACGGTCTGAGTAATTGAATTGTATCATTACTCGGATGAAATTATTGTTTAAAGAAACAATCGGAATTGAATGAATTATTATAAATATAATCTGTTGTGATTTATAAATGGTAAAATATTTTGGTACAAGTAATTATGAAATTAATAAGTCAATTTTTGTATGTGACGTATTTTTTAATAATACGTTGATTTTTAATATGTTAAAAATAAATAACAAATTTATGTGACATATGACATGTGACATATTGACAATTGACAAAAATAATATGGATTCCATAATATCCATATGGACCGAAATAATAAGAGGAGGATTAAGCTAATTAATTGTTTAAATTAGTGGTAAACATAATGATTGTTTACTTTAGTAGCCATGCAACCCTATTATGCTTTGTGAAGACAAATGAATGCATGCATTGGCTCCTCTCCCACTCCCCTTTGTCCGGTTTTTAGAGTCCTCTCCTTTTTACCATATACTCATATGATTATTGATAATTCATATATTCAACCACTCATCTAAAATAAGAGTTTTAGAGAGATAAAAAGCTCCCATTTTACTTCCTCCTCCAAAACCGAAATATTCAAGTGTTATATAATATTTTGGATCAATTTTCTACTAAATTATTATTGTACTAGTTCCTATAATATTAATTTTATTAAGAGAAAGCCTTGGGTATTAAGCTTAGGGAGAGATCCTATACTTGGATCTTGGTTCTTCCATTAAATGAAAGCTCAAGAACAAAAGAAAAGGAGATTTCTTTTGTGCCCATAAAACCGAAACATCCAATGTAAGAACATGATTTCTCCTCTATTTTGCTCATTTGTTTGCATGCATAAAATCCATATTTAATTTTATGACAAATTAAATTAAAACATATATGAATATGTAAGTATATAGATCTACTTTTCCTTCAATCGGTATCAAGAGCCATGGTTGTTTGCATGCAAATCGGTTAAAAGTTTTTCCGAGTTATAAGAATAACATATAAAACTTGTAAAATTTGTGTTATTATGATATATCATGAAATTAATTCATGCATGTTAATATTTCTGGTTCTAAAATGTTTTAGGATATTTTGGTTAATTTTACGGATTTTTATTGTTCATATTATACAATAATGGCATTTAAATATGATTTTATGAGTAAAAATGTCATTTTCGGTCTAAAATTAGCTATACTTCGAATTTTCCAGTGATTTTTGGATATGTTGTCACATATATTATTTTGAGATAACCTGTAAATTTTCATAATTTTTGGACTTGTTATGCTCGAAAAATGGATTTTTCATTATTAAATTCGGATTTAAGTGAAAAATAGGTTAATATGAGTTAAATTTCGAATCTGG
Source organism: Silene latifolia (assembly GCF_048544455.1). Classification (NCBI taxonomy): domain Eukaryota; kingdom Viridiplantae; phylum Streptophyta; class Magnoliopsida; order Caryophyllales; family Caryophyllaceae; genus Silene; species Silene latifolia. The sequence goes on from NC_133528.1 coordinate 75,281,953, forward strand.
TCATAGAAATTTAATATGTTGTCACATGAAATTTTACAAGATGTGTGTAAAATAATTGGCTATAAAGAAGTCTTTTTGCATGATTTATGGATTTTTGAAGAAAAATAGCATAAATAGTGACATTATTAGTGAAAAATTAATAAAACATAATCTATGACTTAGGAAAAACGTCTAATGTTGCATTGTATTATCTTTTTCAGATCTAAAATTGAAAAGTTAATGAATATAATTTTTCCATATTTTTATGATTATTTTATTAAAAATCGATAAACCGCAACATTGTTTTTCCGGAAAAATTTCGAAATTTTTAACCTAAGATTTTGAACATTATGAGTGTCATGGTATTTTTCCAGAATGTTCATGAGTTTAAATTTCAAATTTTGTATTTATTTGAAATTTTGTGATTTATTTGAAGTTTATAGCTTATTTTTGTAATTTTTTAGTCCATTAATGAACAATTTTATAAATATGAGGTAATTATGGTCAAATATTTAGTGAAGACTAAATTTTGAGTCCTAAGAGGTTAGGGTAATTAACTTATGCATAAATATGAATTTATGTAATTTTTTGTGATTGTAAAATGTTGAAATCACGCAAATCCGTAAAAACCGAGTAATATACGATATTGGCTAATTAAAGGCGATTTAGCATAAAATTGAGCATGTTCATACATATTATAATGCTGCATTTTCTTTATGATTGTCATAATTTTAATTTATGTAATTTTTGAATTATGTAATTTTACTTAGTATGGCCTTAGATTTTAATTGGTATTTCCCGAAATGTATGGGAATATCGATTCGGTTGTAATTTTATTGTGATCTTGTATCACCGTTTTGTAATTTAATAGATTTATTTTATTTTAGTTACAAATGTATAATAGGAAATTATGTAATTTATTATGTAATTTTATTCATTCCGGAGTTCCCAAAGACGGATTTCTTCAAGAATGGCGATACATAAAGACGGTGTTACCTCGAGATGCGTGCCACAACCGAAATTCAAGGGACCAATGGATTTTGTTTCCGAATATGTAATAGTTAAATAGTTTTTCTATTTTAGGAAAGGCCATACTAGGATTTATTTATTTATTTTTATGCTTGCATTTTATTTTATGTCACATGCATCGCTAAATCGCCATAACTAAAACATGCATTTTCTTTTATCGAGTTTATCGACCGTGTCAATTAAAATTATCGTAGTTCACCGCTTTAGTTCACTTAAAACGTGATAGATAATAAATTGACATGACCTTTCGCTAAAACAATTAATTGAGACATAGCCTTACCAAATAGTAGAAACCATGAAAACCTATTTCGCGAGGGAGTGCACTCGGCTACCCCGGGGTACAAACCTTGTTACGTAGGGAAAGTGGGTGATAAATATCTAATCCACCGAATTCATGTTGATAAGGGTTTCATCGGCTACCCCGTGCCTAAGTTGATGTGGGTTTGGATAATGGACACATTTATTCGAAATTTGGATTGAACTCAACAAAAGTAATTGATAAGGGTTTCATCGGCTACCCCGTGCCCTTGTTAATATGTTTTGGGCTATAGATAAACATTAGAGTAAGTTTATCGACCAAGAGTTCTAAAAGTAGAATCGATTAAAAAGTTAATCCACCGAGTTATATTGATAAAGGTTTCATCGGCTACCCCGTGCCTAAGTTAATATGAATTTGGGTCTTGGAATCATTTATCTAGTTGGGTAGAGGTCACTAGAAAAATGCATAAAACTTGTTTAAATCATACATTTTTACGAGTATTATTATTAAAACGACATTTGTTTTACTCCTTATTTTTTGTTTTGTAGACCACTTCTTTTTCTCATAACAAATGGCAACACCAACTCCAAACGCCACACCTCTCGCTAGTTCATCATGGCTCCGATCCTTTATGGATCGATGTAAACTTGAAATGAATGGGTCAAATTTCTCCGATTGGGATGCCCAACTCAAATTGGCCGCCCAAGGTAATGACAAGCTTCGTTACCTTACCGAGGCCTCTCCACCCGAACCTACTACTAGGTCAACCGCCGCCACTAGGGAAGCATATGAGGCTTACCAAAAGGAGTCCGCCGCAATGAAAAATGTCTTGATATTTGCGATGGAGGCGGACCTCCAAAGGAGAGCCTTTAAAATGGGCAATGCTAATGAGATTTACTCCAAACTTGTGACCATGTTTTCACAAACTCCGCGGATCGTCCAATATGAGGCGGCCGCGGCATTCTTTGATCTCGACTTCAAAGAGGGCCAAAAGGTTAGCCCTCATGTGCTCAAACTTATGGAGCTTGTCGAGACCTTGAAAATTCAAAAGGTTGAAATCCCCAAAGAACTCATTGTAGATAGGATTCTACACTCCTTGTCTAAAGTGAAAGCGTATGTTCAATTCCGGGTGAATTTTAACATGCAAGACAAAGATGTGTCTCTTGAGGAGTTGCACAAGTTACTTGTGCAAGCCGAGAGGGACATGGGGTTAAATGTGAACCCTCCCAAGGATGTGCTTAACATAAGCACTAAGAGTAAAGGGAAGTTCAAGAAGAATGAGAGAAAGGGCAAGAAGCAAGCTCCCACATTCACCAAAGCTAAGACTTGTGAAGCTAGCACCTCAAAAATCAAGAAGGGTCCTCTTGATAAATGCCATTATTGTAATGGTATGGGACATTGGAAAAGAAATTGTTCCAAATACCTTGGTGATATTAAGGCTGGAAAGATCACTCCAGTAGGTAAATGACTATCCTTCTTTTATGTTTCTAATTCAACTATGATATTATGATGCAAAGTTGTGATAATGTATCTCCCTTTTTATTGTAAATAGGGCCTCCACCAAGCAAAGACAAGGGAAAGGAAAAGCAAGCATGAGAAACCATCAAGAAGCTAGGGATAGCTTTCATGGAGCTTTGCTTTTCATTGTCTTATTTTAAATGATGTTTTGAATTTTAGAACCTTGAGTTTCCGTGTTCGACATGGAAAAGTATTTTCGATAATGGTTTGTATTTTGGATAATGGTGACTTGGTTTGCAACCCAAGTCACCCGTTTTATCATTTATCCGTTTATGTTCTAAAATTCATCTTTAAATGCTTGCACTTTGAAACATAAGATTATTCACTTAAAGTGATCTAATAGACAAATATAATGACGGGTTTCATTATATGTCCACATGCTTAAGGCTTGTGTATGATCATTTATAAAGCGATTTTGAGTCTATGAACTCTCTTAAAGGAATGTCAATCACCAAGTACACATATAAAATCAATAACTATTAGTCTATCTATGAGATAGTTCTCCTTATACTTCAACATCATTAATTTGTGTCTCATATGCTATCTTTAAATCTATAGTGTATTTATTCTAAAGATAGAGTGGGAGAAAAATGAGGACACAACACACAAGGCAAGATAAAATTGTGTACTTGTGTAAATGAAGATCTACGCAAGAGAGAATGATTTGAATGAAGGTATATCTATTTACATAGTATGCCGAATAGATGAGATCTATTGTCTCAAGTTAGTTCTATATGACTAAAGAGACCAAGTGAAGTAATCATAAGAGTATATTCTCAAGATAACTACACGAGGAGACCAAAAGAAAGTTTTGGAAGAAAAAATGACTAATGTAAAGTCCTAAAAAGTTTTTGACTAAGTTTATGAAAATTTTGACCAATAGTTTCAACCTTGAGATTTACTTAAGAGCCTAAATGAATCAAAGTTACATACTAGTTATGATCAAGTTGCAAAATTTTATATACCGATATCTTCAATGACCAAGTTTTAACCACGCAAATGTCATCGCTTAACCTCATGATGAAAAGGGTTAAACCTCCTTTCGAAAGAGTATTTTGAAGGACGTGTTCTAGATATTATTTATATTCGAATAATGACATTCCTACACATCATTATGACATGAGTGTATTGGAGATTTAAAATCTCTTTCCGTAAGGTTAAGATGAGACCACTTCAAAATAAGTATTTTGAAAGGATATGATGGGAACATATATGGTTTTATCTTAGTAACTTGGCAATGCAATTTATATTTCAATTCTTGAATAAGTTTTGATTGAGAAGTCAATTTTGAAATGTGTAGAATTGAGTGGGAGTTAGGAAATTCTCATGTGAAGACATGGAATTTAGTGGGAGCTATCATCCTTTGAATGTTTACAACTCATCACTCATTAAAGAATGACGAGCTAATACCTTCTTTCATAAAGAAGCATTTGAGTTTTCAATTCTGGATGAAAATGGACAATGATGAATCCAATTACATCAAGGGATGTTGGATTAGTATTAAGAGATACACATCGTATCAACATTCACATAGGTTATTCATGTAGATGAAAATGGAATTGCCATTAGCAGTCATGGTCGTTCATTGAATCTATGAACGGTTGATCTCATGATTATTAGTAACTAATGTTTCCGCCATTAGAATAATCATGTACATGTCCAATTATGAATCATATGCATAAGAGCATGACGATTGATTAGTAAGCCATAATAGAAACGTTATGAATTCTCAAGTAGAATCCGATGAGCGATTTCGGTGTCTGACGGAATATTCTATTATGTGATAAGAGGTTGCACATTATAGAAAGTCCGAGCACATGTAAGGATTTATGAGAATCCTTAACCCTTCAAGCTAGAAAGAGAAATGAGAAGTTTTGGAAAGATACTTAGTTGAATTAGAAGTTACTCAAAACTAATCTTTCCTAACTATGCTAGGACTTGTGAGAAGTGCTAGGCCAATCGTCTTGGCAAATTGTTGCAAGACTCTGCAAAACATATACCTAGTGCATTGTGTGTGGATGGAATACTTGATCAGTACAAGTTATATCATTCACCACAAATTCGTTCGTTATGTGATAATCGATAAGAAAGTTCTTTCAAGATAAAGAACCAAAACCGAGGTCGGGAACCCTGATGTGTACATGGTAAAGTTCATGCTATGAGAGAGAACATGAACGTAAAGGAAAATGCAAGTGCAAGAAGTTTGAACGCATGGACACATGGTATGTTAAACTTCTATTGCAATCAATAAGTGTTTACACTTATGATATACATCACAAGGTTGTAATATGATATGGACTACCCGAGTGTGATGTCGACATTTGTCGTTTGAGTTATTATTAACTCACCTTGTACATTGTTATATCCAAACGGGTTGTAGAGACAATTGAACCCCGTTAAAGTGAACATGGATTAACATTGTATTTGCCCATAGTTACTTATATGAGGTGACGTCTCGAAGTGACTAAAGTGTGATGCGATTGATGGCAAGTTCAAGTGCCATAGAGTCATGTGAGATGACTAGTCGATCGGATAAACATTGTTAGGAACATTTTGTCGGGCCTAATGACCGCTTATAGAGTTCGGCAAATTTATATAGCCTGGTCGTGGCGAGAGCTACTATAGTATTCAAATGAGTCGATTCTTTTGACTAAAGACTATTCGCCTAAGATGGCACAGTTTCAGATTAACTTTGATTTGTGTTACTACGACCTTCGTAAATGGGGTCAAATGGGCATATTTTGGGTTATGTTGGCTGTGGCTAGTCGAAGGGAATGAGTGCGATAGGAATTGTCCACCCCTAGTCAGGGTTATAACAATATCTCAGGGCCACTCGAGGAGTAATGAATTGGAAATGCGTGGCCACGCTCGGAAAGTATCTATGATAGATAAGTCCGGTCAATCAGTTATTCTCCAGATCGAGGAACCCACTCTCGATATGATCACTTGCAAGTACGACCTGAAAGACACCTTGCATTGAGTAGGAGATAGTAATAGGACAAGAGAATTGGTGACGCACACTTGTCGAGGACAAGTGGGAGATTGTTGGAATATGTGTCCTCCGACAATAATGCGATCACGACTGTTGATCATGATGATCACATGTTTAAATCTCATTATAAAGAATACAATTGGGAAGTAATATTGTTATCGTCAATGGTCAACATATATCGGTAATGATTGGTTGACTAGAGTTTGACATTCTTTGTCGTGCGACGGTGGTGATCGATTGACCCCTAGGTCATACCTATAGGGCAACACTCTTAATAGATTATTTAATTGATCGTATAACGTTACGAGTTAATTAAATTACTTGAAAATTGACGGACGATTTTGGAAGTAAAATTTACGTTTCATATTGAAATGTGATTAAATGAGATACGGTCTGAGTAATTGAATTGTATCATTACTCGGATGAAATTATTGTTTAAAGAAACAATCGGAATTGAATGAATTATTATAAATACAATCTGTTGTGATTTATAAATGGTAAAATATTTTGGTACAAGTAATTATGAAATTACTAAGTCAATTTTTGTATGTGACGTATTTTTTAATAATACGTTGATTTTTAATATGTTAAAAATACATAACAAATTTATGTGACATATGACATGTGACATATTGACAATTGACAAAAATAATATGGATTCCATATAATCCATATGGACCGAAATAATAAGAGGAGGATTAAGCTAATTAATTGTTTAAATTAGTGGTAAACATAATGATTGTTTACTTTAGTAGCCATGCAACCCTATTATGCTTTGTGAAGACAAATGAATGCATGCATTGGCTCCTCTCCCACTCCCCTTTGTCCGGTTTTTAGAGGAGGAAAAACCACTTGGTTTTTCCTCTCCTTTTTACCATATACTCATATGATTATTGATAATTCATATATTCAACCACTCATCTAAAATAGGAGTTTTAGAGAGATAAAAAGCTCCCATTTTACTTCCTCCTCCAAAACCGAAATATTCAAGTGTTATATAATATTTTGGATCAATTTTCTACTAAATTAATATTGTACTAGTTTCTATAATATTAATTTTATTAAGAGAAAGCCTTGGGTATTAAGCTTAGGGAGAGATCCTATACTTGGATCTTGGTTCTTCCATTAAAGGAAAGCTCAAGAACAAAAGAAAAGGAGATTTCTTTTGTGCCCATAAAACCGAAACATCCAATGTAAGAACATGATTTCTCCTCTATTTTGCTCATTTGTTTGCATGCATAAAATCCATATTTAATTTTATGACAAATTAAATTAAAACATATATGAATATGTAAGTATATAGATCTACTTTTCCTTCAGAAACAACATGAAAAAGCTATAGGTTATAGTCTAGATGACCTTAAGGGGATAAGTCCCAACTTTTGTATGCATAGAATTCATCTAGAGGAGGACCATAGACCTACCATCCAATCTCAAAGGAGATTAAACCCCCACATGCAAGAAGTTGTCAAGGGAGAGGTCATGAAATTACTTGATGCGGGAATCATATATCCTATATCGGACTCTTTGTGGGTTAGCCCCGTTCAAGTGGTACCTAAGAAAGAAGGTACCACGGTGGTGACAAACGAAAAGAATGAGTTAATACCCACAAGGAAGATCACCGGTTGGCGTATGTGCATTGACTATCGAAAATTGAATTCCGCAACAAGAAAGGATCATTTCCCCCTACCATTCATTGACCAAATGCTTGAGAGGTTAGCCTCCAACAAATTCTTTTGTTACCTTGACGGGTATTCGGGATTCTTTCAAATCCCCATACACCCGGATGACCAACATAAGACCACCTTCACATGCCCTTATGGTACTTTTGCATATAGGAGGATGCCTTTTGGCTTATGTAATGCCCCCGCCACTTTCCAAAGATGCATGATGAGTGTCTTCTCCGACTACCTAGAGACCATAATAGAAGTTTTTATGGATGATTTTAGCGTTTATGGAAAGGACTTTGACTCATGTTTGCATAATCTTTCTCTTGTATTGCAAAAATGTGAAGATGTTAGTCTTGTTTTAAATTGGGAAAAGTGTCACTTCATGGTCAATGAAGGAATTGTTTTCGGTCATTTAATCTCGGAAAAGGGCATCGAGGTCGATAAAGCTAAGGTTGAGGTGATAGAGAAACTCCCGCCTCCCGTGAATGTTAGAGGGGTGAGAAGTTTTCTCGGTCACGCGGGTTTCTATCGCCGTTTCATAAAAGATTTTTCAAAAATAGAGAAACCCCTCACTCAACTCTTACTTAAAGATGCCCAATTCCATTTCACTGATGAGTGTGTTGAAGCCTTTAACAGAATCAAGGAAGCACTAATCTCGGCACCGATCATTCAACCTCCAAATTGGGAACTACCGTTCGAGATTATGTGTGATGCTAGTAACTACACCGTTGGAGCGGTTCTTGGCCAACGGGTAGGGGGAGCTCTTCATGCCATCTACTATATAAGCAAGACTCTTGATCCCTCCCAAGTGAACTATGATACCACCGAGAAAGAGCTTCTTGCCATTGTCTATGCTTTGGACAAATTTCGTTCCTACTTATTTGGATCCAAAGTAATTGTCTTTTCGGATCACCGTGCTCTCCGACACCTCTTGATAAAGAAGGAGGCAAAACCAAGGTTGTTGAGATGGATTTTGCTTCTTCAAGAATTCGACTTGGAGATAAGAGACAAGAAAGGAGCCGAAAATGTAGTGGCGGATCACTTGTCAAGAATCCGATTTCATGATGAACAAGGAGAAACGCCGATCAATGACTCATTTCCCGACGATATCTTGATGGCCATTCAAACACAACTTGAAAGGCACATCACCCCATGGTTTGACGATTATGCCAACTATATCGTTGGAAGAGTACTTCCTACAAATTTGAACTACAACCAAAGGAAGAGGTTCTTATTCGAAGTAAAGAGGTACTTTTGGGATGACCCAAACCTCTACAAAGAGTGTAGTGATGGGCTCTACCGGAGGTGCATCCCTCAATGGGAAGTCCAAGGAATCTTGGAAGGATGCCACTCGTCACCCTACGGTGGGGACCATGGAGCAAGGAGAACCATTGCAAAAAAATTTCAATCGGGCTTCTATTGGCCTACAATGTTCCAACACACGAGGGAATTCACCATTCATTGTGATGCTTGTCAAAGGACGGGGAATATCTCTTGGAGGAATGAAATGCCACAAAGGGGCATACTAGAGGTGGAGATCTTCGATGTTTGGGGGATCGACTACCAAGGTCCGTTTGTGATATCCAATGGGAATAAGTATATCCTTGTGGCCGTAGACTACGTCTCAAAGTGGGTGGAGGCAATCGCCACCCCAAACGATGATGCGAAGACGGTCACCAAGCTCTTCAAGAAAATTATCTTCCCAAGATTCGGAGTTCCTAGAGCAATCAAAAGTGATGGAGGAACGCATTTTCATGAAAAGAAACTCGCATCCCTTTTGACCAAGTATGGTGTTCAACATAGAACCGGCTTGGGATATTATCCTCAAACAAGCGGTCAAGTTGAAGTTTCGAATAGAGAGATCAAGCAAATTCTTGAGAAAGTGGTGAACAAGACCCGAAAGGATTGGAGTACAAAGCTTGATGACGCTCTTTGGGCTTATAGGACGGCCTATAAGACTCCCATAGGAGCCTCTCCTTACAAGCTTGTTTATGGAAAAGCATGCCACTTGCCAATCGAATTAGAGTACAAAGCTTTTTGGGCAATCCGAGCCCTTAACCTTGATCTCAAATTAAGTGGTCAAAAGAGGATGATTAAAATTCAAGAGTTGGAAGAATTCCGACTATAATCTTATGAGAATGCCAAGATCTACAAGGAAAGGACAAGGTTGCTTCATGACAAGAGGATCAAGCAAAAAGCCTTGCACAAAGGGGATAAAGTCCTTCTATTCAATTCCCGATATCGACTCTTTCCCGGGAAGTAGAACTCTAGATGGATGGGACCCTATGTGATCACCGAGGTTGGAAAATATGGGGATTTTGAAATCAAGGCGGAAGGTGGAAGCAAATTCAAGGTCTATGGTTAAAGATTGAAGCCATATTATGAGGGAGCATTTATTGGAGAGGTCGAGGTCACCTACCTCGGGCCTCCTCATACTTGAAGGAATCATCAAAGGGAGAGTTTGGTGGAGTCCTCCCTAAACCACCACTTGTAAATATACTAACCCCTCTAACTTGTATTTATAATTTTGTTGCATTCCTTTTAAACATAAACATAAATTCTTTCCATGAGAGTAAGTGAGGGAGGGTCACTAATGATTTTTGATGAAGGAAGGAATTAATTTTCAAGTGTGGGGAAGGTTTTATCGGAGTCAAGGAAATTAAAAGGAATCCGCAGCAAGGAATCCGAGCGTCTAAAGAGAGAATCCGCTCGGTTTGTAAAAAGGCGCCCATATTTTTGAGAATCCGCTCGTCCTGCTGGAATCCGAGCGTCTGAAGATGAATCCGCTAGTCTTTTTGCTGCAACATTTTAAGAAAAGTTCCTGTAACAGAATCCGCTCGGCTATGAGAAAAGACGCTCGTCTTGCTCCAGAAAAGACGCTCGTCTTGTGCTCGATCAGCTCGTCTTGGCTGCGTCAAATTTTTGCAAAAATGCGCTGTAAGAGAATCCGAGCGTCTTCCCTGGAATCCGCTCGTCCCAGAATGACAGAATTCGAGCGTCCCGAGCCCGAGTCCGCTCGTCTTCTTGCGGCCTTCACTCCCGATTTTCCCAATTTTATTTCCCCCCCACCACACAATTTGTGACACATCACCCTTCCTTCCACTTGTATTATAAAAACCCACCTTCTTTTAACTCCAAAGCATATCCCAAACACTCTTTTATTCCACAAAATCAAAAAGCCCCAATTTCTAGGGTTTCAAAGGCAACATTCAATCCACAAAGAGCATCTTCATACTTTAACAAATCAAAAATTCCAACTCAACAATCAAAGAATGGGACCAAAGGGATCTTCCTTTAGGGATAGAAGAAGACCAAGAGTAAGAGGAAGCTCTTCTACCTCTCACATCAACACTCTAAGGAGGGATCATGAAGAAATTGTGGATCTTACAAGGCTTGATGACTTCTCAAATGTTGAATTCGTCAATGATATGCAAAGGCTCGTTTTTCACCAGCTTCTTCGTAAGAACATTCTCCCTACTAAGTTTTTATGGCATAGAACTTTAAGGAAGCTTGGGATTTACCATCAAATGGAAACCCTTTTTGAGTTGTTTGGTCTCTCTACCCTATTCCACATGCACGATCAAACTTACCGATCCCTTGTTCTTGAATTTTTAAGCTTCTTGAAAATCACAACCTTGAATAGAACGATATGCATAGAATTTAGGTTGGAGAGTGTTTCAAGAATGATGACTCTAGTGGAATTTGCTAATGTGCTTGGTCTCGATGTCTCACCTACCCGGCCATCAAAACCGAAAATATATAATGTTGCACCCCTATGGAGGGCCATGACCGGCCGAGATTTCATGTACATCAAGGAGTGTCTAGCTTTCCACATTCAAAATCCTATTTTGAGACTCACTTACAGGTTCCTTTCCGGCACCCTCCTTGCTCGCCGAGACCCGGCAATAGTGAACGAACTCGATCTTGTGTTCATGGAGTCTTATCTCGATATCCAAGGAAGGGGTGGGTACCACTTTAATGCGCCTCTTATGCTACTCGAGAAGTGGGCTAAGTTCAGAAACAGTGATGATGATGGGATGAAACACATCGTTAATGGAGGGCTCATTACAAATATTGCAAAGCATTTCAATCCAAAATTTAATGAGAATAATGAGTATACTCCTCTTTCCGGGAATACAAGGATAAATGAAGACCTTCTTCTTGTGCATCATCATTGGATAACCCTTGAGGGGGTTGATAAAAGGATCAAGTGGATAACAAAAGGGCGTGATCCAATCTACTTACCAATGACCGGACTACCAAGAATCTCACCAAGAAGGGGACCTTTATCACCGATCCCATCTTACCTCATACCCGCAAACCCAACCCAAGCAAGGCAAGCACCACCACCACCAAATCCCCAACAACAACAAGAGCAACAACCACAAGATGAGAAAATCAAAGTACCTCCCTACCCTTTCCCATATCAACCGTACAACCACCCTAACCCTTTTATCCTCCCCCGTGATGATTTTGTAATTGGAATTCTTTAAGATTTGCACTACCGACAATATGAAGCTACCGTGGACAATTATTATGCACTTTACCCTCAATACCACGATATGATTCAAAGGGGTAAGATTAGTGAGGAGGGAGCCTTTCCCTCTTGGGCACAAATGGATATACTCTTCCCCAATTCGGAGAGAGCAAATGAAGGGGCAAATGGGCGACAAGATGAAGGGAGCGACAAATCTTGCGGTAGGGACACGGTGGAGCTTGATAGCGAAGAGGATGAGTTCATGGACCCTAATACAAGTGATACATCCAAGAAAATATGGGATAATGACCTAGAGGGAGATGATGGCGATCTCTAGAAGATCTCTTCATAGCTAGATGGAGCGGGCATGAGGCACCCATCTCAAGCTTAAGTGAAGTTTCCTCATCTCCTCTCTTTATTTTCAATTTTCATGAAAGAATTTAATGTTTTGTTAACTTGTACAATATTTGACTTTGTCTTTGGTTAGAGAGTCCTAGCAACATGAGGACTAACACCTCGGCTCCATTGAGGTGTTCTTTTTATTGTTCCCATTTGAAAAATTCAAAATGATAAACTTTAGTTTCATGCATTGCATCTTGTGTGCATGAACTACCCCAAAATGTAAGACATTAGAAATAATGTCTATTTCGGTTTGGGGAAGTACATGCATACGCAACGGGAGGTAATCTAAATTACGCTCTCCGTCATAAACAAAAATCAATGCATCATGTAGTGTAGATGAGTATAACTTGCATTTAGTATAGAAATCATGCATCATACTTGCATAATTTTCTATCATATTGGCCATTGAGGACAATGCCCATATTAGTGTGGGGATGGGAAATTCTAACTTAACTTTTATTCAAAAATCCAAAAAAATCAAAAATTTCGAAAAAATCAAAAAAAAAAAAATTGAAAAAATTGAAAAACCAAAAACAAGTTCATTTCCTTTGTAGTGTAGACTTGTATATATTATTGTATATATTGTGTTTGTTCTATCCTTGTTCACATTGATCGACTACGCTACATCTGAGACATGAGGATATTGAAGACCGCATGGTATGATCGTTCCAATCTCCTTTTTCCTCTTTATGTTAATGACTATGTGGCTTTATTTTGATTGATGCGGTATAAACAATGTGAATTTAGGATTGCATTTAGATTATATGGCATACTAGTTGGTAGAATCATATGCATTAGGTTGTATAAATGATGGTTGCATCATGGCATGTAGTTGCATGTTAGAAAAATTTTGTGAAACCGTCTACTTGGGAAGCTTAACAAGTGTATATAGGCCCTAGTAGATGCTTTTTCTTCTTAAGACTTTGCTTGTTAGAATACTTGTAAAACACCATAGGATGTGTCATGCTAATATCCTTTGACCCATGGATTAAGGCCTAGTCAAGAGTACCTTGTGGTGTGATAACTCCTTGGCTACCGTTTACTCCAAGGTGACCCTTGAAACCATGCATCCATCATCCATGTTCTACCATACATTTTTGTCATCAAAGGGAATGGGCACAAAAAGAAATTGATTTGAGTTCAATGAAATGAAAAGTGAGAAAAGTTTGCAAAATGCATCAAATGAAAAGAGGAGCAAAAATAGACTCCTATGCTTCAAATATAAGGCACCGTCACTACATATGGGGTGACTTTGAAAATGTTCAAAAAGAAATGCAAAGAAAAGTTGAAAGTTGTCAAGTATTGAAATGCCAAAAATCAAAAGAAATGGCAAAAAGAAATTGTTCTCAAATGTTATATGCCACAAGAAATTGAGGGGAAAAACAACAACAAAAGCAAACTCCCAAATGAAACTCAAATATCTATCGATCCCTTTATCCATCTTATCCATTTTTGTGCATGGTAGAGAGGGGACGACCCTTCTTCTTGTCTAGGCAAGAGGGGGAATTCCGCGATCCTCCAGTGTTTCTAACACCATAGGGAGTCTACTCTTGACGAAAGCATTTAACGATTGAGGACAAAGGTACCCTAGCTTGACACAACTTGGAGGTGATTTATTGGTATCCTTCTACGCTTAGTAGTTTGAAGAAATTGCATCTATGAAGGAGTGTGTACCCTTGAATTGCTTCCCTTGTAGATAATTTCCGCCACTTAGATGAGGAAAGTTGCTATTCTTTTGTAGATGCATCCATTACTTGATTTTATGTGCTTTAATGCTTGGATGTGTCGCCATTTTGGGAAGGCCCATCTTGCCTTGCAAGAAGGCATCCTACCTCATGGTTGTCTTGTTGTGAGTTGAAGGGGCGGAGTGAGACCCGCTAATTATCTCATATCGGCTATGCTATTAGGTTAGTTTAAATAATGGTCCTAGTCTTTGTCACCTCTTTACTCGGGACGAGCAAAGGTTCGGTTTGGGGATATTTGATGTGACCATAATTTGAGCATATTTAGCCCCCGAATTAGCCTTGTTCCCATGCTTTTTAGTGCATATTTGGGTCATTTATTGTCTTTAGTCCTTTGTTTTGCATATTCTTTGAGGTTTTGATCCCTTGGTAGGAAAGGAGTGAAAACCTTGCATTTTCATGGCAAAATGAAGCTAAATTGATTGAATTCAATGACCAAGCATCAAAGAGAAGACGAGACTAGAAGGCCTTTGTACATATTATAGTAGTTGGGCAATGATGAGAAAAGATCCTTGCATCCCCGAGGAAATCCTCAAGGATTTTATGAAGAGAAAGGAAGAAAAGAAGAAAGGAAGAAGCTGACAGACAATCCGAGCGGATTGCCCACAATCCGCCCGTCCAACAGAAGCAATCCGAGCGTCTTCCTCAGTTGGACGCTCATCCAGAACCACCACAATCCGCCCGTCCACCCCAAGAATCCGCTCGTCCAAAACACCCACAATCCGCCCATCCCGTGCCCTGGACGCTCGGATTGTGTGACAGCTAATTCGTGTTCTACTTGTTCAAGGAAGGATGCGCATATTTTTCAAAGACCGGCGAAAAGGAAACCGGAGTCTCTCTTGAGACCGGCGATTCCTCAAGGACTTAATCGTCATTTAAGCCCTTAGTAAACCCTAATTTATGTACCTAATCCCCACTATAAATACCCCATTAGTCTAATTAGATTAGCATGTTCTTCTTAGCAATCTCTAGTGTAGTTTATATAAATCAAATCTCTCTTTAATCTTGTAATCAACTTTTAATCAAGTCTTAATACAAATCTCATTTCCTTAATCTCTCTTTTGTTCATCTTTCATTTTGGGTAATTGAAGATTATTTGGGTTATTATTGGGAGATTGACAACCTTCCAATCAATCATCAAGTACTTCTATTATTCTTTGCTTTATTATTGGAATCATTAGTAGGTATAATTCTCTTAATCCCTTTTTAATTATTGTTAATTATCTTCATTTATTCATCATGTTTTACTTTGTTGATATGATTGACAACTTTGCTAGCATGTTCAACATGATAATGAGTGAGTAGTTTCCTTAGCTAGGGTTAATGGGTAATTAGGGAAAACCAACATGGGAGATGATTCATGCTTAAATTAATATCTTTTCATAGTCTATTTGCTAGCTTGTTGTGATCTCAACTTATGCACATGTTATGTTTGATGAAATGCGAGCCTATGAATCCTTGCATTTTTTACCCATCACCTATCTTTTCAATGAGACTTGTAAGACATAAACCAACTCGAGTCTCATTAGACCATGCATATAGTTGAGTAGGGAAGATTAGGTCGACTTGTAGGTGTTGTACAATCTAATCGATTCGGCTCCGGGACCCAAACTTTCCTAGGATTGTAAGACATACACCAACTCCCCCCATCACAACAATAATTGCTTGCTTATGATTTGAGAATATGTTTGTATGATCAATTCCCATGAAACCCCTATGACCCCATGACACCCTAGTGCCTTTTATCAATTGTTTACATCCCTTTTTAATCATCTTGCTTGTTTATTTTCATTGCTATTTAGTTTAGTGATCTTCTACTTCAAACCCCAAATTGTGACACCCTAGACACTGCTAGTTGCAATTGAAAATCTCATCTCAATTCCCGTCCCTTGGGATCCGACCTTTACTTACCTCTTTACTAATTGTAGAGTTGTTTGTGGAGTTATAAATTGTGTTTTGGTCTAGGTGCTCCTAACGAGAAGTACCGAAAACTAAACCTCTCAAGAGGTACCGACCAGCCTGGTACTACCATTGGATTGAATTTTATTTGATGTGTTTGTGTATGGATTGTATTTTTGTATCCTCTTATTTTGGTTATGCAGTTGACTGACCCCGTTTATTATTTTTCAAAACTGTGATGATCCATTCGGGGATAGGGAGCAGTTGGTTTAGCAGGTGTTGGTTGATATGTTGCTTTCGGGATATGGAAGGGATCGAGTCATCACGCCATCTAGCTAGCTGCCGTTGTCACTTATGTTTTGTTGTCCTTTTAGTTGTGTCGGAGTTGTTTTCCATTTGTCTATGTTTTGTATAAACTATAAGAATACATTTAATAAACGTTCTCTTATGGTCTATTTGATAAACTTACCTCGGGCAACCGAGATGGTATCACCGTTAATTATTGGGGAAGGTCTTGTTAAGACTCCTTGGTAAGTAGGGGTGTTACAAAATCAGGAGTCGGAGCACGGGGATAAGTAAACTCACGCCGACGAGATGAGCCAATTCGTCGATAGAGGTTAGGTTGCGGGCCTGGACAAGGAACCCGACTTATGGCCATGATATCAACTAATGCACTTTAACCATGACCTTATTCGAGTTTCACCACTAAGGATTACAAAGACATAAGCATCCTAGTATTCCCCATCGGAGTCGCCATTATATGGACATGGCCACCCGAACGCCGATCCGCGGACATACGGAAGTTTAAAACCCACGCTCGGGGACGTAGAAATGCTTTCGACCAGATCACTTATGATCAGTCGGTTTCGTCTCGATTAAGGTCTCGAAATGAGTGAGAGATGTTCAGAGTTGCCACTAAGCAATTATGGAGAGCTTGGACACCGTTTAAGATCCACTTTATGCCTTGGTCAAACAAAGCATGAAGCGGTGCTTAACATAGATACTAAAGATACGAACTCGTCTCGTTTAGCATTTTGTGCCTAGAATGAATTTCGTTGCCATGGATAAGGTCGTCCACTATCCAAAGCTTCTGAGTATGGGGTGAGGGTATGTATTAGGATACTCTTTAGTCGAACACCCAATCACGCCCGCTCCAGTGGCCTCTACTGATCGATCGTGGTTGCTAGTGTAGAAGTTGATAAAATGGGTTAAATGCATGAGTGCACATCCATTAGTTTAACCTAAAATGTGAGAATTTGACTAAGTCGGTTGTTTATGCATGTACCAAGAAATTGGTGTCGAAGTTGCATTTAAGATGATTTGCAAAGCGGAAATTAAACATACATTTACCAAATTAGGTTATGGTGCTTAACACGATCCATTTGTTAAAAAGGCGTCATATGACAAAGTGTAAAAGGAGTGCTAACTCATTAATATGATCCACGATGCATTCAAGTTAACTGTAATCGGGAACACCCTAGGCAAGTGTTAAAATGTAACACCCCCTTCTTACCCGGCCAATGTAATTGGGAGATGTTATCATCTCGGTTTCCCGAGGCGGTGAAATCGGAGTTGCAATTAATGAACAATTAATATAAATAAAGTATTTAGTAGAATATAAACCATAAACCAATAAATAAATGTAAACTATACAAATTATAAATCGACCACCATCTATGTTATCTATGCTATGCTACTCGACTCCAAGTCCAAGGCGCGGCACAAATCCCGATAACGACAACAAGCAAAGTTGTACTCAGTCTGCTCCCCATATGATCGGAAATATCATATGGATCGACACAGGCCACCTCGGAAATAGGTGACAATTACACAGACACAAAAACGTCAGTTTCAATAAATGAAGACAGTGTGACTCAACTCAAAGTGTGTGAGTATGCAACATGACTAAATCATGAATGAGACACTATCAAACAACAACCACTCCGGTACCGGGGCACGCCCAGACGTACCCACAACTACCATGGTACCGAGACATGCCCAGACATACCGACAACCACCCTGTTATCGGGACACACCTAGACATACCAACAACCACAAATAGGTACCGGAACAAGCCCAGATGTACCGGGTCCAGAAGCCAAGCAGATCCCCTGCCAGACGTCGTGTCTCAACCACACGAGTCCCTCCGTAACTCAAGCTATTAATGTTTACATCCCTCTTGGAGTAGGAAACTCCAAGAGGCGACTCAAGCGTAGGACGGTCTCCCAACCGTCTTATGTCTCCTCAATATCCAAGTAACAACACCATTGATCTCCGACCAACACAACAATGATCATACATGGAAAATGCAACACAACACCAATTACATGGCTCATCATAAACTCAATCCTAACATATCATGGATAAAAACTTCCTCAAATACCAAATTTTATCCCAATTGACTCATACATAAAAATGATGATACAAGGCACACAAATATGCACACAAAATATTGAAACCGAGTAGGATAAACCTATCTTTTAGCATTCTTCATAAGCAACTCAAATACCATATGATTCCATCTCACAAGACCGTCTTATTCCTAAACACACCATGTAATACCATCACAAATACATCCTACACTATTATATAATACAAAACCCCTTATGATTACCCACTAATTACCCATATTACATATACTAATTACTAATTAATTACCCAACAATAAACCCCCAAAGGTTAAGGTTTAAACTAATTAAAGAAACGTGGATCTTAACTTAAAAATGTTGAGGAAGTAAGGAAAAGGATGAACAATTCATGAAAGCATGCTTTAATCCCATGTAATAGTGTTTATGGAGGTTTTAGAGAGAAGGGAGAGCATTTGGAGTGAGAAGGAAGAAGATAGAATAAATGAGGATAAGAGGATAATATTTCCTTATCCCTTGTTCTGCTTCAGCGTCACTCGATCGAGTGGTGCGTCCACTCGTTCGAGTGTCACTCACTCAATTGAGTGCCGAGTCAAGTCAGTCGAGTGACCTTCACTCGGTCGAGTGCAACGCAGTTCTCAACAATGACCAGTTTTCATAAAACGGTCATATGTCACTCGTTTCTTGGTCATTTTGGGCATATGACCTACCGTCGGAATCATAGGAGAACAAGTTATAACCTCCAATTCGAATCATATCAATACCATATCTAGATCTCAAGTTATGACATTTTTAAGACGACCCTTCTATAGGCGGACATTATAACAACTCCACTAAGTCTAGTATAGATTATACTCGGTCCACTTTATAGTTATACTTCACTTCCAAGTGACCTCTAGTCAATTCTAAGCTTATCTCATGCATCCCAAGATTACTTTCCGGGTCCGACAATATCCGAGTTACATAAAAACAATGAAATAGCAGCATCAGACCGCAAATTAGAGGCGCGAGCTTTGCTGCGAATGTAGATATGGGCCACCTGTGAAGCCCAGTCGATTTGAGAATGCGGCAGCAATCTGAAATCCACGCTCGATGGCGTAAAGGTGCTTTCGATCGAATCATTTTAGATCGGTCGGTTTCGTCTCGGCAAGGGTCTCGAAAGGATGCAAGAGATGTTCGGAGTCGCCACCAAGCATTTGTGGGATGCTTGGAACCCGTTCGACTCCACTTTATACCTTGGTCAATCAAGGCAAAGAGCGGGGTTTGATATAGGTACTGAAGATAAGGAGTCGTCCTTCTTTAACATCCTATCTCTAGAATGACTCTCGTTCACCCTGGATAAGGGCGTCCACTATCCAAAGTTTCTGAGTAAGAGGTTAAGGTACGTATTGAGAAGCCCTTAAATCAGACACCTAATCTCACACGCGGTAGCTGATACGTGCATATCCTATACACTTTATCTGCGGTTTTGGCACGTATTTCCATGCATAATTGTTAGCTTAAGGCTACTATTTCTCCCGAAATGGTTTACTTTGCATTTTCTATGATTTATTGTAGGAATGAGTGGAGGTAAGCTAAATCAAGCCTAATTTGTACTCCGGGGGCAACTTCAAGGAAGCCTAGAAGAAGGAGACTCGGATTCACCCACCTTGGGATGCGTGCAAAGGAGTGAAGAGCTGATTTGAAGGAACAAAAAGAGCCACTGCTCGGCATTACCAGTCGATCGACCACTCCCACCAGTCGATCGACCGTTGAAATCAAGCAGAAGCTGTTGTTCTGCATTTACCAGTCGATCGACCATGCTGACCGGTCGATCGACCAGTCTTCGAGCTGAAGACTATTTCTTCGTGTTAGACTTTTAAAAGCCCAACTTGTAATGAACCTTTGGCATCTTTTTATCAGTAGAACGCAGCAATTATTAGGTTATGCTTTCATTTTTGGGAAAAACTCAGTTTTTTAGATCTAGCTTTGCGGACGGAAAACCTCGATTTCGATACTTTGTTCTTTAATTCGAATTAGTAAGTTTTATGCAAATCCTTTGTTGTTTTAATTCTTGCTATTTCAATTCTTGTTTTATCAATTTAATTTCAGAAATTCATCTCTTGTCCTTTGTCTTTTATTTAAATTCAATCATGTCCATCTTGTTCTTTGTTATGAATTTAGCAATTGTTTTAGTTCTAGTCATGCGTAGCTAATTTCTTTGATTGGGAATTAGGTGAGCCATGGCATAAGTTAGGATTGTTTTGTGGTATGAATTCTTCCGTATTGGTCTTGTTGTCTTTTGATAAATCCCTTTATTAGATTGAAAGATTAGTAATTTGAATTATCGTTAGATTTGAATTTCTCTTGAGTGGAAGCTTTGAGAAATTCTGGGGAATTAAGACCGCAAGGTTAATTTGAGCACAGATCGAAAGGCTTGCTTATACCCCCTGAGACCGTATTTTAGGAGTTCTGCTACCTTATTGTCCTGACCCTTGCCATGGTGAACCGAATTTCCCGATCCTCTTTTTATCTTGTTGAGAAATTTCATTTTAGTAATTAGTCAATTTAGTCAACCAATCTCAACCCCCCCCCCCCCCCCCCCAATTAATTGTTACTTTTATAGACTGAAAAATAGCAAACAAAATCAACCTTGTCTCTCTGTGGTTCGACCCTTACTATCACTAGCTATAGTTTTAGTTTGGAATTATAAATTTAATTTTGATACAAAACGACGGTATCAAATTTTGGCGCCGTTGCCGAGGAGATGGTGTAATTCTGTTTGCTTTATTTTAGTTTATTTTTTTTCTTGTCTCAAGGAACTTTGGTTCCTTGAGACCGTTGCTTACCTTTGCTTCTAGTTTTGCTTTTGCACAGTTAGAAGACAGATTTTTGAGAGGAAGACTTGAGTACTCTCATTTTGGCAATTATGGCTACAATATATGATAATCTACAGCCAAAGGAACACCATCTTCCAAAGGGGCACCAGTTACCTACCCCTACTACCGGTAACTTCGAGTTTCGTTCTTCTTATATCGATTTAGTGGAGCAAAATCAGTTTGCTGTTCTACCAGATGAGGACCCCTTGAAGCATATGGAAATTTTCACAGACTACTGTTGTTCCATACCTATACCAGCTGGGGTGACTCAGGATGAAGTAAAGGGGTTGATGTTCTTATACTCCTTGAAGGATTCGGCGCGAGATTGGTACCGCTACCTTGATAGGGTAGCAGCTGGAGTCACGGACTGGACATCTCTAGCATTAGCCTTCTACAAGAAGTACTTCCCACTTTCAAAGACTGACGCCTTGAGAAACAAAATCACAAGTTTCCAACAAGGAGTTGATGAGGATTTTTGTGAAGCATGGGGACGTTTCAAAATTTTGGTCCGAGCTGTCCCTCACCATGGTTTCCAGCAATGGTATCTTTGCAACCTATTTTATAATGCTTTATATGATGATTACAAGGTCATCCTGGATGCAGCTGCTAATGGCAGGTTCCAAAATAATACCGGTCAAAGTAAAGGTTGGAACACTATTGAGGAGATGGCAGTCTATAGAGCTGAGTTTGGAAGTTCTCGTGGAAAGTCACGAAAGCAAAGTGATGAAATGAATGTCGTTGTGACACTTATAACTTCTATTACTGCCCGTCTCGAGAAGCTCGAGATTTCTGAAGCTTCCAAGGAGAAAGTTGAAATACCTGTTCAAAACTCAGATGAGATCGAGAAGTTGAGAGAAATGGTCCAACTCCTTTTGGTTCAAGTGGCGAATATGGAAGCAGCCGGGATTGAGTCTTCAAGGAATTTTGTGAAGCAATTGGAGAATATAGAGGCTAAGCAAGCCGCTAGTTCTTCAAGCAAATGTGAAGGGCCGATTGAAACGATTAATGCCATTAATCTCAGGAGTGGCCTCTCTTATGAAAGTCCCGACAAGCCAAAGGAAGACTCGGGAAATGATGAAGAAGCTCGTTTAAATTCTGGTGCAAAAACGAGCTCAATTGCCAGTACTTCTGGTCGATCGACCAACATTGTCAGTCGATCGACTGAAGCGTCAGATAAAATAGTTTCTGATCAGAAACTATTCACACCAAGACAGATCGTCGATCGACCAACATTCTCAGTCGATCGACTGACTCACCTGACGAGATCAATTCTGAACAGGAACTGTTCACGCCCAGCCAAGTTGGTCGATCGACCACTAATATCAGTCGATCGACTGACCTCCCAGTACAGGATGCAAATCCGTCAACTAGTTTGCATGATTCTTCACTCATTGATGATTTGACGGGGGTTTTAAACCTACGGAAGCCGAAGGTTACTGATCCTACGGCCAGTGTTGCAGTCCCGTATCCGGAGCGTTTGAAGGCTACTAAGCTGGAGCGTAAGTTTAGTAAGTTTCTGGAGATGGTCCAGAATCTCGAGGTAACGGTTCCTTTCACTGATTTAATTACCCAGGTACCCTCTTACGCTAAATTTATGAAAGATATTTTAAATCGTAAGAGAAATTTTCGTGATGATGGTAATGTTGCTTTTGTGGAGGAATGTAATGCTCTTTCACAAATTAATGTGCCACCTAAATTAAAGGACCCGGGTAGTTTTTCAATTCCTTGCACAATAGGTAACTGTTGGGGCTGGTGTCCTCTACAGTTAGTGCAATGACATATAAATCTCTAAAAGGATCAAAGGGTATACTTTTGTGTTATTATCAGTTGGTCCACGTTTATCAATAACGGTTGGCTTGCTAGATAAGTTTGACGTTATTGTCATACTGATGGCGGTGATCAACTGGTCCCTAAAAGTCACACCTATAGGATACGTTTGAGAGATGTGACGGTATGAAAATACAGTCATGTTGATGCCTAATATGACTAAACAGTTAGTCGGAGTTATTGACTAATAATTAGTCAAATGCGATGTTGAGATAATTATTTAATACGGATTAAATAATAATAGCTAAAACGAATTAAGCGGTTAATTCGTAAATTGAATATAAACGATTATATTTAATTGATGTATATTGAATTAATTATACAATATTGTCTTTGTCGGACAAGTATTAATATGTCGACTAATCCATGTTACTAGTCGATATTTTAATAACCGATAACCGATGACGATTTATGATAAAATCCCGTCATATACATTTTAGCATTTTCGAGTCGGACCACGAGTTAAAATAAGGAGGAAGTGAAAGCCCACTTCCCCATGAGGCTCACGGTTTTGGCCGAAACAAACAAAAGGAGAGCTTTCTCTCCTTTTGACCGAATTGATATTCATTTGCAAAAAAAAAATTAGGTTTTGGACGCATTTTCTCTGTAACCTAGATCTCACATCGAAAACCTCACAAAAACTCTCTCAATATTGCAAGGCAATTAGAGAGTACATTTCTAGCACAAGGGGCATAGTCTCAGACGGTCTTGGGTGCAACGATTAGGAGGAAATCTACATTGATTTCTGTTCTTAGGCCGTATTTACAAAGGACCCGAGGTTGATTCTTGTTCTTTATCGTTTCTCTATTGTTTTTCGTTTATGACCATAAATCGCATGTTAAACTTACGTTATAGTCCTAAAATTTAAGGGAATTTTACGGATATTTCCCTACAAGTGGTATCAGAGCGAGGCCACGTAAATTTTTCATTGTGATTTTCATTAAACGAATTGAATCGATAAATTTTTTGCATAAAAAAACGTGCGGCAGAAATTTTTTTAGGTCTCGGCTGTTTTGTTTTTTTTGAAACCGTGACATCAGCCTTCAATACCGTGCCACACGGTTTTTGTCTGATCAGACGATGTTTTTGTTTACGATATGTTCTTGCATATTGTTTTTGTAATCGATTTTCATTGCAATATGTTAATGTTTTATCAATTGTAGATTCATTTCTATACGGATTAGGTTTAATTTGCAATTGGTTTTGTCAAATCGTTTTTTGTTTGGGACTGTTGAAGCTCTCGGCAATGCTGCTGAAAATAAAATAAAAAAAATTTTGATGTGTTTGTCACGGTTCAGCCGTGGAAAGAAAAAAAAAAAATTTTCGTGTTTTTATTTTTTTTTCGGCCATGATTTGTGCATAATACGGATTTTATGCATTCGCTTGATAGTGAAACGGTTCACTCACGTACCATTTAGTTATTTTAAAGCAATTTAAAGTAACGGATTATCATGAATTAAAACTAAGTTGATAGAAGCGGTTTTGTCACATAATTTTAATTGTTAAAAGGTTGTTTGGATAAATTTAACATAATTACGGAATTATGTCACGAATAAATTTTATTTTAGTTGATGCATTTTTATTTATCGTTATACTTGAATGCCTTGAATTTTTTTATTACGTATTTAATTTTACAAACGGTTGTAACTTAGTGTGGCCTTAGTAGAACGTGTTACCGTAATGATGGAACACGGTCTTGGTTGTATTTTGAGATCTCGCATCTCCGTTTTATTTTTTCTTTGTAATTACAGTTTTTATTTAGAATGTAAATAGGTTTATATTTTATAAATTTTAAATTGTAATTTTGAGAAGACCAAAGATGGAGATCGGATGCTCACTCCCGCTACATGGACAAAGATGGAACATCAAGACAAGCTTCTCGGGTCCAACGGTGGATTCCAAAGTTGTATTATGTTCTTTTTACTAGGATAGGCCACACTAGGACTTTTATTTACGTTTTGCATTCTTTTATTTATTTTATCGTAACGATAGATTGCATCATATTCCGCCTAAAACCAAACCACCTAATAATTGCATGAAAACTGACTCATATAGAGGTCACGCGTTAGTTTTCTATGATATACAGATATCACACGTTTTTATAAGCCATCACCTAAATTAATTCATTCACGCAATGCTAGTTTTTCGTTCACTTAAAATGAATTAAAACTAAGTTGATGGGATCTTCCTCGTATAAACAAAAATTGAGAATAGTCTTTATAGGTCAAACTCCAATGAATCCCTTCTTCGTCGGTAGGCATAATATGACCCCTTCTACGTCGGGTAAGTTGGAACTGATTGACCTATTTTATCTCAACACTATGGTCACTCGTACGATCCTATGATTATGGTGGACTATAGATAGGATTTACGGAAATCTATCGACCAAGAGTTCTAACGGTAGAACTAGCTAAACAGTTGGCTTATCAATTTACGGAAATTGAGTCTTGGGATCACTTGTATTATTCTTGAGGGAGATCAATTATGCAAGTGCATTGAGTCTACACGTTAAAATGAATTTTAAATAGACTTAAATCACCTCGATGAGTTGCTTATTTCGTTTTGTTTTTCTTTTCTTTTTCAGTGTAGATCACGATAATTTAAACTGCTTATAACATAATGGCTGGCCGTTCTGACGACCCAATGCCAAGTGTCACATTGGACCGTGAGTCCTGGCTTCGGATCTTCATGGATCAGATGAATCAGTCTACTCGACTGAAGAATGATGGATCAAACTTCGCGGACTGGGAGGCGGCATTACGGAATGCTGCCATTGCTGACGGGAAGCTCAAATATCTGATTGAGCCCATCCCGCCAAACCCAGGCCCCACGGCTGGAATTAACGAGATCGACAAGTATAACGATTTCGCCATGGAAGCGGGTGCGATAAAGAACGTACTCATTTTTGCAATGGAACCCAATTTGCAGAAACGCTTCATAGCCCAAGGTGCAAACAAGATTTTCACCACGCTCACTAAGGAATTCTCGAAAGCACCGAGAATCGTGACCTATGAGCACACCTGTCGCTTCTTTGAGGCGAAACTCCAGAAAGGCCAACCGGTTAGCCCACACATTCTCAGCATGATTGAGAATGTCGAGAAACTGGAGGCCCTTGATTGTAAAATCAGCGAGAACATTGTGATTGACCGCATGCTTCATTCACTCCACGATGGTTTTGCGCTCTTTAGAGCCAATTACTATATGAATGATTTGAAGAAAAGTCCTCATGCACTACACTCCCTTCTCGTACAGACCGAGAAGGACATGAAGTTTAGTGGGAGCCTGAAACAGGATGTTCTCGTTGTGTCAAACAAGGGCAAGGGTAAGGGCAAAGTTCGGCGGACCTAGCAGTAGGTAAACCGAAGTTTAAGAAGTCGGGATCAGGTAAGAGTGGGCCTGGTGAGTCGAGCACCTCATCAGGCGCGACAAAGAGCAAGACCGGTAACATGGAATGCCATCATTGCAACAAGACTGGGCATTGGAGGCGTACATGTCCTGTTTACCATGAGGACATAAAAGCAGGTCGCGTTAAACCTGTTGGTATGTCTTCTTCTTCTTCTACTTTTATTCATATGATTGAGATTAACCACGCAAGTTACGGAACTTGGGTACTAGATACTGGTTGTGGTTCTCATCTGTGTAATCATGTGCAGGGGCTCCAAAACATCGAACCCCTCGTAAAGGGTGAGGTGGACCTGCGTGTCGGGAATGGAGCGCGAGTGGATGCCGTCTCGAGGGGAACATATGTGATCCAGCTTCCTAGCGGATTTGAGTTATTTTTATATAACTGCTATTATGTACCCAGTCTTTCTAAAAACATTATTTCAGTTTCTGCACTTGACAAACTTGGTTTTTCATTTGTAATAGAGAATAATAGTTGCATTTTCTCATTACACGATATGATTTATGGCAAGGTAGTCTCCATGAACAGCATTTATGTTTTAGATCAGGCCACCGAAATATTGCACGTAATGAATAAGAAGTTAAAGGTTGGTGACAAAGATCAAACATATCTATGGCACTGTCGTATGGGACACATTAATGAGAAACGCGTTAAACAGCTCATACAGAATGGAGCTATCTCGGCCTTTGAATTTCAATCATTTGGCACGTGTGAATCATGTCTCATTGGTAAGATGACTCGAATTTCCTTCAAAGGTGTTGGAATGCGCGCTGCTGACCTATTAGGACTCATACATACGGATGTGTGTGGACCTATGTCAATCACCGCACGAGAAGGCTATAGGTATTTTATCACATAAACGGACGACTTAAGTAGATATGGCTATGTCTACTTGATGAAGCATAAAAGTGAGTCCTTGGATAGAATACCAGAATCGGGTACAGAACCAACTGGGTAGAAAGATTAAAATACTACGATCAGACCGTGGTGGCGAGTATCTTTCTCACGAGTTTGATCAACACCTTAAGGACTGTGGGATTGCCCTACAGTTAACTCCACCTGGAACACCCCAATTGAATGGTGTGTCCGAACGGAGAAATCGAACACTACTTGATATGGTTCGATTCATGATGAGTCACACCGTGTTGCCTGATTCATTGTGGGGTTATGCTCTTCTGTCAGCTGCTCTAATACTTAACTTAAGTCCGTCTAAAGCTGTTGACAAGACTCCATATGAACTATGGAAGGGAACGGTCCCTAACTTGTCCTTTATACGGGTTTGGGGCTGCGAGGCTTATGTCAAGTGGAGACACGAGGATAAGCTCGGCCCGCGATCGGTCAAGACATACTTTATAGGTTATCCTAAAGGAACACTTGGTCATTACTTTTATTCGCCAACCGAACAACGTGTATTTGTTGCGGCTAGTGCGACATTCTTAGAGAAGGAATTTCTCGAGAATGCGAAGAGTAATAGAACCTTCGAACTGTCGGAGATTCCAGAACCAAATGCCGAGCAACCATTGGAGGAACCAGTTCCTTCAATCCCGGCTGCGGTGAATATTCCTGAGGAACCTAGGAGGTCGGGAAGAGTCTCTATTCCTCCGGACAGATACATTGGTATGGTCGAGGAACATGACATAGATGACATTCTACTCTTAACGAGTAGTGAACCCGCAACCTATAAAGGTGCCATGACCAGTTCCGACTCAAATCTATGGCTTGAGGCCATGCAATCCGAGATGGACTCCATGTATGAGAACAACGTATGGGATCTTGTTGACTTGCCTGCTGAGGTTCGTCCCCTTCAATGCAAATGGCTTTACAAGATAAAGCATTCTGTGGAAGGTCAACAAGATATCTATAAGGCACGACTAGTTGCTAAAGGTTTCACCCAAGTGCCAGGTTTGCACTACGATGAAATTTTCGCACCCGTAGTCATGCTACGTTCCATTCGGATTATCTTAGCGATTGCCGCTTTTCATGACTATGAAATTTGGCAAATGGATGTGAAAACCGCCTTCTTAAACGGTTATTTGGAGGAAGAGTTGTACATGGTACAACCCGAAGGTTTCATCGATCCTGAACATCCTAAGAAAGTGTGCAAGCTTAAGCGTTCCATTTATAGACTTAAGCAAGCTTCTCGGAGTTGGAATCATCGATTCGACCAGGTGATAAAAGAGAATGGATTTACTCGATCGGTCGAGGAACCATGTCTATATATCAAGTCGAGTGGGAGCAAGATTGTCTTCCTAATATTGTATGTTGATGACATACTCCTGATTGGGAATGACATACCTCTCTTAACTTCGGTAAAAGTATGGTTGAAGAACCATTTCCAGATGAAAGATCTGGGTGAGGCACAAAGAATTTTGGGCATCCGTATCTATCGAGATAGATCACATCGGATGTTATCTCTCAGTCAGGAGTCTTATATAGACAAGATACTAGAGAGATTCAGCATGACTAACTCCAAAAAGGGGTTTCTTCCTATGGCTCCAGGGGTGCATTTGAGCAAGTCTCATGCACCAGAGACACCGGAAGAGAAAGAGCGCATGACACGGATTCCTTATGCTTCGGCTATAGGATCAATCATGTATGCCATGATATGCACACGTCCGGACGTGGCATATGCATTGAGTATGACAAGTCGATTCCAACAGCATCCAGGTGAATCACATTGGATGGTTGTCAAGAACATTCTTAAGTACCTACGGAGGACTAAAGATTGGGCATTGACTTTTGGAGGCGAACAAAAGCTATGCGCAACCGGTTACGCAGATGCTAGCTTCCAAACGGATCGAGATGACTCGAAATCTCAGTCTGGATTCGTTTTTACTCTTAATGGCGCTGCAGTCAGTTGGAAGAGTTCCAAACAAAGTGTTACAGCAGATTCTACGACTGAGTCCGAGTACTATGCCGCGTCTGAAGCTGCAAAGGAAGCGTTATGGATGCGTCAATTCTTACAAGGACTATCTGTAGTGCCTAGTTCGAATGACCCGATCACCATCTATTGCGACAATAGAGGTGCCATCTTCCAAGCTAAGGAGCCTAAGTCTAGCAACAAGTCTAGACATGTACAACGGAAAGCTCATCTAATCCGAGATTACGTGGAGCAAAAGGAGGTAGTGATAGAAAAGATTGCTACAGATGATAATA
Organism: Silene latifolia; assembly: GCF_048544455.1. Lineage (NCBI taxonomy): Eukaryota > Viridiplantae > Streptophyta > Magnoliopsida > Caryophyllales > Caryophyllaceae > Silene > Silene latifolia. Next base: position 75,311,530 of record NC_133528.1, read on the forward strand.
TAGCAGATCCTCTCACTAAACCATTACGACAAGATAAGCATGAAGGGCATGTTAATTCCATGGGAATTAAACGTGTTCCTGAGTTGTAGTACTCTTTTATGGATTAGATTCATTTTCTTGTGTACTCTATACGACATCATCGTTTTGATATTTATATATTTTGTTTTTCATGTGGAATTGTACGACAATTTTGAACACCACAAAGTGAACTGAACAAACATTATGTTTTGGTCCTTAATTGCCCACGTGAGCTGATAACTCGGCAATTATTTTGTGACGTTGGTTGATGGTGGGTTCAACGAGCCATAAGTCAAACGGTTGACTGACCAATCACAGAGGCGAGTTATACGGATATATCGTAGGACACAATTGTGACAACGACGTGGAGTCCTAAATGTTTTATAACATTCAGTGCCAGGTCGTGGATAGGACCTCCATGGTGATCCTAAGAGTCGATTCTTTTGACTATCGACTGTCTCTTGAGATTAAGGCAGATTTTGGGTGACTTTGGTTTCTTTCTCACGGTCATCCGTAACAGGGGGCCAAGTAGATTTTTTCTGGGTCATTTCATGCTGTGCTTAGATCGGCAGGAGTCGAGTTGAAGGAAATATTCAGCCTTTATCAGGTACTCGATATTTCTCAGGGCCACTCGAGGAGTCAGAATCGAAATGCATGGCCATGCTCGAATACGAATTCGTTTTATCAGTTAAGTTACTCTCTAGTCGGGGAAACCACTCTTGATACAGATCGATTGTAAAATACAACCTTTGCGGATACGGATCTGCAAATTGTTTTACATTGAGTGGGAGAAATTTTAAATGAATATGAGAATCGGTTATCGCACATACACTTGTACGGACAAGTGGGAGTTTGTTGGAGCCGGTGTCCTCCAGTTAGTGCGGATAACGTTATTGCACGTACACTTGTACAGACAAGTGGGAGCTTGTTGGGGCTGGTGTCCTCTACAGTTAGTGCAATGACATATAAATCTCTAAAAGGATCAAAGGGTATACTTTTGTATTATTATCAGTTGGTCCACGTTTATCAATAACGGTTGGCTTGCTAGATAAGCTTGACGTTATTGTCATACTGATGGCGGTGATCAACTGGTCCCAAAAGTCACACCTATAGTATACGTTTGAGAGATGTGACGGTATGAAAATACCGTCATGTTGATGCCTAATATGACTAAACAGTTAGTCGGAGTTATTGACTAATAATTAGTCAAATGCGATGTTGAGATAATTATTAAATACGGATTAAATAATAATAGCTAAAACGAATTAAGCGGTTAATTCGTAAATTGAATATAAACGATTATATTTAATTGATGTATATTGAATTAATTATACAATATTGTCTTTGTCGGACAAGTATTAATATGTCAACTAATCCATGTTACTAGTCGATATTTTAATAACCGATAACCGATGACGATTTATGATAAAATCCCGTCATATACATTTTAGCATTTTCGAGTCGGACCACAAGTTAAAATAAGGAGGAAGTGAAAGCCCACTTCCCCATGAGGCTCACGGTTTTGGCCGAAACAAACAAAAGGAGAGCTTTCTCTCCTTTTGACCGAATTGATATTCATTTGCAAAAAAAATAAGGTTTTGGAGGCATTTTCTCTGTAACCTAGATCTCACATCGAAAACCTCACAAAAACTCTCTCAATATTGCAAGGCAATTAGAGAGTACATTTCTAGCACAAGGGGCATAGTCTCAGACGGTCTTGGGTGCAACGATTAGGAGGAAATCTACATTGATTTCTGTTCTTAGGCCGTATTTACAAAGGACCCGAGGTTGATTCTTGTTCTTTATCGTTTCTCTATTGTTTTTCGTTTATGACCATAAATCGCATGTTAAACTTACGTTATAGTCCTAAAATTTAAGGGAATTTTACGGATATTTCCCTACAGTAACCACGTAATTGGAAAGGCCCTTTGTGACTTAGGGGCCAGTGTCAGTGTCATGCCCTATTCTGTTTGCGAAATGTTAAACATTGGTAGACTTAAGGTGACCGATATTACCGTTCAAATGGCAAATAGATCGACTCAGAGACCTATAGGGGTTCTAGAGGATGTACCCGTTCGAGTGGGTAAGTTTTTTATTCCTGTCGATTTCGTTGTTTTGGACATTGCAGAGGACAGTCAGATACCTATTATTTTAGGCAGACCGTTTTTACATACAGCTGGGGCTGTAATAGATGTCAAACGCGGAACCATCACCTTAGAGGTAGGGGATGACACCATTGAGTTCAATCTTGCTCACAAGGCGACTGAACCTGCTGATGAGGATACGTGTTATTCCATAGATATTGTTGACAGGGTTGTTACTTGTAATTGGAGGGAATCCTTAGCCAAGGATCCCTTAGCTGATCTAACCCGTTTAGGTGAGTGTGCAGGTAATACAGTGGAGAATGCTGAGGAGCCAGATGCTTTGGTAGCCTCAATGGAGAGCTACGAGCTCAATGAGGAAGAAGATGAGATGCTTTTAATCTTGGCCAACGAAAACTTGGTCAACACTTGCTACACCATTGAAGCTGATTCTGTCTATGCTGTAGAGGTAAAGGTGACAGAGCGTAAGCCACTTCCTCCTAATCTTAAGTATGTTTTTCTGGATGATACGGAGCAGTACCCAGCTATTGTTAGCTCTAAGCTTAATGATGACCGGTATGCCGCTTTGATGTGTGTGCTTAAGAAAACGGGAAGGCTTTGGGTTACTCTTTGGATGACATTAAGGGCATCAGCCCTGATGTTTGTATGCACAGGATAGAGCTGGAGGAAGGCCACAAGCCTTACGAGGCATGTGGTCAACGCAAGTTGAACCCGAAGATGCAGGAAGTTGTTATGGCTGAGGTGATGAAACTACTCGATGCAGGTATTATTTATACAGTTGGCAACTCCAAGTGGGTTAGTCCAGTTCAGGTAGTCCCGAAGAAAGGAGGGACTACCGTGGTTAAAAATGAGAAAAATGAATTAATACCAACTCGAGTAGTGACAGGGTGGCGGATGTGCATTGATTATAGACAGTTGAATGCCGCCACCAAGAAAGACCACTTCCCCTTCCCTTTTGTTGACCAAATGACTGAAAGACTTGCTTCTAACAAATTTTTCTGATTTCTAGACGGATATTCAGGGTTCTTTCAGATCCCTATTCATCCGGACGATCAGAGTAAGACCACTTTTACCTGTCCACAGGGTGTTTTTGCATATCGTAGAATGCCTTTCGGATTGTGTAATGCCCCTGCTACCTTCTAGAGGTGCATGATGGGGATTTTTTCTGATTATATAGAAAATATTATGGAGGTATTCATGGATGATTTCTCAGTTTATGGTAGTGACTTTGATCGTTGTTTAGCTAACCTTGATAAAGTCATGCAACGTTGTATAGATGTTAATCTTGTTTTAAACTGGGAAAAGTGTCAGTTTATGGTCAATGAGGGAGTTGTGTTAGGGCATCTGATTTCTGATAAAGGTATACATGTTGATAAGGCAAAGGTGCAGGTGATTGAGCAATTACCTCCTCCCGTGAATAATAAAGGAGTGAGGAGTTTCCTTGGTCACGCTGGTTTTTACCGGCGTTTCATTAAGGATTTTTTAAAAAATGCTAAACCACTTACACAATTGCTCCTTAAGGACGCTGTCTTTGAATTTACTGATGAGTGCCTTGTCGCTTTTAACAGGTTAAAGGAGGCCCTAGTTTCTGCGCCAATCATTCAAATTGCTTTGATTGGGACCTCCCATTTGAGATCATGTGTGATGCCAACGATTATGCGATCGGTGCAGTTCTGGGACAGCGAAAGAATAAAGCTTTGAATGCCATATACTATGCGAGCCGAACTCTGGATGAGGCTCAAGTCAATTAATTTACCACTGAGAAAGAGTTTCTAGCTGTTGTTTTTGCCTTAGACAAATTTCGGTCTTATTTGTTAGGTTCTAAGGTTATTGTTTATACTGACCATGCAGCGTTGAAGACTCTCTTTATTCATAAAGATGCGAAGCCGAGGCTTTTGAGGTGGATACTCCTTTTGCAGGAATTTGATTTGGAGATCAAAGATAAGAAAGGAGCAGAGAATGTGGTGGCTGACCACTTATCTCGTCTGCAGCTGACAGAAAGGGAGGATTCGTTACCTATTAATGATTCTTTTCCTGATGAGAGTCTGTTAGCTATTACTACTTCAGGGTCTTATCCACCTCCGTGGTTTCTGATTTTGCTAACTTTTCTTTTGTGGGTAGGATACCGCCCGAGCTTTCATGGCAGAAGAAGCGGTTTGCTTATGATGCTAGACAATATTTTTGGGATGATCCTTATGTTTTCAAGGAATGTGCAGACGGTCTCATCCGGAGATGCGTACCTCAATGGGAGGTGAAGGATATCCTAGAGGCTTGCCACTCTTCTGCTTATGGTGGTCATCACGGTCCGTCCAGGACTGTAGCTAAGGTACTCCAATCTGGTTTCTATTGGCCAACTTTGCATGCGATTGTCGCAATTTTGTTCTTTGAGTGCGATGCTTGTCAAAGATCGGGGAATATTTCCAAGAGACATGAGATGCCACAGGTAGGCATTCTTGAGGTTGAGATTTTCGATGTCTGGGGCATTGATTATCAAGGACCTTTTCCGAGCAGTCAAGGTAATAAATATATCCTCGTAGCTGTAGATTATGTATCCAAATGGGTGGAAGCTATTGCTACCCCTCATTGCGATGCAAAGGCCATGATTAAACTGTTTCAAAAGATTATTTTCCCTCGTTTTGGTGTCCCTCGGGTTGTCATTAGCGATGGGGGAATACATTTTAAAGAGAAACAACTTAGTGCTTTATTGACTAAATTCGGTGTCCAACATCGTAGAGGTTTAGGGTATCATCCCCAAACTAGTGGTCAGGTTGAGGTTTCTAACAGAGAATTGAAAGAAGTCTGAGCTAAAGTTGTTTCTAAATCACGGAAAGATTGGAGTCTTAAGTTAGATGATGTCTTATGGGCTTATAGAACTGCGTTTAAGACGCCAATCGGGATGTCACCATACCGATTGATTTATGGTAAGACATGTCATTTACCTGTTGAGTTAGAGCGTAAGTCTTGGTGGGCTATTTGTGATTTGAATTTGGATCCTAACCTCTCTCGTGAGAAACGCATGACACAATTTGAATGAGCTAGAGGAATTTAGGCTGCTGGCCTATGACAATGCAAGGATCTACAAGGAGAAAACAAAGCGCTGGCACGACAAGAGAATCATCAAGCGCGAGTTCCATATTGGCGATAAGGTACTTCTTTTTAATGCTCGTATCCGTCTATTTCCTGGTAAGCTAATATCCAGGTGGACCGGCCCCTATACAGTCACAGCAGTCACAAAGTTCGGATCAGTTGAATTGGAGACCTCAGCTGGAGAAAGGTTCAAGGTTAATGGCCAATATGTGAAGCATTATCACGGATCAGATGCATATGTTGGGAAGGTCGAGGTATTATACTTCGACCCGTTATCGGATGATGCAAAGTGAGGTAAGAAGGTTGTGCGATACCTCTTAAACCAGCGCTAACTGGGAGGCAACCCAGGTTGTAATTAATTGTAATTTAGGAATTTTATTTTGCTATTTCTTTTAATTTGCATTTTTTTTTGAGTTCTTTTGTTTTCTTTAATTCCTTTTAATTTGCAATTTCTTGGTTTGGGAATATGTGCGCCTTTGATAATTTTTGCAGGAATTTATTTTATGCAAAGTGCGTAGGTGGTTTACTGGATGTTTGTGAGAAAGGACGAGAAATTATGATGACAATTGAATTTTTGACGAATTAAAGTCTAAATGCCAGCATTTGCAGTCGATCGACCAGGCCATTCAGTCGATCGACTGAAGAGGAGAGTCCAGAAGCTACTGTGCAGGGATATTGGTCGATCGATCGGGTAAGGTGGTCGATCGACCACGTCGCGGGATCAGAATGCAACTCAAAAGGGGAGTATTCCTTTATTCATTCACTTATTCATTCACTTCCAATAACTTAGCAAACTCAAAAAGGAAACCCTATTTCTCTCCCTTTTTCGCGATTTCCCTGCAAATCCGTCTTAATCTCTTCCTTTCTTGCTTTAATCTTCAAGGAAATCTTCAAGGTATGTCCCTGATCCTATTCTCATGCCTTTTATTCGAATATCACTGAAGTTTCATGCGGAATTTTCGAGTAATGTGCATTTGAGATGGAAAAATCGATTTGGGGAAATTGATTTCTGGGATTGATTTCTTGTCTTTTCTATGCTTTAATCGCTTATTCTACCCTTTCCCCCTTGATTTTCGACACTAGCTAGCAGCGAGGAGGCGATTAATACCGTTTTCCCCAAAATCTTGAAACCCTAATTTGCGATTCACATCTGATTTTGATTCGGGTTTCCTTAAATTCACATTGTTAGGGGATTCTTGTTGCTAATAGGTTGTTTGCAGGTAATAACAATGACAAAAGGGAAGGAGCACATGTACGAGGGACAGTCGAGTCAAGGAGCTCCTAAGCGGCCACGAGGACCGCCACTGATGATAGAGGCTACCACGGATAGTCTACCTGACTATCCGCAGGTTATCTTTACTAATTCTACTCAACGTGCTAAGTTTTCCCTTTTTGTTACGAGAATGAAAGTCACAGCTACCCGGTTTCTCCATAAAGATACTTTGGAGAAATTAGGTTGTTATGAGTCGGTTGTGTCCCTGCTAAATGGAACGGGTATGACAGGTTTAGTGGACATGGCTGAGTTCACGTATTATATTTTGACCCTTGAATTCTTTTCGTCTTATGCTTTTGACTCGAAAGCTTTTCAGGAAAATAAGACTAACCCTTGCATTTCCTTTCGACTTTTCAATGTCAATTACTCTTTGACATTGGCTGATTTTGCTGGTTTTCTGGGTCTTTATTTCGAGGGCAGAACCTCGGATACCTCTGATATTCACCGGGTCATGTGGTCATGCATCAGTGACTTTCACGGGCCAAAAAGGACGGGCACTTCCGTCCACTTACCCCTTCTTCGTTATTTTCTACGGCTAATGGGTAACACCATTTTTGGCCGTAAAGAGTCTAATAATGTGAATAATATTGAATTGTCAATCTTAGCGGGCTATCTGAACATTGAAAGTCGGGTAGGCCATATTTATAACATAGCCTATCTGACCGCCGCTCACTTTCAGACTGTAAGTGAGGGCACCTTGACCACCATTGCTTGTGGTGGGTTGGTGACGCGTCTCGCCAACCGTCTTGTTTTACTTTTCCCTCGACAGGAGGACCCCATCGACCCTGACCTACGTTTCATGGACCTTCCCTACGCGAGGGCTGTCTATTAGGTCGATAGACAGATGCGGTGGAAGATTGATTCTTTCATCTGTGACCGCATCCCTTTCACTGGCTACCCTCCCGTCCCCGCCCTTACCATCGTTGAGGGGGCGGCTCGCCGCCCTTGCCTAGTTACTGGGTTTCCTCCGGTGGCGGCCATCGCATCGCTAGCACTTCGAGGAGAGCTCGTGCCTCCTCTTCACAGGCACCCTCTACCTCCACTACTGCTCCCACTGGCTACCCGGCCACTTTTCGACCACCTACTCCTTTGGTTGTCCCTCCGGTCATGGACCAGAGGGCAATGTCACGTGTATTGGGTGATTTGTGCAGGAGTTTCAACGAGCACAGGTTGGACACGGCTCTAGCCCTGTATCCAGTCTACGAGGAGTTAGCCCGAGGAGGGATGCTCCCACAGGGTGCCTGGACTCACCCTTCCTACTTTGTCCCTCCTGTGGGCGGCTACCCTCAGCCTGCCAGGAGACCCCCTCCTACTACTACTGCTGGTGCCTCCACTTCCAGGAGAGCCATTGCCGCTGCTGCCGAGGCGGACGAGGAGAGCGACTCGGGGTCCGGAGAGTCTAGTGGAGAGGAGTACGATGGTGGAGATTAGATGATGGTGACCTCCCCGTTTTTGGCTGGTTTGGGAAGGTCGTATTTTGTGAGTTTCTTCCTTTCTTTATTAGCTTCCTTTTCTTTTATTATGCTTTTATTCTCCCATTTTTCTGCTGGTGATTTGCTGCTGAGCACAATGAGGGCATTGTGCGTTTTGGTTTGGGGAGGGTATTTGCATATGCCTTTTGTTTTGCATCTGCATTTGTTTTTTATTGCATTTCAGTCACAGGCTTAGTGCATTTCTGTTTGCATTTGTTTTTTATTTTCATTCATTCAAAAAAAAACAAAGAAAAAAATTGAAAAATCAAAAATATCAAAAATATCACGTTTACTTTTACATATAGTTGAGTCGGATTGGAGTTATTAATGATGATTTTGCAGTATTAGTCAAATATGCCATTCCTTGCCTTTTCACAGCTGCTTAGCGAGAATTATAAGTGATTTCTCAAATTTTGTTATGGAATTCATTTCGGGTAATTAGACTTGACTCATTACTTTTGGCAAACTACTTATACTTTCTGAGATATAGAGCCTATAACTGGTGACATTCATGACCGGTTAATTTAGGATTGAGAGTAGTACTCCCTTCATTTCTTGTTTTGCACGTGTATGAGTTTTGATTGCTTATTGCCTATACGCATTGGTTTGTGGTCGGTATTGCATGTTTTGAGAGCTATTGCATCGTCCCCTTTCTCATTTTACCCGTTTAACTCCACTATAAGCCATAACTGCCAGTTGCCCTCAACTACATCCCATACTTAGCCTACCATTGTGCCAAGCTAGGAAGTAGTAGAGGAATTTTTGTCGGATTAGAAGCGGTTTTGGTTCGTTTTGTACTGATGGAGTGAGTATTGATGAGAAGTGGAGGGGATGCTAATGTTTCAGCTGGAAAGAAAGAAAAATTTCAGAAAAAATGAAAAAAAAAGGGACTTACCTGGGCAGAGAGCTCTGGTTGTAACAGGGTGGTCGATCGACTGCCATCACTGGTCGATCGACCACCAGTTTAGAAAAGAAAAGAAAAAAAACAGAAAGAAGATAAGAAAAAAAAAAAAAGAGGAGTCTTGAAAATAATAAAGTTTTGGTTGAATGAGAACGCACCTCATATGCTTATTTCATGAATTGGAGGCGATTGTTTTGGGATTTTGTGATGCCTAGTCTTTTAAAGGCATGGTTTATATGTTGAGTTGGAGGAAGGGATACGGTTTCTGATGGTTGTATAGGTACTAGCTTGGCTCTTACCTTCACTTTTTCCATAATTGTTTTGCCCTTCTTTTTCCACTTAACCTCACATATCCAAATCTTGCAATAGTTCGGCATGTAATAGTCTTTGACGGTGGTTATGCGTATGTACGGTAGCTAGAATCATTATTCATGCTAGTCAAGCATACATGTTTTGTCGGTCGCAGTCTAGGTGAGAGACTTTATTTTTCTTCCCTCTCTTTTACATATAATCTTACCATTTGCTTTGCTGAGAGAAGAGTGATCCGGGAGAGTCCGAATGTATGAGTCTTACAAGGTCGAACGCCTGATTTAATTCCATGATATGCATAAATTTGTTCACTTGATTTAAGCTTTGCAGTAGTTGACTATGTGCATTAAACGGTTTGGCATTGATTTGTAGCTAGCTCTGAGATATACTCCTTTCCATTTAGTTTTTTTATACGGGTCATAGTGCTTGCTTGGGGAGAAGCAAGGTTTGGTTTGGGGAGATTTGATACGTGCATATTCTATACACTTTATCTGCGGTTTTGGCACGTATTTCCATGCATAATTGTTAGCTTAAGGCTACTATTACTCCCGAAACGGTTTACTTTGCATTTTCTATGATTTATTGTATGAATGAGTGGAGGTAAGCTAAATCAAGCCTAATTTGTACTCCGGGGGCAACTTCAAGGAAGCCTAGAAGAAGGAGACTCGGATTCACCCACCTTGGGATGCGTGCAAAGGAGTGAAGAGCTGATTTGAAGGAACAAAAAGAGCCACTGTTCAGCATTACCAGTCGATCGACCACTCCCACCAGTCGATCGACCGTTGAAATCAAGCAGAAGCTGCTGTTCTGCATTTACCAGTCGATCGACCATGCTGACCGGTCGATCGACCAGTCTTCGAGCTGAAGACTATTTCTTCGTGTTAGACTTTTAAAAGCCCAACTTGTAATGAACCTTTGGCATCTTTTTATCAGTAGAACGCAGCAATTATTAGGTTATGCTTTCATTATTGGGAAAAATTCAGTTTTTTAGATCTAGCTTTGCGGACGGAAAACCTCGATTCCGATACTTTGTTCTTTAATTCGAATTAGTAAGTTTTATGCAAATCCTTTGTTCTTTTAATTCTTGCTATTTCAATTCTTGTTTTATCAATTTAATTTCAGAAATTCATCTCTTGTCCTTTGTCTTTTATTTAAATTCAATCATGTCCATCTTGTTCTTTGTTATGAATTTAGCAATTGTTTTAGTTCTAGTCATGCGTAGCTAATTTCTGTGATTGGGAATTAGGTGAGCCATGGCATAAGTTAGGATTGTTTTGTGGTATGAATTCTTCCGTATTGGTCTTGTTGTCTTTTGATAAATCCCTTTATTAGATTGAAAGATTAGTAATTTGAATTATCGTTAGATTTGAATTTCTCTTGAGTGGAAGCTTTGAGAAATTCCGGGGAATTAAGACCGCAAGGTTAATTTGAGCACAGATCGAAAGGCTTGCTTATACCCCCTGAGACCGTATTTTAGGAGTTCTGCTACCTTATTGTCCTGACCCTTGCCATGGTTAACCGAATTTCCCGATCCTCTTTTTATCTTGTTGAGAAATTTCATTTTAGTAATTAGTCAATTTAGTCAACCAATCTCAAACCCCCCAATTAATTGTTACTTTTATAGACTGAAAAATAGCAAACAAAATCAACCTTGTCTCTCTGTGGTTCGACCCTTACCATCACTAGCTATAGTTTTAGTTTGGAATTATAAATTTAATTTTGATACAAAACGACGGTATCAGTAGCGGCCTCTACTGATCAACCTTGGTTGGTTAAATGCAAAAGTTGATAAAACGGTTAAGCGCATGAATGCGCATCCACAAGTTTGAACCTAACATATGAGCTTTCTATATTGGTTGTTTATCCAAATATCAAGTAATTGATGTCAAGTTGGATTTAGAGTTAATTTGCATGCAAGAAGGAAATTAAACATCCGTTTACCGAGTTAGGTTTATGGTGCATAACCTGATCCATTTGTATTAGAAAGACGTTTTGTAAATACTAGATAAAAGGGTAGGTTCGTCATCTTATCCATCCTGTATTCGGGTTAACCAAAGTCGGGATCATCCTAGACGAATGCTGGAAAAGAAGCAGGACCTACATCAGGCAGCCTATTGAGGCGAGAGCCATCAGGCGATGCAAAGGGGCCTGTTCTGATTAGAAAATTGGAAAACAGTTGGCCTGTTTAGGCGCGAGGCAGCTGACTGTCCAAAGGGACGTCTTCTGACTGTTGAAAACGTTTGTAAAACGGTTTGTAAAGGGGCATTTGAACCCGTCTTTGTTTCAAAAGGTCATTTAGACCACTTTTGTGTTAATGTGAGGATCTGGACTTGAATAATCATCATTGTATGGACGATAATCGATGTCGAGTTCGGTTTTGCAAGCTTGACATGAATAGTTTTGAAAATTTTGATTATGAACTAGTTTTATTAAGTTCATTTGTTTGTAATTAGTCAATGTTTATCATCGTACTCGGGTTTAAACCGACATGGTATGTGGAACCAAGGATGACTTATGTATGTATGACTAATATGTTTGTTTTTGCAATGTAAAGAAATGAATAAAAGGTGTTAAAATGCCTTTTAAAATGTAATTAACCAAATGCTATCACCGAAACACGGATTAAACCGTCATGGTATAAGGAACCAAAGGTGAACATGTTTTATGGTTAAAAAGGTTAGCATAAAATGATTTGAAATGGTAAATACCGGTTATAAAATGAAATGAAAAATGGAAAGAATGAACTCAAACATGTTTGAGTTCTGACCTGGACACCTCATTGAGGCGCGAGGTACCTAGTGGTGACTAGGACCTTCTGTTTTTGGTCAAAACTCGGTTTTGGCTCATTCGATCCGTATTTTGGGTCATGTTATGCATGTTTTAGCATGTTAAGGTCATAAAAACAGATAAAAAGACATGAAAGAAGAGGATTATTACACCCCCATACTTACATGCTAGATTTAAGACGAGAAATCGACGGAAGTGTAACAACTTGTTAGGTCAGAAAAATCGATTGAAAACCGTTTTAGCAATGTAAAGAGTGTTTGTCTAGTTTAATGATTGTGTAGTTGGTCGAAATGGTAGGTCAAGTGATTTAACGCACGATGACGGTACCAAACAATGTGTAAGGCTTGTATTTTCGATCGGTAGCTCGAAAACACGTGTCGATTTCTGACTTAAGAAGTCGAGTCTAGAATTTTAAGGGAGAAATAAAGGGCGGCCACTCGCGTACCTTCAAATGGTGGCATTTGAGGGGTATTTATAGAAGATTGAGTGGTTGTGTGCGTTTTGAGCGACGTGGCCGCATGGGCTACTCGAAGAGGCGCGAGCCATTTCGCGGGTCTTCGAGCTGTCTTGTCACTATCACGCATTTGAAATCATGATTTGTTCTATCGTTGGTTTTGGATAGCATGATTTTGTACTCAACCCTTTAAGAATACCGTGTATACTTAAAATGGAAGCTTTGTGATGTTTGTTTTTTGTGTTTGACTCAGTTTGACTCGTTGTTGGGGTCGGGATTTAAATTTTTGTGTCATTTTTCGGTCCGGTGTCGGTTTTGACTCTAGTTAGTGTCATTGTGACCCCGTCGTCGTTCGTAAAACACTCTAGGTACTTTTGAAAAGTTTTAAAATGTTTTGTTTTCGAAATCGTTTTGAGTTTCCGACGTATAGTTATACAAAACTGTCGATTAAACGCTGCGATTCGTAAGCATGTTGTAGTCTGATAATCATCGGGTGTTTGTTGGTGATTCAACAGATACATGGTATCTACAAAGCCCCCACTTTGATTGAGGCTTAGATAGGGCGAAAGTCAAAGTATAGCCCCCAGGTCAATCGAAGATTACAATCTGGAGGCCGAAGCGACGTCGAGGCGGCTCGAAAGGATTCGGGCCAAGGACCTTCCTTCGGGAAGGGCGACGCCAAGGCGACTCAGGGATACGAGTCAAGGACCTGTCGTCAGGAACAGTTTAGAGTTTGTCGACTATCCGTGCGGGTCATTTTAAATCCGTGACACTACGTACGAAGGCTCGCCAGCCATAGGAAGGAGCCATACCTGAGGCATCTTTGGGATATGTCCTTGAGTTATTTCTTGCTTGTGCAAAAAGGCTTGCTAGCCGTGTTACGGATATGATGGGGCTCGCCAACCGTGTTGAAGTTTCATTTTGAGGCTCGCCAGCCATGTTGAGGATGAGTTTTGAAGCTCACCAGCCATATTGAAGGTGCGTTTTGAGGCTCGCCACCAACGTTGAAGGTGGTGTGTTTTGAGGCTCGCCAGCCATGTTGGCAATGCGTTTCGAGGCTCGCCAGCCACGTTGAATGATAGACTGTGGGAAATAGCAGTGTTGGACGGACTTATTTAGAGAGATCGTTGAGTTAGTGGGCTCTGTGGGGAGGCCTCTGATATCCTGCTGGGGAATTTCGGTGTTTATGTTGGACGTTTGCGGTGCCGGATAGAGATAGGCTCGAGCCTGGCTCCTTTGGTTGGCACTGATTTCGAATCTCGGAGAGAGGTAACGATTTTTATTACCGTTTGTTTGAATTTGTAGAAATAGCGGATGTGAATTCCGCCATTTAATGTGTGTTTGGGAGATAGCGGTTTTAATTCCATCTTCTCGTGATTTAAAATTTGTGAGAGTAGTGAATTTTGAATTTCACTACCCCGTTCGAAGATGTGACGGTTTTAATGCCGTTTGTTTGAATTTTGTGAGAAAATAACGAATATTGAATTTCGCTATTCTGTTTTTGTGAGGAAGCGACGGTTTTTAACTCCGTCGCTTGAATTTTGAAATTTGTGTGGAAATAGCGAATTTGAATTTCACTACTTCGTTTTTGTGATTTGAAAATTACGGTTTTTAATTCCGTCGTTAGAAGTTGTGAAAATAGCAAATTTGAATTTCACTACTTTGTTTTTCTGATTTGAAAATGACGGTTTTTAATTCCATCGTTTAAATTGGTGAAAATAGGGAATTTGAATTTCACTATTTTGTTTTTGTGATTTTAAAATGACGATTTTTAATTCTATCGTTTAAAATTTGGGAAAATAGCGAGTTAATTGGGCCAAAGCCTAAAATTTCGCTGAATAGACAGGGAGCACCTCAAAGAGGCGCGAGCCGTCCTGCGATGCAAGGAGCCTCTCCTTTTTTCTGTAAAAAGACGCGAGAAGGCCGAGTTCCCCATTGTTTCGTCTTCTTCGACACAAAATCACAAAACCCAACAAAAATCGCCATTTTCGACTTTGCTATTTGCTTGTCTTCATGCCATTGTCTTCATGTCATCTCAAGGTATGTAAATCCTCTTGAATCCATTTGAATTTGTTTGCTTTTTGTTAATTGAACTAGGGTGAAACCCTAACCCTTCAAAAATCGATTTGGGTGTTTTTGCTTGGCATATTTTCGAGTAAATTGATGCTTGCAATAGGTTAGAAACCTGTTTAGGAGTATAGGGGTGCTTTTAGTTTGCATTTTGGTCCCCATTCCCACTCTCTAGGAGCAAAAAACGTGAAAGAGACAAAAGATCGTCTCATTTCACAATGTCGTGTTTGTTTGCTCGAGTTGTGTGCCCCACTAGGTTGCATTGTAGTCGGGGTAGGCCGTCATTGCCATATTGGATCTTCGTTGGGCGTTGTGGGTAAAGTTTGAATATTTACCTTTGTGAGACGGTCATATGCTGACGAAATAAGCGTTTGTTTAGGCTCAAACTGAGCCATCTTGCTTTGAACTGGACCTTAACGGTAGTCTACCTCACTTTGAGACGTGATTAAATCACGTGGTTATGTTGTGGTCGTATTTTGAATTTTTGACCTGTTTATGCCCGAATTGGTGTAAAGTTGCCTTTTTTGAGCTGCGAAAAATGCCCAATTGTATTGGGAATTTTTTTTGTTTGTTTTGCGGACCTTGTGTGGTCTTTGAGGTGTTACGTGGTTTTCGTAATTTTTGTCGTTATTTTGACTCGTCTTTTGCTTGAAAAGAAATGGCGAGTCATTTTTGTGAAATTTTTTTGTGAAGTGTTTTGCTGGATGGGTTTGGGCAGGCTTGCCCTTGTTTTTGCATTTGAAGGTGGTGTATTTTTTGGATTTTGTCCAATTGTGCCGTCGTAATGCCGAAATTTCGGCTGACGTTGCTTTTGTTTTGTCTTGATTGCAAGTGAGTGTTCCGTGGCTTCTGGGCCTATTGGGTCAGTGGTTGAGGCCTTAGAAGAGGAGGATGATCCAAGGGGAGGACAGACAGTTGTTGTCTTGTTCTTGTCGAGTTATATTTCTCCCTGGTGGCCTTTGTCCAGCCTTTGATCACGCGTTGATCATTGCTTGTTGTTTGCAGAAATTTGGACGACTGATGGTTGGGGGTTAACACCAGTGCGTCGTTCTATGTTGCCATTTTCAATCGTCGTTGAATTCTGATGATTAGGGGTCAACATCGGGGTGGCACCCTATGCCGTGGCATCCTCTCATTGCTTAATTCCGACGATTGGGGGTTAACGTCGGGGCGATGCACTGTGTTATAATTCCTGATTGTCACTTTGTCCGAACTCTGCCAGGCCTCTTTTCCTTTTTTATTTCGGAGTAGGAAAGAGGGATTACCGCCGTGGTAACCACCTCTGCTTCCGATGTTTCTCCTTTATTTCCCCTATTGCTCCCTTTCTTTTCTGATTAAAAGGATAGGGAGTGCTTAGTTCGGTAGGTGGCGGATAGCCCCCAGTTCATTTTTTTAGGCCAGTGTCTGTAAGATAAATACTTGTACTGGATCCTGTTCATATGGTCAGTCATTTGTGTCAAACGACTGTGGATGTGTTTTACGTGAGGCGGTTTGTATATATGTGTTTTTGGTTTGTAGTTCATTTTTGTTTGGCTTTTTTTTGTGTTGTATTTCGGAGAAGCACGGTCAGCGGCTGTTTCCCCTTTTGCTTCGGCTTTTGTTCCAGCATCGTTAGTGTAGAAAACAGGCAACAGGTAGCACATACGCATACACGTAAACACACAAAATCATCTGATGACAACAAAAATAATCCCGATGACTCGAAGTTAAAATTGAAGTCGAAAAGAAATTTTGAAAATTCTGTGACAAGTCGTCACGTTTGGATTTTTCAAGTAAAATTGATTTTGAAATTTCGAGCAATTAATTCGTGTTTGAATTAAATTGTATCGAATTTTACCGAAATTGATTTGAGACTCGAAAGACTAAAACTCAAACCGTCAAGGATGAATTTCAAAAGAGATTTTACGAGTGTCTTTGATTGATCTGAACTCGGATTTGCAAGAGTTTGAATTTTGAGGAAAATTGACGTCATGTTATCAATTTTTGATTTTTGTGGAAAATACGAAAAAGCGAAAAATTTTCGGAATTTTCGACTAACATGGAAACGATCCGTCGCAGATTGGGGCGACTAGCCCATCCCCCTTAAAAAAAGAGAAAAACTCATATGTTTAAAGTTGCGTCATGGAAACCGTGCCAGACTTCGTAAAACGGGAAAACAAGGAAATGTGAGTGTGAGAAAACACAAAAATTTCCGTATAAGCCTGAAGAGGCGCGAGCCCTGCAGTGAGAAAATCTATGTGTCAGGAAGAAACACAACTTGATAGAGACAAATCAAGGCGCGGATTCTGAGAATCGGCCCAAAGACGCGCTAGGCCATCGGCGATGCAAGTGAGCTTCCCCCTTTTTTGAAAAAAACGCTGGTTGTTTTGTATAAATAAGGACGTTTGTGCTTTATTATTTCGTCATCCGAAACACGAAAAACATCTCTACGAAAATCTTTCTTCTTCTTCCACAAAATAATTCATGGATACTTTCGAAATTAGGTTGCGTCAATGGTGTCGGTATTTGTCGCCTCCCGAGAAGTATCAACTCGTTGTAATGGGAGTTGGTCAATTATTGGTGCTTCATATCGTTCCTTGAAGCATGCTCTCGGTTTTGGGATTCGAAACATCATGTTTTTGTTTTCCCGAAAGGTGAAATTTGTCCTCTTGCCGAGGAAGTGGGCGCCGTTAGAGGGTGGCCGGGTTGTACTCCGGTGCTTCCTCCAACTCGGTTGTGTTACAAAGAGAAGTTTCGTTCAATATTGGGCTTGTCGACGAGCAAAGTAAACTTTCTCCTTACTCCCCATGGTGTGGATATGTTGGCTCTCATCAACATTTCTGAAACCGGTTGGATGTTAATGTCTCGGAGGTGGCTAGCAGAAGGTCTCTTGCCTTTTGCCTAGTGCATGCGTACCTCCTTGTCGATGCCTTGAAGAAGGAGGGATAAAGATGGTATGGTAGCATGACCCTTGTGCATGTGGTTGAGCAAATGGAGCACGGTTGGGAACCATCATGGTTGGTGCTTGGCGAGATCATCAAAGCTTTGGATAAGAAGGGCTCTTTTGGAGAAGCTCCTTCGTTCGGATCCCCAAGGATCCTCCAAGTGTGGCTCTTGGAGAGGCTAAGGTATGTAGAGCCTCCGGTTGATTCTTACTCTTACTCCTTCCGTCACCTTACTATGAGGAAGAAGTTGTATTCGGATAGCTTCGCATCCACCGAGGCCTATTGGACCTCAAAATTAGTGGAGGAGGGTGGTCCTCATATCCGTTGGGTATTGCCGTGGTGGCACTTGGGGTCCTTCACGGGGTTGCCCGCTTCGGCTGCTAGTTCTCGTTCTTTGATGGTGGTGAGCTTGAAGGTTGTTTCCTTCATTTATACCGAAAGGCTCGTGAGGCAAATGGGTCGCCAACAAAAGGTGCCCGATCAAGACACTCTCGTCCAAGAGAGTGTTTCCGAAACTCCAAGCTTGTGGAGATTTTCGAGTGGTGGTAGGCCACTCGGCCGATTTGGGAGGTACCAAACACCGTTGCCACGACATGGGTGACTCCCGCTAATGTCAAGTGGTCAAGAGCTCAAACCTTGGAAGGAAGGTCCAAGTTTCGTAAGGACGAGGTCGTTGACTTGAAGTATAGGGAATTTGGCAAGGCCAACCGTGCTTTCTTTGACGACTTTGCCGATGACGTTAGCCCGGATGTAGTGAGGCCACCGAAGAGGAGAAGCTCCGGTCCCAAAGAGGTTGTGGGCCGTGTTTGGACTCGACTTGGGCCGAGTATGGGGTACGGCAAGAGATTGGAGGCCATCACCGTTGTAGATCTGTTGAGGATCCGTTCCGAAGAGGAAGTCCAAGCTAGGCGGGCCAACAAGAAGAACAAGGGGAAGATGTACCCCGAGGGAAGAGGCAAGGGTAGAATGGAAGAATGAAGTGTTGGAGTATGTGTCTTAAACAATAGTGCGATCACATGTTTAAATCTCAAATTAAGAATACATAAGGGATGATTCATTTATATAGTCAACTGGTCAACATTAATCAGTAATGATTGACTAACTAGAGTTTGACACTACTGTCGTTTGATGGTGGTGATCATTTGATCCCTTAAGGTCATACCTATAGGACAATTCCCTTAATAGACAAGTTGATTAATTGTATGACGATACAAGTTAATCAATTCCTTAAAATTGAACAATTCTTTTGTGAGAGAGAATATTTATATCTTATTGTAATTTGATTAAATAAGATTTATTTTAGTAATTAAAATATTTTATTACTAAAATTGATTATTGTTTATGAAACAATTGAGATAAGAATGAATGGTTAATTATAATTACAATATGTTGTGAACTATAATAATATGACCCATTTTATTTATGTCATCAAGAATCACTAGACAATTTGTTATATGTAATTTATTAATGTATATAATGATATTTATTTGATAAATATGCATAAAATTAATTAATAACATGTTACATACTACATGTGACATGTGACATTGTGTGACAAGTAACAAATTGACAAAATAAAATGGAGGTCCATTTTACACAAGTGACCGAAAATGGAGGGGTTGTAGCGGATTATGGATGATTTATTTTATGAGATAAAATGATCACAATCATACCTACTCTAACTAGTCTTACACCTACTATTTCTTGTGAAGAACAAAAGGAAAAGCAAAGGTCGTGCACTGGCCTTGCTCCCCTCACTCCACCCGGCCTCACTAGCTCATAAGAGCATCTTTTGCTCTTGTTTTTTACTTCTTATTCTCATGCAATCATTCTAAGCTCTTCTCTCCCACTTCTCTCTAAAACTTGTTTTAGAATATATAAAAATTGTTCATCTAATATTATCATAAATATTGGATTACTAGTGTAGTAATAGAGATAATATTAGAATCTATTTAAGGTATAATAATACACTAATCTAGTTAATTAGTATATTATTTTAAGGAATTTGTTTTGGGTGCAATCAAAGGAGGATCTCTATATTTGGGATTAAGGAGGATCATCCATTACATATAAGCTCAAGAACAAGCAAGGAAGGTGACCTTATTTGTGCCCATATTTTGTTCCTCATAACAATGTAAGGAACATTGTTTTTCTTATTTTATCTCTTAATTAGTTATGTATGCACTAGATCTAAAGAACTCATATTAATATGTTAATTAATTCACTATTAGAAGAGTCTAATAATAAGTATATGAAACTAACATGAAGATCTCCATTACCCGTTTTACTATTATGATGTAATAGTGTTGTGTGTTTTTATATGTTGTTCTAGCTATGTATTTTGTATTTTGTGCTAGTTTTACTATGTAAGATGCCTTAGTCGACATTTTAGATTTGACAAGTTGTAGACTTGCTTAGCTTTATTTCTTGTCAAGTTTGTAATCCTTCTCATTATTAATTAAACAAGTGGATTGCTTGTGTTAAAAGAAGTTGTGAACGCTTGTTTCTTCTATCCATCTTGTAAAGGCAATTCGGTTTGAATTATTCTAAACATTGCACTTGTGAAGAGGGATTTTTGTGGGAAGGGAGAAAGGCTTCTTTTTTTGTTTTTTGTGGAGAAGGGAATGTTTTTCCCCCTTTTCTTTTGTTTTTGAAGTTGGTATGGGTGATTTTTTGTTGTGTATGGGGATGGTTGTATCCTTCTTGCGTAAAAAGGACTGCCTATGTATCCTCCTGAAAAGGAGAAATCATACCCTGATCGTAGTTCGAATGTTTTATTTATTTTGTTTGGGTGTTGTGGTTGTATCCTTCTTGTATAAGAAAGGACTGCCTACGTATCCACCTAAAAAAGTGAAATCAAACCATGATCGTAGTTCAGGTGTTTTGTTTAAGTGCAAATGGATGTTGCCTTTGACAGATCAAAGGTTGTTCGAAACATGGCACGGTGTCATAACTTAGACTCGATAAAACATGCAATTTCAAATCAAAACGCGTTGAGGAATTGACTTGAAAGGGGGTACTGTTGTCACTAGTTATGAAACTAGGGTAAGGTTTGTGGTTACTAGGGTTCAAGGGTAGTATTTCTTGAGTTGGTCTAGGTTGGTCGGGTTTGTGAAATCCTCCCCGTCTAGGTCACTCAGTCTCACTGCGCCTCCCAAAAGTATTTTCTTGACCAGATATGGCCCGGCCCAATTGGATTTGAATTTCCCATTCGAATCGACGGGTAATGGTGCTCGAACCGACTTGAGGACCAAGTCTCCTTCTTTGATGTTTCTGGGTTTGACTTTTTTGTTGAATGCCCATTGTATACGTCGTTGGTATACCTGGACGTTGTGCAAGGCATTGAGTCGCCGTTCGTCAAGGAGTGTGAGTTGTTCGAACCTTCGACGGGTCCATTCTGCCTTAGGAACTTTACTTTCCAGTAGGATGCGTAGAGATGGGACCTCTAACTCTCATGGTTGTACTGCCTCCATACCGTATGCTAGGTAGAAGAGGGTCGCTCCTGTTGGTGTTCGAATGGAGGTTCTGTATCCCCAAAGTGCGAATGGGAGTTTGCTCGGCCAACTGCGGTAATTGTCTTGCATCTTTTTTATAATGGTGACAAGAGTTTTGTTTGCTGCCTCTACAGTTCCGTTGGTTTGGGGACGATAGGGGGATGATCGAGGTCGTTTTATTTTGTATTTATCCACCAAGGCTTGTGTTTCCGCCCAGAAGTGGGAGCCTTGGTCGCTGATGATTTCATGGGGTACCCCATATCTGCAGATGATGTTGTCCCGGATGAACTTGGCCACTTGTTTAGCGGTCAAGACTGCATAGGACTGTGCTTCTACAGATTTGGTGAAGTAGTCGATGGCGACAAGGACAAAGCAATGCCCTTTGGTGCCTATCGGGTTAACTTTTCCGATGATGTCGTTGCCCCAGGTTGAGAAAGGCCAGGGTGATGTCATGGTGTATAAAAGGGATGGTGATATGTGTTGTATGTTGGCGAAGATTTGGCAATTGTGGCATTGTTTGACGTAGTTTCTGCAATAAGCTTCCATGGTGGTCCAGTAGTAGCCTAACCGCATGATTTTTCAGGCTAGCATCACTGCGCTCATGTGAGGACCGCATTCTCCGTCGTGGACCTCTCCCATGACTTTTTTGGATTTGTGGTGATCAATGCAAAGGAGAAGGATCCCTTGGGGTGTTCTTTTGTATTGTTTTTCTTGGTTTATCACGAATTGTGATGCAAGTAAACGGACGGCTCTTTGTCCTCTTTTATCAGAGATGGGAGGGAATTCATTTTTGGTTTTGTAGTTGAGGATGGCTTGGTACCACAGTTCGACATGGTTTTCCTCGTCGTTGTTGATGGCGCAGATGTGAGCTGGATCGCTCCTTTTCTCGACACATAAGGGCATCGATGTCATGTCGTCAGGTATGTTGACGAGCGCGGCAAGTTTTGCTAGGGCATCTGCAAATTGATTTTCCTCTCGTGGTAAGTGAAACTAGTCGACTTGGTCGAAGAATTCGGCTTCTTGATTGATTTTTGCTTAGTAGGGTGCTAAGCTATCGCTTCGGATTTTCCATGATCCGGACACCTTATTTATGATAAATGAGGAATCGCCGTGGACCCTCAATTTATTGATGCCAAGTGTTATGGCTGCTTGTAGGCCGATGAGGCATGGTTCGTATTCGGCGGCATTGTTAGTTACGGCGAAGTCTAGCTTGACTGAGATCAGAACATGTTCTCCTTCCGATGATATTAGAAGGGTTCCTACCCCGAAGCCTCTCAGGTTTGATGCACCATCGAAGTATAGGTCCCATGCGTCGGTGTCGGCACAAAGGATGTCTTCATCAGGGAGTGACCATGTGTCTGTCGTTGGATCCTCGTTGACGGGATTTTTTGCTAGGAAATCGGCGGCTGCCCTTCCCTTGATAACCTTGAGGGGTATGAATTTGAGGTCAAATTCAGATAACATGAGTGTCCATCTAGACAGCCTTCCGTTTAGTATGGGTTTTTCAAAGATGTATTTGACCAGGTCTATCTTGGAGTAGATGTGAACCGTGTAGCTGAGCATATAATGTCGCAGCTTCTTTGTCGACCAAACCAAGGCAAGGCATGTCTTTTCCAGTTGGGTGTACCTTGTTTCGTATTCGACGAACTTTTTGTTTGAATTATTAATCTCATTACTTCGACATATTCATATATGTGATATTTAATTTAGTCATAAAATTATATCTAGATCTTATGCATGCAAACATAAATAGAAATAGAGAAGAAATCGTCTTTCTTACTATGGAATTTCGGATTAAGGGGCACAAGTAAGATCTCCTTCTTACTTGGTCTTGAGCTTTCCTTATATGGATGAACAAAGATTCAAGCTTAGAATCCCTCCCAAAGATGAATACACAAGATAACCTCTTAATAGATTAATATTACTTGATCTAGAATAATAATAATCTTACTAAAATTGACCCAAAATATTTGTTTTGTCCTCTTGAAATTTCGGCCAAGAGAGGATGAATATTGAGAGATTTTATTTCTCTAAGCTTTCATAAATTAGAGAGAATTTTTATTTTCTTACACTAGAAAATGATTCAAGTTGTGAATAATGAATTAGAGAGAAAAACTCTCTATAATTGCCCTTAGAAAACCGGGTATGGGGGGGAAGGGGTCGGCAAGGGCCAATGCATGACCAAGATACTTTTCACAAAAGCAACTAGGTGTGCATGGCTAAGAATTAGGTTTTATGATTATGCTTTCCACTTAAACATAATTAACATAATTTAAACCTAATACTCCCTCTTTATTTTCGGCACTTACATAAAATGGGAGGTCTATTTTATATTTTGTCATTTGTCAATTGTCACATGTCACTAGTCATGTGTAATTGTAATGTATTTTTAACATATTAAAATCAACGTATTAATAAAAATATGTCATGTACAAAATCGACTTAGTAATTCATAATTACTTGTATCAAAACAGTTTACCAATTATAAATCAAAATGTCTTGTATTTATAATAAATTATTCATTCAGTTTCAATTGTTTCGTAAACAACAATTTTATCTAAGCAATAAAACAATTTGATTACTTAGACCGTATCTTTATTTGATCGAATTACAATAAGACACGTCAATAATACTCACAAAATCGTCCGTCAATTTTAAGCAATTTAATTAACCCGTATCATCATACGATCAATTAAATAATCAATTAAGAGTGTTACCCTTTAGGTATGACCTAAGGGGATCAACTGATCACCACCGTCGCACGACAGTAATGTCAAACTCTAGTCAGCCAATCATTAACGATATGTGTGGACCAGTTCACTGTAAAATATTACATCCCACATGTATTCTTAAAATGAGATTTAAGCATGTGATCATCATGATCGACAGTTGTGATCGCATTATTGTCGGAGGACACTTAATCCAACAATCTCCCACTTGTCCTCGACAAGTGTGCGTCACCAATTCTCTTGTCCTATTACTATCTCCCACTCAGTGCAAGGTGTCTTTCAGGTCGTACTTGCAAGTGATCATATCGAGAGTGGTTTCCTCGATCTGGAGAATAACTGATTGACCGGATTTATCTAACATAGATACCTTCCAAGTGTGGCCACGCATTTCGAGTTCATTACTCCTCAAGTGACCTTGAGATATTGTTATAACCCTGACAAGAGGGGGACAATTCCTATCGCACTTATTCCCTTCGACTAGCCACAGCCATCATAACCCAAAATATGCCCATTTGACCCCATTTACGAAGGTCGTAGTAACATAAATCAAAGATAATCTGAAACTGTGCCACCTTAGGCGAACAGTCTTTAGTTAAAAGAATCGACTCATTAGAATACTATAGTAGCTCTCGCCACGACCAGGCTATATAAATTTGCCAGAACTCTATAAGCGGTCATAAGGCCCGACATAGTGTTCCTAACAGTCTGGCTATGTGATCGACTAGTCATCTCACATGACTCTATGGCACTTGAACTTTCCATCAATCGCATCACACTCTAGTCACTTCGAGACGTCACCTCATACAAGTGACTATGGGCGAATACTATGTAAATTCGTGTTCACTTTAACGGGGTTCAATTGTCACTACAACCCGTTTGGATGTAACAATGTATAAAAAAAAAGATAAAAGACAAATGTGATTATGAACATGAACAAAAACAACACTTTTAATTTCATTTCAAAATCTAACACAAACTAGGTACACGTTTAACACCCATGGACACCATATGTCCATTGTGTTTAGCCTGCGATAAAGGCTTTGTGAGCGGATCGGCTATGTTGTCATCCGTCCCAACCTTACATATCGCAATTTCCTTTCTTTCAACGAAATCTCTAATTACATGATATTTTCTAAGTACATGTCTAGATCTATTACTAGACTTTGGCTCCTTAGCTTGGAATATCGTCCCACTATTATCACAATGGAGAGTGATGGGATCATTGGCGGTAGGTACTACTCTTAGACCTTCCGTGAATTGCCTGATCCATACAGCTTCCTTGGCAGCTTCTGATGCTGCAATGTACGCAGCCTCCGTTGTTGAATCCGCAGTCACAGCTTCCTTGAAGCTTCTCCAGCTAACAGCCACCGCCATTGAGCATGAAAACGAAACCAACTTGTGATTTCATGTCATCTCTATCCGTTTGGAAACTTGAGTCCGCGTAACCATTAACACGGAGCTCGGTGTCTCCTCCAAACACTAAGATGGAATCCTTAGTAATTCTCAAGTACTTAAGGATGTTCTTGACGACTATCCAGTGACTCTCACCTGGATTTCCTTGATATCTACTCGTCATGCTCAAGGCATACGAGACATCAGGACGTGTGCATATCATGGCATACATGATTGATCCAACAGAGGAAGCATAAGGGATCAACTTCATGCATTCAACATGATGGGGTTCGGAGGGCGATTGAGACTTGCTCAATATTGTCCCAGTTACCATAGGTACCAATCCCCTTTTTTATTTGTCCATGTTGAAACGTCGAAGAATATTATGAACATAAGATTCTTGAATTAGTGCCAATATCCTCTTGGATCTATCTCTATGGATTCGGATAACTAATATGCATTGTGCCTCTCCTAAATCCTTCATTTGGAAGTGGTTACCTAACCAGTTCTTAACGGAAGACAACATCGGAATATCATTTCCAATGAGTAGTATGTCATCGACATACAAGATTAGGAACACAACATTGCTCCCACTAAATTTCATGTATAAACATGGTTCCTCAACACTTCGAGTGAAACCATTCTATTTTATCACATGATCGAATCGATGATTCCAACTTCTAGATGCTTTCTTAAGGCCATAAATGGATCTCTTAAGTTTGCACACTTTGTTAGGATTTTTAGAATCGACAAAACCTTCGGGTTGTATCATGTACACCTCCTCTTCTAAATGCCCATTTAGAAAAGCGGTTTTGACATCCATTTGCCATATTTCATAATCATGAAATGCGGCAATCGCTAACAAAATCCGTATGGATCTTAGCATGGCTACGGGGGTGAAGGTTTCATCATAATGGAGACCTTGGACTTGGGTAAATCCTTTTGCCACTAGCCTAGCTTTGTAGACATCATCATGTCCTTCTATGCCATTCTTGACCTTGAAAATCCATTTGCATTGAAGAGGTCTTGCCCCTTTAGGCAAATCCACCAAGTTCCAAACTTGGTTTTCATGCATAGAATCCATCTCGGACTTCATGGCTTCAAGCCATGAGGAGGAATTTGGACTAGAGATTGCGGCTTTGTAGGTGGCGGGCTCGTCACTTTCCAAAAGCAACACATCGAGTGTTCCATATTCTTCGATAAGTCCCACATATCGATCGGGATGGCAAATAACTCGGCCCGTTCTTCTAAGAGGAGGAGGGATAACCGCGCTAGACGACGAAGGAACATCTTCTTGCGTCTCTACCTCGGTTTGTGGCTATTGAACTTCATCAAGTTCAAAATTTCTCCCACTCTGTCCCTTAGAAATAAATTCTCTTTCTAAGAAGACAGCCTCGCAAGACACAAACATTTGTTTTCTTGAGGCTTGTAGAAGTAATATCCTCGAGAGGTCACGGGGTAACCTACAAAGATGCATTTTTCGGATCTTGGGGCAAGCTTGTTGTCGGTCTTTGCCTTGACGTAAGCATTACATCCCCAAATCTTCATCTAGGATAGATTAGGAACTATTCCTTTCCATATCTCAAATGGAGTCTTTTCGGTTGCCTTTGTGGGACTATTATTCAAAGATATATTTGCATTTTGGATTGCAAATCCCCAAAACGAGTTCGGTAACTCGGTTTGACTCATCATGGATCGAACCATATCAAGTAGGGTTCGATTTCTTCTTTCGGCAACACCATTGAGTTGTGGTGTTCCGGGTGGAGAGAGTTGTGATATAATACCACAACCTTTCAAGTGTGAATCGAATTCAAGGCTAAGATAATCTCCACCACGATCGGATCGTAGTGCCTTTATCTTTTTGTTCAATTGGTTCTCTACTTCGTTTTGAAATTCCTTGAATTTCTCAAAAGCTTCACTTTTATGCTTCATTAAATAGATATACCCATATCTACTCAAGTCATCGGTGAAGGTTATGAAGTAGTCATAATTTCCTCGAGCGGTGATACTCATTGGTCCACATACATCGGTATGTGTGAGTCCCAAAAGTTCACTTGCTCGTGTCCCTTTACCACTAAAAGGATTTCGAGTCATTTTGCCAAGAAGGAAATATTCGCTTGTTCCATATGATTGATAATCAAATGGTGTAATCACATTAGTCGAAATTAATCTTTTGATGCGATTCTCGTTTATGTGACCTAATCGACAATGCCAAATGAACGATTCATTTGGATCACTTGATTTGAGTTTCTTTGATTGAATGTTGTAGATGTCATTAGTCGGATTCGAGGTTTCTAAAATGTAAATGCCATTAATGGAAGGAGCTTGGCCTATAACCAAGTCGTTCCTTGAAATAGTACAACGATTGTTCTTAATGACAAAACAAAAACCGTCCATGTCTAACATAGTGATAGAAATAATGTTTTTAGAAAGTGTAGGCACATAAAAACAATTATGTAAATTCAACTCAAATCCATTAGGCAAAGCTAATACATAAGTTCCCTTGGATTCGACCGCTACTCGAGCTCCATTTCCAAGGCGTAGATCCACATCTCCTTTGCTAAGCCTCTTCACGTCTCTTAACCCCTGTAAATGATTACAAAGGTGAGAACCACAACCGGTATCCAGTACCCATGTCGTAGTGGAAGTATAAATTACATCAATAACATAAATTTCCTTAGGAATTTTACCTTTTCGAATGATGATTCCTTCCCTTATATTTCGCAAATATACGGGACAATTCCTAAGCCAATGTCCCATGCCATAGCAATAATGGCACTCATCTTCAACTTGCTTGAAGTTTTTCCCTTTCTTTCCCTTCTTCCTAAACTTTTTGCCCTTGGAAGCAAGAACTTGATTGCTTGAGCTCTCACTAGTTTTGGCATCTTTCTCTTCCAAAGACAAAGATCCTATATATTTTATGAGGCGGTCTTCCTGAGACTGGCTCACAAGAGATCTTGTAGTAGTAGGAAGTTTAGAAGAAGTGATGAAGTTTATGTTTCCATCTGAACCTATCCCAAAATGAAGTTCTCTAGTAGTGTCGAAATCATTGTTGAATCAAACGTCGTCAAAAACATTGTGGCAAGACTCAATGGTAATCGGTGTAGTAGCGTTTGATGGATTCATTGTAATGAACTACAAGTATGGAGGAAAAGGAAATATTAACATTTGCCTTTTTAAATCATACTTGTAAATATTTTAACAAGATATGAGCATTTATATAGCGACCTCTACCCAACTATTATAAATGATTCCGAGATCCAAATTCATATTAACTTGGGCACGGGGTAGCCGATTCATCCCTTATCAATATAACTCGGTGGATTAACTCTTTAATCGATTCTACTTTTAGAACTCTCGGTCGATAAAATTACTCTAATATTTATCTATAACCCGGAACACGTGCGACTACGGTCACGAATACGTCCGTTGAGATCAATCCAAATTTCAAATAAATGTGTCCATGATCCAAATTCACATAAACTTGGGCACGGGGTAGCCGATTCATCCCTTATCAACATGAATTCGGTGGATAGACATTTATCACCCACTTCCCCTACGTAACAAGGTTTGTATCCCGGTGTGGCCGAGCGCACTCCCTCACGAAATAGGTTTTCATGGTTTCTACTTTCTGGTAAGGCTAAGTCTCAATTGTTTATTTAAGCGAGAGGTCATGTCAATTTATTATCTATCACGTTTTAAGTGAACTAAAGCGGTGAACTATGATAATTTTAATTGACACGGTCGATTAACTCGATTAAATGATGATGCTTGTTTTAGTTATGGCGATTTAGCGATGCATGCAACATATAAATAAAATGCAAAGCATAAATAAAATCCTAGTATGGCCTTCCTAGAATAGTAAATCTAATAAACTATTACAAATTCGGAAACCAACTCATTTGGTCCCTTGAACTTCGGCCTTGGCACGCATTTCAAGGCAATACTTTCTTTAATGGATCGTCTTCTCGAGTGGCTCCGTCTTCAAGGAACTCCGGAATAAATAAATTACATAATAAATTACATAATTTCCTATTATACATTTGTAATTAAAATAAAATAAATCTATTAAAATTACAAAACGGTGATACGAGATCACAATAAATTACAACCGAATCGATATTCCCATACATTTCGGGTAATATCAATTAAAAACTAAGGCCATGCTAAGTAAAATTACATAATTCAAAAATTACATAAAATTAAAATATGACAATCATAAATAAAATACAGCATTATAATATGTATGAACATGCCAAATTTTATGCTAAATCGCCTTTAAGGAGCCAATATCGTATATTAATTGGGTTTTACGGATTTGCGTGATTTAACCTTTTAAAATCACAATAATTACATAAAATCATATTTATGTACAAGTTAATTACCCTAACCATCTTACGACTCAAAATTAGTCTCCACTAATATTTGACAATAATTAGCCTAGATTTCTTAATATTGTTCATAAATGGACCTAAAATACAAAATAATGTCATAAACTTCAAATTAAATCATAAAAATTTCAAATAAATTCAAAATTTGAAATATAAACTCATGAACATTCTAGAAAAATACCATGACACTCATAATGTTCAAAAACGTAGGTTAAAAATTTCGAAAATTTATCGAGAAAAACAATGTTGCGGTTTATCGATTTTAACAATTATCACCATAAAAATATGAGAAAAATTATTTTTATCAACTTTTCACTTTTAGATCTGAAATATATGATAAAATTCAACATGTGATGTTTTTCCTTAGTCATGAAGTATGTTTTAGCAATTTTTACTAATTAAAGTCACTATTTATGTGATTTTTCATCAAAAATTCATAAATCATGCATAAAGACTTCATTATAGCCAAATATTTTACACACATCTTATAAAATTGCATGTGATAACATACTAAATTTCCATGACCAGATTCGAAATATAACTCATATTAACCTATTTTCCCATTTAAATACAATTTTAACTTGAAAAATCCATATTTCGAGCATTATAACTCATTTTATTATGAAACTTTACAGGCCATCAGTAGATAATATATGTGAAAACATATCCAAAAACCACTGAAAAAATTAAAGTTTAGCTATATTTAGTCCAAAAAGGACATTTTTATCATAAAAATCACATTTTAATGCCATTATTATGTAAAATGAACAATAAAATCCATAAATAAACCAAAATATCCTAAATACATTTTAGGACCATAAAATTTAACATGCAAATAAATTTCGTGATATTTCATAATAAACACAAATTTATAAGTTTTGTTTGTTAATCTTATAACTCGGAAAAACAATAACCGATTTGCATGCAAACAACCTAAGGCTCATGATACCGCTTGTTTGAATTATTAATCTCATTACTTCGACATATTCATTTATGTGATATTTAATTTAGTCATAAAATTAAATCTAGATCTTATGCATGCAAACATAAATAGAAATAGAGAAGAAATCGTCATTCTTACTATGGAATTTCGGATTAAGGGGCACAAGTAAGATCTCTTTTTTGCTTGTTCTTGAGCTTTTCTTATATGGATGAACAAAGATTCAAGCTTAGAATCCCTCCCAAAGATGAATACCCAAGATAACCTCTTAATAGATTAATATTACTTGATCTATAATAATAATAATCTTACTAAAATAGACCCAAAATATTTGTTTTGTCCTCTTGAAATTTCGGCCAAGAGAGGATGAATATTGAGATATTTTATTTCTCTAAGCTTTCATAAATTAGAGAGAATTTTTATTTTCTTACACTAGAAAATGATTGAAGTTGTGAATAATGAATTAGAGAGAAAAACTCTCTATAATTGCCCTTAGAAAAACGGGTATGGAGGGGGGGGGGGAGTGGCAAGGGCCAATGCATGACCAAGATACTCTTCACAAAAGCAACTAGGTGTGCATGGCTATGAATTAGGTTTTATGATTATGCTTTCCACTTAAACATAATTAACATAATTTAAACCTAATACTCCCTCCTTATTTTCGGCACTTACATAAAATGGGAGGTCCATTTTATATTTTGTCATTTGTCAATTGTCACATGTCACTAGTCATGTGTAATTGTAATGTATTTTTAACATATTAAAAATCAACGTATTAATGAAAATACGTCATGTACAAAATCGACTTAGTAATTCATAATTACTTGTACCAAAACGGTTTACCAATTATAAATCACAACGTCTTGTATTTATAATAAATTTTTCATTCAGTTTCAATTGTTTCGTAAACAATAATTTTATCTAAGCAATAAAACAATTTGATTACTTAGACCATATCTTTATTTAATCGAATTACAATAAGACACGTCAATAATACTCACAAAATCGTCCGTCAATTTTAAGCAATTTAATTAACCCGTATCGTCATACGATCAATTAAATAATCAATTAAGAGTGTTACCCTTTAGGTATGACCTAAGGGGATCAACTGATCACCACCGTCACACGACAGTAATGTCAAACTCTAGTCAGCCAATCATTACCGATATGTGTGGACCAGTTGACTGTAAAATATTACATCCCACATGTATTCTTAAAATGAGATTTAAACATGTGATGATCATGATCGACAGTTGTGATCGCATTATTGTCGGAGGACACTTAATCCAACACTTTTTGTTGATGTAGTAGATGGCTCGTTCTTCGCCATCGACTGTTTGTGCTAGCATTGCTCCCATGGCTGTGTCGGTGACAGTCAGGTATAGGGATAAGGGAATCACATGCTGAGGTGGCATGAGGACAGGAGGCTTGGATATGATCGCCTTTATCCTGTCGAAGGCTTTTTGAAAATCGTCATCCCAATCGGTGTGATCGGAGGCGCGAAGCTTCTTGAAGATTGGTTCACAAATAATAGTGAGCTTGGCTATGAAGCGGCTGATGTATTGGACTTGACCGAGAAATCCCCGAATCTCTTTCTCGTTCTTAGGCTGAGGCATTTGTTGAAGAGCTTTGATTTTGGTAGGATCAATTTTGAAGCCCCTTTTGCTGATGACGTGTCCCAAGAATTTTCCGGAGGTGACCCCGAATGCACATTTTTGAGGATTTGGTCTTATGTTGTATTTTCGAAGGCGAGCGAAGAATTTCCAAAGGGCGCTGATGTGGCCGTCCTACTCTTTTGATTTGACAATCATGGCATCGAAATATACCTCCACTTGTGCATCATGTCATGTAGGAGAGTGGTGGCGGTTCTTTGGTAAGTTGCTCCAGCGTTGATTAGACCGAAGGGCATGACGATGTAGCAATATGTACCCCACTGTGTAATGAATACAGTCTTGTGCATGTCTTCCTCAGCCATTTTGATCTGGTTCTACCCAGCATACCCGTCCATGAATGATAAAAGGGCGTGCTCGGCGGTATTACCCACCAGGATGTCAACATGTGGCAGAGGGAAATCACCTTTTGGACTAGCTTTGTTCAGGTCCCTGAAGTCGACGCAAACCCGAATTCTCCCGTCTTTCTTGGGTACAGGAACTATGTTGGCCACCCAGTCAGAGTATTCGCACACTTTGATGAATCCGGCTTTAAACTGTTTGTCTACCTCTTCCATGATTTTCAGGGCGCATTCGGCGCAACTTCTATTTCACGGGTTTAGCTTTAGGTTTGATGGGTATCCTGTGCTCTGCAATCTCTCTGTCGATCCCAGGCATGTCTTTGTAGGACCAAGTGAATACGTCCTTATATTCGTGTAGAAGGTCGATGAACTGCTGTCTTTCCGAGAGGTCAAGAGTGGTCCCTATCCTAAGTTCTTGAGGTGTGTTGCCGATCCCTACATTGATGGGTTCGGTCTCCTCAATTATAGGGGTCATATCTTCTCGTTTGGCAAGTTCTTTGGCTAGGTGAGGTGGGTAGTCACTCAAGTCAAATTCCTCATATTCGTTCAGAATTGCATTGTTGTTAAATTGAGATGAGTCATAAGCAAACTTAGCGTCATTAAGTCGACTTGAGCGAAAAGCTCTGATAGGGCAGACATCTCATGGGCAGTTAGAGGCGACGTAGTGGAGGAGGTGGCCCCTGGAACAAGCTCCAGGTTTCTATCTTCTGCGGGAGTGGGGATGAGCCTAGTTACCTCGGCCTCTGACGCAGCCACAAGTTTCTGATAAAACAGTGAAAAGGGGACTTTGACTGGGACATCAGGAGCGCTAGGAGCACTAGGAGCTAAGACAGACTCTTACCCAGACTCTGACTCAGACTCAGACTCGGACTCTTTTTCATCTTCACTTCCCTCTTTCCTTCTCCAGCAGTGATCTTGAGAAAGCGGCCTTGACGATCGTTCCACTGACAATTTTCCTCCAGCCTTATGTAGCTTTCTTCGGGTCCGCATCAGAGATTAAGGCAGTGGGATCGAACTGGTTATCCTTTAGAGCAATGTTGATGATGTCCTCATAGCCGAGGTGCTGAATGTTGTCTTCTCCAAAGAGGAGACTCACGGCTTGCCCGTCCAGGCACAGGGTCGACTCAGATTTGGTCGACACAGCTTTGGTGTTGTCGGGGATGAAGTAGCAGTCTTGAAAGACCTCTATGCCCGGGTGTCTGACCTTAGCTACGGGGTCGTAGATTGGCTCAGGAAAGTCGTTGTAGAGCTCGGACTGTTCCTCGGGGACGAAATATCCAATGAGAGTCAAATGGTAGGGACGGAGAATGACTCCGTGCTTTTTGCGCTTCCGTATTAGGAGATTCATTTCCTGGATGTCTTCATCGGTTGGCTCATAGCCTAGCCCGAAGGGGGTTTTGGGGACCTTCGCCTGTTTCATAGGAGGCAAGGTGCCCTTCATCGGATTGAGAGGTAAGCCTGGGAAATAACCCTGGTGCATCAAAATGCGGTTGACTGTGAGGTTCAAGAATGGGTCACAATCGAAGGATGCTGATTCATCGGTTAGGGCATTCATAGCTTGGAATCCCCACATTTCGCTGTCGTCCTCTTAAATGACTTGAGAGGCTAATCCCTTCCTCATGATAGACTTAATCGGGGATGCGGGAATTGTGATTGTTTTCCCGTTAAAAGGGAGCTTGATTTTCTGATGGAGAGTTGAGGTGACGGCCTTGGCGGCGTGAATCCAGGGGCGCCCCAGAAGCATGTTGAAAGAGGTGTCAATATCGACCACTTAAAAAGTGGCTTGTCTTTCCATGGGTCCAGTTGCAATGGTCATGGTGATGAGCCCTGCAACCTTACGACGGGTGTCGTCATAAATGCGTACTCCTTGATTAGTCAGGACTAGGTCAGCTTCCTTGATACCAAGTTTATGAGCCGTCTTAAGGGGAATGACATTAACCGCAGATCCGTCATCCACTAGAACCATGGGCACATTCTTCTTAAAGTATTGTACAGTGATGTACAAGGCCAGACTATGGTTGGCTCCGAATGGAGGGATATCTTCGTCAGAGAAGATGAACGGGTTGCTCAGGTCGGGGAAATCCCTTGTCGTGTGTGCTACCACTTATAAAGGAGAGGAGGTAGAGGGAACCGTGAACTTCCCTAAGGCTTGTAGCAAAGCCTGCCGATGTTCGAATGATGTAGCAATCAGTTGCCAAATTGAAATTTCGGCCTTCGCCTTTTGCAGTTGTTTAAGGATCGAGAATTCGGGAATCTTGGGTTGAGTGTCCACACCTGGGACGACCTCGTAATTAGTTGTTGGATTCGTTATCGTATTGTTCGGATTTTGGTAGGGGCGTCCAGACCGGGTGAGGTGAGCGATCTCTTTTGCTTGTTTGTCCTTTCCCGAAACAATGTAGACATCTTATGCGTCGTCTCTCCAGATACCGTTGATCTCGGGGCCGCGAGGGTACCTTGGAGGGGTATTCCTCGGCGGATAGTTTTTGTAGGGGATGTTCTTGTGGGGGTAGTTTTTGTGGGGTTGATTATTGTGGTTATGATTGTTGTAGGGTTGATTATTTTGGGGTTGATTATTGTGGGGTGCATGCCAGAATGGTCGCGGGAGCAATCCTTTCTGGTAATGGGAGTTTTGGGTGATCGGAGGACCCTCCCTTGGGCGTGGTGTTGGTGTTGGCGGGTTGAAAATCAGCCGGTGGTAGGCGTCCTCAAGTCGGGTGATCCTTTCGGAGAGACTGGCTATGGCTTCTTCAACCTATGGGAACATGGTCAGCACGGTTACGGCGCTGAACACAAACATCCCTTCCGGGGTGTCCTTTTCCAAGGTATTCAACTCGTCATCAATAGGTAGGGTGAGGTGTGAGCAATCCAGGGTTGGCTCGTCATCAGAGATGGCATGGATTCCCAAGGGGTTGTCTTGTTATTTGGTTTTGTTGGTGGACGTAAAGGTAATTCCCCTTTCTCAATCATATCCTGAATGGCATGTTTCAGTTTAAAGCAGGCTTCCGTGTCATAACCTTTGCCCTGGTGGTATTGGCAGTAGGCATTGGGATTCCAGAAATGGGTTTTCTTGGCCTCGGACAGGTCAAGAGTGGGCTCAATTAGCTGTAGTTTCCCTTGGTCCATGAGTCTTTTTAGGGCGCTGGCATAGGTTGTTCCCAAGTTTGTGAATACCCTTTGAGGATGCTCAGTTTTCTTTGTGGTTTTTGTTTGTCTGACCATAAGGACGAGATCCGGTTGATGTAGATCCTTGATAGCCCCTACCAGCGGTTTTGGCTAGAACGCCCTTGCGGAGATCATCTTCAATGCGGTTTCCGAGGATTTGTAGGTCTAGAACGTTTTGATGTTTTGATATCTCAGTAGGTTGGCATAAACTAGACGGTGGTTGTTGACAAACTTCTCCACCAGAGTCGATTCACTCGGCTTACTGACCAATTGAGTGCTTACCCTCCTCCAGCGGGTTAGGAATTCTGTGAACCCTTCTTTGTCATTCTGAGTCAGTGATAAAGTTATTTCAGTTGTTGGCCTATCAAAAATAAATCCTAAATTACTACTAACCGGTAGCTAGTGGCAAGAAAGGGTCGAATCCAAAGGGAGGCGAGTTAATTGTTCTAGTTTGCTAATATTTATGTTTGTCTTAAAGGTTATAATTTTATGGGGGTCTGATTGTTTGATTTCTAAACTAATTGCAAGGTAAATAAGACGATATCAATAATAATAATAATAAAGAGTCTAGGGATCGGGTTCACTAGATAGTCATCCAAGGGTAAGATTTAATTCATTGATTGAGCAATTTATATTGTTGAAAGCCATATGATCGGTCGATTATAATATGTCTTTTTAGATCTAACTCAACATGTTATCGCTATCATTAAGTCGGTCTAATTCAATTATCGTGGCCTATACTTGTCTTAACCCGGTAGGTGAAAATCCTAGTTTATGCAAGACTAATTAATCAATTCTGATCAGTAATTAACTAATTAGAAGTAAGACAATAATTGAACAACAATCAAAAGAAACTAAGGGGCGGCATAAATATGTATATAATTATGACTCATCAAACTCTCCCAAACCATCTATTTGCTTGTCCTCAAGCAAAGCATCACACAATTACAAAAGATAATCATACAAATGGCAAACAAATAACTCAGAGCTAATGCTGATGGACATACAAATCCCAAGCTATCCATATCAGTAACAAAGTAATGACCAAAGTGTGCCAATAAAACTAATTCAAAGGTACGGGAAATAGAAAATGTAACACCCCGTATTTTATAATAATATTTTATTATAAAAGTATTTTATTAAATTAATTATTTCGAAGTGTATTAATGTATTTTGGAAATATTTATATTTATCGTCTTCGTTCTCTATTTTATTATTTCTCATTTTAATCTACTTTTGATTGGGTTAAAATGTCCGTGCACGATTTGATTATTTTAATTTAATAACTACATTTCTTATTTAAGCTCTCTTGACGTTTTAATATGGTTCAATCCGATTTGTAATCAGATAATCCATTGTATAAGCTAATGGAGCCAAAGCACATTAGTTAATCCCCTTATAAATAGAAATTAACCTAGCAAGCAACTAGGTCAATTTATTTGTTGGTGCGTAAGATTCCTGCCGCACGCCTCCCTCCTTTTCTCTCTTTTGTTCTTCTTTTCTCCCTTTGACTCCATTGTTGAATATCTTTTCTTGTTCCAAACTCATACACAAATTATATTTTCATAATCTTTGCTCTTACCTCTACAACATATTATTCTCCATACATTTTATGAGAATTATTTGTATGGACCTTTAGACCTACCTTTAAGGTCTCTTATTTTAATGGGTGAAGAAGAAGAATAGTCTTTCATGGCGTTTTCAAGGGTTTCGGTATGTGCTTTTATTTTGTGTCGCTTTTCGGGATGTTGACACGAGTTGGAGACAAGACTTTGTTGGTCGTTTTCTTTATGGAGGTTTTCATTAATTGCTAATAAAGTAACTAGGTGTTTCTCTTTTAATTGTGTTTATGCCAATTGATATAATTAATATGATTTAATGAATGTTTTGTATGATTAGTACATGTTTGATTGTTTATTATCATGTTAATTATGTTTTCTCATGTTTGTATATGTTTCAATGCAATAATTATATATCGTATGTTGTTTATATGTTTATTATGGGTGTCATGAGCGTAATTGGGGTTTCCGAATCAAACCCTAGTGGCGGCATGATAGGCGGCCAAGAGTTCTCTCCAAAGTTATAGCTAAAGCTAGTATAACCTTGATGATGATTCAAGTGTTATATCTGAAGTTAGTACCACTTTGGGTCGTTACTCTAGTTATGGCTGTTTGAGGTATAACCTTGGAAATATGAATCCAGGTTATAGCTAAAGTTACTATAACATTGAAGTACGAGTTAAGGTTATAGCTGAAACTAACATAACCCTTAAATTATGGCTCAAGGTTATAGTTGAGACTAGTATAACTTTGAGTTGCGTATCAAGGTTATGGTTGAGGTAAGTATAACTTTAAGTTATATATGTTGAAGTTATAGTCGAGGCTACTATAACCTCACATCTATAGTTCATGTTATGACTTAGGTTACTACAACATTGGTTGTCTATACTTGTTTCATATGTTATGTGATGTTCAATTGTTATTATATAACGCTATGTTGCATTTGTCGTCGGTTACTCTTGTTCATATGATAAGTGGGTTAGTCAGTTATACTATCCTATGAGTTGAGTCGTGATGTTGTTCACGCATGTTAGTACAGTCAGTTATACTGTGCATTTGTTTGTTGGCTGGTTTGAATAGATGACGATAGTATCAGTTATATACTAACGGAATGAACTAACGCGACCCGTTGATGCGGGATTTATTTTGGTCTATGTTCGGGGGTGGCCAGAGTCGTTAGTTATACGCTCTGGGTCCCGAGTGTCATTCGGTGTACAGTTATTGCATTGAGAGGTCTGGCTAGGTCTTAGGCATATAGGCAGTAGTGATACGCTATACATAGTACCGTGGAGGCAGTGGTGATACGCTCCACACCAATGGAGGCAGTGGTGATACGCTCCGTCAGTCAGAGGCAGTGGTGATACGCTCTGACAAGTTAGAGGCACTAGTGGTGATACGCTCTAACGGGCGTTCGCTCTATTCGCTATGCTTTGTTGCTAGCTTTGTGCCTTCTGTTTCTGTGGATTGTGTGTTACCGTATTCGCTATGCTTTGATGCTGGCATTGTGCCTAAGTTCTTATGAGTCGTGTGCTACAGTGGTTATAAGTGTACATGGTCTAGTTCTTGCATATGGCTCAGGTTTGCATGATTCCGTCTAAGATTGATAAGTCATGGTAAGCTTTATTGAGTTTTCATGAGTATAGATGATCTCACATGTTTACTGGTTTTACATTTCATTTGTTAATGATTGTTGGTTATATTCAATAGTTGTAAACATGACTGGGAGAGCATCTAGTTACTCCCGACTGATTGTCAACCCCCATTCTCAGGTTGTTCAGATGTCGCTGGTTGGATGATGTTGTTTGGGATGCATCTAGGGGCGAGACGAATAATAAATTAGGAGTTTTATTTTATGTTTTGAG
Organism: Silene latifolia; assembly: GCF_048544455.1. Taxonomy (NCBI): domain Eukaryota; kingdom Viridiplantae; phylum Streptophyta; class Magnoliopsida; order Caryophyllales; family Caryophyllaceae; genus Silene; species Silene latifolia. Next base: position 75,350,467 of record NC_133528.1, read on the forward strand.
AACCTTGAATAATGTAATAGTTTGGTTTTGGATTTAGTAGCGAACCGGATTGGTCAGGTATTTCCGCCTCCTTGACCCTTTTATTAGTATTATACTCTGATATTTACTTTATAGTATGTTTTCCTTTGTTTCATAATCCGGGTTGTTACAGAAAACGTAGCTCAAATCTCATGTCACCGTACTATAGACAAATGCCAAATACCTTTCGATTTTACAAGACAAATTAGTCGGATTCTCGCGGTTACACTCATGCACTCATATGTATGTAAGGGTGAGTTATATGTGAAGATAGAAATAAGTAGAAACACTAACTCGACTTATGAAACATGCATGCAATCTAATGTGATAGAGATTTCCCCAACTAATATGCATCCAATATGTAGACAAAAGTACATGTATCAAGGACAATAAGGGTGGCGAATGGGTTAAAGGGATAGAAAAGGTTTGTGCCAAAGCACGTTATGGATATGTGGAGCTAAGACGGTAGTCGCGGCGCTAAACCAAAACCAAATCTATGATAAAAGCAAACATGAATACAACCCCAATCTAGAGAAATCATCTCAACTTTACAACACATGAGAGTTTATGAGGTACTCTCCAAATATGCATTAGACTCTAGTGACCATCCTTTCGATCCTCTACAAAACCAAATGAAGCAATCAATTTTTATTTTTATTTTTTTCCTTTTCAATTCTCTTTCTTTCTCTTTTTTCTTTCTTTTCTTTTTATTTTGCTTCATATTTTTCTTTTTCCAACACAAGGATAAAACACAATTGCTAAAAAGTACTTTGCTATACCCACATGACAATAACAAGTCCCAATCCCAACCATAATATCAAAATAGACATGATAAACAAGCAACTGCGACTGTCCTGATAAGGTAGACAAATTCTTGGATTGTAGCTAATAAATGTAGGATATGAAATGGCTACAAGGGTTCAAACGGGCTAACAAAACAAGGATAATGTATGGCTTATTTGAACGATAAGAACCGCCTATCCACATGTACTTAGTCAAATGAAAGCAATAAAAGTATCAAGAAATCAATGTCACACTTATGTAGTTTGATATTACACATTTCACAAGGAGAAACCACACTCAAGCCTAATTAACAATTGAGACCAGTTTATTGATGTTCCTGGTCTAGGAAGCTCTATAGACCTCAGAATTTAAGTAGTTTACCAACATAATTGTGTCAAATCTAATTAGTATAAGGCATGTCAGTTCGGTTAAGACTTAAGTTATGAGCTTTGTTTTCATGAATAACGGGTCAAAACAATGTACATGGACAACTAAATAGGATTCAAATGCAAAAACAATGCAATTTAACATCATTGTTATTAAATTCACCAAGACTCGACCTAAAACAAAGGAAAAACATGTTTTTTGTATTTTGAAATTTTTTATTTTTATGGATTTTTTTGATAAAAATGCACACAACAATAAGTAAATCACACAACATAATTGAAGACTTCTCCCCCAAACCTAAATGTCACAATGTCCTCATTGTGACGCCTACAGCATAGTAATCACACAACCAAAATGTTCCAGCAACCTAAAGCACACAACTAACAAAAGGGAATGGAAAAGAAATAAACAACACAATAAAAGAAGGTACAAGGGAAGAGAATACCGGGTAAGAGCAAATGAATTCCCCAAAAACAGCTGCAAAAATAGGGGAGAAAATCAACCGCGCAATTCCTATCATCGTCTGGCTACGTTTTTGTCCCAAAACACGTGGGTACTCGATCGAGCCTGCCAGCACTCGATCGAGTACTCAACTGGCGAGTAAGTTTTTCTGCATTTAAAACAAAACACAATCAATACAACTTAAAGCACGAAACAGTCAATCAAAAAGTAGCGCATGCGCTACACACAAGCATAACTAGCGCCAATAAATAGTCCAAGAGAAAATAAATGACAAAAAAAGTTCTTGCTCATCAAACTCAAAGTCTAATGTAAAATATGAGCAATGTCCATCGTTCTTCAAGTCATCATCACTTGGCAGGAGATAGGGCACTTCATCCGTCATAGGAGCTTCATCAAAAACTTTGACTGGCTCCTCTCTGAAAATCTCAGCTTCCAAAGCATCCAACTCGGCTACTATGTCAACACACTCATCACAGCTATAAACCATCTCAGGAGGAGGCTCATCTCCAAAAATCAGCTTTTCTATCTCATCCACTTCCTTACTCCTTGGATATGACGCAACAGCAGGGGCATCGGGTGGATTCCCGTCAAAACAAAAAGCAAAGGAATCATGAGTAAGTATATCGATAGCATTAAGCATATAACATGGAGTTATTGGGTGGAGACGCTTTATAGCGTTATCAAGAACAAACTTAACAGTATCATCCCCCACTCTTAGTGTTAAACTACCATCCCTAACATTTATGACTGCTCTTGCAGTGTAGAGGAACGGTCTTCCTAGAAAAATAGGGACTTGAGAGTCCTCAGCCATATCCATAACAATAAAGTCAACTGGAATAAAATACTTCCCTACTCTAACTGGCACACCCTCTAAGACACCCATATATTTCTTTAAAGATCTATCAGCCATTTGCAAGGTCATATTAGTGACACGTAGTTGACCCATATTTAACTTTTTGCATACTGAATACGACATGACACTAACAGTAGCCCCTAAATCAAAAAGGGTTTTATCAATAGCTACACTACCAATACGACAAGGAATAGAAAAACTCTCTGGATCCTTTAGCTTTGGTGGTGAGTTAGCTTGTAATGCGGCCGTGCACTCTTGAGTGAATGCTACCATCTCAACTTCATCAAAAAATCGCTTCTTAGATAAGATCTCTCTCATAAACTTAGCATAAGCCGGAACTTAAAATACCAATTCATTAAATGGCACTGTCACTTGAAGATTCTTGACTACCTCCATGAACCTTCCAAACTGTTGTTCAAGTTTAGATTTCTGCAATCTTTGAGGAAAAGGTAGTTTAATTTTAATCGGCTCGGCTTCTTTAGCTTTGATAGACGGTTTGGAAATATTATCGTCAGTTCCATAGGTGACTCGATTGAGTTTAGTGGACACTCGATCGAGTTCAGGGGTGACTCGATCGAGCCCTGAGTGTATTGGATCGAGGAACCTACTTTTGTCGAATGTCGTAGCTGAAACACGCGAAAAATCACCGTCGGGGGGTGCCTCGAACGAGCCTATGGTGTACTCGATCGAGTAGCTTGGTTCCTCAATCAAGCCTTGTGCTACTCGATCGAGCATCCTCTGCAATCCCGTCTTTTTTGCTTTTCTCGCTTTTCTTCAAATCCCATGTTTCAGTTTCATCAATTTCTTTTTCATCGTCACTTAGCTCCAAATTACCCAATCCCTTAGGATGCATATAGGGAACTTCATCATCATTAATGGGCATGTCCGGACCGTGATAAGAAGAATCACTCCTCAAAGAAATAGCATTAACTTGCTCATGTGCTTGTTTACCTTGAGGAGGAAGACCGGACTGTTATGAAGGATTTTGAGCCGCCATTTGAGCAACTTGAGTATCCAACATCTTGTTATGAGCCATTAGTTTAGAGAGCTGAGCCGTTTGCTTTTGTTGAATCATCAAAGTTTGTTGCAATAGAGCCTTCAATTCCGACATCTCATTACTTAGAGCTTGAGGAGGAGGTTGCATCTGTTGAAAACCTTCTTGATTTGGCTTAACAAAATTACTTTGTGGTTAATTGCCACGATTCGGAGGGATAATATAAGCATTCTGCGTCGGAGCTTGAGCAAAAGTATTCTGACTCCTTTCAGGGAAGAAGTTAGAATATGGAGTACCTTGCTTGAAAGACTGGAAGGCATGAACTTGTTCAATAGTACTCAAACACTTGGCCGCAGTGTGGCCATCTATCCTACATCTCTCGCAGGACACTTCTTGTTGAACCATATGAACCGTCTCTTGCTTACCCAAAGACTGAGTAGTCTTCAATTCGGCTATTTGAGTCGTTAGAGCCTCCAATTGCGCCGCAATGACATTGTCTGAACCACTTTCTCTCTTACTTCCTCTGGGGTTATCATACTTAGTTGTATGAGTAGCTATGTGATCGATTAAAATCCATGCATTATCGTCATTAGTATTTTCTTGGAATCTCCCATTAGCAGTTGAATCAAGCAAGGCTCTATGATCATCATACAACCCGTTGTAAAACTGGTTGCAAAGGAACCAAATTTCGAAGCCATGGTGAGGGACGGACCGAATTAGCCGTTTAAAACGAATCCAAGCTTCATTAAAGTCTTTGGTGGGACCTTGCTTAAAACTTAAAATCTGACTTCTAAGAGCATTAGTCTTCTGCGGTGGAAAATACCTCTTGAACAATGCAAGAGCTAGTGAAGTCCTGTTAGTAATTGCGTCAGTCTCCATATCCAAGTCACGTAACCACTCAGCTGCATCGTCTCTCAAACAGAAAGGAAATAAAGTCTGTCTGACTTGATCTTGAGTCACCCCAGCTGTCAAAGGAATAGAGCAACATGTTAGAGTAAGTGTCCTCGACAATAGTGCGATCACATGTTTAAATCTCATGATAAGAATATGCAAGGGATGATTCAATTATATAGTCAACTGATCAACATTAATCGGTAATGATTGGCTAACTAGAGTTTGACATTACCGTCGTTTGAAGGTGGTGATCAGTTGATCCCTTAAGGTCACACCTATAGGACAATTCCCTTAATATATAAGTTAATTAATTGTATATCGATACAAGTTAATTAACTTCTTAAAATTGAACAATTTGTTTTGTGAGTAAGAATGTTTATATATTATTGTAATTCTATTAAATAAGATTCATTTTAGTAATTAAAATGTTTGTATTACTAAAATTTTATTATTGTTTATGAAACAATGGAGATAAGAATGAATGGTTAATTATAATTACAAAATATTGTGAATTATATTAACATGACTCGTTTTATGCCATGTAATTATGAATTACTAGACAATTTGTTATTTGTGATTTATTTAATTTATATAATGATATTTAATTGTAAATATGCATTAAATTGATTATTAACATGTTACGTGCTACATGTTACATATTGTATGACCATATTACAAATAACAAATTGACAAACATAAAATGGATGTCCATTTTATGGGTGGACCGAAAAATTGGAGGGTTTTGGGGTTAGTGGGTGTTTTATTTTAATTGTTAAAATTAGACACAATCATTACCTAAAAACTAGCCTTGCATACCTATCATTTTGAGAAGAAAAAAAGCAAAAGGTGAAGGCCATGCATTGGCCTTCTACACCTCCCCAAACAAACACCCCCTCCATATAATGAGAAAAGTGTTCTCATTTTTCCCAAATGAAATATTAACATTCTTATATGATCATTCTCACACATCTCGAAAATTAGTTTTAGATCTCAAATTGTTCAACCAAATTCTAATATCACATTATATTATTACTAGAGTAGTAATACAAATATTATTAGAATCTTTAAGGAAAACTAGTATATTAATCTAGTTAATTAATATATTAGTATTAAGGTTTTTGTTTTGGGTGCAACAAAAGGAGAATCTCTACACTTGAGATTTGTTTTGGAGGATCATCCATAATCTTTAAGCTCAAGAACAAATAAGGAAGGTGTCCTTATTTGTGCCCAAAATTTTGAACCATTTACAATGTAAGGAGCATTGTTTTCTTCTTTATCTCTTCATTTTTGTTATGAATGCACTAGACTCTAAATGACTTTAGTTAAAGTGTTCGTTAGTTCACCATTAGAAATGTCTAATAATAGAAATATGAATCAAACAATTAGTATCAGAGCATAGGATGTTGCATACATAATCGATTTATAGTTTTTTCGAATTATAAGTAACTTAAATAAAACTAATAATTTGTGATTTATTAGATAATGTCACAAAAAAATATTGCATGTTATATATTCTGGTCCTAAAATGTATTTAGGTCATTTTGATGATTTATGGTATTTTATTGCTTATTTTAATGATTTTTAGTGATTTTATTACATTTTAATGGGTAAATTGGTATTTAAAATACTAAAAATAGTTAGACTTCGTTTCTGATCTTGAAATTTTTATATGACCTCACATGCATATTTTACTTATTGTATGTCAAATTTCGTATAAATTTGATTTATGTTGCATGATTTATGATTTTTATGAGATAAAAATGGAATAAATGGAGGTAAAATGGTTAAAAATAGTTAAACTTCGAAATAGCCAATGAAATTTTAATATGTTGTCACATGAACATTTTACTCACTGTGTATAAAATTTAAGATGAACTTGATTTATTTTCCATGATTTATGAATTTTTAGTGTAAAAATTACATAAATAGTGACTATTTTAGCAAAAAAATAGCTAAAATGAATTACATGGCATAAAAAAATTATTTTAGGTTGAATTGTTATCCCACATATCAGATCTAAAGTTGAAATTATTAGATTAATTTTCATATGCTTTAGATGTTTTATTTGATAAAACCGATAAATCGCAACTATATTTTTCTCGAAATAAATTCGAAAATTTTAACCTTGATTTTTGATATTATGAGTGTAATGGATATATTCCAGAATGTTCAAAATTTCAAAATTCAAATTTTGAAATTATTGTAATTTAATTTAGCATTATTTCATAAACGTTATGATTTTAGGGTCAAATATGAGTATAAATATTATATCAAGTTGAATTATTGTCAAAAATTGAGTGATGACTAATTTTTGAGTCCTAAGACAGTTAGGATAATTAACTTGGGCTAAAATTAGATTTTAGTATTATTTTGCGATTTTAATAAGTTACAAATCGTGAATTTCCATAAAACCGGGTTATATGTACGATAAGTTTAAATAGGGCGATTTGGCACATAACTTGGCATGATAGATACATATTATAATGCTGAATATTTCATTGATGAATGTCATATTTTATTTATGTAATTTTATCATAGTATGGCCTTAGTTTTAATCGATATTTCCCGTAATGTAAGGGGATATTGATTCGGTTGTAATTTAATGTGATCTCGTATCACTTTTATTTTTACTAGTTTTTCATATTACAAATGTATAATAGGAATAACTATGTATTTTATTATTATTTGTAATTCCGGAGTTCCTTCAAGACGGTCCATTCGGAAAGGCGTTCGACAAAGACAGTGTTCTTGGGAGGCATGCCACTTGAAGATTCAAGGGACCAAAGGAGTTGGTTTCCGAATTTGTAATAGATTATTTGATTTTCTATTATTAGGAAGGCCATACTAGGAATTTCTTATTTGCTTTTCATTTCTTTTAATATGTTACATACATTGCCAAATCGCCATAACAACACATGCATATCATATCGAGTCTTCCACCGTGTCAATTATAATTATCGACAATTCGACTTTTTAGCTCACTTAAAAATTGATAGATAATAAATTGACAAGTCATTCACTTTTAAAGGATTGAGACTTAGCCTTACCAAATAGTAGGAGCCCATGAATCTCAATTTCATAAGGGGTACAATACGATTTTTCGGGGTACTTCAATTGACGTTGGGTAATAAATAGTTATTACACTTCGAAAATTTGGTTGGTCTCAATGAAAGTATTTGCGATCGTAGCCGCAATAGGTTCGGGCTAAAGATGAACTTAACGTAAATTCATCGACCGAGAGTTCTAATTGTAGAATCGGTTAAGAGGGTTAACCCACCAAGTTATATTAGTAAAGGTTTAGAGGGCTCGTTTGCTCACATCCAAGTTAATATGAATTTTGGGTCTCGGAATCATTTATTATAGTTGGGTAAAGGTCATTATATAAATGCTTTACTTGTCAAATATGTTTACAAGTATTATGACGATAAATGTTAATTAATTTCCTTCATATCCGTTTTGTTGTTATCTTTTACCGTAATGGATTCATCAAACTCATTAACACCGATCACTATTGAATCATGTCACAAATCGTTCGGCGAAATTTGCTCACTAAACAACCTTGATACGACTAGAGAAATTCATTTTTGGCATTGGTTCCGATAGAAGTCTTAACTTTATTACTACTTCCTCACCTCCTATCATATCTAGCAACTTAGTGGATAAGTCTTGTGAAGACAACCTCACTAATACCATGAGATCCTTGTCTTTGGAAGCAAGGAGAAATGATGAAGCTAGTGGGAGTTTTAGCAAAAAGCTTGCTATCAAGAAGAGAAAGTTCAAAAGGAGGAAGAAAAGTAATAGGTCTAATTCAAACCATTGGGATTTAATGGCTAGTGGGACTACCAATAATATATGCCTTTATTGTCATGGCATGGGCCATTGGGTGAGGAATTGCCCCATCTTTTGGGAGATATCAATGATGGACTTGACGTTCCACTTGGTAATAATTCTTCCAAAATCTTTGTTATTGATATAAATTATACTTCCACCTCAACATGGGTATTGGATACCGGTTGTGGTTCTAACCTTTGTAATCATTTACAGGGGCTTAGAAACTTGGAAAAGCTAAACAAGGGTGATGTGGATCTCCGACTAGAAAATGGAGCTAAGGTAGCCGCCACTTCAAGAGGGACTTATGTACTTGTTTTAACTAATGGCTTTGAGTTGTACTTGTATAATTGTTATTTTGTACCTTCTTTATCTAAGAACATCGATTCCGTTGCCATGTTAGACATGGGAGGTTTTTATTTTGCTATTAAGAACAATTGTTGTGTAATTTCTAGAAGTAAATTGGTCATAGGCCAAGGCACTTCAATTAATGGCATTTATGTTCTTGAAACTTTTGACTCAAGCAAAGATATCTATAACATACAATCCAAAAGACTCAAAACAAGTGACCCAAATGAATCGCACATTTGGCATTGTCGATTAGGTCACATAAATGAGAAACGCATTAAAAGGCTAGTGTCGACTGGAATTATTAGACCATTTCATTTCCAATCATATGGAGTATGCGAATCTTGTCTCCTTGGCAAAATGATTCGTGCCCCTTTTAGTGGTAAAGGGACAGGAGCAAATGATTTATTGGGACTAATACATACCGATGTATGTGGTCCAATGAGTATCACCGCTAGGGGAAATTATGACTACTTCGTCACTTTTACCGATGATTTAAGTAGATATGGGTACGTTTACTTAATCAAATATAAAAGTGAAGCATTTGAGAAATTTAAAGAATTTCAAAAGGAAGTAGAGAACCAATTGAACAAAAGGATTAAAGCACTACGATCCGATCGTGGTAGAGAATATCTTAGCCATGAATTCGATTCTCACTTAAAGGATTGTGGTATTGTATCACAACTCACTCCACCTGGCACACCTCAACTCAATGGTGTTGCTGAAAGGAGAAATCAAACCCTACTAGATATGGTTCGATCTATGATGAGTCAAACGGATCTACCAGATTCATTTTGGGGTTTTGCGATTCAGACGGCCATAAAATCATTAAACCAAAGTCCAACCAAAGCTGAAGATAAGACACCTTATGAGATATGGAAGGGAAAAGTCCCAAACTTGCCATATATAAAAATTTGGGGTTGTGATGCTTATGTAAAGAACAAGTCTACCGAGAAGTTAGCACCCAAATCTGACAAGTGTTACTTTGTAGGTTATCCTAAGGACACTCGTGGATATTACTTCTACAACCGTCATGAGAACAAAGTGTTTATGGCTTATGAGGCTGTCTTTCTAGAATTGGATTACATTTCTAGGAGACAGAGTGGGAGAAAATTTGAACTTGATGAAGTTCAAGAACCACAAACTAGAGAAGAGGCGCAAGAAGATGTTCCTTCATCGTCTAATGAAGTTGTTGTTCCTTCCGAACCTAGGAGGTCAGGTAGAATTAGTCACCAACCCGATAGATACATGGGTATCATCGAGATGGACGACGAAATAGACGTCTTAGTTTTGGAAAGTGACGATCCCGCAACCTACAAAGCTGCAATTTCTAGTCCGAATTCAACTTTATGGCAAGAGGCCATGCAATCCGAAATAAATTCTATGCATGAGAACCAAGTATGGGACTTGGTTGATTTGCCTAAAGATGTGAGACCTCTTCAACGCAAATGGATCTTTAAGGTAAAGAATGGTATAGAAGGGCATGATGATGTCTACAAAGCGAGGTTAGTTGCAAAAGGTTTCACCCAAGTTCATGGTTTACACTATGATGAAACCTTTGCCCCCGTAGCCATGCTTAGATCTATTCGGATTATGTTAGCGATTGCCGCTTTTCATGATTTTGAAATATGGCAAATGGATGTCAAAACCGCCTTCCTAAATGGGTATTTAGAGGATGAAGTGTACATGACACAACCAGAGGGTTTTGTACATCCTAAAAATCCTAACATGGTATGCAAACTTAAGAGATCCATCTATGGTCTTAAGCAAGTATCAAGAAGTTGCAATCATCGTTTTGATCATGTAATAAAAGAGAATGGTTTCACTCGAAATGTCAAGGAACCATGTTTATACATGAAGTTTAGTGGGAGCAAAGTTGTCTTCCTAATCTTGTATGTAGACGACATACTACTCATTGGTAATGATATACCAATGCTTACCTCTGTAAAAGGGTGGTTAGTGAATCACTTCCAGATGAAAGATTTAGGAGAGGCACATCGCATATTAGGTATCCGGATCTATAGAGATAGAACTAAGAGGATATTGGCACTAAGTCAAGAGTCTTATATTGATAAGGTTCTTCGACGTTTCAGCATGGACAAATCCAAGAGGGGTTTTATTCCAATGGGTAGTGGGATTAGATTGAGCAAGTCTCAAACACCCACAGAACCTGAAGATGTTGAATGCATGAAATTGATCCCTTATGCTTCCGCCATTGGATCAATCATGTATACCATGATATGTACTCATCCTGATGTATCGTATGCTTTGAGCATGACAAGCAGATATCAAGCCAAACCAGGTGAAAGTCACTGGATAGCCGTCAAGAATATCCTTAAGTACATGAGAAGGACTAAGGATTCATTCTTGGTGTTTGGAGGAGATTCTGAGCTAAGTGTGAAGGGTTACACCGACTCGAGCTTTCAAACTGATAGGGATGATTTGAAATCCCATACTGGCTTTGTTTTCATGATTAATGGTGGTGCGGTTAGCTGGAGGAGCTTCAAAGAGTCGGTCATTGTGGATTCTACAACGGAGGCTGAGTACATTGTAGCATCAGAAGCTGCCAAGGAAGCCGTGTGGCTTAGGCAATTTTTGGAGGAGCTAAGGATAGTTCCTACTGCCAAAGATCCTATCACGATCTTCTGTGATAATAGTGGGGCTATCTTTCAAGCTAAAGAGCCCAAATCTAGTAACAAGTCTAGACACGTACTTAGAAAATTTCATGTAATTAGAGATTTCATCAAAAGGAAGGAAATAGCGATTTGTAAGGTTGGGACAGATGATAACATCGTTGATCCTTTAACCAAGCCTTTATCGCAGGCTAAGCATGACAAACATGTAATTTCCATGGGTCTTAAACGCATGCCAAGTTTGTATTAGATTATAAGATATGAAATGAAAAACTTTGTTTTTGGTTTGTTCATATATGATAATGGCATTTATCGTTTGAGTTTCATTATGTAAACTCATTTATTTACTACTTTGTTATATCCAAATAGGGTGTTGAAATAATATTGAACCCTATTAAAGTGAACTGGATTAACATAGTATTCGCCCCTAGTTATTTATAGGAGGTGACGTCTCGAAGTGACTAGAATGTGATGCGATTGATGGCAATTTCAAGTGCAATAGGGTCATGTTGGATGACTAGTCGATCACATAGACAGACTGTATGGGACACTCTGTCAGGCAGTGACCGCTTATAGAGTTCTCGAAATTCATAAAGCATGTTCGTGGCGAGAGCTACTATAGTATTCTTATGAGTCAATTCTTTTGACTAGAAACTATTCGCCCAAGTTGGCACAAGTTTCTGATTGGCTTTGATTTATACTCTACGACTATCTTAAATGAAGTCAAATGAGTATATTTTGGGTCATAATGAATTGTGGTTATACGAAGGGAATAGTGCGATAGGAACTGTCCACCCCTTTGTCAGGGTTATTTAAAATCTCAAGGCCACTCGAGGAGTAGTGAACTGAAATGCGTGGCCACGCTCGGAAGGTATCTGCGGCAGATAATTTTGGTCAGAAAGTTACTCTCCAGATCGAGGAAACCACTCAAGATATGATCAAATGCAAGTACGACCTGCAAGACACCTTGCATTGAGTGGGAGATTGTAATTGGACAAGAGAATTGGTGACGCACACTTGTCTTGAACAAGTGGGAGATTGTTGGAGTATGTGTCCTCAACAATATTGCGATCACATGTTTAAATCTCATGATAAGAATACGCAAGGGATGATTCAATTATATAGTCAACTGATCAACATTAATCTGTAATGATTGGCTAACTAGAGTTTGACATTACTGTCGTTTGACGGTGGTGATCAGTTGATCCCTTAAGGTCACACCTATAGGACAATTCCCTTAATAGATAAGTTAATTAATTGTATATCGATACAAGTTAATTAAGTCCTTAAAATTGAACAATTTGTTTTGTGAGTGAGAATGTTTATATCTTATTGTAATTCGATTAAATAAGATTCATTTTAGTAATTAAAATGTTTGTATTACTAAAATTTTATTATTGTTTATGAAATAATGGAGATAAGAATGAATGGTTAATTATAATTACAAAATGTTGTGAATTATATTAACATACTCCAATTATATTAACATACTCCAACTACTCCTGTGGATGGGAGAGCTGTTGTGGGGTTCCATACTCCAATAAAGAGGCTGGTTAAGATGCATAGCTGTGAGAGGCCAAAGGAGGGATATAGCAATGAGACATTTGGAGCTTACTCCTATAAGGAGGTTGCTGCCTCTCCTCCTAAAAGGAACAGTGCTGAAATGGGTAATGCTTCAAAAACTGTCTTATCTAATGGATAGGATAGGTTTTTGGAATATTAGAGGGATGAATAGAGTAGGAAAACAAAGAGAAATTAATACTTTTTTGCAAGCTAATAATATAGGTTTATTTGGTTTACTTGAAACAAAAATAAAGAATAAGGCCTTTCACAAGGCTTCTAGTAGTTTTTCTAATTGGTGCATCACTACTAATTCTGGATATCGTTCTGGAGGACGCATTTGGATAATCTGGAAACCAAGTTGTTTTAGGGTAAATGTGCTGGAATATAATGCTCAATATGTACATATGAAAGTTGATTCCTTGGTAGATAGGAGGAGTTTTTGGCTAACCATGGTGTATGCCTTCAATGGACATCATGAGAGAGAACCTCTGTGCGATAATTTGAGAAAGAACGCGAATTTGGTAACTGCGCCATGGGCAATTGCAGGAGACTTTAACTGTGTGCTGAATGTTTCAGAGAGAGTGGGGGTAATACCCCAGCTGGTGAAATGGAACCATTTAGAAGATGTGTTGCTGATTGTGGGGTAGTGGATATTGCTGCAATAGGGGCCTTGTATACCTGGAACAATAAGCAGAAACCTGAGGAACGAATATATAGTAGAATTGATAGATTCTTGGTCAATCAAGATTGGTGTGACTCTTTTACTGATATATATGCACACTTCATGCCTGAGGGTTTATTGGATCATACACCATGCCTGTTAAAGAGCACAAATCAGAGTCAGGGTAAAAGAAGCTTCAAATATTATAACATGTGGGGTGGTTCAGCGAAGTTTATTCCCTTGGTGAGGGAGAATTGGGATGCTGGTTTCACTGGTACTCCTATGTTCAGATTGGCAAAAAATTTGAAGAATATGAAAGCTGTTCTTAAGGAGTTGAATAAGGAGTGCTTCAGTGATATTGAGAATGCAGCTGCTATCCTTCAGAAACAGGTGGAGGGATTACAGGAAGGGATTAACAGGGATCCTACTAATGTGCAAAAAATTACTGAAGAGTATGAAGCCTCTCTTAAACTGTAGGAGTTATCTAAGGCCAGGGAAAGCTTTCTTTCTCAAAAGTCTAAACATCAATGGATCAAGGATGGGGATGCTAACAGCTCATACTTTTATGGTATGCTGAAAAGGAGGAGAAATATGAATAAGGTTGCAATGGTTGAGGACATGAATGGCAAGATGTGTGATACTCAGGAGCAAATTCAGAAGGCATTTATTGACTACTATCAAATTCTGCTAGGATCAAGTAAAGAAACAAAGAAGATTCATAGGAGAATCATTGCCCAAGGCCCTGTATGCAATGAGGACCACTGGTATAGCCTGAGTAAACCTGTAACTGGGGAGGAAATTAAGGAGGCTCTATTTAGTATTCCTGACATTAAGTCTCCAGGGCCAGATGGATACACTAGCAAGTTCTTTAAAGACGCTTGGGGGGAGATAGGAGGGGATGTTATAAGAGCAGTTCAAGATTTCTTCCAGAGTACGCAGCTCCTTAAACAATTTAACTCCACGAATGTTACACTTATTCCCAAGTGTGACAGGCCAAAGAGTGTGCTTCAATTCCGGCCAATTGCTTGTTGTAATGTTGTGTACAAGGTCATATCAAAACTTCTATGTTCCAGGCTAGCTGAAGTGTTACCACATATTGTTGGACAGAACCAGGGAGCTTTTATACAGCAGAGAAGCATCCAGGAGAATATACTAATCTGGCAAGATCTGATCAGGTTATATGAAAGGCCTCATGCTTCTGCAAGGTGTATGTTCAAAATAGACCTGCAGAAGGCCTATGAACAGTGGAATGGTGTTTTGTTGAGAATCTTTTGGAAGAGCTACATTTCCCTCCTGAATTCAAAGCTATGGTAATGCAATGCATAACTACAACTACTTTCTCACTCTCTATAAATGGTGAAATGTTTGGTTACTTCCAGGGGAAGAGGGGCTTAAGACAGGGGGATCCTCTCTCCCCTCTGATCTTCACATTATGTATGGAATATCTGACCCGTACCCTACAATATGCCTCATCAAAGTTTGAATTCAAGTTCCATCCTATGTGCAAAAAACAAAGACTTACTAGTCTAATGTTTGCTGATGATGTCATGTTGTTCAGTAAAGGGGATGCCACCTCTATGATGCTGTTGTTACAGTCATTTGCTACATTTTCTAATGCTACTGGACTGCAAGTTAGCGCCTCAAAGTCTAGTGCCTATTTCAGGAATGTGCCAGAGCAATTAAAGTCTGAGATACTGCAGTTATCTGGATTCAGTGAAGGGAGCATCCCATTCAAATACCTTGGTATGCCAATCCAGACTACAAGACTCAAAAAGCAATACTGTGAGTGCCTTGTGGATAAAATATGTGCTAGGATACATGGGTATGGGGCAAGAAAATTCTCCTATGCAGGAAGGTTAGTAATAGTCAAGAGTGTGCTTAATTCTCTCCATTCTTACTGGGCATCTATGTTTGTCATTCCCAAAGGAATCATCAAAAGCATTGAAGCAGTTTGTAGAAACTTCCTCTGGGATAACTCTGCATATTATAGAAGGACTCCTCTTGTGGGATGGGACACTATTTGTAGACCTAAAGATGAAGGAGGTTTGGGGCTCAAGGATCAGGAAACTTGGAATAAGGCCATGGTAGGAAGGTTGGTTGACTGGGTATCTACGCAAAGAGACTCAATTTGGGTACATTGGGTGCAAAGTAACTATCTTAAGGGTCAGGAGTAGATGGAATACAAGCCTAGTACAAATTCAAGCTGGGTATGGAGGAGAATTTGCAAGGTTAAGTACGAGATGAGGACTGGTTATGTCAATGGACAGTGGAATGTTCAACCAGGAGGTTTTACTCCAGCTGGTTGTTATGCCTAGTTCAGAGGGACAAGGCCAAGAGTTCACTGGGTTAAGACAGTCTGGAATGGGTGGGCCTTACCTAAGCACCAATTCTTGGGTTGGCTGGTTGCTAATGAGGCTTTGAATACAACTGCTAGATTAGCAAGGTTTGGGGTGGATATTGAGGACAGATGCTCTCTGTGTGGTCTAGTTTCTGAAAATATTGAGCATTTGTTTTGTGATTGCCTTTACAGTAGAAGAATTGTACGGTAGTTGAACAAGAAAACTGCTTGGGTGTTTCCTGTCAGGGATGCGATGGACTGGTGCATGCATAGAACAGGCACTATTCTTCAGAGAGGAATACAAATTGCTATGGTGATGAGCCTCCTGTACCAGGTCTGGCAACAGAGAAACAAAGGCAGGAATGAGAATGTTCTGATTTGTCCAGAAGTTATGGCAGGTACAATTTTGGAGGATATGAGATCAAGAGTTCGAACCCGAGAGAAAACAACGTTGACTTTTGCAGAACGAGATTGGCTTGTTAGAATGCGTCTTATAGAATGATATCCTGTGTATGATCACCATAATGTAATTAACTTTTTATTATTTATATAATTCTCACATTTCACCAAAAAAAAAAATATATTAACATGACCCGTTTTATGCCATGTAATTATGAATTACTAGACAATTTGTTATTTGTGATTTAATTAATTTATATAATGATATTTAATTGTTAAATATACATTAAATTGATTAATAACATGTTACATGCTACATGTTACATATTGTATGACCATATTACAAATGACAAATTGACAAACATAAAATGGATGTCCATTTTATGGGTGGACCGAAAAATTTGAGGGTTTTGGGGTTAGTGGGTGTTTTATTTTAATTGTTAAAATTAGACACAATCATTACCTAAAAACTAGCCTTGCATACCTATCATTTTGAGAAGAAAAAAAGCAAAAGGTGAAGGCCATGTATTGGCCTTCATCACCTCCCCAAACCGGTACCCCCTCCATATAATGAGAAAAGTGTTCTCATTTTTCCCTAATGAAATATTAACATTCTTATATGATCATTCTCACACATCTCTAAAATTAGTTTTAGATCTCAAATTGTTCAACCAAATTCTAGTATCACATTATATTATTACTAGAGTAGTAATACAAATATTATTAGAATCTTTAAGGAAAACTAGTATATTAATCTAGTTAATTAATATATTAGTATTAAGGTTTTTGTTTTGGGTGCAACAGCAGGAGAATCTCTACACATGAAATTTGTTTTGGAGGATCATCCATAATCTTTAAGCTCAAGTACAAATAAGGAAGGTGTCCTTATTTGTGCCCAATTTTGAACCATTTACAATGTAAGGAACATTGCTTTCTTCTTTATCTCTTTATTTTGGTTATGCATGCACTACACCCTAAATGACTATAGTTAAAGTGTTAATTAGTTCACCATCAGAAATGTCTAATAATAGGTATATGAACCTAACATAACAATATGTAACAAATTTCTCCATGTGCTAGGCGGGGTCCTCTCCTCCTTTTCCTCCAAACAAATTTCTCTTAACCAAGCTTATATATGAGTGCTTGATCTCAAAAGTCCCCTTATCAGTGGCAGGGAGCTTGAAGCCTTTAGGAATAGAATCAACCGTGGGTTCGAAATGACTTCCCAAGGTAGGTATCTTTGATGTTGTAGGAGTAACTGGTGCATAAATAAGAGTGTCCTCTTCAAAGGACGAATCTTCTGCAAAAGTATACCGCACGTAGTCAAGTGTACTCAAGTCTTCCACCTGACTTACCTCTATTTGAAACTTTCGTCTGTATCGAAAAGTCTTTTCTGGCTCGGGATCAAAAGGTATAATCTCTAACCTGTTAGACCTGGGCATACACAAAAACAACAAAAAAAAGATAAAACTGTCTCAAGGAACTAATGCTCCCTTAGACAAAAGACAAAAGTAAATAAAAACAAACATAAAAATTGTTGCCTCCCTGGCAATGGCGCCAAATTTAATTAGCTTATTTCAGTCGTTGGCCTATCAAAATAAATCCTAAATTATTTTTAACTGGTAGCTAATGGCAAAAAAGGATCGAATACACAGGGAGGCGAGTTAATTGTTCTAGTTTACTAATATTTAAGTTTGTCTTAAAGGTAACAATTTTATGGGGGGTTGAATGTTTGATTTCTAAACTAATTGCAAGGTAAATAAGACGATATCAATAATAATAAAGAGTTTAGGGATCGGGTTCACTAGGTAGTCATCCAAGGGTAAGATTTAATTCATTGATTGAGCAATTTATATTGTTGAAAGTCATATGGTCGGTCGATTCTAATATCTCTTTTTAGATCCAACTCAACATGCTATCGCTCTCATTAAGTCGGTCTAATTCAATTATCGTGGCATATACTAGTCTTAACCCGGTCGGTGAAAATCCTAGTTTATGCAAGACTAATTAATTAATTCTGATCAGTAATTAACTAATTAGAAGTAAGATAATAATTGAACAACAATCAAAAGCAACTAAGGGGAGGCATACATATGCATATAATTATGACTCATCAGTCAGGACTTCAAGAGTGCGGGTGTTGGCTTAGATTTCGACGTTGTCGGCGTACTGTTTGGCAAATCTAACGGCAACTTCGTCCCATGTGGTAATGCTATTGTGGTCGAGGGAATAGTACCATTGGCGGGGAATTGGTTCCAGGGATGATGGGAATATCCGGGTGAAAAGTTCATGCTTGACCCCCTTGATGGACATGTAGTCCTTAAAGGCCCGAATGTGATTGAGCGGGTCCTCCACTCCCTTAAACTTGGGTACATCAGTCAAGGTAAAGTTATCAGGCAATTGATCCCCAACGGATTCAAATCTGCGATTGTTCTCATGGTGGATGTTGTTACCACGGGCCAGGAGTTGTTCTTCCAAGAGCTTGAGCCTTTTTTCGGTTTCAGTCAAAGGCGGAGTGTTGTGTTCTCTGGTTTCCTTGTTTTCCAAGGTGTCGATACGGGTCTCGACACGGTCCAGGGTGACCTTAAGAGCGGTGAGCAGGCTGGCTAGCTGAGCAGTCGTGAGATCTCTGTTGTCATCGTCGTTGTTGGATGATGCTGAAGACGGGGCCATGGCTCTGAGGCGGAAAATGGCTCACGTTACATCCCAATCCGACATGGTTTACTGACTAAACGCAGAACTCAACAAGACGAGGACAACCGTGTGTGGTGCCTCGGTGCTGACTCGATTTATGATGTGGCGGTGTTGGCCAGACTTTGACCCACGTTCCACGTAATGGCGTGACGCCGTTGAACGAGTCTCGAGGTGAGACGACTCATAAGTAAAAACCCATAAGTATGTTTGCTTCGACTCGAGAGAAACGAGACGGAATTGGAATGGTGGACTGAAATTTTCGAAAATAGAAATTTTCAAAAAGATTCATTTGTCGTTTTATGGACGACTTCCGAAGAGTAGGGATCTTCAAAGGTCGACCAGTTGAAAAGTTATCTTAAGTTTATTTTCAAAAGACGGTTTGAGTTCGAGTTGCGGCAGCTATGGAAACAATGTGTCGTTTCCGAAGACGGCCTGAACATTCAAAATCGTATGTTTTTGAAAATCGAGTTTTGAAAGGTTTAAAAAGGTTGTGGTTCTGGGGACGGTGTATGGTTCTCAGGATTTGAAAAGCCTCGAAAAAGGGTGTGTGTCATTTTCGGGTTTTGAAAGAGCCATTGTGTCAGCGCGAGGTGGGTTAAAATCCGTGTCTTGACGTGGCGATTATAACGGCATAAAAAAGTGTTTTTGAAACGGTTGTAGAAAACCGGGTTTAAAAATCGTCATTACGACGGCCTAGAAGGCGTGTTTTTGAAATGGCGGTAAAAAATCGGGTTTGAAAATCGTCATTACGACGGCCTAGAAAGGCGTGTTTTCAAAATGGTAGTAAAAAACCGGGTTTGAAAATCGTCATTACGACGGCCTAGAAGGACGTGTTTTTGAAATGGTTGTAGAAAATTGGGTTTGAAAATCGTCATTACGACGGCCTAAAAAGGCGTGCTTTTTGAGATGGTTGTAAAAATTCGGGTTTGAAAATCGTCATTACGACGGCCTAGAAAGGCGTGCTACGGTCGGCGAAAGACTGAGGTTTGAAATGGCCATTATAACGGCGCAAAAGGGTGTTTTTGAAAGTTTGGAAATGACACGGAAGGACTTATGATCACATAGCACATAAGCACTCGTAGTTCATTATATTATGCATAATGCTGACACGGGTTTTGGCTTAAAAGGGTGGGTTACACACCAAGCGATCAAACCCCGATTTTCGATAGGGATACCAATCCAAACAAAATGTTTAAGGAGGGTGCCCTAGCCTCGTGCACGAAGGAAATGAAAGCTTTTTGACGAAACAGAAATATGTAACGTCAATGGTATGCTTGACTCAATCGGGATTCGAAACGCAAGGATGAGAAAACTCACGCCGACGGGACGAGCCAATTAGTTGATAAAGGTTAAGTTGTGGGCCCGGACAAGGAACCCGACTTATGACCGTAATATTAATTCATGCATTTCAACCAAGACCTTGTTTGAGTATCACCATCTAGGGATCATAAAGACACAAGTGTCCTATTTTCCCCCAGCGGAGTCGCCAACCTGTGGACATGGGCCACCTGCGACGCCCAGCCGATCTGTGGACATACAGCGGTTGGAAATCCACACTCGATGGCGTAAAAATGCTTTTGACCGGATCGTTTTAGATCGGTCAGTTTCGTCTCGGCAAGGGTCTCGAAACGATGCAAGTGATGTTCGGAGTCGCCACCAAGCATTTGTGGGATGCTTGGAACCCGTTCAAATCCACTTTATACCTAGGTCAACCAAGACAAAAAGTGGTGTTTGACATAGGTACTAAAGATAAGGAGTCGTCCCTCTTTAGCATCCTATCTCTAGAATGACTCTCGTTCGCCTTGGATAAGGTCGTCCACTATCCAAAGTTTCTGAGTAAGAGGTGAAGGTACGTATTGGGAAGCCCTTTAATCAAACACCCAATCCCGCCCGCGGTAACGGCCTCTACTGATCGATCGTGGTTGGTTAAATGCAAAAGTTGATAAAACAGGTAAATGCATGAATTCGCATGCACAAGTTTGAAGCTAATATGTGAGCTTTCTATGTCGGTTGTTTATCTAAATATCAAGTAATTAATGTCAAGTTGGATTTAGAGTTGATTTGCATGCAAGACGGAAATTAAACATCCATTTACCGAGTTAGGTTTATGGTACATAACGTGATCCATTTGTCTTAGAAAGGCGTTTTGCAAATATAAGATAAAAGGGCAGGTTCGTCATCTTATCCGTCTTGTATTCGGGTTAATCGAAGTCGGGATCTTCCTAGACGAGTGCTGAAAAGAAAGCAGGACCTGCATCAGGCAGCCTATTGAGGCGCGAGCCATCAGGCGATGCAAAGGGGCTTGTTCTGGTTAGAAAACTGGAAAACAGTTGGCCTATTTAGACGCGAGGCAGCTGATTGTCCAATGGGACGTCTTCTGACTGTTTAAAACGTTTGTAAAATAGTTTTTAAAGGGGCATTTGAACCCGTCTTTGTTTGAAAAGGTCGTTTAGACCGCTTTTGTGTTAATGTGAGGAACGGAACTTGAATAATCATCATTGTATTGACGATATTCGATGTCGGGTTCGGTTTTTCAAGCTTGACATTAATAGTTTTGAACTATGTTGATTATGAACTAGTTGTATTAACTTCATTTATTTGTAATTAGTCAATGTTTATCATCGTACTCGGGTTTAAACCGACATAGTATGTGGAACCAAGGATGACTTATGCGTGTATGACTAATATGTTTGTTTTTGAAATGTAAAGAAATGAATAAAAGGTTTTAAAATGCCTTTTAAAATGTAATTAACCAAATGTTATCACAGAAACACGGATTAAACCGTCATGGTATAAGGAACCAAAGGTGAACATATTTTATGGTTAAAAAGTTTATCATAAAATGATTTGAAATGGTAAAACCCGGTTATAAAATTAAATGAAAAATGGAAATAATGAATCTGACCTGAACATCTCATTGAGGCGCGAGGTACTATTGGTGACTAGGACCTTCTGTTTCCGGTCAAAATTCGGTTTTGGCTCATTCGATTCGTATTTTGGGCCATGTTATGCATGTTTTAGCATGTTAAGGTCATAAAAACAGATAAAAAGACATGAAAGAAGAGGATTATTACGCCCTCATACTTACATGCTAGGTTTGAGATGAGAAATCGACGGACGTGTAACAACTTTTTTGGCCGGAAAACTCGGTTGAAAACCATTTTAGCAATGTAATGAGTGTTTGTTTAGTTTAGTGATTGTGTAGTTTGTCGAAATGGACGGTCAAGTGATTTAATGCACAATGATAGTACCAAACAATGTGTAAGGCTTGTATTTTTGATCGGTAGGTCGAAAACACGTGTCGGTTTGTGACTTAAGAAGTCGAGTCTAGAATTTTAAGGGA
Organism: Silene latifolia; assembly: GCF_048544455.1. Classification (NCBI taxonomy): domain Eukaryota; kingdom Viridiplantae; phylum Streptophyta; class Magnoliopsida; order Caryophyllales; family Caryophyllaceae; genus Silene; species Silene latifolia. The sequence goes on from NC_133528.1 coordinate 75,372,665, forward strand.
GAAATGAGGGGGCAAACACTCGCGTACCTTCAAATGGTGGCATTTGAGGAGTATTTATAGAGGATTGAGTGGTTGTGTGCATTTTGAGCGACGTGGCCGCATGGCTACTCGAAGAGGCGCGAGCCATTTCGCAGGTCTTCGAGCTGTCTTGTCACTATCACGCATTTGAAATCATGATTTGTTCTATCCTAGGTTTTGCATGGCATGATTGTTGTACTTGACCATTCAAGTATACCGTGTATACTTAACATGAAAGCTTTGTGATGTTTATTTTTTGTGTTTGACTCGGTTTGACTCGTTGTTGGAGTCAGGATTTGAATTTTTTAGTCGGTTTTTAGTCCGGTGTCGGTTTTGACTCTAGTTAGTGTCATTGTGACCCCGTCGTCGTGCATAAAACACTCCAAGTACTTTTGAAAAATTTTGAAAATGTTTTGTTTTCGAAATCGTTTCGAGTTTTGCGATATATAGTTATACAAAACTGTCGATTAAACGCTGCGATTCCTAAGCATGTTGTAGTCCGATAATCATCGAGTGTTTGTTGGGGATTCAATAGATACTGGGTATCTACAGCAAAACAACTGGCTATGGTCAGATTTTGAAAGTTGAAAACAGGCAGCCTCTTGAGCGCAAGCTAGGGTGTGATTCAAGAGATGCCTTATGGTTGTTAAAACAGTTGTTAAAACCGTGTTTGTGCTAAATATGTGGAGTGTCATGTGAATGAATCATGATTATTACTATTATGTTAGTAATACTCATCATTGGACTCGTATTTGCAAGCTTCACAAGAATAGTTTACAAATAAAAGTGTAAAATGTGTATTCTTAGCCGTTTTATCATTGTACTTAAGTTAAATCGACATGGTATTTATGTTAACCAAGGATAACATGCAATATGACCAAGATAAAAGAAAATAAAAAGTAGAAGAGAAAAGTTTGATATGAACTAAATATGTTAAGTTCGTTGCTTTGTAATTAGTCAACATGTATCATCGTGGTCGATTAAACCAACATGGTATATATTAACCAAGTATGAATATGAATGTGACCGAAATGCTTGCAAATGTAAGTAAATGAGAAAATGGGAAAATATGAGAAAAGAATGTTTAAATGCTCATAAATTTATTATTAACCAACAAATATCATTGAGACACGGAGTAAACCGTCGTGGTATGATTAACCAAGGATGATTTTCGGAAATGGTTAAAAAATTGGTTGTAAGAAAATGAAATATAATGGTGAAAACCGTAAAAGAATATAAAAGAAAATGTTGAAGGGAAGATGAACACAAACATGTTTGGGGTTGAGTCAGAGAGGCCCTTAGGAGCGCAAGCTATGTGGTGACACAAGGAGCTCCTATCTCAGACTAAAATCCGGTTTTGGCTCGATCTTTCCATGTTTGAATCGTGTTATGCATTATTCATGTTTGTTATGTCATAAAAACAATAAAAACATGAAGTAAATGATTTTTTTACACCCTTATACTTACATGTTCGGTTGCTAACGAGAATTTCGATAAAGTGTATTCTTGTGAGTCGGAAAGATCGATTTAAAGACCAAGGTTTGTAAAAGTGTGTTGCTTTTAGTGTTGATTAAGTGTAGTTGGTCAAAATGATCGGTCAAGGGTTTTAAATGCACGATGAAGGTACCAAACAAAGTGTGTAAGTATCGTATTTTTGATCGGTAGGTCCAAAACACGCGTTGGTTTTTGACTTAAGAAGTCAAAGTCTAGAATGTTAAGGAAGAAAAGAGGGGTGTAGATACCCAGTATCTGCTGAGACTCCAACAAACACCCGATGATTATCGGACTACAACATGCTTTGGAATCGCGGCGTTTGATCGACAGTTTGTGTACAACTTTATGTCGGAAAACTTAAAACGATTTCGAAAATAAAACATTTAAAAACTTTTCAAAAGTACCTGGAGTGTTTAATGCATGATGACGGGGTCGCAATGACACTAACTAGAGTCAAAACCGACACCGGACCAAAAACCGACTCAAAAATTCAAATCCCGACTCCAACAACGAGTCAAACCGAGTCAAACACAAAAGACAAAACCATTCAAATGCTTCCATGTTAAGATTTCCCGGGATCATGCATGGTCAAGTACCAAACATGTGCATACAAATCCTAGGATAGAACAAATCATGATTGCATTTGTATGAAAGCGACAAGACACCTCGAAGACGTGCGACGTGGCTCGCGCCTCTTTGAGCAGCCCAGGTGGCAACGTCGCTCAAAACTCACACAACCACACATTCTCTTATAAATACCCCTTAAATGCAACCATTTGAAGGTTACGCGAGTGTCCGCCCCCTCTTTTCTCCCTTAAAATTCTAGACTCGACTTCTTAAGTCACAATCCGACACGTGTTTATGACCTACCAATCGTAAAAACAAGCCTTACACATTGTTTGGTACCGTCATCGTGCATTAAATCACTTGACTGACCATTTCGACCACTACACCATCACTAAACTTAACAAAGCACTCTTTCTACTTACTAAAACGGTTTTAAACCGAGTCTTTTCCGACCAAACGAGTTGATACACTTATGTCGGTTTCTCGCCATAAGCCAAGAATGTAAGTATGAGAGTGTAAAAATCCTTTTTTATCATGTCTTTACTTGTTTCATGACTATGACATGCTAAATCATGCATAACATGGTCCAAAACATGGGAAGAATGAGCCAAAACTGGACTTTTTTGTTGCGGCAGAGGCTACTTACGTAGCACGTAGGCTCGCGCCTAAAGCACCCTGCCCAGCCTTAAGTCCAATCCGTGTGTGGTAACTTCTTTTCATCTATTTTTATTTTCATATTTGTAATCGGTTTTTACCATTTCAAGTATTTTCAAACCATTTTCTACAAGTTTTAACCATAAAACGTTTTTCCCCCTTGGTTCTTAATACCATGACGGTTTAATCCGTGTTTCGGTGATAATATTTGGTTAATTACATTTAAAAGGTATTTAAAGCCTTTTATTTCAATTCTTTATATTTTGGAAGGTATTTTAAAGCCTTTCATCATTTCTTTACATTTTCAAAATAAATGTATTAGTCACCAACACAAAGTCATCCTTGGTTCTACATACCATGTCGGATTTTAACCCGAGTACGATGATGAGTATCGACTAATTATATTCAAATGAACTTAAAACAATTAGTTCATATTCATTTTCAAAACTATTCATGTCAATCTTACAAAGTCGAACCCGACATCGAATACCGTCAAAACAATGACGATTATTCAAGTCTCGTTCTTCAAATCAACACAAATACGGCCTAAACGGTCCTTTCAAACCAAAACGGGTTCAAATACCCATCTTTTAACACGTTTTATAAACGTTTTTCAATGGTCAGAACACGTCATATACCGTTGACTGACCCGCGCCTAAACAGGCCACTTCTTTTCCTATTTTCAAACCTTGAGAGACCCCCTTACATCGCCAATAGGCTCGTGCCTATTATGGCTGCCTGATGCAGGGTCTGTTCCCCTTCCAGCATTGGTCTAGAACGATCCCGACTCCGGCTAACCTGGATATAGGATGGATCAGACGATTAATTTGCTCATTCAAAAACCGTATTTGCAAAATGCCTTACTAAGACAAATGGATCACGTTATGCGCCATAAACCTAATTTGGTAAATGGATGTTTAATTTCCATCTTCCATGCAAATCAACCGTAAATCCAACTCAACATCTTATACTTGATACTTGGATTAAATCAACCGACTTAGAAAGCTCTCACATGTTAGCTTTAAACTATTGGATGCGCATTCATGCATTTAAACCGTTTTATCAACTTTTGCATTCAACCAACTAAGATCTATCAGTAGAGGCCGCTACCGCAGGCGGGATTGGGTGTCTGATTAAAGGGCTTCCCAATACGTACCTTCACCTCTTACTCAGAAACTTTGGATAGTGGACGACCTTATCCAGGATGTACGAGAGTCATTCTAGAGATAAGATACTAAAGAGCGACGATTACTTATCTTTAGTACCTATTTCAAACACTGTTTGTGCTTCGTTTAACCGAGGTATAAAGTGGATTCGAACGGGTTCCAAGCATCTCACAAATGCTTGGTGGCGACTCCGAACATCTCTAATCATTTCGAGAGCCTTGCCGAGACGAAACCGACCGATCTAAAACGATCTGGCCGAAAGCAAATTTTTACGCCGCCGAGCGTGGCTTTCAAAAGACCGCAGTATATCCACAGATCGGCTGGGCGTGCAGGTGGGCCCATGTCCACAGATTGGCGACTCCGCTGGGGAAAACTAGGACACTTATGTCTTTGTGATCCCTACATGGTGAGACTCGAACGAGGTCTTGGTTGGAATGCATTAATTGATATTACGGTCACGGTCGGGTTCCTTGTCCGGGACCATAACCTAACCCTTTTCGACCAATTGGCTCGTTTCGTCGGCATGAGTTTTCTCATCCCCGCGTTTCGAATCCCGATTGAGTCAAGCATGCCATTGACGATACACATTTCTGTTTCGTCAAAGAGTTTTCATCACCTTCGAGCACGAGGCTAGGGCACCCTCCTTACACATTTTGTTTGGATTGGTATCACTCTCGCAAATCGGGGTTTGATTGCTTGGTTTGTAACCCACCCTCTTAAGCCAAAACCCGTGTCAACATAATGCATAATATAATGAAACTGTGAGTGCTTATGTGCTAAGTGATCATAAGTACTTCTGTGTCATTTTCAAACTTTCAAAAACACCTTTTTGCGCAGTTATAATGGCTGTTTCAAACCATAGTCTTTTGCCGACCTTTGCTTTTCAACACGCCTTTCTAGGTCGTCGTAATGACGATTTTCAAACCCAGTTTTTATAACCATTTCAACACGCCTTTCTAGGCCGTCGTAATGACGATTTTCAAACCCGGTTTTTTATAACCATTTCAACACGCCTTTCTAGGCCGTCGTAATGACGATTTTCAAACCCGGTTTTTATAACCATTTCGACACGCCTTCCTAGGCCGTCGTAATGACGATTTTCAAACTCGGTTTTCTACAACCATTTCAAATCACCTTTTTACGCCGTTATAATCTCCGCGTCTAGACACGGATTTTAAACCATTTCGCGCCGACAATGGCTCTTTCAAAACCCGAGAAAAGAACACACCCTTTTCTCGAGACACTTTCGAGATCCCGAGGACCATACATCGTCCCCGAGACCTTTTCAAACATTTCAAACTCGATTTTCAAAACATACAATTTTGAATTTCAAAAGACCGTCTTGGGAAACAGTACATTGTTTTCCGATCCGACTCAAACTCAAACCGTCTTTTGCGTGCAAACTTAAGACAACCCTTTCAACTGACCGACTTGCGGAGATCCTTATCTTCAGAAGCCGTCCATAAAGCGAGAAACGAATCTTTTTGAAAATTTCTATTTTCGAAAACTTCAGTCCACCACTCCAATTCCGCCTCGTGTCTATCGAGTCGAAACAAACGTACTTGTGGGTCTTTACTTATGAGTCATCTCATCACGAGACTCGTCCAACGACGTCAGGCCGCTACGTTGGACGCGTGTCAAATGTTCGGTCAACACCGTCACGTCATAAATCGAGTCAGCACCGAGGTACCACACACGGTCACACTCGTCTGGTTGAGTCTGATCTTTGTCCCGTCCTTTATGTTGTCTGCGTTCTGTCTTTGAACCGTGTCGGATTGAGGTATAATGTGAGCCGTTTTCTCTGCCTCAGAACCATGGCCCCGTCTTCAACTTCGTCCATCAACAACAATAATAACAACAGAGATGTCACAACTGCTCAGCTAGCCAGCCTACTCACTACTCTTAAGGTCACTCTAGATCGTGTCGAGACCCGTATCAACACCCTGGAAAACAAGGAAACTGGAGAGCACAACACTCCGCCTTTGACTGAAACTGAGAAAAGGCTCAAACTCTTGGAAGAACAACTCCTAGCCCGGGGTAACAATATCCATCTTGAGAACAATCGAAGATTTGAACCTGTTGGGGATCAACTACCTGACAACTTTACCTTGACTGATGTGCCCAAATTCAAGGGAGTGGAGGACCCACTCAATCATATTCGAGCCTTCAAAGACTACATGGACATTAAAGGGGTTAAACAGGAACTTTTTACTCGGATCTTTCCATCATCCTTAGAACCAATCCCTCGCCAATGGTACTACTCCCTCGACCCGAAGAACCTCACTACCTGGGATAAGGTCGCAGTTGAATTTGCTAAGCAATATGCCGACAATATCGAAATCCAAGCCAATACCCGTACTCTTGAAGTCCTAACCTAGAATGACAAGGAGGGATTCACCGAATTCTTGACCCGTTGGAGTAGAGTAAGCACTCAGTTGGTCAGCAAGCTGAGTGAGTCAACTTTGGTGGAAAAGTTTGTCAACAATCTCCGCCCGTTATATGCCAACTTACTGAGGTACCAAAACATTATGACCTTCCAGGATCTGCAAATCCTCGGGAAATGCATTGAAGACGACCTCCGAAAGGGTGTTCTAACCAAAACCACCGGTAGAGGCTACCAGGGATCTACATCAACCGGATCTCGCCCTTATGGTAAGAGGAACAAGATTGATGAGGTCAACCACCTTGAACCAACCGCCAAGAGAGCTGAGCTCCCCCAGAGAGTGTTCACCAATATAGGGTTGACTTATGCAAGCACCCTAAAAAGGCTTATGGACCAAGGGAAATTACAACCGATCGGACCCACCCCGAATCCGTCTGATGCTAAGAAATCCCGCTTCTGGAACCATAATGCCTACTGTCAGTACCACCAAGGGATAGGGCATGACACGGAAACCTGCTTCAAGCTCAAACACATCATCCAAGATATGATCGAGAAAGGGGAATTGCCTTTGCCTCCACCAACTAAACCGAACAACAAAACGAACCCTTTGGGAATCCATGCTATCTCCGATGATGAGCCAACCTTGGACTGCTCACACCTGATCTTACCAATTGATGACGAGGTGAATGCCTTGGGGAAGGATGCCTCGGATGGGATATTTGTGTTTAGCGCCGCAACTATGCTTGCCATGTTCCAACAAGTTGAGGAAGCTATAGCTAGTCTCTCCGAAAGGATTACCCAACTTGACGATGCTTACCGCCGATTGATTTTCAATCCTCCAACACCACACCCGAGGGAAGGTCCCCCAAGTACCCAAAACTACCCTCACCAGGATGGATTGCTCCTGCGACCATTCTGGCATGCACCTCACAATAATCACCCCCACAATAATCAACCTCACAAAAACAATCCTCACAAAAACTACCCTCACAAAAATGTCCCTCACAAAAACAACCCACCGAGTAATACCCCTCCAAGGTACCCTCAGGATCCCGAAATCAATGGTATCAGGAGAGATGATGTTGAAGATGTCTATATTGTCCCAGGGAAAGTGAAGCAGGCGAAAGAGATCGGTCATCTTACCCGGTCCGGACGCCCCACCAAAACCCGAACAATTAAACGATCGCTCCAACAACGAATGACCAAGTTGTCCCGGACATGGCCACTCAACCCAAGGATCCTGAGAATTCGATCCTCAAACAACTGCAGAAAGCAAAAGCCGAAATTTCAATTTAGCAACTGATTGCCACGTCCTTCGAGCATCGACAAGCTCTACTACAAGCCTTGGGAAAACTGACTGTGCCCTCTACCTCCACCCCGGAAGAAGTGGTAGTACACATGACAAGGGATGTCCCTGATTTGAGCAACCCGGTCATCTTCTCTGACAAAGATATCCCTCCCTTCGGAGCCAACCACAACCTGGCCCTGTACATCACCGTACAGTGCCTCAAAAATAATGTGCCTATGGTCCTTGTGGATGACGGATCCGCGGTGAATGTCATTCCCCTCAAAACGGCTCACAAACTGGGTATCAAAGAAGCTGATTTGGTCCCAACCAATCAAGGAGTATGCGCTTATGACGGCACTCGTCGTAAGGTCGCAGGGCTTATCACTCTAACCGTCGCAACTGGACCACTGGAAAGGCAAACCAGTTTTCAGGTAGTTGACATCGACACCTCCTTCAACATTCCTCTGCGACGTCCATGGATTCACGCCGTCAAGGCAGTTACTTCTAGCCTGCATCAGAAAATCAGGGTCCCCTTCAACGGGAAAACGATCACGATTCCTGCCTCCCGGATCAAAGTCGTCATGAAAAAGGGAATGACCTCCCAAGCCATTGAGGAGGATGACAAATCAGCACCCTTTGATTGTGACCCGTTTGCCAACCTCACAGTCAACCGCATTCTGATGCGCCAGGGTTACTTCCCGGGTGTACCCCTCAATCCGCTGTAGAACACCTTACCTCCCTTGAAACAAGCTAGGGTCCCCAACATCCCCTTCGGACTGGGCTATGAACCTACCGATGAAGATATCCAGGAGATGAACCTCCTAGTTCGAAAGCGCAAGAAGCACGGAGTTATCCTCCGTCCCTATCATTTGACCCTCAATGGATACTTTGTCCCCGAGGGAGAGTGCGAACTCTACCATGGCTTCCCTGAGCCGATCTATGACTATGTGGCCAAGGTCAGACACCCGGGTGTGGAAGTCTTCCAGGACTGCTACTTCGTCCCCAAAAACACCGAAGCTGCATCAACCGAGTCTAAGTCGTCCCCATGCCTCGACGGACAAGTTGTCACTCTCCTCTTTGGAGAGGATAACATCAAGCACCTCGACTATGAGAACATCATCAATAATGCTCTAAGGGACAACCAGTTTGATCTCACTGCCTTGATCTCCGACACTGACCCAGAGAAAGCTACAAAGGGCTGGAGGAAAACCGTCAAGTGGACCGATCGCCAAGGCCGCATTCTCAAGATCACAACTGGAGAAGGCCCTATGTTCAAAGAGGGAAGTGAAGAAGAATCTGAGTCTGAGTCAGAGTCAGAGTCTGTCTTAGCTCCTAGCACTCCTGATGTCCCAGTCAAGGTCCTCTTCCCGCTGTTTTATCACAAGCTTGTGGCCGCTTTAGAAGCTGAGTCTACTAGGGTCATCCCCACTCCCATGGAAGGTAACAATCTAGAGCCTGTTCTAGGGGCCACCTCCTCTGATGTGTCACTTCTGACTGACCATGAGATGTCTGTCCTGTCCGAGCTTTTCGCTCGTGTCAACTTAATGAACGCTAAGTTTGCTTATGACTCGTCTCAATTTAACTGCAATGCAATTCTGAATGACTATGGGAATTGGACTTGAGTGACTACCCACCTCACTTAGCCAAAGAACTTGACAAACGGGAAACCAGGACCCCCATCATTGAGGAGACCGAACCTATTAACGTAGGAACCGACAACACACCTCAAGAACTTAGGATAGGGACAACCCTTGCCCCTCGGAAAGACAACAGTTCGTTGACCTCCTACAAGAATACAAGGACGTATTCGCCTAGACCTACAGAGATATGTCTGGGATCGACAGGGAAATTGCCGAGCACCGGATACCCATTAAGCCCGGAGCTAAACCCGTGAAGCAAAAACTGCGCCGGATGCGTCCTGAATGGGCCCTGAAAATCAAAGAAGAAGTGGATAAACAGTTCAAGGCCGGTTTCATCAAAGTGTTGGAATGCTCTGACTGGGTGGCCAACATTGTTCCCGTACCGAAGAAAGACCGGAGAATTCGGGTTTGCGTCTACTTCAGGGATCTGAATAAGGCAAGTCCAAAGGACGACTTCCCTTTGCCACATGTTGACATTCTGGTGGATAACACCGCCGAGCACGCCCTTCTATCATTCATAGACGGGTATGCTGAGTACAACCAGATCAAAATGGCTGAGGAAGACATGCACAAGACTGCATTCACTACAAAGTGGGGTACGTACTGCTACACGGTCATGCCCTTCGGCCTCATCAATGCCGGAGCTACCTATTAAAGGACCTCTACCACTCTCCTACATGATATGATGCACAAGGTGGTAGAGGTATATGTCGATGATATGATTGTCAAGTCAAGAGAACGGGACGGCCACATCAATGCCCTCCGGAAATTCTTCGCTCGTCTGCGGAAATATAACATGAGACTAAATCCTCAAAAATGTGTATTCGGGGTCACCTCCGGAAAACTCTTGGGACATGTCGTCAGTAAAAGAGGCATTGAGATTGATCCAACCAAAATCAAAGCCCTTCAACAAATGCCTCGGCCTAAGAACAAGAAGGAGATTTGGGGATTTCTCGGTCAGGTTCAATACATCAGCCGCTTCATAGCCAAGCTCACCATGATTTGTGAACCAATATTCAAGAAACTTCGCGCCTCCGATCACACCGATTGAGACGACGACTGCCAAAAGGCCTTCGACAAGATAAAGGAGATCCTATCCAAACCTCCTGTCCTCATGCCACCTCAACAAGGGATTCCTTTATCCCTATACATGACTGTCACCGACACAGCCATGGGAGCAATGCTAGCACAAACAGTCGAGGGTGAAGAACGAACCATCTACTACATCGGCAAGAAGTTCATCGATTACGAGACAAGGTACACCTGACTGGAAAAGACATGCCTTGCCCTAGTATGGTCAACAAAGAAGCTGCGACATTACATGATCAGCTACACGGTCCACATCTATTCCAAGATGGACCCGGTCAAGTATATCTTCGAAAAACCCGTACTAAATGGAAGGCTATCTAGGTGGACACTCATGCTGTCCGAGTTTGACCTTAAATTTGTACCCCTCATGGTTATCAAGGGAAGGGCAGTCGCCGATTTCCTAGCATAAAATCCCGTCAACGAGGATCCAACGACCGACACATGGTCACTTCCTGACGAGGACATCCTTTGTGCTGACTCCGACGCATGGGACCTATACTTCGATGGTGCATCTAATCTGAGAGGCTTCGGGATAGGAATCCTTCTAATATTACCAGAGGGAGAACATGTTCCGATCTTGGTCGAGATAGACTTTGCCGTCACCAACAATGCCACTGAATATGAAGCATGCCTCATCGGCCTACAACCAGCTATAACACTTGGCATCAAGAGACTGAGGGTCCACGGCGATTCCTCGCTCATTATCAATCAGGTGTCCGGATCATGGAAAATCCGAAGTGACAGTTTAGCTCCCTACCGAGCGAAAATCAATCAAGAGGCCGGGTTCTTCGACCAAGTCGACTACTTCCACCTGCCGCGAGAGGAAAATCAATTTGCTGATGCCCTGGCAAAACTTGCCGCCCTCGTCAACATACCCGACGATATGACATCAATGCCCCTATGTGTCGAGAGAAGGAGTGAGCCAGCTCACATTTGCGCCGTTAACAACGACGAGGAAAGCCATAATGAACCCTGGTACCAAGTCATCCTCAGCTACAAAACCAAAAACGAATTCCCTCCCAACTCTGATTCAAGAGGACAAAGAGCCATCCGTTTACTTGCATCACAATTCGTGATAAACCAAGATCATGGGAGAGGTCCACGACGGAGAATGTGGCCCTCACATGAGCGCAATGATGCTTACCCGAACAATCATGCGGCTAGGCTACTATTGGACCACCATGGAAGCCAATTCCCGTAACTACGTCAAACGTTGCCACAATTGCCAAATCTTCGCCAACATACAACACATACCACTATCCCTTTTATACACCATGATATCACCCTGACCTTTCTCAACCTGGGGCATCGACATCATCGGGAAAGTCAACCCGATAGGCACCAAGGGGCATTGCTTCGTGCTCGTCCCCATTGACTATTTCACCAAATGGGTGGAAGCACAGTCATATGCAATCTTGACCGCCAAACAAGTGGCCAAGTTCATCCAGAACAACATCATCTATCGATATGGGGTACCCCATGAGATCATCAGCGATCAAGGCTCTCACCTCCGGGCGGAAACACAAACCTTGCTGGACAAATACAAGATCAAACGACATCGATCATCCCACTACCGCGATTGGAGGAGCAAACTCCCATTCGCACTCTGAGGATACCGAACCTCCATTCGAATACCAACAGGCGCCACACCCTTCTACCTAGCATACGGTATGGAGGCGGTTCAACCGATAGAGTTAGAGGTCCCTTCTCTATGCATCCTACTGGAGAGTCAAGTCCTTGAGGCGGAATAGACCCGTCGAAGGTACGAACAACTCACTCTTCTAGACGAGCGGCGGCTCAACGCCTTGCACAACGTCCAGTTATACCAACGACGTATACAACGGCATTCAACAAGAAGGTTAAACCCAGGAACATCCAGGAGGGCGACTTGGTCCTCAAGTCGGTTCGAGCACCACTACCCGTCGATCCGAGGGGAAAGTTCAAACCCAACTGGGCCGGACCATACCTGGTCAAGAAAATACTTTCGGGGGGCGCAGTGAAACTAAGTGACCTAGACGGGGAGGATTTTACAAACCCGACCAACCTAGACCAACTCAAGAAATACTACCCTTGAACCGTAGGAACCAACGACCTAACCCTAGTTTTACAACTAGCAACCACCTTAACCCTTTTTAAGTCAAGTTCCTCAACGCATTCTGATTTGAAATTGCATGTTTTATCGAGTCTAAGTTGCGGCACCTTGCCCATTTCTAATGCCCTTTAATCTGTCAAAGGCAACATCCATTTGCACTAAACAAAAAACCCCTGAACTACGAGCATGGTTTGATTTCACCTCTTCAGGTGGATACGTAGGCAGTCATTTCTTACACAAGAAGGATACAACCATCCCCATAATCCAAAAAAAAAAATCCCCATAATCAAAAAAACATCACCCATATCATCCCCATCAAACAAAAAGAGGGAAAGAACATTCCCTTTCCCACAAAATACAAAAAAGAAGCCTTTCTCCCTTCCTACAAAAATCCCACCTCCCCGAGTGCAAATGTTTAGGACGATTCAAACCGAATTGCCTTTACAAAATGGATGGAAGAAACAAGCATTCACAATTTTAACACGAGCAATCCTCTTATTTAATTAATAATGGGAGGGATTACAATTTCAACGACAATAAAGCTCAACGAGTCTACAACTTGTCAAAGCTAAGGTGTCGACTAAAACACCTCACATAGTAAAACTAGCACAAAACACACAAAACATAGCTTGTACAACATAATAAAAACTCACAACGCTAATACAACATAATAATAAAGTCGGTAATGGAGGTCTTCATTCTTCCATTCTACCCTTGCCTTTTCCCTCGGGGTACATCTTCTCCTTGTTCTTCTTGTTGGCCCGCCTAGCATGGACTTCCTCCTCAGAACGGATCCTCAACGGATCTACAACGGCGACGGCCTACGGTCTATTGCAAGACCCCATGTTCGGCCCATAACGAGCCCATGCACGGCCCACTACATTTTTGGGACCCGAGATTCTCCTCTGTGGTGGCCTCATTACATTCGGGCTAAATCCATCAATATAATCCTCAAAGAAGGCACGGTTGGCCTTGCCAACCTCTCGATACTTCAAGTCGACGACCTCGTCCTTACGAGACTTGGCCTTTCCTCCAAGGATTGGGCTCTTGACCACTTGACATAAGCGGGAGTCACCCATGTCGTGGCGACGGGGTTTGGTACCTCCCAAAGCGGCCGAGCGTCCCACCATCTTTCGAAGACCTCCACAAGCTCGGAGTTTCAGAAAACGTTCTCTTTGATACGAGTATCTTGAGCGGGCACCTTTTGTTGACGCCCCATTTGCCTCATGAGCCTTTCGGGATAGATGAAGGAAACTACCTTCAAACCCACCGCCATCAAAGAACGAGGACTAGCACCCGAAGGGGGAAACCCCGTGAGGGACCTCAAGTGCCACCATGGCACCACCCAACGGATATGAGGACCGCCCTCCTCTGCCAATCTTGCGGCCCAATAGGCCTCGGTGGAAGCAAAACTATCCGAGTACAACTTCTTCCTCATAGTAACGTAACGGAAGGAATAAGAAGAAGAATCAACCGGAGGCTCTACATACCTTAGCCTCTCCAATAGCCACACTTGGAGGATCCTTGGAGATCCAAACGAGGGAGCTTCTCCATAAGAGCACTTCTTATCCAAGGCTTGGATGATCTCGCCAAGTACCAACCATGATGGATCCCTACCATGCTCCATTTGCTCAACCACATGCACGAGGGTCATGCTACCATAGCATTTTAGCCCCTCCTTCTTCAAAGCATCAACAAAGAGGTATACATGGAGAAGGAAAAAGGCAAGAGCCCTTCTCCTAGCCACCTCCGGAACTATGGCATCCAATCGGTTTGAGAAGATGTTGATAAGATCCAACATATCCACACCATGAGGAGCAAGGAGGAAGTTGACTTGGCTTGTTGACAAGCCCAACATGGAACGGAATTTCTCCTTATAACACAACCGAGTCAGAGGAAGCACCGGAACACAACCCGGCCACCCACCAATGGCCCCAACTTCTTCGACAAGAGGACAAATTTCACCTTTCGGGAAAACGAAAACGTAATGTTTCGAATCCCAAAACCGAGAACATGCTTCGAGAAATGAGGATTGCACCTTGACTTGACGAAGCACCAACAATTGACCAACTCCCATGCAAATGAGTTGATAGTTTTTGGGAGGCGACAAATCCCGGCACCATTGTCGCAACGCATTCTCAAAGGCAGCCATGAAATATTTTTGTGGAAGAAGAAGAGGTTTTGTAGAGATGTTTTTCGTGTTTCGGATGATGAAATAATGAAGCACAAACATCACTATTTATACAAAACAATCAGCGCGTTTTTCAGAAAAAGGGAGAGCTGCTTCCTATCGCCAAGTAGCTTGCGCCTCTTTGGGCTTGTTCTCAGAATTCCCACCTTGAATTGTCCCTTTCAAGTTGTGTTTTCTCCTGACACCTCAAACCTCCCGCTGGATTGCTCGCGCCTCTTCGGAATGGTCCAGGACATTTTGTGTTTTCTCACACTCACATTTCCTTGTTTTCGCGTTTTACGAAATCCAACATGGTTTCCATGGCGCAGCTTTAAACATACGGATTTTTCTTTTTTTTAAAAGGGGGGAAGGGCTAGTCGCCCCGATCCGCAACGAATCGTTTCCATGTCGGACGAAATTCCTAAAATTTTTCGCTTTTTAACACTTTTTCCAGCAAAAATAAAATCGAAAATCGATAACACGACATCAGTTTTCCTCAAAAATTCAAGCACTCACAAATCCGAGTCTTGATCTCACAAAAATCAAAAATCAAATACACTCAAAAAAATCTATTCTAAAATTCACCCCTGGCGGTTTGAGTTTGAATTTTTTTCTAGTCACAAATCAATTTCAACAATTTCGATGCAATTTAATTCAAGACACGATTTAATTGCTCAATTTCCAAATCAATCCTTTTGAGAAATCCAAACGTGACGACTTGTCGCGGAATTTTCAAAATATCATTTCAAATTTCAATTTTAACTTTGAGTCACCGTGATTAATTTCGCTTTGACATACTTTCTACGTGTTTGCATTTATGCATATGCGCTACCTGTTGCCTGTTTTCTACACTAACGATGCAGGAACTAGTGCGAAGCAAAAGGGGAATTGACAGCCGACAGTGCTCTTCCGAAACACAACACAAAAAAGCCAAAATCACAAAATGAACCACAATCCAAAAACACATGTATACAAACCGCCTCACACAAAATGTAAATATGTACAAACAAAAGTCCAAGACACGGACAAGCTACTACAATTACTCAGCACCCCCCGTCGGACCAGTCTCGGTCTCCGAGGAGTCGCAGCCAAGGTAGACATCACCATCTGCTCAGACTCCCTCTCCGGAGAACTCTCCAGCGTCTCGTGGTCCATCACGACGTGAAGCTCCTCCGCCGCAGCTAACTGAGCCCTGAGAGAGGCAATCTCCGCAACGCGTCCTCACGACACCTCAACTCCTGGTCTCGACTAGTGATCTCCTACCCCTGGACCTTGATCATCGACCTAGCTTTGTCCAGCTCAGCACGGACCCGAGCAAGTTCCGCCGGATCCGCAGTACCCTGCAAAACATAATACAGATCATTAAGATCTAAAAACGTGAAATGCAACACAAAATACGCAAAAACAACATACAAAAAGCACCTGAGTAAGCCGAGCTTCCCTCGCAGCCAGGTCACCAGTAAGTGCCCTCCACCGGTTAGCCATCCGCCACAAAGCCTGATGACTATCGGTCGTCACCTACAGCCAAGAAGGTCCTTCAATACAATGCAAGGCAAAACATAAATGGAGAAAAAAATGTTCGGATCAGGAACTCACCATCAGAACGCTCAACCTCCACTCCATGCCAACGTCGGTCACCTCAACGACCGCAGGCTCTGGCAGGCGCAACTGTAGCTCCTCACCACCCGACCCCTGAAAGGTGGTCTCCGCCGGGAAAACTGGGGGTTGAGTCCTCATCAACGCATCGACCTCCTGCAATTTGGATCCACAACGAAGGTAACAAACCATTTCATCAAAGGAGGCAATGAAAACAAAGAAAAGAGGAAAACACACCTCGATCGGGTACCAAGCAAGCCTCGACAACCGGAAGGTGTCGTAGTCGACCTCCCGCAGCAACAGCTCCTCACCTCCCTGACCGTGAAGGTGCTCCTCAACCTCATCGGGGGTCGACTCCTGGAATAACACCCTAGGCGGATCGACCGGTACCACGAAAGTCTCAGTAAAGCACTGACGAGCTAAACGCTCGCCCAGGTACCAAACCGGCTCGATCACTGTCTCAAGGTACAAACGCTGGGAGCTGCGAGGCCGCAAACGCTCCCTGACAACGGCCGGCACGTCTGTGTAGTGCTCCCAAGGCCACCCGACAAACTGCACTCAAGGCAAAGCTAATCAACCAACTAGGGGCTTCCTAAGCTACCTAGTCATCATATCTCTATCTATTTCTACAAAGAAGGAGTAAGGAACAACTACTTACGCCAGCAACTCGAAGGGTGTTCACACGACGCCTGCAGTCCTCGTAAGTCGACTTAATCAACTTCTTCTGAGCCACCGTCCAAGCTCTCATGGCAGGGTAAGTCGAAGGGACACCACCAGTGGTCCCCGGACGCAGAGGGATGAAGTAAGCATACAACCAAGCCTGTAACCAAACACAGCAAACACAAATCAGCCAATCTTTCAAAAATTGCCAAAATCAAAATCAAAATCAAAATCAAAATCAAAATCAAAACTACAAAAAGACACTCGTACCTCCAAGATGTGGCCGGGACCAACCAAAGCAGGGGCACTACCATCCTCCACTGCCTCCGGACGCACCGCTGCATGCATGTACCGGGTAAAACTCGCCAAGGCCGGCGTAACCCAGTCAAACTGGCCTAAAGTGTCAAGGTCAGCGAGCAGAGGAAGTACCTTGGTCGACAAGCGCTCACCCTTGTCACCAAAGTACGTGGCACCCAAGAAGTACCATAATCACAACCGCGCCTCCTGCGCGTCAGCTCTAGCCTCAGCCTCCGGACTCGCCAACGGCGCAGGAGCGTAGCCCACTACTCTCCCTCTAAAGTGGTCTCTCATATACGAGCTCGCGATCAGGTACGGGGTAACGTCAGAAGGCTCGGGCAAAACGGTGCCGATCAGATGAGTAACCGCAGGAGAAGACACCCTCTCCAGTGTCTCTGTGAACTCAACAGGCGTCTCGCCACAGGGGCGGCCGGATATCATGGCAAAGTCCTCTAAGGTCACACCGACCTCCCCGAACTCCATGTGGAACGACGACGTCGTATCCCAGTACCGATCCAACATGGCACGAATCAGACACATGTTCGACCTAATCGAAGACCTGTGAATGCCCCGCCAAGCAGCCACCAACGGCCCAAAAGCTGACCTCTCTATCAACGCCCTCGTACCGGCTCGGAGAACGTCGTAGAAGCCCAGACAGGTAGTGAAACCTGAGAAAGTCCTTATGGTGTCGATCTCCTGAAATCAAAAACAAACAACGTCAGAACACCTATTCAGGTCTGACACTTCAAAAGCGACGAAAGTTCAATCAAGTGACACAACTTACCAGGCCCTCATGTGCGCGGTAGGAGATGTGCATGTCCAGTCGAAGCAACAACTGGCTACCATCGAAACCCTCAGCCCAAGCAGGTGTCGCCCGCAGGTTCAGCCCCTGCGGAGCGGTAACCCGTCTGGCCTCCCAACCCGCGACGTGAACGTCGTCCTCGACCGTCTCCGCCCTCCGTCTCTTCTGACCACGAGAATCAACGTGACGGATAGGAGGCATCTAAACAACCTTAATGACACGTCTGTCGCGTACCTCTCAAAAATACCAACTGGCTCTAACTAATATAGCTAGGGAAGTCGGGTCGAATCCACAGAGAGGTAGGAAATTGTCAGCTAAGTCTAAGTTCGTCAAGGTAACCAAATGGGGGGGTTTTTAAATATGATTGTCTAAACTAACAGGAATAAGGAAAAGAGAATAAAAGAAAGGAAATAAACAGATAGAGAGAAATAGCTAAGACAACGGTTCACCATAATCATTCAGTCAAGTAATCTAGGTCTCAGGTCAATGCAAATACGGTCTAAGGGGTAGCGAACGTCACCTTTCGGTCCTTAATTCACCCTAAAGTGTAAACAGCTTAACTTTCGCCCTCACTGCAATACTCCATTGTTCGCTACTAGTCTCGCCTTTTCCAACCTTTCGGTCCAGGTCAAGGATCACTAGGAATTAAAGGTCTAATTGCGTCGACTCTATTAGAAGGATACATTTAATTGTAGCATTTAACCAACAAAGACTATACTAGCATTAACCCAATAAATTGATTACTGTTCCCTCATGATTATGGATCCCCTATAGTCTTAGCCAAGGGAAATTAGCTACTCATTACCATTGAATTAACAATAACGATAAATAGGTAATTGGGATTAAACATTATAACAACTAAATAAGATCGAATCAAAGCAATTATTACGACAACGATAAATAGAGAGGAATCTAAAGCAATAAATAAGATTTAGAATAAAAGTAGAATGATAATACCAATCGCAAAATCCAAATCCGAGTAGTAAAGTGTAAAGGAAGGATAAAATCCCAAAGAACAGTGACAGAAATGTCGAATAATAACAACGTGAGGGAGGAAAAGATAGGAGTAACGTAGTTCACTCCTTCAGTCTTATACCAAAAATCCATCCTAAAACCTAATCTATGGACTAATTACAAAAGCCCATAATATGATTAGGCGGAAATTAGCTAAAACACAAGAAACCACTCGATCGAGTAGAAATAATCTACTCGATCGAGCACATCATCACCAAACCACTCGATCGAGTGGAAACAAATCACTCGATCGAGCAGTTTCTGCAAAAACTCCTCGATGTACTCCTTAAACTGCTCGATCGACCAATCTTGAGCAAATAAAGCATTCGATCGAGTAAGAAACTACTCGATCGAGAGGTCTAAGCACGTTAAACCTTGAAATGCTTCCCGAATCCAGCTCACGCGTCTTCCAAGTGTTAGATTTCCAAGCTCCGGCTCCTTATTCTCCATGAATGCGTACAATTGGGACAAATTAGGCTCGATTTAGCTCCTCTTCGGTTAATTCCTGCAAATTACATCAAACGAACCAAAGTAGAATATTCGGGGGTATTTGTAGCCAGATGCTACATAAAAAGTACAGAAATGCGTGTAAAAATGAGGTATAAACCTTATATAAAAGACACGCATCAAATCTCCCCAAACCAAACCTTTGCTTGTCCCCAAGCAAATATGAATGCAACTAAGGGTAAACAATGGAACGGGACCAACGCATCAGCTACGAATCACCCACTAAAACCAAATTAATGCAACAAAATGACAAAGTGGCAAATGAGAAGTGCAAACGAGTTAAATCAATGTTTCAAACTTACTGAACCGTCAACCTTGCAAGATTCAAAAGATATCGGACTCTCACGGGTCGCTCGTCACTCAAAATTAGGCACAAGGTGAGTATATATGTGAAGGATAGAAAGAAGTAAGACACTCACCTAACTCGATCTATAAGAACATGCATGCAGTTAACATGAATAAAGTCTCTACAACCGTACATGTGCATTCCAACCATACTAGTGACCAAGACACATGCCGAGGACTTACATTTGGGTAAGTGAGATAATGGGTAAGAAGGGGCTAAGATGGATTTGGATATGTGGAGTTAATAGCCAGGCTAGCAACAACGGATCCAAATATAAACTGCATCCCAACTTCGTACTCAATATAGCAAGATGAAACGGTGCAAAACCATGCACTAAACTCACGAAACACCAAGAACTCGTCAGCTCCCCATAAGATATGAATAAGACATGGGAGCGAAAATCATTAACCAGTTTCTTTTTCACATATGATTTTTTTCTTTTCTTTCTTCTTTTCTTATTTCGCTTTCTTTTCTTTTTCTTCGTTCTCTTTTTTTTTCTTTTCCGTTTCATATTTTTTTCCAAAAATTCTTTCATTCCCTTCAATTCTTCCACCATCTTCTGAAATCAGATATAATAACCATATTGCAATAAAACATTCCAATAACTACTCGTCACTAGCTCGGCTAGGGTAGGAAGTATTATAGAAAGTAGTTAATAGGACAAAAGGGCAATTTGGCTATGTGAGGCTCATGGGTGAAATGAAGTAAAGAGAATTGCCTCTCCTAACATGTGTCACCATCCACAGACCGAATGCATACAGGTATTAAAAAGACTAGACTCATGCTTATGCAAATTGATGTTACATGCCTTAAAGAGAGTACTACTCACATCCTAAATGAAACCGGTCATGAATGTCACCAGTTTATAAAGCTCTAACCTCAGAATGTAATGTAGCATGCCGACAAATTGAATCAAGTCTATTCGTTCAGATAAGAAAGGAACAAAAACTCGTAGATTATGCACATACTCATGCTAACTAAATGTCAAGATTATGCAGGGCTCAAGTAATGGTTCAAAGTAGCGTCACAGTTCAAACGTTCCGACTCAAATTAAACATGAAATTTTTGAAATTTTATGGTTTTTATATGATTTTTTTGGAATTAATTAAAACAACAATGCATGCGGAAATAAATAAACGTGCAAGCAAAAATGCAAGAAAACATGCAGACACAGATATGGATGCATACCTCCCCAAACCAAACCGTACAATGCCCTCATTGTACCAAAAATAGGGAAAGAAATGCAAACTAAGGAGAAAAGGATAAATGGATTCGGAAAACTTACAAAACATCATATAGAGGGACCTCCCCAAACCGACCATGAACATGGGAGGTCAAAGAAAGTCAAGCAGTGGCTCCGTAGACGTAAAACAGCGGCTGGAAGTCATAACCATTCGATCGAGCACTTGGAACAGCTCGATCGAGTGAACTGCTGCATGGAAGGCCTCGATCGAGTAGAAAACCACTCGATCGAGTAAGCATGATTTTGGTTCTGGTCGATCGAGGACAATATCACTCGATCGAGTGAAGACTACTTCAAAAAGTGCTCGATCGAGCACAATATCATTCGATCGAGTACTTTGACCTGCAAAACACTCATTAAAAGCAAGGAAGTACATGGGAAGTTCGTAAAACAGCGTCTAAAGTTCAACGTAAAGCTAAAGAAAAATAAATAGTTCAACAAAAGTACAATAAAACAGTCCGGGCTGCCTCCCGGAGAGCGCTGGTTTAAGAGGTCCCGCACGACCTTTCTGGCATCAAGTTACTGGCGCGTCAAGCTCGTCGAAGCGCAAGACTTTAACACGATTGTCTACTTCATTCGCCTCGTGGTAATGCTTCACATATTGGCCATTCACCTTGAATCTATGGCCTTCGGAATCTTCAAGCTCCACGGTTCCAAATTTAGTAACAGCTGTTACCGTATACGGACCACTCCACCTGGACTTCAACTTGCCAGGAAATAATCTCAGCCGGGCATTAAACAGCAACACCTTTTGCCCAACATGAAACTCCCGAGGTAGAATTCTCTTGTCGTGCCATCTCTTCGTCTTTTCCTTGTAAATGCGCGAGCTGTCATAGGCATTAAGCCTAAACTCTTCCAATTCATCTAGCTGCAAAAGACGATTCTCACCACACAACTTAGGATCATAATTAAGCTCACGAATTGCCCACCAGGCCTTACATTCCAATTCAACAGGTAAGTGACACGATTTCTCATAAACTAACCTATAAGGTGATGCACCAATTGGTGTCTTAAAGGCAGTTCTGTAGGCCCATAATGTGTCATCTAGCTTAAGACTCCAGTCCTTCCGTGATTTAGAAACTACCTTAGACAAGATCTCTTTCAACTCGCGATTAGAGACCTCTACCTAACCACTAGTTTGGGGATGATACCCCAAACCACGCCGGTGTTGGACACCAACTCTAGACAGTATGGAAGTTAGTTTCTTTTCTTTAAAATGCATCCCCCCATCACTAATGACGACCCTAGGGACACCAAAGCGGGGGAATATGATCTTTTTAAACATCTTTATCACGGTCTTAGCATCACAATGAGGTGAGGCAATTGCCTAAACCCATTTTGACACATAGTCTACAGCTACTAAGATGTACCTGTTACCCTTACTGGATGGGAACGGTCCTTGGAAATCAATGCCCCAGACATCGAAAACCTCAACCTCTAAGATACCGTTCTGTGGCATCTCATGTCTCTTTGAAATGTTCCCTGATCGTTGGCAAGCATCACAAGCTGAAACAAAAGATTTAGCATCAGCAAACAAAGAAGGCCAGTAAAAACCAGACTGAAGTACCTTAGCCACGGTGCGCGATGGACCGTGGTGACCACCATAGGATGAGGAGTGACAGCCTTCCAGGACTATTTTGGTCTCCCACTGCGGAATACACCGTCTGTAGAGACCGTTTGCACATTCCTTGAACAAGTAAGGATCATCCCAGAAGTATTGCTTAGCGTTATACAGAAAACGCTTCCTCTGCTGATGAGAAAGGTCAGGCGGCAGCTTGCCACTGACAACGAAGTTAGCTATATCTGCATACCAAGGTTCTTGGTCAATAATAGACCATATAACAGCAATAAAAGTATCGTCAGGAAAAGAATCATCAATAGATAGAGAAGCTTCCCCTTCTTGTCGCATCAGTCGCGACAAGTGATCAGCTACAACGTTCTCAGCTCCTTTCTTATCCTTAATCTGCAAATCAAACTCCTGAAGAAGGAGTATCCATCTCAATAGCCGTGGTTTAGCCTCCTTCTTAGCAAGAAGATGCCTCAAAGCTACATGGTCAGTAAAAACAGTAACTTCTGACCCAACTAAGTAAGTACGAAACTTTTCTAAGGCATAAACTACAGCTAGCAGCTCTTTCTCTGTGGTAGTGTACTTCACTTGAGCCTCATCCAGAGTTCGGCTCGCATAGTAGATAGCATTCAAAGCTTTATCTTTCCTTTGGCCTAGCACCACTCCTAGTGCATAGTCACTCGCATCACACATAATCTCAAACGGCAAGTCCCAGTTAGGCGGCTGTATGATCGGCGCGGAGACTAAAGCCTGCTTTAACCTGTTAAAAGCAGAAAGACAAGCATCAGTAAACATAAAAGGGGCATCCTTAAGTAGCAACTGTGTAAGTGGTTTAGCAATTTTGGAGAAATCCTTGATAAACCGGCGATAAAAGCCGGCGTGACCAAGGAAGCTCCTCACCCCCTTAACATTAACAGAAGGTGGTAATTGCTGAATCACTTCCACCTTCACTTTATCAACCTCTATTCCCCTATCAGAAACTAAGTTCCCTAAGACAACTCCCTCGTTGACCATAAAGTGGCACTTCTCCCGATTCAAAGACAAGATTAACCTCAATACAAATACTGCAACACTTTCTCAAGGTTAGACAGACAGTTAGAAAAATCACTTCCATATACACTGAAATCGTCCATAAAAACTTCCATGATAGACTCAATATACTCCGAAAATATCCCCATCATGCACCTTTGAAAGGTGGCAGGGGCATTACACAAACCAAAAGGCATCCTGCGATAAGCAAAAACGCCTTGAGGACAAGTAAATGTAGTCTTAGCCTGATCGTCTGGGTGGATAGGGATCTGAAAGAACCCTGAGTACCCGTCTAAATAGCAGAAAAATTTATGAGAAGCTAACCTTTCTACCATTTGATCAATAAAAGGAAGGGGAAAGTGATCTTTCTTGGTGGCGGCATTCAGCTGTCTGTAATCTATGCACATCCGCCAACCAGTCACTACTCGAGTAGGTATTAATTCATTCTTTTCATTCTTGACTACAGTTGTCCCTCCTTTCTTCGGGACCACCTGTACTGGACTAACCCATCTAGAATTACCAACAGAATAAATAATACCTGCGTCTAGCAGCTTCATTACCTCAGCCATCACAACATCCCGCATCTTCTAGTTCAGTTAGGCGACCCCCTGTCTCGCAAGGTTTGTGATCTTCCTCCAGCTCTATCCTGTGCATACAAACATCGGGACTAATCCCCTTGATATCGTCCAGTGAATAACCCATTGCCTTCCTGTTTTTCTTAAGTACAGCTAACAAAGAGGTCAGCTGATCATCATTAAGCTTGGCACTAACAATGACTGGATATTGCTCTGTATCGTCTAAGAAAACATATTTAAGATGAGAAGGGAGAGGCTTACGTTCCGGTACTTTTACCTCAATGGAGCAAAGAGTGCTAATCATTTGTTCCACCTGCTCTCCCTCGTGCTCATTTAAATCATCAACGAGCAAATCCAACGCAGCGTCATCGTCGTCTGGGCTATCTGCACACTCATCAAAAAGCATAAGAGCTTCTAGTGGGTCCTTCATAAAAGAACCCGACCAGAAGTCATAAATAGACTCGTCAATAATATCGACCGAATAGCAAGTGTCCTCTATCATTGGTCGAGCCAAAGTACTGGGCAGACTGAATATGATACCGTCATCCCCTACTGCAAGAGTCAAACGGCCTTGTCTGACATCAATCACGGCCCCAGCTGTACAAAGGAATGGTCTTCCTAAGATAATTTGGGTCCGGGTGTCCTCAGCTATATCCAAAACAATGAAATCAACTGGGATAAAGAGCTTACCTATTTTCACAGGCACGTCCTCTAAGACACCTAAGGGCCTCCTAACAGATCTATCAGCCATCTATAGGGTAATGTTAGTCACTTTAAAATGACTCATCTTCAGTTTCTTGCAGATAGGAAGGGGCATGACACTGACACTGGCACCTAAATCGCAAAGGGCCTTATCAATAACCATGTTGCCTATAACACAAGTAATAGAAAAGCTGCCCGGGTCTTTCATTTTAGGGGGACCCTTATTCAAAAGCAAATTACTAGACTCTTCCATAAATGAAATCGTCTCAAATTCACTCAAATTTCTCTTACGCGTCACAATATCTTTCATAAACTTGGCGTAAGTGGGTACCTGAGTAACAATTTCGGAAAAAGGGACAGTTACCTGGAGGTTCTTCACAATGTCCACATACTTACCGTACTGTTGCTCGATCTTTGCGTCCTTCAGACGACTTGGGAAGGGCACTCTGGTAGCAATGAGCGGACCCGCAACTTTTCCTTTACCTTTATCAATGCGTGACGTCTCCACAGCAGGGGAAAATGACACGGTGGCGGTATTAGATAGTAAATTTGGATCCCCGCCACTTAAAGTACTGGATCGAGTACTTTTATCAGTCGATCGACCGTTCTCTTCTTCTGTTTCACTCGATCGACCATGTTTATCACTCGATCGAGTGATTTCTTCAGCATAGTTACTCGATCGAGTAAGATTATCACTCGATCGACCAACATTGAATTCTGCACCTCTCGATCGACCACTATTTTCACTCGATCGAGTGATAGGATGAGTTAAACTGCTCGATCGAGTAGAAAAGTCACTCGATCGAGTGTTTACAGCACACGCAGCAAGTATTTCTTCCAAAAACTCGTCTAAATCATCATCCGGGTTATCGTCAGCTATCAAAACCTCGTCTCCTTCATGAGTAAGGTCATTTTGAAAATTCATTGCACTGACTGGATCGCATATTGGAAGAAGCTTGGCTTGGTCTGTCGCGAGTGTTAACTGCGCGACTTGTTCTTTCAATTCCGATATAACCGTTTCAGATTGCCGTGACATACTCATCATAATAGATTTTAATTCGGCAATTTCTTCACTTGCAGAAGGAGGAATCGGTAGCGGAGCTGGCGTGGAAGGGGTAGAGACATTCTTTATTTCTTCATATAGCTAAGAGAAAGGAACTCCCTGCTTGTATTTCTGATAAGCAAGAACGCGCTCTATACTTTCCATGCACAAGATAGGGTCGTGCCCTTCCATGCCACATCTACCACATGGCTCTGTATGCTCTGTAATCGTAGGCATCTTGGCAAATAAACTTTCAAGCAACAACTAACCTGCAAAACTAATCAAAACTTTGCAGGAATGAGATCAGCCTCAAGGAATAAATTCCTTGAGACAAGGGACAAACTTAATCAAAGCAACAAAATTGCGCCATCTCCCCGGCAACGGCGCCAAAATTTGACACGTCTGTCGCGTACCTCTCAAAAATACCAACTGGCTCTAACTAATATAGCTAGGGAAGTCGGGTCGAATCCACAGAGAGGTAGGAAATTGTCAGCTAAGTCTAAGTTCGTCAAGGTAACCAAATGGGGGGGTTTTTAAATATGATTGTCTAAACTAACAGGAATAAGGAAAAGAGAATAAAAGAAAGGAAATAAACAGATAGAGAGAAATAGCTAAGACAACGGTTCACCATAATCATTCAGTCAAGTAATCTAGGTCTCAGGTCAATGCAAATACGGTCTAAGGGGTAGCGAACGTCACCTTTCGGTCCTTAATTCACCCTAAAGTGTAAACAGCTTAACTTTCGCCCTCACTGCAATACTCCATTGTTCGCTACTAGTCTCGCCTTTTCCAACCTTTCGGTCCAGGTCAAGGATCACTAGGAATTAAAGGTCTAATTGCGTCGACTCTATTAGAAGGATACATTTAATTGTAGCATTTAACCAACAAAGACTATACTAGCATTAACCCAATAAATTGATTACTGTTCCCTCATGATTATGGATCCCCTATAGTCTTAGCCAAGGGAAATTAGCTACTCATTACCATTGAATTAACAATAACGATAAATAGGTAATTGGGATTAAACATTATAACAACTAAATAAGATCGAATCAAAGCAATTATTACGACAACGATAAATAGAGAGGAATCTAAAGCAATAAATAAGATTTAGAATAAAAGTAGAATGATAATACCAATCGCAAAATCCAAATCCGAGTAGTAAAGTGTAAAGGAAGGATAAAATCCCAAAGAACAGTGACAGAAATGTCGAATAATAACAACGTGAGGGAGGAAAAGATAGGAGTAACGTAGTTCACTCCTTCAGTCTTATACCAAAAATCCATCCTAAAACCTAATCTATGGACTAATTACAAAAGCCCATAATATGATTAGGCGGAAATTAGCTAAAACACAAGAAACCACTCGATCGAGTAGAAATAATCTACTCGATCGAGCACATCATCACCAAACCACTCGATCGAGTGGAAACAAATCACTCGATCGAGCAGTTCCTGCAAAAACTCCTTGATGTACTCCTTAAACTGCTCGATCGAACAATCTTGAGCAAATAAAGCATTCGATCGAGTAAGAAACTACTCGATCGAGAGGTCTAAGCACGTTAAACCTTGAAATGCTTCCCGAATCCAGCTCACGCGTCTTCCAAGTGTTAGATTTCCAAGCTCCGGCTCCTTATTCTCCATGAATGCGTACAATTGGGACAAATTAGGCTCGATTTAGCTCCTCTTCGGTTAATTCCTGCAAATTACATAAAACGAACCAAAGTAGAATATTCGGGGGTATTTGAAGCCAGATGCTACATAAAAAGTACAGAAATGCGTGTAAAAATGAGGTATAAACCTTATATAAAAGACACGCATCACTTAACGACGTTCTGTAACGTCCGTCTGGTCGGTCGAGGAACCCTCCTCCTCCTGGTAAACCTCCTCCCAGAGGTACCAGCCTCAAACCATGTCTGAGCTTTCCCAATGCCAGCAGCTCCAACAACGGGCCCCTCATGGACCTCAGCGGCTCTCTCAGCCCTAACAACCTCCTCGGAGGGCCCCTCCTCCTCAGAAGCATCCTCCATTATCACGTCAGGCGCACTGGCGGGAGTACTGATCGGCCCTGTCCCAAACACGTCCTCTAAAGCCGCAGCAAGGGACCCATTAGGTCCCGAACACTCTCCTGCAAACAAAGAACGTCAACCGAAATTTCGGCATTACGACGGAGTAAACGGACAAATCCAAAAAAAAAAAACTGCAAAGCAGAACAAGGGCAATCCCGCCCAAACCCAACCAAACAAAACAATTTACAAAAAACGCACAAAAAAATACTCGCCCTTCTTTTCAAGCAAAAGACGAGTCAAAAAAATAACCACAACAAAAATGGCACCCCAAGACCTGCACAAGGTCCGCCAACAAACCATATACATTCCCGATGCAATGGGGTATTTTTCTACAGCTCGAAAAGACAATTTCTACGCCAATTTGAGCACAAACAGGTCAAGATTTTAAAATGCGACCACAACGAGGCAACGTGATTTTATCACGTCTCAAAGCGACCTAAACTACCAATAAGGTCCGTTTCAAAACAAACTGACTCAATTCAAGCCCAGACGGGCGCTTATTTTGTCAGACATAAGACCGTCACAGAAGGCAAAAATTCCCATTTTCCCAACAACACCCAACAAAGGTCCACAATGGCAAACACGGTCTTTCCCGACTACAATACAACCTAGTGGGGCCCATTACCCAAGCAAATAAACTTGACATTATGAAATGAGACGGTTTCTTCGCCTCACTCACGTTTTTCGAGCATAGGGGACGTAAACGGGGACCAAAATGCAAACTAAAAGCACCCCTATACTCCTAAACAGGTTTCTAACCTAATGCAATCGTCAATTTCACTCGAAATAGGCTCAATCAAAAACCCCCAAATCGATTTTAAGGGTATCAATTTTCGCCCTAATTCAATCAATCAAAAAGACCAACAAATTCAAATGGATTCAAGAGGAAATACATACCTTGAGATGACATGTTGATGATGGCACGAACTCAAGCAAGCAAGAAGACCAACAATGGCGATTTGTTTGTGTTTAGTCGAGAGGATGAAGAAGACGAATTGAGAATGACGAGCAAGCCAATCTCGCGTCTTTTATAGAAAAATAGGGAAGCCCCTTTACCTCGCCAAGTAGTTCGCGCCTCAATGGGGTGCTCCCTGCTTCATTCAGCGAAACTTTGGGCTTTGGCCCAATTTCCCATAACAAACCTTAAATCTTCGACGACGGCAATTAAAACCGTCATTCCAAAAATAATAGTGAAAATTCAAAATTCACTTTTCCTTCAAAATTCAAACAAACGGCGATTAAAACTGCCACTTCAAATTCAAAAACAAATAGTGAAATTCAAATTCACTATTCCTTCAAATGTCAACGGTGGCAACATAAACCGCCACTTCAAAAACAATAATAGTGAAATTCAAATTTCACTATTTCCACGGCGACATCAAGAGTCCGCTATTTCAAAACAAGCCCATCCAACGCGGCTATTCTCACGGTCGATCAACCGACCCCACCATGGCTGACGAGCCTTACAACGCACGGCGGCTGGCGAGCCCTCCTCATATACGCACCATGGCTGGCAAACCTTACTATGCACCGCGGCCGGCGAGCCCTCCTCATATGCGCACCTCGGCTGGAGAGCCCTCTTCATATACACACCGCGGCTGACGAGCCCTCCTCATGTATGCACCATGGCTGGCGAGCCTTACTAAGCACTGCGGCTGGCGAGCCCTCCTCATATACGCACCATGGCTGGCGAGCCTTACAACGCACCGCGGCTGGCGAGCCCTCCTCATATACACACCATGGTTGGCGAGCCTTACTACGCACCGCGCCTGGCGAGCCCTCCTCATATACGCACCATGGCTGGTGAGCCTTACAACGCACCGCGGCTGGCGAGCCCTTCTCATATACGCACCATGGCTGGCGAGCCTTACAACGCACTGCGGCGGGCGAGCCCCTTCATATCCGCAACACAGCTGGCGAGCCTTTGTCCGTAAACAAGATACAATCTAAGGATGTATCCCGAAGATGCCTCGAGTGCGACTCCTTATCAAGCTGGCGAGCCTTTGTCCGCAAACACGCGAGGACATATCCGAAGCTGCTTCAGGTATGACTCCTTCTTATGGCTGGAGAGCCTTTGTACGTAGTCTAACGGACTTTAAATGACTCGTATAGACAGTCGACAGACTCTAAACTATTCCCGACGACAGGTCCTTGGCTCATACCTTAGAGTCGCCTTGGCGTCGCCCTTCCCGACGGTAGGTCTATGGCTCGAATCCTTTCGAGCCGCCTTGACGTCGCTTGGGTCTCCAGGTTGTAATCTTTGATTGACCTGGGGACTCTACTTTGACTTTCGCCCGGTCCAAGCCTCAGTCAAAGTGGGGGCTCTGTAGATACCCAGTTTCTGCTGAGACTCCAATAAACACCCGATGATTATCGGACTACAACATGCTTTGCAATCGCAGCGTTTGATCGACAGTTTGTGTACAACTTTACGTCGGAAAACTTAAAACGATTTTGAAAATAAAACTTTTCAAAACTTTTCAAAAGTACCTGGAGTGTTTAATGCATGACGACGGGGTCGCAATGACACTAACTAGAGTCAAAACCGACACCGGACCAAAAACCGACTCAAAAATTCAAATCCCGACTCCAACAACGAGTCAAACCAAGTCAAACACAAAAAAACAAAACCATTCAAATGCTTCCATGTTCAGATTTCCCAGGATCATGCATGGTCAAGTACCAAACATGTGCATACAAATCCTAAGATAGAACAAATCATCATTGCATTTGTGTGAAAGCGACAAGACACCTCGAAGACGTGCAACGTGGCTCGCGCCTTTTTGAGCAGCCCAGGTGGCCACGTCGCTTAAAACTCACACAACCACTCATTCTCCTATAAATACCCCTCAAATGCGACCAATTGAAGGTTACGCAAGTGTCCGCCCCCTCTTTTCTTCCTTAAAATTCTAGACTCGACTTCCTAAGTCACAATCCGACACGTGTTTACGACCTACCGATCGTAAACACAAGCCTTACACATTGTTTGGTACCGTCATCGTGCATTAAATCTCTTGACCGACCATTTCGACGACTACACCTTCACTAAACTTAACAAAACACTCTTTTTACTCACTACTACAAATCATTTCAAATGAAGACGCTTTCTCCATGACGCCTTAATAAGCGTCGAAGCCCAATGTTAGGCGGGATTTAGTTTTAGGAAACAACGACGTCGTTTGGAGTAAATGTATCCTCCTTTCTAACCCTAATGCAAATTCTAATTTCTTAACCACCTAAATTCTCAGAAAATCCGTCTCTCACTCTCCCTCCCTTCCTCTCCCTCTCTCTATCTGGCATGTACATCTCTCCAAGAAAATGAAGATCTCAATTATTCTTTGAGAAGTGTCCCTTCAGATCAATATTTTGTGCATTCCTCGTCTCATAGAGGTAAATCTTATCTTTTCATATTTTGGTTATCGTTTTGAGTTTTATTGTCTCTTTAATTTAAAAGATGATTCCTATGTCAAAAATGCAGGGTCCCTCGCTTAGATCTACAACTACCTGAATTGATATTCAAATATTTGGGTTAGTTATTATCTATGTTTTCTAATTTTTGCACTATTCCAGTTTTATGTATGTGGTGATTCTTTTGAATGCCTGTTGGTTTCTCGCATCTATAGGTTTAAATTAGTCGTACCCCCTTTTCAATTTTACTTGTAATCTCACTTTGTTACGGTTTCCCTTGCATAATTAGCTTTTTCCTGAATTTTCTCACATCGAAGCTTCATTACATCTGACTTCAAAGTTAATTAGTGTATCTTACTTGAAATGTCAGGGTTTGACTTAACTTCTTATTTTTTAGTAATTCTTGTGTTGTTTTTTCTTTTGGCGGACCATTACACATCTCACTGATCTTAATTAGAGATTAGCTTTTATAGCCTTTTATGTCTATGGCTTGCAATACCTTCTTTTATAATGGCAAATTTGTGTTCAATCTTTCATTAGATACCAGTCTTCTAGTCTAATGAGTGTTGTTTCGAAAAATACTTATTCAATCTAATAAATTATGTTTCTCTGTTAAAAGGTATGACATTCAGGTGCTTCTTTCATAGTTCGTTAATTTTATGTGTCTTGCCAAAACTTGTATCCCCTCCTTGTCAATTTGTCTTTGATTAAAATACCCTCACAAGGAATATAAAGGTAAACATTGATTGGGATGAAGTGATTATCTAATTTCAAGTTTGTGCACCGTAGAGCAAGTGTGATAGATTTGACAATCGAACTTCATTTATCATTTGGATTGAGCTCCTCTTGTTTTTCCAAATGTGCTAAAACAATGTTAGACTTAAGGCTTAATTAGCTTTGAATTATGTAGCAATTAATATTGTTTCTCCTTCCTGATTTTTATTCTTATAAGTTACAATTAGAATAGCGTGTTCTCAAATATTTTACTTTAGCATCCGAACCTATTGTTGAACGTCTAGAATTTGCATATTTAATTTAATCTCTTATCATCCACATTTTATAGTTATTAGTTTTACATAGATTTTTTTTTCTAAAACCAAGGTGCTCTCCGAAGTGATTAAAAGGTTGATTAATCAAGAAGTTAGCTGGCTTAACTTCTTTTATAAGGGTAGGTACTGAACTCCTAACATAACGTTTGATTTATTTTCTTATTAGGATAACTAACCCAGACGGCTCATCTTGTCCAGATTCTTTACTCGATCACAATGTTAGTGACGTATGACATATTAAGCTATAGCCCTTCCTCCTTGATTCTATACATAATGGAACTTGTTTCTAATTAACCAATATTAACCCCTTCTAATAATAGGATATCTAATCCTACCTGCAGTTCTATTTCTGACATCTAGCATTATGCATTTTGCAGTCTGTTCTGGTCTCACAAGATTATCCTCAACTCTACATTTGTTTCTTTGGTACGACACATGATAAGCCCCTACCATTAGAATCATTCTTTGAATGCCTCGTTGCAACTTGGTTCCTTTGCATTTTTTTACACCATTTAAGGGGGTTTTTAACTGGTAACTTCCTAATCATCAGCTCATAGAGACTCTCTACTAGTATCTATTGGATGGATTTAATCTACCTAGTGGGATTGTGCCGCTTCATTTACCTTTCCTCCATTTCCTTCAATACTACAACATATCCTAAGACGGGATTTTGTTAGCCGTGCCCCTCCCTTTGTGAGAGTATTTTAATCAAACGCAAATAAATAATTAAGATGGAGGGAGTATTAATAAACTATGACGAATTAATAGGATTTTTCGAGATGTTTGTCTGTCATACTAACAATGGTAGACCCACAGATGATTTCAACTTGGTAGTTCATAAGTTTTTATTCTCACATTCATGAAGTTGCATTCTTTTATGAATGTTTTTTTGTAAACAATGACCGGTTTAGTAGGGTAGACATTTTTGCCGGCAATGCTAAACATTTTTGCTTGATTGTAGTGTGTTTTGTGTCTACTACCAGCCTAATGGTATATTTATTTAATTATTTTACCTTCATCTTTTCTGTAGTTATGGTTATGCAATGGAGATATACTCTTATACGAATTTGAACAGGCTGTCTCATAGTGGTGAACTTCTTACCCTCAAATTTCAAGTCTTGTTGAATGTGTGTATAAATTTGCTGGCTCTCAACTAACTAAATTAACTTCTTTGAATTGACTCTCTCATACACTAATACGCTACAGGTAAGACGCAGTGTGTTCTCTGCAAAGCATTGTTTCCAGCTGAATTTTTCCGATTATTAATTTTTGCTGTTTAAAATTTGCTTTATGAACCTGTTTTAGAGCTTAGCTAGTATACATACATCAGTTTTTAACATTTGGGAAACTATCTTAAGGTGGAATTGGCTTTTAATGCAGCTCTGAACAATAAAGCTTTTCTCGGTGATTAATGGAAGGTTTCAAGTGAAGCACATTGAGTCTATTTTTGAGGAAATTTGCCAGTTTTTTTCTTATTGTTACAGAGTTGGACAGGGAAGTTCTTGAAGTGAAGATCAAAGAGACAATACAAGAGCTTGAAGTAATGTAAATGTTAATTGTTTCCTACCAATATTATAGTGTAGTATGTATATTTCTTGTGTGTTTTGGAAAAGTGTGGGTTAATGATTTAATATATTGTAAGGTTGTAATCCAAATTTTGTATTGTTATTAATGTTCATCTACTTTGTACTCGCGGTAAAAAAAACACTTTGTACTCGGCTATTTCTTTTATCAATGATAAATTTTGATGGGTTACTCTTCAAGGATCTTAACATTTAGCTCCTTTTAATTTGCTGGAGTATGTTGGGATATAGGAGAGAATTGGAACCAAAAGAAACGAGAGAGGGAAAAGTACGGAGAGGTTCAAAGATTCATGATGTATAATAAAGTGTCAGCAATTCTTGACAAAAAAAACGTCGAGAAATTTTGACGAAAAAAAGCGTCGTCTTAAAAAGAGGCCTTGACGCAAAAAAGCGATAAGAAGGGTGACATTAAAAAGCGTCAAAAAATCCTGACGCCCCGAAAACACGCTTTTTAAGCGTCGAGAAATAAAATGGCGACGCTTTTAAGCGTCGAGAATAGCCTTAAAAAGTGTCGAGAATGCAAGGGATTTGTTGTAGTGACTTACTAAAACGGTTATAAACCGAGTCTTTTCCGACCAAACGAGTTGATACACTTATGTCGGTTTCTCGCCATAAGCCAAGCATGTAAGTATGAGGGTGTAAAAATCCTTTTTTTTATCATGTCTTTACTTGTTTCATGACTATAACATGCTAAATCATGCATAACATGGTCCAAAACATGGGAAGAATGAGCCAAAACCGGACTTTTTGGTTGAGGCAGAGGCTACTTACGTAGCACGTAGGCTCGCGCCTAAAGCACCCTGCCCAGCCTTAAGTCCAATCCGTGTTTGGTCTCTTCCTTTCCCCTATTTTCATTTTCATATTTGTAATCGGTTTTTACCATTTCAAGTATTTTCAACCCATTTTCTACAAGTTTTAACCATAAAATGTTTTTCACCCTTGGTTCTTAATACCATGACGGTTTAATCCGTGTTTCGGTGATAATATTTGGTTAATTACATTTAAAAGGTATTTTAAAGCCTTTTATTTCATTTCTTTATATTTTGCAAGGTATTTTAAAGCCTTTCATCATTTCTTTACATTTTCAAAATAAATGTATTAGTCACCAACACAAAGTCATCCTTGGTTCTACATACCATGTCGGATTTTAACCCGAGTACGATGATGAGTATCGACTAATTATATTCAAATGAACTTAAAACAATTAGTTCATATTCATTTTCAAAACTATTTATGTCAAGCTTACAAAGTCAAACCCGACATCAAATACTGTCAAAGCAATGACGATTATTCAAGTCTCGTTCTTCAAATCAACACAAATACGGCCTAAACGGTCCTTTCAAACCAAAACGGGTTCAAATACCCATCTTTCAACACGTTTTATAAACGTTTTTCAATGGTCAGAACACGTCATATACCGTTGACTGACCCGCGCCTAAACAGGCCACTTCTTTTCCTATTTTCAAACCAGGAGAGACCCCCTTACATCGCCAATAGGCTCGCGCCTATTATGGCTGCCTGATGCAGGGTCTGTTCCCCTTCCAGCATTGGTCTAGGACGATCCCGACTCCGGCTGTAACATCCCGTTTGATGTCTATGAGTGTCTTGGTATTGGATTTGATAGTTGATGATATTATGGAGCTAGCAGCATTAGAGGATGGTAGTTGGTTATGTATGGAGTTGGTGTCGTGAGAGATATATATGTGGTAGATACGATATAGTGAGTCATGTTGTGGAAGTAAACATAGTTGGTGGAGTGGGTGTTAAGAGTTCATGTTCTATGTTCGGTCGAGTTCTTGAGTCCTTAGCTAAGTTGTTGTGTCTTGGTCGAGTCTGTATGGTTGTTTTTATGTATGGGTTGAACTTCGGGGACGAAGTTCCTTTTAAGGAGGGAAGACTGTAATACTCCGTATTTATAAGTCTTGGGGTACTCTGTCGAGTAGCCCTTACTCTGTCGAGTAAGGGTAAGTTGCGAGATAAAATAGTTTCGACTTTGTTGGGTACTCGATCGAGTAGTTTGGGGTACTCGATCGAGTAAGGGGTACTCGATCGAGTACCTTGGGTACTCGATCGAGTGTCCGGTTTACGGGGAGTTTTCTCGGGTTTTGTTAATTATGCGATTAAGGTATTTAAACATAGTCGTCATTGTTTTAAATCACTTTTACAAAATCTAAAACCCTGTTTAAGAGAGAAAGCAGCCACTTCATCTTCCTAATCGCATTCTTAGCAATTCCCGGAGTTCAGACGGTCGGTTCTTGTCGTTTTTCGTGTCGTTGGATTCCTTGCGTCGAGGGTAAGCTTTTAATATAGTTTTTATAATGTTTTGTTAAGATTGGTTAAACCCTAATTTAGGAATTGAGGGTTTTGGTGTGTAGTTTGTGATGTGTAGTCTTTATGTGCTGTATGATAGGAGGAGAATTCGTAGAGGAGCCGTTTTGATACAGCTGTAGATACCGTCTGCGTGTTGTGCTTTCCAGGTAGGATTTCTACTCGTATTAGTCCCATAATGGGATATTGGTGATGTCTTTGTAGTTAGTTGTTTGATATGATGATTGTGATTGTGATTGTGATTGTGATTGGTTGTCTATGGCTCTCGAGATGCGTTCTCGGTTGAGTGGGGTCACTTGCGGGAGTGACTTCACGCCCTAGTTTCGCCCTTCGTGGAACCCGCCACGGGAGGGGATGTGCACATTAATGGGACGGGGTTATCGCTCGTACGATGAGCGGGGCTTAGGTGGGAACGGCTGCGGTCCCCATCGCGTGGGCTGGTCCGGTGGACGATCAAGTATTGAGACGATGGGAGTTGGTGGTGTGTGTGTGTGTGTGTGTTGATTCAATTGTCTGCTTATCTTATTGTTGATATATGTATTGAATTGTGTGATTAATCGACCCCGTTTAAATGTTTTAAAAATGTGGTGATCCATTCGGGGTGGTGAGCGTTATTGAGCGAGTGTGATATGACGCGTATGGGATAGCCGGGATGAGTCATCACGTGGCTGTTAGAAGTCTTCATTTGTGTCGACGAAGTCTAGTAGCTTTGATAGTTTTAGCTGTAGACCGTATGAGAACCTTGTAATTCCTTTTATTAGTTTTGGTTTTGGAACCTGTAATCACTTAATCTATAATTACTTTAAAAGTACGTTTCTTTTTTGTCTTATGATATTCAGTACCTCGGGCAACCGAGATGGTAGTATCCTTATACCTGAGTGGTCCTGGTAAGGCACTTGGAGTATGGGGGTGTTACAAATGGTATCACTGTAATACTCCGTATTTATAAGTCTTGGGGTACTCTGTCGAGTAGCCCTTACTCTGTCGAGTAAGGGTAAGTTGCGAGATAAAATAGTTTCTGACCTGTTGGGTACTCGATCGAGTAGCTGGGGTACTCGATCGAGTAAGGGGGTACTCGATCGAGTACCTTGGGTACTCGATCGAGTGTCCGGTTTTACGGGGAGTTCTCTCGGGTTTTGTTAATTATGCGATTAAGGTATTTAAACATAGTCGTCATTGTTTTAAATCACTTTTACAAAATCTAAAACCCTGTTTAAGAGAGAAAGCAGCCACTTCATCTTCCTAATCGCATTCTTAGCAATTCCCGGAGTTCAGACGGTCGGTTCTTGTCGTTTTTCGTGTCGTTGGATTCCTTGCGTCGAGGGTAAGCTTTTAATATAGTTTTTATAATGTTTTGTTAAGATTGGTTAAACCCTAATTTAGGAATTGGGGGTTTTGGTGTGTAGTTTGTGATGTGTAGTCTTTATGTCTTTGTATGATAGGAGGAGAATTCGTGAGAGGAGCCGTTTTGATACAATTTGTAGATACCGTCTGCGTGTTGTGCTTTCCGGTAGGATTTCTACTCGTATTAGTCCCATAATGGGATATTGGTGATGTCTTTGTAGTTAGTTGTTTGATATGATGATTGTGATTGTGATTGTGATTGTGATTGGTTGTCTATGGCTCTCGAGATGCGTTCTCGGCTGAGTGGGGTCACTTGCGGGAGTGACTTCACGCCCTAGTTTCGCCCTTCGTGGAACCCGCCACGGGAGGGGATGTGCACATTAATGGGACGGGGTTATCGCTCGTACGATGAGCGGGGCTTAGGTGGGAACGGCTGCGGTCCCCCCCGCTGGCAGGGTGGTCCGGTGGACGGTCGATATTGAGACGATGGGAGTTGGTGGTATGTGTGTGTGTGTGTGATTCGGTTCAAATTGTCTGCTTATCTTATTGTTGATATATGTATTGAATTGTGTGATTAATCGACCCCGTTTAAATGTTTTAAAAACTGTGGTGATCCATTCGGGGGGTGGTGAGCGATTATTGAGCGGTGTGATATGACGCGTATGGGATAGGCCGGGATGAGTCATCACGTGGCGGTTAGAAGTCTTCGTGTCGACGAAGTCTAGTAGTTTTGATAGTTTTAGTGTAGACCGTATGAGAACCTTGTAATTCCTTTTATTTGTTTTGGTTTGAACATGTAATCACTTAATCTATAATTACTTTAAAAGTACGTTTCTTATTGTCTTATGATATTCAGTACCTCGGGCAACCGAGATGGTAGTATCCTTATACCTGAGTGGTCCTGGTAAGGCACTTGGAGTATGGGGGTGTTACAAATGGTATCAGAGCGACGATTTTGGAACCTGTAACAAATGAACATAATGAACATAGGGAGTCTAATAAAATGAACCTGGTGTATGTGTAATGGGAGCCGGTGATGCTAGGTTTTGGGTGAGTAGGCGCCCTCACTTCAAAATCTTGGCCCCATGATACTTAAGCCAGTCACATGGTATGGGAACGTGGAGTCCGTGTGTATATGTGCGACGTGTATGTTAATTGTGCTGTATATGGTTTGTTGAAAGCATGTTGCATGATAGTTGGCTTACATGTTGGTTGGAATCGTTGGAAAAGTATATGAGAATGATGAATGATATGGTAGAAAAAGAAAGTAGTTCGTATATGATGATGTGTGATGAAGTGGATTTGTAATGTTGTTGTATTAGCAACATGGGAATAGGATTTGTAGTGTATGGGTGTGGTTTGTGTTATGAAAAGTTATGAAAATTTAAAACATGCGGGTAATACATGATTGAAAGTTGAATGTTATATGAGCATGATAGATGGTAATGTTTGGCTTTTGGTAAGTAGTAACATGAAGAATAGAGGTTCAATGATATGTGTTTTATATAACGAATTGGATGAAAAGCATGATGGTTGTTTATAACGTGGCACTTGATAACACGAAGTAGATTATTTTGTTAATTGTATGAGGAGTCGCGCAGATTTGAATGCGTAGTTGTAATCATAATGTTGAAATAATAATGAATGCATAGTACGTTAGGGTATGTGAGATAACATTCGGGTAGTATTCACGAGTCTGCATGACTCGATTGAGTGGGTTTGATTCGATCGAGTGGGTACTTGTCGTTATTTTGACCAGAATCGTGTTTTTGGGCACTCGATCGAGTACCTCGGGCACTCGATCGAGTATGGGGTCACTCGATCGAGTAGCCGGGCTACTCGGTCGAGTAAGTCATAGATCAGAAGGTCTGTTTGGGTTCTGGAGTCGGGGCACTCGATCGAGCATGTTTGGCACTCGATCGAGTAGCCTCAACTCGATCGAGTAGGTTCTGGTACTCGATCGAGTGGGGTCTGTGCAGGTCATATGCGTGTTTCGGGTCATATGCGTGTTTCGGGTCATATGTTTATCTTTTGACATTCGTTGCATATTATGTTTAATTCAAAGGTGTTGTATTACTTCTTTATGCATTGTTTTACGTATGTGTTGGTCCTGAAGCGTAAGTTACCCA
Organism: Silene latifolia; assembly: GCF_048544455.1. NCBI lineage: Eukaryota > Viridiplantae > Streptophyta > Magnoliopsida > Caryophyllales > Caryophyllaceae > Silene > Silene latifolia. The sequence goes on from NC_133528.1 coordinate 75,412,515, forward strand.
ATCTTATGATGTAAAGAGTGGCACTATGATGAGTATGAGTTCGGTGGGGAGGACATGAGTTATATGTGATTATGATAGATGGTGGAAAAAGAAAAGGAAGATTGGTATAGTTTATTGAGGCATGGCGTACGTTTTGCGAGACGGGATGAGTGATATGATTATGTGTTGAGTAATGTAAAAATAAGTGAATATAGACAAGGGATGATGTGAGTATAATGAACGTGAGAATGAAAAGATTGAAAGTAAGAATGTGGATAGTGGCAGCTTGAGATGTGTAAAGAGTTAAGGAGGGAAATGGTTAGGAGTCGTGTGGGTTATGGATTTATGTAGTGAAAGTTCGTTTAAAAGGGTTGAGAAGAGTAATATATAGTGAACTTTGTGGAGACATGTCGCGAGGTGTATTTGTAGACAGTGAGTGAGTTTGGGAGGTTTGGTTTATTAAAAGATGAAACTACTGTGTGATTTTCTGGGTAATTAACGGTATTAAATGAATTCTGATTTCTAGAGATGTAAAAAGGGGGATACAATTGTTTGAACATTAAACGTTGGTTCTATGGATAGATTAGTGGCAAGTATGAGTGATAGCATAATAAGAGAAAATCCATGGTAAGAAAGAGTGAGATGATGTCGGTAGAAAATAATGGAATTGAGTTTTGGAACAACGAAGGGGTAACCAGATTTCTAAAGAGTTAGCTAGAAGGAATAAGGAGTTGAACTATTAATTGGTATTATTGAATGTAAAGAAAAGAAGGATAAAAGTAAGCTGAGGAAAATGTTCACCGGAGCTATGTGATATAAAGATAAGAAATCATCGAAATATGTGATGGTATCACGAGGATGTTAGCTAAAGGTTATATAGGAGTTTCAGGGCAACATGATTGGTAATGAGTTTCGAGGAATTAAGGGAGTAAGGAGTTGGTGGAGTATTGGCACGATACGAGATATTTGGTGGAGAGTTGGATGACAATACAAATAAGATAGCATTGGGAATAATGTTGAGGTAATTTTGTGGATGGGTTTGATGTTCGTTATTTGCAATGTTAACCAAAAATGGTAGAAAAACCAGGTTATTTTGATATGAGTGTAAGAGATTTGATATACGAGCAGCGGTGGCATTGTGGTGTTATCACTAATGGCTAAGAGTGATGGAATATTAGAAAGGTAGCAATTCTAAAGAGGTTGATTTGGTAGGGACCTGATTGTTGTGTATGATTGTGAGAGGGTATAAGATGTGGTTAGATGAGGCGGACGCTATTAGTTGAATAGTGAAGGTGTGATTATATTTGGCAGGAAGTGATGGTTGTGCGAATGGGGGAATGTGTTATGAGGGGCATATGAGTTAAACTCGGGCGGCAGGTAATTTTTTTCGAGTGGTGACTTACGTGGTCAGGATTGACTAGTTGGTTGTGATTACGGGTCTGTGATATGTGTAAATGTTTGTGTGAGGTTCTGACCTCACAAGAAGTGGTATGGTGTGATAATTATAAAGTTGTTTTATGAATGTTCTGTAATATATATGTTGGGCACGGTAATTTAATTGAATGATCTCCAAAAAGGTAATAACTTGATTGATTTGACATGGCTAGTTATAATTTTATGTGTATTGATAACACATGTGTATTCCGGGAAATGGCAGAGAGGATGTTCATGAGATGCTTATCTGTTTATCCATATAATATGTTGCGTGGTGATTTAATAAAGTGGATTTAAGTAAGTTTTTCTTGTCTGAGAAGTTATCTTTGCGTCGGTATTTATGGGTATTGTATGCGATTGTGATGTCTATCGGTGTGGTTGTGGTGCCTCGGGTGGTGATCGGGCACGGTACATAGTGTCTTTGTGATGCGGGTATTTTCGCACTACGGTGTGGCTATTGGTGGCGGTGTTGTGATGCCGTCACCGGTTGTGGTGGAGTAGGCGGGATGATTATGATTCGAGTTTCGAAAGTACATACCAGTTATACATAGATTGTTGTTTTGTTTGATGTTGCTCTCTGCGAGTGTCGGTTTGTCTTTGATAGACGGTTGTCTTGCTTATTCATGTTTTCTTTACCAGGTTAAGTTGGGAATGAGGTAGAGTATGATGTGAAATAGAGTTGTATATGTTTCGTTGTGTCATGGGATAGTGATAATCTGTTGATAGGACACAGTTGTGAGAGGTTGTTACAGTAATTGATCTTGTTTTCGGATGAGACATCGGTAGACATGGTAATGGAAAATGATTCGTGGAACATGTGTTGTAATGATACGAAAGCGGCAGGTAGTTCATAATCTTTTGTTGAGACAGTGAGTTTAGGGTGTTGGGGAAATTAGTGTCATGTTAAGTTGTGTATGAATTTTGCGGTAATGGAAGAAAGAACTTGAGGATCTAGTGTGCGTGTACGTAACGAGTGCGGATCGTGAGTTATGCTTCTGGGAGATAAGTGCCTTACATAGAGAGGTATGTTGTTTGGCAAGTAATAATGAAGAGCGGGTATGGTGATTTGCTACGAGTTTATGGTATAGGTTAGGTGCGATGCCGAATGAGTTGAGGAATGGGAAATGTTTATGTATGGGAGCCTTGGATATAAGAATGGTGAGTGTTTGGTTTATAGACGGTTATCTTTGCTTTGTGGTGGTACAGAGGGTAATGAGATATAGATATGGTTTGGTATTAGTGAGTTACGAGGACGTAACATTTGTCTTAAGAAGAGTAGGATGCGATAAAACAGATTTTGATGGTTGTACATATGGTAATATATTCGGAAGTTGAGTCTTGATGTAGAATAAAAGATCGATTCGTGTTGTGGGTGATTTTATTAAAGGTCATGACCGTGCTTGTAGTAGCGTGATGTTTAGGAGTGTGAGAATATTTCGCTAGTATTGACAGTTGGATGATGAGGTTACGAGTGTGAGTAAACTTCGAGGACGAAGTTCCTTTTAAGGGTGGTAGAATGTAACATCCCGTTTGATGTCTATGAGTGTCTTGGTATTGGATTTGATAGTTGATGATATTATGGAGCTAGCAGCATTAGAGGATGGTAGTTGGTTATGTATGGAGTTGGTGTCGTGAGAGATATATATGTGGTAGATACGATATAGTGAGTCATGTTGTGGAAGTAAACATAGTTGGTGGAGTGGGTGTTAAGAGTTCATGTTCTATGTTCGGTCGAGTTCTTGAGTCCTTAGCTAAGTTGTTGTGTCTTGGTCGAGTCTGTATGGTTGTTTTTATGTATGGGTTGAACTTCGGGGACAAAGTTCCTTTTAAGGAGGGAAGACTGTAATACTCCGTATTTATAAGTCTTGGGGTACTCTGTCGAGTAGCCCTTACTCTGTCGAGTAAGGGTAAGTTGCGAGATAAAATAGTTCGACGACTGTTGGGTACTCGATCGAGTAGCTGGGGTACTCGATCGAGTAAGGGGGTACTCGATCGAGTACCTTGGGTACTCGATCGAGTGTCCGGTTTTACGGGGAGTTCTCTCGGGTTTTGTTAATTATGCGATTAAGGTATTTAAACATAGTCGTCATTGTTTTAAATCACTTTTACAAAATCTAAAACCCTGTTTAAGAGAGAAAGCAGCCACTTCATCTTCCTAATCGCATTCTTAGCAATTCCCGGAGTTCAGACGGTCGGTTCTTGTCGTTTTTCGTGTCGTTGGATTCCTTGCGTCGAGGGTAAGCTTTTAATATAGTTTTTATAATGTTTTGTTAAGATTGGTTAAACCCTAATTTAGGAATTGGGGGTTTTGGTGTGTAGTTTGTGATGTGTAGTCTTTATGTGCTGTATGATAGGAGGAGAATTCGTAGAGGAGCCGTTTTGATACAAATTTGTAGATACCGTCTGCGTGTTGTGCTTTCCGGGTAGGATTTCCTACTCAGTATTAGTCCCATAATGGGATATTGGTGATGTCTTTGTAGTTAGTTGTTTGATATGATGATTGTGATTGTGATTGTGATTGTGATTGGTTGTCTATGGCTCTCGAGATGCGTTCTCGGCTGAGTGGGGTCACTTGCGGGAGTGACTTCACGCCCTAGTTTCGCCCTTCGTGGAACCCGCCACGGGAGGGGATGTGCACATTAATGGGACGGGGTTATCGCTCGTACGATGAGCGGGGCTTAGGTGGGAACGGCTGCGGTCCCCCATCGGGTGGTGGTCCAGGGTGGACGTCAAGATTGAGACGATGGGAGTTGGTGGTGTGTGTGTGTGTGTGTGTGACGGTTCAAATTTTCCCGCTTATCTTATTGTTGATATATGTATTGAATTGTGTGATTAGTACTTACCCCGTTTAAATGTTTTAAAACTCGTGGTGATCCATTCGGGGTGGTGAGCGATTATTGAGCGGTGTGATATGACGCGTATGGGATAGCCGGGATGAGTCATCACGTGGCTGTTAGAAGTCTTCGCCGTGTCGACGAAGTCTAGTAGTTTTGATAGTTTTAGCTGTAGACCGTATGAGAACCTTGTAATTCCTTTTATTAGTTTTGGTTTGAACATGTAATCACTTAATCTATAATTACTTTAAAAGTACGTTTCTTATTGTCTTATGATATTCAGTACCTCGGGCAACCGAGATGGTAGTATCCTTATACCTGAGTGGTCCTGGTAAGGCACTTGGAGTATGGGGGTGTTACACCGGCTAACCCGGATATAGGACGGATCAGACGGCTAATTTGCTCATTCAAAAGCCGTATTTGAAAAATGCCTTACAAAGACAAATGGATCAAGTTATGCGCCATAAACCTAATTTGGTAAATGGATGTTTAATTTCCGTCTTGCATGCAAATCAACCGTAAATCCAACTCGACAACTTATACTTGATACTTGGATTAAATCAACCGATTTAGAAAGCTCTCACATGTTAGGTTTAAACTATTGGATGCGCATTCATGCATTTAAACCGTTTTATCAACTTTTGCATTCAACCAGCCAAGATCGATCAGTAGAGGCCGCTACCGCGGGCGGGATTGGGTGTCTGATTAAAGGGCTTCCCAATACGTACCTTCACCTCTTACTCAGAAATTTTGGATAGTGGACGACCTTATCCAGGGCGTACGAGAGTCATTCTAGAGATAGGATGCTAAAGAGGGACGATTCCTTATCTTTAGTACCTATGTCAAACACTGCTTTGTGCTTCGTTTGACCGAGGTATAAAGTGGATTCGAACGGGTTCCAAGCATCCCAAAAATGCTTGGTGGCGACTCCGAACATCTCTAATCATTTCGAGACCCTTGCCGAGACGAAACCGACCGATCTAAAACGATCCGGTCGAAAGCATATTTTTACGCCGCCAAGCGTGGCTTTCAAAAGACCGCTGTATGTCCACAAATCGGCTGGGCGTGCAAGTGGGCCCATGTCCACAAGGGGGTGGACTCTCGCGTACCTTCCAATGAAGAGAGAATGAGGGTATTTATAGAAGATTATGTGGTGTTGGTTGATTGAGGTGGTTTTTGACGACGTGGACTGGGAGGGAGCCTTTTCAGGCGCGAGTTGTCCTGTCATTTTCGCAAATTTGGATTTTCTCTTTTCCTCCATCCTATGTTTTGTTGTAAGAACCTTAATACCGTGTCATTGGGTATTTGGGTGTTATTTGGGGAGGGTTTTTTGTGTGTTGGATTCGACTTTGAATCGGGTTGAGTCGAGTTTTGAATTTTGAGTCGGTTTTGGGGTCAGAGCCGGATTTGACTCTAATTAGTGTCATTCTGATCCCATCGTCATGCACAAAACATTCTAGGTATTTTTAAAATGTTTTGAAAAGTTTTTCATTTTCGAAATCGTTTTTCGAGGGTTCTGACGAATCGTCATATTGAGTGTCGGTTAGAAGTTGCGATTTTGTGACATGTTGCAGTCCGATAATCATCGGGTGTTTGTTGGGATTCCGCAGATACAGGGTATCTGCACACATACCACATGGATCTCTCTACTAATGGGATGCGGAGAGATTAGGTTATTGTGGGCTACCAGAGACCATAACTCAGGTGACTAACATATAGCCTTCTTAGTTTAATCTGTCCGTCATACATTAGAAACCTAATAGGTATCTATACTGAGATAATAGACTGACCCAAACTTTTTAAGACAAAAATAAGCCCATATTTAACACAGGGTAGTGCATCATTCTATATTTGGGTTTAACCTAATAGATAGAGCATAAATACAATTATTACCGAATTAATAATTTGTCCACATATATTATTCTATTAGGCCCATATTTTTTACGATGGCAATTATGAGTTTCAGCCAACAAATCTAAGATCGAGTATCGACCTATCATATCAATTGAAATTCCATATCATATTTGATTTTATCTATATACTCCCTTGTATTGTAAATAAACTTCCTAATTCTTCATATGCACAAGGATTAAGGAAAATGCACTACTCCACCTATAATTAAATTTGGATCACACAAATACACTATCTCGTACAATTAAATTTGGACCACAGAAAACTTTCCCAAAAATAGTACTCCCTCCTATTCTAAATAACCTTCCCTCTTTCCTTTTTTATTTATTCACAATATCTTCTCTCTTTCTTTATTTAATAGAGTTTTATACTTATTTTAATCACCTCACCTCCACAGCAATCTCCCCACAATACTCATACTTTATCTTATTATAATCACCTCACCTCCACAACAATACTTATTTTAATCAACCCATTCCACAATAATACTCCACAATACCTTCCCTTTCTCCAATTACCTTATCCTACCACAATATTTTAGCTTGTTTAATTAAAACACCCTTAATTTACGTGACACCCATGAATAAGGAGAGTTATCTAGACTATGAGGGAATAATATGAAAGCTAATCCCCTCAATTCACAATAAACCTCCCATTTCATTTTGGCACAAAAACTAAGGAAACACACTACCCCACTATATAATTAAATTTGGACCTCACAAATACACTACCCCACCATACAATTAAATTTGAACTACACAAACACTTACCAAAAAAGAAAATAGAGAGGTTATTGTGAATAACCGAAAAAAGAAATAGTGAGATTTATTGTGAATTGGAGGGAGTATTATGAATTGACAAAAGAGAAAATATGAAAGTTTATTCAGAATATGAGAGAGTACTAAACTAGTACTCCGTATTAACTACTTGGATGTATTGGGGTAATTTAAATTGGGTAAGTTTTGTCAAGTCTAGGTAGATCGTGTGACAGATTTGGACGTTGGGGACGTTGTGGTAGTCAATAGTCATGGATGACCACACTACAGACTTCAGTTAAACAAAGTTCAAATAGTCTGGCACCTGAAACGTTAGGCCACTGTCAAAAATCTTACTGCGATTTTTTTTAAGATCTTCTGACATTCTGAGGAAAATACTTGATTAGAATTAGTTAGTCATCAAATGAGTTTTCTCTAAACATTAGATGGTGGATCTCCCATCTTCCATTTTGGGATTAGTAAACCCTGAGTCTGCTCCACTACATACATACAAGCCGACATGCACAAATATAGTAAAACAATCGAGTTAAAAACTTTTTTTCCATAGTTAGTCCTTTTCAGGTTATTTTAATCTGAAATTATAAAACGAGATTTTGTAACAATTTAACAGACAAATGTGATCATTTCTGAAAACAAGTTAGCATAAACTATAACACTGACTGAACCATTCTAATTACATTTGACCATAAAATGATTATAAAATTCGGCCTTATTGTTTTAGATCCAAATAAGCGTCTTAAACAAGAAGGTGATTTTTTTTCCATAGGCAAAAAGGGGGACACAGGTTTTGTATTTCTAAATTTGCCAAATGTAGTGCTCTATATACTCTGTATATTTTGGGTACAATATTAATCCCTTTTATGATGAATATATCTGTCAAAAGTTTAAAACGGGTCAGATAGTATTTCACTTATATAGATAAGACAAATATTTTTGTTCTTCTTTAAGCTTTTTCCTTTTGTTTTATTTAACATACTTAACCCTAAGTTAATATTAAGACGGATACTTCATACTTGCGTCTTAAAAAGAAGTCGTGATTGGTTAAATTAGGAGTTTATCAATAAAAATCATATTTATTAAAACAACAACCACAGAGCGTATGTGATGCTCTGATTGAAAATCAATATATCAAAGGCCCACTTCCCATATGTGAATTAATTAAAAGTTTATTGTTCATTTTACTACATTCTAAAATTATGCAATTATTACAAATTGTTTAACACAACAAAATATATATTTACTTTTATTTATTGTTCATTTTACCTTTATTTATTGTTACATATTTACTTTTAACACATAAAAATATCAAATACGTATAAGGACAACTTGGTAATGTTGTGGGCCAAATAAGGAATATTACCATTGGTGTGATACGTCTGTATTAGATAAGTGTTACTATTGGACTGGTATGGAGGGAGTATATGATCTTTGAGCATTATACCTCAAAAACAGTTGAACAAAAAAAATATTATTTATAAATGTGTGATATGGATTAAAAATTTGAGAAAAAAAGAGGAGAATATTAACTTTTAAGTGAAAAAATAAAAAAGTAAAATCAAATCAAAAAATCTACTACACGGGAATATTGGATTTTAGAAAACGTTAGTCGCCCCATTTTTTAGCTAAGATGGATGCCAAAGTTACATACTTTGACCTAGACAATGATGATATGCTACATTGCTACTGATTTTTTTTTTTTGGTGAGATACATTGCTACTGATATGGTTGTACAAAAATTACTTTTTTGAGTAAATGCAAGTAATAAGAAAGCAAAGATCTACATAAACGAGAAAATTACTAGAAAATTTATTAAACAATTAGTCTTGCTGAAGACGAGTCGGAGCAAGTGACGGATAATGCCACTCACAAAACGGATAGGGGGGGACAAGGTGGGGCACCTCCATGTGCTTCCCTCTCTCCTCTATTTGGGTCATTTGTGAGGGAAAATGGTATCCGTCACTCCAAAGTGACGGATACGTGCCGTCACAAATGAGATTTTGTGTTTATTAAAATGTATGAAAAAAATTAGACATAAATTCTCATTTGTGACGGCAATATTTTGTCACACGCTTGTGCCATCTCACAAGAAGCAAGTTGGAGAGCAAATGGGAGGGTCGGAGGGAGGTAGTAATAGGTCACAAGTTTGTGACAGTCACAGGTAAGACGGTCAGTTAGAAACTTGAACATGCAACCCATGTGAACTAAGACAGATCACAACATTAGAACATAATAGTTTTAAGGGTTTTTTGTCAGAAATTACATTTTATTTAGGGTCATTTGTGAACAACTACCTTTCATTTTATTTTTGACTTTCAACTATCTTTTATTTCTTCATTTTGCGAAAGACTACCATAAATCCACTTCCGGCGAAAAAAAGTCAACTTTTCGGCATTGACTTGCTCTTTTCTCCTATTTTCAAACATATAACCCATATTTCTCCCTTTGTTTACCCAACAAAATCTGAAAAAGCTCCTCTCCATGCCCAACACCTTATCAAAAGTTTGTTCAAGGCAATACTAACGCATCAACCATCTCAATCTCCATCTCCATCTCCATCGTCACCTTTACTACCACTGTTACTCTGTCACCTTCATCCTTACATTTCAACAACCTTATAGAGTACTCATGATTCATCAACCTACTGTCCATCTAAGTCATATTAAAGTACCTTCTTTCTTTCTTCATGGTAAGATGGTGGTTATAAGAAAACTAATGAGATAGTAGCACACAAGTGATCCTAAGAGTGAATCCATGATTATTTTCGAATAGTTAACACTCGGAGTTAATTTTGCCAAAAAGGCCATAATAGATCATTATTGTTGAAAAATTATTTACCATGTTAAGATTAATGCAATGATGATTTCGTTTCGGTGATTAGGATTTCGGTTCAGGTAAGAGATAGACAAATTGAGGTGATTAATGTTGGGTTTAATCAATCTTTATAATTGATTATTAGGGTTATGAAGTAAAGAGTTAGATTTAACATGAAATGGTAAGTCAACGCCGGAAAGTTGACTTTTTTTCGCCGGAAGTGGATTTTTTATAGTCTTTCGCAAAATGAAGAAATGAAAGGTGGTTGAATACCAAAAATAAAATAAAAGATTATTGTTCACAAATGGCCCTAAATAAAAGGTAATTACTCACAAAAAAACCTAGTTTTAAAACACACTTTGAAATGTTTGACAAACAGATTAATAAACAGTATTTTTATAGAAAAAAAAAACATAAATCTCACATAGGATATCTACCAACTTCAAGGTAAAATCGGACAAAAACTTGGTTATTGCAAATTAAGAAAACACAATCGAGTCTTGAAACCTTGATTTTTCTTTTTGAAAGTTTCCTTTTAGAAAAAAAATTCGTAGACTTAAAATCCATGTGGGAAATATATGAATGGAGCGGCATTGCGGTGGATGAGTATGAGAAAATGGTGTGAATGGAAGGAGACTTGAATAGGTGGTAGCAGGACCACGGAAAGACAATGGTGTAGTGGAATTAGTGTTGGAGTTAGTGCTTCAAAAGAAGCAAATGGTAATTCCCAATTTATTCATGAGATAGTTTTCCAAATTGATTGTGCATTCTCCCATACTTGATTTACAAGATTTTCCACATTATTGATTGTGTAGTATCCTAAAATTACCATTTTACGATACTGACTTTGTGATTCACCATACCCATTTCACTATTATATAAACCCATCCATACCATACCAAAAAGACACAACAATGATTTCCTCTTGTATTTTTCTCTAAATATTTCTCTTGTGCTAAGCTGATATTTGGCAACGTTCTGCAAGTAGTCCTCATTCTGAGTCTTTGTCGTACACCTTAGACTCGGACGTCGTGTAACCCTGGGGGTTGGTTGCCAAGAGGCCGTGTGTATCGAGCGGGGCAAATTCAACTTTAGGGCAGTGATTCTATCACGCCACGACATTTTTCTTTTCAACTTCTGTAAGTTTATCTGTTCATTGTTCGTCTAGTAGTCCTAACGTCTACAGTCTAAAGTTGAATTTATTTTTTTTTCTTGCTCGCTAAATTTTTTACTTAAGGCGATATGGCTATGTCGGTTTCTGCTTATCCGTCACCAAAATTCGAATTTTATTTTTATTCTTATTTTGCATATATTACGGTCTCCTTTTGCATATATTACTTTTTATTTCTTTACCGCCTACTGTAATCTATACTTGGTTTTAGTCAGCAACAAATTACAATACTTGGTGTTGCTAATGATTTCGATGATATGGATATCTTACCTAGTATTGCCTGAAACAAGTTCCCACCTTGGGCTATTCTTTCTATTGGTGCTTTGAGCTCTTTCTTCGGTTACGGTGTTCTTTGGCTTGCTTTTTCTCAGACTGTCCTTAACTTGTCTGGCTAGTAAAACTCCATGTCCTTTCCATCTATCTTTTTTTCAGATTCTGTTAATTTGATTTGTTATTTGAGTGCTCATTTTGGTGTTTTTAAGTGTTTTCATGAGTTTGTGTTTGCCCATTTTGCCAAATGATGGAGTTCTCGTGGTTTCATCAGACTTCAATTGCCTTTTTTGTTAAACAAATATGGTTTTTCTGTTGGAATCTGATTGTCTTCTTTGGGGATAATGGGTAACTTTATATATATATTTATTTATTTTTCAGAAATTGGAAGGATTTTGATCCATGTTTTGTTAATTTGCATAATTATGAGTTATTATGCAAACCCATCCGTGAGATTCACCATTTTTTGGTGTTTTAGTCATTAATTCCGTAAAAGCGTTTCGATCATTTTGTTACCGCCTAGGTCAATTGGTATAATTGTCGAGCTTTTGAAATTGATGCATGTAGCATGTTTCAGTATGTAGTCTGACAGCAGATTGCTGACCGAATAAGGATTAGACCTTGAGAAGGAATATTTGGCTGAACTGACCAACTATTGTGTAAACCAAAAAAAACAAAAATGTTTGAGATATGAATATATGTATGAGACAAATTTTGTTTTTCGGTATGAAACAAATTTTACCTTTTATATGGCTGATCGAATAAAGCGAGTATGTGACCTACCAAAATGTGTGACAATCTAATATATATTAACACTTTCTTTATGAATATTTTACTACTTTGTGTTGTCACTTATGTATATCGTGGCAACATGTGGGGGAAGTAGGTTTTTACTCTGCTTGTTATTCAGTATACTTTGAAAAGTTGTGTTTCCTCTCTAAGTTGTGAAAAATGGTTCCCTATGTGATATACATGGAAATATATGGAATGTGTTAAAAGAAAATATTGTATGATTAAGTGCAATACAAAATTGGATCTATTATAATTGGTTGTGACAAAGTATAATTTGGCATCTTGATTTATGATGTTAATTTCCTGTATGACAATGTTGATCTTTGGTGACATGTTTTAGAAAGGGTAATTTTTTGTCATCATCTTATGCTATCTTAAATGTTAGCCTTGAGCCTATAATATTGACCTTTGTCACTACTTGAAAGTTTTGTAGTTGAGCTCAAAGCTTTACGAACTTTATTTGAAATTACATTGTCCAATTCTTATGATCGTTAATGATTGGTTTAAAAGGTGTGTGCTTAGTTAAAACTTTGAGTAAGTTGTGGATTGTGGGGGCATCTAGTGAAGGTATGACTACTATTAACCTTGTCGTAAAACAATTGAGTTTCAGTGATGGAAGTGGTTATAATGGCAATTACATGGGATTGATTTATAATTGTGAATACTCTGATATTGGGATTGTATAAACTTGTTTTTCCGATTTGAAAATTTGTGAATGGTTGTGTGGTAATACATGTTGGAGTAGTTACTTTTTATTTGGTTATGTTTATTTTGAACCAAGAAAAGGTAAAAGACGCATAATCTATATTTATTTGGTTTTGATTTTGCGATGTTTCTTTAACGGAAATTATTGGTGATAATTGGAACACTAATATATGTGTTATTTAAGATGTATTCTTGAGTTTATACATGACAAGATGAAAGGTTGTTACATTTATATATATGATGTTTGTATGCATTATGAGAGATATCATATAGCTTATATCGTTGTTATAGGTGATGGACACTGTGGTTTTTGTAAGCTAATCTATGAAAACGATTGTATCTTTCGGAATGAGTTTGCAATTTAATTGAACGTCGAATAATTATGAAATTTATTTGACCTTGGAAAACGGTGTCTTTCATAATGCTATATCATGAAAGTCATAGATGCATAATTGCTTTGTTTAATATATAATGGAGTATGAATATATTGTGAAGAATTTGCGGGATAAAAAGCTGAATGGCTAATTGGTTGTATTTCTTTGTGGGAATATTTTGACTCCATTAATTGTCATGCATCATAATCTGAAGCATCAGGTTTTTTGGCAGATTATCAAGAGTGGTGGATAATCTGATCGGATAATGTGTTCACAAAGGTTGTGAATTGTAAGTGGATATTGAGATCCCTTACACAATGTGATATCATGATAGTACGTACGTAAATTACGAAGAGGATATTGAGATCCTTCTACCAATGGCCATGGTAGATGTTGGTGTAAGTGGCACCACGAGGAATGGGTTTAAAGCCTATTGGGTGTGAATCGTGACGGGGCTCCCCCACTTGGGTTTACCAAGTTCAATGAGTCGAACGAAGTCACGAGGATCTCATGTTGTAATACTAATACCATTCCTCTTTTAATAAAAGTGATGTAGTATTCTTACTATATATTGAGCTATTTCTGTCATGTGAGGAAGGTTGAGCTATGCTCTTAATAAGTTCATAGTCCTTGTTTAAGGATGGTTTGTGACAGTCAAACCTGATGGACTTACCTATGTGAATGTGGGGAAATGCCCTACCCCTATGAGGTCTTTAGGCTTTAAGACCTCTAGAGCATTCACGAGATCCCAGGCATGTGAGGGGCACCTTTTATGACATTTCGCGAGGACGAACACAGATTCGAATGCAGGTTTGTGCGCAGTTATCCGTTCCAAACCAACGTGGAGAGTCCAATGCCAAGAGCAACTCGATACGGCTGTAGGAGGTAATTGTATGCACTGGGTGACAATTCAATTCCTCAGGAACATTGTCATCTTAAGACTTACGTTCCGTTGCCTTATATCAGCTATTCTTTTTCTCTTCTTTTGAATCATGTGGGGGATTGTTGGAGTTAGTGCTTCAAAAGAAGCAAATGCTAATTCCCAATTTATTCATGGGATAGTTTTCCAAATTGATTGTGCATTCTCCCATACTTGATTTACGAGATTTTCCACATTGATTGTGTAGTATCCTAAAATTACCATTTTACGATACTAACTTTGTGATTTACCATACCCATTTCACTACTATATAAACCCTTCCATACCATACAAAAAAGACACAACAATGATTTCCTCTTGTATTTCTCTCTAAATATTTCTCTTGTGCTAAGCTGAAATTTGGCAACGTTCTGCAAGTAGTCCTCATTCTGCGTCTTTGTCGTACACCTTAGACTCGGACGTCGTGTAACCCTGGGGGTTGGTTGCCAAGAGGCCGTGTGTATCGAGCGAGGCAAATTCAACTTTAGGGCAGTGATTCTATCACGCCACGACATTTTTCTTTTCAACTTCTATAAGTTTATCTGTTCATTGTTCGTCTAGTAGTCATAACGTCTACAATTAGGGTTGAAGTCATCAAATGGAAAAGGCGGAAAAGGTGGATCCAAAGTTTAATTTTGGTATTAATTGGGCTTATTTTAGTTTGGGTTCAACGTATTAGTTAGGGTCTTTATTTGGAAAAATTATCAAATTATTCAACAAATTATTGTATAAATACTCATTATTCAAATAATTGTAAAAAAAAACAATTATTGTATAAATACTCATTATTCAAATAATTGTAAAAAAACAAAGTTTTTTTTTTAAAAAAGATACGGAGTAATAGTTACAATAAACCTTCGAAAATTAGTTTTGTCCCTTTTCAAATGGCACGATAATTAAAACAATTAAAATTTAAAACATAGACTACAAATTGTACGAGTATATGGTTACTCATTTATAGTATGAGGTAAGCCTTGGTCATTTGAAGTTGTGGTCGATCCGGATTACATGTTAAGATTTATGAGAGTTGACCCTAAAAAGTAAGGGCTGAGTCAAATTTAGACACGTTTACATATATACAATAATTTTTTTTTTTTTAGAAAACCCGGAAGGGTATTACTTCATAGATAAAAGATCGTGAGCGGTACAATCAACAATGTTTTGAGTCACGTCATCGTCCCATCTTCTACACCCAACAAACCATGGGTCGATGTGTGCTAAGGTATGAGCGACGCTATTAAAATTCCTACGAGTGAAAGAAAAAACACAGTAGTCAAACGAAGTACAAACATCAAAAATCTCGTCGTAAATCAAAAAAATATCGCTTCGGCCTTGTCTCCGCTTCTGCAAGTCGTTTATGACACTCAAGCATTCACCTTCCACAACAATTCGCATCATTCCTCTTCGTTTAGCTTCACGAACCATTGCAAGGATAGCTAAAGCTTCCGCCTCCATCGGATCTCGCTCCTCATTCTCCTGCTCCGTCAGGGCCCACAACATACCACCCCCCGCATCTCGACAAACCGCTCCCAAGCCTGTCCCAACGCCGCTAATAACTCCTTCATCCATGTTGATTTTGACCTCCCCAAGCCTTGGCCTAACCCACCCGTCCTCTCCCTCACCCTGCACCTCACCCGACCCGCCACTGCTTCCCTCATCAACCCCTTTTCCCTCCAGCAATTCCCGTAAGATTCCACGTACCCTCCTTAACACCGCATCAGGATGGATCGTCTTGCCCTCAAAAACCCACTTGTTCCTCGCCTCCCAAATCGCCCAACACCCCGTCATGAAGATCAGG
This sequence comes from Silene latifolia, assembly GCF_048544455.1. Taxonomy (NCBI): domain Eukaryota; kingdom Viridiplantae; phylum Streptophyta; class Magnoliopsida; order Caryophyllales; family Caryophyllaceae; genus Silene; species Silene latifolia. Next base: position 75,428,289 of record NC_133528.1, read on the forward strand.
CACTCTCTCACGCTCCACTCCCTCCACTCCTCCTCCACCCACTCCCTCACCCGCTCAAACCCCTCGCCCTTCTTTAGCTCCATCCCGACCCCTTCCCAAACCCATCCCACCCACCCACAATCGCGCACACGATGAAAACACGACTCCTCAAAACAGTTACAAATCGGGCACAAGTTGTCAGATCCATTTCTCATCCGAGTTGCTATGTTAGCTCGTGTGGCTAAGGCGTCGAGGCACAATTGCCAGAAAAAAAATTTAATGCGAGGGAGAGCGTCACTCTTCCATACCTTGTTCCACAATGCTTGTTCAGCCGCACCATTAGATTGCCCTGGGACCTCCTCTTCAGCTGCGCTTAATAGACGGTATGCGGTTTTCACCGTGTAAATACCATCTCGTTCCGGATCCCAACAACATCCATCAACCGACTTATTATCACTAATACGTATCCTAAGGACCCTCTCTTGCTCGAAAGGCAGAAAAAGCTCCCTATCCCTCGTCACATTCCAGCCCGTACCTCCCTCATTCATGAGCTCCTGCACAAGCATATCCGCACTAGTATTCCTTCTCGGAGATATAACCCTTCGAGTTTGAGTCCCGTGGATCCATGGGTCAGCTCACACCCTTGTACTCGCCCCATCTCCAATCCTCCGTCGAATACCCAAGTGTAGGACCTCTCTCGCCTCCCATATGCCTCGCCAATTATAGCTCGGGTTCGCTCCCAGTTGGGCTTCCAAGAACGATGATTCGGGAAAGTATTTACCCTTCATAATCCGCGACATTAGGCTATCAGTATTCGTTAGCAAACGCCAGCTTTGCTTAGCAAGCAAAGCTTTATTGAAGCACATATAATCCTTAAAACCAAGCTCACCTTTGCATTTAGGTTCGCATAGCCTCGACGACGCCACCCACGGAATTTTCCGTTTCCCTCTATCCGAGCCCACCAAAAACCCGAGACAAGAGATCGCAATTCGTCGCAAAAATTAGCCGGTAACTTCAAAACACTCATAGCATAAGTGGGAATACATTGGGCCACTGCCTTTATCAACACTTCCCTACCTGCTTTTGAGAGTAGCATACCTCGCCAACCTTGTAACATCTTACAAATTTTGTCTCTGATCACCATGGAAATAACCCTCTTCGAATGACTAACCATAGTTGGAAGACCCAGATATTTGTCTTAAACATCCACAATCCGAACCCCAAGAGCCTCAGCTACAGCTGCCTTCCTAGCCATAGTAGTACCATGACTAAAAGACACTGTTGTTTTCCCCAAATTGAACATCTGACCCGAAGCTACTTCATAGCGAGTAAGAATGTCCTTCACACGGGCAGCCTCCACCACATTGGCCCGCGTAAAAAATAAGCTATCATCGGCAAAGAGTAAGTGAGTCACACACGACACTTGAGCAGCCACACGGACCCCATGAATAGCCCCGGATTCCATAGCCCTTCGCATCATACTAGATAAGACCTCGGCACACGGGATAAATAAATAGGGTGATAGCGGATCCCCTTGTCGAAGTCCGCGCTGTGGAACGAAAGCTTCTGCCGGGCGCCCTTTAACAAGCATCGAAAAAGAGACCGACCGTATACAATGCATTACACGGTTAGTCCAAGCAACATTGAAACCCATCGTAAGCAGAACATTCTCCAAAAAATCCCACTCTACCCTGTCTTATGCCTTAGCCATATCGAGTTTTAAGGCCATATGACCCCCGTTGCTTCGTGAATTCTTCATGTGGTGAAAGATTTTAAAAGCAACAAGAATATTATCCGTGATAAGCCTTCCGGGGGTGAATGCCGATTGATTTTCCAACACAATATTATTAAAGAATATCTTGAGCCTATAAGCCAAAACTTTAGAGAAGATTTTATAAACCACATTACAAAGGCTAATAGGTCTAAAATCCACCATTTTATCGGCAGCCTTCTTCTTAGGAATAAGGACGATATGGGTATGATTAATACCCTCCGGGAAGGGTGCCCCACGAAGCACATTAAGCACCATTGAGGTCATTGACGGGCCGACAATATGCCAATAAGTTTGATAGAAAAGAGCGTTCATACCATCGGGTCCTGGTGACTTAAGCGGATGCATTTGGTTAAGAGCTTCAATGATTTCCTCCTCTCGGTAATCACTTTGTAATAAGGCGTTCATCCATCCCGTAACACGCCCCTCAATCCCAGCTAAGACATCCGCAAAATCATGTGGGTTAGATGTTCGAAACAGCTCAGCAAAGTACCCATTTACAACGGCCACAACTGCCTCGTTCCCCTCCCTAACACGCCCTTCCCCGTCGATCAGCTTCCCAATATGGTTTTTTTGCTTTCTTTGAGTCGCTTTATGGTGGAAAAATTTAGTATTCCTATCCCCTTCTTTATCCCATAAAGCCCGAGACCTTTGTCGCCACAAAATTTCCTCGTCACAAAGCAGCCGCGCAATTTCTTTCGTGATTCTCTTACGCTCCTGCACTACACTCGCAGTTCGATCACACCCATCTAGGACCTGCAACCTACGCCTCTTCTTTCTAAGTGTGGACATGGCCCACCTGCAAGCCCCGGTTCAATCTGCGGGCATGAAGCGTTCTTTTGAAAGCCACGCTCGGCGGCATAAAAATGCTTTCAACCGGATCGTTTTAGATCGGTCGGTTTCATCTCGGTAAGGGTCTCGAAATGATTAGAGATGTTCGGAGTCGCCACCAAGCATTTGTGGGATGCTTGGAACCCGTTCGAAATCCACTTTATACCTCGGTCAAATCGAAGCACAAAGCAGCGTTTGACATAGGTACTAAAGATAAGGAAATCGTCCCTCTTTAGCATCCTATCTCTAGAATGACTCTCGTATGCCCTGGATAAGGTCGTCCACTATCCAAAGTTTCTGAGTAAGAGGTGAAGGTACGTATTGGGAAGCCCTTTAATCAGACACCCAATCCCGCCCGCGGTAGCGGCGTCTACTGATCGATCTTGGTTGGTTGAATGAAAAGTTGATAAAACGGTTTAAATGCATGAATGCACATCCAATAATTTAAACCTAACATGTGGGAGCTTTCTAAGTCGGTTGATTTAATCCAAGTATCAAGTATAAGATGTCGAGTTGGATTAATGGTTGATTTACATGCAAGACGGAAATTAAACGTCCATTTACCGTATTAAGTTTATGGTGCATAACGTGATCCATTTGTCTTAGTAAAGCATTTTGAAAATATGATTTTGAATGAGCAAATAGTCGTCTGATTCGTCCTATATCCGGGCTAACCGGAGTCGGGATTGTCCTAGACTGATGCTAGAAAGGGAACAGACCCTGCACCAGGTGGCCACATGAGACGCGAGCCTGTTGGCAGTGTAAGGCGGTCTCCCCTAGTTTTGAAAATGAGAAAGAAAAGGCCTGCTTGAGGCACGGGTTAGTCGACGGTTGTATGCCGTGTTCTGACTATTTGAAAGACGTTTAGAAAACGTATTGAAAAATGGGTATTTGACCCGATTTGGTTAGAAGGGGTCGTTTAGACCGCATTTGTTGATTTGAGGAACGAGACTCGAATAATCATTATTGTTTTGATGATATTCGGTGTCGGGTTCGACTTTGACAAAACTTGACATGAATAGTTTTGAAAATGATTATGAACTAATTGTTTTATGTTCATTTGAATGTAATTAGTCGATATTCATCATCGTACCCGGGTTAAAATCCGGCATGGTATGTAGAACCAAGGATGACTTTGTGTTGGTGACTAATATGCTTGTTTTGAAAATGTAAAGAAATGATGTAATTAGTCGATATTCATCATCGTACCTTTTAAATGTTATTAACCAAATATTATCACCGAAACACGGATTTAACCGTCATGGTATGAGGAACCCAGGGTGAAAAATGTTTTATGGTTAAAAGAAATAAAATAAAATAAAAAGGTTCGGAAATATTTGAAATAGTAAAAACCGATTGTAAATATGAATATGAATTAAAGGGAAATGACGAGAACAAACACGGTTGAGTTCTGACCTGGACACCCCATTGAGGCGCGGGTAAACCGACGAACCAAGGGGCTTCTGTCTCAGGCCAAAAATCAGTTTTGGCTCGTTTATTCCATGTTTTGGTTCATGTTATGCATGTTTTAGCATGTTATAGTCATGAAACAAATAAAAACATAATAAAAGAAGGATTTTTACACCCTCATACTTACATGCTTGGTTATAGCGAGTGACAGACGTAGGTGTAACAATTCGTTTGGTCGGAAAAGACTCGGTTTAAAACCGTTTTGGTAAGTAAAAAGAGTGTTTTAAGATTAGTGACGGTGTGGTGGTCGAAGTGGTCGGTCAAGTGATTTAATGCACGATGACGGTACCAAACAATGTGTAAGGCTTGTATTTACGATCGGTAGGTCGTAAATACGCGTCGGATTGTGACTTAAGAAGTCGAGTCGAGAATTTTAAAGGAGAAAAGAAGGGGCAGACACTCGCGTAAGTTCTCAAATGGGGGCATTTGAGGGGTATTTATAGGGAAATGAGTGGTTGTGTGAGTTTTGAGCGATGTGGCCACCTGGGCTGCTCAAAGAGGCGCGAGCCACGTCGCGGTTCTTCGAGTTGTCCTGTCACTTTCACACAAGAGCAATCATGATTTGTTCTATCCTAGGATTTGTAGTCATATGTTTGGTACTTGACCATTCATAAATCCGGGAAATCTTAGCATAGAAGGCTTTGAATGTTTGTTTTTTTTGTGGTTGACTCGGTTTGACTGGTTGTTGGAGTCGGGATTTGAATTTTTGAGTCGGTTTTTGGTCCGGTGTCGGTTTTGACTCTAGTTAGTGTCATTGAGACCCCGTAGTCGTGCATTAAACACTCCAAGTATTTTTGAAATGTTTTGAAATGTTTTATTTTCGAAATCGTTTTAAATTTTCCGACGTAAATTGTACACAAACTGTTGATCAAACACCGCGATTCCAAAGCATGTTATAGTCCGATAATCATCGGGTGTTTGTTGGAGTCTCAGCAGATACTAGGTATCTATAGAGCCCACACTTTGACTGAGGCTTGGATAGGGCTAAAGTCAAAGTAGAGCCCCCCGGTCAATCGAAGATTACAACCCGGAGACCCAAGCGACGTCCAGGCGGCTCGAAAGGATTCGGGCCAAGGACCTACCGCCGGGAAGGGCGACGCCAAGGCGACTCGAGGGTACGAGCCAAGGACCTGTCGTCGGGAACAGTTTAGAGTCTGTCGACTATCCGTGCGGGTCGTTTAAAGTTCGTTAGACTACGTACAAAAGCTCGCCAGCCATAAGAAGGAGTCATACCTGAGGCATCTTCGGATATGTCCTTGCGGGTATGCGGACAAAGGCTCGCCAGCTTTGGTGCGTATGTGAGGAGGGCTCGTCAGCCGCGATGCGTGGTAAGGCTCGCCAGCCATGGTGCGTACCTGAGGAGGGCTCGCCAGCCGCGACGCGCAGTAAGGCTCGCCATCCATGGTGCGTATATGAGGAGGGCTCGCCAGCCGCGATGCGTAGTAAAGCTCGCCAGCCATGGTGCGTATATGAGGAGGGCTCGCCAGCCGCGACGCGTAGTAAGGCTCGCCAGCCAGGGATCGCCAGCCACGACACGTAGTAAGGCTCGCCAGCCATGGTGCGGTCGGTTAATTGACCGTGAGAATAGCCGCGTCGGATGGGCTTGTTTTGAAAGTAGCGAACTCGTGATGCCGCCGTGAAAATAGTGAATTTTGAATTTCACTATCAATGTTGTTGAAATAAGCGGGTTCCGCGAGGAAGCCCCCTGTTGACATTTGAAGGAATAGTGAATTTGAACTTCCACTACTCGTTTGTTTGAATTTGAAGTGGCGGTTTTGATCGCCGTTTGTTTGAGTTTTGAAGGAAATAGCAAATTTTGAATTTTGGTATCACGTTTGGAGTGACGGTTTATGTGCCGCCGTTGACATCTGAAGGAAATAGTGAATTTGGAATCTTCACTATTATTTTTGAAGTGACGGTTTATGTGCCGCCGTTGACATGTGTGGGAAATAGTGAATTTGGAATCTTCACTATTATGTTTGAAGTGATGGTTTATGTGCCGCCGTTGACATGTGTGGGAAATAGTGAATTTGGAATCTTCACTATTATGTTTGAAGTGAAGGTTTATGTGCCGCCGTTGACATGTGTGGGAAATAGCGGAATTTAATTCCCAACTATTATTTTGGAAATGACGGTTTTAATTGCCGTCGTTTGAAATTCGAAGAAATAGCGAATTTGAGTTTTCACTATTATTTTTGAAAAAATATTTTGAAGGAAAATAGTGAATTTTGATTTCACTATTATTTTTGAAATTGACGGTTTTGGTTGCCGTCGTTTAAAATTTGGAGAAAATAGTGAATTTTGAATCTTCACTATCATTTTGTTTTTTTGAAGGAAAAATGGCGGTTTTGATCGCTGTTTGTTTGAAATTTTTGAAGGAAAATAGTGAATTTATATTTTCACTATTTGTTTTTGAAATTGACGGTTTTGATTACCGTCGTTTGAAATTTTTGAAGGAAAATAGTGAATTTATATTTTCACTATTTGTTTTTTGTATTTGAGAAAATGACGGTCCTTAATATCGTCATTGAAAACTTGAAGTTTATTACGGGAAATTGGGCCAAAGCCCAAAATTCGCTGAATAGAGTAAGGGGAGGCCTGGTTTAGGCGCGAGCATCCTGGCGAGCCAAGGGGACTTCCCTATTTTTCTGTAAAAGACGCGAGGTTTGGCTGCTCGTCATTCATCATTCATCTTCAATCCTTTCGACACAAAATCCGCCATTAAAGGACCTTTGCTCACCTCCATTCGTGCTATCGACCATAATGTCATCTCAAGGTATGTATTTCCTCTTGAATCCATTTAAATTCGTTGGTCATCTGATAGATTGAATTAGCGCGAAAATTTTACCCTAGAAAATTGATTTGGGCGTTTTTGATTGAGCCCATTTGGAGTGAAATTGATGATTGCATTAGGTTAGAAACCCGTTTAGGAGTACAGGGGTGCTTTTAGTCTGCATTTTGGTCCCCGTTCCCGCTCCCTATGCTCAAAAAACGTGAGTGAGGTGGAGAGACCGTCTCATCTCACAATGCAAAGTTTATTTGCTTGGGTAGTGGCCCCCACTAGGTTGCATTGTAGTCGGGAAAGACCGTATTTGCCATTGTGGACCTTTGTTGGGTATTGTGGGCAAAATTGGAATTTTTACCTTTTGTGACGATCTTATGTCTGACAAAATAAGCGCCTATTTGGGCTTGAATTGAGTCAGTTTGCCTTGAAATGGACCTTATTGGTAGTTTAGGTTACCCTGAGGCGTGATAAAATCACGTTTGCCTCTTTGCGGTCGTTTTTGAATTTTTGACCGGTTTGTGCTCAAATTGGCGTATAAATTGCCTTTTTGAGCCGTAGAAAATATTCCTCATTGCATTGGGAATGTATTTTGGGTTGTTGGGGGACCTTGTGTGGGTCTTGAGATGCCGTTTTTGTTTGTTGTTTTGACTCGTCTTTTGCTTGAAAAGAAGGGCGAGTCGTTGTTTTTTGTGCGTTTTTGTGAATTGTTTTTGTTTTGTTTGGTTGTATTTGGGCGGGGTTACCCTTGCTTTGTTTTGCAGGTTGTTTTTTTATTCCGGGTTTGTCCAATTCACGCCGTCATAATGCCGAAATTTCGGCTGACGTTTTTGTTTGTTTAACCTTGATCGCAGGGGACCATTTGGGACCTATGGGGTCCGTTGTGGAGGCCTTGGAGGAGGAAGATGATCCTGGAGGGGGAGGGTCGACTGTTTTTTATTACAGGCTTGGTTGTGTTTCTCCCTGGCGGCCTTTGCCCGGCCAATGATCGGGTATCGATCGTTGGTCGTTGTCTGTAGAGGTTCGGACGACCGATGAACGGGGTTCAATACGGGCGTGTTATCCCATGTTGCCACTTTTGATCGTTGTCGAATTCTGGTGATTGGAGGCCAACATCGGGGTAGTGTCCGTTTTCATGGTCCTCTTTCACTCTTGAATTCTGCTGATTGGAGGTCAACGTCGGGGTAATGTGCTGAGTTATGATCCTCGGTTGTCGTGTCGTCCGAAGTCTTCCAGGCATCATTTTTCTTTTTGTCGTGGAGCAGGAATGAGGTATTACCGTCATGGTAACCACCTCTGCTTCCGTTGTTGCTCCTTTGTCTCTTGTGTTGCTCCCTTTCTTTTATGTTTGAGAGGATAGAGAGTGCTTAGTTCGGTAGGTGACGGATAGGCCCCAGTTCGTTTTCTTAGGCCAGCGTCTGTATGATAGATGGTTATTTTAGGCCAGTGTCTGTATGATTGATGGTTGTTTTAGGCCAGTGTCTGTATAATAGATGCCTATACTGGATCTTGTTCGTACGGTCAGTTGTCCGTATCAAACGTGTGCCGATGTATTTTGCGTGAGGCGGTTTGTATATATGTGTTTTTGGATTGTGGTTCATTTGTGATTTTTGGCTTTTTTTTTTGTTGTGTTTCGGAGGAGCGCTGTCGGCTGTCGATTCTCCTTTTGCTTTGCACCAGTTCCTGCATCGTTAGTGTAGAAAATAGGCAACATATAGCACATATACATAAACGCAAACACGTAGAAGCATTTGATTGAAAACACAAAAATTAACCAAGATGACTTGGAGTTAAAATTTGAATTTTGAAAATTGAAATGAATTTTGAAAATTTTTGCGGCAAGTCGTCGCGTTTGGACTCCCAAAAGGAATTAATTTGAAAATTGAGCAATTAACTCGTGTCGTAAATTAAATTGCATTGAATGTTGAAATTGATTTTTGACTCGAAAAATTCAAACTCAAACCGTCAGGGATGAATTTTAGAAAATATTTTTACGAGCATATTTGATTTTTGAGGTCAAGACTCGAATTTGTGAGTGCTTGAATTTTGGAGGAAAACTGATGTCGTGTTATCAATTTTCTATTTATTTTGATGGAAAATCGTGAAAAAGCGAAAAAATTTCGGAATTTTGATTGACATGGAAACGATCCATCGCGGATCGGGGCGACTAGCCCTTCCCCCCTTTAAAAAGAAAGAAAAAATCCGTATGTTTAAAGCTGCGTCATGGAAACCGTGTCGGATTTCGTAAAACGCAAAAATAAGGAAATGTGAGGGTGAGGAAACACAAGATGTCCTGGATCATCCCGACGAGGCGCGAGCGTCCTGGCGGGAGGTTTGAGGTGTCAGGAGAAAACACAACTTGAAAGAGAGAAGTCAAAAGTGGGAATCCTGGGAGAGGGCCTAAAGAGGCGCGAGCAGCCTGGCGATGGGAGCCAGCTCTCCCCTTTTTCTGAAAAACGCGCTGATTATTTTTGTATAAATAGTGATGTTTGCGCTTCATTGTTCCATTATCCGAAACTCAAAAACATCTCTACAAAACATCTTCTTCTTCTTCCACAAAAATATTTCATGGATGCTTTTGAGAATGCATTGTGACAATGGTGCCGGGATTTGTCGCCTCCCGAAAAGTATCAGCTCGTTTGCATGGGAGTTGGTCAATTGTTGGTGCTCCGTCAAGTCAAGGTGCAACCTTCATTTCTCGAAGCATGTTCTCGGTTTTGGGATTCGAAACACCATGTTTTCGTTTTCCGGAAAGGTGAAATTTGTCCTCTTGCCGAAGAAGTTGGAGCTATTGGTGGGTGGTCGGGTTGTGTTCCGGTGCTTCCTCCTACTCGGTTGTGCTATAAGGAGAAATTCCATTCCATGTTGGGTTTGTCGACGAGTCAAGTCAACTTCCTCCTCGCTCCTCATGGTGTGGATATGTTGGCTCTTATCAACATCTTTTCAAACCGATTAGATGTCAACGTTTCGGAGGTGGCTAGGAGAAGGGCTCTTGCCTTTTGCCTTATCCATGTGTACCTTTTTGTTGATGTTTTGAAGAAGGAGGGGCCAAAATGTTATGGTAGCATGACCCTTATTCATGTGGTTGAGCAAATGGAGCATGGTAGAGATCCATCGTGGTTGGTGCTCGGCGAGATCATCCAAGCCTTGGACAAGGAAGGCTCTTGTGGAGAAGCTCCTTCGTTCGGATCCCCAAGGATCCTTCAAGTGTGGCTATTGGAGAGGCTAAGGTATGTAGAGCCTATGGTTGATTCTTCTTCTTATTCCTTCCGTCACCTTACCATGAGGAAGAAGTTGTACTCGGATAGTTTTGCTTCTACCGAGGCTTATTGGGCCGCAAGATTGGCGGAGGAGGGTGGTCCTCACATCCGTTGGGTGGTGCCATGGTGGCACTTGAGGTCCTTCACGGGGTTTCCCACTTCGGGTGCTAGTCCTCGTTCTTTGATGGTGGTGGGTTTGAAGGTTGCTTCCTTCATTTATCACAAAAAGCTCATGAGGCAAATGGGGCGTCAACAAAAGGTGCCCGCTCAAGATACCCTTATCCAAGAGAATGTTTTCCGGAACTCCGAGCTTGTGAAGGTCTTCGAAAGGTGGTGGGCCACTCGGCCGCTTTGGGAGGTACCAAACCCCGTTGCCACGTCATGGGTGACTCCCGCTTATGTCAAGTGGTCATGAGCTCCGTCCTTGGAAGAGAGGTCCAAATTCCATAAGGACGAGGTTGTCGACTTGAAGTATCGAGAGGTTAGCAAGGCCAACCGTGCCTCCTTTGAGGAGTATGTTGATGGGGCTAGCCCCGATGTGATAAGACCACCAGAGAGGAGAATCTCGGATCCCAAGAACATGGTGGGCCGTGCATTGGCTCATTTTGGGTCGAACATGGGGCCTTGTGCTAGACCGGAGGCCGTCGCCATCTTAGATCCGTTGAGGATCCGTTTCGAGGAGGAAATCCATGTTAGGTGGGCCAACAAGAAGAACAAGGGGAAGATGTACCCCGAGGGAAAAGGCAAAGGTAAAATGGAAGAACGAAGACCTCAATTACCCACTTTATTATTATGTTGTATTAGTGTTGTGAGTTTTTATTACGTTGTACTAGCTAGTTATTGTGTGTTTTGTGCTAGTTATATTATGTGAGGTGTTTTAGTCGGCACCTTAGCTTTGACAAGTTGTCGACTCGTCGAGCTCTATTTGTTGTTGAAATTGTAATCCCTCCCATTATTAATTAAATAAGAGGATTGTTCGTGTTGAAAATTGTGAACGCTTGTTTCTTCCATCCATTCTATAAAGGCAATTCGATTTGAATTATCCTGAACATTTGCACTTGGGAAAGGGGTATTTTATGAGGAAAGGAGAAAAGCTTATTGTTGTATTTTGTGGGAAAGGGGAATGTTTTTCTCCTTTTTTTTGATGGGATGATGTTTTGTATGTGGGTGATGCTTTTTCTTTTTTATTATGGGGATGGTTGTATCCTTCTTGTGTAAGAAAAGACTGCCTACGTATTCACCGGAAGAGGTGAAATCAAACCATGATCGTAGTTCGAAATGTTTTGCAAATTTTGATTGGGTTTTGTGGTTGTATCCCTCATGTATAAGAGGGACTGCCTACGTATCCACCTGAAGAGGTGAAATCAAACCATGCTCGTAGTTCGAGGTTTTTTTTGTTTTAGTGCAAATGGATGTTGCCTTTGACAGATCAAAGGACCTTTGAAACGGGCAAGGTGCCGCAACTTAGACTCGATAAAACATGCAATATCAAATAAGAACGTATTGAGGAACTTGACTTGAAAAGGGTTGAGGTGGTTGCTAGTTGTAAAACTAGGCTAGGTCATTGGTTGCTATGGTTCAAGGGTAGTATTTCTTGAGTTGGTCTAGGTTGGTCAGGTTTGTAAAATCCTCCCCATCTAGGTCACTCAGTCTCACTGCGCCCCCCGAAAGTATTTTCTTGACCAGATATGGCCCGGCCTAGTTGGGTTTGAATTTTCCCCTCGGATCGACGGGTAGCGGTGCACGAACCGACTTGAGGACCAAGTTGCCTTCCTGGATGTTCCTGGGTTTGACCTTTTTGTTGAATGCCCGTTGTATACGTCGTTGGTATAGCTGGACGTTGTGCAAGACGTTGAGTCGCCATTCGTCTAGAAGAGTGAGTTGCTCGTACCTTCGACGGGTCCATTCCGCCTCAGGGACTTGACTCTCCAGTAGGATACGTAGAGAAGGGACCTCTAACTCTACCGGTTGAACTGCCTCCATGCCATATGCTAGGTAGAAGGGTTTGGCGCCTGTCGGTGTTCGGATGGCGGTTCGGTATCCCCAGAGTGCGAATGGGAGTTTGCTCGGCCAATCACGGTAGTTGTCTTGCATTTTCTTGATAATGGTAACAAGAGTTTTGTTAGCTGCCTCGACCGCTCTATTGGTTTGGGGACGATAGGGGGATGATCGATGTCGTTTCATTTTGTATTTGTCCAGCAAGGCCTGAGTTTCCGCCCGGAAGTGAGAGCCTTGATCGCTGATGATTTCATGGGGTACCCCATATCGGCAGATGATGTTGTTCTGGATGAACTTGGCCACTTGTTTGGCAGTCAAAATTGCATATGACTGCGCTTCCACGCATTTGGTGAAGTAGCCGATGGCGACGAGGACGAAACAATGCCCCTTGGTGCCTGCCGGGTTGACTTTCCCGATGATGTCGATGCTCCAGGTTGAGAAAGGCCAGGGTGAGGTCATTGTGTATGAAAGGGATGGCGGTATGTATTGTATGTTGGCGAAGATTTGGCAATTGTTGCAATGTTTGACGTAGTTACGGCAATCAGCTTCCATGGTGGTCCAGTAGTAACCTAGCCGCATGATTTTTCGGGTAAGCATCATTGCGCTCATGTGAGGGCCACATTCTCCGTCGTGGACTTCTCCCATGACTTTTTTGGCTTTGTGATGGTCAATGCAAAGGAAGAGAATTCCTTAGGGTGTTCTTTTGTATAGTTGATTTTGGTTTATCATGAATTGTGATGCAAGTAAACGGATGGCTCTTTGTCCTCTTTGATCAGAGTTGGGAGGGAATTCGTTTTTGGTTTTGTAGTTGAGGATGGCTTGGTACCAAGGTTCATCATGGCTTTCCTCGTCGTCATTGATGGCACAAATGTGAGCTGGCTCGCTCCTTCTCTCGACACATAGGGGCATCGATGTCATGTCGTCAGGTATGTTGACGAGCGCGGCAAGTTATGCCAGGGAATCAGCAAATTGATTTTCCTCTCGTGGCAAGTGGAAATAATCGATTTGGTCGAAGAACTCAGCCTCTTGATTGATCTTTGCTCGGTAGGGAGCTAAACTGTCACTTCGGATTTTCCATGATCCCGACACTTGATAGATGATGAGCGAGGAATCACCATGGACCCTCAATCTCTTGATGCCAAGTGTGATGGCTGATTGTAGGCCGATGAGGCATGCTTCATATTCAGTGGCATTGTTGGTGACGGCGAAGTCCTGTTTGACCGAGATCGGAACATGTTCTCCCTCTCGCGATATTAGAAGGATTCCTACCCCAAAGCCTCTCAGATTAGATGCACCGTCGAAGTATAGGTCCCATGCGTCGGAGTCGGCACAAAGGATGTCATCGTCAGGAAGTGACCATGTGTCAGTCGTTAGATCCTCGTTGACGGGATTCTCTGCCAAGAAATCGGCGATTGCTCTTCCCTTAATAACATTGAGGGGTACAAACTTGAGATCAAACTCGGACAACATGAGTGTCCACTTAGACAGCCTTCCGTTTAGTACGGGTTTTTCGATGATATATTTAACCGGGTCCATCTTGGAGTAGATGTGGACCGTGTAGCTGAGCATATAATGCCGCAGCTTCTTTGTTGACCATACTAGGGCAAGGCATGTCTTTTCCAGTTGGGTGTACCTTGTCTCGTACTCGATGAACTTTTTGCTGATGTAGTAGATGGCTCATTCTTCGCCGTCGACTGTTTGTGCTAGTATAGCTCCCATGGCTGTGTTGGTAATAGTCAGGTATAGGGATAAAGGAATCCCCGGTTGAGGTGGCATGAGGACAGGAGGTTTGGATAGGATTTCCTTTATCCTGCCGAAGGCCTTTTGACAATCGTCGTCCCAATCGGTGTGATCGGAGGCACGAAGTTTCTTGAATATTGGTTCACAAATCATGGTGAGCTTGGCAATGAAGCGGTTGATGTGTTGGACCTGACCGAGAAATCCCCGAATCTCCTTCTCGTTCCTAGGCCGAGGCATTTGTTGAAGGGCTTTGATTTTGGTTGGATCAATCTCAATGCCTCTTTTGCTGACGACATGTCCCAAGAGTTTTCCGGAGGTGACCCCGAATGCACACTTCTGAGGATTTAGTCTCATGTTATACTTTCGCAGACGAGCGAAGAATTTTCAAAGGGCGTTGATGTGGCCGTCCCGTTCTCTTGATATGACAATCATGTCATCGACATACACCTCTACCTCCTTGTGTATCATATCATGTAGGAGAGTGGTAGCTGTTCTTTGATAAGTAGCCCCGGCGTTGATGAGACCGAAGGGCATGACCGTGTAGCAGTATGTACCCCACTGTGTAGTGAACGCAGTCTTGTGCATGTCTTCCTCAGTCATTTTAATCTGGTTGTATCCGGCATACCCGTCCATGAATGATAGGAGAGTATGTTCGGCAGTGTTGTCTACCAGAATGTCAACATGTGGCAAAGGGAAGTCGTCCTTTGGACTCGCCTTGTTCAGATCCCTGAAGTCGACGCAAACCCAAATTCTTCCGTCTTTCTTTGGTACGGGCACAATGTTGGGCACCCTATCAGAGTATTCAGACACTTTGATGAAACCAGGCTTGAACTGTTTATCCACTTCTTCCTTGATTTTTAGGGCCCATTCAGGACGCATCCGGCGTAGCATCTGCTTCACATGTTTAGCTCCGGTCTTAATGGGTATCCGGTGCTCTACAACTTCCCTGTCAATCCCAGGCATGTCTCTGTAGGACCAGGCAAATACGTCCTTGTATTCGTGGAGGAGGTCAATGAACTGTTATCTTTCCGAGGGGTCCAGGGTTGTCCCTATCCTAAGTTCTTGAGGTGTGTTGTCGGTTCCTACGTTAATAGGTTTGGTATCCTCAATGATGGGGGTTCTAGTTTCCCGTTTGTCAAGTTCTTTGGCTAGGTGAGGTGGGTAGTCACTCAAGTCAAATTCCTCATAGTCATTCAGAATTGCATTGCAGTTAAATTGAGACAAGTCATAAGCAGACTTAGCGTTCATTAAGTTGACACGAGCGAAAAGCTCGGAGAGGACAAACATCTCATGGTCGGTTAGAGGCGATGCAGCAGAGGAGGTGGCCCCTGAAACAGGCTCCAGGTGGTCACCTTTCATGGGAGTGGGGGTGACCCTAGTAGACTCAGCCTCTGAATCAGCCACGACCTTGTGATAAAATAGTGGGAAGGGGACCTTGACTAGGACATCAGGAGTGTTAGGAGCCATGACAAACCCTGACTCCGACTCAGACTGAGATTCAGATTCTTCTTCGCTTCCCTCTTTGAACATAGGGCCTTCTCCAGTTGTGATCTTGAGAATGCGGCCTTGGCGATCTGTCCACTTGATGGTCTTCCTCCAGCCTTGTGTAGCTTTCTCCGGGTCAGTGTCGGAGATCAAGGCAGTTGGGTCAAACTGATTGTCCTTCAGGGCGATGTTGATGATGTCCTCATAGTTGAGATGCTTGATGTTATCTTCTCCAAAGAGGAGAGTGACAGCTTGTCCATCGAGGCATGACGACGGCTTAGACTCGGTTGATGCAGTTTCGGTGTTGTCGGGGATGAAGTAGCAGTCCTGGAAGACTTCCACACCCGGGTATCTGGCCTTGGCCACAGAGTCATAGATCATCTCCGGAAAGCCATGGTAGAGCTCTGATTCTGCCTCGGGGACAAAGTATCCATTGAGGGTCAGACGATAGGGACGGAGGATAACTCTGTGCTTCTTGCGTTTTCGAACTAGGAGGTTCATCTCCTGGATATCTTCATCGGTAGGCTCATATCCCAGCCCGAAGGGAATGTTGGGGACCTTAGCCTGTTTCAAGGGAGGTAAGGTGTTCTTCAGTGGATTGAGGGGCAAACCCGTGACGTAACCCCGGCGCATCATGATGCGGTTGACTGTGAGGTTGGCAAACGGGTCACAATCAAAGGGTGTTGATTCATCAGTTATGGCATTCACAGCTTGGAATCCCCACATTTCATTATCATCTTCCTCAATGGTCTGGGAGGCTATTCCCTTTCTCATGACAGCTTTGATCGGGGAAGCAGGAATTGTGATTGTTTTCCCGTTGAAGGGGACCCTGATTTTCTGGTGGAGAGTCGAGGTAACTGCCTTGACGGCGTGAATCCAGGGATGTCCCAAGAGCATATTGAAAGAGGCGTCGATGTCGACCACCTAAAAACTGGTTTGCCTTTCCAGCGGTCCGGTTGCGACAGTCAGAGTGATAAGCCCCGCGACCTTGCGATGAGTGCCATCATAGGCGCGTACTCCTTGGTTTGTCGGGACCAAATCAGCTTCCTTAATACCCAGCTTGTGAGCAGTCTTCAGGGGAATGACATTCACCGCGGATCCATCATCCACAAGGACCATGGGCACATTCTTTTTGAGACATTGTACGGTAATGTACAGGGCAAGGTTATGATTGGCTCCGAAGGGAGGGATATATTTGTCAGAGAAGACGACTGGGTTGTTCAAGTCAGGGGCGTCCCTTGTCATATGTGCCACTATCTCTTCAGGGGAAGAGGTTGAGGGCACAGTTAGTTTTCCCAAGGCCTGTAGCAAAGCATCTCGATGTTCAAAGGATGTCGCGATCAGTTGCCAGATCGAGATCTCGGCTTTTGCCTTCTGAAGCTGTTTGAGGATTGAATTCTCAGGAGCCTTTGGTTGAGTGTCTACTTCTGGGACAACTTGGTCGTTTGTTGTTGGAACGACCGTTGGATTGTTCGGGTTCTGATAGGGGCGTCCGGACCGGGTAAGGTGACCGATCTCTTTTGCTCGTTTCTCTTTTTCTGGGACAAGGTAGACATCTTAAACGTCGTCTCTCCAGATGCCGTTGATTTCAGGATCTCGAAGGCACCTTGGAGGGGTATTTCTTGGTGGGCAGTTTTTGTAAGGGATATTTTTGTGAGGGTAATTTTTGTGAGGGTAGTTTTTATGGTTTTGATTATTGTGAGGGTGATTATTGTGAGGATGATTATTGTGAGGTGCATGCCAAAATGGTCGCGGGTAATTTTTGTGAGGGTAGTTTTGGGCGCTCAAGGGATTCTCCCTCGAGCGTGGTGGTGGAGGATTAAAGATAAGCCGGCGGTAGGCATCGTCAAGTCGGGTAATCCTCTCGGAGAGGCTGGCTATGGCTTCCTCAACCTGTTGGAACATGGTGAGCATAGTTGCGGCACTGAACACAAATATCCCGTCCGAGGGATCTTTCTCTAAGGCATTCACCTCGTCATCAACTGACAGGATGAGGTGTGAGCAGTCCAGAGTTGGCTCATCGTTGGAGATGGCGTGGATTCCCAGAGGATTTGTTTTGTTGTTTGGCTTAGTCGGCGGGGGTAAAGGCAATTCCCCTTTCTCAATCATGTCTTGGATGATGTGTTTGAGTTTGAAGCAATTCTCTGTATCATGCCCTTTCCCTTGATGGTACTGACAATAGGCATTGGGGTTCCAGAAGCGGGATTTCTTAGCATCAGTCGGACCCGGGGTGGGCCCGATTGGTTGTAATTTTTCCTGGTCCATGAGCCTCTTCAGAGCACTTGCGTAAGTTGACCCTATATTAGTGAACACTCTCTAGGGGCGCTCAGCTCTCTTAGAAGATGGTTCAACGAGGTTGACCTCATCGATCTTGATTGTTTAGCCGTAAAGGCGAGACCCGGTTGAGGTGGGTCCTTGGTAGCCTCTGCCAGTAGTCTTGGCCAAGACACCCTTCCGGAGGTCATCTTCAATGCGTGTCCCCAGAATTTGCAGATCTTGGAAGGTCTTGATATTTTGGTACCTCAGTAAGTTGGCATATACTGGGCGGAGATTGTTGACGAACTTTTCCACCAAAGTTGATTCACTCGGCTTGCTGACCAGCTGAGTACTTACCCTCCTCCAACGTGTTAAGAACTCGGTGAATCCCTCCTTGTCGTTCTGGGTTAGGACCTCAAGGGTACGGGTATTGGCTTGGATTTCAACATTGTCGGCGTAATGCTTAGCAAATTCAACTGCGACCTCATCCCAGGTAGTAAGGTTTTTCGGATCAAGGGAGTAGTACCACTGACGAGGGATCAGTTCCAAAAAGGACGGAAAGATCCGGGTGAAAAGTTCATGTTTGACCCCTTTAATGGCCATGTATTCTTTGAAGGCACGCATATGATTGAGCGGGTCCTCCACTCCTTTGAACTTAGGTACATCAGTTAGGGTAAAGTTGTCAGGTAATTGATCCCCACCAGGTTCGAACCTTCGGTTGTTCTCAAGATGGATATTATTACCCCGGGCTAGGAGCTGTTTGATGCGTGTCATTTATATGATGTTTTACACCCTATTTTACACGCATTTCAGAGCTCATTTGTGTAGTTTAAGCTACTATTTTCCCTATTTCCGTCTACTTTCGTGTTTTTGTGTAATATTGCAGAAATGTGAAGAATTCAGCGGAAATCGAGCCAAATCCGTCCCTAAGTACTTAGCATTGCATTTGACATGGAGTAAAGACTCGGGAAGCGAACTTGGTGCGCGTATCGAGGCCTGAAAGACAACTTTACGAAGTTTTTGGAGCCAAGTACCAGCTAAAGCAGTCGATCGACTGACACATCTGGTCGATCGACCGGAGCACGACTATCAGAAGCTCCTGTACAGTGCAGTTCAGTCGATCAACCAGTCCCAGTGGTCGATCGACCACACCGTTAATCTGACGCAAAATTGGAAACAAGGAAGCCCATTGTAATTAGGTTTTAGGAAATAAGAATCACGTTATATTCCTATATAACGTAACCCTATTATCAGTCATTACTATCAAGTCTTTATCATAGAATTTTAAGGGATCAAATTAATTAGGGTTCTTTAGATTAACTTTCCGTCAATAAAAGTTTCCTTTTGCATTGGTTTTGATCTTTTGTCTGCAATTCTTTTTCCCTACGGTATTTTCTGTTCCTTCTGTTCAGTTTATTGCTTTAATTCCTCCATAGTTAGAATTGTTAGTTTAGATTTCCCAAAGCCATATCATTGCTTTATGTTATTTATTTGTTTAGTTGATTTAAGTATGAATTTGTTTGCTCTATTAGTAAATTTTATTGCTGTTGTCATCAATATCATGAGTAGCTAAATTCAATGTGCTGAGATGTAGGGAATCTGTAGTGTAGGCGGCATAAAATAGGAAGGCTGAAATCGCGCCATGGCCGATCGACTGGCCTACTTGGTCGATCGATCGGCTCTGTGGGATTTACTTCGTTTTAATTAATTTAATTGCTATATTTGACGAATCGAGTGCACGCGACTAGTTGAATGCTTAGGAATTGACCGACCCGATAAGATCGAAAGATAGGGGAGGGAGATAGACTACTTAATTAAGACGACTAAATTAATAAGATCGAGAGATAAGTTAATTTAGACTTTTAAATCACTTTTCAGGACGAGAGTTAGTATTAGTGATATTAGGGACCCGTAGCCAGATCGAAAGATGCTACCTGTTAAGAATGGACCGAGAGGAATTTTTATTTTCCCGTCTCACGTGATTGACTCGGACTTACCTAGGACACTGCCGCCGAAACTATAGTGAACCGACCATTTTAGCACTCTTTTAATATTTGTTTTCCTCTTAATTCTTTAATTACTCGTTTATTTGCCTTAGTTTATTTTAAATTTAATTGCCTTTAGTTATAGAACCATTCAAATCAAACCCCCCTCAAAACTGTTACCTTAGACTAAAATTAGACTACTATTAATTGCATCGCCTCTCTGTGGTTCGACCCTGACTGCCACTAGCTATAGTAGTAGTTTGGACTATAACTATTATCTTTGGTACTCTACGACGGTATCAAATTTTGGCGCCGTTGCCGGGGAGGCAATTGTTTAATTTTTTAGTTGTTTTCATCTTAGTCTTTTTCTTAGTTTAAGGGACATCTGTTCCTTAAACTATTCTCATATTCTACTTGTAGTTTCCTCTTATGCGCAGGTCACAGGGTGGTGTACCGAGACCATTGGATCCTGAGATCGAAAGGACTTTGCATGAGTTGAGACGATCATCTAGAGTATTGCCGACAGAGGAAGAGCTGAGTACTCTGTCCAGTTACTACGAGAACGAGCTATTTGAGGAGGATCCACCTTCTTCTCCTATTTCTACTTCTTCAGTTAAGACCGTCACATCTCCAGATATGGCTGAAGAAGCAAGTATAGCCAGTCACTCAGAGCCGAAAGCTGAGAATCTCTGTAAGGGATTCGCATTACCAGGGACGGATAGAAAATTCGAATCGAAACCGTCTTACATCAACTTGGTTGAGAGAAACCAATTTGGGGGAGCTGCAAATGAAGATGCAGCTAAACATATGGAGATATTCATTGACTACTGCTGTTCCATACCCCCACCAGCAGGTGTGACCCAGGACCAAGTAAAGGAGACGATGTTCATATTCTCACTTCGTGATGCTGCTAGGGAGTGGTACCGAGACCTGGATCGAGCTGCTAATGGGATAACTGACTGGAATTCTCTAGCCCTAGCGTTCTATAAGAAGTATTTCTCTGCCTCAAAGACCAATGCGATTAGAGCTCAGATCACGAGCTTTAAACAGGGTCTAGATGAAAATTTTCATGAGGCATGGGTCCGTTTCAAGAAGCTGGTGCGATCTATTCCGCACCATGGGTTCGAACAATGGAGCCTATGTAATCAGTTCTATAATGGGTTTTATGACGATCAGAGAGCTATCCTGGATGCTGCAGCTAATGGCAGATTCCAGGAGAATGTTGGAGAGACTAAGGGGTGGAAGATTATTGAAGACATGGCCACCCATAGAGCTGAGCATGGAAATTCCCGGGGTAATCAAAGGAGAGCCGCTGAATCTCCTTTTGTAGCTGCATTAGAAGCTCTCACGGCCAGATTTGATAAGTACGAGTTGGGAGGAGCTTCAAAAGGAGGGATCTATCAAGTGAATGCTGTGTCAGACGGTCCTTTCGTCTGCAAGAGATGTGGAGGAGAAGGACATGTTGCAGATTTTTACAGCAGTCCCTATGAGGCTTGTGCTGCTTTTCAACATTACAGGCAGACAAACACTTATTTTGAGCCGAATGTCCATCCAAACTTGAGGTGGAGTAGCCAAAATGTCCAAAATCCGACTCCACCTCCACAGCAGCAGAACTATGTGCCCCCTCATAAGCAGCAACAGCCATACCAAAAGCCTCCGTATGTCCCACAGCAGCAGCAACAGTTCCAAAACTCCGATTTTACGGAGTTGAAAAATTTATTGCTAAAGGAGTCTCAAGCTAGAGAGGCCGGGATGAAAATGTTGGAGTCTCAGATCGCTCGACTGGCTAGCAAGAGTGCAACTCGAGTTCCGGGAAAATTACCGTCGCAGCCGGATCAGAAAGAGACCATAAATGCGATCACTTTGAGGAGTGGGTCTACACTTGATGGGCCCGCTATGGTCGAAGATGTCACTGAAAAAGATGAGGCGGAACCAAGCAACAAAAAGACGATCAGCAGGTATATCAGTCGATCGACTGACATACCCGGTCGATCGACCAGTCCGCGAAATAGTGCAGCTTCTGGTTCTAAGGAAGTCAGTCGATCGACTGACCAACATGGTCGATCGACTGAAAACGCTGCTGATAATGAACCTTTTCGTCCTCCAATGCCAGACAACTTGAGGGACCACTTATTTCGGGGTACGACAACTCCGAAATTATTGAGGCAAGATCCAAATGTTGATGGGTCAGTTCCGTTTCCAAAGTATGACCCTATGACGATTAATGGTTCATTTCTGAGATGGTCTGAAGAAGGTTCAAGCTACAACAAGGACAAGGTAGTGGATTTTCAGCCTAAGTGCACTGATGCCGGTATGAGAGATCTAGAGGAGAGGGCTAAGTTGCTTCTTACAGCCCCGTATCCAGAGAGATTGGTGCCGACGAAGGAACAGGTATCGTTTAACAAATTTGAAAATGTTATTCGTAGTTTAAATGTGCAATTTCCTTTCCTTGAATTAGTTAATCAAGTGCCTGCTTACACGAAATTTATGAAGCAACTTTTGTCTAAAAAGAAGTCACTTGATACTGTACAATCTGTTGCACTAACTGAGGAGTCTTGTTCTTATTTGACTCATACTGCACCTCATAAGCTAGAAGACCCGGGTAGTTTTTCAGTCCCATGTAATATTGGCACCTTTTCTATTGAGAAGGCCTTGTTTGACCTAGGAGCCAGTATTAGTGTTATGCCTTTGAGTCTTGCTAAGAAATTGAAATTGACTAGGTTTACAGTTACTAGCATGACAGTACAGATGGCTGATCGTTCTGCGGTCCAGCCTATAGGAATCTTAGAGGATATTCCTGTGCAAATAGGAAAGTTCTTTTTCCCAGTTGACTTCGTTGTACTAGATATACCTGAGGATGCTCACATTCCTATCATTTTGGGTAGACCATTTCTGCACACTGCTGGTGCAGTTATAGATGTTGGCTCAGGGACATTGACCTTTAAAGTAGGGAAACCGTCCATTATTTTTGCCCAGACAGCTAAGAAGAAAGATCCTATGTGGCCAGTCACTTGTAATACGATTTCTGAGAAGAAATCTTATTTTGTGCTTTCTGATATGCCTGCCCCTATGCCTACTCCTGTTATGACACCTCCGCCCCTGATTGGGAGCAAATTGGAGGAAGATTCTTCTGTTTTAGATATTGCAGGAGCTGGTTTGGGAAAGGAAGAGCCGCATGTTGCTCCAGCTGTGAAGGAGCCAATCGTTCAAAGAGGCGGTCTAGGATGTCTGAGCTATGTAACTGATGAGGAGCCTGATGAGGAGCCAGTCAGAGTGACGGAGTCCGATTTGGATTTTGACGAGCCAGACGAGGTCATTGACTGGGAAGATGTCCAAGATGTTGATCCGTTGAGTTTTGCGGATGTTGAAGTTGTTAGGAGTGCAGCTGAGGAGATGAGCACTGTAGAGGCTACTTCTTGTAGCCAGGAGCCGAGCAAATGGGCCATTCCGTGGCCATTCTTGATCAACTATTAGTTGATTAAGGCTTTTTAAACATAACATTTTTATTGCTTTTGTTAGACTTTTTATTGTTTTTGTTTGCGCGAGACTTCGCTTTAATAAGTTTGCTTAGGATTTTAAATACTTTAGTCTATTACTTTGGGTTTTGCGCAATTTTGGGCGCGTTATTATGTGTATTTGCAGATTTATAGACCATATTAGCTCAATTTATTCAGCTAATTCGGAGAAAATCAGAACTTACAGCAGGTTTTCCGGTCGATCGACTGCCTCCTATGGTCGATCGACTGAGCCGCGACACCAGGAGCTTCTGTTCCTGTTCACTCTGGTCGATCGACTGCCTGATGTGGTCGATCGACCATTTTCGCTGTTGTACCTGTTCACGGCCATTCCCCTGCTGTGTTTGGTCGATTTGCGGAAGTTGAGGGAGTCTTTTCCCACTTTATTCCCCGACTCATTTCTGTTTTCTTCTGTTTGTCTTATTTTGCACATAATTTTGCGTTTCGTAAATTGCTTTCTCGGAATTACGCGCGGTGTTTTTGTTTCTTTTCAGGTACCTATGGTAGCACTGCTGGCTACTGAAACCTCCTAGCTCACGATGGTTTGGGGAGGTTTCCTTTTGCGCTTAAAGTCTTGTGAGTTTCCGAGACCTTCTTTCATGTCAATTTTAGTTAATTTATCGCAAATTCCCGTTTCCCGTTTATTTCATAACATGATTTTGCACAATGGGGACATTGTGTGATTTGGTTTGGGGAAGGGTTTTGCATTGCATTCACATGTTTTATTGCATTTCTGTTTCACGTTTATTTCATTTTGCATTGTTTATTTCATTTCCTCTTATATACACAAAAATTCAAAAAAATTGAAAAATCTCAAAAATTCAAAAAATATCACGTTTATTTTAGCATGTAGGTCGAGTCGGAACGGTAGTATTTCAATGATAACATCGCATTTGCAGCCGTTCATGCCTAAGCCGTGCTAAATTGACATGTTATAAGTAGAATCATATATGCATATCTACGAGTTTTCGTTATTTCTTGCTGAACTTTAAACTTGACTTAGATTTTTGGCAAACTACTTATATTTCTGAGGTTTAGAGCTTATAACTGGTGTCATTCATGACCAGTTTATCTAGGATTGTGAGTAGTTACTCCTTATGAGACATGTTATATCAAATTGCATAAATATGAACTTAATCTGCTTAATACCTGTATGCATTCGGGTTCGTGGCTAGTTGACACATGTGGAAGAGGTCACCCCTTTATTCATTTATCCCATAAGCCTCACACTGCCAGAAATAGCCTTTTTGTCCCGTTAACTACATCCTACACTTAGCCTGCCCTTGTCAAGCTAGTAGTTTATGTTCTTGGGATTGTTACTTTGTTTTTGGTAGCTAATGCTCATTTTGAGATGATGTTGGGAAGATGAAAAAGGAAGGAAAGAAAGAAAAAATAGAATTGAAGAAAAAAAGAAAACAAAAAGAAAAAGGGAAAAACAAGTTCGAACTATGGTCGGTCGACTGGACTCATCGATCGATCGACTGAAGCCCGAGAAAAGAAAAGAATCAAAGTCGCATAATTCAAAGTCTTTATTAAATGGCGATTTTTGCTCCGATGCTGTATTTGTATCTTATGGAGAGTTGACTAATTATGGAGATTGTGAGATTTGTGTTTACTATTAGCACCGTTTCGATTGAAATCTTGAGCAAGAAGTTGGATGTTGTTATTAATTTGGTTCCCTTAGTTACTAGCTTGGCTTTTAACTCTGTTTTTACCAAATTTGTCTTAGCCCCTTTTTACCCATACCTCACATATCCATATTTACCTCGGCATGTGTCATGGTCATTTGTTTGGTTGGAATGCATATGTACGGTTGTAGAGATTATTTTCATATTAAATTGCAGGCATGTTCTTATAGGTCGTAGTTAAGTGAGTGTCACTACAAGATGAATTCTTTCTATCTTTTTCATATATTCACCTGTGCTTATGTGTGATATGAGCGAACCGTGAGAGTCCATAATGATAAGTCTCTATAGTTGACGGTTCAGCAGTTTTTAATGACTACATAACTCGTTTGCATGATTCATATTGCTAGTTGATTGTTAGTTGTTGCACTAAACTGGTTTAGGCTTTACAGTTTGCATTTCGCTCTGAGATTGAAGTCGTTCCATTAGGTTTTAGGATCGAGTCTAGTTCTTGCTTGGGGACAAGCAAGGGTTTGGTTTGGGGAAGTTTGATGCGTGTCATTTATATGATGTTTTACACTCTATTTTACACGCATTTCAGAGCTCATTTGTGTAGTTTAAGCTACTATTTTCCCTATTTCCGTCTACTTTCGTGTTTTTGTGTAATATTGCAGAAATGTGAAGAATTCAGTGGAAATCGAGCCAAATCCGTCCCTAAGTACTTAGCATTGCATTTGACATGGAGTAAAGACTCGGGAAGCGAACTTGGTGCGCGTATCGAGGCCTGAAAGACAACTTTACGAAGTTTTTGGAGCCAAGTACCAGCTAAAGCAGTCAATCGACTGACACATCTGGTCGATCGACCGGAGCACGACTATCAGAAGCTCCTGTACAGTGCAGTTCAGTCGATCGACCGGTCCCAGTGGTCGATCGACCACACCGTTAATCTGACGCAAAATTGGAAACAAGGAAGCCCATTGTAATTAGGTTTTAGGAAATAAGAATCACGTTATATTCCTATATAACGTAACCCTATTATCAGTCATTACTATCAAGTCTTTATCATAGAATTTTAAGGGATCAAATTAATTAGGGTTCTTTAGATTAACTTTCCGTCAATAAAAGTTTCCTTTTGCATTGGTTTTGATCTTTTGTCTGCAATTCTTTTTCCCTACGGTATTTTCTGTTCCTTCTGTTCAGTTTATTGCTTTAATTCCTCCATAGTTAGAATTGTTAGTTTAGATTTACCAAAGCCATATCATTGCTTTATGTTATTTATTTGTTTAGTTGATTTAAGTATGAATTCGTTTGCTCTATTAGTAAATTTTATTGCTGTTGTCATCAATATCATGAGTAGCTAAATTCAATGTGCTGAGATGTAGGGAATCTGTAGTGTAGGCGGCATAAAATAGGAAGGCTGAAATCGCGCCATGGTCGATCGACTGGCCTACTTGGTCGATCGACCGGCTCCGTGGGATTTACTTCGTTTTAATTAATTTAATTGCTATATTTGACGAATCGAGTGCACGCGACTAGTTGAATGCTTAGGAATTGACCGACCCGATAAGATCGAAAGATAGGGGAGGGAGATAGACTACTTAATTAAGACGACTAAATTAATAAGATCGAGAGATAAGTTAATTTAGACTTTTAAATCACTTTTCAGGACGAGAGTTAGTATTAGTGATATTAGGGACCCGTAGCCAGATCGAAAGATGCTACTTGTTAAGAATGGACCGAGAGGAATTCTTATTTTCCCGTCTCACGTGATTGATTCGGACTTACCTAGGACACTGCCACCGAAACTATAGTGAACCGACCATCTTGGCACTCTTTTAATATTTGTTTTCCTCTTAATTCTTTAATTACTCGTTTACTTGCCTTAGTTTATTTTAAATTTAATTGCCTTTAGTTATAGAACCATTCAAATCAAACCCCCCTCAAAACTGTTACCTTAGACTAAAATTAGACAACTATTAATTGCATCGCCTCTCTGTGGTTCGACCCTGACTGCCACTAGCTATAGTAGTAGTTTGGACTATAAATATTATCTTTGGTACTCTACGACGGTATCACTGTTCTTCCAAGAGCTTTAGCCTCTTCTCAGTTTCAGTCAGAGGTGGAGTATTATGTTCTCCAGTTTCCTTGTTTTCCAGGGCGTCGATACGGGTCTCGACGCGATCCAGGGTGACCTTAAGAGCGGTGAGCAGGCTGGCTAGCTGATCAGTCGTGACATCTCTGTTATTATCGTTGTTGTTGTTGTTGACAGACGAAGTTGAAGATGGGGACATGGCTCTGAGGCAGAAAAACGGCTCACATTACAACTCAATCCGACACGGTTCAAAGAGTGAACGCAGACAACACAAGGATGAGACAAAGGTCAGACTCAACAGGACGAGGGTGACCGTGTATGGTTCCTCGGTGCTGACCCGATTTATGACGTGACGGTGTTGACCAAACTTTTAACACGTGTCCAGCATAGCGGCGCGACACCATTGGACGGGTCTCGTGGTGAGACGACTCAGAAAGTAAAGACCCATAAGTACGTTTGCTTCGATTCGATAGACACGAGGAGGAATTGGAATGGTGGACTGTAGTTTTCGAAAATAGAAATTTTCAAAAAGATTCATTTGTCACTTTGTGGACGGCTTCCGAAGATAGAGATCT
This sequence comes from Silene latifolia, assembly GCF_048544455.1. Lineage (NCBI taxonomy): Eukaryota > Viridiplantae > Streptophyta > Magnoliopsida > Caryophyllales > Caryophyllaceae > Silene > Silene latifolia. The sequence goes on from NC_133528.1 coordinate 75,455,653, forward strand.
CCGTAAGTCGGTCAGTTGAAAGGGTTGTCTTAAGTTTATTTGCAAAAGACGGTTTTGAGTTTGAATCGGCTCGGAAAACAGTGTATTGTTTCCCAAGACGGTTTTAAAATTCAAAATTGTATGTTTTGAAAATCGAGTTTGAAATTTGAAGAGGTCTCGGGGACGGTGCATGGTCCTCGGGATGTCGAAAGTGTCTCGAGAAAAGGGTGTGTGCTTTTCTCGGGTTTTGAAAGAACCATTGTCGGCGCGAAACGGGTTAAAATATGTGTCTAGACGCGGCGATTATAACAGCGTAAAAAGGTGATTTGAAATGGTTGTAGAAAATCGAGTTTGAAAATCGTCATTACGACGGCCTAGAAAGGCGTGCTGAAATGGTTATAAAAAACCGGGTTTGAAAATCGTCATTATGACGGCCTAGAAAGGCGTGCAACGGTCGGTAAAGACCGAGGTTTGAAACGGCCATTTTAACGGCGCAAAAAGTTGTTTTTGGAAGTTTGAAAATGACACGGAAGGACGTATGATTAAGTAGCACATAAGCACTCACAGTTCATTATATTATGCATTATGCTGACACGGGTTTTGGTTTAGAAGGGTGGGTTACACACCAAGCAATCAAACCCCGATTTGCGAGAGGGATACCAATCCAAACAAAATGTGTAAAGAGGGTGCCCTAGCCTCGTGCTCGAAAGTGATGAAAGCTCTTTGACGAAACAGAAATGGTAACGTCAATGGTATGCTTGACTCAATCGGGATTCGAAACGCGGGGATGAGAAAACTCACGCCGACGAGACGAGCCAATTGGTCGATAAAGGTTTAGGTTGTGGGCCCGGACAAGGAACCCGACCGTGACCGTAATATCAATTAATGCATTCCAACCAAGACCTCCTTCGAGTCTCACCATCTAGGGATCACAAAGACGTAAGTGTCCTAGTTCTCCCGAGTGGAGTCGCCAATCTGTGGACATGGCCCACCTGCAGGCCCCGGTTCGATCTGCGGGAATGCATCGGTCTTTTGAAAGCCACGCTCGGCGGCGTAAAAATGCTTTCGACCGGATCGTTTTAGATCGGTCGGTTTCATCTCGGTAAGGGTCTCGAAACGATTAGAGATGTTCGGAGTCGCCACCAAGCATTTGTGGGATGCTTGGAACCCGTTCGAAATCCACTTTATACCTCGGTCAAATCGAAGCACAAAGCAGCGTTTGACATAGGTACTAAAGATAAGGAAATCGTCCTTCTTTAGCATCCTATCTCTAGAATGACTCTCGTACGCCCTGGATAAGTTCGTCCACTATCCAAAGTTTCTGAGTAAGAGGTGAAGGTACGTATTGGGAAGCCTTTTAATCAGACACCCAATCCCGCCCGCGGTAGCGGCCTCTACTGATCGATCTTGGTTGGTTGAATGCAAAAGTTGATAGAACAGTTTAAATGCATGAATGCACATCCAATAATTTAAACCTAACATGTGAGAGCTTTATAAGTTGGTTGATTTAATCCAAGTATCAAGTATAAGATGTCGAGTTGGATTAATGGTTGATTTGCCTGCAAGACGAAAATTAAACGTCCATTTACCGTATTAGGTTTATGGTGCATAACGTGATCCATTTGTCTTAGTAAAGCATTTTGGAAATATGATTTTGAATGAGCAAATAGTCGTCTGATCCGTCCTATATCCGGGCTAACCGGAGTCGGGATCATCCTAGACTGATGCTAGAAAGGGAACAAACCCTGCACTAGGTGGCCACATGAGGCGCGAGCCTGTTGGCAGTGCAAGGGTGTCTCCCCTGGTTTTGAAAATGAGAAAGAAAAGGCCTGCATGAGGCACGGGTTAGTCGACGGTTGTATGCCGTGTTCTGACTATTTCAAAGACGTTTAGAAAACGTATTGAAAAATGGGTATTTGACCCGATTTGGTTTGAAGCGGTCGTTTAGACCGCATTTGTTGATTTGAGGAACGAGACTCGAATAATCATCATTGTTTTGATGATATTCGGTGTCGGGTTCGACTTTGACAAAACTTGACATGAATAGTTTTGAAAATGATTATGAACTAATTGTTTTAAGTTCATTTGAATGTAATTAGTCGATATTCATCATCGTACCCGGGTTAAAATCCGGCATGGTATGTAGAACCAAGGATGACTTTGTGTTGGTGACTAATATGCTTGTTTTGAAAATGTAAAGAAATGATGAAAGGCTTTAAAATACCTCCCACAAATGAAATAAAAGGCTTTAAAATACCTTTTAAATGTTATTAAGCAAATAATATCACCGAAACACGGATTTAACCGTCATGGTATGAGAAACCAAGGGTGAAAAATGTTTTATGGTTAAAACAAATAAAATTAAATAAAAAGGTACGGAAATATTTGAAATAGTAAAAACCGATTGTAAATATGAAAATGAATTAAAGGGAAATGACGAGAACAAACACGGTCGAGTTCTGACTTGGACACCCCATTGAGGCGCAGGTAAACCGACGAACCAAGGGGCTTCTGTCTCAGGCCAAAAATCAGTTTTGGCTCGTTTATTCCATGTTTTGGTTCATGTTTTAGCATGTTATAGTCATGAAACAAATAAAAACATGATAAAAGAAGGATTTTTACACCCTCATACTTACATGGTTGGTTATGGCGAGTGACCGACGTAGGTATAACAACTCGTTTGGTCGGAAAAGACTCGGTTTAAAACCGTTTTGGTAAGTAAAAAGAGTGTTTTAAGATTAGTGACGGTGTAGTGGTAGAAGTGGTCGGTCAAGTGATTTAATGCACGATGACAGTACCAAACAATGTGTAAGGCTTGTATTTACGATCGGTAGGTCGTAATACGCGTCGGATTTTGACTTAAGAAGTCGAGTCGAGAATTTTAAGGGAGAAAAGAGGGGGCGGACACTCGCGTAAGTTCTCAAATGGGGGCATTTGAGGGGTATTTATAGGGAAATGAGTGGTTGTGTGAGTTTTGAACGACGTGGCCACCTGGGCTGCTCAAAGAGGCACGAGCCACGTCGCGGTTCTTCGAGTTGTCCTTTCACTTTCACACAAGAGCAATCATGATTTGTTCTATCCTAGGATTTGTAGTCATATGTTTGGTACTTGACCATTCATAAATCCGGGAAATCTTAGCATAGAAGGCTTTGAATGTTTGTTTTTTGTGGTTGACTCGATTTGACTCGTTGTTGGTGTCGGGATTTGAATTTTTGAGTCGGTTTTTGGTCCGGTGTCGGTTTTGACTCTAGTTAGTGTCATTGCGATCCCGTCGTCGTGCATTAAACAGTCCAGGTATTTTTGAAATGTTTTGAAATGTTTTATTTTCGAAATCGTTTTAAGTTTTCCGACGTAAAGTTGTACACAAACTGTCGATCAAACGTCGCGATTCCAAAGCATGTTATAGTCCGATAATCATCGGGTGTTTGTTGGAGTCTCAGCAGATACTGGGTATCTACACTAAGAGATTTTACAATTTTACCGATGTTAATACTCTTCGATTTCGTAAGCTCGGCCGCATAGTCACACACCATCGCAGGGAGATCAGTTCCACCACTATCCGAAACCCGCGTAATAACCTCATCACACCCCTCTTCACCTACCCATGATTGCTCAAATCTAAACGGTCTTCTCCTTCTTTCTCGTTGCCCGTCACGACCACCCAGTATGAGCTTCAGCGGAGAATGGTCAGACCATTCTCGAGTCATGTGAATAAGCTTCGCATATGGGTATAAATCCTGCCAATTTTTCGTCACCATGGCTCTATCTATTCGACTTTGACGGTTATCATCTCCCACCTGACCATTATCAAAAGTAAAAGGAAGTCCTTCATAAACTACGTCCCTTAGGCCACAATCATCAACCGAACTTCTAAAATTGTTAATTTTCCATTGAGGCCGCTCCCCTCCCCTCATCTTGTTAGCAAACAAGATCTCATTGTAATCCCCAATACACAACCAAGGACCCGAACCTTCAGCTGCAAGAAGGCGTAATTGTTGCCATGAAAGATGCCTATCTTGAACTGCCGGCCAACCATAAAACCCCGTAAAACTCTAATTAACATCCCCAATCTCCAAATCAACATCCATGTAATGAACCGACATTGACCTAAGCACACATCGAACTCCTTTCTGCCACAAAAGAGCCAAGCCACCAGACCTACCTACACTATCAACCTCCAAGCTCTCGTACCCATCTACCGACTCGCTAACTTTACGCATCTCTCTACCACTAAGCTTTGTCTCACAGAGAAAAATCACAATAGGGGCCTCCCTCCGTATTATATTACGGAGTCCGCCAACTGCATCGGGGTTGCCCACCCCCCTGCAGTTAAGGCTCAAAAGATTCATTGGGCCCGGCGGGGTTGAGTCCTCTCAAACTTCGCCTCGGATGAACACACATCCATGAAAATATGTAGCTTCTTACTCACACCCGACACTTCCACCTCCTCCTCATCACGTCGCTTTTAGATGCCACATGTACCGACTGCACACCCCCATCCACTGGCCTTTTATCACGCTCTTTCCTTGTCCATTTCTTCGCTACCGTCTTCTCCCTATCTTCCTCTCTTCCCTCGCCCATGTCCCCTTCCTTACTACCTATTCCAACACTAGAATGCACCTCCTGATTTTTCCCAACCATTCCCGACAGAACCACCCCACTCCTCCCTTCAGCAATTTCACGCTCCCCTTCTCCATGCAGCACTTTCCTATAATTATCCTCACCCACCCCTTCCCCAACCTCTGCCTCCATGTGAACAATGTCCAACCCCGTCATGCCAAACCCTTCCACTTGAGTCTGTTGCTTCTTTTTCTTAGTAGCCAAAGAAATAACATATAATTTTCCTATCATCTTCTCCACATTTTCCTCCTCCATGCGTCGTTGCTCAGCCTCGAAATCCCGGTTCAATACCTTTGCCACTTTCGAATTCAGCTCCACATTTGTCTTTACCACTTTCCTCAGCGATGCACGTAGCCATCTCCCAAACCTTAGCTCAGTCTCCTCATACGGCCCCTCATCACATTCTTTCTCCCCATGCCCATGTATACCACACCCATAACAAAATATGGGCAGACGCTCATACTTCACATCAAAATTAGTTAGCAGTCCATTCGGCATCCTCGCACTAGTACAAGATCGAAAAGGCTTCCATACATCATGCAAAATCCTAACCCTAACAACTATTTCAAGTTCCGGATACTGAGTCGTATCGAACATCACAAACATGCCCAGCTGCGCAGCAAGTCTCCGGATATTTGCTTCATTTGACCTCCCCCTCAAAGGAAGGTCATAAATTCTCGACCAAAATGGAACATTATAAAGCGGTGTATCAGTTAATTTTCCGTCCTCACAAGGGTCAATAAAACACCAAATATATTTATCGAAATGCCAGGCCTGCCCGTCAACAACCTTAGCCTTATCTTTATCACAAGCGAAACGAAAAGCAAAAATTTTATCCTTTGCATCGAGAACATTACCTATAACAGGGTTCTTCAAATTCCATAACTTCGTCATGGTGTCAATTGCCGCTTTCACATTTATCGCTTTGGACGCCCATAGTTTTCCTACGAGCAATAGTTCGTTACTATTCCTTTCAGTGATGTCGTCACCAGTTTCCCAGACAAAATTGTCATCTTCGCTCTCCTGTGTTTCCACAACCGGTCGCTTCCCAGCGCTCTTATCTCTAAGGCGGTTATCCCCCATAGAGAGAAACAGGCTTCGCTACCCTAATCGAAAGCCAGAAAAACAACCAAACGAACCAGAGGCCAGGCAACGAACAACCAAGGGAATAAAAAAGAAAAGAGGGGAAGGAGAGATAGAGAGAGAGAGAGTGAGAGAGAGATCCTCGAACAAGGAGGAGGAACACGGACGAGCGAAGACGGAATCTCCACAGAAAATTTTAGGGAGCCCTCAAAAACCCTAGGAGCACAGAAACACACACATTTCATATATACAATATTGATTATGCATTGTTTGATAACAAGGTAAAATATTAATGTATGATATTTATATTTGATCCTTATACTTAGAAAATTAAATTAATAAGTTGTTTGGATGATTTCGTTCAAGTAAATTACAAAACATTTTTATTAGGGCATCCATGTGCAATTTGTTAATTTGTAACAAAATTTATAATTCAAAACTAAAATTTTAATATAATTTGATACGAAAGTTAAATAATTTTTTTACACTATTTTATGATAATGATGTTAAAATGGCATACCCGTGCAATTTGCACGGGTTTAAGACTAGTGTCTTACAATGAGATAATCCATTACCTCTCTCTTATCACAAAAAAAAAAAAAGAAACAAAAAAATTGAGACGATCCTTTTATATTTTTCACCTATAATTGTACAAAATAGGCCTAGAAAAAAATTTTCTCCCAATATAACAAGCAATTTTACTATTGTAATGATCAAATTCTTGATAAATAGGTCAAATCATAATTAAAAATTACCAAAAGGAATACTATGTTTGGTCTCACAACCTCTTATTAGAAAAACCTTAAAAAAAGATTATGGAATTTTGTTATCTTAATATTGATTTCGGCGCCACGGACTAAATGTGTTTTGATTTTGTTAAATTTTCGCATCCCCTCTATTGAGTTCCTAGAATCGCCAGTGATTTTCAATATAAGTCTTTGACTTTAATATTTACAAACATATATTTGTTCAAAAATTATAAAATGTTACCATTAAATACCTTACGAAAAGCTGTACAAATAGTTATGCTTGATATTTTTCGGGAAGAATAATGAGTAGTTGTAGTTCCCACAAGGCCACCAAAAAAAAAATCTCCCATTGCAATGGATGATGGTCAGTTGGTGACATCCTTTGCAAAAGAGGCTAAATCGTCGCATAATTGAAATTTGCTACCTATTTCGATCCCAAACACACCCGCCGCATAGTCATAGACTCAAAGTCCCAAATGAGAAAGTCTATTATGGATTAGAAGCATCGCAAAACACTTGTGACAGATGTTATATATACTCCCTTCGTCCCGCTTAATTGTTGTCCTTTGGTTTTGGCACAAAAACCAAAAAAAGAAGAGGGGGTCAATTACTAAATGACAAGTGGACCAAATTGAGTTTTTTTGGCAACTGACAAGAAAGGTTCTTAATTTGCACGTAAGACCCTCCGAACAAGCCGGTGGGCCTCTCCGTTCAAGTTCCTACATACATAGCTAAAACATAAACAATGGAAATAAGCAGATAAAGAAACAATATCATCCAGGATTCCTTTAATTTGGTAGTGATGATCCTCCTTCCCAGCCCATTGAAGAATGAGTTGAAAGCAATCGGAGGAAATCTTAAGATGGAAGATATCACGTCCCCTGGCCCATAGGAGCCTCCTTAACCCCTAATGCCTCAGCTTGAAGAGGGGATTCCGCACGACACTTTGTACTTCCTTCAAACCACATCACTCCAGATTCCTCAAAACAGCCTATCCGGCAGCTGCTGCACTGGACCTCTCCCAACTTGTATCTATCTTCTCCCTTACCATTCTACATGAGCCGAAATCACCCACCCCATAAATGGGTCTCCCGTCCTTGATCATGGCGATCTCATTGTCCCTCTCCTGGTCGTTCTGGCTGGATCCATGTACCATACCCACATTTCCCACACCGTCATCCGAGGCTTTTAAGGCCAATGACACCAATCGATTGTAACAAATGAAGAAGCTCTTGGGATTGACCTCCACCCCTCGAAAGACTACACCATTTCTCAGGTTCTAGATACACACTATGATAGCCAAGAAAAGAATAATGCGAGTCTTACTATACTCCAGCATCTTCAAATAACGAATCCAGTTAATAATCCAATCGCCAACTGTAATTCTAGATGACTGTATAGAGTTTATACCTAGCGGTGAGCTTGCCCAAATCCTAGAGACGAAGGCACATTCCCTAAAAATACGATCAATAGTCTCCATCTCTTGGGCCTCCGTCCTACATAAGGGGCATTTCGAGTCCCTTTCCATATTGCGTTGAACAAGTTCCCATCCCATAGGTAGAGAATTTGTTAGGATCTTCCAAATAAGAATCTTCCAAGATTGCGGCCCAGGTAGTCTCCATAGCCTATTCTTGCAAAACCTTTTCCTTTGTTGACTGATCCTGCTCTTATCCGCTGTTGAAGACCTCTTCTCAAAGTAATCCTTGAAGATAACCCCATATCCACTTTTAACAATGTAATTGCCATTTTTTGAAAGTGGCCATATAACCTCGTCTGCATTTTGCGTTGCTCTTAGCGGAATGGCCAAGATCCTATTTACACTTTCTTCCTCAAAAATCAACTTGATCAACCCTTCATTCCAAATCCCATTTTCAGAGGTAAGGTCCTTGACCCTAAGATCCTTTAGGAAGTTAAATTCCGGCAATAGAAGATTCTCCACAGGTTCCGGGATACTTCCATTAACTCATTTTGAACTCCATACATTGAGGTCTGACCCTAGTCCGGGCCTCTAGCAGATGTTGTCAAAGATAAAACCCAACCCATGCATAACGCTTCTCGTCCCCCATGAAGTATTCCCTCTTGGCCTAGACGTTAAGCCATTTTGAAAACCAGGGCTACCAAAAATTTTCCCTTTAAAAACGGAGCAAAAAAGGGAATTTTCCTTCGTCACAAGCCTCCAAGCATGTTTTGCTAGTAAAACCTTATTTAGGCACTCAATATTGCGTATACCAAGTCCTTCCTCGCTTTTTGGTAAGCTAGTGAACAACCTACTACACCAGTGAAGAGAATTTCCTGATCTACATCATGTCCACCAAAAATGTGACAAAAGAGAGTTAATCTTGTTTGTTACACTTATCGGTATTTTGAAGACCGATAGAAAGATATTTGAGATATTCGATAGAATAGATGAGACCAAAGTTAATCTCCCCGCTGGTGAGAGGAAAACACCATTCCAAGAGGAAATGCGCCTCGTTACTTTTTCAATAAGGCCTTTGAAAATTGATTTCTTGGTACCTTGAAAATCAGTAGGCATACTCAGGTATTTACCGATCCCTTGGTTCCTTTTAATTTTGAGTACGTTGATGCAAGTTCGTATCTTTTCTAACTTCATGCTTGGACTAAAAAGGATTCCACATTTGTCGTTATTTATGACTTGACGAAGCCCTACAATATCCATTAAGGAGCTTCTTAAGTTGGTGAATTGACTTACCCTTATCCTGTAAGAAGAATATCGAATGATCAGCAAAGAAAAGATGAGTTAAAGGGTTCACTCCCCGACAGATCTGAATTCCATGAACGCGTCCTTTCCTTTGAGCATCTACCAATGTTGCAGATAAAACTTCCATACAAAGGAGAAACAGGTATGGTGATAGCGGGTCTCCTTGCCTTAAACCACACTCGGATCGGAATTGTTGAAGTGTTGCCCCATTGAACAGAACCTCATAAGTAACGGTACTGACACAATTCATGATCAGCCTAATCATCCTTTCTGGGAACCCTAGTCTTGAAAGGACCGCTTGTAGGAAGTCCCATTTAACCCGATCATAAGCTTTACTCATGTCAGCTTTGTAAGCAAATTTCCCGTGTTTATCTTTCTTATGTGAATTAATCTTATGGATTGCTTCGTGTGCGAGAAAAATATTGTCACTTATATGTCTGCCAAAAACAAAGGCATTTTGATGATCCCCAATCAGGAACCCCATAATCTTTGTGAGTCGATTTGTGATACACTTGTTGACAACCCTCATGAGAACATTGAACTTTCTCCGGGTTATCACATTTTGGTATTAAGACAATAAAAGTGCTATTAACCTCCCGTAACACCATCCCTGAATTTAAGATTGATAAAACCGCCCTAGTGAAATCATGCTTGACCACATGCCAGCACTTTTGATAGAAAATCGCTGGGATTCCGTCGGGTCCCGGGGACTTCATTGGACCCATCTGGAAAACAGCCCGTCTGACCTCCTTTGCCGTGAAAGGAAGGCTCAACATATCTTTATCATCATGTTTAACCGTAATGCTCAAGTGTTTAAGAATATGGTCATAGTTATCAACATATTGGACAGTATTGCCCATGAAATGATTCGGTCCTGATGATGAATACAGATCCACAAAGAATCTTTGAAAGGTATTACTGACCTCATTAGGAGTGTACGACCATGTTCCGTCCTTATCCTTCACTCCCAAAATGAAATTCCGTCCCGCTCTGCCTTTCACCCAATTAAAGAAGTACTTTGTACAAGTATCCCCGTCAACCATCCATTTAAGCTTAGCTCTTTGCTTCCAGTAAATCGCAGCTGCCTTGGCATATTCTCGGACTTCCTCATTTGCACGACCATACTCCTCATCACCACCACCATTTATTGCAATCTTAATAGTTTCTTCAAGTCTCTTATAAAAAATGTCCCATTTCCTTGACCATTCATTTCGCTTATCAAGCGCCCATACCAAATTGAGTGTGAATTATCAAATTGCTTATCAACTTCATTCTTAAAATAGAAATAACAAAAATTGACTAAAACACCCAAAAATAAAATAGGACAACTAACGATGAGGATAGAGGGAGTACTTTGCAACGTAATATTCAGTTGCAGCCTTTGGTTCAGGCCACCATCTTAATTCATTGACCATATTTACGCGACGGAAGTCCGTTAAGCAATCTTAATGCTAGTAAGTTTAAACACAATTCATTTGTTACATACTTACATCTTTATTACTTTTCCATTTCCAGTAATGTAGCTTGACCGCTACACCGCTGCTTATATGAATACCATCAGTCGACGCTGGGGCATACTCTTATTTAGATGCCAAAACTATGATAAAGTTTTCTAGAAGCCCGATTTACATGATCCGTAAATAAAAACATTTATATCAACGAAATGAATTATACCACGTCATTAATTAAAAACTGCTTTTATAATTTATAAATGTATTTGGAGAAAAATATATCAACACCGCCTTAATTACTCAAGTATTTGCGAGTCTCGAGATGCACTGTGATTGCCAACGCAAACATCCAGCTTTTAAAGTATTGACTCAGAAAGGCCCAAAGTTTCTGCAAAACTGAAAGCAAGTAGGACATGGAGAACATGCAGCTTTACAGCACAAGCACCCTGATTTGAGCCATGGGTCAAACAGAACATCAATGATTAGAATGACAAGAATAGCAATCACATGAACTGACGAACAACCACATCCTTTGACCACCTTTGTCAAACAATGACTAGAATAGTAGCTTTGCATCCTTACAACTGTTTTGTGTCTCAAGACGTCGTAACACAATGAGGGTTCCTCTGGAAATTTTATACATTCTCCAAGTCTTGGCAGGACTACGAGCCCCGGCTCTGTAAAGCCACTAATTTGATCGAGAGACTGGCGGCTACGAAATGGTAAAAGTACTGTACTCGTGTTAGTCAGTGGCAGTGCTGGACTAGGTTGCACAACACGCCTAGTTTTGAGCGTTCTCGTGTCGGACACCGACACTCGTAGGACACACCTGAAAACGTTCTGGACACGCCTTGAACTGTGCCCCCAGTTTTTATGTTAAAAGAAAACGTGTCGGACACGGTTCAATATGGTTGGACACGCCCCGTGTCCGCTGGACACACCAAATAAGTAACTTTGAAATCAAAATCTCACTTTATTAGTTATCACGACATCTCACTTTTCCATTTTCCTCTTACATCTCACTTATCCCCTTTTTTCTCTTTCATTGCGACGCCTTCCCGCCTCCCCTCGCCTCAGTCCGACCGCCGTGAGCCTCCCCTTCCCCGCTGTCAGCCTCTGCTCGCCACGTAGCTCGCTTTTTCATTTTTTTTCCTAATTTCTCAATCTATATTTTATTTCTATATTAATCTCTATATATATTATACATAATAATAAGTTTCTAAATAATCAAATTAATCAAAATCAATCATTATAATGATTATTATTGTTATTATTATTAAATTTGGGGGTTTTAAATTTGGAGTTTGTTGTTTTTTCGGAAGCTAGGGTTGGTTTGATTTAGGGATAATTTTCGGAAGCGAATACTTGAGTTGTTATTCCCACTTATTGAAAGAAGTTTAATGAATAATTACAATGGTGCAAAGGATGATGCGTGAACTCCCTTTTTTTAGCTTTTGGTGAAAGATTGTTTTCAACTTATTTCTGGTGCCTTTTAATGTTAATATATTTTGCGGAAAATATTCGGTTTGATGACTATGATGAATAGTATTGTAAGACTCGAATTTGGGCTTGTAATTTGGAACCTTTGATACTTTTTATTTAATTTTGTAAGATTTGAATGCTTATTTAAATTTGGGTTTATAATTTGGAAATTCGTAGCTTTTAAGACATGCTGATTTTAACGTATAAGACATTAATATTGGTTGTCATTTTACGATTTTGTGGCTTTAAAATGTTTAAATGACCAAAGTTTGTTGGTTATAATGTTCTTCAAATTCCCTTTATTTTAATATGTATATTGATTTTTTTTTTGCCGTGTCCGTGTCCTGAAAATTTTGAAGTGCCGTGTCGCGTGTCCGTGTCGTGTCCGTGTCCGTTTTCGTGCAACCTAGGTGCTGGATTTAAACTCAGAGTGCGACAGATTATGGTATAAGAGAAATTCGAAAAGAGTTAGAAGATTTTAATTAAAAACTTTGAAATTCTCATCCTTCAGCAAGGGCGAGCGCTCGCCCCTCCCTAGCTCCAACACTACCGGTAGTTGTTGCTGCACAAATACGGTCATTGTGAGTTGTGACCCTTAAAACCGCAATAATTTTATCATAACGCGGGCTGGCCGCCCATAATTAGTATCATGGTCCTCATATTATGAGATTTTAGGCATTGTAGCGAAATACGTACAGATATACACGCACTCCAAAAACAATCACAATGACCTTCGAAACTTGATGAGGAGCGGTCGATATGGTTGTGCGGCCAGGTTCCATTCAGTGGTTTTACTTGGTCAACGCAGTTTTTCTTACATAAATTAATCTTGGTTTAATCTGGGATTTCAACTTTAATACTGTATTTAGGACATCTAAGTTTTTTAGTCCGTAATTCTGTGGCCGACAATACTAAGATTTAACAACGACACTAAAATGAAATAAGAAGCCACTTCACCTTAGCAACCTTATCTATTTCAATTGGTCTTCCTTGTGACGGGTTACCATTTGTGACGGATATTTTGTCAGTGAAAATGGTAACAAAATGGATTAGTGGAGAAAGGGAACCACATGAATAGTGTTGCAGAGAGAGAAAAAGTGGGTACTTTGTGAGATAAAATGGTATCCGTCACTCAAGAGTGACAGATATGTACCGTCACAAACAAGAATTTGTGTATCTATTTTTTGTGATTTTCATCTAGTCTTGCTATAGACGGATATATTCGCCTATAGTTAAAGATGGGTCAAATAGCTTGAAAGTGGTGACATTTTTTGACCCCACCCCCCCTTGTTACTTGTTCTATTAGGGATGTGGTATTGTATTTGACACGTCTTTAATTATAGACGGATATGTACCGTCTATAATGACATTTTGTGATTTCCATAAAACAATCCGTATTCTAAGATAATAATTGAAAAGGCTACACAATCATGAATAACATATCGAACGATTACTTTTTTTTGAGGGGAAAAGCCCGAAGGCTTACTGGATTAAAGAGAGATCATAAAGAACAACATTGTTCGCAATCGGTGGTAAACCATCCGACCACTCGACTCTACCAAGAACCCTAGGTCTAATATTAGCTAAGGCGTGCGCCACACTATTGTTCAGACGACAAGTATACGACCAAGAAATAACAGAAAACGAATTACATAACTCGAAAATATCATCTAAAATTAATGACAAGATACTCCTCGCTGCGGCTTTATTTACTCTTCAGCTCCTCAATGACAATCAAGCAATCGCTTTCCACCATGATTCTAGAATTGCCCTTCCTCTTCGCCTCCCAGACACCTTCAAGAATTGTAACCGCCTCAACTACCTGGGGATCCAACACCTATTCCTGCATGACTGAGACTCCTCACAGCACCATACCCTCCTCATCCCGACATACCACTCCTAGACTCATCCCAACCCCCTCCTTAACCCCCGCATCGACATTCACCTTCACAACCCCTTCCTGCGGTGCACCCCATCCCCCCATCTCCAGTTGCTCCTCTCGTCTCTCGTCCCCTTCCCTCCTCTTATTCCGCCAAAGCCCTCCCCCTTGATATCCTCCAAGACATTTGTAGCTCTTCTAGTAACCCGTAAAGGATCCGCCACCATCGAGTCAAACACCACTTTGTTCTGGTGCTCCCACAAAGCCCAACACCCTATCATAAACAAAGCGTGCTCCCGACACCCAAACTCCCTCCAACGTGTTTCCACCCAATCCCGCACTCCTCCACCTCCCTCCCCTTCCTCTTCCTCCAACCCAAGATCCTCCCATACCCTCTTAGCTACAGGACAATCACGAAATAAGTGAAGACTCGACTCCAAAGAAGAATTACAACAAGGACATAAAGAAATCTCACCTCGAAATCGAGACGCAATGTTCGCACTCGTTGCCAAAGCCTCACTGCACAACTGTCAAAAGAAGAACTTCACTCGGGGCCATACCGGGACATTCCAGAGCCTATTCCACAACCACTTCTCCTTCTCCCAATCCGACGCCCCACCCACCTCCAAAGCCTCACTCTCCCCAACTACCCGACGATACGCCGACTTAACTGAATACAACCCATCATTTTCCGCGACCCAATACCACTCGTCACGGGGCCTATTCTCACTAACCCGAAAATTACTAATTCGTTCTTGCTCAAAAGGCAGGAATAACGAATGTAACACGTCCGCACGCCACCTTCTCCCCTGCGGCTCTAGGAGATCAGCCACCAACATATTATCGTACCCCTGCACTCTGGGAGATAAGATATGTTCCGTTTGGGACCCAGGCAGCCACGCATCTGTTTGAAATCATATTTTAAATATCACATATTTTGGTTTAAAGTTTTAGTCATAAAAACTTAAGGATCTTATGCATGCAAAACAAATACAAGAGTAAGGATAAAAACGGTTCCTTACATTTGATATTTTAGATATGGCACAAGTAAGGTCTCCTACGTTCACTTGTTCTTGAGCTATCCATATGTTAGGATGATCCTCCAAAGACTTCAAGTATAGACGTCACTCCTCTTGATTGCACCCAAGATTATCCCTTATCTCTACTAAATAATATGTGCTAGATATTTGTTTAGTAGTTTACCTTAAAATTGATTACTAATACTCATATATTACTCTAATAATATTAGTAATTTGATTGAACAATTTTGATTGAATCTTCTCATATTTTAGATGAAGATTAAAGAGTAGAGAGAATAATGCATAACCTTTGCATGTATTTTGATTGGACAAGAATATAGAGAATGAGTAGAGAACAAAAGTCCTCTAAAGTGGAGGAGGCCACACGGTTTTAGGAGTGGTAGAGGACCAATATATGGTCCTTCACTTTTACTTTTGTTCTTATCAAAACCTTAGGCATGTAAGGCTAGGTAAGTAGTGTCATGATGAGGTTATTTTAGCTTATTAAAATAAATCACCACCATCCACTAAACCCACTACATTTTGGTCCACTTCCATAAAATGGACTACCATTTTATTTTGTCAATTTGTCATTTGTCACACAATATGTCACATGTAGTATGATACATGTTATTAATTAATTTCATGCATATTTATCACATAAATATCATTTTATAAATTAATTAAATTACATACAACAAATTGACTAGTGATACTTGATCACATAAATAAAATGGGTCATATAATTATAATTCACAACATCTTATAATTATAATTAACCATTCATTCTTATCTCTATTGTTTCTCAAACAATAAACAATTTTAGTAATAAAGCATTTTTATTACTAAAATAAATCTTATTTAATCTCATTAAAATAAGAAATAATATTCTCTCTCACAATTGAATTGTTCAATTTTAAGGAATTGATCAACTTGTATCGTCATACAATTAATCAACTTTACAGATAAGGGCATCATCCTTTAGGTGTGACCTTAAGGGATCAACTGACCACCACCGTCCCACGACAGTAACGTCAAACTCTGGCAAGCCAATCGTTACCGATTAATGTTGACCAGTTGACTATAAAATGAATCATCCCTTACGTATTCTAATATGAGATTTAAACATGTGATCTCAATATGATCAACAATGTGATCGCATTATTGTCGGGGACACTCCAACAATCTCCCACTTGTCCTCGACAAGTGTGCGTCACCAATTCTCTTGTCCTATTACTATCTCCCACTCAATGCAAGGTGTCTTTCGGGTCGTACTTGCAAGTGATCACATCGAGAGTGGTTTCCTCGATCTGGAGAATAACTGATTGACCGGAATTATCTACCATAGATACCTTCTGAGCGTGGCCACACATTTCCAGTTCATTACTCCTCGAGTGGCCCTGAGATATTTTTTTTAACCCTGACAAGGGTGTGGACAATTCCTATCGCACTATTCCCTTCGACTAGCCACAACCATCATAACCCAAAATATGCCCATTTGACTCCATTTACGAAGGTCGTAGTAACATAAATCAAAGTTAATCTGAAACCGTGCCACCTTAGGCGAACAGTCTTTAGTCAAAAGAATCGACTCATTAGAATACTATAGTAGCTCTCGCCACAACCAGGCTTTATAAATTTGCCAGAACTCTATAAGCGGTCACTGCCCGACAGAGTGTTCCTAACAGTCTGCCTATGTGATCGACTAGTCATCTCACATAACTTTATGGCACTTGAACTTGCCATCAATCGCATCCCACTCTAGTCACTTCGAGACGTCACCTCATACAAGTGATTATGGGCGAATACTATGTTAATCCGGGTTCACTTTAACGGGGTTCAACATTGTCATACAACCCGTTTGGATGTAACAAAGTACAAGAAAAGAGTTTTTAAAGTAAAAACTCGAACGACAAATGCGATTATCACATATGGATAGTCAATGCCTGATTACTATTTCATATTCTATAATCCAATTTGATATTGTATGTAGTTGTTCATTTCAATTCAATTGAAATGACATGACTCATCATGTTTAGCCTATGATTAGGCCTTGCTAAGTAGGTTTTAGCAACTCCTTGCTCAACCTTGCTACATACTCGTTTTCCTTTCGTAATGCATACCTTGTATTACAAAACTTCCTGAGTACGTTCTGGATCCAATCTAGACATAGGCTCTCTAGTCATAGAATAGCTCCCACTGTTTTTCACACTGTGCGGGACCCATCCCTCTCGCACATCTCATGACTGCAAGTGTACTCAATTTCCGTTGTAAACATCTCTCATTGTTCTTTATTGCCTAGAACGATTCTAGCAAATCCATTTCTTAAATAACATAGCCACAATGGTTCTTTAACCATCTTTAGGTGTTTCGAATACGTTTTTTGTCCGAAACCTTATGCAATCTCAACAATCATTAGTGTAAGCCCTTACACAAATTTGTGAATTGCATCAAAAACACTTAACTTTCCATCCTTAATGCTTCTTAAAGCACTTAAGAATAATCTATATGGCTATTTGATAACTATTACTTAAATTCGATTTTGAAACAATTCATCATACTCAAAGTATATGAAGTGCTATACATCATTACTCATTTAATGATCCGGCAACGGAAGCAAATGGAATCAATCAAATATGTTCAACTTGATTGAACTAGTCATGAATCTTATCAACATAAGACTTCTTATTTGACGCTAATATCATGTGGATTTATCTCCATAAATCTGGATATTAAAGATGTATTATATTTCTCCAAGTCTTAAATCATTCCCAATGATCAATATTTCATCCACATATTAGACTAATTAAAATTACCGTAGCTCCCACTAAACTCCATGTATAAACACAACTTCTCGACTTATCGAGAAAAGTTTTATAACATGATCTAAACATTGATTCCAACTCATTGATGTCCTACTTAAGACCCTCTCTTAAGTTTCACATTATCTTAGGATTGCAAGAATCTACGTACAAAACTCAAGACATGTATTGAATACATTCCTTCTAATTGAAGATGTGGGTTTTAGATTCACTCGCTATATATCTCATAATAAAACACAATCCCTAAGAAGATCCAAATAGACTTAAGCATTTCAACTAGTGCAAAACCCTTTGCCACCAATCAAGCTTTGATATCTAACAATTCACTTGGAATTTATTTCGGATTTTCATGGCTCTAAGCCTTGTATTGAGTTATGACTTAAACACTCTCATGTAAGTCATTTGTAAGTTGTAAGCTCTTTACTTTCTTAAAAGTAACATGAATTCATTATCTTCAACAAGTGATACCTCCTAGGTTTCGAAGAAACAACGTCATGTAGCCAAGAAAAACTAGTTTCTTGCGACATACAATTTTTTGACACAATTCTTTTGTGGCTCTTGAATAATTTCTCCCACTCTGTCTTCCAGAAATAAACTTGTATTCTAGAAAGACAGCTTCACGAGCCACAAACCCGTTGTACTTGTGATTATTGTAAGGAAAAATGAGCATTTGTTTCTTGTGAAAACTTACAAGCATGGTACCCTACCATTTCATATCTCATATGAATCGTTTTAGATTTAGTGGAAAAATTATTTAGACAATATGATAAAATCCCCAAAAGGATCAAGTAACTCAAAGTAACTTGATTAAAGTCCAAACCATATCGAATAGCGTTTGATTTCTTTATCCAACCACACATTATCCCAAAATGCGTGCTAAGAGAGATTAATTTTTGATACTATATCACATTTCCTTTACCTTATATCAAAGTCTTCACTTTGATAATCCCATCACGACTAAATCGTGATTCCTGGAACTCTTTGAACTTCTTCAAAAATTTCCCTATTTACCTTATTAAGTGAACACATTAGTGTCAACTTAAATCGTTGGTAAAAGAAAATGATCAACCTATTCTGGATCAATGATTTACAACCTTGATCTCCTTTTCAACCAAAAAGCACGAGATATCTTGCTTTGAATACAAGATACACATATACCATAAGATTAACAATCTAATGTTCCAAGAGTACTCGATAACTCTTTGCGTTCATCATTCCAGAATTTAAGGTTTAATCTTGGGTTACCAATTTGAGTCTTGCACCATCTATATGATATATCATTCTAGTTTGGTTTAGAATAATCACCTTGATAATGGGCTAGCCATACATCAAATCGTGGTGTATAGGGTCACAAAAGTGAAACCTCTTTTGTATCTTAACAAGATTATATTCTTATTTAGAGTTTATGTACTTAATAGTCGTAATTAAGGTACAACTTTAAACCCAAAACTAGTTTGAGTACACAATGACTCTATCTCACGACATTTTTGATGCTAGTCGTCATATTCTAATCATCTTATGTATCGAATACAATGATGAAAACCACCACCGGTTTCTAATATTGACGAAGTAGTACTAGAAAAATTTATGTCAATCAAATGAACATTTAAAAAAGAAGGTCTCAATAGATGTCCCACAACTAAGTTGCTGATTCTTCAATAATTTGGGGTAGTTTCTTTTCTAGCGTCCAACACTTCCAAAATGGAAACTTTATCGGTCGGGATTGATAGGTTTAGTATTGTTTTTCTCAATAACTTTACTTTTACCATTCCTTGTATCAATACCATTCTAGTTTTACTTCTTGAACCTCATCCTTTCCTGAACAATTAAGAGAATGCTCCCACTCATTTCAATGAATCTTTACTTAGAGAAGCAAAGTTGAATTTTATGAAGTCTACTCTTCAATTCAATCGTTTAGTCTTAAAACTTTCATTGAAGTGGTTGCTTTATTTTGGTCAATTACGATTTCTTATAAATCTAGTTACCAAAATGATTTAACATTTCAATGTACTTAACTCAATTAAGCATATGAGAAACAATTCATTGTAAGTAGATATGTTAGTCAAGAATCAAAAACCCTTTTGATTACGAATAACTTTTATCTATAATCTTCACAAGAGATCCTTGTAATGGATATTACGAGGTTTTTAGAAGAAAATTCAAATTTGTCTTTAGTTACGATGTTTTAATGGAGATTTGAATCGAAATGATATCGTATATAAATTGTGGTGAAGAAATAGAACGATGCGAACGATGCGACAACGGAATGATGAAAACTAACATTTATCGTTATAATAATAATACTTGTAAACAAGTAAAACATTTACATAGTGACCTCTACCCAACTATGATAAATGATTCCAAGATCCAAATTCATATTAACTTGGGCACGCTTTGGCGATACAACCCTTATCAATATAACTCGGTGGATTAACTCTTTAATCGATTCTACTTTTAGAACTCTTGGTCGATAAAATTACATTAATATTTATCTTTAGCCCAAAACACATCCGGCTATGGTCGAGAATACTTTTGTTGAGTTCAACCCAAATTTCGAATAAATGTGTCCATGATCCAAATTCACATTAACTTGGGCACGCTTTGGCGATACAACCCTCATCAACATGAATTTGGTGGATAGACATTTATCACCCACTTCCCCTACGTAACAAGGTTTGTACCCCGGTCTGGCCGAGCGCACTCCCTCACGAAATAGGTTTTCATGGTTTCTATTTTTTGGTAAGGTTAAGTCTCAATTGTTTATTTTAGCGAGAGGTCATGTCAATTTATTATCTATCACGTTTTAAGTGAACTACGATAATTGTAATTGACACGGTTGATAAACTCGATTTAAAATGCATGTTTAGTTATGACGATTTAGCGATGCATGCAACATATAAATAAAATGCAAAGCATAAAAATAAAATCCTAGTATGGCCTTCCTAAAAATAGTAAATCTAATATACTATTACAAATTTGGAAACCAACTCCTTTGGTCCCTTGATCTTCGGTCTTGGCACGCATCACGAGGTAACACCGTCTTCATGGAAACACCGGGAAAAATACAAATAATAAATAAAATTACATAATTTCCTATTATACCTATGTAATAAAAATAAATCTATTAAATTACAAAACGGTGATACGAGATCACAATAATTACAACAGAATCGATATTCCCATACATTTCGGGTAATACCAATTAAAAACTAAGGCCATACTAAGTAAAATTACATAATTCAAAAATTACATAAACCAAAATTATGACAATCATAAATAAAATGCAGCAATATAATATGTATGAACATGCCAAATTTTAAGCTAAATCGCCTTAAAGAGCTAATATCGTATATTTTATCGGTTTTTATGGATTTGCGTGATTTAACTTATTAAATCACAATATGTTACATAAACTCATATTTATATTCAAGTTAATTATCCTAATTCACTTAGAACTCAAAATTTAGTTTTTACTAACACTTTGACAATAATTCAACTTGATTTGATAACATTGTTCATAATGGACTTAAAATTACAATTTTATAACATAAACTTCAAATTAAATCAAAATAATTTCAAATAATTTCAAAATTTGAAATTTAAACTCATGAACATTCTGGAAAAATACCATGATACTCATAATGTTCAAAACTTAGGTTAAATATTTCGAAAAATTATCGAGAAAAACAATGTTGCGGTTTATCGGTTTTAACAAATATGACCATTAAAATATGAGAAAAAATATTTTCATCAACTTTTCACTTTTAGATCTGAAATATGTGATAAAATGCAACATGTGACGTTTTTCTTTAGTCATGAAGTATGTTTTAGCATTATAACTAATTATAGTCACTATTTATGTGATTTTTTCATCAAAAATTCATAAATCATGCAAAAGACTTCACTATAGCCAAAAATTTTACACACATCTTATAAAATTGCATGTGATAACATACTAAAAAATCATGATTAAATTCGAAATATAACTCATATTAACCTATTTAACCTTTTAAATTCGATTTTAACATATAAAATTCAAATTTTGAGCAAAACAACTTATTTTAACATGAAAATTTACAGGCCATCAGTATGTATTACATGTGAAAACATATCCAAATACCACTGAAAAATTCGAAATTTTGCTATTTTTCGTCCAAAAATGACATTTTTCTCATAAAAATCACATTTTAATGCCAATAATATATAAAATGAACAATAAAATCCATAAATGAACCAAAATATCCCAAATACATTTTAGGACCAGAAACTTTAACATGCAAAGTGATTTCGTGATATATCATAATAAACACAAAATTACAAGTTTTATTTGTTAATAAGATTAACTCGGAAAAACAATAAACCGATTTGCATGCAAACAACCTAAGGCTTTGATACCACTTGTTTGAAATCATATTTTAAATATCACATATTTTGGTTTAAAGTTTTAGTCATAAAAACTTAAGGATCTTATGCATGCAAAACAAATACAAGAGTAAGGAGAAAAACGGTTCCTTACATTTGATATTTCGGATATTTGGGCACAAGTAAGGTCTCCTACCTTCACTTGTTCTTGAGCTATCCATATGTTAGGATGATCCTCCAAAGACTTCAAGTATAGAAGCCACTCCTCTTGATTGCACCCAAGATTATCCCTTATCTCTACTAAATAATATGTGCTAGATATTTGTTTAGTAGTTTACCTTAAAATTTATTACTAATACTCATATATTACACTAATAATATTAGTAATTTGATTGAACAATTTTGATTGAATCTTCTCATATTTTAGATGAAGATTAAAGAGTAGAGAGAATAATGCATAACCTTTGCATGTATTTTGAATGGACAAGAATATAGAGAATGAGTAGAGAACAAAAGTCCTCTAAAGTGGAGGAGGCCACACGGTTTTAGAAGTGGTAGAGGACCAATATATGGTCCTTCACTTTTGCTTTTGTTCTTATCAAAACCTTAGGCATGTAAGGCTTGTAAGTAGTGTCATGATGATGTTATTTTAGCTTATTAAAATAAATCACCACCATCCACTAAACCCACTACATTTCGGTCCACTTCCATAAAATGGACTACCATTTTATTTTGTCAATTTGACATTTGTCACACAATATGTCACATGTAGTATGTTACATGTTATTAATTATTTTGATGCATATTTATCACATAAATATCATTTTATAAATTAATTAAATTACATACAACAAATTGACTAGTGATACTTGATCACATAAATAAAATGGGTCATATAATTATAATTCACAACATCTTGTAATTATAATTAACCATTCATTATTATCTCTATTGTTTCTCAAACAATAAACAATTTTAGTAATAAAGCATTTTTATTACTAAAATAAATCTTATTTAATCTCATTAAAATAAGAAATAATATTCTCTCTCACAATTGAATTGTTCAATTTTAAGGAATTGATCAACTTGTATCGTCATACAATTAATCAACTTTACAGATAAGGGCATCATCCTTTAGGTGTGACCTTAAAGGATCAACTGACCACCACCGTCCCACGACAGTAATCTCAAACTCTAGCAAGCCAATCGTTACCGATTAATGTTGATCAGTTGACTATAAAATAAATCATCCCTTACGTATTCTAATATGGGATTTAAACATGTGATCTCAATATAATCAACAATGTGATCGCATTATTGTCGGGGACACTCCAACAGCATCATGCCAGACCCTAATCGTAAGACCATCCCCAATCCTCGTACGCCACCCACTGTCCAAGGCTTTCCTAGTTTCCAAAATACTCCTCCACATATAGCTTGGACAATTTCCCAAAACAGCAGACATAACATCATGGAACTATTATTAGGCAACAATCATGAATACCCTGTCGAACGGTAACATAATTTGGAACACATACCGAGGGTTTTTTCTCCGAGAATTTTATTTTGAAACCTATGTTTAAAGGAAGGAAGGTTCTCCCTTTTTCCTTCTCTGTCTATTTCCATTCTCTATTACTCCAACCATCTACTCGAGGGTTCGATTTTAATCCGCAATATAGTGCACTCATTTGAACCAAAAAAAAAAATGAATAACACGTATGCACTTATAACATCAGGGTCGTCTAATCAATTTAAAATGCCCTGTTCTAAATGCTAAAATGAGGCCCCAAAAATACAAGGAACCATATTATATATTATATATTACGTTTAAAGTAAAACAAAAAAAATTGTTTTTTATAATATATTAATAGAGACATGGTTTTGAGGCCTTTTTATGTTATAGGGCCCGGTTTTAAGAACTTATAAGAAACCCCTCTCAGACGGCCCTGAATTAACATATAGTCTTTATTATTTAGTCTTCTTAGGCTACTAAGATTTACATTTTATTAGTAGTAAATATTAGAAGTTAGTGTTTTGTATGCTAAAGCGCTTAATGTTGCTAGATACGTTAGGACTTAAGACCTTATAAATAGATGTCATTAGTTGTTGTTGTTGGATAAATGTGAGTATATGCTTAATTTCCAGAATTTAGCATAAACTAAAATCTTAGCTATTAATTAAGCGATAATTAAGATTGTAATGTGTGGACAAGGCCCTCGGGAACTGCGTCCGCGGGATCCACACTAGGCATAATCGACTCGAGGTTCTTTCGAATCGAATTAAGACAAATTAGAGTCGCCACCAAGTTTTTTGGGAACTTGGAACCGTTCAAGTCAACTTTACACCTTTCATCGAAAAGCATAAAGCCCATCGACTACGAGTGATTAAAGATAAAGACTTGTACCCTATATCACTCGATTTGAATGACTCTCGTAATCCAATGGTATTTAGACGGATCCACAAACCATAGATCTTGAGTAAGGGGTGAGGGTACGTGTTGGGAAGCCCATGAGGACACCCAACCCCGCCCGTCAATAACGGCCTCTACTAAGTCAAGTGTCGGATTTCAAACAAGGTCATAGCTACTACGATATATGAAATGCAAACATCGTTTTAACCCTAACATGTGAAGTTTCTATGTCGATTTAGATGCAACTAAACTAACTTTGTCAAAGTTGTAATTTAGCATGTGGGTTGATTGATCTAAGCAACATACAAACGAGAGCAAACAAGGCTTAGGGGGAATGGGGGAGCCGTTGGGATCTACCTATTACAAACCAGGCATTTCATGCCGACACAACAACAAATTAAAGATACAACTCGATCTAAATACAAAGCTACATACGGAACCATACACGACACAAACCACGGCCATTCGGCCTAGAAAACCGTGCACAAAGGGGGTGACTCACGGCCTACATGACACACGGCCTTGGGTCACTCCTCGTAATGCGTGCTTTCACTTAATCCCATCGAATTAGACATAGGGCTACGCACCAAAGCATGCATTAGCATAAACCGGGCCATGTTGCTTTAGACAACATGCGGTTTACTACGCTCCTACAAGCATTGGGGAACAACCGTCTAACCAAACAAGACCAAGGTTTTTTGAAGAGGTTTTGACTCAAAAGAAGTAAAACAAACTCGAAAATTACAACTCGATAAACAAACGATAAATTACAAGCTATCAAACGACAAAGAACAAAAGATATAAAACAAACGAGACAAGGAAAGACGTGGCCAACCCCACGGCCTAAAGCCACGGCCCCCAGACACGGCTACCCTAATTCCTAGGTCGGGTTCATTATTTAGAAGGATTTGCAAAGCGATACGGGAGATACATTAGAAAACGATGATAAAAAAAGGTCAGAAAGCTTCGCTTAGAGTCGAATATTCTACACGGTCCAAAGGGGGGTTGAATTAGGTCAAGTTTGCAAATTAAGTTAACTCATCGAGTGTTAATAAGAAGGTGCTAATCACGCACTCTTATACTAGCGAGAAATTAGGTGAAAAAGAAAGATGCGTTCAATTATTTACAGAATTGTTAGTTGATTTTTAAAGCTATGTCGATGCACCCTAATATGTCTAATTAGGTTATTAAATTAATTTAATGTCATCTAAATACGTCATAGGTTAACAATCAGAGGTTAAACTAACATACAACGGGCCCTAGGGTATGTCGAATTGGCCGAAATAACAAAGGGGTCAAAAGCGAAGAAAGTTAGACAATCGTTTTATTTATGCCCTACCTTGAACACGAGGATATGTAAATGAGACGGGGGTGTACGACCGACTAATGTAGCGGTTTCTTTTCCCATCTCAAGTCAACGCGGGTGTTCATGGTGGTACTTTAACTCATACTCGGACTAACTAGTTTCATAGTTAATTTAAAACAATCGATAAACAAACGAAAAAACAAACAAAAAAAGACAATAAAAAACGAGCATAAAACAAACGAAGCAAAAGGGAGAAGAGGAGGATTTGATGCACCCTCAACCTACATGTATCGTTGACACCGTCTTGGGTCGTAATCGATGGTAGATTTTATCTCGAGAGGCCGTCGTCGACGAAGAATAAAGCAAACACGCGTTTTGGAAACTTTCTGGACAGCGATTTTCAAACGATGATATCTCCCTCGTTTCACGACGAAAATTCGATTTAAAAGATGTTTTGAAAACTAGAAAGAGAGGAGAACAGGGATCTTAAAGCAACCCCTGCTCGTTTTGGGTTATTGGGCACGAAAAACGAGCACAAACAGAACTGGACAGACAAGAATAAACCAAAAAAAGAGTGTTATTTCACTGTTTTTCGAGGGATTTCGTGTACTCTCAAGGGCAATTTGGCTCGTAAATCTTTGTCTAATATGTAGATGGATGTTATGTGGTTAATTAGGAACAAGAAACTCGAGTTTTGATGAAGGTTTGATGGAGGAACGAAAGGGTTTTCGAAGAGGACACACAAACAGTTGAGTTTGTGTGTCGGTTTTGTTTAGGGTTTTTGAAGGATGTTTAGGGTTTGTTTCTGAGGTTTAAAGCTTGTGGGTGATGGTTGGATGTATGGAGAACTTCGAGGAATGAATGTATGGTGAAGGGGTGGTATTTATAAGGAGTTAAAATAGGTTAAAAGAGAGGGAGGGGCAATCGGGCTTCATCCCGTATGGCTGCTGTCCAGCCGTTTTTGTGAGGGTTTGAGGGGGGTTTTCTTGGTGATTAAGCTAGGATAATATGGGTAGGATACTAGGGTATGGGTTAGGGTTAATGGGTACGGGTCTTGGTAGTGTTTGGAGCGGGTTTGGGCTCGGGAATGAGCTGCCAAAACAAAGGGCTGCTCGGTTTAGTGCGGGCTGTTTGGGGCCTGTTTTGGACGAGAATTTGGGCCGTGGTTAGGGGGTTCGAACAAGGGTGGATGGGTATAAGCTTGGGTTGGTTAATGTACTCGAGATTCGTGCCAATTCGTAAAGGAAACGGGCTCAAAAACCGAGCTAAAATCGAGCTCAAAAACAAGTGTTCAAAACGAGTTCTTTTCGATTTTCAAATCGATTTTTCAAATCGATTAACCCATTAAAATAAATGACTTTTCAAATCAAATATACTCATAAAATGATTTTTCAAATCAATTATTTATTTTATTTTCAATAAAATAAACTTGGGAAAATAAATTCAAAATAAAATAAAATAAATTGAATTTACCTAAAAAACCATAATTTAAATATCATTAACAAAATGAACTCACTAAAAAACATTAATTTAAATATCATTTAAAATAATAAAATGAATTCACTTAAAAAAAATTAATTTAAATATCATTTAAATTAAGAAAATACTTCATCGACGACGCCCATTCTACCTCGTAAACGAGCTCCAACTAATGACAATGACAATGACAACTAAAGAATACATGTGTCCTATCATCATCGGGTGTTTGTCGGGTTCTCTATAAATTCCAATATCGACGGATACGGGTATCTACAGAGCCCCCACTTTGACCGAGGCTTGGACAAGGCGAAAGTCAGTATACCCCAGTCCCTTTCGACCGAGGATTCTTCGGGTCGTTTATAGTCCATTAGACTTACGTACATAAGCTCTTGACCATAAGAAGAGACCATACCGAAACTTCGTTGGAGATTGACTCTTGCTTCTGTTGCGTCGAAATATCATCGTTGGTCATCGACCCATAAACTGTATAAATGGTGGATTGAGCCTTATCCTTAGGCGCCTACGTATCCGTTTCTGACGGAATCAAACCCGCGTCGTAGTTTAAGAATCGCGATACATGCCCAAAGTTTATCATCTGCTGGCATTTGTCCAAAATTCATCATCTCCGACATTTGCCCAAAGTTTATCATCTCTTTGGCACTTGTCCGAATGGGACGGAACTTTCCAAGGAGGTTGCCGCCGCTTTCATCATTTGCTTTCAGCTACGGAATTCTTCCATCTCATACTCTTGTATTGAATTTGAATTCTTGGTGGATGTCATCCTTTACATCTTGATAATGGTCTCGAAGCCTACGGCTTCGAGCCCCGATTCTAATGGCTCTAAAGTCGAAGACTTTAGAGCCCCCAGTTGAAGCATATCCTGCTATATTTGAAACACAAAAACGTACTAGCAATAATCATCACATAAGCACATTTGGATCATCGATCTTGAAATTGGATTATTTTGAAAGATTGGGTCATCGACCCGAAAATTGAATTTGAAAATTTTGAATGATTGGGCCATCGACCCGAAGTTTGAATTTGACATCACTTGGAATGTTGGGCCATCGACCCTAGGCTTGAAGTTGAAGTGTTGGAATGCTGGGTCGTCGACCTAAAATTAAATCTGAATGACTGGGTCATCGACCCGAAATTTGAACAAGTTGAAAATTTTGAATAATTGGGCCATCGACCCAAATTTTGAATTTGAAATGAATCCCTTGGATGTTGGGTCGTCGACCCAAAATTTGATGCAAAAAGTTTTTGAAATTTCGGAATTCTGAAAACTTTGGCATTTTGAAATCGAACCTTGACGGGTGAGCAAGAAATACGACTCAGACACTCTGTATGACCCGTAAATAACGTGGGCGTAGCCCGCTACCGCAAAACAAAAAAAGAAAATAAAACCGTAAGTGTGCACGGGCTTTAATTCAAATATGGACTTGTCGAGGGTAGAAATGTAAATCGGCCGTTCTGGCGCTCCCCAAAATGCGATAGATGTGCGAAAACCCGATGCATCGTGCCAAAGACTGGTGTGGACTGGGGCGGGCCTAAGAGGCGCGCGACCCAAGGCCCACACGGCTCAGAAAAACGGTACCCTAGGGGTCTCCTCCTAGGTGTTTCCTTCCCTTATACTTTCTATATATAAGGAAGAGCTGTATTGCCAAATTTATTCTGCTTTCTTCCAAACTGGTGCAAATAACATAAATCATTATGAATAATCTAGCGAGTGCTATGCGAGCGTGGGAGACAGACTTCACTGGCGCAGAGAGACAAGAATTAAAGACCGCTCAACGGGCGCAATTACTTCCCTTACGCCAGATCCCCCTTCAACCTGCGTTGTTGGAACACTGCCTTAGCTATTGGGATCCTCTGAACCATGTCTTTGCTTTTCCTGAGGGGGAGATCTGCCCTCTACCCGAAGAGTTTTCTGCCCTGGGAGGATGGGATGCTGAGGCCATACCGGCTATACCTAAATTTCATTCAGGGTGGCGTGGAACATATCTAGACTGCCTTGGCCTTTCCAGACGGAGTCCGAGGGGATAGTTCGGTGACGAAGTCAACCTTTTTGCTATCCATCGGAAATTTTGTATCTTGCGAAACAGTACTTTACTGCCAGCGTATTGCCGCAGGGCCTTTGGATTGATCATGCTTCACCTCTATGTCTTCGAAGGTAGAATGAACAAGACAACTTGTGTAGGACAAGCGAAGCTTTTGTCCATTGTGTCTCAGATGGAGACGGGACATAACCCTTCCTGGATTATTCTTGCTGA
This sequence comes from Silene latifolia, assembly GCF_048544455.1. Classification (NCBI taxonomy): domain Eukaryota; kingdom Viridiplantae; phylum Streptophyta; class Magnoliopsida; order Caryophyllales; family Caryophyllaceae; genus Silene; species Silene latifolia. Next base: position 75,485,286 of record NC_133528.1, read on the forward strand.
AACTCTCGGGGTTTAGATGCTAAGAAAATGAACCACGGTATCGATTGGTCGGGATGCTCCCGTCTATTGAGTAACAAAATCTATTCTCCGATTTCGCATCCTTGATTAATTTTCCTTTATCACAATTCTTGCCACGTTTTTGTTGCATTTTGCCACGATTTTGTCACGATTTTTTTGCATTCGCCACAATTTTCTTTGTATTCTCGCCATGATTTTTGTTGTATTACGCCACGATTCCTGCCACAATTCCGTTTTTTTTTTCTTCTTTTTTTCTTCTTTTTTCTTTCGTTTTTTTTTGTCACGTTTTTTTTTTTTTTTTTTTTTTTTTTTTTTTTTTTTTTTTTTTTTTTTTTTTCGTCTTCTTCATGTTTTCTTTTTTTCTCTTTTTTTTCAGGTGTGGCTTTGCGAGAGATTTTGGCTCTTTGCCCCGCCGCGTGAGCCCAGCTCGTATCTCGCTCGTATGCTGACTATGCGTGACAAGCGATATGAAGACGAGCATCAAAATGACCTTGCCTATTGGCGAAACAAATTGACAGAAGGGGAAGGTCGCCCTCTTTGCTGGTTCATGCCTTGGCTTCGCCTCAAATCCTTTACTATCCTTAGGAAGATGACAAGACCGGACGTTTGCAGCCTACGGGTTTAGAGAGGTCTATTCACATTTACCCCCGATCCGCGTCTGCGTCGGTGGGCGCAGACAAATAATTCCCAAGTGTGAGGTCATTGGGACGAGCAAGAGAGCCGAATTCCTCTATATGTGATGATTGGCTCAAGAGGTGGCACCAAAGGCGTCTTTGGTACGTATCTGCGCGCCCTCAGACTACCTGGGTATCCCCGTCTTATACTAAGTGGCTTAAAGAGAAGACCGAATCAGGTAAGGACTTGTGTCGGAAGGATGAGCTTGTCGACATCAAATATTATGACAAAAGCGACGATCGCGACTTCTTTGTTAACGATCTTTCGTCCGCATCCGGACTGAAACTAAGACTGAGGAGACTCCTAAGACTGACTCACAGGCGACAGGTGTGTGGAAACGGTTGGGTTCAAAGGCACACTCGGGCTCAGCCTTAGAAGGGAGGCTGGGTCCTCGCTTGAGTGTAAAAGATAGGCTGGGCCCTCGGGAGGAAATGATGATCCCTCCTAAGAAGCGCGCTAGACAGAACACAACTACCCCTCCCGCACAGGAGCCTCGGTCACGTGACCCAAAAGGCAAAGGGAAAAAGAAGATGTAGGAGCCTTCGACTCCAAATATATTATTTGATACTACTACTTATTATTTGTTGCTAGTTGTTTTTTTTTTTTTTTTTTTTTTTTGAAGGATGTAACGGGCATCGCCCGATCTTTAATAAGACTTTCTATCTATTAAAAATTCCAGTTTCTGCATAAAATTTCATTTTATTCAAAGAAGGGTCGGTTGTACTCTTTTAAAGAGTCGCCTACGTATCGTTATCAACGAGAATCAAACCGAGCTCGTAGTTCCACAAAACAAATGCGCTACAATCATCGATTTATAACGCACAAAAAGCAGCGAAGCAAAGGTGCCATGCCTAGACTCGCTCACGAGCACCGCAATTCAAAATTTTTATTTTACGACATTGAGAATGAGTTCTACGGATAGTATTTCTTGATTGATCCAAATTCGTCGGATTCGCAAAGTCATTTCCATCTAGATCATCGATCGATTGCGCCTCCCGATAATATCTTCTTTACAGGTAAGGACCGCCCAGATTCGGCTTGAATTTTCCCCACGGGTCAATTGGTAGTAAAGCGCGGACGGACTTTAGGACTAAATCCCCATCTTTTATTCCTCGAGGTTTCACCTTCTTGTTAAATGCCCTTTGTATCCTTTTCTGATAGAGTTGAACATGGTGTAATGCATTTAACCGTCGCTCGTCGAGCATGACCAAGGAATCATACTGGCTTGCATGACCCCGGTCGACTTCAGAGACGACTTTCTAATAGGATCCTTAAAGAAGGTACCTCTAATTCGATAGGTGAAATCGCTTCCATCCCATATGTTAAATAGAACGGAGTTGCTCCAGTGGCCGTGCGGATAGACGTTCGTATCCCCACAAAGTGCGAACGGTATCTTTTCGGCCACTCGCGATAATTGTCGGTCATCTTTCTGAGAATCACAGTGATTGTCTTGTTAGCGGCTTCTACTGCACCATTTGTTTGAGGTCGATACGGTGACGACTTGTGGTGTTTAATTTTATACTTTTCAAGTATTACGGCAGTTTCAGCCTGGAAGTGAGTGCCATGATCGCTAATGAGCTCATGCGGCACCCCATATCTGCAAATGATTTCATTCTGAATGAACTTTGCTACCTGCTTTGCTTGTAGAACCTTGTACGATTTCACTTCTACCCACTTCGTGAAGTAATCGATGGCGACTAACATGAAGCAATGCCCACCTGTTCCAGATGGGTTGACCTTTCCAATAATGTCAATTCCCCATGTTGAGAAAGGCCATGGTGATGTCAAAGTATATAACAGTGAAGGCGGCACGTGCTGTATGTTTGCGAAGATTTGACAATTATGGCAATGTTTGACATATTGGCGACAATCTGTCTCCATCGTGGTCCAATAATACCCTAATCTCATGATTTTACGAACCAGCATATGGGCATTCATGTGTGGGCCACACTCTCCGTCATGGACTTCTTCCATGACTCTTTCGCATGATTGGTGAGTCTATGCATCGCGAGAAGGATATTTTGCGCGGTCTTTTTGTACAATTGTCCGTCATTGGTTATGACGAATCGAGCGGCTAGCATTCGAATAGCGCGCTTCCGCGGTTATCCATGTCGGGTGGATACTCTCCGATTCTTTAAATTTGAGAATAGCATGATACCAGGGTTCGGCCTCGGTTTTTTCGTGTCTCCGATTAACATAAGCAGGTGATGATCTTCGTTCGACACATATCGGCATAGTATCCATATGATCGGTATGTTGATTAGAGCGACTAGCTTTGATAGTGCATCAAAGCAAACTGGTTTTTCGTCTCGGGGAGGTGCACGTACTTGACCTCGGTGAACAACTTTTCTAGTTCTTCGATTTTTGCTTGGTACGGAGCCAAGCTATCACTTCGGGTTTTCCACGTCCCGGCTACTTGATTGATCACTAATGACGAGTCCCCATGTACTACAAGCTTTTTGATGCCTAACTCGAGAGCACTGTGCAAACCGAGTAGGCATGCTTCATATTCAGCCGCGTTATTAGTGACGTTAAAGTCCAACTTGATCGAAATAGGAACATGTTCACCTTCCGGTGAAATGAGTAGAAATCCTATCCCGTATCCCCTATAGTTCGATGCTCCATCGAAATAGAGGTCCCACGTATCATGGTCTATGTGAACGATATCTTCGTCGGGAAACGACCATGTATCCACAACCTCAGTTTCTTCTATCGGATTATCCGCCAGGAAGTCTGCAACCGCCCTTCCCTTTATCACTTTCAGCGGTACATATTTCAGGTCGAACTCGGAAAGCATTAGAGTCCATCTTGACACCCTGCCGTTCAGAACCGGTTTTTCAAACAAGTATTTGATTGGGTCCATCTTCGAGTGGATGCAGACACTATGATCGAGCATGTAGTGCCGTAACTTCTTTGTCGCCCATACTAAAGCCAAACATGTCTTTTCGAGCTGAGTATACTTGATTTCATACTCCAAGAACTTTTTACTAATGTAGTAAATTGCTCTTTCCTCTTTATCGACTATCTCTGCCAAAGATTGCCCCCCCATTGCAGATCCGTCAGAATCGTAAGATACAACAAAAGTGGTAACCTTGACCGTTGGTGGGCTAAGCACGGGAGGGGAAGATAGTATTTCTTTGATCTTATCGAACGCCACTTGACAGTGATCATCCCATACGACGTGTTCCCCGACCTTCAATTTCTTGAAAATTGGCTCGCATATCATCGTTAGCCTTGCCACGAACCGACTTATATATTGGATTCTTCCCAGGAAACCTCGAATTTCCTTCTCGGTTTTCGGGTGAGGCATTTCCATTATGGCCTTTATTTTCGATGGGTCCACCTTGATGCCACGGTGGCTGACGATGTGGCCCAACAATTTGCCGGATGTGACTCCGAATGCGCATTTTTGTGGATTCAACCTCATGTTATACTTGCGCAATCGTTCGAAGAATTTGCGTAGTGTACCAAGGTGGCCATCACGCTCCTTTGACTTGACAATCATGTCGTCGACATAAACCTCGACCTCCTTGTGCATCAAATCATGTAGCAATGTTGTCGCGGTCCTCTGGTATGTGGCCCCTGCGTTTATCAACCCAAGAGGCATTCTTTGTGTAGCAATAGGTTCCCCATTGCGTTCGAACGCTTGATCTTATGCATATCTTCTTTCGCCATCTTGATCGATTATAACCAGGCGTATCCATCCATAAAGGATAGTAACGCGTGTTTTGCCGTGTTGTCAACCAGGATGTCGATGTGAGGTAATGGGAAATCGTCCTTCGGACTTGCCTTGTTTAAATCCTGGAAGTCCACACAAACCCCAACTTTACCATCTTTCTTAGGCACTGGAACGACGTTAGCCACCCAGTCGAGTATTCGACACCTTGATGAACCCGACTTTGAGTTGCTTGTCGATTTCTTCCTTGACTTTCAAAGACCAATCTGTATGCATTTTGCGTAGTTTCTGCTTGACCGGCTTATATCCCGGCTTGATTGGGATCCTGTGCTCCGCAATTTCCCTATCAATGCCTGGCATGTCTTTGTAGGACCATGCGAAAACATCTTTGAACTCATGCAACAAATCAATGAACCCCTGTCTTTCGGTGGGACTTAAAGTAGTTCCTATTTTAAGCTCCTGTGGTTCTAAGGTTGTACCTACATTGATAGTTTCGGTATCTTCGATGATCGAAGTTTTTACATTCGTACTCTTCCAACCCTTTTATCAATGTAGAGGTGGTTCCATTTCTTCTTCTTCTTCTTCTTCGACCAACTGTTCATCCTCGACCTCAGTCTCAATGTCATTATTAAAACAATCATTTTCAAAATTTGAATTGCAATGTAAGTAAGACAAGTCGTAAGCAAACTGGTTCATATTATTATTGATTTGAAATTGCGCGAAATGCGCTAACATTTGAGCCAACTGATCAGAGCTTAGTGGCGAGATAGGGGTATTCGGGACAGGCCCCGGAATACCACCATTAGGAAAAGGTGCATAGGAAGGGAAAGCTAGGGGAGGGGTATTTTCAACACCTGACTCCTTAGACTCAATCTTAGGACCTACCTCAGACTCAGACTCAGACTCCGACTCAGACTCAGAATCGGTAACATCATCTGGCTTGAACATCTCTCCTTCTCCCGTTGTCAACTTGAAAAGAAGTCCTTTGTTGTCAGTCCACTTGATTGTTTTCCGCCATCCCGTGTTGGTCCTAAGAGGATTTACATCGGTGATGAGGGTAGATGGGTCAAACCGCTCGCTTCTCAGGATCATGCTTACCAAATCTTCGTTTGGTATTGGTGATTTCTTCTCTTCACCGAAAAGGAGACCCATAGCTTTCTCGTCATTTATTGGATCCGGTTTGGTTTTCTACGGCATCACGGTCAGAATATCTTCGGGGATGTAGTAGCAATCTTGGAATACTTCGATTCCCGGGACCATAAGGTTCTTCTTTGGGTCAAAGATAGGTTCGGGAAGTCCATGCAAGGGAGTTCTTCCCGGACTTTCACGAAGTGACCATTGAGAGTTAGGTGATACGGTCCCATTTTAATATCTCGATCTTCGATCGTTCTTCCCCTCTTTTCCCGTAGATCTTTCTCAGTGGGCTCATATCCAAGCCCGAAGGTTACTCCTTTGGCTACGGGTGGTTTCGACTTGAAAGCCTCCTCCTTTCTAGGATATAAAGAGAAACCGAAGTACTTCCCAGTTCTGAGAATCACCTCGCAGACATGACTTCCCGTATATAGATCCATATTTTTGGAGTTCAGCTCGATCATGTTGACAATCTCGAAACCACATGCGTCATTGGTAGCTTCGACCCTTACTTCGGAAGTAATGTCTCCTCCTCCGCTACAGATGGTGGCGTGGCGTCAATGGTGACGGTTTTGCCATTGAGTGGGACCTTGATTTTTCGATGCAGCGTTGATGTTACGGCCCTTGTAGCATGGATCCAAGGCCTCCCCAACAATAAGTTGAAGGATGAGCAAATGTCAATGACTTGGCAACTCACTTTCTTTTCCACTTGCCCAGTCTGTACTACCAGGTCGACAAGTCCACTCACTCGACGCACAGTGCCATCGAATGCCCGAACTGTCTGCGTAGTGGGGATGAAGTCATTCTTCTCCAAGCCCAGAATATGCGCCGTTTTCAGAGGGAGTACGTTGACAGCCGATCCGTCGTCAACCAAGGTCATAGGGATGTGCTTGTTGAGACACACGGTAGCAATATAGAGGGCCAGGTTATGTCGAGGCCCGAACGGTGGCAGATCTTCGTCGGAGAATGTCACAGCGTTGGTAATCTGAGGCCGATTCTGGGCGATGTGAGTGACCATGTCCGCAGGAGTAGTATTTGACGACACGGTCATGTTCATCAAAGCTTGTAACAAAGCTTGACGATGTTCGAAAGAGCTTAGGATAAGTTGCCAGATAGACACGTCGGCCTTAGTCTTTTGGAGTTGCTTGATGAGGGAAGCCTCGGAGGTCGACCCTTCACCAAGAACTTCGACCACCACCGGCTCTTTGAGAGGTGTCTTGTTCGGGGTATCTTTAGCTTTCTCCACACGATACGGGCGTCCGGATCTAGTCAAATGGTTTGACTCTAGGGCATCTTGCCTCACCTTTAAGATTTCTTCTTGGGTGTGAGGAATTGTCGCACCTTTGACGAGGTAAACATCATCCTCGTCATCAGCCCAAACGCCATTGATTTCATTGCCGCTTCGGAGTATGTAAGGAGTACAATCGACAACAAAATCCCCGAATGTAATCTCGTTTCTCGAGCTTGGTAGGAATTCGGAGCAATCTACGAATATTCTTCCGACGAAAACCCCTTTTAGACGACATGGGCGGATCAAGTGAGAGTAATCGACACTATCTTCGGTAGAGACAAAGTTAGTGTGGTCGCCAAACGGATTGGTGACGTTGTTGGGCTTTATGGCCGGGATTGGGAGCGTTCCGTTCTCAATCATATCTTGAATTTCGTGCTTTAGTCTAAAGCACCTTTCGGTATCGTGTCCCTTCCCTTGATGAAAGGCACAGTAGGCATTCGGTTTGTACCATTTGCCTTGTTGTTCAGCAGGTGGATCCGGAGTTGGACCAATGGGCTTCAACTTTCCTTGGGCCATGAGCCTTTGGAGAGCATAGGCGTAAGTGCACCCGATATCGGTGAATACCCTCGGAGCTTGGCGCGGAGGCCTTTTTGACTGTCCATCTAAGAGATTGACAGTTTCAACAAAGTGGGCCGCTGCGGGCGCTTTTGCTTTAGACGACGAAGCCCCTTGGTATCCCTTTGGCTTTTCAGCTTCAGCTATTCGGACATCGTCCTCTACCTTTATCCCGATCCTTATCAATTCTTTGAAAGAACCAAAATTTTGGTATTTCAGAGCATTGCGGTAAACAGGTCGTAAATTCTTCACGAACTTATCTACCATTTCAACTTCATCAGGCTTCTTAGCTAACTTCACGCTTTCAGCGCGCCATCTTGCGAGGAATTCAGTAAAGCCCTCTTTCTCCTTTTGTGTCATAACCTCCAAAGTTCTTATGTTGGTTTGAATCTCAACATTGTCAGCATAGTGCTTACAGAACTCCACCGTAATATCTTCAAAAGTGGGGAAGTTCTTGAGGTCAAGATTGTAGAACCACGCCTTTGGGTGTTCTCCCAGAGATTGGGCAAAAATTTCGAGAGAGCATATCGGCGGTACTCCCTTGATCTGCTAAGTACCCTTTATAGGCCTTAACATGGTGGATGGATCTTCGGTGCCCTTGAACTTTGGGATGTCGGTGAGTACCATGTTCGTGGGCGCTTATCTGAACCGGGGCATAGGCCCTAGCATTCTCATAGTGAATGTTCTTCCCCTGGGAGAGCTTTAAACGGTCCTCAATGAACTTGAACCGTTTCTCCAGATCAGTCAGAGGTGGGGTAGATGAAGCGGAGTCTTCACCTAGCTTGGATTCGATTGCATCCATTCGGGTCATCATGAGGTTCACGGCCTCAGTAAGCTTGTTAACAGCATCTTCCATTGCTTGACGTCGGGTTTTTGGCGGCCTTTCTACAAGAAAACCCCGTACTGAGTCAATATTTAAAGTAAGAGCCCCTGCACACTTAAGGACACGACCCCAACTTGACTCAAACAAAGACTCGACTTGAGATTGATTAAACAAGGGTTCGACTCACGGTTTGATTTAGACATCGGTTCATTTTAGACTCGACAAAACGACATGACTCAAACTGTCATAACTCGATTCTAAACTGGACTTGGTGTGACTAAACCCGTGATTGGGCTAACATAGCCCATGGGTTCATGTGAAACGTCCTAAAGGGCCTAGCTTGGACGTTTTTTGTGGACTATCCTAGACCAAAGGTCGACCAACATGACTCAAAGCCCAAGAGGTGAGCTTGGGTGACCCAACAAGGTCGTGTTCTAGACTCTTGGAATGAAAAAACGTCTAGCCTAACACGGCCAGGACCCGGACACGACTCGACGCATTTCATGCTTGGTTGAGGTTCGAGAAACATTTTGGATCGGATTTGGAAAAAACGAAGGATTGATTTGAAAATGAGATTTGAAATGGGCAGCATGCCGGCTATAAAAGCTCATTTTGGGCCGAAATTTCTAGTCCTATTTGGGCAGCATTCCGCGTTTTTAAAACCATGCTAGTTTGAAAGTAAGTTGTTCAAAAGTTCGGTTTTGAAAAGGACATGGGAATTTTCGAAAAAAGACTTGGGAAAACAAATTGCACATTGTCATTCTCATGTTATAAGGATGTATGTTCCTAGACATCTCTAAGTCTCGGCAAGTCTTCTACAAGAAGGTCTATGCCCTCCATCCTTTTGCGGTCTTATAGAGCAAGGTGTCTTAAGGTAAAGTACCTAGAAGATCGTCCCCACCATCAAGAACCACGCGAGGCGAAGTGGAAGCGAGCAATGTGCAGCTTCCGAGCATAGTGGGACGTCGCCCCCCACGCATCACGAAGAAACATTTGGGACGGCCCGGCAAGTCCTTAAGGGTTTATGCATGAATCGTAGCACTATGAGTAATGTTTTACTTTCCAACACTTTCTTTTCAAGTTTCACCTCGGAGGAAAAGACCCTAGAAACACAATGTAACTAGTCCTCTTTTCCCCAGTGAGTCGCCAAATCGTGGACAAGGCCCTCGGGGCTGCGTCCGCGGGATCCACACTAGGCATAATCGACTCGAGGTTCTTTCGAATCGAATTAAGACAAATTAGAGTCGCCACCAAGTTTTTTGGGAACTTGGAACCGTTCAAGTCAACTTTACACCTTTCATCGAAAAGCATAAAGCCCATCGACTACGAGTGATTAAAGATAAAGACTTGTACCCTATATCACTCGATTTGAATGACTCTCGTAATCCAATGGTATTTAGACGGATCCACAAACCATAGATCTTGAGTAAGGGGTGAGGGTACGTGTTGGGAAGCCCATGAGGACACCCAACCCCGCCCGTCAATAACGGCCTCTACTAAGTCAAGTGTCGAATTTCAAACAAGGTCATAGCTACTACGATATATGAAATGCAAACATCGTTTTAACCCTAACATGTGAAGTTTCTATGTCGATTTAGATGCAACTAAACTAACTTTGTCAAAGTTGTAATTTAGCATGTGGGTTGATTGATCTAAGCAACATACAAACGAGAGCAAACAAGGCTTAGGGGGAATGCGGGAGCCGTTGGGATCTACCTATTACAAACCAGGCATTTCATGCCGACACAACAACAAATTAAAGATACAACTCGATCTAAATAAAAAGCTACATACGGAACCATACACGACACAAACCACGGCCATTCGGCCTAGAAAACCGTGCACAAAGGGGGTGACTCACGGCCTACATGACACACGGCCTTGGGTCACTCCTCGTAATGCGTGCTTTCACTTAATCCCATCGAATTAGACATAGGGCTACGCACCAAAGCATGCATTAGCATAAACCGGGCCATGTTGCTTTAGACAACATGCGGTTTACTACGCTCCTACAAGCATTGGGGAACAACCGTCTAACCAAACAAGACCAAGGTTTTTTGAAGAGGTTTTGACTCAAAAGAAGTAAAACAAACTCGAAAATTACAACTCGATAAACAAACGATAAATTACAAGCTATCAAACGACAAAGAACAAAAGATATAAAACAAACGAGACAAGGAAAGACGTGGCCAACCCCACGGCCTAAAGCCACGGCCCCCAGACACGGCTACCCTAATTCCTAGGTCGGGTTCATTAGTTAGAAGGATTTGCAAAGCGATACGGGAGATACATTAGAAAACGATGATAAAAAAAGGTCAGAAAGCTTCGCTTAGAGTCGAATATTCTACACGGTCCAAATGGGGGTTGAATTAGGTCAAGTTTGCAAATTAAGTTAACTCATCGAGTGTTAATAAGAAGGTGCTAATCACGCACTCTTATACTAGCGAGAAATTAGGTGAAAAAGAAAGATGCGTTCAATTATTTACAGAATTGTTAGTTGATTTTTAAAGCTATGTCGATGCACCCTAATATGTCTAATTAGGTTATTAAATTAATTTAATGTCATCTAAATACGTCATAGGTTAACAATCAGAGGTTAAACTAACATACAACGGGCCCTAGGGTATGTCGAATTGGCCGAAATAACAAAGGGGTCAAAAGCGAAGAAAGTTAGACAATCGTTTTATTTATGCCCTACCTTGAACACGAGGATATGTAAATGAGACGGGGGTGTACGACCGACTGATGTAGCGGTTTCTTTTCCCATCTCAAGTCAACGCGGGTGTTCATGGTGGTACTTTAACTCATACTCGGACTAACTAGTTTCATAGTTAATTTAAAACAATCGATAAACAAACGAAAAAACAAACAAAAAAAGACAATAAAAAACGAGCATAAAACAAACGAAACAAAAGGGAGAAGTGGAGGATTTGATGCACCCTCAACCTACATGTATCGTTGACACCGTCTTGGGTCGTAATCGATGGTAGATTTTATCTCGAGAGGCCGTCGTCGACGAAGAATAAAGCAAACACGCGTTTTGGAAACTTTCTGGACGGCGATTTTCAAACGATGATATCTCCCTCGTTTCACGACGAAAATTCGATTTAAAAGATGTTTTGAAAACTAGAAAGAGAGGAGAACAGGTATATTAAAGCAACCCCTGCTCGTTTTGGGTTATTGGGCACGAAAAACGAGCACAAACAGAACTGGACAGACAAGAATAAACCGCGAAAACAGAGTGTTATTTCACTCTGTTTTTCGAGGGATTTCGTGTACTCTCAAGGGCAATTTGGCTCGTAAATCTTTGTCTAATGTGTAGATGGATGTTATGTGGTTAATTAGGAACAAGAAACTCGAGTTTTGATGAAGGTTTGATGGAGGAACGAAAGGGTTTTCGAAGAGGACACACAAACAGTTGAGTTTGTGTGTCGGTTTTGTTTAGGGTTTTTGAAGGATGTTTAGGGTTTGTTTCTGAGGTTTAAAGCTTGTGGGTGATGGTTGGATGTATGGAGAACTTCGAGGAATGACTGTATGGTGAAGGAGTGGTATTTATAAGGAGTTAAAATAGGTTAAAAGAGAGGGAGGGGCAATCGGGCTTCATCCCGTATGGCTGCTGTCCAGCCGTTTTTGTGAGGGTTTGAGGGGGGTTTTCTTGGTGATTAAGCTAGGATAATATGGGTAGGATACTAGGGTATGGGTTAGGGTTAATGGGTACGGGTCTTGGTAGTGTTTGGAGCGGGTTTGGGCTCGGGAATGAGCTGCCAAAACAGGGGGCTGCTCGGTTTAGTGCGGGCTGTTTGGGGCCTGTTTTGGACGAGAATTTGGGCCGTGGTTAGGGGGTTCGAACAAGGGTGGATGGGTATAAGCTTGGGTTGGTTAATGTACTCGAGATTCGTGCCAATTCGTAAAGGAAACGGGCTCAAAAACCGAGCTAAAATCGAGCTCAAAAACAAGTGTTCAAAACGAGTTCTTTTCGATTTTCAAATCGATTTTTCAAATCGATTAACCCATTAAAATAAATGACTTTTCAAATCAAATATACTCATAAAATGATTTTTCAAATCAATTATTTATTTTATTTTCAATAAAATAAACTTGGGAAAATAAATTCAAAATAAAATAAAATAAATTGAATTTACCTAAAAAACCATAATTTAAATATCATTAACAAAATGAACTCACTAAAAAAAAACATTAATTTAAATATCATTTAAAATAATAAAATGAATTCACTTAAAAAACATTAATTTAAATATCATTTAAATTAAGAAAATACTTCATCGACGACGCCCATTCTACCTCGTAAACGAGCTCCAACTAATGACAATGACAACTAAAGAATACATGTGTCCTATCATCATCGGGTGTTTGTCGGGTTCTCTATAAATTCCAATATCGACGGATACGGGTATCTACATAATGAACGAATTTTTGTCGTCAATTCTCGCACCAAACAAATTTGTAAATACCCAATTAAAAACATGTAGTAATCGGTGTCGAACACAAGAATGGCGGGGATTTGTACTTGGTTAGTTTGATAAGTCCATTTTTTATATATATTTTAACCCTCTATTTTAGCTCTATTTTACATGTCATTTGCACTAATGTTACTGTTTGTGAGCTAATTCCATGTTCTAGTTGTGTTTGCTTGTTTTCATTGTGTTTTGTAGGAAATTAAGCTTTTAGTAGCTTTTTCCCGTCAAAGTAGCAAGCACAAGAGTTCACGAGGCTAAAAAGACTAAGCATGACATCGGAAGGGCATTTTGGTAATTTCCAAACCCGAGTAAGAAGTATGAAGCTTGGGTTGATATGCAAAATGATCATACAAAATAAAAGCCCCAAAGTAAAGTCCAAGAGTCAAGCTTGGAGATGCACTTAGGATGCCAAATGATGCTCTTAACTCGAGTGATTAAGGAACATTAAGATTACACATTAGATTCCTTTGCAATTAAAGATGGAAATTAAGACAAAGTGGCCAAATCACCACGACCCCGATCGGGGTGTGGTGTCCCCGATCGGGGTTCCCTTTCTCTTAATTGTTTACGTTTCATCATTCACCCCTATATAAAGGGTGTTGATCCGACACTTCTTACACACCTTCTACACCACTTTTATACTCTCATTTCAGTTCTTAGTTTAGGTTAGATTAGATTTCCCTTTAGCGATTGCATTATGTTATAAACAATTTTATTCAGGTTATATACAATTTACATTTCAAGTTTGATGTGTGCCTTTTATATGCGTTTATTCACATGTTTGGCACACATTTCTATTTACTTGTATGATTATTTCATTCTATTTCCTCCCGTATTTGCTACTTTGGGTGTATTTCATGACTGGTTTGTGCATTTAGAAGCCAAATCCGTTCGGTAAAGGAACAAGATAGAAGCTTGGAAGAGTTTATACGAGCTTAGGAGAGCAAGGAATGTAATTTTATACATGATGTCTATTTTCGTGCTGCTATTGTCGATAGACTTGCCCCTCTATGTCGATAGACAGAGTGCAATGCGTCGTTAGACATGACCATTAGACACAGGTTCATATGTCGATAGACACTGTCATTCGACACAGGAGTCCATTTTGGCGAATTTTCAACTATGTTGATCGACACCTCTGCATTGTCGATTGACTTCTATACACACTGTCGATCGACACTGTGCCTATGTCGATCGACTAAGTAGACGGACAGACATGTTTTTGCTCAGTTTATTTCTTTTATTTGGACCTAATATAAAAGCTCTTGTAATCTTTTAATGAGGTTACACTTTTACACTTTTTTTTTTATGCAAGCAGACAGTTAGAAACACTACTACGTAGAAACTTTCTCAAGTTTTTAGATTTAGATTGAATTCTCTTCTCTACTTTGCTCGTACTCGGATTTATTTTGGTCATTAATTTAATCTCCTCTTTCGTTCTTCTTATTTAGTTTTAATTTTTCTCTTGCGTTCAATTTAGTTCTAGTTTATGTTTATTTCTCTTCCAATCAATTTAATTATGAATCCTTTTTATTTATCATCCACTTTATTATTGTTATTGATTTCAACATGAGTAGCTAAATTTCTTGCTAGGATTTAGGGGATCCATGAAAAGTTAAGGGCTGTTAATTAGGTGATTAGGTTAATCAATTTTATTAGTCTTTACTGTTAATTACAACATTAAATATACGAATAATTAATTAAAGGCCACAATTGATTATTTGATTTGGTAAATCCTGACCTAAGATCGAAAGCCTGGTAAGGATTAGACCTGTTGTAAACATTAGAGTGCCCTAGTAAGTTGCGAGAGCCCGCTGGAAGTATTTTAGGGCGAATAGTGATCCGAAAGGACCTTTTCACTGCCTTTTAGACCGGTAATTGAGACTGACCTATGACCCTACCTTAGACCCGTGACAATTCATGGTGAACCGACAATCCTAGCTATTTTCCCTTATATTTTTATACTCGATTTCTATACTCTGCTGCTTTTTTTTCAGTTGCATTAGTTTAGTAATCAAACAAAATCAAACCCCAAACTTGTTACTTAGACAGATTATATTTAGCAAATAGAACAAATTGTCTCCCTGTGGATACGATCCCGACTTCCTCTACTGCATTAATTTAGGCCAGTTGGTTTATCTTTGATACGTGTGCGATTTAGCCTGTCAAAGTTATTTCCATTTGTTCTATCTTGTTCTTCATTTCCAAGTTCAATCCCAATTGTTAAGGTAATCTTATTTCCAATATTGTTTTGTTATTCATTTGCCATTTACATTACTAGTTAGTATGTTTATCTTTATAATTTCATATGTCATTAGATTAGTTTTCATTATGCATAAGTAATTCAATTGTCTCGGGAATGAGGGAAACCATGTATAAGTAGTTCGTGCCCTTGTTGAATTAGGATGTTATAATATCGTTTCATTGTTTCTTTCACATGTTTGCATTGTATTGTTAGTCTTTGATAAATGATCACTTTCTTAGATTAAATTTGTTAATTCACTTTTATAAGTCGAGGGGCACGAAATTGAATTAGACTAAACATGTGTTAGTAGGATGACCTAGACATAACGAGAGTTCTCTAGGACCCGACTTATGGTTGACAATAAGGCCAAGAGGTGGTTGTCTTTAAGTCTAAACAATTAATAATTTTATCAACTTCTATGTTTAACTTCAGCATTTACATAATTTGCATGTGTGACCCGACCTCCCTAGACTATTCCTTTATCATTAGTTTTTTCTTCCATTATCCAACCAATCAATCATATGTTAACCGACCTAGATAGAATTCACTCCATAACAACTTGTTTAGCAACTCCCGTTTCCTTATGTTCGACCCTTCGTACTACATTAATTCGTGTCTAAGGAAAATTATCTTTGATTAGGTGTGCGACAAAGCCTATCAAATTTTGGCGCCGTTGCCGGGGAGCACAGTTTTGTTTGCTAATTAATTGTTGAATTTTATTTTATATTATTTTGTCTTGGGGAACACTTTTTCCTTGGGATCTTCTCACGGTTTCTTTGTAGTTTTAGTGCTTATTTTGTAGGTAATAAAGCTTGGCCTTTCACAATGAATGATGGATTTTAATTTCCACAACTCAAAGATGAGCCTTTTTATGACTATCTTGAACGGTTCTACTACTTTCGCAATGGTCTCATCTTCCCCGGATACATCCCTGATGATGGGGATTACTTGGGTCATCTCGTGCTTGATGGCATGGATTATGAGACCCGTGAATTGGCTCTAAACTTGAGTAATGGGGGTGTCTACTACATGATCGGGCCGGAACTTTGGAATTTCTTAGATTTCATGGCTTCCAAAAGTCGGGAGTTAGCACTCCAATTCGATGTGTGGCGTATCCAAGAGGAGCTTAAATTGCTTCAGGGTCGTTTGGAATAACTTTCTGAAAAGGAAGTGAGTCAATGTGAGCTTATCTCCTCTCCTTATGCTCTCCCAACCTCCCAATGTGAGTCTTCTCCCCCTAACCATTTTGAATTATTGGATGACGATGATGATGGTTCGACTTTCACTATTGAAATTCCCCATATTGTCATCCCAATTAACCATTTCGTGGAGGAAGTAGATAACACACTCATCATGGATAATGTTGGGCCCGACCATAGTGAAACAGATGAGGTTTTATCTGAGACATGTGAAACCTTTGAAAATCCTTTCACATGGGATGTAGTTGACCCATTCGAAGTTGATGGAAGACTTAGTGATACTAATTTAGAGGTTAAGTGGGATGCCCTCCCCATTTTTGATGAGTCCTACCACTTAGAGTTTTCATACCACCAATTTGAGACCGTTCATGATTATGATTTGTGCATTAACGGTTATTTTTATGGTCTTAAGCATGATGCTCCATCTCTTGATGACGAGTGGAGTAGTACGGTGGTTCTCTTTGAAATCTATCATAAGCATTTTGATAAAATTTATCATTCTTTACCTTTCATATATCATGTTTTAATCTTATCAATTGCTTACATATGCTTGTGTATTGCTCATGCGCAGGAATATGATCAACTTCTAAGGGAGTTGACATGCTTTTTAAAGGATAATTGATATCCATTTCGGGAAATTTGTTTTATTTATGCTTTTTAAGACAATTTACAGGTTTTTTGGACAATTGCAATTTCCATTTGGTTTTGATGTAATAGTTAGGACAATAAGACATTTTAGCTTGCTTTAGTATGTAGTAGCTTGTCATTTGCAGGTACTTTGCTACTTGGATTGGACCTTACCCCGTTTTCAACCTAGCTTGCGGGAGGCTTCTACACTTTCGTACGCTTTCTTTCCTTTCTTTATTTTCCGCATGTGTCGTCCCATCTCCCCTTATTGGGTGTCCTTCTTTGTTTTACACATTGAGGACAATGTGTTGTTCTAGCTTAGGGGAGGGATTTAGTGAGTCTAGTCATGAGAAATCTAAAAACCTAAAAATTTAAAAATTGAAAAAATTTCGTAAGAAGTGTTTGTTGTGTCCACCCTTTTGTCTTGTGCATAATGTTATCTTTCCTTGCATTTTCCTTATTTTAAGCTAATGAATCACGCATTTTACGGCTTTGCTTACATGGGGATCTCTTGACATAGTGGGTGAGGGATGGATTTTGGACAAAATAGACTTGATCTTGACATTGGTAAGCTATATATATGGAAAAGTAGATCCTTCAAAGGCCGGTGCATCTATATCCGGTCTTATCTAGGTGTGTGTAGTTTCTCCTCTTGGTGTGCGTTACATCTATACACACAAGTATGGTCTTTGTTCCGCCTTTTGTGAGTTTTGCTGTCATGATTGCATTTTGAAGCCATTCACTTGTTTGCTTGCATATTTTGCCCAAAAATTACCCTCTTTCCTAGCCACATATAAAATTGCCTACCTTTGTTGAGCTAGTGATTTACTACTTGTGTTGGGGTGATCTTATCTTTGGGATATGGTTATTTATCATTATTGTGAGCATTATTATTACGGGATTGCTGATTCCCGTAATTTGGTGAATGGAGGTGAAGAAAAAAAAAGGAAAAAGAAAAGAATTGAAAAAATGAAAAAAGAAATGAAAAAGAAAGAAAGAAGCATGAAAAACAAAAATGAGACAAATGATGAAAAGAAGAAGAAAGAAATGTGAGTTGCTTCCATGTTTGAGATATATTGTTTTGGGACGTAGTCTCTTATGCTATAATGAAAAAAATGAGTCATCATCCTATGTTTGGCTCTAGTTCTTGCTCTTGGGAAAGGTTAAGGTTCGGAATAAGCATCCTTACACTTTTTGGTTAGTTACTAGCTTGACATTAGCTCCACATGACCAAAAACATTTGTCCACCTTCTTACCTATTTCCCCTTGCCTTCTTCTTTGTTCTTGGCTTCTTTTCTTGTGCATATTTGATCATGATTAGCATTATCTTGTTGATTTGGAATGTCTACCATACTAGGTTGCGGGCGCATTCTCTTGAGTCGTAGATAGGAGAGTGTCACATTCACATATAATTGCCTTATTCATAATATGAGTGTGAGTGTTTTTCCCGTAAGGAGTCCGATGTCAATAAGATCATGTAAGAGTTGAAATGTCCATGTGAAGTTCTTTATGCTACACCGTCATGTAAATCTCATCCATGTTGTTGCATTTTCCCTATGCCCATGTTGTTTCGGGATTTGATTCATTGTGCTTTAAAGACTACTTGACGGGAATTGCATTTGGATAAGATGATTTTTGCTCATACCCTTGTCCTTATCATACATTGTATTGTGTGCTTGCTTGAGGACAAGCAGGGGCTTAGCTTGGGGGAGTTTGATAAGTCCATTTTATATACATTTTAACCCTCTATTTTAGCTCTATTTTTACATGTCATTTGCACTAATGTTAGTGTTTGTGAGCTAATTCTGTGTTCTAGTTGTGTTTGATTGTTTTCATTGTGTTTTGTAGGAAATTAAGCTTTTAGTAGCTTTTTCCCGTCAAAGTAGCAAGCACAAGAGTTCACGAGGCTAAAAAGACTAAGGATGACATCGGAAGGGCATTGTGGTAATTTCCAAACCCAAGTAAGAAATATGAAGCTTGGGTTGATATGCAAATGATCATACAAAATAAAAGCCCCAACGTAAAGTCCAAGAGTCAAGCTTGGAGATGCTCTTCGGATGCCAAATGATGATCTTAACTTGAGTGATTAAGGAGCATTAAGATTACACATTGGATTCCTTTGCAATTAAAGACGGAAATTAAGACAAAGTGGCCAAATCACCACGACCCCGATTGAGGTGTGGTGTCCCCGATCGGGGTTCCCTTCCTCTTAATTGTTTACGTTTCATCATTCACCCCTATATAAAGGGTGCTAATCCGACACTTCTTACACACCTTCTACACCACTTTTATACTCTCATTTCAGTTCTTAGCTTAGGTTAGATTAGATTTCCCTTTAGCATTTTCATTATGTTATATACAATTTTAATCAGGTTATATACAATTTACATATCAAGTTATTTCCATTTGTTCTATCTTGTTCTTCATTTCCAAGTTCATTCCCGATTTTTAAGGTAATCTTATTCCTAATATTGTTTTGTTATTCATTTGCCATTTACATTACTAATTAGTATGTTTATCTTTATCATTTCATATGTCATTAGTTTAGTTTTCATTATGCATAAGTAATTCAATTGTCTAGGGAATAAGGGAAACCATGCATAAGTAGTTCTTGCACTTGTTGAATTAGGATGTTATAATATCGTTTCATTGTTTGTTTCACATGTTTTCATTGTATTGTTAGTCTTTGATAAATGATCACTATCTTAGATTAAATTTCTTAATTCACTTTTATAAGTCGAGAGGCACAAAATTGAATTAGACTAAACATGTGTTGGTAGGATGACCTAGACATAACGAGAGTGCTCTAGGTCCCGACCTATGGTTGACAATAAGGCCGAGAGGTGGTTGTCTTTAAGCCTAAATAATTAACAATTTTATCAACTCTTATGTTTAACTTGAGGATTTATATAATTTGCATGTGTGACCCGACCTCCCTAGACTATTCCTTTATCAGTATTATTTTCTTCTATATCCAACCAATAAATCATATGTTAACCGACCTAGATAGAATTCACTCCATAACAACTTGTTTAGTAACTCTCGTCTCCTTGTGTTCTACCCCTCGTACTACATTAATTTGTGTCTAGGGAAAATTATCTTTGATTAGGTGTGCGACAAAGCCTATCATGGTTGCAAATCTTATTCTAGTCTGATAAATGAGATGTAGATGTAATTAACTTAACTATAACTACAATTAAAAGAGAGCAAGATTAATTAAAGTATGAAACGTAAACAATTGATGGAAAACTAGGGTATTCGGGTTCACCCAAGTAAGGTAGACTAGAAACGGTGTTAACAAGTTATGGGTAATTAATGGTCTAGGATTAAGGGACTAATTTTTTAGCCTCTCCTAAAATTGAACACAAAATTGTCACTTTGATTATCAACTCATCACAAACATACTATCAAACATCCCTAAGAACTCGATGTCATTCAAGGAAATACTAAGCATATATTGATAAAAGATGTAAACTTTAACTCACACATTTAATCAAACACCTTCAATGCATGTTTGTAAAGACCAATAAATCACCAAAACATAAATGTTAACAACCCATTCACACCATATAACCCTTACTTGAGATCCCCTTAAACCCTAGGGAGGACTACTCACTTATGTTAACAAGAGACATGTAAACAATTGAAGAGAGAAAGACAAACATAACAATAAACATTATGCTAATTCAAACAACAATTAAAGATGAAAATAGAAATGTAAACAATTGAAAATTAAAGTGAACATGGAAAGAAATTATACCAACACTTAAGAAAGATGGAAGCTTTGGATTAATAATGGAAGTATTTCTTCAAAATCTTCACTTACAAACCCAAGTAACAAAGGTAAATAATTCAACTAAACTAGATCTAAACTAAATTGTAGAGTAATTAAGGAATAATTAGGGAAAGATTAAAACTTGATTATTAAAATTTAGCATAAAAGTACGAAATATTTGAGATCGAGGGTATTGTGTCCAAAATGAATTAGGGAGGGGGTATTTATAGTTTACACAAAATTTAGGTCAAAAATTACAAAAGAAAGAAATATTTTAGCCGTGGGGTCTGAGCCGGCGGACCGGCCGCCGGTGGCTATCCCGGCTCAGAGTCTTCCGTCGTTGGGGTGGATCCCCAGCCGGTAGACCGGCCGCCGGCCGACCGGATGAGACACTCTTCTCAGCTTCTTGTTCTCTTCTTTCCTATGCTTGCTTCAAAACCGCCTAGCTTGCTTCGATTTCCTCATTTCCGCCTCAAGTCCTACAAGATGAGTCTTAAACTGATACGAGTATGGATACGATTCGATGGAGGGACGAATACATGGAAAGTCGGAGATCAGTTTAACGTATTCCCGATGATTATTTGGGGATGATGAATCTCTGGATGATTAAATGTATCTCGAGCTTTCATTGAATTCGTTGGACTGATTCATGTGATGATCAAGCTCGTTGAATCGGTCAACATGGTCCAACAACAAGATTAATTTAGGAATAAATAGAGATTTAATTAAACAATTAAATTAACTTTATTAGCTATCTTAATAATGCTTTATGGCTATAATTATTTGTCATAATAGCTATTCTTAATAGCTAGTCTTTTAGATTTACCTTTACTATTTTGTAAGGCTATATATAGCCATCCTAATCTCATGTAAAAACACACAATTGATTTTAAGAGAAAAAAGAAAAGTTGTTGCTTTGTTTGGTATTTTGTTGTGTGCAATTACTGAATCGGATTGATGCGTTTGATCCAAAAATCGTTCTTGCTTGACGTGTTCAGGCATTAACACGATTGCTATTCAGTAGGTCTTGAATAACAATCACCATTATTTGAGTTATAGGTCTAGCTCAAGTAAATATCCTAGTTACTTTGTTTTCATTTACAAATCAAAAACACATAAAAACCATAGATTCGAAATTACTTTCAGACAGTCCATACAACCGTCCAAATCATACAATTTCGGCAATCAGACAGTTTCAGCGGCTGTCCAGTTTAATAAATTCCGCTGCAAACCTGCGATTCTATTTCTTTTGAGATGAATTCGCATCATATGGTATTAGAGCCTCGACTCTTGACGTCCTCACTTCAAGACGATCCAATTAAGGGGGAGGGGGGATCTTTAATCCAAATTTGCCTCCTGTTTTTGATGTGTACGAAGACGAAGTTACATCGCTCTTTCACAATGGCTTTATAAAGGAGGATAAACTTGCTGTCAATTTCGATTTGCCTCCTATATTCGATGGCACTATCAATTGCAATGATGCAATGTCGAAAACACAATGGACAGCCCAGGAGAATCGTGGAGTCAATTTTGAACCCGTGTGTTTATTCGGTTAGGTATGCTATTGTGTACATTGGAAGGCCATGGTGAATGACACCTTTCATTTTCACGGTTCTAAAGATGCTCCAAGATCAGTTCGTGGGTTAAAGCATTTCGGGCAGAGGATGTTTCGGGGCTGTAGAGTTTGTGGGTGGAATCAACAAGAATCATCGAAGGTGTTCAACCCGGGCTTTGGGTAGCAAAGGATGAACGCAAGGCAGCATCTCACCTCGACACTTGAAGGCACAAGAATCGGGACGATTCTTTTTGAAGAAAGGGCGGATGATACGAGTATGGATACGAGTCGATGGAGGGACGAATTCATGGAAAGTCGAAGATTTGTTTAACGCATCCCTGATTAAATGTATCTCGAGCTTTCATTGAATTCGTTGGACTGATTCATGTGACGGTCAAGCTCGTTGAATCGGTCAACATGGTTCAACAACATGATTAATTTAGGAATAAATAGGAATTTAATTAAGCAATTAAATTAACTTTATTAGCTATTTTAATAATGCTTTATGGCTATCAGTATGTGTCATAATAGCTATTCTTAATAGCTAGTCTTTTAGAGTTCCCTTTACTGTTTTGTAAGGCTATATATAGCCATCCTAATCTCTTGTAGAAACATACAATTGATTTTAAGGGAAAAAAGAAAAGATGTTGCTTTGTTTGGTATTTTGCTGTGTGCAATTACTGAATCAGATTGATGCGTTTGATCCAAAAATCGTTCTTGCTTGACGTGTTTGGGCATTGACACGATTGCTATTCAATAGGTCTTAAATAACAATCCCCATTGTTTGAGTTATAGGTCTAGCTCAAGCAAATATCCTTTATTTCTTGTTTTGTTTACAATATAAAAAAATCACATAAAAATCTCCTTAGCCGTTAATTTAACCTAGAACTGTTAAAACAGACAGTTCGTCGAACTGTTCAATTTGATAGTTCCTGCTATTCATATAAATTTCGACTATCAGACAGTCCTCAACACTGTCTAGTTTAATAAAGTCCGCTACAAACCTGCGATTCTATTTCTGTTGAGATGAATTCGCATCAAAAACTCATAGTATGGGGAATTGGGACACAAAATGCAAGTAAAGGCACACGAAATCGTATAAAAACGGATCAAAATGCATAGAAAAGAGGGAGGAATTATGACAAAATAAACAACCATTAGATTGTATTATTGTTAGAGTGAATAATAATATACAGATTTAGGTTGTGGGTTAATCCTATGAAAAAATACTATGTGCTTACATTTTACCTTTATCTTATTTGTATAAAAAACTCCAACAAGTGGTTATGCCAAGGCATGATCAAAGACGTTCTCATACAACACAGGTAGTATGCAACTCTTGAAGATAAAAAGCCCAACTATTTTCAATTTCTGAAATGGGAGGATATGAAATTGTGCGCTGTCAATACAATTTGTTTAGCACTTGCACCCAAAATCAAGTATAATGGGTTAGAAGAGATAGATCCTAAGGAGTTGTAGACCAAGTTATGTAGCATCTACAATGCGAAGTCCTTAGCTAACAAACTATTCTTGAAGAAATACCTTTTGGAGGTCGAGATGGAAGATTATGGCGATTTGAAAGACCATCTAAATAAATTCAATGGCTTGATCACCCGATCGGCAAGTTTGGATGAGATTTTCAAAGAAGACAACAAGGCTATAATGTTGTTGGCTTCTATTCCCAAAATGTATAACACGATTATTACTATTAGTTTACTTGTAGGGAAAGACATCCTTAGGCTTAGATAAGACCTTTGTAGTTTTGCTCAAGTCAAAAACATTTGATGAAGCAAGAGAGGTGGTGGATGTTCAAATGATAGAGGAGCTTTTGTGGTTTACTATCGTGGTAAGAATAAAGGCAGATGAAAAAGGCATAATCTCAATATATATCAGCAATGAATTATCCCATGTAGAAATTTTGTGCCATAAGACCAAAGCATATTTGAAAGAGTTGAAAAAGACTTGTGAAATTGGGGTTGCAGTTATGAAGAAATTGATGATGATGAACTTTTAATGTTTCGTGCGCGGGGATAAGGACCATAAGAAGAGTTGAGTGTTAGACTTTGGAACTTCCCATCACATATGCGAAAGAATAGATCGGTTCTCTTCTTCTAAAGAATGTGAAGGTCAAGTGACTACTTTTCCAAATGGTGATAAGGCAAAGATTGAAGGGTTGGTGAGGTGAAGGTAAGATTTCATAATGGCCAAGTTAGAAGGTTTGGTGATGTGAGATACATACTAAACATTAGTAGAAATATAATCTATTTAGGTATACTTGATGCGTTGGGTTATGTACCATTTACGTTGAGAATTGTAATACCTCGCAATTTATAAGACCGTACTCGACCAAGTAGACAGTCTACTCGACTGAGTAGACAATCCACTCGACCGAGTGGAATTAAGGAAGAGGCTGGAAGTTTCTGAAACTCGGTCACTCGAACGAGTGCCCGGTCGTGTCCAGTTTTACACGAGATTTGGTGAGTGGTGTGTCGCTTTCGAGCCTTATCCTTTTCAGATTTCCCTCATCTAAAATCACACCCTACCTAATGCTACCACTCTCTAAACACTCACCAACAACCACATAAACTTATCCTCATAAAATCTAGCATCCACATTTGATGAGTGATACGTGTATATTATATAAGGTTTTTACCCTATATTTACACGTATTTATATGTTATTTATGTGGCATCTAGCTACAAATGCCCTCGAATAGTCTACTTTGGTTTGTCCTGTATTAATTGCAGGTATGAACCGAAAAGGAGCGAAATCGAGCCTGAACCTGTCCCAACCACATGCAATTTGGAGAAGGAAGGGTCAGAGGTTGGAATCTGTCACTTAGAGATGCGTGAAGTGGCTTTGGAAGGTGTTCAAGAGTTCACCCGTGCTAATATAGCTTGATCGACCAAGTTGGCTGCTGAAACTGGTCGATTGAATGCTTTATGTTGTTGAAATTCTTCGATCTAATTCTCCCTGTCCTCGATCGAGATAGCTGGTTGTTGAAGTCCTCGATCGAGTACTCATGTTACTCGATCAAGAGGTTTGCTGAGTTTTGTCCTCGATCGAGTAGTTTTATTCTGTTCGATCGAGAGGATTAGTTTTATACGCGGATGTTAGTTATTTTTCGGATAAGTCTTTTGTAATTAGAAATAAATAGGCATATGACGACAGACATAGAGGGGTTCTTCTCTTCTTCTTTTCTCGTCTCTCTCTGATCTTTCCCTTAGAACTTTATTTTCTAGACCTAATTACTCTATTGCTACTCTCTTATATTCGATATTCCTAATCTTCCTCTCAATTAATCTTTATTGCAATTTCATCCTTGTCTTTATTTCAGTTATTGATTTCTCTTATCTCTTTGTTAAGTAGTATGTTCAGTTTCTTTGTTATGCTAATTATTGTCTCTTCAATACCTATCATGTGTAGCTAATTCCTTCGTGCTAAGACATAGGGGAGCCATGGTAGTTAGGGAATTATGATAGGCAATTAGGGTTCGGTGTAATGTTTGTCTGTGTTGTTAATCATTGGAATTAATTGTAATTAGCTACTTGAATCGACGCATTTAGCTACTTAACCTTGGTACCCCCTGACCTAGATCGAGAGATTGGAAGGGGGAAGACCTGCAATAAACATTAGGGCATGCTAGTGAGGGTGAAAGCTAAGCTAGTATTGTTTTAGGGCGAATAGCAGACCGAAAGGACCTTTTCACTGCCCTGCAGACTGATTTTATGCTGACCTATGACCCTAGATTGGATTCCAAGACAACCATGGTGAACCGACTGTCCTAGCTATTTCCCTCTATCTGTTAATTTCTCTTGCTCTCTTTCTCTTTTAATCTCCGTAGTTTAGAACAAACCATTAAAATCCCTAAGAATCGGTTACATCAGACAGACTTAGTTTAGCATACATTTTCCCATCTCCCTGTGGATACGATACCCGACTTACCTCTACTATATTTATTAGTTGAGGCAGTTAGTTTATTTTTGATAGGGTTGCGACAACCGTGTCAATGAGTTCTTGCCATCCTTCCTCCTTAGTTCATCCGCATCATTTGTAAGTCGATTTACACCTTGTTTCCTTAATCTTATCTTAGTAAACCTTAATTTTTCCTAGTAGATTATCCCATAATTAATTAGTGTTATGGGTAATTAAAATGGGTAATTAAGGGGATTAATTAGTATGTTTAATATAGTGGATTATGGTAATGAATGAATTAAATAATTTGTGTAGAAAGCTTCATTGAGGAGCATTTCTAGGCCTTCGCTTGAGGCTTTGTGAAGATAAGCTTGAGGTAGGGTTTTCCCTACTTAGCTCTAATAATATGGGTGTTTAATTATGTATTTATTGTCATTAATTCACTTGTCTCATGATAGTTGCATTATAACATGTTTATTGGTAATTAGGGTTTGTGACATAATATGGTCTTGTGTTAATTATGCATATGATGAAGGAGTGAGTGTGGTTAAATGTCATATAAATGGTTAAAATGCATTGTAACATGTTAGGAAGTAATTATATGAAAAAGAAGTGAATTAATGAAGGATTGAGCATTGTGATATATTATGTTTTGTATAATTACATGATTATTCTTGTTGGAAATTAATTGTGTTGATTGTTGTTTTGATTGGTGTTTGAAGATGGTGGAGTATACTTGGTGGTTGTTGTGGAGAGGGGAGGCGGTTTGGAATCCATCTTCCGCTTGAGTCACCCCTTGGAGTTTCCCACTCCAAGGGGGATGTGCACATTTAGTACATGTGTTTTAGAGGGACTCGTGTGGTTGAGACACGATGTCTGGCAGAGGGCTCGAGTCGCTCTCGGGCCCGGTACCACGGACGTGTTCCGAGTACCCAGTGTTGGTATGTGGTGTTGTGGGCGTGTCCCTAGCACCAGTTATGTGGAGGTGAGAAACTTGGAGGATGGTGGTCATGCATCTCAAAACTTGTTGGATTTATGGTTGATTGTCTTAGCATTTATCACATGAGCATTTAATCTTTCTCATTAGCATTCTTTGAATATTTCTATTATTAAGCTAACACTTGGGTTTCTAAATATATGTGATGAACCATATGGTGATTTTCGCCCATATGGGAAGCAGTGATTTGACAGGTTAGCTTGGCTTAGATACGGAAGCTTGGGAGCGGTCTTCACTAATTGTCATCACTTGTGTTTGTCTAGTTTTTGACTATTTAAACTCCACTTTCTTTTCGATTTGGTTGTACTAAATGAGATGGTATTTGCATCCCTTAACATGTAACTAATTATTAACTACAACTTATCTATTTAAAGTTCATCGTCTTAAATCCTTCTTTACTTGTTTGTTCGCACTACAAGCTTGGGAAACCAAGTCTTGTGACACCTCCATACGTTGGGGTTGCCTTGAGGAAGGGTCCCGACTTATGGTGGTGTTTCAAAGTGGTATCAGAGTGACGGTTTTGGTGCCTAAACTAATGAACCAATGAACTTAGGTGTGTCAATTTAAAATTAACCCGGTTTGAGTCATAGAGTACTCATGACAAGGTTGGGAGACGTCTTAAGGGTGTACTCTTGTCCTCTTAACTCAAGTCGGTCAGAGCACGTGGGGTAATGTGATATTCTTGATGCATATGGTTCTTGCATATCCTTGTTTGATGTTTGTGAACTAGCTTTATGCTTGGTAGCACTTGATGTGGTAACATGGATGGTTGTAGTCAAGTTAAAGAGAAATATGTTGGATGCTTATTTGTAAACATGTTAAACTGATTAAGTTGGTAGTTTGCAAATAGGAATGTGAATCGCATGTTAATTATCATCATGTGTATATCGTATGCCGTATCTATGCTTCTATTTTCCCGTGCTTGCGCTTAGAAACATGCAAAGTAGGGTTATGTGTGGACCTATGTGAGTCGGAATGAGTACATGGTCCTTTAGGAGGTGTACTCAGTCAAGTGGAAGAAGGAACTCGGTCGAATTGAAGTCAGTCGACCGAGTGCCATGCCACTCGACCGAGTGGACACTTTTCCAGGCTCTGGAAAAATTCTCGGTATTGAGGCACTCGACTGAGTGGCGGACGCACTTGATCGAGTGTAAACCACTCGACCGAGTGGTAATGTGATGTGACTCATATATGAGCATATTTAGTCCTAGAATTAGCCTCGCTCCTATGCTTTATAGTGCATAATTGGGTCATTTACTATCTTTAGTTTCCCATTTTGCATATTCTTTGAGGTTTTGTTTCCTTGGTAGGAGAGGAGTGCAAACCTTGCATTTTCATGGCAAAATGGAGCTAAATTGATCGCATTCAATGACCAAGCATCAAAGGGAAGGCGATACTAGAAGGCCTATGTAGATAATAAACTAGATTGGGCAATGGTGAAAGGATCCTTGCATCCTCAACAAGATCCCCGCGGATTGTTGAGGAAATAAGAGAAGAAAAGTGTCTGACCCAGGAACCGAGCGGATTACTGCCAATCCGAGCGTCTCCCTGCCCAACAATCCGAGCGTCCCGTGCTCAAGACGCTCGTCTCGAAGCCTCACAATCCGAGCGTCTCCCTCAGTGATCCGCTCGGATCTTCTTACAAGAACCACCGCGCCAGCTTCCTAGACGCTCGGGACGAGCATATCTTTGCGGGACTAGCAAAACGGAGATGCGCATCTCCTTGGAGAGGAGCACTTCCTCAACTTTTCTTAAGGGTCTTAATAGTCATTTAAGTCCTTAGTAACCCTAATCTTTGTACCTAATCTTTAGTATAAATACCCCTTTATACTACCTAGATTATCATCAAGCCTTAATCCAATCTTAATGTTATCTTAATACTCTCTTAATCTTGTAATCAACTCTTAATTCAGTCTTAATACAAATCTCATTTCTTAATCTTTCCTTAATTTCTCTATTGTTGATCATTTATTTTGGGGGTAATTAGAAGATTATTTGGGTTTATTGGGAGATTGACAACCTTCCATCAATCATCAAGTACTTCTATTATTCTTTGCATTATTATTTTGGAATCTCCATAGGTATAATTCTCTTAACCCTTGCTTTAATTATAGTTAATCATTTTCATTCATTCATCATGTTTTGCCTTGTTAATATGATTGACGACCTTGTTAGCATGTTAAACTTGATCATGAGTGAGTAGTTTCCTTGGCTAGGGTTAATGGGTAATTAGGGGAAACCAACATGGGGATTGATTCATGCTTAATCTAATATGTTTTCATAATTAATTTACTTGCTTGTTGTGATTCCAACTTATGCACATGTGATGTTTGATGAAATGCGAGCCTATGAATTCTTGCATTTTTTACCCATCACTTATCTTTTAAATGAGACTTGTAAGACATAAACTAACTCGAGACTCATTGGACCATGCATATAGTTGGGTAGGGAGGATTAAGTCGACTTGTAGGTGTTGTACAATCTAATCGATTCGGCTCTGGGACCCAAACCTTCTTAGGGATTGTAAGATATACACTAACTCGATCCCATCACAACAATAAGTGCTTGCATCTAGTAGAGAATATGTTTGTATGATCAAATCCCATGAATCCCCTATGAACCCATGATACCCTAGTGCTTTTAATCAATTGTTTACATCTTCATTTTATCTACCTTGCTTTATTTTTATTGTTGATTAGTTTTAATTGATTTCCTATCTCAACCCCAAATTGTGACACCCTTAGACACAACCATTTGCAATTGAAAATTCTACATCAATACCCGTCCCTTGCGATCTGACCTTTACTTGCCTCTTTACTAAGAGTAGTTTGTAAAGTTATAAATATTGTTTTGGTTGAGTAACTTTTGACGACGAGTTTTACAACAACACCAAAAATGGCGCCGTTGCCGGGGATGGTGTTAACTTCATTTGATTTTCTTTAAATTGTTTTTAGTTGTGTCTTTCTTTACCTTAGGGAAGTTAAATTCCTCAAGGTTTGTTCTAATTGTTTTCAAGTTGTTTGATATTTTGCATGTCTAGGAGATCACAAGGTAACTTGTTACCCATTGATCTTGAAATTGAAAGAACTTTGACCAACAATAGAAGACTTGCTAGAAATACTTTGAGAGGTATTGGTGAGATTGTGGACATTCAACCAAATAATATTGAGTTCATCGACGCTTTTGCAAGAGAAAGATAGGATAACCTAATGCAAAACCAACCATAAAATCAACCCACAATGCCAAAATCTTCATCACATTCCGTACCAACCGAGGAGAACCTACCAAATGGTACTCCTACACCATAACATTTAACAGGTAATTTCATTGTCAAATCCGTATTCATACAACTAGTTGAGAGAAGTCAATTTGGGGGGATGCCTAGTGAAGACCCTCATTCTCATATGGAGATTTTTTGTGACTATTGTGATGCAATTTCTCAAACCGGAGTTACTCAAGACCAAATTCGATGGGTCTTATTTTCTTTTTCTTTGATTGGTTCCGCGAAACAATGGTTGAAGAGCCTAGATAAGGCTACTCTTGGTGAAGAAATTTGCACTTGCTTTCTACAAGAAATTCTATCCTCTGGAAAAGACTAACATGTTGAGAGCCCAAATCACCGGGTTCAAACAAAGGGACGAGGAATATTTGTATGCAGCATGGGAGAGATTCAAGGACACTTGTCGATCTTGTCCACACCATGGACTTAGTGAGTGGTTTCTTGTACAACAATTCTGGAATGGTCGATATGAAGACTCCCGAAACATTCTTAATATGGGATCAAATGGTTTGTTTACCGAAGTTGATGATAATCAAACATGGAACAAGATTGAAGAAATGGCGGTCCATAACTCACAATATAGTAGACCTCGGAAGGCTACTAGAGGAGGAAAGCATGAGGTGGACTCCATTACTCAATTGGGTGCTCAACTCAGTGCTCATATTGACACCATTAATTTGAAGTTTGACAAGGCCATGGCTAAACTTGAAGAGGCCTCCAAATCGCCCAAGCAACATGTTAATGCTATGGTAGCATCATCATCAATTCCAAGTGGAGTATGTGAGAGTTGTGGAACATTGGGACATGACCAAAGAGATTGTAGGGGAACAAGTGAATAAGTGAATGCTTTCCAAACATACAAAAGTGGCACCCCTTATTCCAACTATTACAATGAAAACACCAAATTCCATCCCAATCTTTCATACAAAAGTCAAAATGTTCAAAACCCTCCAACATACACCCCACCTCCAATAAGAAACCAAGCTCAAAGACCCTTTTACAATCAAAACCAAAGTTATCAAAATCAACCTCCATACAATCAAACAAATGACCAAGGTTTTGATGTTCAAAAATCGGTCCTCCAAACGCAAAAGAACCAACAAGAATTTTTTACTCAAATGCAAAAGGATAGTCAAGCAAAAGACGTCGCCATCAACAACATACTAGCTCACACGAAGATGTTGGAAACCTAAATGTCTTAATTAGCATCTTCTAGTTCACAAAGACAAAAGGGGCAATTGCCACCTCAAGGTAATCCCCCAAGATATGAGTCGGTGAGTGCCATCCATTTGAGGAGTGGTACAAGGTATGAAGGGCCGAAGAGGCCCGTTGATGAAGATGTTGTGAATGATAGTGACAAGGAAAGAGTTGAAAACTCTAAGAAAGAAGAAGAACCCACCACCATTCAAGAAGTTTCAAAGAAGAATGAAGAGAAGGCTAAGGAGAAAGTGCCTATTGTGATTCGACTTTCATTTCCAAGTCGTCAAGCTAAGCCTAAGTTTTATGAACAACTTGGGAAGTTTATGGAGATTGTGAAAAACTTGGAAGTCTCAATTCCATTTACGTAATTAATCAATCACGTTCCGGCCTATGCGAAATACATGAAAGATATTCTTACAAAGAAGAAATCCATCCGGAAGCTCGAGACTATTGCTTTCACTAAGGTGAGTAGTGCCATCCTACAAGGAAGTTCACCTCCAAAGGATCCGGGAAGTTTCTCTATTCCATGCACCATTGGCGACACCACAATCAACAAAGCTTTATGTGACCTTGAGGCAAGTGTGAGTGTCATGCCATACTCGGTGTGCAAGAGGCTAGGAATGGGAGAGCTCAAGTGCACTAATATCATACTTCAAATGGCGGATCGATCAACGAAGACACCTTTAGGGGTATGGGAGAATGTGCCGGTAAGAATTGGTAAGTTCTTCATCCCGGTGGACTTTGTTATTGTTGACATGGAGGAAGACTCCAACATTACTATCATTTTAGGAAGACCTTTCTTACACACCGTGGGAGCGGTGATTGACGTAAAACATGGAGAACTCACACTTGAAGTGGGAGATGAAACAATCACTTTTAATCTTGACAAGACAATGAGAGCTCCCCGACTACATGAGCCATGTTTCATGGTTGATCATTATAGCCGAGAAAGTGATAGGAAGAGGTTGGTGATCGGTCCGTTTCGTGTTCACAATTAAATAGATGTGGTCGTTGGGTCACGTCCGAATCAAAACACAATTTATAGCTTCACAAACAACTCTACCATTAGTAAAGAGGCAAGTAAAGGTCGGATCCCAAGGGACGGGAATTGAAATGAGATTTCTATTGAAACTAGTGGTGTCTTAGGGGTGTCACAATTTGGGTTGATGTAGAAGGTCACTAAACTAAAATAACAATGAAATAAAACAAGCAAGAAAAATTAAAAGGGTTGTAAACAATTGATAAAAAGCACTAGGGTGTCATGGGGTCATAGGGGAATCATGGGAGTTGATCATACAAACATGTTCTCAAATTATAAGCAAGCAATTATTGTTGTGATGGATTGAGTTGGGTTATATCTTACAATCCTAGGAAAGTTTGGGTCCCGGAGCCGAATCGATTAGATTGTACAACACGTACAAGTCGACTTAGTCTTCCCTACTCAACAACATGCATGGTCTAATGAGAGTCGAGTTGGTTTATGTCTTACAAGTCTCATTGAAAGGATAGGTGATGGGTAAAAAATGCAAGGATTCATAGACTCGCATTTCATCAAACATAACATGTGCATGAGTTGACATCAAAACAAGCAAGCAAATAAAACATGAAAGCATATTAATTTAAGCATGAATCATTCCCCATGTTGGCTTCCCCTAATCACCCATTAACCCTAGCTAAGAGACTACTCACTGATTATCATGTTGATCATGCTAGCAAGGTTGTCAATCATACCAACAAAGTTAAACATGATGAATAAATGAAAGTAATTAACAATAATTAAAAAGGGATTAAGAGAATTATACCTACTAATGATTCCAATAATAAAGCAAAGATAAAAGAAGTACTTGATGCTTGATTGAGAGGTTGTCAATCTCCCAATAATAACCCAAATAATCTTCAATTACCCAAAATAAAGGATGAACAAAAGAGAGATTAAGGAAATAAAACTTGTATTAGAACTTGATTAATTGTTGATTACAAAACTAAAGAGAGATTTGATTGATATTAACTACTCTAAGAATTGATAAGAAGAACATGCCCTTCTAATTAGACTAATGGGGTATTTATAGTGGAAATTAGGGGGATGCATTAGGGTTAACTAAGGGCTAAACTAGTAATTACAATTTTTAGATTGAGCAAGGAGGATCCAATATTTTACGAAGGAAGGGCTTCTTTCTTTGTAGCTTGGAGAAGACGAAATTGCGCTGTAGAGGAATCCGAGCGGATTAGAGTCGGGACGGGCGGATTCTGGCGGTGGAACACGGGCAGTTTTGGAGGAATCCGGGCGGATTGTGGCAGTGGCAAACCCGAGCGTCTTGGGATGAAATCGCACGGATTGTGCAGGTGGAGGACGGCCGGATTGTAGTCAATCCGCACGGATTGTGCCTCAGCAAGATTTCTTCTTCTTTTCTTCCATTTTCTTCATAAATTCCTTGGGGATTTCCTTGGGGACTCAAGGATCCTTTCTCAACATTGCTCATCTACTATAATATGTACAAAGGCCTTCTAATCTTGTCTCTCCTTGATGCTTGGTCATTGGATTCGATCAATTTAGTCTCGTTTTGCCATGAAAATGCAAGATTTGCACTCCTTTCCTACCAAGGGATCAAAATCTGAAAGAATATGCAAAACAAAGAACTAAAGATAATAAATGACCCAAATATGCACTAAAAAGCATGGGAACAAGGCTAATTCGGGGGCTAAATATGCGCTAAATATGGTCACACCAAATATCCCCAAACCGAACCTTTGCTCGTCCCGAGTAAAGAGGTGACAAAGATTAGGACCATTATTTAAACTAACCTAATAACATAGCCGATATGAGACAATTAGCGGGTCTCACTCCGCCCCTTCAACTCACAACAAGACAACCATGAGGTAGGATGCTTTCTTGCAAGGCAAGGTGGGTCTTGCCAAAATGGCGACACATCCAAACATTAAGCACACAAAATCACATAATGGATGCATCTACAAAAGGAATAGCCACTTCCACATCAAGTGGTGGAGACACTAAAGAGGAACAAATTTAAGAGCATGTAATCCTTCACAAATACTAGTTCAACAAATTACTAAGGCTAAAAGGATGGCACTAAATCACCTCCAAATGGTGTTAAACTAGACTACTTTCGTCCTCAATTTCCAAATGCTTTCGTCAAGCGCGATCGGATGGTGGTGGAATGATGATCCCTATGATGCTAGTAGCATATGACATGACAAGTCTCGAATTCGATACAAAAGTAAAGGTCATGGATCGTCCCAAGATCGACAAAGTGGCTTGACAAAAGGCTTTTTGGGAATGAAATGCTCAAATCTTTATACACAACGGGTGGATATGACTAGTATTCAAAAATTGACCTCATTCAACTTTCACATTTCAAAAATTTAAGATGGGGTTTGTCCCTTCCGGGCTAGTGTCCTTTACTTTCGCCAATCGATTATTAGGCAACCGGTTAACCTCTAGACAATAGCTTTTCGGGGTGATAGTCACTCTGTCTCTGGGTGGTTGAATTCACAACCATGTGGGGGCCCAATTCAATGGATCCCGCTCCAAAGCACATCGAAGTGGTACGCCTCCATCAATACAATTTAAATTTCTCAACATTCAACAATTCATAACATTTGAGGTTTCCTTGGCATTAAATTACTTCCACATGACAAAATTCTTTGAAATGAGCACTTCAAACTTATTGATAGAAAAATATTTTTGGGTTGCCTTACCACAAGGTCAATCAAGGTCACCTAGACAAGTTAACCAAGTCCACATCGCATCACGGGGTTGGATAGGTGACTCACATGAAAACCCTTGACTAGGCTTTGGGTCATGGGTCAAAAGACACTAGTATGACACTATCTAGGGTGTTTTACAACCATTCTAGTAGGCAAAGTCTTAAGTTGAAAAAGTATATGTAATGGCTTAGTTTCTCTTGTCAAAGTTCCTAATTAGACACTTTTCAAAACTTTTATCTAAATGCAACTACATGCTATGATGCAACTAATATAAACATCCTAATGCAAGTGATTCTATCAACTAATATGACATATAAACTAAATGCAAGTCCTAAGTTCACATTGTTATACCGCATCAAACAAAATAAAGCCACATAGTCATTAACATAAAGAGGAAAAAGGAGATTGGAAAGATCATACCATGCGGTCTTCAATATCCTCATGTCTCGGATGTGGCGTAGTCGATCAATGTGAACAAGGATAGAACAAACACAATATATACAATAATACAAGACTACACTACAAAAGAGAATGAACATGTTTTTGGCTTTTTTCAATTTTCAAATTTTTATGATTTTCGAAATTTTTCAATTTTTTTTTTTTTTTCGGATTTTGAATAAGAGTTAAGTTAGAATTCCTCATCCCCACACTAATATGGGCATTGTCCTCAATGGCCAAAATGATGGGAAATAATGCAAAGATGATGCATGATTTCTACAGTAAATGCAATCTACACTAATCTACACTACATGATGCATGGTTTTTGTTTATGACGGAGAGGATAATTTAGATTACCTCCCGTTGTGTATGCATTAACTTCCCCAAACCGAGTTAGACACTATTGCTAATGTCCAAGGATGGGTATAATTCATGCACACACTATGCAATGCATGAAACTAATTTGTCATTTTGGATTTTGAAAGTGGGAACAATAAAATGAGAACACCTCAATGGTACCGAGGTGTGAGTCCTCTATGGTTCTAGGACTACTCCAACAATGATCAAGAAAATAATTAAAACAAATAGAGAAATAGACAAACCTTGAGAGGGTAGGAGCCTCCAAAGCTTGCTAATCTTCCATCATATCATCATTATCATCATTCTCCTCATTAGAAGTGGTCTCATTGCCACTTCCCTCTTCATTTGCTTCTTCACTTTCTTCTTCACCTTGCTCATCATCTTGCTCACCATCCTTTTGTCCTTCTTCACTTGCTTCCTCATCAATGTTATCATCAACTTCTTCATTACCGACAACCTCATTGTCACCCGAAACGACCCTAGATGCACCCGGAAATAGGACTTCTCTATCCGCCCAACTAGGCAAAGGACATGATGGATCATGTAGTCCTTGCCTAGCTAAGTGTAGGAGGGGTGGATATTGAGCCAAGTAAGCATTTTTCCGATCCTCAAAGGCTTGCTTGTGCATTGCTTACATGAGAAGAGTCAAATAATCATTTCTTGCTTCAACACCTTTCGGTTTGAACTCTTGGTACTCAAAAGGGTAAGGTGGTGTGACAATGGAAGAGGAGGGCATTTCAAGTTCACTCTTTTGTTGTCGGATAATATACTCGGCCTCTTTTGAAAGGGGAAGTAGATAATTGGTCCGGTGGACGCTTAGACGACAAATCTTTGAAGGCAAAGTAAACGATCTAGCCTCACTAGTGAGCCATCCATACTTGGTGTCAAGAGGGTTATGGGCAACCCACTTGTACTTGTGTATCATAGTATGCATATCAACAAGATGACCACCCTCTTTCGCTTCATACTTGTTATCTTTGTTGAAGTTAGGATCAAAGTATTTAGCTAGGATAGTGACTAGGCCGCCATTGACAATAACGGTAGTGCCTTTCTTCCCACAATCAATGTTGAGCCATCTATCTACCAAAAGCCTTAAAGAGTTGAAAGGCTTGGTGTGTACTCTTCCAATGTTCAAAGCCGATTCAAGAAGAATAAAATCAAGTTTGGTGAAATGGTTGGTATCTTTCCTTGCAATAATGGTGTTTCCTATGACCTTGTGCCATACTCTTATGCCCAGATGGTGGACTAAAAGAGCACGACTCGCATGAAAATCCTCAAATTTCCTTCCGGAAATTGCCTCCCAAAGAGGGTCGGGGTCATACTTTCCATAATTCTTAAAATAACTCGGTTCATCACTAAGACCCAAAATTTCACCCAATTCCCTAAAGGAAATGCATCTACTAACATTAGCTAGACGAAACTCGAGGTTCTCCCTAGTCTCAACTTTGGTGACTTTCAAAGAACTCAAAAACTCCAAGGTAAGGGAGGGGTATGTCAATTCTTTTGATTCAAACAATTTCTTCAACCCCATTGCTTTGAAAAAGGCTCTAGTTTGCTCAAGGACACCCAACTTATCCAAGGTGTCTTCACAAATAAACTTGGTGGATTGAAATGATTTCCTAGCAAACTTGGCAAAAGTATCTCTATGGGTTTTGGAAATAAAAGTTACCTCCGGATAATGCAAAAGTTGATCAATTTCCGGAGTAGTAGATGTTGTTGCTCCCATAGAGGGTTGTTGTTGTTGTTGCACTTCCAAGTTTGGGGTTGCTACCACCATAGCCAATTTTCTTTGTTTGAAGAGCCTTTTGCCTTTGTGAAAGTGTCTTTGCCTTTGGTGCCTTTGTTGCTCCCTTAGTCTTTGCCATTGATGAGTTAACCAAGAAAATAATGAAAAATCTTCAATTTGTAGTGTACCCAAATCGATTTAAAGGTGAAAGGCTTTGCCTTTATGAATTCAAAAATCGACTCAAAGGTTGAAGATTTTGTGCTTGGTTTTGATTTTTATTGAAAAAGGAGTGATTGATTTGTTGTTGAAAGGATGGTTTGATTTGATTTTGGTGAATGTAGTTGAGGGATTTTGTTTTTGTGATGGGGAGGATGAGGGTTTTGATGTTTTGAAGTAGTGTTATGAATGAATGAATGAATGAATGAAGGTGGGAGGGGTTTTATAAAGGCCGAAAAAATTCGACCTGCAGGGGCAATCCGTGCGGTTTCTGTTCAAGACGGGCGGATTCTGCACTTTCTGGGTTGGGAAAAACTCGCCTAAAGACGGGCGTCTTTAAGAGAAGACGCTCGGATTTGCTGACACGGGACGGGCGGATTCTTCAGAAGACGGACGGATTTCAGTCAATGAATTTTTCTTGTTTTCCTCAGCAAAGAAGACGGGCGTCTTCTTTCCAAGACGGACGAATTTTCAGAGAGGGATGGATTTGTATTCAGGACGCCCAGATTCTCTTACAGTCAAAAATATTTCAAAAGTTCAGCTCATAGGGACGTGCGTCTTCTACCCAATACGCTCGGATTGTAGACGGGCGGATTCTCCTGAATCCGCTCGGATTCAACCCTTTTGTACCCGGATTCAGTTCCATCTGTGTACAATGCGTACCCCTTGTCATTCTTCCATTCTTCTTCATATCTCGTGTTCTTCATTGTGGGGGCACTACTAAGACATGGATAGCCTAGGCAGTTTTCATCCCCACACTAAGTTAAAGCACTACACATCAATTGAAATCATTAGTCCCTCCCTCACTTCTCTCAAACATGATAATTATCTTGATCAAATTAAATAAAAATCCAAAGATGAGAAAAAATGCAATACAAGAATTGAAATGCGAGTTAGGGAGTTAGAAATATTTACAAATGGTGGTTTAGGGAGGACTCCACCAAACTCTCATTCTTGATGAGATGTCAAGGTGGGCGCCACAAGGTGTTGTTGATGTTGCTCAACACCTTGAAGAAATGATCAAAAGCTTGTTCATTATCATGATAAAGGTTTTCAATAGACCTTTGCTCTTGTTGTCGGTCTTGATCGATGGCATTACCAATGTAGGGATTAAAAATCCCTTCAAATTCGTCGTCCCAAAGACCACATACTTCTTCCACTTGATCATTGAAAATCTCTTGATTTGATGGAGACAACTCTCCCAATTTCTTCTCTTGGCCAATGAGGCCATCCTCTTCTTCTTTGCTTAATTTTGATGAGCTTTGCAAGCTCTCCTTGTCACAATTCACTTGTTCTTTAAATGGAGCATCTTCAATTTTCTTCTTCCATTGGAGTTCCGACTTCTTCCTCTCATCCTTTCGGCTATAATGATCAATCATGAAACACGGTTCATGCAAACGAGGAGCTCTCAAAGTCTTGTCAAGATTAAAGGTTATGCTTTCATCTCCCACTTCTAGAGTGAGCTCACCATGTTTCACATCAATCACCGCACCCGCGGTGTGTAGGAAAGGTCTTCCTAGAATGATTGGAATGTTGGAATCTTCCTCCATGTCGACAATGACAAAGTCCACCGGGATGAAAAACATCCCAATTCGTACGGGGACATCTTCCCATATCCCTAATGGTGTCTTCGTCGATCTATCAGCCATTTGGAGTGTGATATTGGTGCATTTAAGCTCTCCCATCCCCAACCTTTTACTCACCGAGTACGGTATAACACTCACACTAGCCCCTAGATCACATAAGGCTTTGTTGATCGTTGTGTCGCCAATGGTACACGGTATTGAGAAGCTTCCCGGATCCTTTAGTTTCGGAGGTGAACTCCCTTGAAGTATTGCACTACTCACCTTAGTGAAGGCGATAGTCTCAAGTTTCCGGATCGACTTCTTCTTTGTGAGGATGTCTTTCATGTATTTCGCATAGGCCGGCACGTGATTGATTAATTCCGTGAAAGGAATCGAGACTTCCAAATTCTTCACAATTTCCATAAACTTTCCAAGTTGGTCATCAAATTTGGGCTTGGCTTGACGACTTGGAAAAGGAAGTCTAATCACAATGGGCTCCTTCTCCTTGACCTTGTCTTCATTTTTCTTTGAACTTTCTTCTTTTGATGATTCTCCATCTTTGGAGTTTTGCACAGTTTCTTCCTTATCACTAGCTTCCACAACTTCATCCTCAACTTGCTTCTTCGGTGCTTCATACCTTGTACCACTTCTCAAGTGAATGGCACTAACCGTTTCATGTCTTGGAGGATTACCTTGAGGTGGTAATTGCCCCTTTTGTCTTTGTGAGCTTGAAGATGCTAGTTGAGTCAATTGGGTTTCCAACATCTTGGTGTGAGCTAGGATGTTGTTGATGGTGGTTTCTTTTGCTTGGCTATCTTTTTGCATTTGAGTGAAAAACTCTTGTTGATTCTTTTGCATTTGGAGGACCGCTTTTTGGACATCAAAACCTTGGTCATTTTGGTGATTGTATGGATTTTGGTTTTGGTAACCTTGGTTTTGATTGTAAAAGGGTCTTTGATTTTGGTTTCTCATGGGAGGTGGGGTGTATGTTGTTTGAGGATTTTGAACATTTTTGCTTTTGTATGAGAGATTTGGATGGAATTTGGTGTTTTCATTGTAATAGTTGGAATAAGGGGTACCACTCTTGTATGCTTGGAAATCATTCACTTGTTTATTTGTTCCCCTACATTCACTTTGGTCATGTCCCAAAGTTCGACAATTCTCACATATCCCACTTGGGATTGATGAAGATGCCGTCATGGCATTAACATGATGCGTTGGTGATTTTGAGACTTCTTCAAGTCTAGCCATAGCTTTTTCAAACTTCAAATTGATTGTGTCAATGTGAGCACTAAGTTGAGCACCCAATTGAGTAACGGAGTCCACTTCATGCTTTCCTCCTCTAGTAGCCTTGCGAGAGCTACTATATTGTGAGTTATGGACCGCCATTTCCTCAATTTTGTTCCATGTTTGATTGTCATCAACTTCGGTGAACATTCCATTTGATCCCATGTTGAGAATGTTCCTTGAATCT
This sequence comes from Silene latifolia, assembly GCF_048544455.1. Lineage (NCBI taxonomy): Eukaryota > Viridiplantae > Streptophyta > Magnoliopsida > Caryophyllales > Caryophyllaceae > Silene > Silene latifolia. Next base: position 75,526,231 of record NC_133528.1, read on the forward strand.
TCATATAAACCGTTCCAAAATTGTTGTACCAAGAACCATTCGCTAAGTCCATGGTGAGGACATGAGCGACAAATTCCCTTGAACCGCTCCCAAGCTTCATACAAAGATTCTTCATCCCTTTGCTTAAAACCCGTAATTTGAGCTCTTAGCATGTTAGTCTTTTCCGGTGGGTAGAATTTTTTGTAGAAAGCTAGAGCCAACTTCTTCCAAGAATCAATTCCGAGAGTGGCCTTATCAAGGCCCTTCACCCATTGTTTCGCGGTGCCAATTAGAGAAAAAGGAAATAAGACCAATCGAATTTGGTCTTGAGTTACACCGGTTTGAGAAATCGCATCACAATAGTCACAAAAGGTTTCCATATGAGAATGAGGGTCTTCACTAGGCATCCCCCCAAATTGGCTCCTTTCGACTAATTGGATAAAGGCGGATTTGGCAATAAAATTTCCGGTTAGATGTTGTGGTGTGGGAGTACCATTGGGTAGGTTCTCCTCGGTGGGTACGGAATGTGATGAAAACTTAGGCATTGTAGGTTGATTTTGGGTGGTATTGTGTAATGGGTTCTCCTCACCTTCTCTTGCAAAAAAGTTGGTTGAATATTTACAACCTCACTAATACCTCTCAAATTCCTCCTAGCAAGTCTCCTATTGGTTGTTAAGGTTCTTTCAATTTCACGGTCAAAAGGTAACAAATCACCTTGTGACCTTCTAGACATGCAAAATATCAAACAACTTGAAAATGATTAGAACAAACCTTGAGGAGTTTTACTTCCCCAAGGCAAAGAAAGACACAACTAATAACAATATAAGAAAATCTAAATCAAGCTAACATAGTCCCCGAAACGGCGCCATTTTTGATCGGTCCGTTTCGTGTTCACAATTAAATAGATGTGGTCGTTGGGTCACGTCCGAATCAAAACACAATTTATAGCTTCACAAACAACTCTACAATTAGTAAAGAGGCAAGTGAAGGTCGGATCCCAAGGGACGGGAATTGAAATGAGATTTCTATTGAAACTAGTGGTGTCTTAGGGGTGTCACAATTTGGGTTGATGTAGAAGGTCACTAAACTAAAATAACAATGAAATAAAACAAGCAAGATGAATTAAAAGGGTTGTAAACAATTGATAAAAAGCACTAGGGTGTCATGGGGTCATAGGGAAATCATGGGAGTTGATCATACAAACATGTTCTCAAATTATAAGCAAGCAATTATTGTTGTGATGGATTGAGTTGGGTTATATCTTACAATCCTAGGAAAGTTTGGGTCCCGGAGCCGAATCGATTAGATTGTACAACACCTACAAGTCGACTTAGTCTTCCCTACTCAACAACATGCATGGTCTAATGAGACTCGAGTTGGTTTATGTCTTACAAGTCTCATTGAAGGGATAGGTGATGGGTAAAAAATGCAAGGATTCATAGGCTCGCATTTCATCAAACATAACATGTGCATGAGTTGAGATCAAAACAAGCAAGCAAATAAAACATGAAAGCATATTAATTTAAGCATGAATCATTCCCCATGTTGGCTTCCCCTAATCACCCATTAACCCTAGCTATGAGACTACTCACTCATTATCATGTTGATCATGCTAGCAAGGTTGTCAATCATACCAACAAAGTTAAACATGATGAATAAATGAAAGTAATTAACAATAATTAAAAAGGGATTAAGAGAATTATACCTACTAATGATTCCAATAATAAAGCAAAGATAAAAGAAGTACTTGATGCTTGATTGAGAGGTTGTCAATCTCCCAATAATAACCCAAATAATCTTCAATTACCCAAAATAAAGGATGAACAAAAGAGAGATTAAGGAAATAAAACTTGTATTAGAACTTGATTAATTGTTGATTACAAAACTAAAGAGAGATTTGATTGATATTAACTACTCTAAGAATTGATAAGAAGAACATGCCCTTCTAATTAGACTAATGGGGTATTTATAGTGGAAATTAGGGGGATGCATTAGGGTTAACTAAGGGCTAAACTAGTAATTACACTTTTTAGATTGAGCAAGGAGGAGCCGGTATTTTACGAAGGAAGGGCTTCTTTCTTTGTAGCTTGGAGAAGACGAAATTGCGCTGTAGAGGAATCCGAGCGGATTAGAGTCGGGACGGGCGGATTCTGGCGGTGGAACACGGGCGGTTTTGGAGGAATCCGGGCGGATTGTGGCAGTGGCAAACCCGAGCGTCTTGGGATGAAACCGCACGGATTGTGCAGGTGGAGGACGGCCGGATTGTAGTCAATCCGCACGGATTGTGCCTCAGCAAGATTTCTTCTTCTTTTCTTCCCTTTTCTTCATAAATTCCTTGGGGACTCAAGGATCCTTTCTCAACATTGCTCATCTACTATAATATGTACAAAGGCCTTCTAATCTTGTCTCTCCTTGATGCTTGGTCATTGGATTCGATCAATTTAGTCTCGTTTTGCCATGAAAATGCAAGATTTGCACTCCTTTCCTACCAAGGGATCAAAATCTCAAAGAATATGCAAAACAAAGAACTAAAGATAATAAATGACCCAAATATGCACTAAAAAGCATGGAAACAAGGCTAATTCGGGGGCTAAATATGCGCTAAATATGGTCACGTCAGTTGGCATCTCAATGCAAAGAACAAGTTATGGGTAAAGAATCACCACCCATATGGGAAAACAAAATGGGTAATCTCCAAGATGCTCCATCCAAAGAGCAATAATGTTTCAACAAGAATAAGAGCTTGAATAGCTCACCACCACTTATGACAAGAGAAGAAGAAGGCCTCATTGGCCATAATGACAAGAAGAAAGAGGAGTTGTTCTCATCAACTGATGATACTATTGGGGAACAAGTAGATGAAGTATGTGGTCTATGGGATGATGAGTTTAAAGGGTTAGTCAACCCTTATATTGGTAATGCTATGACTCAAGACCAAGGCTTTAGTGACCATTTCCACTCAAGTCACCACAACGAAGAACACAATGTGCAAAGGTCCATTGAAGATTTTTATAATGACAATGAACAAGCCTTCGACTACTTCTTCAAGGTCTTGAGCAACATCAACAACACCTTGGCTATGCCCCCTTGACATCTCATTCATGGATGAGAGTTTGGTGGAGTCCTCCCTAAACCACCATTTGTATATATTCTAACCCCTTAGCCTGCATTTTACTTATTGTATTGCATTTTTGTCAATTTTGGATTTATATTTTTATGCTTTGATCAAGATTATCATTTTGAGAGAAAGTGAGGGAGGGACTTATATGTTCATTGATGTGTAGTGTTTTGACATAGTGTGGGGATAACAATTGCTTAGGCTATCCAAGCCTTCGTAGTGCCCCCACAATGAAGACCAAAGGAATAAAGAGTAAATGACATGGGTTATACAAATACCCACGGGCGGAACTGGATCCGTGAGGTACAGGGACAATCCGAGCGGCCCGACAGCAATCCGCTCATCCTGGATGAAATCCGAGTGTCCTGGGAGAAAAATGCTCGTCCTGAGAGAGCTGGAAAGGAAAAACTTTTCTCAGACTGAAAATTCGAGCGTCTCCTAAAGGAATCCACTCGTCTCAGTGAGGATCCGCTCGTCCTGCTTCTATTAAAATCTGGGATTTCTCCTTGACCAAGAATCCGAGCGTCCTCAAAAGAATCCGCTCGTCTCCCTTTAGAAGGACGCTCGACTCCTGCAAAAGACTCTCGTCTTAGCACGGGCTTTCTTTTCTGAAACAGCTGACAGAGAATCCGAGCGTCCCGACCACAAGACGCTCGTCTCCCCTGCTGAAATTCAAATATAACGGGATTAAAACTCCTCTTTCCCTTTTCATTTTACTCATTCAAAACACAAACACATCTCCAAAACCCTCAAAACCCTCGATCCCTCCATCCATCAAAATCAATTTTCTCAACCAAATTCACCCAAATCAATTCTAAACTCCCTCAAAACTCAAACAAATCACTCCTTTGTCAACAACAAGCAATTAAAACACCAAAATCCTCAAAGTTTGAATCGATTTTCTAGTGTACAAAGGCAAAATTAGAATTTCCTAAATCGATTTGGGTCTTATTGAAATCTGAGGAATTCAAGCAAATCTTTGGGTGTTACTACATACAAGGAGAAAATGGCTAGGGCAAAAGGTGGAAACAAGGCACCTCCAAAGAAGAATCTATCAAAAAGGCAACAAGCTCTTCAAGCTTCCAAAGCTTTGGTGGTTCAAAGTGCAAGAATGGAGATTCAAGAAACTCCTATTCCTATGGTAGAAACTACTACTTCTACTCCGTTTGTTGAGCAAATACATGATTATCCGGAGGTAATTTTCACATCCGATGCTCATAGGAAGAAATTTGAATTCCCTGCTAAGAAATCTATCTTACCCACCAAGTTTATATGCCAATAAACCTTGACCAAATTGGGTGTCTTTGAACAAACCAAGAATTTCTTCGAGTCCATGGGATTTCTTACTTTGTTTAATATGCAAGAATTGACCTACTCATCCCTCACCTTGTAGTTTTTAATCTCATTGAAAGTTACAAGGGTGGAGACTCGAACGAATATTGAATTCCGCCTTGAGAATGTTGATAGGAAAATGTCCTTTGGTGAGTTTCGTAAAGTTTTTGGCCTTAGCAATGACTCGACTATTGTGAAGAAACCCGTAACAAAATATGATCCCGCTCCTTTATGAAAGGCTACTACCGGAAGAAAGTTTACGTCATACCATGATTGTCGTGCCCTTTATGTCCATCATCCGGGCATAAGGGTGTGTGATAGTAAGAAATTTGTCGTGGCTTCCCTCTATCAAAACAATTTATAAAAACCCAATTAAATGTAGTATTTAGTCGGGGTCGAACACGAAGACGGCGGAGGTTTCTACTAAGTCCAACTAAGAGTCAAGTCTAGTCAACAATGAAGGAAAGGGTTTCGATTTTAACTAATAGAGCAACTAAATAAACGATTGAATGAAGATGAATACGATTGATTAAGAGACTAGGGTCTTCGGGGTCACCTAAACGAATTAAGGGCGACGAGTCGATAAAACAATCTATGGTGAGGGTTCGTCCTAGAGGCGGTTACCAACTTTCGTTGAGCAACAACTAATTCAAAACATGGAACAAGACTACCCACAAATTTTCATTCAAAGGAAGAATTAAGCTATTAAGACAAAAAGAACCAAGCTTTCACTCATACAATTTGTCAAACACCTTGTATGCAATGCCCACTAATCCTATTTAGGCTCCCCCTAAACCCTAGAAGGGTAACTACTCACTCATGTTGGAATTAATCATGCTAATAAGAGGAGAAAAACAAACAACACAAAGGGAAAACATAGAGATGATTGTAGCGATTATAAGAGGCAAAAATAAAATGTAAACAAATGATTAACAAGTAAATAAGAGAGGAGATATACCAACACAAGTAAAGGTGATTGCTTGATTGAATAATGAGAAGGAAAACCTTCAAAATCCCCCAATATAATCTTCAAAAACCAAGTGTAAACAATTGATTCTTACTAATACTAACTAATTTCACTAAGTAATTATTAATTATTAAGGAAATATTAAAGCTTGATTAAAGAAAGATTACAAATATTTATGGTAAATTCTCAGATCTAGGGTTGTGTGTACAAAGGGTTTAAGGAGGGGGTATTTATAAGCTTGGCCAAGATTAAGAAGAAAAGAAGAGAAAAGCCCAATTCTCCTGCTGCTGCGTTCTGCCGGTGGACCGGCTACCGGCGCTCCTACCGGCAGGGCGGCCAAAACAACTCCAACTTTGGAAATTTAGCTGGCAAGTGTGTTCTGCCGGTGAGCCGGCTGCCGACAGAACACTACCTTCAGAGTCTTCAAATTCCCTTGATGTTGCGTCTTGCCGATGGACCGGCTACCGGTGCTCCAACCGGTAGCGAGGTCAAGCTTCTTTTCCTCTTCCAATTCAATTTAATTCAGGATGCTGTGTTCTACCGGTGGGCCGGCTGCCGGCCTGCCGGCAGAACACTATCTTCAGATTATTTCTTCATTTTCCTTGGCAAGGCTTGGGATGTGTTCTGCCGGTGGCTAGACCGGCTGCCGGTCTACCGGCAGAACACAACATACAACATTTTTCACCTCTTCTTCATGTAAAGGCATTGGAATACTCTTTCTTGCCCCGATTCCTCTATACTCGACTTGGTTCCTGCAAAAGGATACACAAAATAACAAGTACGGGGATCGGGCACAAAATACAAGGAAAGGCATACAAAACCGACTCGATATGAGTCGGAATGCGTAAAAGAAGAGGGAATATTAGGTGTAAATAAATCATATATCAACCTCCCCACACTTAAACCTTACTCGTCCTCGAGTAAGTCCAAAATCAATGCACAAGTCCCTACTATAATAGATATGGAGAGTGGGTGCACAATATAAGCATCACTCAACTAAGCTACTACCTAAGCCGATCGAGTATTAGCGCACTCAACGCCCCTTCAACTCACAATTTGACACTCATGAGGAAAAAGTGCCCTATTGCAAGGCAAGTTGGGTCTTGCTACAAATATGCGATGCAACTATCATGAAAGCACGTAACCAAGCAATAGAATGCATCTAACAAAGTGTCCACTTTCCTCATCAAAGTGGCCGAGTTCTCAATCAACTAAACATGGTTTTGGTCAGGAGTACCGTCTCTGAAGTTCCAATGGAGGTGCCAACCCCCTAAGCATGACTCAAGCAACCCTCGTGTGACCAATGCTCAAGAAACATATTCAAGAGCGGGGAAAGGGGAAGTAGGCAAGTCCGCAGAGAATTACCGAACCGACACGAGATTCAACCATAAAGACCCATGACTAAGGGGACCTAGGCAACGACATCCTCGCGGTTTTCACTCGTCACTCAATGAAAGAACAAGGTGATTTTTGTGCAAAAAGTAACCAAAATCACTCTCCTAGCTCGACTAGCGAAAACGTGCCCGCAATCTAATGTGTAAGATCGTCCTATGTCCAACGAAATGCAAACAAAAGTAAAGTGCACACGATATGAAGCAAGGGTTGTAACGGGGCTAGGGAGTAGGTAAAAACGGGATTGGTGCAAGCACCGTTTGGATATGTGGAGTTCAAATCAAGAATAGCCGACACATCAAAAACCCATTTCTTATTGCAACACATGAGACACGTCTATGCCCTAACATAGCAAGGATCACCCAAACAATGCAAAAATTGCATAAACCCAACTCAAATTGGAAAAACTTGAAAATACTCCTCTTATTTCAACAAATGAGCAACGTCTACACCCTAACAAAAACTCGGTTTCCCAAATTATGCAAAAATTGTGTAAACCCGACTCACTTTGGAAAAACATCAAATTGCCCTTTTATTTTAGCAACGACTTCTTCTACCCCGTTTAATGATGAGGAGGGGTGTTGCTTGCCTTTTTCTTTTCTTCACAACAAATATATACAACACGCATGACTTAATTTTTTTTTTTTTTTTATTTTCCACAACTTTTTCACTTTTCTATTTTTGTTTTTCATTTCTTTTTGAAAACCTCTTATATACAATGCCAAATATACACCGAATTCCGACCCAAGTGGACATGTACACTATCCACCATCAAGACCCAAATCACCTCCTACGACACAACTACAAAACCGACCAATTCTTGATTAAGGAAGGGTGGTTATGGGATGTAGCTATTTTGGTGGGTTTGCCAAATGAAAAGGCTAAAGCTCAAAGGGGGTGAAACAAAAAGGGAGATAATGCAAGGGACAAAACAAGGCTACTTGGCTATGTGAGGTTCATACAAACTGATTTTCCTTCATATCACGTGCACAAAATGTAAAGCAATTTCGCGGTCTAAGGACAAAACGACACACTTATGCGTCTTGATGTGACACGCCTCGCGAGGAGGCCTACTCTCAAACCTAGATGAGGGCGGGGTATGAATGTACCCACCCTAGGAGGCTCTACCCTTACCTTTGAGTAGCTAAGTCGAGCCTTAGGTCTAGCCTACGGCCCTAGGTATCACAAGGTCGGCCCAAACTCATTGGTCAAGCCCGCTTCCCTCGGCTAACTAAGAGGTCACGGGTGCGAGTCACGGGGAGGGGAAAGGCACAATTGGACGCATAACTCATCACGGGGGTACTTGGTTCCCTTCCTAGACCACATTCACGCAAAACATTTATATACAAACGGATGTGAACATTAAGTTGAAAAACAAACAAACATATATATACAAGAACATATGCATGCGAGAATCGAAATTGAACACAAGGTAAACGTGCAACAACTTTGACTAATCCTAGCAGCACATCAATACCAACAATCCACAAGTTCCCCAAGGGAACATCCAAGGCACAAAATCCCATTCTCCTTCATATATTCAAGAGATAAAAAGAAAGAACGGTAAAGGAGTAAGAGATTAGAACGAGTTTACCAAGCGTCTTCTAGCTCCTTTTTGCCTTGAATGGTTGATGTCTATGCCAAAGGTTAGCCAACAAACAACATATATATACAATGCAATGTTTTTGTAATTTTTTGAAATTTTTCAATTTTTAGTCATTTTTTGAATTTTTATCAAATTTAAAGGTATATACAAATATAAACAAATATTCACAAAGTGGATATTTCCCTCCCCACACTTGAAATTTACATTGTCCTCAATGGAACAAAGTATAGGGAGAGAATATGAAAAATAAACAACATATTTTTGGTATTTTTAATATTTTTGAAAAAGTAAGAACATATTTTTGTTGTTTTTGTTTTTGAAAATGAAAATAACATATTTTTGGTATTTTTGTTTTCGGAAATTAAAATGCATGTTTTTGGGTTTTTTTTAGGCCCTCCCCACACTTATTCATTTACATGGGAGGGCAAGTTGGAAAATTAAAAGAACTTGTATTTGGATTTTTAAATTGGTGGAATTTCCTCCCCACACTTATTTATTTACATATTTCCGTTGGAAATAAATGTGTGGAGGAGATTCGAAAATGAAATACGTGTTTTTGGTGATTTTTTATTTTTCAAATTTTTAGTGGTTTTTTCAAATAAGCATGCAATGCATGATCTAACCTATATGCAATATTGAAATACAATGCAAGCTATACTATATGGATGCAATAACTAAATGTGACAATATATTACAAATTTGAAGTCTAATGCAATCCTCTATGAATGCAAGTATATGAATTTCTAACTAAATGCATGCGAAAAATTAAACATGAATGAGAGAATTTGGATTAAGGGAAGGGATCATACTTGTCATTTTGGATTGAAAAGGGAGGAAATTGGGCCACCAACTCGGCCCGAGGGACTATGAGTCCATCTCTTCACCATCATCATCATCATTTTCTCCGGTAGTAAACTCGGAGCCATGGATCAAGTCATCGGGGTTGAAGGTGAAGTTACCTCCACTACCGCCGCTCATGAGACCTCCCGTGAAGTCTCCACTCATGTTCATCACACCGCCATCACCTCCCGTAGAAGCATCTCCCATAAAGGCCCCACCGGACCCCGAAGCACCCGCATCACTAGCAAAGTAGGGCCGAATGCCCCCTACCCAATGGGCGTTATGCCCCTCCGGTGGAAAGATAGGGGCGGAGAAGTAGTCCGGTTGGAGGTTAAGACCTCCGTGGACCATCGACCCATCCGCTCTCGGGTAGTTCCCATCGGGCCATGCAAAGTAGGAAGGGTGAGGGGCATCAAAGGGCACGTAATCCCGTCTACAAAAGTCGTCGTAGATCAGGTACGTACCAGTGGCTTGATCATAGTAAATACGGTCCAATTTCCGCCCCATAATATCCCTCTCGCTAGCGGCCTTGGCCGTGACAATATCCATCCTCTCCATCCACTCGGTGAGAGAAGGTGGTAAGGGAGGATAAGAAGGTTGGCTCGAGGATGACGACTCACCTTGTTGGAATTGCCAAGGTGGGGGTTGGTGGGTTTGAGGCGCGGTGTATTGAAGGGAGGAAGGAGTGTCCATTCTACGATCTCTTGTATATAAACGTGGAATATTAGGAGGAGGTTGGTCGGTGGGTGGGTCTTCTTCAATATCAAGGAGGTAGAAATCCTTGTCCTTCTCAATTTTGATGGCGGTAACATTGGGAAGCCGGATAAAATTCTTGTAATTTATTTGCCAATACTCATGGCCGTCAAGGGGGTTCACTTTGAGCCACTCAAGCTTGGTGGTCAAGTAATGCTTGGTTAAGTAAGTGTCCCCAGGTATCCAATTCATGGTAGAAAGATCTACCGGGTGGTCCAAATTCCTAGCAATTCGGGTGATGATGCCACTCACATGTATTGGGACCTTTTGCCCCGGAGAACTAGAAATCTTTGACAAATGAATGGCAAGTTGGTGAGCCACATTTATTTTGAAAGCGGTGGGTTTTGTAAACAAGTAGGACCCCAAAATTTCAAGTTCATTGGTCCGAAAAACCCACGGCTCATCCACCGCAAGAATGGTGCATCCCATACATCTATGCCAAACCCGAATGACGGGGTTGTGGCAAGCCATCGCGGGCCTTTTCACTCCAACTTTATCCTCTACGCCGGAAATTGCCTTCCACACTCGGGAATAATGAAAATCAGCGGGTGGGTTATGTTATGGGGCATTTTCCAACCCAAACATGTGAGCCAACCGACTCAATGTAATATTGTGCTCCCGGTTCATAAGGCGGAAACTAAGGGTAGCCACCAAATTTGTTTGCCGGTGTTTTGTAATCTTCAAACTACTCAAAAATTCCCAAGTGATACGGGGGTAAGTATATTCATGCATTGTAAATATTCCCCTCATGCCACACCCCGTAAAGAGAGCCTCCGTTTCCCTAGCTAACCCTAGGGCCGATAAGGATGGATGATGTAAGAACTTAGTGGGGGGTTAGGGGACGATTTTTGAATAGAATAAACTTACCCTTTTGAGTCGGGGTGGCGAATTCCACCGAAGGAAAATCCGGGTCGGGGTTTATATCATTAGCGGCGCGCTCAATAAACTCGGCTTGTGCCCTTGCAACATCCGCTCTTGTCCTTCGTCCAGCCATGGTGAAGATTGGAGGTGATTGGTGAAGGTTGATTGAAGTTTGATGGAGATTTGATCGAGTTAGGGTTAGAAAGGGGGAAAAGTAATGGAGGAATGAAGGAGGAAGAAAGAAGAAAGAATGAGGAAAATTGTGTGTCGTGCGGTTTTAATTTGGTCTGATGGGTGCGTTGTGCCGGTTGGTGAACCGGCAGCCGGTCTGCCGGCTGAGCACCCCTTCATTTTTTTTCAATTTTTGCGAAATTTTCCTCAAAAATTTTGACCTCGCTACCGGTGGACGGACCGGCTGCCGGTCCACCGGTAGAACACTCCTCTTAAAACGAATTCCCCTTTACGGTGTGTGTCTGCCGGTGGAGTCGCCGCCTACTGCGAGAACACCACTCCACTCAGAAAATCAACTCCTCAACATTTTGCTATGAGTGCTCTGCCGGTGAGCCGGCTGCCGGCCTACCGGCAGAGTACTCCTCTTCACCAAGTTTTCAATTTTTCTTCAAGTCTTCACGTGTGTCCAGCCGGTGGGCCGGCTGCCGGCCTGCCGGCAGAACACACTCCACAGCGTAAATTCTTCATTTTTCAACTTTCACAGGTGTGTCCTGCCGGTGAGCCGGCTGCCGGCCTACCGGCAGAACACAACATTCCTTCAATTTTTCAACAAATTAATTTGGCCTCGGTGCCGGGTTGGGTACCGGCTGCCGGCCTACCGGCAGGGCACTACACTCAGCTCTTTTTCACTTGTTTTCCTTCAACTCGCTCAATTTTTTTTAACTCGAAATTCGAGCATTTTCGTTGACCTCGGGATTCGCGTTTTCCACATCTACTCTGACGCATCATGTCGGGATTTCGGGTTAACGAAAATAATTCTTGTTTTCTTCAAATGTGACCCCCGTGACCAATCCAAAGTTTGACAAAGTATGGTTCCAAATCTCTCATTATCTACCTAATATGCATGCAATATACAAATGGTGGTTCTTGAGGAACTCCGCCAAACCAAATCACTTTCAAGAGTTTCAATTTGCCCTCTCCTCGGGGAGGGGTTCCCCGAGATAGAGCACTTCAATCGGACCTTTGTTATCACCATCATAGTAGCGCTTGATTCTTTGACCATTGACCCTAAAAGTTCCTCCTTCTTCACTCCAAAGCTCGAAAGCACCATAAGGAAATATTTTCATCACTTTAAAGGGTCCCGACCATCTTGATTTGAGCTTTTCCGGAAACACCTTGATCTTGGAGTTAAAAAGGAGAACAAGGTCCCCAACACTTATCTCTTTGTTCATGATTTTCCCATCATGCCATTTCTTCGTTTGGTCCTTGTAAATTTTGGAGCTCTCATAAGCCTCTAATCTCAATTCCTCAAGCTCATTCATTTGGAGAAAGCGCACTTCTCTGGCGGCATCAAAGTCAAAATTCATCTCCTTAAGAGCCCACCAAGCCTTGTGTTCTAGCTCAACCGGCAAATGACAAGCTTTCCCGTACACAAGCTTATATGGGGTGGTGCCAAGGGGTGTCTTGAAGGCGGTTCTCAATGCCCATAAGACATCCGGGAGCTTTTGTGACCAATCCTTTCGGCTCTTGTTTGTGACTTTCTCCAAAATGGCTTTAATTTGGCGGTTAGAAATCTCCACTTGCCCACTAGTTTGAGGGTGGTAGGCAAGGGCAGTTTTATGCCGCACTCCATGTGATTCAAGTAGAGCTTTGAAAGTACTTTTGCGAAAATGAGATCCGCCATCACTTATGACTACTCTTGGTGTTCCGAACCTTGGGAAAATCGTGCCTTTGAAAAGCTTCATCACAACCTTGCTATCATTGGTGGGCGCGGCTACCGCTTCAATCCATTTGGACACGTATTCCACCGCGACCAAGATGTATTCGTTTCCACAAGAGTTGGGAAAGGGTCCCATGAAGTCTATGCCCCAACAATAAAAAAGCTCAACCTCCAATATATTAGTCAAGGGCATTTCACTCCTCTTTCCAGTGTTCCCAACCCTTTGGCAAGCATCACAAGATTTAACCAAGTAGTGGATGTCTTTAAACATGGAGGGCCAATAAAATCCACCTTGGTGGATCTTGGCAATGGTCCTAGAGGTGGCCAAGTGTCCCCCATAAGCGGAATTGTGAACCCGGTCGACAATCTCCAAGCCCTCCTCTCTTGAAACACATCTCCGGAACATTCCATCCCCACACTTACGGAACAAGTGGGGATCATTCCAAAAGTATCTCCTAGCATCATTTCTCAACTTCCGCCTTTCTCTTTGTTCCATTTCATCCGGCAAGAAACCACTTACAATGTAGTTTGCAAGATCCGTAAACCAAGGGGTTTTGACGGTAACTTCCATGAATCCATCATCCCGTAACCACTCATTGATGGGTCCACTCTTGTCTTGTATCCCATGATCTTCAACGGTCAATCTTGATAGGTGGTCGGCTACAACATTTTCCGACCCGGCCTTATCCTTAATCTCTAAATCAAACTTTTGGAGAAGTAGGACCCACCTCAAGAGTCGGGGCTTTGCATCTTTCTTCACCATCAATTGTCTCAAGGCGGTGTGATCGGAGTAAACCACCACCTTAGACGCAACAAGGTATTGTCGGAATTTCTCCACGGCATGAACAATTGCCAACATTTCCTTTTCGGTTGTAGCATATCCACATTGTGTTTGGTCGAGAGTCTTGCTTGTGTAATAAATCACATGATGCTTCTTATCCACAACTTGCCCAAGTACCGCACCAACCGCGAAGTCCGAAGCATCACACATTATCTCAAAAGGAAGGTTCCAATCCGGAGACCGGATTATCGGTGCCGTGACCAATGCTCTCTTCAACCTATTAAAAGCTTCAAGACAAGAATCATCAAACACAAAGGGGGAATCCTTAAGGAGTAATGAGGTTAAGGGCTTTGCTATTTTTGAAAAATCCTTGATAAAACGCCGATAAAACCCGGCATGGCCTAGAAAACTTCTCACTCCCTTAACATTGGAAGGGGGTGACAAGTTCTCTATGACCACAACTTTGGCCCCATCGACCTCAATACCCCTACTTGAAACGATGTGACCGAGGACAACCCCTTCCTCCACCATGAAATGACACTTTTCCCAATTAAGGACGAGGTTATGCTCCTCACACCATTTCAACACACTAGCCAAGTTCTCAAGACCAAGCTCAAACGAGTCTCCATGGACACTAAAGTCGTCCATGAAGACTTCCATGCTTTTTTCAAGGAAATCAGAAAATATTGCCATCATGCACCTTTGGAAGGTGCCGGGCGCATTACAAAGCCCGAATGGCATTCTACGGTAAGCATAGACTCCTATTGGGCAAGTGAAGGTCGTCTTCTCTTGGTCATCCGGGTGGATGGGAATTTGGAAAAACCCGGAATAACCGTCTAAGAAGCAATAGTATGCATGGCCCGCGAGCCTTTCTAGCATTTGGTCAATGAAGGGAATTGGGAAGTGGTCTTTTAGGGTGGCGGCATTGAGCTTGTGGTAGTCAATACACATGCGCCACCCGGTCACGGGTCTAGTAGGTAGGGTAGTGCCATCCTCTTGTTCAACCATTTGAATCCCCCCTTTCTTTGGTACCACGTGGACCGGACTAACCCATTTGCTATCGGTAATTTGGTATATAATACCGGCCTCTAGGAGTTTCAACACTTCATTTTTCACCACCTCGGCCATCTTTGGGTTAATCCGCCTAAGACCGTCAACCTTGGGTTGACTCCCCTCTTCCAAAACTATTCTATGTATGCACAAACTCGGACTTAAGCCCATGATGTCGTCAATGCTATACCCAAGTGCCCCTCTATGAGTTTTCAAGATTTCCAAAAGCTTCTTTTCTTGGGACTCACTTAGGTTAGCATTAACGATCACCGGGTAGGCCTCTCCCTCATCAAGGAAAGCATACTTGAGTGAGGGAGGCAAGGGTTTGAGTTGTACCTTTGGAGGGAGAAAGCCCTCCACTTTCTTCAATACTTCCTCATCAACTTCATGATCCTCTTTCATTGCCTCATCATGCAAAGAGATTTGAAAAACCTATTCCATCTCCGCTTCTTCACGGGCTACTTCATGTACTACCTCATCTACCAACTCAATAGTGCTCAACCTTTCCATCATTGGTCCTTTCATCAAGTTCGGTAGGTTAAATTCGACGTTGTTGCCCTCGATTTGGAAGGTTAGCCGCCCATTTTTCACATCAATGAGAACTCCTCCGGTAGCCAAGAATGGCCTACCAAGGATGATGGGAGTGTGGCTATCCTCCGGAATATCGAGGACAACAAAGTCGGCAGGAATCAAAAGCATTCCAACTTTGACGGGTACGTCCTCAAGCACCCCCATAGGGTGCTTGACGGACCTATCCGCCAATTGGAGAGTCATTGAAGTGGGAGCAAGGTTTTGAATTTCGATTTTCTTGGCAACTTTCAAAGGAATAACACTTACACTTGCTCCCAAATCACAAAGAGCTCTAGATATGGGCACACCACCTACTACACATGGAATTGAAAAGCTCCCCGGGTCACCAAGCTTAGTGGGCATTTTATTAAGGATATGAGCACTACATGCCTCTTCCATAGCCACTATTTCTTGGCCACCCAAGACTCTTTTCTTTGTCAAAATATCTTTTAAAAATTTTGAGTAGGTTGGCATGTTCATTATCACCTCCGTAAAGGGTAGGGTAACCTCAAGTTTCTCAAGCATGTCACAAAACTTGGCATAATTAAGGTTTTCCCTACTCTTTATGGCTCTTGAAGGGTAAGGAATTTTAGGAACAAGTTGGGAATCGGAAGATACCTTTGGAGGAGTCGAATTCCTTGTTACCTTTTTAGATTGTTGCAAAGGTACTTCTTCAATAGCTTCCTCCTCATAAGGGAGGTCTTCAACATACCCATCAACATCCTTGTCCTCTTGAATTACCTTTCTAGACACATCTTCACAAGCCTTCTTCCCTTTCTTGTCTTCTCTAGCTTTACCCAATTGCTCAATGGGTGAGCTTTCCTCTTAATCATTTACTTCCAACTCATCCCTCTTGGGATCTTCATCCATTTCTACCACAAGGTCCTTGTAGAGGTCCTCAAGCTCCACACAACTCCTTAGCACTACCGCATGAGCATGGTGGCTATTTGAGGCATCCTTGGAGCTTTGTCCTTGAGCCAACAAACCACCGGGCGGCCGTTGAGGGTTGGCAATAGCATGAGAAGCCATCCCAGATTCTATTTCCCTCATATCCTTAAGGAAGGTAGCCCTCAAGTTTGCTTGTTCTTGTTGAGTAGCTTTAGCAAAATTAGCTATCTCTTGACTATGTTGAATTTGCATGTTCTTTATCATCTTCAAAAGCTCAACTTGAGAGAGCTCACCTTGAGGTTCTTGATAAGGTTGGTTGGCTATGGGTAAAGGGAACCCATAGTCATACCGAGCATTGGGACCTTGGTTGTTGTTTTGCCCCCCTTGGAAGTTTGCTCTAGGACCATTGTTGTTGAAGTTTGATCCTTGACCTTGTTCTTGAAACCCTTGAACATACCCTTGCCCAAATCCTTGGTTTGCTTGATTCACTTGATTCCCTTGGTAAAACCCTTGGTTGCCTTGATTTCCACCAAAATCTTGGTATCCTTGTGCTTGATTCCCATAATTTTGGTTTTGATTGTTGTTTTGCCATTGGTTTTGATTCCCGGGATTAGGTCTTGGGTTGGGGAATATTCCCCTTTGTTGAGCAAAACCGGGTGGGTTGGTTGGGGCTTGTGGTTGAAGGTGTTGTGGGTTTTGAACATTGGTGCTTTTGTAACTAAAGTTGGGGTGGTTCCTCAAACCGGGGTGGTAGAAATTGGTATTTGGATTGTAGACGTTCGGGTTGTTATAAGGTGGTCTTGTGGGTCATGAATTGTTGTTAAAGCCTTGAAAAGCGTTAACCTCTTGAACATTCTCTTCATAGACCCCATTGTAATTGTTGCCACACAAGTCATAAGTATAACCACTTCCTCCACAAAGTTCACAACTTGCGACTTGAGCCACTTCTTCCATGGGTGCCCCATATGAGGTTGCGGCTTGGTTCACTTGATTTCTTGAAAACTTCTCAAATTGTTTTGTGAGTAAGTCAAGCTTGGCATTTGTCTCGGAGTTGGAGGTGTTTTCCTTAGGAAACTTCCCATTCCTTCTTAGCATGTTTCCTCTAGAACCATAGTTTGCCTCCGAATCTACCATTTTCTTGATCAATGCCGTGCCCTCTTCATCACTCAAGTGATCAAATCCTCCCCCCGCGGAGGCATTTACCATCTCCTTAGTCCTTGGTAGCAAAGTTTGGAAGAATGTTTGAGTAATGTACCATTCCGGTATTCCATGGTGGGGGCAACTTGCTATCAAGTCTTGATAACGGTCCCAAGCTTCACCCAAAGACTCCCCATCCTCTTGTTGAAACGTATGAATCTAATTACGGAGCATCGCGGTCTTTGAGGAAGGGTAATACTTGGCCATGAATGCTTTAGCCAAAGCATCCCAAGTAGTGAAAGTATTCGGTGGGTGAATGTTCAACCATCGGTCCGCTTTGCTCATCAATGAAAACGGAAACAACATCATTCTCAAGGTGTCTTCGGACACCCCATTCTTCTTCATCATTGAAACTTTCCTTTTAAACTTCCGGAGATGAGCATGGGCATCCTCTTCAATATGCCCCCCGAACAAATCTTTCTCAATTAACCCGACTTGGGTGGGATGCATTTCAAAGTTGTTTGGGGCCAAGGTGCCAAAATTGATCGGGTTACATGAATCATTATGGTTAGGCCGGTTATGATCTCTAAGAGCCATTTGTGGTGGTGGATTTGGTACTTGATGTGGTGGTGTTTGAGGTGGGCTATTATAATTAGGGAAGTTATGAAAAGGGTTTTCTAGTAGAGTCTCAATTGTGTTGTTTGGTTGAAGTATGGTTGTGGTATCAAAATTTTGTGGGATGTGTGAATTTCGTTGCTCAAAGTTTGCTTGAGAGGAATTGTTCCTTACTCTCTCAAGAGTCCTTGTCCTCAAGGTCCTAAAAAGCCTCTCGGGGTCGGAGTTGAAGAGACGAGCTTGGTGATGGTTCCTTCTAGGCATACACTTGACAAATTGTAAGTCTCCTAGTGTTTTTACACACTAGGGAAAAGCAATAAACCACACACTCTACAAAGAACACACTCAACTACTAACACAAAGTAACAATTGAGAAAAGACTAAAGCAAAGACTCTAAGCAAATACTAAGCATAACCTAACGCCATCCCCGGCAACGGCGCCATTTGATAGTAAGAAATTTGTCGTGGATTCCCTCTATCAAAACAATTTATAAAAACCCAATTAAATGAAGTATTTAGTCGGGGTCGAACACGAAGACGGCGGGGGTTTCTACTAAGTCCAACTAAGAGTCAAGTCTAGTCAACAATGAAGGAAAGGGTTTCGATTTTAACTAATAGAGCAACTAAATAAACGATTGAATGAAGATGAATACGATTGATTAAGAGACTAGGGTCTTCGGGGTCACCTAAACGAATTAAGGGCGACGAGTCGATAAAACAATCTATGGTGAGGGTTCGTCCTAGAGGCGGTTACCAACTTTCGTTGAGCAACAACTAATTCAAAACATGCAACAAGACTACCCACAAATTTTCATTCAAAGGAAGAATTAAGCTATTAAGACAAAAAGAACCAAGCCTTCACTCATACAATTTGTCAAACACCTTGTATGCAATGCTAAGAAAGATAAATTCCTACACCAAAGATTCAAAACTTATCAACTAATCATACCCACTAATCCTATTTAGGCTCCCCCTAAACCCTAGAAGGGTAACTACTCACTCATGTTGGAATTAATCATGCTAATAAGAGGAGAAAAACAAACAACACAAAGGGAAAACATAGAGATGATTGTAGCGATTATAAGAGGCAAAAACAAAATGTAAACAAATGATTAACAAGTAAATAAGAGAGGAGATATACCCACACAAGTAAAGGTGATTGCTTGATTGAATAATAATAAGGAAAACCTTCAAAATCCCCCAATACAATCTTCAAAAACCAAGTGTAAACAATTGATTCTTACTAATACTAACTAATTTCACTAAGTAATTACTAATTATTAAGGAAAGATTAAAGCTTGATTAAGGAAAGATTACAAATATTTATGGTAAATTCTCAGATCTAGGGTTGTGTGTACAAAGGGTTTAAGGAGGGGGTATTTATAGGCTTGCCCAAGATTAAGAAGAAAACAAGAGAAAAGCCCAATTCGCCTGCTGCTGCGTTCTGCCGGTGGACCGGCTGCCGGCGCTCCTACCGGCAGGGCGGCCAAAACAACTCCAACTTTGGAAATTTAGCTGGCAAGTGTGTTCTGCGGTGAGCGGTAACCTCGCCTCTTGCGTAAAACTACCTTCGAGTCTTCAAATTCCCTTAATGTTGCGTCTTCTTGGTGGGCCACTCAGGTGCTTCAACCGGTAGCGAGGTCAAGCTTCTTTTCCTTTTCCAATTCAATTTAATTCAGGATCTTGTGTGTTCTACCGGTGGCTTGCCGGCTGCCGCGTAACACTATCTTCAGATTATTTCTTCATTTTCCTTGGCAAGGCTTGGGATGTGTTCTGCCGGTGGCTAGACCGGCTGCCGGTCTGCCGGTAGAACACAACATACAACATTTTTCACCTCTTCTTCATGTAAAGGCATTGGAATGCCCTTTCTTGCCCCGATTCCTCTATACTCGACTTGGTTCCTGCAAAAGGATACACAAAATAACAAGTACGGGGATCGGACACAAAATACAAGGAAAGGCATACAAAACCGACTCGATATGAGTCGGAATGCGTAAAAGAAGAGGGAAATTTAGGTGTAAATAAATCATATATCAGTGTGGTACAAGGTTGTTGGGCACACTTTGATTGCTAGGAAGGGAACAAACCACTTCGTCGAGCTTGATTTTACCTATCTTGAGTCAACCTTGAATGCTGATAGGAAGTTCACCACAAAGTACAATATTCTTCAACTTTTAATTGAGAGGTGGCTTAACATCGAACATGGCAAGGAAGGAGCGGCCTTTATAGTAAATGGGGGATTGGTAACTTGGTTGGCAAAATACTTCAACCGGGACTTCAACAAAGATGGTACTTATAAACCGGTTAAGGGAGGCCACCTCATTGATTTAGCCACTATGGTTCACAAATTCCATTAGGTCAAGAATGACACACTTGACAACAAATTCGGGTGGTTAACAAAAGATGCCAAGTCCTTCACTTTACTAAACAAAATTTGCCGACTCAATGTCCATAGGGAACACTACCTTCTCCCACTCTCCGAGGAAGCCGATTACATAATACAACACCAAAGAGAGGACATTGTCGAGCCCTCCTCCTCTATTATCACTCCACCCTACCCATTCACCTACCATGAGTTTCGACCCGAAAATGTTACGGCGGGGAATGATTACTTGACTCTTTTGATGCAACAAATGCACAAGCAAGCCCATGAGGATCGAGTTGATTCATATAGAGCACAATATCCGCCTCTCTTACATCTAGCTAGGCAAGGACTTCTTGACCCATCTTGTCCTTTGCCTAGTTGGGCGGATAGGGAAGTTTTCTTTCCTAGTGTTTCAAGGGGTGTTAGCTTGGGTGAAGAGGAGGTTGTTGTTGAGAGTGGTGGAAAAGAAGATGAAGGAAATGAAGAGAATGAAGAAGATGAAGAAGAAGAAGAAGAAGAAGAAGAAGAGGGAAGTGGGGAAGAAGAAGAAAGCTCAAGTGAAAGTGGTGAAGCCTCCGGGTCTATGGAGGTAGATGTGATGACGATGCTAGTGAGGAAGTCGGAGATGATGATGGAGATGGGAGTGACACCTACACCTCCTTTAGCTTTGCTCATTTCTCTTGTTTCCATATATTTCTATTCTTGATCATGAGTATTTTCATTTTTCCCACCATGAAAAATCCAAAATAACAATTCTAGTTTCAATCATATCACTCTTATGCATGAACTTTCCCAATTTTTAACATTAGAAATAGTGTCTATTTTGGTTTGGGGAAGTTCAAGCATATGCATTGGGAGTTAATTTAAATTATGCTCTCTAACCAAACAAAAATTCATGCATCATATAGCATAGCTTAGTTTGCATTCACTTTTGTATATATATCATATAGTTTGCATTTAGCTTAGGAATCATGCATTTTTATATAGCTTGCATGATTTCCTATCGTATTGGCCATTGACGACAATGCCTATACTAGTGTGTGGATGGGGAATTCTAACATGACTTTCTAAACAAAAATGCTAAAAATTGATTTTTTTTGAAAAACCCAAAAACATGTTCATTTCCTTCATAGTATAGTCTTGTATATATTGTGCTTTTATATATTATGTTTGTTCATCCTTTTTCACATTGATCGAATACGCCACATCCGAGACATGAGGATATTGAAGACCGCATGGTATGATCTTTCCAATCTCCTTTTTCCTCTTTATGTTAATGACTATGTGGCTTTATTTTGATTGATGCGGTACAAACAATGTGATTATAGGATTGCATTCAGATTATATGGCATACTAGTTGGTAGAAGCATATGCATTTGGATGTATAAATGTTAGTTGCATCATGGCATATAGTTGCATTTAGGAAAAATTTTGTGAAAGCATCTATTTGGGAATTTTGACAAGTGTATATAAGGCCCTTGTAGATACTTTTTCTTCTTAAGACTTTGCTTGTTAGAATACTTGTAAAATACCCTAGGATGTGTCATGCTAGTATCCTTTGACCCATGGATTAAGGCCTAGTCAAGAGTACCTTGTGGTGTGATAACTCCTTGGCTACCGTTTATTACAAGGTGACCCTTGAAACCATGCAACCATCATCCATATTCTACCACATTTTGTCATCAAAGGGAATGGGCACAAAAATTGTTTAAAATTTGAGTTCAAGAATTGAAATGAAAAGTCAAGAAAGTTTGCAATTACATCAAAAGAAAAGAGGAGTAAAAAAAATGAAAACTCTTATGCTTCAAATATAAGCACCCTCACTACAAATGGGGTGACTTGGAAAATGTTTAAAAGAAAATGCAAGAAAAAGTTGAAAATTGTCAAGTGTTGAAAATGCCAAACATCAAAAGAAATGGCAAAAAGAAATGTTCTCAAAATGTCAAATGCCACAAATTGGGGGGAAAAACCAAAATGTCAAATGCCACAAATTGGGGGGAAAAACAACAACAAAAAGCAAACTCCCACATGAAACTCAAGTTCTATTGATCCCTTTTCCATCGTATCCACTTTTGTGCATGGTAGAGAGGGGACGACCCTTCTTCTTGTCTAGGTAAGAAGGGGAATTCCGCGATCCTCCAGTATTTCTAACACCATAGGGAGTCTACTCTTGACGAAATCATTTAACAATTGAGGACAAATGTACCCTAGCTTGACACAACTTGGAGGTGATTTATTGGTATCCTTCTCGGCTTAGTAGTTTGAGAAACCATATCTATAATGGAATGTGTACCCTTAGATTGCTTCCCCTTTAGATAATTTCCGCCACTTAGATGAGGAAAGTGGCTATTCATTTTTGTAGATGCATCCATTACTTGTTTTGTGTGCTTTAATGCTTGGATGTGTCGCCATTTTGGCAAGCCCCACCTTGCCTTGCAAGAAGGCGTCGAACCTCATGGTTGTCTTATTGTGAGTTCAAGGGGCGGAGTGAGACCCGCTAATTGTCTCACATCGGCTATATTAGTAGGTTAGTTTGAATAAGGGTCCTAGTTTTTGTCACCTCTTTACTCGGGACGAGCAAAGGTTCAGTTTGGGGATGTTTGATGTGACTCATATTTGAGCATATTTAGTCCCCGAATTAGCCTCATTCCTATGCTTTATAGTGCATAATTGGGTCATTTACTATCTTTAGTTTCCCATTTTGCATATTCTTTGAGGTTTTGTTTGCTTGGTAGGAGAGGAGTGCAAACCTTGCATTTTCACGGCAAAATGGAGCTAAATTGATCGCATTCAATGACCAAGCATCAAAGGGAAGACGATACTAGAAGGCCTATGTAGATAATAAAGTAGATTGGGCAATGGTGAAAGGATCCTTGCATCCTCAACAAGATCCCCGCGGATTGTTGAGGAAAGAAGAGAAGAAAAGTGTCTGACCCAGGATCCGAGCGTCTCCCTACCAAGCAATCCGAGCGTCCCGTGCTCAAGACGCTCGTCTTGAAACCTCACAATCCGAGCGTCTCCCTCAGTGATCCTCTTGGATCTTCTTACAGGAACCACCGCGCCAGCTTCCTAGACTCTCGGGACGAGCATATCTTTGTGGGACTAGAAAAACGGAGATGCGCATCTCCTTGGAGAAGAGCACTTCCTCAACTTTTCTTAAGGGTCATAATAGTCATTTAAGCCCTTAGTAACCCTAATCTTTGTACCTAATCTTTAGTATAAATACCCCTTTATACTACCTAGATTATCATCAAGTCTTAATCCAATCTTAATGTTATCTTAATGTTATCTAAATACTCTCTTAATCTTGTAATCAATTCTTAATTCAGTCTTAATACAAATCTCATTTCATAATCTTTCCTTAATTTCTCAATTGTTCATCATTTATTTTGGGGTAATTAAACGATTATTTGGGTTTATTGGGAGATTGACAACCTTCCATCAATCATCAAGTACTTCTATTATTCTTTGCATTAATATTTTGGAATCTCTATAGGTATAATTCTCTTAACCCTTGCTTTAATTATTGTTAATCATTTTCATTCATTCATCATGTTTTGCCTTGTTAATATGATTGACGACCTTGTTAGCATGTTAAACTTGATCATGAGTGAGTAGTTTCCTTAGCTAGGGTTAAAGGGTAATTAAGGGAAACCAACATGGGGATTGATTCATTCTTAATCTAATATATTTTCATAATTAATTTGCTTACTTGTTGTCATTCCAACTTATGCACATGTTATGTTTGATGAAATGCGAGCCTATGAATCCTTGAAATTTTTACCCATCACTTATCTTTTCAATGAGACTTGTAAGACATAAACCAACTCGAGTCTCATTAGACCATGCATAATGTTGAATAGGAAGGATTAAGTCGACTTATAGGTGTTGTACAATCTAATCGATTCGGCTCCGGGACCCAAACCTTCTTAGGGATTGTAAGATATACACTATCTCGATCCCATCATAACAATAAGTGCTTGCATATAACTGAGAACATGTTTGTATGATCAACTCCCATGAATCTCCTATGAACCCATGATATCCTAGCATTTTTAGTCATTTGTTTACATCTTTCCTTTTGTTGCTTGCTTCCTTCCCATTGCTTTTATTAGATTAGAATTATCAACCCATTGAAATTGTGACAACCCCAAGCACAACCATAATTAGATTGAATAATTTGAGAACTCCCCGTCCCATGGATCGACCTCGACTTAACTACTATCTAGTTGTTTGTTAAGAAATATAAATGTGTTTGATTGAGAGCCCCAACGACACTCTCCACCGGGTGAGTTGTCTAGTGTGAAGGATGTGTATGCTAGAGGCAGAAACGCGGAGAGACTTCTCAATATGTGTAACACCCCTTGTTAAACTTGTAACACCCCCATACTCCAAGTGCCTTACCAGGACCACTCAAGGCATGGAAGTGCTACCATCTCGGTTACCCGAGGCAATGATAATCATAAGACAATAACGAAACAACATTTAAATAGTAAATATCGTTTAAGTGATTACATGATCAAAACCAAAACTGATAAACTGAAATACAACATTCTCGGACGGTCATCGCCAAAACTATCAAAGCTATAAAACACCGTCTGACACAGCGGAAGACTTCTAACTGCCACGTGATGACTCATCCCAGCTATCCCATACGCGTCATATCGTACCTGCTCAATAACTGCTCACCACCCCGAATGGATCACCACAGTTTTTAAAACATTTAAACGGGGTCAGTACTAATCACACAGTTTATATATATCAACAATACGATAAACAGATATCTCACACCGTCACACACACAATCACACCAGTCCCATTAATCTCAATCACCGACTGTCCACTGGACCAGCCCTGCCAGTGGAGGACCGCAGCCGAACCCACCAAATCCCCGCTCCTCATATTGAGCGATAACCCTGTCCATTAATGTGCACATCCCCTCCCGTGGCGGGTTCCACGGAGGGCGAAACTAGGGCGTGAAGCCACTCCCGCAAGTGACTCCACTCAGCCGAGAATGCATCTCGAGAACCAGAGATAAACAATCACAATCACAGCCGTTACAATACAATTACGATATTAAACAATCAATCTCAACACATCAACAATCATCTCATTATGGGACTAATACTGAGTAGGAAATCCTACCTGGAACAGCAACACAATCAGACGGTCTCAACATTTGTATCAAAATTCCTCTTCTACGAATCCTCCTCCTAACATATAATCACATAATCACTAATTACACAAAATTACCACAAACCCCAATTCCCAAAATTAGGGTTTAACGAAACTTAATTAAATATAACAAATTCGATACATAGATCTTACCCTCGACGCAAGGATCACAAAGATGTAAAGAACGATGAAATCCGACCTCTCAAGCTCCGGGATTTGTCAATAATGTGATTGATGCGAAGAACGTAGTTTGTTTTCTCTTTGAACGTAATTAGGTTTGATAAAATGTATTAAGGAAGTGACGGAGTCGTTTATATATTCAATCGCATTATTAACAAAACCCGACAAA
Organism: Silene latifolia; assembly: GCF_048544455.1. Classification (NCBI taxonomy): domain Eukaryota; kingdom Viridiplantae; phylum Streptophyta; class Magnoliopsida; order Caryophyllales; family Caryophyllaceae; genus Silene; species Silene latifolia. The sequence continues at coordinate 75,551,900 of NC_133528.1, forward strand.
TCATCACCCCGTAAACCGGCTACTCGATCGAGTGACTGAGGTACTCGATCGAGTTCCCCCCTACTCGATCGAGTGCCAAGGCTACTCGATCGAGTACCCAACAGGTCAGAAACTATTTTAAAACGCAACACACCCTTACTCGACAGAGTAAGGCCCACTCGATAGAGTACCCAAAGACTCATAAAACCGTAGTATTACAGTCTTCCCTCCTTAAAAAGAACTTCGTCCCCGAAGTTCAACCCATACATAAAACAAACATACTGACTCGATCAAGACACAACAACGCAACTAAGAACTCAAAACAAAACCCCAACCTATAAACATGAACTCTCAACACCAACTCCACCAACTATTCCCACCTCCACAACATGGCTCACGATATTGTATCAACTACATCATAGACTCTCCCGACACCAACTCCATACACTACCAACTACCGTCCACTAACGCTGCTAGCTCCGTTTCACTAACCTATTATCCACTAGAAAATCCACTATCAAGACACTCATAAACATCAAACGGAATGTTACATTCTACCATCCTTAAAAGGAACTTCGTCCTCGAAGTTTACTCACACTCATAACATCATCATCCAACTGCCAAGACTATCGAACTCATAATCATCATCATCCAACTGTCAACACTATCGAAATATTCTCACACTCTTAAACATCGAACTACTACCAGGACGGTCATGACCTTTAACAAAATCAACCACAACACGGATCAACCTTTTATTCGACATCAAGACTCAAACTTCCAAATATATTACCATATGCACACCCATCAAACTCTCTTTTATCGCATCCTACTCCTCTTAAGATAAATGTTACGTCCTCGTAACTCACTAATACTAAATCCTAGATATATCTTTTCATTATCTTCATCACCACCGCATGTCAAAGATAACCACCTATAATCTAAACACTCGCCATGCATATATCCAAGGCTCTCTTACTTAAACAACTCTCATACTTCACTTCACTCGTCACACCACCTAACCTATACCACCAAATCCTTAGCTTAACCCAAAACTTCACTTGTTCCCTATTACCGCAACATGACACACCTCTCTATTTAAACTATATAAACTCCTATCGTCAAAAGCATAACTCCCGATCCACACTTGTTACGTACACTCACACTAGATCCTCAAGTTCCTTTCTTTCATTACCGCAAGACTCATACATAACTTAACACGACACTAATTACTCAACACCCTACACTCACCGTCTCAACAAAGGATTATGAACCACCTGCATATATCAGATAATTACCACACATGTTCTACGAATCACTTGCCATGACTATGACTACCGATGCCTCATCTTAAAACAAGATCAAAATTACTGTAACAACTTCTCACAACTATGTCCCATCAACAGAATATCATTATATCATGATAACAACGAAAACATATACAACTCTCTTTCATATCATACTTTACCCTCATTCCAAAACTTAACTGATAAGAAACATTAATAAACAAAACAACTGTCTATCTGTACAAACTGAAACTCACAGGAAGCAACATCAAACAAAACAACAATCTATGTATGACTGGTATGTACTTTCGAAACTCGAATCATAATCATCCCGCCTACTCCACCACAACCGGTGACGGCATCACAACACCGCCACCAACAGCCACACCGCAGTGCGAAAATACCCGCATTACAACACTAAATATCGTGCCCGGATCACCACCCGAGGCACCACAACCACATCGATAGTCATCACAACTTACACAATCCCATAAGCACTGACTCAATATGACTTCTTGGACAAGAAAAACTTACTAAAATCCACTTTACTAAATCACAAAGCAACATACTATATGAATTAAACAGATAATAACCTCATGAATATCATCCTCTTACCATATCATAGATTTACATGTATCATGAATACATACAGGTATAACCAGTCATGCCAGATCAATCAAATTATTACCTTTTGAACCTCATTCCATTAGTATACCGCACCCAACATAAATTACAAAACAATCATATAACAACTTTATAATTATCACACCATACCACTTCTTATGAGGTCAGAACCTCACACAAACATTTACACATATCATAGACCCGTAATCACATCCACCTAGTCAATCCTGATCACGTAAGTTACCACCTGATAAAAGTTACCTCCCACTCGAGCTTAACTCGTATACTCCTCATAACATATTCTCCCATACGCATATCCATCACCCTCTGCCAAATGTAACCATACCATTAATACTCAACTACTAACAACCGCCTTATATAACCACAACTTATGCTCTCTCACAACTATACATATCAATCTGGTCTCTACAAAATCAACCTCTTTAGAATTGCTACCTTTCTAATATACCATCACCCGTAACCACGAGTCACAAACCATAACACTACCACTGCCCGGACATCAAACCTCTTACACTCATCTCTAAACATCACGATTTCTTTCCTATCTTTGGTTAACATCCCAAATAACGAACATCGAATCCATCAACAAAATTACCTCAACATTCTACCCAATACTATCCTTAATTGTGTCACCATCTAACTCTCCACCAAAATCTCATATCATGCAGATATTCTACTAACTTTTTACTCCCTTAATTCCTCGAAACTCATGATTAATCATGTTGTCCTGAAACTTCTGTATAACCATTGACTTACTTACTCTTGATAGTATCATACATCTCGACGATTCCTTACTTTTATGTTACATACCTCCGGTGAACATTTTTCTCAGCTTACTTTTATCCTTCTTTTCTCTTTATACTCAACAATACCATTTAATAGTTCAACTCCTTATTATTTCTACCTAACCCTTTAGTGCTCCAATTACCTTCTCATCGCTCCAAAACTCAAATCCCATTATTTTATATAGATATCATCTCACTCTTTCTTACCATGTATCTTCTCTTATTATGCTATCACTCACACTTGCCACTAATCTATCCATAAAATCAACGTTCACTGTTCAAACAATTGCATCTCCTTTGTCCTCTCTAAAAATCAGAATTCATTTCATACCGTTAATTGCCCAAGGAACTCACACAGTAGTTTCATCTCTTAATAAACCAAATCTCCCAAACTCACTCACTGTGTACAAATCTACCTCGCGACATGTCTCCATAAAGTTCAGTGTTTACCACTCTTCTCAACCCCTTTAAAACGAACTTTCACTACATATATCCATAACCCACACGACTCCTAACCATCTCCCTCCATAATTCTTTACACATCTCAAGCTGCCACTATCCACATCCTTACTTTCAATCTTTTTATTCTCGCGTTCCTTAACTCACATCACCCCTTGCCCATATTCACTTGTTTTTACGTTACTCAACACACAATCATATCACTCATCTCATCTCAGAAAACATGCTCTACGTCTCAATTAAGCCATAACGATCTTCCTTTTCTTTTTCCACTATCTATCGCAACCACATATAACTCATGTCCTCCCACCGAACTCATACTCACCATAGGTGTCACTCCTTACATCATAAGATTGGGTAACTTACGCATCAGGATCAACATACATATAAAACAATGCATAAAGAAGCAAAATAACACCTTTGAATTAAACATAATATGAAACGAAGTCAAAAGATAAGCATATGACCCAAAACAGGGGTCACTAGATCGAGTACAGGCCACTCGATCGAGTAAGGGACTTGCTCGATCGAGTAGGTGAAGGTCAGAAGCACGTAAAACAAATCACCAGTGCTACTCGATCGAGTAACTGAGGTACTCGATCGAGTGCCCCCCTACTCGATCGAGTGCCAAGGCTACTCGATCGAGTACCCTACGCAATTCTCAAAGCATTGTCCGGGCCAGTAAAACAGTCATAACTCACTCGTTTCTTGGTCGATTTGGGCGTGTGACCTATCTTTAGAATCGTAAAAGGACAAGCTATCACCTCCAATTAGAATCACATCAAAATCATTTATGCATCTCAAGTTATAACAGTTTAAAGACAACTTTGTTGTAATCAGACGACATAACTATTTGATTTTTACTTCCAAACAACTTAGACAACAACCAAGCAAACAAAACCAATCCAAAACTCATAAAACCAGTATTCCTAATCATATGTTACTATGTTCAAAAACCAAGCAACAACATTCATCATGCACATAGATTATTTAACTTGTCAATCACGATTTACCCACATGCTTTTATTTTATAACTTCACGTACACAATAACATAATATACGACATAAAATCCCCTATTCACATGTTACTAACATTGCAACATTATAAAATCCATTACCCACATAAACATGTTCCACACATGAATTTCATATTTTTATGCAATTACTTACTTAATCTCTTCCAACCAATTCATCCATTACAGCTACTTACTTCTTACCACATATACACATGAACAATAGTGGACAAGTACATAAACTTATCATACAACTTTATGCAAACAAAATATACGTATACGACACAACATTCCTATTCACATGTTATTATTATGCCACATTATGAATCATCCATCCTGCAACATTATCATTCATCACATATCATCACATATGAACTACTTCCTTTTTCTACCACATCGTTCATCATTCTCATATACTTTTCCTACAATTCAAAACAACATTGTAAACCAACTATCATGCTTTCAATCAATAGCTTGCGAAATCACATCATCACCATCTTTTCTACACATTCCCCATTCTCCACATACATACATCCACTGATTCATGCCACACATCACCATATAGGTACACAATTCACAAGATAAACACATAGTGATCCCGACTCATATCGCATGGTGACCGGTTCAAAATTGTAGGGCGAGTTCGCGACTTTAGGACGTCTCCCAAGTCTTTGCATTAGCTCCTACAACCTTTACCCCGGGTTCATTTTAATTGACTCCCTATATTCATTAAATTCATTGGTTACAGGTTTCAGGATCGTCGCTCTGATACCATTTGTAACACCCCCATACTCCAAGTGCCTTACCAGGACCACTCAAGGCATGGAAGTGCTACCATCTCGGTTACCGGAGGCAATGATAATCATAAGACAATAATGAAACAACATTTAAATAGTAAATATCATTTAAGTGATTACATGATCAAAACCAAAACTGATAAACTGAAATACAACATTCTCAGACGGTCTACTGCCAAAACTATCAAAGCGATAAAACACCGTCTGACACAGCGGAAGACTTCTAACTGCCACGTGATGACTCATCCCAGCTATCCCATACGCGTCATATCGTACCTGCTCAATAACTGCTCACCACCCCCGAATGGATCACCACAGTTTTTAAAACATTTAAACGGGGTCAGTACTAATCACACAATTTATATATATCAACAATACGATAAACAGATATCTCACACCGTCACACACACAATCACACCAGTCCCATTAATCTCAATCACCGATCGTCCACCGGACCACCACGCCCGATGGGGACCGCAGCCGAACCCACCAAATCCCCGCTCCTCATATTGAGCGATAACCCTGTCCGTTAATGTGCACATCCCCTTCCGTGGCGGGTTCCACGGAGGGCGAAACTAGGGAGTGAAGCCACTCCCGCAAGTGACTCCACTCAGCCGAGAATGCATCTCGAGAACCAGAGACAAACAATCACAATCACAGCCGTCACAATACAATTACGATATTAAACAATCAATCTCAACACATCAACAATCATCTCATTATGGGACTAATACTGAGTAGGAAATCCTACCTGGAACAGCAACACAATCAGACGGTCTCAACAGCTGTATCAAAATTCCTCTTCTACGAATCCTCCTCCTAACATATAATCACATAATCACTAATTACACAAAACTACCACAAACCCCAATTCCCAAAATTAGGGTTTAACGAAACTTAATTAAATATAACAAATTCGATACATAGATCTTACCCTCGACGCAAGGATCACAAAGATGTAAAGAACGATGAAATCCGACCTCTCAAGCTCCGGGATTTGTCAATAATGTGATTGATGCGAAGAACGTAGTTTGTTTTCTCTTTGAACGTAATTAGGTTTGATAAAATGTATTAAGGAAGTGACGGAGTCGTTTATATATTCAATGGCATTATTAACAAAACCCGACAAATCATCACCCCGTAAACCGGCTACTCGATCGAGTGACTGAGGTACTCGATCGAGTTCCCCCCTACTCGATCGAGTGCCAAGGCTACTCGATCGAGTACCCAACAGGTCAGAAACTATTTTAAAACTCAATACACCCTTACTTGACAGAGTAAGGCCCACTCGATAGAGTACCCAAAGACTCATAAAACCATAGTATTACAAAACTGCTACAAATTAATTTGATTTAATTACAATTAAAACTACTTGTATACTTTTCCAAATATTAAGTTATGTTTATCTCAATTCCTTCTCAATTTAAATTTATTAACATACATTTTTACAAATGATTTCGTTCATTTTACTTATAATAAAAAAAAAACTCTTGAATAAAAATCCGATGACAATCGTTGGCTTATTCGATAATGTCCCTTTACACATCACCCCATATATCTACCTCACTCATTCTCTAGTGTCCCGCACATTTGGCCCAGTCAACCTTGCTTTCCTCTGTGTATAGTCTTATCATTACCACTATACACCTTCACATGCCTTACTTACTATACCTTCACATGTCTCTTTTTCCCTCCCGCTTAGAATCTTGTCATTTTCATTACACTTTTACCATATCTTTCACCATTTCATCACCATCATCATTTACCTTATAACTATCATCAATTCATCTTCGTATTGGTAATCAACATCACAACAATCACCCATTTAACACTTGTAATAAACTAGGACGAAATCAGAGTCGATACTGTTTCCGTAAAAAAAACTCTCCTTTTGCACGCTTGAGCACCACCACTGTCACTTACTTTCACCACTGGAGTACAGAGCCCAGAACACCACCTACGACACCATTCGACCACCAAACCTCAACCGTTACCTCTGTTATTACTCCTCTGTTTTCCACCTGTTTCGGAAACAGAAACAATGTCCTATCGCCTCTGTCACTACGATCCACCTTTAACATGCACATCACTCTCCACTCCAATGAACCATAAATTGATACCAATGCCGCAACCCTGACACTTACTCGTGCATCACCTCGGCATTCACCATCACCGGAGCGCCAAACTCGGGCCACCCGAACTCTAACCATCGCTTTATTCCATTAGGTGCCTCCTTGTCTTTCCCTATTTCGTTAATCGAGGCCGCTGACCTTCTTCACCGCCGTACTAGCCACCATTATCGTCGCCATTATCACCGTCAGAGCACCACCACTGTGAGCCTTCTCTTTCTCTTGTCGTTACTATTCGCTGCTCCCTTCTCATTTCGTTCTAATTATTTCGAACCACCGAGTCGCCAAAACGCCTCTTTGTTGTCGCCGTCACTTATTGTTGTCATCGTCGACCCCACATAGACCACTGTAAGTCGGTCTTCCTTGGTCTCTTTATCCTTTTTGTTCTTTTGTTTCCGTCCTTCTGATCTGCTTCTCCTTGTTCTGTTCTTCAACCGCTGCAGAGCAGCCGTCGAACCCACCGTTGCCGCCTTGACTGTTGTTTCTATCGCCGTCCTCGCTGCTTCTTATTGGTAGTCAGAGGGGTGAGTTTTGATTATGTAAAACCCAAATTGATTTAGGGGAAATGTATAACTGAGTTGCTTTATTATGATTAATGATATGGGTTTGGACAAACTTATTAACTTGGTCATACGTAATGCAAGGCTGCTTGATGAGATTCGGACTTGGACTTCTCTTGCTTTAATGACGGACTTAAGACGGACTTGTGACTTTATTAATAACGATTAATTATTGATAAATCGGATTAATAAGCACATCCACTTATTTCACTAACTTCGGTAAACCGATCTTCTTCTATCCCTCCTTAATTTTACAAAACTTGATATGCTAATGTTAATTAGTATGTTTAAATATGAATTCCGTAACTTGTTTGACTATTAAAATCCGATTAGAAATACTAGACTGCTAAATTATTGAAAATGGAATGAAATATACATATGCGCTAGTTAAATACTTAATTAGTTGGACTTGTATGTTAAAATTATATGATAACAATTGATTCATCGTTGCATTATTTTTCTCACCTACAAACATGATTAGGAAATATAATTAAATAATATCTTGATGGGCTACATTTATTTATGGTTGTGTGACGTTAACATGCTATCTCATGATGTTGCATTTACTTTATTAAGTAGTATGTAGTCATTTGAAATGTTAGCCTTTTAATGACTAAAGACAGACTGGCCGAATGGGATTATACCTTTCCTCTTTAGATTTACCTAAGCCTAGAAGGATAAGTTCGAATTCTATTAAAATGTTAAAGTATGATAAAAATTCTTTTAAAAGGTTTAAAAATCAAAAGCATTCAATAACATTTTAAACCCAAATTGTTTTACAAGATTTAAACATTTTCCAAATTTGCAAGATAGGTTATTTAATTAATAAGTCTGACTTGATTTACGTCTTTTATTAAATAAAAATATTACTTATATATATTGTAAGGTAAAAATATTTGAAATAACTTAGTGCTCTCAAATGATTTACATAAATTGTATATTATGTAACCATATTTTATTAAAAATAAGATTGAATAAACTCTTTAAAAACAAAGTATAAACTTAAGCTTATTATAGTAAAAATCTGAATACCTTTCCTCGAATAAATAATTTATGAATAAGAAATTCCAAATAAGATTTGCCAAATCCTAAAAATTTCGGTAGAGATAAATCAAGATGAATTTATGTGTGGTTACGTTTCCTATTCGAAAGCTTCTGACATTATGGGACATGCCCCTTAAATGGGACCGCTGAGTCCAGTATGTCAGTAAATGGTATCCTGGCTATGCCTCTTAAATGGGACCTCTGGCCATGGTATCTCTTCCGGTTTACTTGGGTATGCCCCTTGAATGGGACCTCTGAGCCAAGTGCCGGTGTATTGTCGTTATGGAGGTATGGTCTGCATATTGATGAATCATCGTCTCTATGAGACATGCTTAAGTCATTCGTGCTACATGTTGGGCGCTACATTGGTAAGGTTTAGGGATCGACGTGACGGGAGAATGCTTAGAGTGTAACACCCCCATACACCAATGTGCCTTACCAAGACCACCTAATGCATTGAAGTGCTACCATCTCGGTTACCCAGGGCAATGTATATCAAATAAACCATAAAGAAACGTACTTAATTAAGTAAACGAGTTTAAGTGAATACAATTCAAAAACCAAACTGTAAAATGAATACAAATGTTCCAAAACCAAACCAACTGAAAAGAAATCTAAGTTCATGACACAGAGGAAGACTCTAGTGACACGTGATGACTCCATCCCAGCTATCCCTCGCGCAAGCCAACTCATACCTGCTCAATAACTGCTCACCATCCCCGAATAGATCACCTTAGTTTTCAAAACATTTAAACGAGGTCAGTTACTGATTACATAAAACAAGATACACAAGATACAACACACAAAACTCCCAACTCCATTATATCTCCACACACCTGACTACACACTAAAGTGTGTAGTCTAGTGTGTAGTCTTGCCAGAATACCCATCGCAACAGATATTCCACGCTGCCAGTGGGGGACAGCAGCCGTACCCACCAAATCCCCGCTCATCTATTCCGAGCAAAAACCCAAGTTCCTTAATGTGCACATCTCCTCCTGTGGTGGGTTCCACAAAGGGCGAATCAAGGGCGTGAAGCCACTCCCGCAAGTGACTCCACTCAGCCGAGGACACGCCTCGCGAACCATAGATTAACAACACAACCAATATACAACAACAACACCAATACAAAACCGATACATTAAAGATCAACAATAATCACAACCATCACCAAACAACTATGTAATCAATAACCGAGTAGGGAAACCCTACCTGGAATAAGAAAATCACCAGATCGTCACAAATCAGCTATTCAATACTGCTCCTCTACGAAACCACCTCCTATAATCACATAACCATACAATCACTATCTAATACACATCATACTCCCAAAATCCCCCAAAATACCCAATTAGGGCTTTAAACAAAATCAATGAAAAGGTATAAAAACTATACAAGGATCTTACCTACAATACGACGAACTCAACGACGTAAAGAACACGACGATCCGAAAACTATAGCCCTTAGGATTTGGTAGCAATGTGAAGAAGAGAGCAACGTACTTGGTGAGTCTAAACTAATGCAAGCAATGAAGTAAAACAAATAATAAATTAAGAGATGTAAACAAATAACTAAAAGTGCTAGGATATCATAGGTTCATAGGGGATTTATGGGAGTTGATCATACAAACATGTTCTCAATTTATAAGCAAGCACTTATTGTTCTGATGGGATCAAGTTAGTGTATATCTTACAATCCCTAGGAAGATTTAGGTCCCGGAGCTGAATCGATTAGATTGTACAACACCTACAAGTCGACTTAGTCTCCTCCTATTGAACTTTATGCATGGTCTAATGAGGCTCGAGTTAGTTTATGTCTTATAAGCCTCATTGAAGAGATAGGTGATGGGTAAAAATGCAAGGATTCATAGGCTCGCATTTCATCAAACATAACATGTGCATAAGTTGAAATCACAACAAGTAAGCAAATAAATTATGCGAACATATTAGATTAAGCATGAATCATTCCCCATGTTTGTTTCCCCTAATTGCCCATTAATCCTAGCTAAAGAAACTACTAACTCATTATCAAGTTCAACATGCTAATAAGGTTGTCAATCATATTAACAAAGCAAGACATGATGAATAAATAAAAGTGATTAACAATAATTAAACAAGAGTAAAAGGGATTATACCTATGAGATGATCCAAATAATAAAGCAAAGAATAATAGAAGAAAACTTGATTGATTGATGAAGAGTTGTCAATTCTCCAATAATAACCCAATATTCTTCAATTAACCAATAATAAACTTGAACAATGATTTATGGAAAGATTAAAATATAATTTTGTGGAATGATTAAGATTAATCTATTCTAATGTACTCCTAATCTAATCTAAGGGAGATTGATTTGATCTAAGGAAACTTGGTCTAATCTAATAATACTTCTTGATGTCTCCTTGGACTCTCCTTTTGATTATTACAAATGGGGTATATATAGTAGTGCATCATTAGGTTAAGTAAGGATAGATTAGTAAATAACAATGCTAAGTTTTAAAATGAGGAAATGCAAGTCTTGCGAGGAGATGAGCATATCACGCTAGTGCCGCCACGATCCGCTCGGACCAGGAGAGGAGACGCTTGGATTGTGAGAGGAGGATCCGCTCGTTTTCTACACGGGACGCTCGGATCATGTGAGGAGGATCCACTCATTTCGTGGCTAAGCCGCTTGGATTATTACACAGTGTGCTCCTTGCTTCACGACCTTTAGTCTTTGCATACTCCTTATTCCTGCTTTGTCGTTGTTCTTGCCTCATCTTCATACTATTCCATCTAAGGTCGTCATCAATCTTCCAAATGTGCACGGGAGACGAGAATTCCGCCTCATTGTCCTCTTTCCTACAAGTCATACAAAATGCACTAGGAAAGCAAGGTAAAAAGGATTTGACTGATATAATGGCTATGAAATGTTATAATAGTATGCAAAATAGGTTCAATTAGGGGACTAAATGTTGGAGTGTCCCCGACAATAATGCAATCACAATTGTCGATCATGATGATCACATGTTTAAATCTTATTTTTAAGAATACGTAAGGGATGATTTATTTTATAGTCAACTGATCAACATTAATCGGTAACGATTGGCTTGCTAGATTTTGACGTTACTGTCGTGGGACAGTGGTGGTCAGTTGATCCCTTAAGGTCACACCTAAAGGATGATGCCCTAATCTGTAAAGTTGATTAATTGTATGACGATACAAGTTAATCAATTCCTTAAAATTGAACAATTCAATTTGTGAGAGAGAATATTGATATCTTATTGTAATGGGATTAAATAAGATTTATTTTAGTAACAAAATGCTTTATTACTAAAATTGTTTATTGTTTGAGAAACAATAGAGATAAGAATAAATGGTTAATTAAAATTACAGGAAGTTGTGAATTATAATTATATGACCCATTTTATTTATGTGATCAAGTATCACTAGTCAATTTGTTGTATGTAATTTAATTAATTTAGAGAATGATATTTATGTGATAAATATGCATTAAATTAATTAATAACATGTATCATACTACATGTGACATATTGTGTGACAAATGACAAATTGACAAAATAAAATGGTAGTCCTTTTTTATAAATATGGACCGAAATGAAGGTAGTAGTAGTGGATTGTGGTTGATTTATTTTATGAGATAAAATACTTGTAATCATACCTAGTCTAACTAGCTAGCATACCTACACATTTTGAGTAGAACAAAAGGAAAAACGGAAGGACCATATATTGGTCCTTAGACTCCCCAAAACAGGTACACCCTTCTAATTCCAAGGGGTACTTTTGTTTTTGTTCCCCAATTCATTCAACACATGCAAAGGTTATGCATTATTCTCTCTTCTCTTTAATCTTCATCTAAAATATGAGAAGATTCAATCAAAATTGTTCAATCAAATTACTAATATTATTAGTGTAATATATGAGTATTAGTAATCAATTTTAAGTTAAACTATTAAACAAATATCTAGCACATATTATTTAGTTGAGATAAGGGATAATCTTGGGTGCAATCAAGAGGAGTGGCTTCTATACTTGAAGTCTTTGGAGGATCATCCTAACATATGGAAAGCTCAAGAACAAGTGAGATAGGAGACTTCACTTGTGCCCAAAATATCCGATATATCAAATGTAAGGAACCGTTTTTCTCCTTACTCTTGTATTTGTTTTGCATGCATAAGATCCTTAATTAAATGACTAAAACTTTGAAACAAAATAAGTGATATTTAAAATATGATTTCCCATACTAATTGTACGCAAATAAGAGTCACATCAACAGCTACACCATTCTTGGAAATTACATGCCCTAGAAAGGCAACTTCCTCGAGCCAGAACTCACACTTAGACAACTTTGCATACAGCTGATTGTCACGCAAAGTATGTAACACCAACCTCAAGTGCTCCTCATGCTCCTCCTTAGTCTTGGAATAGACTAGGATATCATCTATGAACACCACCATAAACCGATCCAAAAACTGACTGAAGACCCGGTTCATCAAATCCATAAACACCGCTGGTGCATTACATAACCCAAACGGCATTACCACGTACTCATAGTGAACATACCTCGATGTAAAAGCTGTCTTTGGTATGTCCTTACCCCGAATCCTCACCTGCTGGTAACCTGATCTCAAATCAATCTTGGAAAGGACTCCTACCCCACTCAACTGGTCAAACAGATCATCTATCCTTGGCAAAGGATACTTGTTCTTCACTGTAACCCTGTTCAGCTCTCTGTAGTCGATGCACAACCTCAAACTCCCATCTTTCTTCTTTACAAACAGAACTGGTCCTCCCCACGATGATACTCTAGGTCTAATGTATCCCTTATCAATCAAATCATCCAGCTATTTCTTCAGCTCCTCCAACTCCTTAGGACCCATGCGGTACGGGTCCTTAGAGATGGGTCCCGTTCCTGGTTTCAGCTCCACACTGAAATCTATATCCCTCTTTGGTAGCACACCTGGTATCTCCTCCGGAAAAACATCTGGAAAATCTTCTACCACTGGTATCTGATCAGCTGTCGAACTCACCTTACTATGGTCTCTCACATGGCATAGAATCAAAGGACACCTCTTCCTCAAATAGGACTTCGTGTCACCGCTGCAATCACTTTGACTTTGGGTTTGACAACAAACCCACAATAAGACACACTAACTTCCTTAGGACCTCTCAAAGAGACTCTCTTTTGGTGACAATCTATTCTGGCCATGTACTTACCCAGCCAATCCATACCAACTATCATCTCAAAACAATCCATAGGAAGCTCTAACAAATCCACTGGAAGGTTAACTTGCCCAACTATCATAGATACACCCCTATACAACCTCCCACAATACACCGACTCATCTGACGTTATAAAAACCTCATCTTTACAGACTTAAACTGTCTCAAACTCAAAAGCTTAGCATGAGTCGACGATACAAAAGAGTGTGACGCCCCCGAATCAAACAAAACAAAGGTAAAAATACCATTAACAAGAAAGGTACCCGTGATCACGTGAGCATCATCCTCAGCAGCTTTCTTGTCCATCATGAATAACTTTCCACTGGTCTTTTGTCCACCTCCCTAGAATGTACTAGCAGAAGTAGATGGCTTGGCAGCTGACCACAAGTTGTTGTTAGCTGCCAGTTTCTGATAAGAGTTATCGCCATTGTGGTTAGATCAACCCTTGTTGTTATTCTGACCTTCTTGATTGTCCCATGACCCAGCCGGATTATTGCTAGCATAACTTTGAGACGGATCCTGAGAGAAACTCCCCTGTGATGGCCTCTGAAAACCCCTTCCCACAGCACTATTGCACTCATGTCTCTTGTGGCCCATACCGCCACGGTTGTAGCATGATAAACCCCAGCTGCTACTACCACCACCACGACCACACCCATAGGAAGCTCCACCACTAAAACCCGATCCCGATGAATAAGCCCTCGCTTGGTTATGGTTGCCCCTCTTGTAATTGGACTGACCACAACCCTCACTCTCAGCCTTCCTCTTCTCAAGACCTCTCTCCCTGTTCTCTTTGGCCATTTCGATCAATCTCTCAGCTCTCCCTTCTCGCTCATAAACTTCCTTAACATCTGTAAGGACCCCAACTGGTAGCTTCTCCATTATCTTGTAAGTCAAGCCCTTCTCAAACCTCAGTGCTAAGTTCTCCTGATTCAACACCATATCCTCTGCATACCTAGACTTTTCATTAAACTTATGATAGTACTTAGCCACCGTCATATCCGGAGTCATCTTGAAATCATCAAACTCCTCCCTCAGCTTACTACGAACATGCTCAGGCACAAACTCTCGGCGCATAGCTCTCTTAAACTCGCACCACGGCACAACTGACTTCCCCTGCCTCACATATAGATGTATGACACTCTCCCTTACCTTATCCCACCACTCTCCCATAGCATCTCTAAAGTAGAACACAATTTGTTCCAATTTGAAGTCCTCTGGACAGTGAACCACATTCAAGATATTCTCCATGTCCCTATGCCAATTGTCGAGCAAAATTGGCGCTCCGGTACCCATATACTCCTTTGGGTTGAAACAGGCTATGGTAGTGCTCATCTTAGCGAAGTCTACCCCAGCCTCTTTGTCCTTCCCAATCTTCTTTAAGGCCTCAGTAAGCGCCTCTTGATGCTCAAGAATCTTGGCAACTTAATCTACACTCATCAACTCAGCCCTAGCATACAAAGCGGATATCTTTGGTGGCATCTTTGAAATATATAAGAAAAGAGGTAAACATAAACACACATCCCACGACTCAACGCGTATATAACCTGTTAAAACCACACTCGACCGAGCAACTCAACCCACTCGATCGAGTTGCCCACTTACTCGATCGAGTACCTCAACTCCAGAACCTGACCAGAACGTATCACATAACCTACTCGATCGAGTTCCTGACTTACTCGATCAAGTACCCAAAAACAGCAGCGACTGCCCAAAAATCGACATATACCCCACTCGACCGATTTCAGCCCACTTGATCGAGCCCAACTTACTCGATCGAGTATCCCCCAATCGATCAAGTCATGCTGACTCGTTAGCTACCCGCATGCTCAACTTAACTACTTTTCACAATAACTATATATATATATATATATATATATATATATATATATATATATATATATATAAACACACAATAACGCAACATTCTATTCACATGTTTCTATAAAGCCACATTGTAAATTGATGTGACTCCTATTTACGCACATTTAGTCCCCTAACTAGCCTAGTTCCTATGCTTTCTAGTATGTATTAGGGTCGTTTCTTGCCTCTAGCCTCCTTCTATGTATATTTTATGAGGTTTGGTGTCCTTTGTATGAGAGGAGCACTAACCTTGCCTAAATGGAGTGAAGCGGAGCTAAATTGATAACATAAAACGATCAAGCACCGAAGGGGGAGCTAATACCAAAGGCCTAAGTAAATAAAGTAAGGAAAAGGACAATGATGAAGACCCCCAACGACCCCTCAAACAATCCCCACGGATCTTGAGGCCGTCAAAGAAGAGGAAACCGTGCTGACCCACAACCTGGGCGGTTCGAGCTCAAGTCGAGCATCTCAGTGATCAATCCGAGCGTCCCGAGCACAGGGCGAGCGTCCCCCCCTTCAGTTCAAACGTCCAAACAAAGGCAAGACATGGGGTTCCTCTTAGGACTTGCAAGTCTCTAATCCTCTTTCAAGGGGTTAACTCGTTATTTAAGCCCTTAGTTGACCTAATCCTTGCACTACTATATATACCCCTCTTGTAATTAGAGGATATTAAGCTTTCTTAGTTTAGATTAAGCTTTCATTAGGAGTAGATTAGAATAGATTAGCATTCAATCTTTCCACAAATTACACATTAATCTTTCCTTAATTATTGTTCAAGACTTATTATTGGGTAATTGAAGAGTATTGGGTTATTATTGGAGAATTGACAACTCTTCATCAATCAATCAAGTTCTCTTCTATTATTCATGGCTTTCCATTTGTTCATCTTAATATTGGTACAATTCCTTTACTCTTTACTTGTTTATTGTTTATTGTTTCACTCTTTCATCATGTTTATACTTGTTAAGATGATTGACACCATTGTTAACATGTTTTCCTTGATAATGAGTGAGTAGTTTCCTAACTAGGGATTAGTGGGGGATTAGGGGAGTTAATCATAGGAAATATTTATGCTTAATGAGATCATATGAATGCTTGCTTATTGTTTTCCAACTTATGCACATATCATGTTTGATGAAATGCTTGATTGACAACCTAGCATGTTTCTCTTATTCTTTCAACAAGACTTGTAAGACATAAACCAACTCAAGGCTTGTTAGACCATGCATATAGTTGATTAGGAAGAATTAAGTCGACTTGTAGTTGTTGTACAGTCTTGATCGACTCGGCTCCGGGACCCAAACTTTTCTAAGACTCATTTATGTTATATCACATTAATAGGGAAAACCAAGTCGACTTGTAGGTGTTGTACAGTCTTGAGCGACTCGACTCCGGGACCTAAATTTCCCCTAGAAATCGTAAGATGTACATTAAATTGATTCCAGCAATAATAATTGCTTGCATCTATCAAACTTGTTTGTTTAATCTCACCATGATTCTCCTATGATCCCATGATTCCCTAGTATTGTTTATCATTTGTTCACACCCTTGTTTTATTTCTTGTTTACCTTTCATTGCTTTTATTAGTTTAGAATCATCAACCCTACTAATTGTGATAAACCTAGTGCAACTACAATTAGATTGAACAATTTGAGTACCCCCGTCCTTTGGGTTCGACCCCGAATTGCTTGCTATGCTCGTAGTTGGGTATAAATGTGTTTGAGAGCGTACAACGACACGTTCATCAAAATGGCGCCGTTGCCGGGGACGGTGTTGTATATTTGAATCGTTTTTTTGTCTAGTTTTAGTTGTGCTTATTCTTCTTAAGTTTAATTTACTTGTTTTATTTCATATGCTCAACATGTCTACATTCACTTTTTGGCAATTTGATAACGAGTCATTTGATAAATATATTGCAAGATTTGAAGATTATATGACTTATGCTTGGCATCATGGTTTTACTCTTTCAAATTATGAAGCATGTTGTGGCATTTCACTTGAGTGGTGGTAGGATATGTGAGATAAGTTGTGAGGAATTTAGGGAATTTGTTGAGTTCATGACCACCCAATGTCTTAAGCAAACTATACATGACATCTTTGAGATTGCCAAGGAAGGTATGAAAGGGATAAAAACCACATTTCAAAAATTCATTAAGGAAAACTACGATAAAAATGAGATTTGTGAGAATGAGACACCTTCCTATAACCTTGAGCCAACCTACTATGTTCACAAATTTGCCCCTCCTTGTGAAGATGGAGTGCTCGAAGAAGAGAGTGATGATGAGGAGTACATTCTTGATTGTGAAACCAATGCTTAGATGCCGTCATCCTACTCTTCTTGTATAACAATGAACCAAACTTCCATGGAATTTAATGTTAATGGGCAAAGTGAGAGTGAGATGGATGAAAGCTTGAGTAAAACTCATCTTTTGAGGATGACATTTTAGAGGGAGACAATTGGGTTGAGCTTGGTGGGCCTTGTTACAACAACCCCTTTGATAATGGATCTTGTTGGGATGAGGAATATGAGGACATTTGGGAACCCCAAATAGACACCATTGAAGTCACCTTGGATGAGAGTGAGACTACTTGCCTTAAATGTGGTGATTTTGACTATTTGGAGGACGTGTTGAATGAAGTGCTAAGCAACTACCCATTTCATGTCCCTTCCATCCATTACATCTCGTATAATTTTTTTCATAATGTTCTTCACATGCTTGTTCGGTTGATTACTTGGGTATTTTTCAATTGCATAATCTTGAGTTGTTATCCATGCCTATTTATATCTCACTCCCAAGAATTTGACCGACTTCTACTTGCTTTGATTGCTAGTGATAATTTTCTATGAAATTGTTTATTGACAATCTTTGGTTTCATGGAGTTCCTCAATAACCATTAACTTGTATATATACATTTAGTGTAGATTTGCATTCATTTAATAAATGCATGAGAGATGAAAGGGAGGGATCTCATATTTTAATTGAGCTCTTTGAAGGAAATTAATGAAAATGAGAAGATAGCTGTAACACCCCCATACACTATGTGCCTTACCAGGACCACCCAATGCATGTGAATGCTACCATCTCGGTTATCCGAGGCAATGTATATCAAATAGACAATAATGAAACGTACTTTATTAAGTAAATTTAAAGCGATTCATGTCCAATACCAAAACTGTTAAAGAAAATACAACTGTTTCCCAAAAATGTCAAACCAACTAAAGTAAATAAATGTTTAACGACACAGCGGAAGACTTCTAGACATCTCGTGATGACTCAACCCAGCTATCCATGCGCGTCCATCTCATACCTGTTCAATAACTGCTCACCACCCCCGAATGGATCACCACAGTTTTTAAAACATTTAAACGGAGTCAGTTACTGATTACACAAAAATAATACAACAGAAACAATACAACAATCACCCAATCTCCATCATAACTCCACACACTTGACTACACACTAAAGTGTGTAGTCCTGCCAAAATACCCATCTCAACAAGTATTCCACACCGCCAGTGGGGGACCACAGTTGTTCCCACCTAAGCGTCGCTCATCTCATCTGAGCGATAACCCATGTTCCTAAATGTGCACATCCCTCTGTGGCGGGTTCCACAGAAGGCGAATCAAGGGCGTGAAGCAACTCCCGCAAGTGACTCCACTCAGCCGAGGGCGCACCTCGCGAACCACAGACAACCAATCATAACCAACCAAATTATACAACGACAATTACCAATTACCAATTCCAACATGATACAAATAACCAACAATGATCAACCATCGACAAAACTATGTAAATAATAACCGAGTAGGGAAACCCTACCTCGAATAAGCAATCACGAAGATCGTCACAATCAGCTAATCAAAACCGTTCTTCAACGAACTCACCTCCTATCAAACATACAATCATACAATCACCATCTAATAATCACAATACACCCAAAACCCCCAATTTACCTAATTAGGGTTTTAACCAAAATCAAAGAAACAATATAAAAACTATACTAGGATCTTACCAACAATATGACGGTCTCAACGGCGTAAAGAACACAACGATCCGACGACTCTAGCCCTTAGGATTTGATAGAAATGCGAGAGAATGATGCAACGTAGTTTTGTTTTCTTTTGTGAAGGTTTTAAAACAAAGTAGAAAGGTAAAAGAAACTGACGGAAATCTTTATATAACCTTTTGACGCATTACTGTCAAACCCGGAAAAACCCGTATAACTCGACTTACTCGATCGAGTGAGTCACTTACTCGATCGAGTGACACCTACTCGATCGAGTACCCCACTTACTCGATCGAGTACCCATCAGACAGTACACTATGTCGAAACCAAAACTTACTTACTCGACAGAGTAAGCCTTACCCGATAGAGTAACCAACAATACAGAAAACCGTAGTATTACAGTCTTCCCTCCTTAAAATGAACTTCATCCCCGAAGTTCAAACCCAACCTATAAAACATGAACTCCGAAGAGTAACTGATGTGACCATAATTAGCGCATATTTAGTCCCCGAATTAGCCTTGTTCCCATGCTTTTTAGTGCATATTTGGGTCATTTATTGTCTTTAGTTCTTTGTTTTGCATATTCTTTGAGGTTTTGTGTCCTTGGTAGGAAAGGAGTGCAAACCTTGCATTTTCATGGCAAAATGAGACTAAATTGATTGAATTCAATGACCAAGCATCAAGGAGAGACAAGATTAGAAGGCCTTTGTACATATTATAGTAGATGAGCAATGTTGAGGAAAGATCCTTGCATCCCCAAGGAAATCCCTAAGGATTTTACGAAGAAAAGGGAAGAAAAGAAGAAGAAACAAGACCGAGGAGCGATCCGTGCGGATTGTAATGAATCCGTCCGTCCTCCACCTCCACAATCCGGCCGTCTTCTCCTAAAGACGCCCGGGCAGCAAGCCTAGAAGACGCCCGGATTCCCTTGAAGACGCCCGGGCAGAGGCTGAGGAATCCACCTGTCCCGACACCAATCCGCCCGGATTCCAGTCCAGCACAAATCCGTTTCTTCAAGCTTCAAAGAAAGAAGCCCTTCCTTCGAAAAATACCGGCGTCTCCCTGCTCAAATCTCACAAGTGTAATTACTAGTTTAGCCCTTAGTTAACCCTAATGCATCCACCTAATTTCTACTATAAATACCCCACTTGTAAATAATCAAGGGGGATCCTTTTATCAAAGTTTTGGAGATTAGATCAAGTTTTTAGATTAGAAATTCCTCTTAGATTTAGATTAGGAGTAGATTAGAATAGATTACTCTTCAATCTTTCCACAAATTACACATTAATCTCTCCTTAATTATTGTTCAAGTTTATTATTCAAGTTTATTATTGGGTAATTGAAGATTATTGGGTTATTATTGGGAGATTGACAACCTTCCATCAATCAATCAAGTTTCTTCTATTATTCTTTGCTTTATTATTTGGATCATCTTAAGTTGGTATAATTCTTTTACCCTTTTACTCTTTATTATTTATTTCCTCATTCTCTTATCATGTTTTCACTTGTTGTAATGATTGACACCATTAATGACATGTTCTCCATGATAATGAGTGAGTAGTCTCTTAGCTAGGATTAGTGGGTAATTAGGGGAAACCAACATGGGATTGATTCATGCTTAATCTAATATGTTTTCATAATCAAATTGCTTGCTTGTTGTGATGTTGACTTTATGCACATGTTATGTTTGATGAAATGCTAAGCCTATGAATCCTTGCATTTACTACCATCACTTACCTTTTCAATGAGACTTGTAAGATATAAACCAACTCGAGTCTTGTTAGACCATGCATAGAAGTCAAATAAGAGGAAAGTAAGTCGACTTGTAGGTGTTATACAATCTAATCGATTCGGCTCCGGGACCCAACTCTTCCTATGAACCGTAAGACATAAACCAACTCGGTTCCTTTACAACATTAATTGCTTGCAACTTTGTGAACATGTTTGTATGATCAACACCATGAATCCCCTATGACCCCATTATATCCTAGCACTTTTGATCATTTGTTTACATCTTTCCTTTTATTGCTTGTTTTACTTTATTGCTTGCATTAGCCTAGGACACAACTACAAACCCCATCAATTGTGACACTAGCATAAAGTGAGATAGATAGACTTAGAACCCAAAGCACACCGTCCCATGGATCGACCTCGACTTACCGCTAACTAGTAGTTTGTTGAGTATTACAAATGTGTTTGATTGGATGTGACCCGACGACATAACCCACATCAAAATGGCGCCGTTGCCGGGGATGGTGCTATGTGATTAAGTTCTTACTTGTTTGTCTATTTTAATTGTGCTTTCACCTTGAGGAACTGTTAGAAATGTAGATCTATATATACTAACATATTATTATATGTTCTAATTTATTTGGTCATAAAATAAATTCTAGATCTTATGCATGCAAACTAAAATAAATAAGAAAAGAAATCATATTCTCACCATAATAATTTCGGTCATATTGGGCACCAACAAGATCTCCTTCTTGTTAGTTCTTGAGCTGTCCATTAATGGATGAACATACATGACCTCAAAATAGAAGCCCTCCAATTAGTTGCACCCAAAACTATCCCTTAATCCCACAAACTAATATGTACTAGATATTTATATTGTGGTTTACCTTAAAATTGATTACTAACACTCATATATTACATTAATAATTTTAGTAATCTTTATGAACAATTTCAATCAAAATCTCATGTTTTTTTTGATGAAAGAAAAGATGAACATGAGAGAGAGAGAGTAATGCATAAACCTTTTGCATGTGAATGAATAATAATAAGAGAAAAACTCTCAATATTGATGGTGGTGAAGAGGGTGGACGGTTTGGGTAGTAGTATAGAGCATCTTACTTTTTCTTTTTGTCTTCACAAGAAAAATAGATGTGTAAGATGTGTAAGACTAGTTGTAGGTAGGCATCATTATGTTTATTTTATCAAATAAAATAAAACAACCCAAACCCACTAACACACCCTCCATTTTCGGTCCATATACATAAAATGGACTACCATTTTATTTAGTCAATTTGTCATTTGTCACACAATATGTTACATGTATTATGATACATGTCATTAATTAATTTAATGCATATTTATCACATAAATATCATTTTATGAATTAATTAAGTTATACCCAATAAATTGACTAGTGATACTTGATCACATAAATAAAATGGGTCATGTAATTATAATTCACAATATCTTGTAATTATAATTAACCATTCATTCTTATCTCTATTGTTTCTCAAACAATAAACAATTTTAGTAACAAAACATTTTATTACTAAAATAAATCTTATTTAATCCCATTACAATAAGATATTAATATTCTCTCTCACAAATTGAATTGTTCAATTTTAAGGAATTAATTAATCTGTATCGGTATACAATTAATTAACCTTTTCAATTAAGGGAATCGTCCTTTAGGTGTGACCTCAAGGGATCAACTGATCACCACCGTCGCACGACAGTAATGTCAAACTCTAGCCAGCCAATCATTACCGATATGTGTGGACCAGTTGACTATATATATATATGTATCATCCCTTCCGTATTCTTGTAATGAGATTTAATAATGATATTTAAATCATGTGATCGCACTATTGTTGAGGACACATTTCCCAACAATCTCCCACTTGTCCTCGACAAGTGTGCGTCACCAATTCTCTTGTCCTATTACTATCTCCCACTCAATGCAAGGTGTCTTTCGGGTCGTACTTGCAAGTGATCATATCGAGAGTGGTTTCCTCGATCTGGAGAATAACTGATTGACCGGAATTTATCCACTATGGATATCTTCCGAGCGTGGCCACGCATTTCCAGTTCATTACTCCTCGAGTGGCCCTGAGATATTGTTTTAACCCTGACAAGGGGGTGGACAATTCCTATCGCACTTATTCCCTTCGACTAGCCACAGCCATCATAACCCAAAATATGCCCATTTGACCCCATTTACGAAGGTCGTAGTAACACAAATGAAAGTTAATCTGAAACTGTGCCATCTTAGGCGAATAGTCTTTAGTCAAAAGAATCGACTCATTAGAATACTATAGTAGCTCTCGCCACGACCAGGCTTTATAAATTTTCCAGAACTCTATAATCGGTCACTGCCCGACAAAGTGTTCCTAATGATCCGCCTATGTGATCGACTAGTCATCTCACATGACTCTATGGCACTTGAACTTGCCATCAATCGCATCACACTCTAGTCACTTCGAGACGTCACCTCATACAAGTGACTATGGGCGAATACCATGCTAATCCGTGTTCACTTTAACGGGGTTCAATGTTGTCTCTACAACCCGCTTGGATGTAACAAAGTATAAAAGAAGAGTTTTAGAGTAAAACTCGAACGACAAATGCGATTATCACATATCAATAGTCAATGCCTGATTACTATTTCATGTTCTATAATCTAATTTGATCTTGTATGTAGTTGTTCATTTCACTTTAATTGAAATGACATGACTCATCACGTTAAGCCTATGAAAAGGCTTTGGTTAGTAGGTTTTATCAACTTCTTGTACCTTACTCAACCTTACTACATACTCGTTTTCCTTTGTAATGTATACATTTGCATTACAAAACTTTCTGAGTACGTGTCGAGATCCAATCAAGACATAGGCCCTCTAGCCTAAGAATAGCTCCCACTGTTTTCACAGTGTGCGGGACTCATCCTCTTGCACATCTCATGATTGCAAGTGTACTCAATTTCCGTTGTAAATATTTCTCATTGTTCTTTATTTCCTAGAACGATTCTAGAAAATCTATTTCTTAAATAACACAACCCCAATGGTATCTTAACCATCCTAATGTGTTTTGATTATGGTTTTGTCGGAAACCATGCGCAATCTCAATTGTCAATTGTCACTTGTGTAACACCCTTACACAAAATTGCATCATAAACACTTTGCTTTTTTCTTCCTTAATGCTTCTGCAAGCACTTAAGGGTAGTCTTTATGGCTTACTTGGTAAAGATTACTTAAATTCGATTTTGAAACAATTCATCATACTCAAAGCATATGAATTGTTATACATCATTACTTATTTAATTGATCCGGCAGCGGAAGCAAATGGAATCAATCAAATATGTTCAATTTAATTGAACTAGTCATGAATCTTATCAACATAAGACTTCTAATTGACGCTAATATCATGTGGATTTATCTTCATAAATCCGGATATTAAAGATGTATTATAATACTCCAAGAGTCTTAAATCATTCTCGATGATCAATATGTCATTCACATATAAGACTAATTAAAATTCCGTAACTCCCACTAAACTTCATGTATAAACACAACTTCTCGACTTATCGAGAAATGTTTTATCACATGATCAAAAATGTTGATTCCAACTCATTGATGTCCTACTTAAGACCCTCTCTTAAGTTTCACATTATCTTAGGATTGCAAGAATCTTCAAAACTCAAGACATGTATTGAATACATTCCTTCTAATTGAAGAAGTGGGTTTTAGATTCACTCGCTATGTATTTCATAATAATGAAACACAATCCCTAAGAAGATCCAAATAGACTTAAGCATTTCAATTAGTGAAAAACCCTTTGCAACCAATCTTGCTATGAAATCTCTCTTTATTAGTGCAAAACCCTTTGTCACTAATCAAGCCCTTTTGTTTCGGATTTTCATTGCTCTAAGCCTTGTATTGAGTTGTGACTTAAACACTCTTATGTAAGTCATATGTTCATTACTTTCTAGAAGTAATCAACTTGAATCAAACAATTTCTTTTGTAAGTTATAAGCTCTTTACTTTCTTAAAAGTAGCATGAATTCATCATTTTTAACAAGTGACGAATTTAACCTCCTAGGTTTTGAAGAAACAATGTCTTACACAAAACGTCTCATGTAGCCAAGAAAGACCAGTTTCTTGCGACATAACACTCTCTGTGGCATTCTTTGTGGCTCTTAAATAATTTCTCCCACTCTGTCTTCTAGAAATAAACTTGTATTTTAGAAAGACAGCTTCTCGAGCCGCAAACCCGTCGTACTCGTGATAATTGAAAAGGGAAAAATGAGCATTTGTTTCTTTTGAAAACTTACAACCATGGTAACCTACCATTTCATATCTCATATGATTCGTTTTAGTGGAAAAATAATTTAGACAAAAATGATAAAATCCCCAAAAGGATCAAGTAACTCAAAGTAACTTGATTGAAGTCAAACCATATCGAATAGCGTTTGAATTCTTATCCTAACCATACATTATCCCATAATGCATGCTAAGAGAGATTAATTTGTGATACTATGTCACATTTCTTTTGGCTTATATCAAAGTCTTCACTTTGATAATCCCATCACGACTAAATCGTGATTCCTTGAACTCTTTGAAATTCTTCAAATATTTCTCTATTTACCTTATTAAGTGAACATATTAGCGTCAACTTAAATCGTTGGTAAAAGAAAATGATCAACCTATTTTGGATCGATGATTTACAATCTCGATCTCCTTTCCAACCAAAAGGCACGAGACATCTTGCTTTGAATACAAGATACGCATATACCATTAACAATCTAATGGTTTCAAGAGTACTCGATAACTCTTTGCGCTCATCATTCCAAAATTTAAGGTTTAATCTTGGGTTACCAATTTGAGTCTTACATCATCTTCCTGATATATCGTTCTAGTTTGGTTTAGAATATAATCACCTTGAGAATGGGCTAGCCATACATCAAATCGTGGTGTATAGGGTCACAAAAGTGAAACCTCTTTTGTATCTTTAACAAGTTTATATTCTTATTTAGAGTTTATGCACTTAATAGTCACAATTAAGTACAACTCCAAACCCGAAAACTAGATTTAGTACACAATGACTCTATCTCTCGACTTCATTTGATGCTAGTCGTCATAATATAATCATCTTATGTACCGAACACAATGATGAAAACCTCCACTGGTTTCTAATATTGACGAAGTATTTCTAGCAAGATTTATGTTAATCAAATAAACATTTAAAGAAGAAGATCCCATTAGATGTCCCACAACTAACTTGTTGATTCTTCAATAATTTTGGGTAGTTTCCTTTCTTGTGTCCAACATTTAAGACAATGGAAACTTTATTGGTCGGGATTGACAGGTTTAGCATCGTTATTCTCAATAACTTTACTTTTAACATTACCTTGTATCAATTCCATTTACTTCTTGAACCTCGTCCCATCTTAACGGTTTAAGAGAATGCTCCCACTCATTTCAATGAGTCTTTGCTTTGAGAAGCAAAATTGAATTCATGAAGATTACTCTTCATTTGTTCGTTTTAGTCTTAAAAACTTTCATTGAAGTGGTTGCGTTATTTTGGTCAATTTTGATTTCCAACAAATCTTGTTACCAAAATTAGAAACAATTCATTGTAAGTAGATGTGTTAGTCAAAAATCAAAAACCTGTTTGATAATAACTTTAATCTACTCTTTACAAGAGATCCTTAGCAATGGTTCATTTGAGGTTTTAGAAGAAAATTCAAATTTTGTCTTTAGATACGGTGTTTTAATGGAGTTTTGAATCGAAATGATATCGTATATGAATTGTGGTAAAGAAATAGAACAATACGTCAACGGAATAATGAAAACAAAACATTCATCGTTATAATAATAGTACTTGTAAACAAGTATAGCATTTACATAGTGACCTCTACCCAACTATGATAAATGATTCCAAGATCCAAATTCATATTAACTTGGGCACGGGGTAGCCGATGAAACCCTTATCAATATAACTCGGTGGATTAACTCTTTAATCGATTCTACTTTTAGAACTCTCGGTCGATAAAATTACTCTAATATTTATCTATAGCCCAAAACACATTCTACAAGGGCACGGGGTAGCCGATGAAACCCTTATCAAAAAAAAACTTTTGTTGAGTTCAATCCAAATTTCGAATAAATGTGTCCATGATCCAAACCCATATTAACTTGGGCACGGGGTAGCCGATGAAATCCTCATCAACATGAATTCGGTGGATAGACATTTATCACCCACTTCCCCTACGTAACAAGGTTTGTACCCCGGGGTAGCCGAGTGCACTCCCTCGCGAAATAGGTTTTCATGGTTTCTACTATTTGGTAAGGCTATGTCTCAATTGTTTATTTTAGCGAGAGGTCATGTCAATTTATTATCTATCATGTTTTAAGTGAACTAAAGCGGTGAACTACGATAATTTTAATTGACACGGTCGATAAACTCGATAAAAGAAGATGCATGTTTTAGTTATGGCGATTTAGCGATGCATGCGACATAAAATAAAATGCAAGCATAAAAAAAATAAAAATAAATCCTAGTATGGCCTTTCCTAAAATAGAAAAACTATTTAACTATTACATATTCGGAAACCAACTCCATTGGTCCCTTGAACTTCGGTTGTGACACGCATCTCGAGGTAACACAGTCTTTATGTATCGCCATTCTTGAAGAAATCCGTCTTTGGGAACTCCGGAATGAATAAAATTACATAATAAATTACATAATTTCCTATTATACATTTGTAACTAAAATAAAATAAAATCTATTAAATTACAAAACGGTGATACGAGATCACAATAAATTACAACCGAATCGATATTCCCATACATTTCGGGTAATATCAATTAAAACTAAGGCCATACTAAGTAAAAATTACATAATTCAAAATTACATAAAATAAAATTATGACAATCATAAAGAAAAATGCAGCATTATAATATGTATGAACATGCCCAATTTTATGCTAAATCGCCTTTAAATAGCCAATATCGTATATTACTCGGTTTTTACGGATTTGCGTGATTTCAACATTTTATAATCACAAAAATTACATAAATTCATATTTATGCATAGGTTAATTACCCTAACCTCTTAGGACTCAAAATTTAGTCTACACTAATAATTTGACCATAATTAACTCATATTTATAAAATTGTTCATTAATGGACTAAAAATTACAAAAATTAGCTATAAACTTCAAATAAATCACAAAATTTCAAATAAATTCAAAATTTGAAATTTAAACTCATGATCATTCTGGAAAAATACCATGACACTCATAATGTTCAAAACTTTAGGTCAAAAATTTCGAAATTTTTCCAGAAAAACAATGTTGCGGTTTATCGGTTTTAACTAAAATAATCATAAAAACATGTGAAAAATTATATTCATCAACTTTTCAATTTTAGATCTGAAAAAGATAATAAAATACAACATATGATGTTTTTCTTTAGTCAAAGAGTATGTTTTATTAATTTTTCACTAATAATGTCACTATTTATACTATTTTTCATCAAAAATCCATAAATCATGCACAAAGACTTCAATATAGCCCATTATTTTACACACATCTTGTAAAATTGCATGTGACAACATACTAAATTTCTATGACCAGATTCGAAATTTATCTCATATTAACCTATTTTTCACCTAAATCCGAATTTAATAATGAAAAATCCATTTTTCGAGCATAAAAACTCATAAAATTATGATAATTTCCAGATCATCTAAAAATAATATATGTGAAAACATATCCAAAAATCATTGGAAAATTCGAAGTTTAGCTAATTTTCGTCCAAAAATGGCATTTTTATCATAAAAATCACATTTTAATGCCAATATTATATAAAATGAACAATAAAAATCCATAAATTAACCAAAATATCCTAAATACATTTTAGGATCAGAAACTTTAACATGCAAAAATTAATTTCGTGATATATCATAATAACACAAATTTACAAGTTTTATTTGTTAATCGTATAACTCGGAAAAACTATAACCGATTTGCATGCAAACAACCTTGTGCTCATGATACCGCTTGTTAGAAATGTAGATCTATATATACTAACATATTCTTATATGTTCTAATTTATTTGGTCATAAAATAAATTCTAGATCTTATGCATGCAAACTAAAATAAATAAGAAAAGAAATCATATTCTCACCATAATAATTTCGGTCATATTGGACACCAACAAGATCTCCTTCTTGTTAGTTCTTGAGCTTTCCATTAATAGATGAACATACATGACCTCAAAATAGGAGCCCTCCAATTAGTTGCACCCAAAACTATCCCTTAATCCCACAAACTAATATGTACTAGATCTTTATATTGTGGTTTACCTTAAAATTGATTACTAACACTCATATATTACATTAATAATTTTAGTAATCTTTATGAACAATTTCAATCAAAATCTCATGTTTTTTTTTATGAAAGAAAAGATGAACATGAGAGAGAGAGAGTAATGCATAAACCTTTTGCATGTGAATGAATAATAATAAGAGAAAAACTCTCAATATTGATGGTGGTGAAGAGGGTGGACGGTTTGGGTAGTAGTATAGAGCATCTTACCTTTTCTTTTTGTCTTCACAAGAAAAATAGGTGTGTAAGATGTGTAAGACTAGTTGTAGGTAGGCATCATTATGTTTATTTTATCAAATAAAATAAAACAACCAAAACCCACTAACACACCCTCCATTTTCGGTCCATATACATAAAATGGACTACCATTTTATTTTGTCAATTTGTCATTTGTCACACAATATGTTACATGTATTATGATACATGTCATTAATTAGTTTAATGCATATTTATCACATAAATATCATTTTATGAATTAATTAAGTTATACCCAATAAATTGACTAGTGATACTTGATCACATAAATAAAATGGGTCATGTAATTATAATTCACAATATCTTGTAATTATAATTAACCATTCATTCTTATCTCTATTGTTTCTCAAACAATAAACAATTTTAGTAACAAAACATTTTATTACTAAAATAAATCTTATTTAATCCCATTACAATAAGATATTAATATTCTCTCTCACAAATTGAATTGTTCAATTTTAAGGAATTAATTAATCTGTATCGGTATACAATTAATTAACCTTTTCAATTAAGGGAATCGTCCTTTAGGTGTGACCTCAAGGGATCAACTGATCACCACCGTCGCACGACAGTAATGTCAAACTCTAGCCAGCCAATCATTACCGATATGTGTGGACCAGTTGACTATATATATATATATATATATATATATATATATATGTATCATCCCTTCCGTATTCTTGTAATGAGATTTAATAATGATATTTAAATCATGTGATCGCACTATTGTTGAGGACATATTTCCCAACAGGAACTTGTTCCTCAAGGATTGTTCTTACCGTTTTTGTGTAGTTTCCATGCTTGTAGTTGTTTCCTTGTCTTAGCTATGATGGCTCAAGACTTGACATATGGAGTATGTGGTGGATTCTTTGAGTATGACTATGGGTATGGAAAGTTTGAGGAGCAAGTCAACACAAACCTACCTTACTATTTGTACAATAAAAATCCTAACTACTACCCCAACTTTCCCCACCAAGATCACCACATCCAATACCCACAACAACCAACCACCCAAAACTCACTTTACAACCAATTCCAAATGCCACAATACAACCACTTTCACACTTACCCAAAACAAGAAAATGAACCCATTCAAAATGTGATTTTCCAAATGATGGGAGATCAACAAAACTTCTTCAAACAAATGTTAGAGGAGAGTCAAAAGAGGGATAATGTTCTTCTAGGCATTGTTGCCCAAGGTGAGGAATTGGAGATTCAAATTGCCCAATTGAAAGAATCCCAAGTAACCACTCCTTACCACCGTTCTTTGGACATTGAGCATGAATGCGAATTTGAAGTAGTAACTTTTGATATGGAAAATGAGAAATGGGAAGAGCCAATCTCCTTGAGCTCTTGTGACTATGAAAGTGTTGTGTTTGATGAGGAAGACATGAGGTTGAGTAAGCCAAGTACTCTTAACCTTTGTGAGTATGGGGGTGTGTCTTTTGAAGTGAATGTTGAGACATTGGAGAAAGAGTTGAATGTAGCCCCCATCTATGATTCGTATGAAGATAGCAACAATGATGATGAGCCTAATGGATGGACTCGTAATATCACCTTGCTTGAGGAGCCTATCCTTGAGACATTTGAGATACCCTATCATGAAGAAGAACGTCCTTCCCTTATTCTTCATGAAGACCACTTGACACCTACTGTTTTGACCGATTCTTACGCAGCCTGGAATCCGGCCAGGCATTCCAGGGTATTCCGGCCAGGGTAGATAATGGTGAGGTTAACTAGTATCATCCTATTATGATGGTATTGTGGTTATACCTTTGCAGGGTTGATTATAAAGTAAAAAGAGACATATTAAAAGTAAAGAATAATAAAAGAAGACATGACACAATGATTTATACGTGGAAAAACCCTTGAATGGGAAAAAACCACGGGCACCAAGCCAGGAGAGTATTTCACTATGTATTTTGCGTAATCTAAGAACAATGATGTAATTGCTAAATAATTGTAGTATTTGCTTAAGGTAAAGTAGATGAGAGTGGGATGAGATGTCCCTTGAATGAGCTTCATCCCTTCTTATTTATAGTGACCGTTGGAGAGAAACAACCCCTTCCTTAAGATGTGGTGGTTGTTGCTAGTTTGTAGGTAAGACTCCTTAAATATAGTTGACTTTTCCTTATTAGTTGCTTCTACTTTATGCTCATTCTTCTAGGGTTTTGATCTTCACATTATGCTTATAAAGATGTGGACTTAGTCTCCCTTGATTATAGGAACTACCCTTGACTTAGTTTATTTCAACATGTTAATTGCTTAGCACCCAATATTTGTAAATATCTTTTCCATATTATATGTTGGTCGTCCACTTCATCCCTGGATACCTCTCCTGGCCTGTATCAATGCCTGTCAGGCAAAACTGCTTTGTACGCAAGCCTGACTGTGTCTGTTGTACCCTGACAATGCCTGCTGTACTGCTATACTGTGCTGACTTATAATAATGCCTGACCTGAGTTGTATCCTGATCAGTATTTCCAGTATGATGCCCTGTCCGCCTGATATAGTCTTCTAGCCCGTCTCCTTGCCTGGTCCGCTATGTTAAACTCGCGTGAATGGTACTGCTGAGGCTGAATTCTAGCCTGACGGTAGTGTAAAATATCAGGCTCAGCAATTGCCCCTTATCTCCTTATTTATTTGTGGTTCAAGACAATAATGAGGAGATAACTTCATTCCAATCATAGACAAAGCTTGATCATGCAGTTGTACACATTCCTGACTTAATGTTTCTTCACTGCGCTGGGTCAGGCCATATATGAATAAATAACCGCTTTCTTACGTGTCTAAGGATTCTTTCTAACCTGCATACAGTTGGTAGGGCTTGTTTTTGCCCCACTTATATGATAGATAAAATTAGAGTAAAGTGCAGATCGACAATGTTAGTAACTTGATCAAGTGTATTTACCAAGTGTGTATGAATTAATATCCCTGCAATATTTTTTGTACTAGCATTTAGATAATCGTAAACAAAATTAGATTAGTCATGCGCTCTGTGTCCTGCACGTGAATGACAGCTCCTGATAGGTGGAAAATATAAAGAAAAACAGGAGAGTGAAATATGAAATATAGGAAAGAGTAAACATGGTGGTAATAATCAAGCAATCGCTGATATATTGTTTTTTGTAAGTGTATTGGAATCACTCATGAAGCTTTTGCCAAGTCAGGAAAGATATAGCTTTGATGATATATACCCCGACTTTCATTAGAAGCCTGACGATGAAGTTGAGGTGAATTTTCCTCCTTAAGAACATGATGATGAGTATAAGACAACCTTTGAACAATATGTTATGTAGGATGCCCCAATGCTGATGAAGATAAATAATGTTATAACTTTTCAGGACACCTTTTAAGTGAAGGCATTAGTTCTGGAACATTCCTGGAATCGTAAGCTGATGGAGGTTGATGTCCTTCATGAGAAAAGAAGAATTATGGTGCTCGGTCAGGCGAGAAACAATTTCTGACTGGTGATAGTATTTGATCCTGGCAGGAGGGACATCATTGGCAGAAATGTTTAACACTTTCTTGTGGTGTTTTTCCCAACATTTAGCCTTTTGTGCTTTTGCCCTAAGGGGGTAAGGGTTTATGAATATGAATCCTGTCTTTGGGACATTTATTATATTCTGTTGGTTTATGAATGTTGTTCTTTTCCTGGGGATGAATTTGTTTTTTATATCCTGTACGATTTATATCATGTATATTTCATAACCTGCAAAAAATTTTGAAAAATGGCTGCAAAGGTTATACCTGTTTTGTTTGTTTTTCGAGAGTTGTACTTTTGAAAGGATATTTGCCTGTCTGGAGGGCTTATGATCCTCAGCCTGACTGGAGGGCTTTGATTATGCATGTCTAGAGGGTTTTGTACGAGTTGTCAGGATCTTTCACCTTCGTCCCCGTATAAAAGGATTTTTGCCTGGCTGGAGGGCTTATTATCCTTAGCCTGACTGGAGGGCTTTGATTATGCCTATCTGGAGGGCTCGTGAATATAACTTTTTGTCTGGATCTGGCCATTTTGGATGTGTCTTTGGATCGCCGATTATTCGCCTGGATCGGCCGACTTTTTGCACCGGATCCGCCAGTTCTTTGTGTCATGGGTGGGGTTATTGCCTGTCTGGAGGGCTTATATCCCTTGCCTGTCTGGAGGGCTTATGACCCATTTATGACATACAATCCAGGAAAAGTTTTCCCAGGTTTGTATATTAAATTGAGCTCAATATTTTAAGGCCTATTTTTGCAACTGAAAGTTGGATATTAGTGGAGTGGCCCTCAATCGTAAAAATTTGTTTTAAGTAAGGTACAATATGCAAAACAAATATTGAAGATTCTACTTGTTAAAGAGAAAGACGAGAATATTGACGAGTATTTAGGCACATAATGAAAGGAATCATATAAGGCATTTATTCATATAATGGCAAGTATCATACATTTAGTTGCATATCAGGTCAGGCAGAAAATGGTAAGGTAAAGATTATACCTGGGCTGGGGGATATATTTTATATGTGAAATAGTTTTAAGTGTGCAATATTCCAAGCTCTGGGGATCATTTCGCCGTCCAGGGTTTGTAGCCTATAAGCACCCTGACCGACTATCGAGTCAATCAGGTAGGGACCTTCCCAGGTTGGGGCCAATTTGCCTGCGTTTTTCTCCTTTGTATTTTGAAAAACTTTTCTGAGAACAAGGTCTCCTACCCAGAATACTCTAGCTTTGACAGTCTTGTTGTAGCTTTTGGCTACTCTTTGCTGATAGGCTGCCATCCTAATGCTGGCTGCATCTCTTAGTTCTTCTGTTAAGTCCAGGCTATCCTCCATTAGAGGTATATTGCTCGTTATTGTATTCAGCCGCATCGGCTGATGGGATGTCGACCTCTCTTTGGGATTATCGCTTCACATCCATAGACCAAGGAGTAGGGGGTTTGGCCTGTGGATGTTTTAGGTGTGGTTCGGTCAACCCAAAGGACCAAGGGAAGTTCTTCAGCCCATCTTCCTTTCCTTATTTCTAGCTTCTTCTTTAGGCAACTGATTATTACTTTGTTGCTACATTCTGCCTAGCATTTTTTTTTGGATAGCCTGACATCCTGTTGATAGAGAAAAAAGGAGATAAGTAATCGTGTTAGATTATTGGAGCATGTTTGTGTCAAGCTTCACATTTTGTGTTGTAGTCCAGGCAATTGGCCCTCAGTGTTAGCCAATAATAGTCAGCCCAGAGCACTTTGCTGGCCAGGCTTCTTCCTCTTTGTGGTTGACACAACATCCATCATGTCTGTCCTGGAGATCTTGGTTAGTTTTGTGTGGTTCAAGACATCTAAAGTATGGTTCAGCCCTGAGCCCTGCTATGAGAGCTTTGTATCGAGCTTCATTGTTGACAATTTTGAATAAACAGCTTACAACATGTGCAATTATGTCCCCTTGTGGCGATTTTAGTACTAAACCTAATCATGTCCCCTGCATGTTGGTTGCCTCATATGTAAACATGGTTCATCCCTGACCGGAGGTCTAGGCGTCTAATTGGTTTAATGTTTGATTCTAGGTTAGGACTGATATCAGCCACAAAGTTTGCTAGGGCATTGGATTTGATTATTATCATGGGTTAAAGGTGATATCATATGTGCTTAGCTGGACAGACTACTTGGTCATCTTACTGCCTGACAGTGCAGACTTCCTCACGATAGGTTTAATGGGGAGGTTAGTTCTGACTATAATAGGGCGACATTTATAGTAGGGACGAAGTTTAGTACATGAAATAATTATATCTAAAACATATTTGTCAAGAAAGTCATACCTCATGTCCGCATCTAGTAGACTTTTACTTATGAATAGGGTGGGTGTGTTGCCGATCATTATCTTTCCCGACCAGGACTCTATCGACGGTTGTTTGATCACAAGAATGTGTAAACCGATAGTGGTTGCCTTTTGCACTGGCCAGGCCGATGTGAGAGGAGTAGAAAGATAGTTTATAATGTCATCTCATGAACAGGAGTCCACACGAATAATTGTGTTTTCCTTTCAGGGAGGTTATAGAAAGCTTTGTATGTTTCCGAGGGCCTCGATAAGAATTTGTCCAGGGCTGTAACTTTTCCTGCCAGGCGAGAGCTTTTTGATGCCCCTGACTGACTTTGGTGATTGGAGCTCCAGTTTGCTTTAATCTGTTCAGGACAGGCTTCTATGCCTTTTTTGGTTTCCTTGTAACTTATAAACTTACCACATGGCACACAGTGTTTTGTATTTGATAGGACTGAAATTATATCATATCTTCCAAAATAGTCACAAGTAGTTTCTCAATGATTCACATAAATTATTCAATTACAACCATGTTGACTAGCTGGTCAGGATAGATTGTGTCTTTAATTTTCCAGGCATTATCAACCATTAAAGGTAACAATTCTATTGGTTCAAAGTTTTTAGTTTTATGCTACACAAGTTTGAAACATAATAAGGAAAAGTTAATGAGTAATAATGTGAGAATTCATTAAGGTAGTGTGATGATATATCTAAGCATATCGGGACTGATTGGTCAGGCCAGGCCAATTTATCTTTCCAAAACAGTCAGGCCAGGCAGATTTTCTATCCAAAATCAGTCATGTCAGGCTGATTTCCTATCCAAAAATAGTCAGGTCAGGCTTGACTAACACTAGTGTATCAGGATAGATTAAGAATATCATATGTAAGATGGTTATTGTTTTTTAAAAAAAAAATATTTGATCCTTAGTTGACATATATATTTAAATGTTATATAAAGGATAAGGACTTATCTATGTAGAAATATTTGAACACCTATGTTGGGCCAGGATAAATTATATTCTTACCAGACTTTGTGCAGCTTGGAAACATTTGGCTGGGGCATTCTAGCCAGGCTAGCAGATGACGACCAGACATCAGCCATGATGGGGAATGAAGGACAGCCTATCATAGTAGGCCTGCACAATAATTCTTGGTAGAACTTTCTCCCCTGTATGAAATTTTGCTAGAACAACCCTTATGATTTGTTCCTGGGCTACTGCATTACATAGTGTTGGTAAGCATTCCCTGTCCTGATAAGATCGGGTCTGTCGTGCTTTGCATCTCATGTTGGTGACTTTTAAGCCTGTTTGGTCGGGGCTAAGTTGTCCACCAGGACTTGTATTTTGATGTTCAAGGCTTTGAATTTCCTAAGAACATAAAATTATTAGAATTAACAAAATCTAAAATTTAAATGTAGAAGTAAGATCAAAGTACCAAAATTTTAAGATATATTGTTTAGAATTTGCGAAACTTGTATTGGTTATGAGAAAGACTTATCTTTGAATTTCTTTAGAAAGAAATTTTCACTTGAACTCCGCATTCTCTTAAGCAATGTTATACTTGTTGTTATTGAAAGGGCTTCTAGCTTGTCTTGACAATATTTCTCTTGGATTCAACGTTTGTAGTGTAGAGATGAAAATTTTTGTATCGATCTTTCTTAAGGCTCTCAAAACTTGTTGTGGAGAAGAAAAGATATTGCGAATAATTTGTACGAATGATAAACTAGTTGCCCCACGGTGTGCGCCAATTGTATTGACCGATTCTTACGCAGCCTGGAATCCGGCCAGGCATTCCAGGGTATTCCGGCCAGGGTAGATAATGGTAAGGTTAACTAGTATCATCCTATTATGATGGTATTGTGGTTATACCTTTTCAGGGTTGATTATAAAGTAAAAAGAGACATATTAAAAGTAAAGAGTAATAAAAGAATACATGACACAATGATTTATACGTGGAAAAACCCTTGAATAGGAAAAAACCACGGGCACCAAGCCAGGAGAGTATTTCACTATGTATTTTGCGTAATCTAAGAACAATGATGTAATTGCTAAATAATTGTAGTATTTGCTTAAGGTAGAGTAGATGAGAGTGGGATGAGATGTCCCTTGAATGAGCTTCATCCCTTCTTATTTATAGTGACCATTGGAGAGAAACAACCCCTTCCTTAAGATGTGGTGGTTGTTGCTAGTTTGTAGGTAAGACTCCTTAAATATAGTTGACTTTTCCTTATTAGTTGCTGCTACCTTATGCTCATTATTCTAGGGTTTTGATCTTCACCTTATGCTTATAAAGATGTGGACTTAGTCTCCCTTGATTATAGGAACTACCCTTGACTTAGTTTATTTCAACATGTGCTTAATTGCTTAGCACCCAATATTTGTAAATATCTTTTCCATATTATATGTTGGTCGTCCACTTCATCCCTAGATACTTCTCCTGGCCTGTATCAATGTCTGTCAGGCAAAACTGCTTTGTACGCAAGCCTGACTGTGTCTGTTGTACCCTGACAATGCCTGCTGTACTGCTATACTGTGCTGACTTATAATAATGTCTGACCTGAGTTGTATCCTGATGAGTATTTCCAGTATGATGCCATGTCCGCCTGATATAGTCTTCTAGCCTGTCTCCTTGCCTGGACCGCTACGTTAAACTCCCCTGAATGGTACTGTTGAGGCTGAATTCTAGCCTGACGGTAGTGTAAAATATCAGGCTCAACACCTACCATGGAGCCAATGATTGTTGAAGAGGATATGGTGTACCTTCTTCAAAAGGTCAAGGCATCATACAAGAGCTACTTGGTGAAAAAGCTCAAAGAGAAAATTGCTCGTGAAGCCACTTGTGAAGATTCGGCGCTCACAATGACAACTTCTAAAGAACTCGATCATCAATGCCATGAAAATTATCCTTCCACCTTGGAAGGATTGAAAAATCAAAATGCTATCATCATCACCAAGATTGAAGAAGAAGTTGGTAAGTGGAAGTCTACGGATGAAAATGAACCACACTTCATGCCTAGTGTTGACAAGAATCATGGGCTTGTTCGTTGGAAGCATTGGGAAAGCTCTAATGCCAAGGACAAAGCAAGAAAAAGAACATTCTACAAGCTTCCATGGCCAAATTTCATATTCAAGTTGAGCAACCCATATTCATGCTTATTTGGAGCTTGTTCACAAGCTTTTGATCTCTTATTAAGAGCCTTGAGCTCTATGGATAAGAACTTCTACGATTTGAACTAGTTTGGTGGAGTCCTATCTCAAACCACCATTTGTAAGATATTTCTTGGACCCTTTACTTTGTATAATATTGTACATTATTGCATTTGTATTTAATTTCTTGCATGAGAGTGGTGAGAGAGAGAGAGTCATCTTACATTTTTAATGAGCAAATTTCAGGAAAAGATAAGGAGGAATGGAAAATCGGTGAAAGGGTATGTTATTGCAAGGAAAAGAAAGAAAAAGAAGAAAAGGGAGCTGAAGACGCCCGTCCCGAGGCCTGGACGCCCGTCCAGGATCCCCGTCAAAAAAATGGTTGGCGCTGTAGCAGAAGACGGGCGGATTCTTCACAAGACGCCCGTCCTGGAAAAAGACGTCCGTATTCTTCGCGGGACGCCCGTCCCGTATGTCATCTAAAAACAAGATCTTGCGCTGCACCAGAAGACGGGCGGATTCAACCCAAGACGCCCGTCCCGAGCGAGATGCACGGCCCGACTCAGAAGACGCCCGTCTTCTTCCTGCTCTTAACTTGGAAAACTCCCTGCATCAGAATCCGCCCGGATTCAACCCAAGATGCCCGTCTTCTATTCTCACAAGACGCCCGTCCCGAAGAGAATCCGCCCGGATTGTCCCATTTTTCTCGGATAAACCCGACAGGGCCCACCCTTATCCGCTCGGATTCCCCCTTTCTTCTATATAATCACCCCCTTTCTCCCTCATTTCTTCACCTTATCAAACCCAAAACACTCATCTCCATCCTCAAAACCAATACTATAACATGGCTCAACAAGGGTATGTTGACCCCAATGGTCCTAAGCCCTCTTGGGCACAACCGGAGCTCTTGTTCCCTAATCAAGGGAACCAAGCTTGGGATCGCAACGGCGGAGGGCATTCTAGCCAAGGTGGAGGGTACTCGGGTCAAGGGGGAGAATTTGACCAAGGAGGGTATTGGGGTCAAGCAAGCGGGTATGACCAAGCTGGGAGTTCTCATCGTTATGGCTATGATCAAGATGAGGATGACGAGTGAAAGAAGCCTACCTCACCACCTCCATTTGTATGATACTCCTCTCCCTCTCTCTCTTTTGTATATACAGTACATTTAGCTTGCATTTGTATTATATTTCATATTGCATTTACATTAGTTAGTTCATATAGTATAGTTGCATTATAATATATCTCACATGATCCATGTAGATAGTTGCATATAGACTATAACTCATGCATAATCACTAATGGCCAATCCTATTCTTTTCTACACTAGAAATAGTGTTTAAATCGGTTTGGGGAGGTTTGATCATAAGTGACCATAGTTTAAATCATGCATCATATAATATAGATTAGTTTGCATTCATTTGTTATATATGTCATATAGAATTGCATTTAGTTAGAGCATGTATTCATTCATATCATATCATTGCATTTGTACTTCAATTTCCATAAAATCAAAAAACCAAAAACATGTATTTCCTTTTTCCTACTCCTACATGTACATTGAGGACAATGTCCAAAATAAAGTGGGGGATGGGAATTTATATTCCAAAAAACATAAAAATTGAAAAATTTCGAAAAATCACAAAAATATGTCTTTTAATTTCATAAAAACAAAAACCATAAAAATTTGAAAAATTTGAAAAACCAAAAACAAGTTTATTTCTTTTGTAGTGTAGTCTTGTATATATTGTTTTGTATATATTGTGTTTGTTTTATCCTTGTTCACATTGATTGACTACGCCACATCCGAGACATGAGGATCATGAAGACCGCATGGTATGATCTTTCCAATCTCCTTTTTCCTCTTTATGTTAATGACTATGTGGCTTTATTTTGATTGATGCGGTATAACAATGTGAACTTAGGATTTGCATTTAGTTTATATGTTGTATTAGTTGGTAGAATCACTTGCATTAGGATGTATATAATAGTTGCATCATGGCATATAGTTGCATTTAGATGAAATATTTTGAAAAGTGCCTAATTGAGAACTTTGACAAGAGCCACTAACCCATTACAAATACTTTTTCAACTTAAGACTTTGCCTACTAGAATGGTTGTAAAACACCCTAGATTGTGTCATACTAGTGTCTTTCGACCCATGACCCAAAGCCTAGTCAAGGGTTTGCATGTGAGTCACCTATTCCAACCCCGTGATGCGATGTGGACTTGGTTAACTTGTCTAGGTGACCTTGATTGACCTTGTGGTAAGGCAACCCAAAAATACTTTCTATCAATAAGTTTGAAGTGCTCATTTCGAAAATTTTGTTATGTGGAAGTAATTTATTGCCAAGGAAACCTCAAATGTTATGAAATGTTGAAATATTGAGAAGTTTAGTTGTTTTGATGGAGGCGTACCACTTCGATGTGCTTTGAAGAGGGATCCATTGAATTGGGCCCCCACACGGTTGTGAATTCAACCGCCCAGAGACAGAGTGACTATCACTCCGAAAAGCTATTGTCTAGAGGTTAACCGGTTGCCTAATAAGCGATTGGCGAAAGCAAAGGACACTAGCCCGGAAGGGACAAACCCCATCTCTAATTTTTGAAATGTGAAAGTTGAATGAGGTCAATTTTTGAATACTAGTCATATCCACCCTTGTTTATAACGATTTGAGCATTTCATTCCCAAAAAGCCTTTTTGTCGAGCCACTTTGTCGAGCTTGGGACGATCCATGACCTTTACTTTTGTAGAGAATTCGAGACTTGTCATGTCATATGCTACTAGCATCATAGGGATCATCATTCCACCACCATCCGATCGCTCTTGACGAAAGCATTTGGAAATTGAGGACGAAAGTAGTCTAGTTTAACACCATTTGGAGGTGATTTAGTGCCATCCCCTTAGCCTTAGTAATTTGTTGAACTAGTATTTGTGGAGGATAATATGCTCTTAAATTTGTTCTCTTTTAGTTGCCTCCGCCACTTGATGAGGAAGTGGCTGTTCCTTTTGTAGATGCATCCATTATTTGATTTTGTGTGCTTAATGTTTGGATGTGTCGCCATTTTGGAAAGAGCCACCTTGCCTTGCAAGAAGGCATCCTTGTAATACTCCGTATTTATGAGTCTTGGGGTACTCTATCGAGTAGGCCTTACTCTGTCGAGT
The DNA here is from genome assembly GCF_048544455.1 of Silene latifolia. Lineage (NCBI taxonomy): Eukaryota > Viridiplantae > Streptophyta > Magnoliopsida > Caryophyllales > Caryophyllaceae > Silene > Silene latifolia. The sequence goes on from NC_133528.1 coordinate 75,594,155, forward strand.
AAGGGAGTTTTGCGAAATGGAATAGTTTCTGACCTGTTGGGTACTCGATCGAGTAACTACGATACTCGATCGAGTAGGGGGGTACTCGATCGAGTACCTGGGCTACTCGATCGAGTAGCCGGTTTCGGGGTTGTTTTTCTCGGTTTTGTTAATTATGCGATTAAGTATATAATCTTTTCGTCATTCATTCTAATTACTTTTCTAAAACCTAAATCACTGTGAGAAGAGAAACAAACTACGTTCATCACCTTAATCGCATTCTTAACAAATCCCGGAGCTTGGAAGGTCGGATTTCACTTGTCTTTACACCGTTGTAATCCTTGCGTCGAGGGTAAGACCTTTATACCGTTTTTATTGTATTTCGTCAAAGTTAGTTAAACCCTAATTTTGGGAATTGGGGGTTTTGTTGTGTTATGTGCATAGTAGTAATTATGTGCTTGTATCATTAGGAGGAGGATTCGTAGAGGAACCTTTTTGACTTCAAATTTGTGAGATCGTCGACAATTGTGCTTTCCGGTAGGGTTTCCCTACTCGTATTACTTACATATGGTGTGGTGTTGTCTTGTAATTAGTATAATTGGTTGATTCAGACGATGTAGTGATTGTATTGTGATTGTTTGTCTGTGGTTCTCGAGATGCGTTCTCGGCTGAGTGGAGTCACTTGCGGGAGTGGCTTCACGCCCTAGTTTCGCCCTTCGTGGAACCCGCCACGGAAGGGGATGTGCACATTAATGGGGGGGGGTTATCGCTCGGTATGATGAGCGGGGCTTAGGTGGGAACGGCTGCGGTCCCCCCGGGCGCGGCGGGTCCAGTGGACGATCGGAGACGGAGATGGAGTGGAGTGCTTGATCGTGTGTGATTGTTTGAGTTGTGTTAGTTCTTTGTATTGTTAATTATACCTCTTGTGTGAATAATCGACCCCGGTGAATGTTTTGAAAACTGCGGTGATCCATTCGGGGATGGTGAGCAGTTATTGAGCGGGTATGACATGAGTACTTTGGGATAGTGGGATTGCCACGATCGGATGATAGAAGTCTTCCATTTGTAGTTTAGCAGTTTTTATATACATTTCAGTTAGTTCAGTAGACGGCCGTTTTGAGAACATGTATTAGTATTTGGTTTGGTTTTTGGATTGTAACCTTTCGTTAAAGTATTACTATTTAAATATCGTTTCATTATTGTTTATTTGATTATCATTGCCTCGGTTAACCGAGATGGTAACGTCCTTATACCTGAGTGGTCCTGGTAAGGCACTTGGAGTATGGGGGTGTTACAAAATGGTATCAGAGCGCCGATCCTGAAACCTGTAACCAATGAACCTAATGAATATAGGGAGTCAATTAAAATGAACCCGGGGTAAAGGTTGTAGGAGCTAATGCAAAGGCTTGGGAGACGTCCTAAAGTCGCGACCTCGCCCTACAATTTTGAACCGGTCACAAGGGGGGAATATCTGTCGCGTCATATGTGTTGTTTGTTCGCTGGTGTGTTGATGTGATGAGGTGTGTTGTAAATGTTGGGTGTTTGATGTAGAAGTTGAGAATATGAATGAAATTGAAGAGATATATATATATATATATATATATATATATATAGAACTGTGTTGGAATGAGAAGCATGTTGAGTGATTACTATGTGGCATTAATAACATGATATAATTGTTTGTTAATCGCATGAACAGTTGAGTAACATAGTATGCATAATGAGGACATGATATCGTGTTTATAAGCTGTTTTACATGATAGAATATGTTATAACATGCGGGTAGCATATTCGAGTTAGCATGACTCGATCGAGTGGGACTGACTTGATCGGGTGGGTTTTTGACGTTTTTACGACCAGAATCGAGTTTTAGGGTACTCGATCGAGTAACTAGGGGTACTCGATCGAGTAGGGGGTCACTCGATCGAGTAGCTAGCCGGGCTACTCGGTCGAGTATGTTAGAGGTCAGAAGGTCTGTTTGTGTTCTGGAGTCGAGGTACTCGATCGAGTATGGGAGGCACTCGATCGAGTAGCCTCTTACTCGATCGAGTAGGTTGGGACACTCGATCGAGTAGCACCTGGGTAGCCTGTTTTCGTGTTTTGAGGTTTAGTACATGTGTTTATGTCTACCCTTTCTTATATATAGCTTCAAGATGCCGCCTAAGAGAAACGCTTACTATGCGAGAGCTGAGTCCATGAATACGGATGATATTGTTAAGATGTTGGAGCACCAGGATGCTCTTACGGAGGCCTTAAAGAAAGTGAATAAGGATAAGGAGGTTGATCACTCTAAGATCAGCCTTTACATAGCTAGGTTCAACCCAAAGGAGTACAAAGGGACCGGGGAACCAAACCTTCTTGACAACTGGCATCGTGAGATGGAGAATATACTAGACCTGGTTCACTGTCCTGATGAGATGAGGGTAGAGCAAGCTGCGTTCTATCTAAGAAAGGCAGCTGGTGAGTGGTGGGATAAGGTGAAAGTGAGTGCCAGAGAGATGTATGCTAACCAAGGCTTACATGCTATACCTTGGGATGAGTTCCGTAGGGCTATGAGAAAAGAGTTTGTGCCAGAGCATATGAGAAGCAAGCTGAGGGAGGAGTTCGACGGGTTCAAGATGACATCTGACATGTCTGTGGCTGAGTACTATAAGAAGTTTAACGAGAAGTCTAGGTATGCTGAGGACATGGGACTGAGTGATGAGAATCTGGCGCTGAGGTTTGAGAGGGGGTTGACCACTAGGATCATGGATAAGCTGCCTGTAGGAGTCCTTACCGACGTTAAGGACGCTTATGAGAGAGCTGGGAGGGCTGAGAGGTTAGTGGAGATGGCTAAGGAGAGGTCTGGTGTTGAGAAAAGAAAGGCTGAGAGTGAGGGTGGTGGCCAATCTAGTCATAAGAAAGGCAACCACAATCAAGCTAAGGGGTTTTCTGCTGGGTCAGGGTTTAGTGCTGGGGCTTCCTTCGGGCGTGGCCGTGGGGGTAGCAGTAACAGTTGGAGTATGACTTGCTTTGGCTGTGGCGGTGTCGGCCACAAGAGACATGAGTGCACGAGTGTACCTGGAGCTTTTCAGGGGACGGGTCGGGGAAGTTATTCTCAGGGACCGGCACAGAGTTATGCGAGCAACAGACCAAGTGGGTCATGGTCAAACCGGGGGAGCCAGAGCTATCAGAGTGGAGGTAACCGCAACGGCGGTAATTCTTATCAGAAACCAGCTACGAACAACAACAACAATCAGGGATCGGGTGCTAAGCCGGCCACATCAGCCAGTACTGTCCAGGGAGGTGGACAAAAGACCAGTGAAAAGCTGTTCATGATGGACAAGAAAGCAGCTGTGGAGGATGCACATGTTATCACTCGTACCTTTCTTGTTAACGGTATTCATACCTTTGTTTTGTTTGATTCAGGGGCTTCCCAGTCGTTTGTATCATCGAGTCATGTTAAAAAGTTGGGTTTGAGAGTTTACGAGTCTGTAAGTGAGAAAGTTTTTATACCTTCGGGAGAGTCTGTATCTTGTGGAAGGTTGTTTAGGGATGTGTCTATGATAGTTGGGCAAGTCGACCTACCTGTAGACTTGCTAGAGTTTCCTTTTAACGGTTTTGAGATGATAGTTGGGATGGATTGGCTGGGAAAGTATAAAGCTAAGATAGACTGTCATCAAAAGAAAGTGTCTTTGAGAGGGCCTAAGGGTGTTAGTGTGTCTTATCGTGGGTTTTTAGTCAAACCCAAAGTTAAGTTGATTGCAGCTATCACGTTGAAGTCTTATCTGAGGAAGGGATGTCCCTTGATTTTGTGCCATGTGAGAGATGACCGGATAGAGAGTCCGACAGTTGACGAGATACCAGTGGTGGGAGAGTTTGCCGATGTTTTTCCTGACGAGATTCTGGGGTTGCCACCGAAGAGGGAGATAGATTTCACCGTTGAGTTGAAACCGGGGACGGGGCCAATCTCTAAGGCACCGTACCGGATGGGTCCTAAAGAGATGGAGGAGCTCAGGAAGCAGTTAGATGATCTGATAGAGAAGGGATACATTAGACCTAGTGTATCGCCGTGGGGAGCACCAGTTCTGTTCGTGAAGAAGAAGGATGGGAGTTTGAGGTTATGCATAGAATACAGAGAGCTGAACAGAGTGACGGTGAAGAACAAGTATCCTTTGCCAAGGATAGATGACCCGTTTGATCAGTTGAGTGGTGCATCAGTCTTTTCCAAGATTGATTTGAGGTCGGGGTACCATCAGGTGAAGATTAGAGAGGTGGACATACCAAAGACAGCTTTCACGTCGAGGTATGGTCACTATGAGTATGTGGTAATGCCGTTTGGGTTATCTAATGCACCGGCCGTGTTTATGGATTTGATGAACAGAATCTTCAGACAGTTTTTGGACAAGTTCGTGGTGGTGTTCATCGATGACATCTTAGTCTACTCTAAGACTAAGGAAGAGCATGAGGAGCATCTGAGGATCATGTTGCAGACGTTGAGGGACCATGAGTTGTATGCTAAACTGTCCAAGTGTGAGTTCTGGTTAGAGAAAGTTTCTTTTCTGGGGCATGTGATCTCTAAGGAGGGAGTAGCTGTGGATCCGGCAAAGATTGAGGCAGTGACAAAGTGGGAAGCACCAAAGAATGTCGCTGAGATTAGGAGTTTCTTGGGTTTAGCTGGATACTACAGACGGTTCGTGAAATATTTCTCCAAGATAGCTAGACCTATGATGACTTTGATGAGGAAAGAGAACGGGTTCCGTTGGGATGAGAGTTGTGAGAAAGCGTTCCAGACATTAAAGGAGCGTTTGACCACAGCTCCTATCTTAGCATTGCCTGAAGGGATCGAGAACTTTGAGGTTTATACAAATGCCTCAAAGAATGGGTTGGGATGTGTGTTGATGCAGAACGGTAAGGTGATTGCCTATGCTTCTAGGCAATTGAAGCCGTATGAGGAGAACTACCCTACACATGATTTGGAGTTGGGTGCGGTGGTATTTGCTCTCAAGATTTGGAGACATTACCTTTATGGGGCGACCTTTAAGGTATTTTCTGATCACAAGAGTCTCAAGTACATCTTCACTCAAAAGGAGTTGAACATGAGACAGAGGAGGTGGATGGAGCTGATTGGCGATTATGACATGGATATTATCTACCATGAAGGGAAAGCCAATGTCGTTGCAGATGCATTGAGTAGGAAGAGTGTACACTCCCTGTGTATAGCTCTATCTTTGATGAGGTTGAGAGATGAGGTGGGGAAGTTTGGGATACATATGATTCAGAGAGGAGATCTTTGTGGGAGATTTGACAATGTGACTCGATCTTTATGATGATATTCGAGGTAAACAAGCTTTAGATCCTAAGATGGTTGAGTGGAGAGCTGGAGTAGAGAAAGGGACAGTGTACCGATTTTCTATTCACACAGATGGTAGTTTGAGGTTTGATGGTAGGTGGTGTGTCCCTAATGATGAGAAGCTGAAAAAGACAATCATGACAGAGGCACATTGTACACCATATTCAGTACATCCAGGCGGAGACAAGTTATACAAGGATTTGAAGAACACGTTTTGGTGGCCTGGGATGAAGAAGGAAACAGCTGAGTTTGTGGCCCGTTGTTTGACATGCCAGAGAGTTAAAGGGGAACAGAGACGACCACAAGGTAAGATTCAGTCTTTGGAGGTACCTGAGTGGAAGTGGGAATCCATTTCTATGGATTTTATCGTGGGTTTACCGACGAGTCAACAAGGTAATAACATGATATGGGTGATAGTGGATCGACTGACCAAGTCAGCTCACTTTGTTCCAATGAAAGATACATGGACTAAAGCACAATTGGCTATGGCTTATCGAAAGAACCTGCTTAAGTTACATGGAGTCCCTAAGGACATAGTGTCTGACAGAGATGCGAGGTTTATATCACGGTTTTGGAAAGAGTTGCAGGAATCTTTGGGTACAACTTTGAAGATGAGCACAACTTTTCATCCTGCGACAGACGGTCAGACTAAGAGAACAATCAAAACTCTTGAGGATATGTTGCGAGCTTGTGTGATGGACTTTGGTGGTAGCTGGGAACAGAGGTTGGATTTGATAGAGTTTTCTTACAACAACAGCTACCACACTAGTATAGGCATGGCACCGTTTGAGGCGTTATATGGGAGGAGATGCAGGAGCCCGATTTGTGCGAACGACAGTGCTGAGGCAGTGGTTCTAGGACCAGAGATGGTACATGAGATGGTTGAACAGATTAAGATGATCAGGGAACGGATGAGAGCAGCTCAGGATCGACAAAAGAGTTATGCAGATCTACACCGCCGGGATATAGAGTTTCAGGTTGGGGATAAGGTTCTTCTGAAAGTGTCTCCTATGCGTGGTGTTATGAGATTTGGGAAGAAAGGCAAGCTGAGTCAGAAGTTCATCGGTCCTTATGAGATCTTAGAGCGAGTTGGAGAGGTTGCTTACCGTCTGGCTTTACCTGCTGCTTTAGAGAGAGTGCATAATGTGTTTCATGTATCGCAGCTGCGGAAGTATGTGAGTGACCCGTCACATGTGTTAGAGGTAGAGAGCATAGAACTAGATGAGTCTTTATCATATCTTGAGGTACCTAAGCAGATCCTTGACCGGAAGGTTAGGAAGACTAGGAGTGGTGAGACATTGTTGCTTAAGATCCTTTGGTCTAACCACGAGACAGAGGAAGCTACATGGGAGGCAGAGGAGATCATGAGAGAGCGCTACCCTTTCCTTTTGATCAGGTATGTTGGTTACGAGGACGTAACCTTGTTTCTTTTAGGGGGGTAGGAGACGATCGCAAAGAGTTTTTAAGAGTTTTTATGCCCTTTTTACGTTGTGTCGGTATAGTTGTTGTCGTTGAGTCGGGTTGAGTTTGAGTTAGTAACAAGTTTTTATATTGAGTTTGCTTCGGCTGTTGAGTCGGGAGTGTGGTAGTGTGAGTCTTTGTTTTGTGTTGATTTGAACTTCGGGGACGAAGTTCTTTTTAAGGAGGGAAGACTGTAATACTCCGTATTTATGAGTCTTGGGGTACTCTATCGAGTAGGCCTTACTCTGTCGAGTAAGGGAGTTTTGCGAAATGGAATAGTTTCTGACCTGTTGGGTACTCGATCGAGTAACTACGATACTCGATCGAGTAGGGGGGTACTCGATCGATTACCTGGGCTACTCGATCGAGTAGCCGGTTTACGGGGGTTGTTTTCTCGGCTTTTGTTAATTATGCGATTAAGTATATAATCTTTTCGTCATTCATTCTAATTACTTTTCTAAAACCTTAATCACTGTGAGAAGAGAAACAAACTACGTTCATCACCTTAATCGCATCCTTAACAAATCCCGGAGCTTGGAAGGTCGGATTTCACTTGTCTTTACACCGTTGTAATCCTTGCGTCGAGGGTAAGACCTTTATACCGTTTTTATTGTATTTCGTCAAAGTTAGTTAAACCCTAATTTTGGGAATTGGGGGTTTTGTTGTGTTATGTGCATAGTAGTAATTATGTGCTTGTATCATTAGGAGGAGGATTCGTAGAGGAACCTTTTTGACTTCAAATTTGTGAGATCGTCGACAATTGTGCTTTCCGGTAGGGTTTCCTACTCAAAAGTATTACTTACATGTGGTGTGGTGTTGTCTTTGTAATTAGTATAATTGGTTGATTCAGACGATGTAGTGATTGTATTGTGATTGTTTGTCTGTGGTTCTCGAGATGCGTTTCTCGAGTGAGTGGAGTCACTTGCGGGAGTGGCTTCACGCCCTAGATTCGCCCTTCGTGGAACCCGCCACGGAAGGGGATGTGCACATTAATGGGACAGGGTTATCGCTCGGTATGATGAGCGGGGCTTGGGTGGGAACGGCTGCGGTCCCCCATCGGCGTGGCTGGTCCGGTGGACGGTCGGAGACGGAGATGGAGTGGAGTGCTTGATCGTGTGTGATTGTTTGAGTTGTGTTATTCTTGTATTGTTAATTATACCTCTTGTGTGAATAGTATCGACCCGGTGAATGTTTTGAAAACTGCGGTGATCCATTCGGGGATGGTGAGCAGATATTGAGTAGGTATGACATGAGTACTGGGATAGCTGGGATTGCCACGATCAGATGATAGAAGTCTTCCGCTGTAGTTTAGCAGTTTTTATATACATTTCAGTTAGTTCAGTAGACGGCCGTTTTGAGAACATGTATTAGTATTTGGTTTGGTTTTGGGATTGTAACCTTTCGCTAAAGTATTACTATTTAAATATCGTTTCATTATTGTTTATTTGATTATCATTGCCTCGGGTAACCGAGATGGTAACGTCCTTATACCTGAGTGGTCCTGGTAAGGCACTTGGAGTATGGGGGTGTTACAATCCTACCTCATGGTTGTCTTGTTGTGAGTTGAAGGGGCGGAGTGAGACCCGCTAATTGTCTCATATCGGCTATGTTATTAGGTTAGTTTAAATAATGGTCCTAGTCTTTGTCACCTCTTTACTTGGGACGAGCAAAGGTTCAGTTTGGGGATATTTGATGTGACCATAATTAGCGCATATTTAGTCCCCGAATTAGCCTTGTTCCCATGCTTTTTAGTGCATATTTGGGTCATTTATTGTCTTTAGTCCTTTGTTTTGCATATTCTTTGAGGTTTTGTGTCCTTGGTAGGAAAGGAGTGCAAACCTTGCATTTTCATGGCAAAATGAGACTAAATTGATTGAATTCAATGACCAAGCATCAAGGAGAGACAAGATTAGAAGGCCTTTGTACATATTATAGTAGATGAGCAATGTTGAGGAAAGATCCTTGCATCCCCAAGGAAATCCCCAAGGATTTTACGAAGAAAAGGGAAGAAAAGAAGAAGAAACAAGACCGAGGAGCAATCCGTGCGGATTGTCCTGAATCCGTCCGTCCTCCGCCTCCACAATCCGGCCGTCTTCTCCCAAAGACGCTCGGGCAGCAAGCCCAGAAGACGCCCGGATTCCCTTGAAGACGCCCGGGCAGAGGCTGAGGAATCCGCCCGTCCCGACACCAATCCGCCCGGATTCCAGTCCAGCACAAATCCGTTTCTTCAAGCTTCAAAGAAAGAAGCCCTTCCTTCGAAAAATACCGGCGTCTCCCTGCTCAAATCCCAAAAGTGTAATTACTAGTTTAACCCTTAGTTAACCCTAATGCATCCACCTAATTTCTACTATAAATACCCCACTTGTAAATAATCAAGGGGGATCCTTTTATCAAAGTTTTGGAGATTAGATCAAGTTTTTAGATTAGTAATTCCTCTTAGATTAGATTAGGAGTAGATTAGAATAGATTACTCTTCAATCTTTCCAAAAATTACACCTTAATCTCTCCTTAATTATTGTTCAAGTTTATTATTCAAGTTTATTATTGGGTAATTGAAGATTAATGGGTTATTATTGGGAGATTGACAACCTTCCATCAATCAATCAAGTTTCTTCTATTATTCTTTGCTTTATTATTTGGATCATCTTAAGTTGGTATAATTCTTTTACCCTTTTACTCTTTATTGTTTATTTCCTCATTCTCTTATCATGTTTTCACTTGTTGTAATGATTGACACCATTAATGACATGTTCTCCATGATAATGAGTGAGTAGTCTCTTAGCTAGGATTAGTGGGTAATTAGGGGAAACCAACATGGGATTGATTCATGCTTAATCTAATATGTTTTCATAATCAAATTGCTTGCTTGTTGTGATGATGACTTTATGCACATGTTATATTTGATGAAATGCTAAGCCTATGAATCCTTGCATTTACTACCATCACTTACCTTTTCAATGAGACTTGTAAGATATAAACCAACTCGAGTCTTGTTAGACCATGCATAGAAGTTGAATAAGAGGAAAGTAAGTCGACTTGTAGGTGTTGTACAATCTAATCGATTCGGCTCCGGGACCCAACTCTTCCTATGAACCGTAAGACATAAACCAACTCGGTTCCTTTACAACATTAATTTCTTGCAACTTTGTGAACATGTTTGTATGATCAACACCTTGAATCCCCTATGACCCCATGATATCCTAGCACTTTTGATCATTTGTTTACATCTTTCCTTTTATTGCTTGTTTTACTTTATTGCTTGCATTAGCCTAGGACACAACTACAAACCCCATCAATTGTGACACTAGCATAAATTGAGATAGATAGACTTAGAACCCAAAGCACACCGTCCCATGGATCGACCTCGACTTACCGCTAACTAGTAGTTTGTTGAGTATTACAAATATGTTTGATTGGATGTGACCCGACGACATCACCCACATCAGTAACTCCACCAACTATGCCTACCTCCAAAACATGGCTCACGATATCGTATCAACTACATTATAGCCTCTCGACCGTAACTCCATACACTATCGAATACCATCCATAAACGCCACTAGCCCCGTTTTATTAACATATTATCCACTATTAAATCCAACATCAAGAATATCCACCAAGCAAGATCAACCACCAAACGGAATGTTACATTCTACCACCCTTAAAATGAACGTCGTCCTCGAAGTTTACTAACACTCATAAACATCATCATCTAACTGTCAACACTATCAAAGTTTAATCATACTCCTAAACATCATACTACTACAAGCACGACCACGACCTTTAATAAAATCAACTACAACAAAGATCCACCCTTCTTGCTACACCAACACTCTACTTCCAATTATACTACAACATGTACAACCATCAAACTCTCTTTGTCGCATCCTACTTCTCTTAAGATAAAGGTTACGTCCTTGTAACCCACTAATACTAAATCCTTAGTTGTATCTTCTCATCACCACCACATGTGAATGATAACCGCCTATAAACTCAACACTTACAACCATTCCTATATCCAAGGCTCTCTTACTTTTACAGTTATCATACCTCAATTTATTCGGCACACCACCTAACCTATACCACAAAATCCTTAGCATAACCAATACTTCAACTATTCCACATTACCGCAAAATGACACACCTCTTTATATAAAGCCCTATCTCCAAAAGCATACTCACGATCCACACTTGTTACACACACTCACACTAGATCCTCAAGTTCTTTTCTTTTATTATCGCAAAACTCATCCATAACTTAACATGATACTAATTCCCAACACTCTATACTCATTGTCTTAATAAAAGATTATGAACCATCTCCATCTTCCTGACTAGTACATCACATGTTCCACAAATCACTTGCCATTACTATGTTCACCAATGCCTCATCTAAAACAAGGTCAAAAATACTGTAACAACTTCTCACAACTGTGTCCCATAAACAGAATATTACTATATCACGACAACAACAGAAACATAACCAACTCTCTTTCATATCATACTCTACCCTCACTCCCACGCCGAAACTGGTAAGAAATATCAATAAACAAAACAACCGTCGATCTCTCCAAACTGAAACTCGCAGGAAACAACCGTAAACAAAACAATAATTTATATAACTGGTATACACTTTCGAAAACTCGTCTCATAAGTATCCCGTCTACTCCACCATAACCGATGACGGCATCGGAACACCGTCACCAATAGCCGTACCGCAGCGCGAAATTACCCGCATCACAACACGAAGTACCGTGCCCGAATCACCACCCGAGGCACAACAACCACATCGATAGTCATCGCAACTTATACAATCTCATAAACACTGACTCAGTATAACTTCCTGGACAAGAAAACTTACTCAAAACCGCCTTACTAGATCACAACGCAACATATTACACGGAAAAAACATATAAGAATCTCATGAATATCAACCACACCATTTCATGGAATAAACATATATCCTGAATACACATACAAGTATAACTAGCCATGCCAGATCACCCAAACTATCACTTTTGAATATCATTCCATTAGGTTACCGTACCCAACATACATTACAAACATTCAGATAACAACTTTATAACTATCACACCATACCACTTCTCGTGAGGTCAGAACCTCACACAAATATTTATACACATCATAGACCCGTAATCACATCCAACTAGTCAAACCTGATCTCGTATGCCGCCCATAACACATTCTCCTATTCGTATAACAATCACTTCCTGCCAATACCATACCGCTAATACCCCACTACTGGAAACCCCCTTCTATAACCACATCTTATACTTCCTCACAAGTCACAACCGTACATATCAATCCGGCCTCTACAAAATCAGCCTCTTTAGAGTTGCTATCTTTCTTATCTATCATCACCCTTACCCCCCAGTGACAACACCACAACACCACCACTGTTCGTATAACAAATCGCTTACACTCACCTCTAACTAAAACAGTTCCTTTCCTATCTTCGGTTAGCATTCCAAATAACGAACATCAAATCAATCAAAAAAATTTACCTCAACATTCTTCCCAATTCTATCCCTAATTGTATCGTTACCTAACTCTCCACCAAAATCTCATATCGTGCAGATACTCTACCAACTTCTCACTCCCTTAATTCCTCGAAACTCATGACTAACATGTTGTCCTAAACTCCTATGTAACCATTAACTCACGTCCTTATGATAGTGTCGTACATCTCGACGATCCCTTACTTCTATATTACATACTCCGGTCCACATTCTCCTAGTTTACTCCCCTCATTCTTTTTTTTTTGTACACTCGACAAAATCAATTAACAATTCAACTCCTTATTCCTTCTACCTAACTCTTTAATGCTCCGGTTAACTTCTCATTCCTCCAAAACTCAAATTCCTTTATTTCATATCAGTACCATCTCCCTCTTTCTTATCATGGATCTTCTCTGATCATGCTACTCACTCACACTTGCCACTAATAAATCCACAAAATCAACGTTTATTGTCCTAGAAACCAAAACTCATTTCATACCGTTAATTGTCCAAGGAAATTAAACACTAGGCTCACCTCTTGATAATTTAAATTCCCAAACTAAATCTCTATCTACAAATCCACATCGCGGCGTAACTCAATCTAAGCTCTTTATACACCATTCTTTTCCATCTATCTACAACGACCTTTCCATTACATATATTCTTAACCAACCCAGTTATAACTATATTCCTTCATAATACTTAAACATCCCAAGTTACCACCATTTGCATCTCTCAATTCAATCTTTTTATTCTCACGTTCCTTACACTTACATCACCCCTTGCCTATATACCCTTACCTTATATTACCCAAACTCGCAATCATATCACTCACCACATCTCAGAAAACATGCTCCATGCCTCAATAAACTCATCAATTTTCCCTTCCCCTTTTCCACTATCCAACACAACCACATATAACTCATGTCCTCCCTACCAAACTCATGCCCATCACAAGGTGCTTCTCTTACATCATAAGAGTGGGTAACTTACTGTTGGAGTAAGTGTCCTCGACAATAATGCGATCACAATTGTCAATGACATATTTAAAACTCATATTAAGAATACATGAGGGAAAGTAATATTTTATAGTTAACTGGTCCACACATATCGGTAATGATTGGCAGACTAGAGTTTGACGTTACTGTCGTACGACGGTGGTGACCAGTTGATCCCCTAAGGTCATACCTATAGGGTAATGCTCTTAATTGATTATTTAATTAATCGTATGCTGATACGGGTTAATTAAATTCCTTAAAATTGACAAGTGATTTTGTGAGTAAAATTACGTCTCTTATTGTAATTTGATTAAATAAGATTCGGTCTAAGTAATCGAATTGTTTTATTACTTAGATTAATTTATTGTTTATGAAACAATTAAAAATAGAATGAATAATTTATTATAACCACATGTAGATGTGATTTATAATCATATGACCCATTTTGGTACAAGTAATTATGAATTACTAGTTATTTTTGTATGTGATATATTTTATTAATATGATGATTTTTAATATGTTAAAAATGCATTATAATGTAACATGTCATGTAACATGTCACAATTGACAAATGACAAAAATAAAATGGACCACCATTTTACATGGTAACCAAAATTAGGAGGGGCATTAAGGGTTTGTGTTGTTTAATCTATTTTATTCAACAAACACAATGATAACCCTAGGGCATAGCCTTACAAGGCTAAACATCTTGAGAAGATCAAACTAAAACTAGGGTTGCATGCCTAGTCTCTTGTGAAGAGCAAAAATGAAAAGCATTGGGCATGCTACCCAAGGCCAAAAATTTCGGCCACCCATAAGAGAAAAGAAAGAGTTTTCTCTTCCTTGTATCATTATTCATTCTAGTCTCAATTTTTATAAGATGAAAAAAAAAATATTTATATTCTCTCTAGTTTTGATGAAAGCTTAAGAGCAAATATAAACTCACACATTACTCTCTCTTGAACCGAAATTTCAAGAGCAAAATAACAATTTATTTGTGTCATTTTAAGGTAGCTTTAGTTAATACTAGTCTTATATTAATTAAAACTATTAAGGGTGTTGCCTTGGTACAATCCTTGGGGAGAGATTCTATACTTGAATCTTGTTCATCCATAAGAAAAGCTCAAACTAGCTAAAGTAGGTGACCTTACTAGTGCCCATATTGCCGAAACTTCGAATGTAAGGAACCGTCTTTCTTTACTCTTATAACTGTTTTGCATGCATAAGATCCTTAAGTTTTTATGACTAAAACTTTAAACTTTCATATGGGATATGTAAAATATGATTTCCAACAAGTGGTATAAAGACCAACACATATGTAAAACAATGCATAAAGAAATAAAAGAACACCTTTGAATTAAACATGATATGCGACGAGGTAAAAAGATAAGCATATGACCCAAAATAGGGGTCACTAGATCGAGTACAGCCTCCTCGATCGAGTAGGTGAAGGTCAGAAGCATGTATAACAAATTACCAGGGCTACTCGATCGAGTAAGAGGTACTCGATCGAGTAACAAGAGATGCACTCGATCGAGTAAGGTCCACTCGATTGAGTACCCTACGCATTTCTCAGCACTGTCCAATTTTCATAAAATGGTCATATCTCACTCGTTTCCTGGTCATTTTAGGCGTGTGACCTATCGTTAGAATTTTAAAAGAACAAGCTATCACCTTCAAATGGAATCACATCAAAATCATATATACATCTCAAGTTATAACAGTTTTAAGACAACCTCTCTATAATCGGACAACATAACTACTTGATTCCTACTTCCGAACAACTTAATCAATAACAAAATAAACAAAACCAACTTGATACTCAACTAACCGCCTGTTACTCTCTACAAAAACCAAACAATAACATCCATTATGATCATATAGTATTCAACTTATCAATCATGTACTACCCGCATGCTTTCACTTTATAACTTTTCGTAAAACAAAGCATACTTATACATTACAACTCCTATTCCCATGTTACTAATATAACAATATTACAAATCCACTTCATCACCTAAACATATTCTTAATCACGAAATTCATATTCTCATGCAATTGCCACTCCATCTTTTCCAATTAGTTCATCCATTTCAACCACATTCTTCATCCAACATGTGCATATGAAACAACAGTAAACAAGTATATAACTTTATTATATAACTTTAACACAAACAAAATCATGTATACTCATATCATATCCCCTAATCACATGTTACTAGTATAGCCACATTATAAATTCTCCCTTTCGTCACATAACATGCTCTTAATCATAAATCATATTCTTATGTAGTAATTACTTCATCTTTTCCCACCACATCTCATTCATCCATCATATTCATATAAACATACCATCCATTATATATATGCAACATAACTGAAATAAACACATAGCAATCCCATGACAAACCCCATAGTGACCGGTTTAAAGTTGTAGGGCGAGTTCGCGACTTTAGGACGTCTCCCAAGCCTTTGCATTAGCTCCTAACAACTCCTACCCGGGTTCATTTTAGTTTGACTCTCTAGATTCATTGGGTTCATTAGTTACAGGTTCCAAAATCGTCGCTCTGATACCACTTTGTAACACCCCCATATACTAAGTGCCTTACCAGGAGCACCAAATGCATGTGAATGCTGATACGTTCATTTTATATAGTCTTTTTGAGCCTTTATTGCATGTATTTCTATGCGATTCTCGTAGTTTTATATTGCGAAATGCCCCGAATAGTGTCCTTTGGTTTGTTTGGTCTAAATTGCAGGAATGGACCCGAAAGTAGCGGAATCATGCCTTTTTCTGTCCCTCAGCATGCATTTATGGAGATGGAAGTATTGGAGCGGAATTATTATGCCTCGGGAAGCGTGAAGTGGTCTCGTAAGCCAAATCAACAACACACAGAGCTGGTTCAGCAGTAAAGGACTCGATCGAAGGCTTTTGTTAGCTAATCTGTTCGATCGAGTTCTATTGGAAGCAGAGAGGTCCTCGATCGAGTATCTGTTGTCCTCGATCGAGAGGTGCTGTTTTGAGGTTCCTCGATCGGGAGGTGGTGTCCTCGGTCGAGAGGTTTTGATGGAAGAAGTGTTCGATCGAGTAGTTCTATTGTACTCGATCGAGAACTTTCATTATTAGACGTAGGATTTAATATCTTAATTATATTTTAGGTTAATAAAATATCTTCCTTATATAAAGAGAAGATGAGATTAGGTCTAATTATGATTCATTCAGCATACTTTACTCTGAATTTACTCAATAGACAATTTTTCTCTTTCGACGTTGCTTTTGTTCTCTCTTTCCGGATCCTAAACCTTGTAATCTCTCTTTACTCTCTTGATTTAATTTAATTCATCCTTGCACTCTTAATTTGTTGTCTCTTAATTTCTGTTTTAATTAAGTTGTTATTGGTTTATGCAATTTCACCCTTTTAATCTACATATTATGTCTTTGATTAATTCATCGATTATTTTTATTAGTTTCATTATGAGTATGCGTAGCTAAATCCTTTCGTGCTAGGATTAGGAGGGCCATGGTAGTGAAACAATGATGTTATAATTAGATTAGATGGTTTTGACTGTGAGAACTGATTCATAGCAATTTAATTATAATCGTTTAGTTGAGTGCACACTTCTAAACTACTTAATCCGGTTAAATTCAGACCTAGATCAAGAGATTGGAATGAACATACCTGTTATGAATAGTAATCTACACTAATCAGGGTGAAAGCTAAGTTAGTAGTATTTTAGGGCGGATAACGGACCGAGAGGACCTTTCCTTTAACCTTCTCACATCAGACCGACTGATCTCATTATGACATAGTTGGCTAATTATCATGGTGAACCGACTTCATAGCATTTCTCTCTTTAATTGATCACATCTTATTTTATTTTTACTGTTTTCATTGTTTTCTCTCTTTGCTTTACATTTCAGTTATTAGTTTAGAAAACAAATCAAACACCCCCAATCTGTTACCGTGACGGACTTGAATAACTAGTAGATATAATAGCCTCCCTGTGGAGTACGATACCCGACTTACCTCTACTATATTAATTGAGCCGGTTGGTTTATTTTTGATAGGGTTGCGACAGCCGTGTCAAATTTTGGCGCCGTTGCCGGGGAGGCAATTAGCCTATTTACTTGTCTATTTCGGTTTGTCTTAGTCTCAAGGGATTTCTAATTCCTTGAGACAGTTCTTCTTTTTTTTTTCTTTCTTAGTTTTGTTTATGCCCAGGTCTAACAGGTCGGAATTAGTACAAGCTGATCCTCGACCTGAGCGGACTTTTTGCCGTAGACAGTGAAAGATTCAATAACCTCTTTATTAGACACCTCTAATAACTAAGTGTTTATAAGTTAAGTCATAAACTTAAAGGAACTTATGCATGCATAACAAAATACAAAGAAAGAAGGAAGAATTGATTATTCTTACAAGGAGGGCCGAATGGTTTATACTAATTTGGTCTCCTACCAAATTAGTCTTCTTAAAGAATAATCCAAATGCCCTAAAAACCTAGATCTAATTGCAAGATCTACTCCTTAAGGATTTGTACGAAGGAAATCCTTCTTAAATCAAATACCAATTTGATACAAGAATTAGTATAAGACTACCGTAATAAGATTTAATATTATCTTGTTAACTACCCCTAGTAATAATAATATCATGGTTTTGTGAGCTTTTCTTCTTAAAAAATATTACAAAAAATTTTAGAGAATAAAATTAGTTCTCAAGAGATGTTAATTAAGAATGAATAGAGTGATTTTTGAAAATACACTACTTGAGTGTATATGGGAGAGGCGCAGGTTTTGGCATGGGTAGAGTGCCGAATACTTTTGCATTTTTCTGTTCTCAAGAGTGTAGGTGTGCATGCCTATGATTAGTAGGTAATCATCATGCTTCCCACTAATTAAAATGATTAAAGCACAATATATCCTTCCTATCACATTTACACGGCACACTATGCCTAATATGGATCCATTTTAACTTTGTCAATTGTCAATTTTGTGTAATGTGACATATTGGACATGTTAATTAAATAATGCATTTTTAATTAATTAAAAATCATTATATTAATTGAATAAATCACATACAAAAATTAAATAGTAATTCTTGATTATAAGTACTTAAAATGGGTCATCTAATTATAAATGATAACAACTTGTATTTATAATAAATCATTCATTCTTATTTTAATTGTTTCATAAACAATAAATAAATCCAAGTAATAAAACAATTTAAATTACTTTGACCGAACCTTATTTAATCGAATTACAATAAGATACGTAATCCTACTCACAAAATCATTTGTCAATATTAAGGAATTAATTAACTTGTATCAGTATACAATTAATTAATTATCTATTAAGAATGTTTCCCTAGAGGTATGACCTTAAGGGATCAACTGATCACCACCGTCACACGACAGCAATGTCAAACTCTAGTCAGCCAATCATTGCTGATTAATGTGGATCAGTTGACAATAAAATATTACTTTCCCTTTAGCATTCTTAATATGAGATTTAAACATGTGATTGCATCATTGTCGAGGACTCATACTCCAACAACCTCCCACTTGTCCGCGACAAGTGTGCGTCACCAATTCTCTTATCCCATTACTATCTCCCACTCAATGCAAGGTGTCTTACAGGTCGTACTTGTATTTGATCATATCATGAGTGGTTTCCTCGATCTAGAGAATAACTGTCTGACCAGAATTATCTACCATAGATACCTTCCGAGCGTGGCCACGCATTTTTAGTTCATTGCTCCTCGAGTGGCCTTGAGATATAAGATAATCCTGCATAGATACCACCCCAAATAAATCCATTTACTTCCATAGATACCATCCCAAATAAATCCATTTACTTTGGATTGGTTTCAACCATCCCAAATAAATCCATTTACTTGCATAGATACCATTTTGGTTTCATAAGGCTCTTAAGTAAAATGTCGAATTTTAAAAAACTCTAGTTATATCCCTTCATAAATCAAAATCTTATATTCCAAGAACATCTTCTTTTGGTCTCTTCACGTAGTTCCCTTAAGAACATCTTCTTTTGGTCTCATCACGTAGTTTCCTCAAGAACATCTTCTTTTGGTCTCCTCTATGTGAAGAGTTTGTGGCTAAATTCACTCCCACTCTATCTTTAGGAAAAATGCCCTTTTTCTCCAAAAATAGCTTTTGAGCCACAAATAATGATGGTGAAGGAGGAAAAACATATCACATATCAACCTTATAGTAATTTGACGATTGATATTTGATAGGTGTATCAAATACGGTTGGTAACGTTCCCTTGTGTGAGTTCAACAACTCAATCATAACTTTATAATTGATCTCATATAAGTAAGTTGTGACTTTAGTCACAATGGCATAAGGAGAATCGAATTCATAGCTCATGGACATATAATGACTTGATCATTATATTTGTCTAATGATCAATTTAAGTTAATAAAATCTTAATGTTCCTCAAAGCAAGTAGTGTATGATGACAAATTTTAGAACAAACGATACGATAAAATAAGTGACTTGGGTTGCAAACCAAGTCACCAATATCCAAAATACAAGCATTGTTTAAGGAAACAACCAAATTTCCAAGTCGAACGAGGAAATCAAAATAGTTCTAAATTATCAAAATACAACATGAAATTAAAGACAAAACAAAATAAAGCCAAGAAAAAAAAAACCTAGAGAGAGAAGCAATGACTTCGTAGAGAGAGAAAGCGTTTTCGATCTTGATTTCCGCGCCTATGGCTAGGAAATCAAATTTGCAAAGGCAGAGAGAAATGACTTTGCATGGACGAAGTATACCAGCAAAACAACCTGATGCAGCCACGGAAAGTTTAGTAGATGAGGAGACTTTATTAACAGACGTGGGGGAGCATGCAAACCCTATTGAGAAACAAAAGGGACCGGATGGTGAGAACGAAGACAAGACAAAGAATATTAGTAAAATAACTGGTATTCCTGAATTAGTAGTGGAAACAGAGGATGAAGATGATGAACTGGATGATGTTTTGGAAGATGAAGTTGAGGAGGAGGAAGATAATGAAGTTGAGGAGGAGGAGATTGTCCCTGAAACAGGTGAACAGAGGAGTGTAGAAGAAAGCCCTAATACAGAGTCAAATGATATGTTGCAAATTCAAATGGAGGACGTTGAAGAAGAGATAGAATACTGGAATCAGGCGGCTGTTTGCTTCATATTGGGGGTGAATCCGCCATGGGAGGTTATTGAAGGTTTTATCAGACGGATATGGACAAAGTATAATATTGATAAAATATCCTTTTTGCCAGATGGAATTTTTTTTTGTACGGTTTAAGTCTATGGAGATGAAAGAGAAGGTGATGCAATCAGGGCATTATTTGTTTGACAATAAGCCTATGATTGTGAAATCATGGACAAAAGAGTTAGAATTGAGGAAGGAAGATGTCAAGGTTGTGCCTGCATGGATACAAATTCATAATCTACCACTGAAATTTTGGGGCAAGGGTTTGCCTAAAATAGCAGGTATAGTAGGCAAGTTTGTTAAGAGTGATCTAGCTACAGAAGAGAAAACAAGGTTGGGGTATGCTAGAGTCATGGTTGATCTTGAGGTGGACCAGGAGTCTCCGGGAAGAATTGCTTTTAAGGATGAAAAAGGACTTGTCATTGAGGTGGCCATTGAATATGAATGGAGGCCAGTCAAATGCACAAATTGTATGGGAATGGGGCATGAAAAGGAGCACTGTTGGAGAGGGGTGCAGGAAAAAACAAAGAGCAGGCCTGTTAAACAGGTGTGGAGAACAGTTGTGAAGCAGGTACCAGGGAATAAGGTGGTCACTGTGGCTACAACACATGGGGCCAAGGAGACAATGGGTTTAACACCTTCTAAGCAGCTTCTCAACACTCCTACGACTGTTACTCCTATTAAAAGGCTGGTAAGAATGCACGGGCATGATACAGAGAAGGGTGGTTATAGTGTTGAGGGGTTTGTTGCTCATTCCTACAAGGATATTGTAATTTCACCTTCAAAGCTGAATAGTAGGGCAAATGGTAATGGCCAGTCCTCCGAAATTTCAAATGGATAAGATCGGATTTTGGAACATAAGGGGCATGAATAGAGTAGGTAAACAGAAGGATATTAATTATTTTTTGCAGAATAAAGATATTGGTTTATTAGAAACAAAAATAAAGAATAAGTCTTATAGTAAGGTTGTGAATAGTTTTAATAATTGGTGCATCTCTACTAATAGTGGTTATCATAAGGGTGAGAGAATTTGGATTCTTTGGCAACCAAAAGCTTTTAGAATCCAGTTCCAGGAGTATAATGCACAATACATACACATGAAGGTTGAGTCAATGGTCAATAGTAGTGTGTTTCACTTAACTATGGTCTATGCGTTTAATGGCATTTATGAGAGAGCTCCTCTCTGGGATCACTTGAGAAGACTGGCTATGCACACAACTGGACCCTGGGCCATTGCAGGGGATTTTAATTGTGTGCTGGTTGTTACTGAGTGAGTTGGAGGGAATACTTCCCCTAATGAGATTGACCCTTTCAGAAGATGTATAGAGGACTGTGGGGTGGTTGATATCACTGCTATAGGATCTTTATTCACATGGAATAATAAACAAAGGCCTGAGGATAGGATATATAGCAGGATAGATAGGTTCATGGTGAAAAAAGCTTGATGTGATTTGTTGCCTGATCTTTATGCCCACTTCTTACCTGAAGGAATGCTTGAACATACACCTTGTATTGTTAGCAGTTCCAGACATACTCAAGGCAATAGGTGTTTTAAGTACTTCAACATGTGGGGTGGATGAAAAAAATTTAAGCCTACTGTCAGAGAATCTTGGGACAGGAATATTGTAGGTACTCCAATGTTCAGAGTGACAAAGAATTTAAAGCTCCTTAAGCCAATTTTGAAGCAGTTGAATAGGGACAGTTTCAGTGATATTGAGAATGCTACTGATATCCTGCAGAAGAGAGTTCAGGATTTGCAGGAACAATTGGGTAAGGATCCTACTAACGTACACCTTCTGCATGATCAATATACTGCTTCTACTGAGCTAAAGGAGAAAGATGCAGCTCGTGCTAGTTTTCTAAGTCAGAAGGCTAAACAGCAATGGGTTCAGCAGGGTGATGCTAATAGCTCCTATTTTCATGGCCTACTTAAGAAGAGGAGAAGTGGAAATAAGATTGTACAGATTGAGGATATGAATGGGAAGATGTGTGATAGTCCTGATCAAATTCATACTGCTTTCCTGGAATATTATTAGTGCTTGATTGGTACTAGTCAGGAAACTAAGCAGATTCACAAGAAGATCATAGATCAGGGTCCAAAATGCAATGAAGAGCAGTGTGGTTATCTTCTCAGGCCAGTCAATGGGAAAGAAATTAGGGATGCCTTGTTTAGTATTCCTGACACGAAATCCCCTGGCCCTGATGGGTATACTAGTAGATTCTTTAAGGATGCTTGGGAGGTTGTAGGAGAGGACATAATCAATGCTGTACAAGATTTCTTCCAAAAGGGGAAATTATTGAAGCAGATCAATGCAACTACCCTGACTCTAATCCCTAAGTGTGACAGGCCACAAAATGTTTTGCAGTATCGTCCTATTGCCTGCTGCGATGTGATCTACAAAGTCATATCCAAACTGCTTTGTGCTAGACTAGCTGAAGTTCTACCTGGTCTGATTGATCAGAATCAAGGGGCTTTCATCCAAAATAGAAGCATTCAGGAGAATATCATGATTTGTCAGGACTTAATAAGACTATATGAAAGGCCTAATGCAACCCCTAGATGTATGTTCAAAATTGACCTACAAAAGGCATATGATACAGTTGAATGGGCTTTTGTTGATCAACTGTTGGATATGCTTAGGTTTCCTGCCGGTTTTAAAGCAATGGTAATGCAATGCATCACAACTGCAACATTTTCTTTGTGAATTAATGGAGATATGTTTGGGTACTTCAATGGTAAAAGAGGATTGAGACAAGGGGATCCTCTATCCCCCCTTGTTTTTGCTCTCTGTATGGAATACTTGACAAGGTCTTTGAAGTATGCAGCTGCAAAATATAATTTCCATTACCACCCTTTATGAAAAAAGCAAAAATTGGCCAGTTTCATGTTTGCTGATGATGTTCTTCTGTTTAGTAGAGGGGACACATAGTCTATGATGCTTCTATTCAAGTCTTTCTATACCTTCTCAAAGGCATCTGGGTTGAAAGTGAGTGCTTCAAAGTCAAATGCTTATTTTAAAGGTGTACCAGATCATATAAAACAAGATATCCTCAGTGTGTCTGGGTTTGTAGAAGGTACCCTTCCTTTCAAGTACCTGGGAATGCCAATCCAAACAACTAGATTGAAAAAGAAAGATTGTGAATGTTTGGTGGAGAAAATAAGCATCAGAATTAATGGCTATGGAGCAAGGAAATTCTCTAGGGCGTACGAGAGTCATTATGGAGATAGGATGCTAAACATGGACGACTCCTTATCTTTAGTGCCTATGTCAAACACCGCTTTTTGCCTTGGTTGACCTAGGTATAAAGTGGATTCAAACGGGTTCCAAGCATCTCACAAATGCTTGGTGGCAACCGAACATCTCTTGCATCGTTTCGAGACCCTTGCCAAGACGAAATCGACCAATCTAAAATGATCCGTCCAAAGCATTTTTTACGCCGCCGAGCGTGGCTTTTAAAAGACTGCTATACGTCCACGGATTAGCTTGGCGTGTAGGTGGCATGTCCACAGATTGGCGACCCCGCTGGGGAGAACTAGGACACTCGTGTTTTTGTGATCCCTAGATGGTGAGACTCTTACGAGGTCTTGGTTAAAATGAATTAATTGATATTACGGTCATAAGTCGGGTTCCTTATCCGGGCCCACAACCTAACCTTTTTCGACCAATTGGCTTGTCTCGTCAGCGTGAGTTTTCTCATCCCTGCGTTTCGAATCATGATTGAGTCAAGCATACCGTTGACGTTATACATTTCTGTTTCGTTAAAGAGCTTTGATTTCGAGCACGAGGCTAGGGCACCCTCCTTACACATTTTGTTTGGATTGGCATCTCTCTCAAAAATTGGGGTTTGATAGCTTGGTGTGTAACCCACCCTTTTAAGCCAAAACCTGTGTCAGCATTATGCATAATATAACGAAACTGTGAGTCCTTATGTGTTATGTGATCATAAGTCCTTCCGTGTGATTTCAAACTTTCAAACCCCCTTTTTGCGCCGTTATAATGGCCATTTTAAACCTCAGTCTTTCGTCGACTGTTGCATTTCAAAAAGCACACCTTTTTACGCCGTCGTAATGTCGATTTTCAAACCTGGTTTTCTATAAACGTTTCAAAAAGCACGCCTTTTTAGGCCTTCGTAATGATGATTTTCAAACTTGGTTTTCTATAACCGTTTTGAAAAGCACACCTTTTTAGGCCGTCGTAATTGATACCCGTCGTTGTGAGTACCAAAGATAAAATTTATAATCTCCTATTAAGACTAACCTAGGCTAGTGGTAACAGGGTCGAACCACAAGGAGGCAGTTGTAAACTTTAGTTGATTTATGTTCAGTCTGAGGTAACTATTATGGGGGTTGATTTGAGTTGGTCGACAGCTAAGGTGAATAAAAATAATAAACTAAAAAAAATACAATTTAAACAGATAAAAGGAAGGGTACTAGGATGGTCAGGTCATTATAGCTTCGGCGGCAGCAAACTAAGTCGGTCTGAATCAAACACAGGTAGGGCGGGAAATAAAGAGGTCCTCTCGGTCCACTCTTAACAAATAGCATCTCTCGATCTCGCTATAGGTCCCTAATGCCACTAATACTAACTTTCGTCCTGAAAAGTGACTAACGGTCTAAACTATACCTATCTTTCGATCTTAGCACAGTTTAGTCGATTTAATTGTGTGGTCAAATAACCTTCCCTATCTTTCGATCTAATGGGTCGGTCACAAAATAGGTATTTAACTGGTCGCATGCATTCGATTTGTTAAATACAAGATTAAGAACAATTAAAACGAAGGATAACCTTACAAGGTCAGTCGATCGACCAACAATGTCGATCGATCGATCGACACGCTGGTTCGATCCGTGTTCAATCTAATGCCGCCTATGCTACAATTCCCCTACATCCTAGCACTATAGATTTAGCTACTCATGCTAAGGGTAGAAACAATAACATAAACGATAGAACTAGCTACTGAATTCATGCTTAGAACAGGAAAGGAAGCAATTAACATGCAATAATGAAGATGGTTT
This sequence comes from Silene latifolia, assembly GCF_048544455.1. Classification (NCBI taxonomy): domain Eukaryota; kingdom Viridiplantae; phylum Streptophyta; class Magnoliopsida; order Caryophyllales; family Caryophyllaceae; genus Silene; species Silene latifolia. Next base: position 75,619,671 of record NC_133528.1, read on the forward strand.
CGGGAATCTACTAGCAATTCTAATCTATTAGCAAAATAAATGAACTGAAAGTAAACAGGGAGAATACCGAATTGCAGGGGAAAGATTGATTATTAAGAACCGAAATTCCGATGCTCACAATAATCCCAAACCCTAACTATTCGATAAAGAACTTGAATGAAAACTTAATGCTAAAACTTGATGTAAAATTCTGAATAAAAGACTTGATAATAAACTGATGATCTAGGTTACGTTATATAGGAAATATACGTAACATCTTATTCCAAAACCTAAACACAATGGGCTTTAAGTTCCTTGATCTTTTAATTCTCGTCTGAAACAGCGCTGTGGTCGATCGACTAAGCAGGGAGGTCGATCGACTGGATCTCAGCAACAGTAGCTTCTGGATCCCGATAGTTGGTCGATCGACTGATGGGTCTAGGCGATCGACTGCTTGAGCTGCTAGTTGACTGCTTTATTCTCGTGGATTCATCTTTGGGCCTTGGATCGCGCACCAAGCTCGTTCCTTAAGCAATTCCTTTACATCATTTGCAATGCAGATTACTCGGGGACGGATTTGGCTTGATTTCCGCTCAATTCTTCATATTTCTGCAATAATAGGCAAAAACACAAAAGTAGAGGAAAATAGGGAAATAATGGCATATATTGCACATTTGAGCTCTGAAATGCGTGTAGAATAAAGTGTGAAACATCATATTTTAGACACGCATCAAATCTCCCCAAACCAAACCTTGCTTGTCCCCAAGCAAGAACTAGACTCGATCTAATGACCTAATGGAACGAGTTCGATCTCAAAGCGAAATGCAAACTGTTAGGCCCAAACCAATTTAATGCACAACCAACAATCAATTAGTAATGTGGATCATGCAAACGAATTATAAAGTCGTTAAAAACTGCTGAACCGTCAACTGTAGAGACTTATCAAATTCGACTCTCGCGGGTCGCTCAAATCTCTCATAAGAACAGGTGAATATGTGAAAGATAGAAAGAATTAAATTTGTAAAGACTCTCACCTAACTACGACCTATGAAGACATGCCAGCAATAAAATATGAAAATGATCTCTATAACCGTACATATGCATTCCAACCAAACAGATGACCAATGACACATGCCGAGGTAAATATGGGATATGTGAGGTATGGGTAAGAAGGGGCAAAACATTTTATGGTAAAGTGGGGGTACAGGTGATCAAGCTAGTACCAGAACGGAACCAAGGGACAACATCCAACTTCTTGCTCATAGGCAAACAACACGGTGCTATAGCAAGCACAAACTCACAATCTCCAGATGTAAAAGTAATCAACTAACTCCCCATAAAATAAGAATAAAACATGGGAGCAAAAATCGCCAAAAGATAAGGATTAAAGTATGCGAATTGATTTCTTCCTCGGATCTTCAGTCGATCGACCAAAAGGAGAAGTCGATCGACTTCTTTGAACAGTACAGGACATTTTTTCTTTTCTTTTTCCGAATCATTTTTCTTCATCTTTTTTTTTTCTCTTTTTGTTTCTTTCTTTACTTTTTTTTTTTTTTTTTCATTCTCCCAACAAAATCTCATAAGAGCAAATGCTACCAAAAACGAGTAACAATCCCAAAAACTAGGCTACTAGCTTGACTTGGCAAAAAGCTATGTGTAGGATGTAGTAAATAGGACAAAAAGGATATTTTTGGCAGTGTGAAGCTTATGGGTAAAATGAGAAAAGGAAACCTCTACCACATGTGTCAACAAACCACAAACCGAATGCATACAGGTATTAAGTAGATCAAATTCATATTCATGCAAATTAAGGAAACATGTCTCATAAGGAGTACTACTCACATTCCTAAATGAACTGGTCATGAATGTCACCAGTTATAGGCTCTAAATCTCAGAATATATAAGTAGTTTGCCAATTATTAAAGTCAAGTCTCAAGTTCAGCAAATAAATTAACGAAAACTCGTAGGTATGCATATGCGATTCTACTAAAAACATGTTAATTAAGCAAGGCTCAGGCAAAACAGGTGCAAAAATGCAAAATCATCATAGAAATACTACCGTTCCGACTCGACCTATATGCTAAAATAAACGTGCATTTTTTTGAAATTTTTGAATTTTTTTTGAATTTTTTTTTGGATTTTTGTATAAATATGAATAAAGAAACAACAATGCAAAAACATAATATAAACGTGAATGCAAGCAAATGATATGCGACGCAAAACCCTTCCCCAAACCAAATCGCACAATGTCCCCATTGTGCAAAATCATGTAATGTAGAAAAGAGAAATGGGAATTTGCGAGAAAATAAATAAACAAGACATGAAGGAAAGAAATTAGGAACTCACAAGACTTTAAGCGCAGCAAAGGAAACCTCCCCAAACCAGCGTGAGCTATGAGGTTTCAGTAGCCAGCAGTGCTACCAATAAGGACCTGAAAAGACAGTTAAAACCACGCATAAGACCGAAGAAAACAATTTTGAAGCGTAAAAAAAAAATTGTGCACAAATGAGACAATAGAAGAAATAGATAATTCGACGGAAAATAGAGTGGAGTAGAAGACTCCCTTAGGTCCGCATATCGACCAAACACAGCAGGGGAGAGGTCGTGAACGAATATAGCAGCAGCGGTGGTCGATCGACTAAGGAGATCAGTCGATCGACGAGGTTGACGTGAACAGTAGCTTCTGTAAACCTGCAATTCAGTCGATCGACCAATGGTGCCAGTCGATCCACTGAAAATACTGCTGCAGCGTCTTATTTCTTCGTAATTGCTCAATGATTTGAGCTAATAAGCTCTAAATACCTGCAAAAGCACAATAATACGCGCCAAAATTGCGCAAAACCCAGAACGAAGTCTAAAGTACTCAAAAATCCTAAGCAAAAAGAATAAAAGCGAAGTTTCGCGCACACAAAAGCAATAAAAATGTCTTAACAAAGCAAAAAGAATGAAGTTTATAACGAGCATGATCAACTAATAGTTGATCAAGAAGGACCACGGTATGGCCCACTTCGTCGGCTTCTGGCTACTAGAGGTAGCCTCAATGGTGCTCATCTTATCGGTTACACCCTTCTTATCGTCGACGGTCGGAGAGCGCAGCTGATCAGCTTCGTCATCTCCCCAATCAAGGACTCCCTCGGAATCGTCGGAATCCAGATCAGCCCATCTCACCTTGGCTGGCTCATCTTCCACTTCCTCATCAGTCCCATAGCTTAGGCATCCAAGACCTGCTCTTTGAATGATAGGCTTTATCGCAGCCGGAGCATCCAACGGCTCTTCCTTCCCCAAACCAGCTCCTGCATTATCTAAAATAGCAGATTCTTCCTCCTTCTTGCTCCCAATCCGGGGCGGAGGGGTTAACACAGCAGTAGTAATAGGGACAGTTGATTCAGGAAGCACAAAGTACGATCTCTTTTCAGAGACCGTATTACAAGTAACAGGCCACATGGCGTCCTTCTTTTTAGCCGGCTGGGCAAAGACAATAGAGTGCTTTCCCACTTTGAAGGTCAAGGTTCCTAGATCGACATCAATAATCGCACCAAAGAAGCAGTGTGCGAAATGGCCTACCCAAAATAATGGGAATATGGTCATCCTCAGGCATGTCAAGGACAACAAAGTCAACAGGGAAGAAAAACTTCCCTATCTGGACGGGTATGTCCTCTAGGACTCCTATAGGCTCGACCGCAGATCGGTCAGCCATCTGAAATGTCATCTCAGTTATTGCAAACCTGGTCAATTTAAGCTTTCTAGCTAGACTCAGGGGCATGACACTTATGCTAGCTCCTAAGTCACATAATGCCTTTTCGATAGAAAAGGTACCTATCGCAAGGAACTCGAAAAAACCGACCGGGTCTTCTAACTTATGGGGCGCAGTGTGAGACAAGTAGGAGCAAGACTCTTTAGTTAACGCAACAATGTGAACATGTTCAAGAGATTTTTTCTTTGACAACAACTGTTTCATAAATTTAGTGTATCAAGCACTTGGTTAACTAACTCAAGGAAGGGTACCCGAACATTCAAGCTACGAATAACTTTCTCAAATTTACTAAAAGATACCTGTTCCTTCGTCGGCACGAGTCTCTCCGGATATGGGGCTGTAAGGAGTACCTTAGCCCTCTCCTCTAAGTCGCGTGTGCCGGTATCCTTGGACTTAGGCTGAAAGTCCGTCACCTTTTCTTTGTTGAAGCTAGACCCCTCCTCAGACCGTCTCAAATAAGAACCATTGACCGTCATTGGATCGAACTTCGGAGCTGGGACTGACCCATCAGCACTCGGGTCTGCCCCCAAAATTTTCGGGACGGTGGTTCCCCGAAACAAGTGGTCTCGTAGATTATCGGGCATTAAAGGACGAAATTCTTCAACATCAGCAGTGATACTGGTCGATCGACCAACCTCCTCAGTCGATCCTCCTCGCCGATCGATCGGTTGCAGGTTGCCTGATTCGAAGCTCTTGTAACCCGTGAGTCAGTCGATCGACTAGGTACTTCAGTCGATCGACTAGGTACTTCAGTCGATCGACTGAAATGCCTGGCAGACGTCTTTTTCTTTGATTTGTTCGTTGAAGCTTTCTCTTGACTTGTTTCCGGCTCATCTTTCTCAACAGCATCCTCAACCATTGCAGGACCATCAAGGGTGGACCCGCTCCTCAAAGGGATGGCATTTAGGGTCTCCTTTTGTTCGGGTTGGGTGGGTAAGTGTCCGGGAGCTCGAGTGTTACTTTTACTAGCCAGTTGAGCAATTTGGCTCTCAAGTAACTTCATCCCGGCCTCTCTTGCTTGGGACTCCTTTAGCAACAGATTCTTAAGCTCGGAGAACTCAGAATTTTGTGATTGTTTTCTGCTGCGGCACATAGGGGGCTTTTGATATCTGCTTTGTTGCTTTTGATGAGGCGGGACATAGGGTTGTTTTGCGGCGGATGTTGGGTTGGATTTTGGACATTTTGGCTCCTCCAACTCAAGTTTGGGTGGCTTGGCTCGTAGTAGGTGTTTGTCTGCCTATAGTGTTGAAAGGCAGCACAAGATTCAAAGGGGCTAGGGCAATTTTTCGAGACATGGCCCTCAACTCCACACCTTTCACAGATGAAGGGACCGTCTGACACGACATTAACTTGGTACATCCCACCCTTAGAGGCTCCTCCTAGCTCATACTTGTCAAATCTCGCGGTGAGAGCCTCAAGTGCAGCAACAGAAAAGGATTCAGCAGCTCTCCTCTGGTTCCCTCTCGAATTTCCATATTCGGCCTTGTGGGTAGCTAGATCGTCAATGATCTTCCACCCCTTGGTTGCTCCCAGATTTTCAGCGAATCTTCCATTGGCGACATCCAAAATGGCCCTCGATCGTCGTACAACCCATTGTAGAAATGATTGCACAAACTCCACTTTTCAAACCCATGGTGCGGTATAGTTCGCACCAACTTCTTGAATCGGACCCATGCTTCATGGAAATTCTCATCTGGCCCTTGTTTAAAGCCCGTGATTTGAGCTCTAATAGCGATCGTCCTCGAAGCAGAAAAGTACTTCTTGTAGAACGCCAATGCCAATGTATTCCAATCAGTGATCTCTTGAGCGGTCCGGTCCAAATCTCTATACCACTCCCTTGCAGCATCACGAAGGGAGAAGATGAACATGGTCTCTTTGATTTGATCCTGGGTCACGCCAGCTGGTGGGGGTATGGAGCAGCAGTAGTCAATAAAGGTCTCCATATGCCTTGCTGCATCTTCATTTGCAGCTCCCCCAAACTGATTTCTCTCGACCATAGTAATGTAAGCAGGCTTTGGTTCGAATTTCCTGGCATCTCCCGGTAACTCGAACCCCTTGTATAAGTTATCGGCTGTCGGCTCAGAATAACTAGCTATACTTGCTTCCTCGGCCATGGCTGGAATTTCCGGAGAAGTAACTGTCTCGGTACCAAGAAGTGGAAACGGGTGAAGATGTGGGTCTTCTTGAACAGATCGTTCTCGTGATAGCTTGACAGAGTACTCAGCTCTTCCTCTGTCGGTAATACTCTTCGTGTTCGCCTCAACTCGCGCAGGGATCTCTCAAGCTCAGGGTTCAACGGTACTAATTCTCCACCCTGTGACATGCGCATAAGAAGAAACTACAAAAGAATATAAGACAAGTTTAAGGAACGGATGTCCCTTAAACTAAGAAAGACTAAAAATAAAAACAACTAAAATTAGGACTATTGCCTCCCCGGCAACGGCGCCAAAATTTGATACCCGTCGTTGTGAGTACCAAAGATAAAATTTATAATCTCCTATTAAGACTAACCTAGGCTAGTGGTAACAGGGTCGAACCACAAGGAGGCAGTTGTAAACTTTAGTTGATTTATGTTCAGTCTGAGGTAACTATTATGGGGGTTGATTTGAGTTGGTCGACAGCTAAGGTGAACAAAAATAATAAACTAAAAAAAAATACGATTTAAACAGATAAAAGGAAGGGTACTAGGATGGTCAGGTCATTATAGCTTCGGCGGCAGCAAACTAAGTCGGTCTGAATCAAACACAGGTAGGGCGGGAAATAAAGAGGTCCTCTCGGTCCACTCTTAACAAATAGCATCTCTCGATCTCGCTATAGGTCCCTAATGCCACTAATACTAACTTTCGTCCTGAAAAGTGACTAACGGTCTAAACTATACCTATCTTTCGATCTTAGCACAGTTTAGTCGATTTAATTGACGGTCAAATAACCTTCCCTATCTTTCGATCTAATGGGTCGGTCACAAAATAGGTATTTAACTGGTCGCATGCATTCGATTTGTTAAATACAAGATTAAGAACAATTAAAACGAAGGATAACCTTACAAGGTCAGTCGATCGACCAACAATGTCAGTCGATCGACTGACACGCGGGTTCAGTCCGTGTTCAATCTAATGCCGCCTATGCTACAATTCCCCTACATCCTAGCACTATAGATTTAGCTACTCATGCTAAGGGTAGAAACAATAACATAAACGATAGAACTAGCTACTGAATTCATGCTTAGAACAGGAAAGGAAGCAATTAACATGCAATAATGAAGATGGTTTCAGGAATCTACTAGCAATTCTAATCTATTAGCAAAATAAATGAACTGAAAGTAAACAGGAAGAATACCGAATTGCAGGGGAAAGATTGATTATTAAGAACCGAAATTCCGATGCTCACAATAATCCCAAACCCTAACTATTCGATAAAGAACTTGAATGAAAACTTAATGCTAAAACTTGATGTAAAATTCTGAATAAAAGACTTGATAATAAACTGATGATCTAGGTTACGTTATATAGGAAATATACGTAACATCTTATTCCAAAACCTAAACACAATGGGCTTTAAGTTCCTTGATCTTTTAATTCTCGTCTGAAACAGCGCTGTGGTCGATCGACTAAGCAGGGAGGTCGATCGACTGGATCTCAGCAACAGTAGCTTCTGGATTCCGATAGTTGGTCGATCGACTGATGGGTCTAGGCGATCGACTGCTTGAGCTGCTAGTTGACTGCTTTATTCTCGTGGATTCATCTTTGGGCCTTGGATCGCGCACCAAGCTCGTTCCTTAAGCAATTCCTTTACATCATTTGCAATGCAGATTACTCGGGGACGGATTTGGCTTGATTTCCGCTCAATTCTTCATATTTCTGCAATAATAGGCAAAAACACAAAAGTAGAGGAAAATAGGGAAATAATGGCATATATTGCACATTTGAGCTCTGAAATGCGTGTAGAATAAAGTGTGAAACATCATATTTTAGACACGCATCAGTAATGATGATTTTAAAACCTGGTTTTCTATAACCGTTTCAAAAAGCACGCCTTCTTAGGCCATCGTAATGTTGATTTTCAAACCCCGGTTTTCTACAACCATTGCAAAAATCACACCTTTTTTAGGCCGTCGGAATGACGATTTTCAAACTTGGTTTTCACAACCATTTCAAAAAACACCTTTTTACGCCGTTATAATCGCCGCGTCAAGACATTGATTTCAACCCGTCTGGCGCCGACACAATGGTTCTTTCAAAACCCGAAAAGGCACACACCCCTTTTCGAGACCTTTTTCAAACCCCGAGGACCATACACCGTCCCTGGGACCACAACCTTTCAAAACTCGATTTTCAAAACATACAATTTTGAATTTCAAAGAACTGTCTTTGGGAACAACACATTATTTTCAGAGCCGCCGAAACTCGAACTCAAACCGTCTTTTGAAAATAAACTTAAGAAAACCTGTTCAATTGACCGACTTTCGAAGGCCCTTATTTTTCGGAAGCCGTCCATAAAGCGACAAACGAGTCTTTTTGAAAATCTCTATTTTCTAAAATTTCAGTCCACCATTTCAATTCCGCCTCGTATCTATCGAGTTGAAGCAAACGTACTTATGGGTCTTTACTTATGAGTCATCTCATCTCTAGACTCATTCAACGGCATCACACCACTACTTTGGACGCGAGTCAAAATCCGGTCAACACCGTCACATTATAAATCGATTCAGTACCGAGGCACCACACACGGTTGCCCTCGTCTTATTGGGTCTAAAACGTCTTTCCGTCTGTTGTGTTGTCTTCGTTTAGTCGTTAAACCGTGTCGGATTGGGACGTAACGTAAGCCATTTTCTGCCTCAGAGCCATGGCCTCGTCTTCAGCTTCGTCCAACAACAATGATGACAATAGAGACCTCGCGACTGCTCAGCTAGCCAGCCTACTCACCGCTCTTAAGGTTACCCTGGACCGTGTCGAGACCCGTATCGACACCCTGGAAAACAAGGAAACCGGAGAACACAACACTCCGTCTTTGACTTAAACCGAGAAGAGGCTCAAGCTCTTGGAAGAACAACTCCTAGCCCGTGGTAACAATATCCACCTTGAGAACAATCGAATATTCGAACCAGTTGGGGATCAATTACTTGACAACTTTACCTTGACTGATGTACCCAAGTTTAAGGGAGTGGAGGACCCGCTCAATCACATTCGGCCCTTTAAGGACTGCATGTTCATTAAGGGGCTCAAGCAGGAACTTTTCACCCGGATCTTTCCGTCATCCCTGGAACCAATTCCCCGCTAGTGGTACTATTCCCTCGACCCTAAGAGCATTACCACTTGGGACGAAGTCGCCGTCGATTTTGCTAAACAATACGCCGACAACGTCGAGATGCAAGCCAACACCCGCACTCTTGAGGTCCTGACTCAGATTGATATGGAAGAGTTCACAGAATTCCTAACCCGTTGAGGAGGGTAAGCGCTCAATTGGTCAGTAAGCCGAGTGAATCAACTCTGGTGGAAAATTTTGTCAACAACCTTCGCCCAATTTACGCCAACCTGCTGAGATATCAAAACAGCAAAACTTTCTAGGACCTACAAGTCCTCTGAACCCGCATTGAAGATGACCTCCACAAGGGTGTCCTAGCCAAAACCACTGGTAGAGGCTATCAGGGATCATCAATTGGATCTCACCCCTAGGTCAGACAAACAAAATCGATGAGGTCAACCTCCTCGAACCAACCATAAAGAAAACTGAACGTCCTCAAAGGGTATTCACAAACTTGGGGACAACCTACCAAGGGAAACTACAGCCAATTGGGCCCACTCCGGACCCGTCCGAGACCAAGAAAACCCAGTTTTGGAATCACTATGACTACTGTCAATACCAATAGGGTAAAGGTCATGACTGGTCTGGTTAAAACTCGTCATCAAAAGCTACCAACCAAAACAATATATATAACTTCACAAACTACTCTTAGTAAAGAGGTAAGTAAAGGTCGGATCCCAAGTGACGGGTATTGATGTAGGATTTTCAATTGCAAGTAGCTATGTCTTAGGGTGTCACAAATTATGGGTTGAGATGAGATGTAATCTAAACTAATCAACAAGATGAATGAAAACAAAGTAAAACAAATAAAGGGGTTTGTAAACAATTGATTAAAAGCACTAGGGTGTCATGGGTTCATAGGTGATTCATGGAAATAGATTATAAAAACATGTTCTCAATTTAGAAGCAAGCACTTATTTCTGTGATGGGATCGATTTAGTGTATATCATACAATCCCTAGAAAGATTTAGGTCCCGGAGCCGAGTCGTCTAGACTGTACAACACCTAGAAGTCGACTTAGTTTCCTCCTATTCAACTCTATGCATGGTCTAACAAGGCTCGAGTTGGTTTATGTCTTACAAGCCTCATTGAAAAGATAAGAGATGGGTAAAAAATGCAAGGATTCATAGGCTCGCATTTCATCAAACATAACATGTGCATAGGTTGAAATCACAACAAGCAAGCAATTTAATTATGAAAACATATTAGATTAACCATAGATCAATTTCGATGTTTATTTCCCCCAATTCCCCATTAACCCTAGCTAAAGGACTACTCACTCATGATCAAGTTTAGCATGCTAATAAGGTTGTCAATCATACTAACAAAGCAAAACATTATGAATAAATGATGTGATTAACAATAATTAAACAAAGGTAAAAAGGGATTATACCTATGGAGATGATCCAATTTAATAAAGCAAAGAATAATAATAGAAGTACTTAATTATTGACGGAATGTTGTCAATCTTCCAATAAACCCCAATTATATTCTAATTACCCAAATAAAACTAAGAACAAATTAGAAATTAAGGAAAGATTAAGATGTAATTAATATTGATAAGTGTATCACAACTAAATTAAGAGATGATTAAGGATTGATTAAAGCTTGATTAAGAGTTGATGGAAATCTAGGTAGTACAATGGGGTATTTATACAAAAATTAAGTATAAGGATTAGGGTTACTAAGGGCTTAAATGACTATTAAGACCCTAAGAGAAGCTTGAGGAATTGCAACTCCCGAGGGACATGCGGGATCGTGCTTGCAACTCCCACCAGGATCCGCTCATCCTCACCTGAAGCACGGCCTGTCTTCTAATAAGATCCGCCCGGGCTGGCAGTCGGGACTCTCATATCGAGCTTTGGTACGCTCGTCCTAAGCTCAAGCCGCTCGTATTGTGGCACATGATTCTTCTCTTGTTTGGCACCTTAACAATCCGCGGGAATTTTGTTGGGGATACAAGGATCTTTTCATCATTGCCCATTTCACTCTATTTATTTGCTTACGCCTCTAGTATCGGTCTCCTCTTCGATGCTTGGTCATTTGATGCAATCCATTTAGCTCAATTTCGCTCCATAAATGCAAGGTTAACAATCCTCTCCTACCAAGGACACAAAACCTCAAAGAATATGCAAAATGGGAAATTAAAGATAAGAAATGACCCTAATATATGCTAGAAAGCATGGGAACGAGGTTAATTCGGGGATTAAATGTGCTCAAATATGAGTCACATCAAACATCCCCAAACCGAACCTTTGCTCGTCCCGAGTAAAGAGGTGACTAAAACTATGACGTTTATTTAAACTAACCTACTAATATTGCTGATATGAGACAATTAGCGGGTCTCACTCCGCCCCTTCAACTCACAACAAGGCATCCATGAGGGAAGATGCCTTCTTGCAAGGGAAGGTGGGGCATGCCAAAATGGCAATACTTCCAATCATTAAGCACACAAAACAAGGTAATGGATGCATCTACAAAAGAATAACCAGTTTCCTCATCTATGTGGCGGAAATTATCTAAGGGGAAGCAATCTAAGGGTACACACTCTATTATAGGTATGGTTTCTTCAAGTTACTAAGCCTAGGAGGATACCAATAAATCACCTCCAATTTGTGTCAAACTAGGGTACCTTTGTCCTCAATCGCTAAATGCTTTTGTCATGAGTAGACTCCCTATGATGTTAGAAACACTGTAGGTCGCGGAATTCCACTCTTGCCTAGACAAGAAGAAGGGTCGTCCCCTCTCTACCATGCACAAAAGTGGGTTCAATGGAAAAAGGGATCAATATATAGAGAGAGAAACAATGAGTACGTAGAGAGAGAAATCGATTTTGACCTTGATTTCCGTGCCTATAGCTAGTGTTAGGCTTGGAAATCCGCAAACCTCCTTGATCAGTATCTCATCTTAACCTGACTACCAGGCTGTCAGGATGTCAGGCTATCAGGACACAAGAAGATAGGCGCCAGGCCATGGAGAGGACAACGGTCAAAATATCAGGACGATATTAGACAAGGAATTCACGTTATAAAAGGAATATACACGCAGCATTGAATGAGAAGATCTCGCAGTAAATGCAGCAATTAAGGGAGTAATATTGTCAATTATTACGGGCAATTAAGGAGAATAATCTGCATTAATTCCAGCATCAGGCAGCCGTTCAGCTAGAACTTATATAAGGAGCATTTGGGAAACATTTTAGAGATCATCAACACAAGACAAAGCATACTTCTACGCATACAATACTTAGAGAAATACTACATATATTTTCATTGTCATACTTTTACTCTCCCAATTACATAGTGAAATCCTCTCCTAGCTAGGTGCCCGTGGTTTTTTCCCATTCAAGGGTTTTCCACGTACAAAATTCTTTCTTTTATTGTTGTTATTTTTATTATATTTATAGCTATATCTGACCCTGACGACCTAACTAACGGACCATACAGAGGTAGTTAACCCTACTAAAATCTACCCTGACCTGATTTCACCTTGCGCAAAATCCACACAAAACAATTGGCACCCACCGTGGGGCATCTAGCTCTTTAAATCCTTTTTTCTCATGCCACAAAAACTCAAAAATCCTACAAAAATGGCCCAACCTACCATTGAAGAACAATTGAATGCAACTCTCCAGCAAATCGCTGAGTTGGAAAGCTTGAAAGAAAAGGTTTCCCAAACTGAAGCAAAAATCCTGCAACTAAGAGAATCTGAGTCAGCTCTAAAATAAAAATTAGAGAAAACCCAAGGAGCAGGCTCTAGATTCCAGCCAGGAACCCCATTTGCATCAATCATCAAAAACATCGATTTCTCCAGTTTTGGGAGCCCAAGTGGTTCTAAATTCATTAATGTTGATGATGACGGTGAACCAAAGAATGACTATGAAAAACCTGATGAATCTACAGCAGCCATCATGATGGCAGTAGTTCAGGAGATCAAGAAACTCAATGAAAAATTCGATAAGATACCTGGAGTACCTGCCAGCATGGAATAAGCTGCTCCTGACAGTTATGCTGATTCGCCTTTCATAGACGAAATAGCAAAAGTAGATTTACCAAAGAAATTTGTGGTCCTATCCATAAGGGTCTATGATGGTACCACGGATCCGCAAAATCACGTGGCTCTCTATAAACAAAAAATGTTGGCTGCATCTATTCCCAGCGAATTTAGACAAGTTTGCATGTGTAAAGGATTTGGAACGACCCTGACCGGTCCTGCTCTACAATGGTATATCAACCTGCCAACTGGAAGCATCCATTCCTTTGCCAACCTGATCAAGAGCTTCAACCAGCAGTTTGCGAGTAGCAGAGAGTTGGAGAAACGATCCAGTGACCTTTACCGAATCACACAGAAGCCTGATGAAACTCTCAGGACATTCATTGCGAGATTCAACAAGGAGAAGGTATCCATTCCCAGATGTGACGTTGGAATAGCAGTGGAGGCATTCAGGCGGGGGTTACTACCATATAGTGACTTGTACAACGAGCTCACTAAGTATCCCTGCCATACCTTCGAGGATGTCCAGGCCAAGACTCTTGCCTTTATCAGGCTAGAAGAAGATAAAAGCTATAAACTTGGATCACCCAGAGGACTAAAGGATTACGAAAGAAACAGTAGGAAGAGCAATAAAGGAAACAACTATAGGCCTACTCCATATTATAGGCCAGATCAATCAGAAGTTAACCTGGCTCATAAGTATCAAGGTAAGGTTAAGGTTTATCCACCTATTTCCGAACATAATTTCAGTGTTGATATTGCAGGATTAATCAAGAGACTTGACAACATGGGATCAGCGGTCAGATGGCCCAGGAGGTCAGAAAATCCCAACCCCAGAAGGGACAATTCCAAATGGTGTGAATTCCACATGGACATTGGACACACGATGGATGATTGTTTCACCCTAAGGAAAGAAGTGGCTTACCTGCTGAAATGCGGATACCTAAAAGACTTAATCAAGACGAAAGGCAGGAATGCGAACCAGGGCAAAGAGGATCAGGAGCACAAGCAGGATCGTAGCCTACCTCCACCACCTCCAATATACGAAGTAAAATTCAAATATGGTGGATCAAAAATCTGCGGCCTAACCAGTTCAGCAGCAAAAAAGATAGCCAGGACGCCAAGGACTGTCTCACCCTGCAAACCAGACCATATCCCAACAATCACTTTCAATGATTGTGACCTGGTAGGTATTCCTGATGTTCATCATGATGGCCTGGTAATTTCTATGAAGATTGGAACCGCCACCATGAGAAGGATCCTAGAAGACGGAGGCATCTCAGTAAACTTGATCATGCTTGACGTGCTGAAAGCCATGAAGATCAACGAGGACCAAATCACCAAAAAATCCAGTGTCCTAGTAGGATTCAGTGGCGAAACCAGGAGCACTCTAGGAGAAATCCACCTCCCAACTTACGTTGAAGGAGTCTCATCTTATGAGAAATTTGGAGTCCTTGATTGCCTGTCATCTTACAACGCGATCTTGGGTAGACCCTGGATTCATAATGTCAAGGCCGTACCATCAACCTATCACCAGTGTATCAAGATACCAACAGAATGGCGCATAGCCACAGTCAAAGGGGATCACAAGGCAGCCCAGGAATGCTACACAACAGCTTTGAAGCCTTCCAAGGCAGGTAAGTCCCTTGCATAGCAATTACAGTACTCTGTCAGGAGCACTTATGTAGCACCTCCCAGAATCGAAACAGATCAAGTAATTCTGGACCCTGAGTACCCTGACAGGTATGTTTTAGTAGGATCTGACGCCCCAGATAGTGTCAGGCCTGAACTAGTAAAGTTCATTAAAAACAAATCATCTTGGTTTGCTTGGTCACATTTTGATATGACTGGAATTAGCGCTGATATAATTACGCATAAACTCAATGTTGACCCATCTTTTAAGCATGTACAACAGAAAAGGTGGAAATTGGCAGCTGAAAAAAATAACATAATTAACGAGGAAGTAGAGAAACTATTGGATATGGGAATGATCAGGGAAGTAATGTACCCTGAGTGGCTAGCTAACGTGGTTGTTGTGGAGAAAAAGAATGGAAAGTGGAGAGTCTGTGTAGACTACACTGACCTGAACAAAGCTTGTCCCAAAGATCCATTTCCTTTACCACATATTGATGTTAGGTTCATATACCTATTATTAGACTCCTCTAATAGTGAACTAATTAACTTGTTAATTATTTGTTCTTTAGATCTAGTGCATGCATAACAAAATGAAAGATTTATAAGAAAAACAATGTTTCTTACATTGTTGGTTGGTTCGAAATTATGGGCACAAGTAAGGTCACCTTCCTTCACTTGTTCTTGAGCTTATAATGATGGATGATCCTCCTAAGACTCCAAGTATAGAAGCCACTCCAATAAATTGCACCCAAGATTAATCCCAAAAATTCCTACTAATATTAACTAGATATATAGTAGAAATATTTCCTTAATAATACTAATGTTCTTGTATTACTATCTCTAGTAATAGATTGGAGAGTATTAGTATAGATGAGAGTTTGTTGCAATAGCTTATAAGGAAAAATAGAGAGAAAAACAACACAAGCACTAACACTAGAAAAATGAGCAAATAATGCTCTCTTTTTAAGGCCAAAAACCGGTGGCCCTCTTCCCATGTAGGGAATCTTGTGTTTTTGTTTTTAGTCTATTGTTTAGAGTAGGTAGAGTGTAGGAAGCCTAGGTGTAAGATGTAGTATGTAAAGGCTAGTGTGATATGTCACAATCACACAATAACCAACATCAACATAAGACAAAAGAGCATCTATTGTGCTCTTATAATGGCCGAAATATTGGTCTTATTTTTGTCCATTTTTGCCTTTTGTCATTTGTCCCACAAATGCTTATAAGTCATATGTTTAACCATCTTACATATTTAATTATTAATGTAATTATTTAACACTTAAATATTACAATTAATAATATAATATACACTCCACTTTTTCAGTAGTATACTACCATTATATCAACATATAATGGGTCCCAAAATTACTAGTTAGTTAAAATTACAACTTCTTGTAACTTTAAATAACTAATTATCTTTACCTCAAAACTTATATTAATACCTCAACAAATTTAGTAATAAAACACTTAATTACTAAATTTAATCTTATTTAATCACATTAAAATAAGACGCAAAATTGCACTCCCACAATTAAGGAATTAATTAATTCGTATCGCATAGAATTAATTAAATATCTATTTGGGCCTCATCCTATAGGTGTGACCTAAAGGGATCAACTGACCACCACCGTCACACGACAGTAATGTCAAACTCTAGTTAGCCAATCATTACCGATTAATGACGGTCAGTTGACTGTATAAAGAATCATCCCTCACGTATTCTTAGTATGAGATTTTATTATGATATTTAAATCATGTGATCGCACTATTGTTGAGGACACATTTCCCAACAATCTCCCACTTGTCCTCGACAAGTGTGCGTCGCCAATTCTCTTGTCCTATTACAATCTCCCACCCAATGTAAGGTGTCTTGCAGGTCGTACTTACATTTGATCATATCTTGAGTGGTTTTCTCGATCTGGAGATTAACTGTCTGACCGGAATTATCTATCATAGATACCTTCCGAGCGTGGCCACGCATTTCCAGTTAACTACTCCTCGAGTGGCCTTGAGATTTCAAACAACCCTGAGAAGGGGTGGACAATTCCTATCGCCCTATTCCCTTCGTTCAGCCACAGTCCATCATAACCCAAAATATACCCAGTTTGACCTCATTTACGAAATCGTAGAGTATAAATCAAAGCTAATCAGAAGTTGTGCCAACTTGGGCGAATAGTCTCTAGTCAAAAGAATTGACTCATAAGAATACTATAGTAGATCTTGCCACGACCAGGGTTTATGAATTACCAGAACTCTATAAGCGGTCACTGCCCGACAGATTGTCCCATACAGTCTGCCTATGTGATCGACTAGTCATCCCATATGACTCTATGGCACTTGAACTTGCCATCAATCGCATCACACTCTAGTCACTTGGAGACGTCACTTCATATAAGTAACTAGGGGCGAATACCATGTCAATCCGGTTCACTTTAATGGGGTTCAATTTCTCTCTACAACCCATTCGGATACGACAAGGTAGCGGGTGAGTTTAATAAAACTCAAACGATAAATGTGATTATCACATATGAATAGTTAATACACTATTACTACTTCATATTCTATAATCTTTAGTGTATTATTAACACTAGTTTAAAATGCAATACAAGCTTGGCTAGTGGATATACCTGACATCTATATTGTCCAACTTTATTAATTGTTATTTCCTTCCATTCAATGTCATCTCTAATGACATGAATTCATTTCTAAGTATTTGTCTAGGCTTATAACTAGACTTGGGCTCTTTGACTTGAAAGATGCTCCTACTGTTATCACATAACTAGTGATAAAGTCATTTGTAGAGGGATTCACTCTTAATCCATACGTTGACCATTTCATCACAACTTACTTAGATTCCTTTTGTATAATATTCAATACGCGAAACTAAAACACCTTTCTTAGTCTCTTACTCCTTTGTCAATATGACATCCTAGGATTTGAACAAATCCCTTTTGGTTTGGAAACTAAAGTTTGTGCAACACTTCAACACCTAACTTAGTTTGTCATCCAAACATGTGAACGAAGCCTTAATTCTTCTCAAGAATCTCAAGGATGTTCTTTAAGGCTCTCACAAGCCATATGATCGGGATTATCTTGTTATTGACTTATAATGCCCTAGGCATATGTTTCATCACAGCACGTGCGTCTGTTGGCATACATAATCGTTCTAATGGCGGAAACATTAGCAATCGATTTCATGTAATCAACAACTTAATGGGTTCAGTGAACGACCATGATTCCATTATAGTAATTCCACTTTCATCATCATGAATAAGCCATTCAGCTTTGTTGTTGTACAACAGATGTGAAATATCTTATCCTCATAAGACTCTCAACTCTATGTCAATATTCTCTCACATAGATTCGGTAATCTAAAGTATATTGCACCCTTTCCTAGTCTCCCCATCACGCTTGCCAGAAGAGAGAATTGGTACATTATTCTCAATAAGTAATATGTTATCAACATATAAGACATGGAGAAACAATTCTAGCTCCCACTTAACTTCATGTATATCATAATTCTTCAATCATGTGAATAAAACAATTCACTATAATCACATGAACGAAAAGTATAATCCTTTAATGCTAGCTTAAGACTATCCTGTGATCACTTAAGAAAGTCACGCATAATATGTTAGGATTCTTAGATCTTCATCTAAGATTTCGTGTACAAAACACTTCCTTCTCTAATTTCCCATTTTAGAAAACCGAAATTTTATTTGCCATTCTTCATGTAATGAAATGTGGCAATTCCTAACACAATTTATCTTGACCAACATCTTCATGTAAATCTTATGCATTTGTGTACTCGGAGCTCTATTTACTTTTGAGGAGACCCGCTCCTTAAAGTAAATCTACTCTTGAGTAACAATTTTCGGATTGTAATGCTTCGGCTCGTATGTAACAAGGTCATGATACTATCACTTTCACAAAGTAATATTTTTAAACAATAAGACATGTGCGATAGACTCCCACTGAACTATGCTCTCATACTATCTTCATAGATAATAGTTCAATACCAACTCCCACTCTATAATTCAATTACTTTCACAAAGTAACATTTCAACTATAAGAGATGTTTGTGACGATTCAATCTTCTCCCACTCTATCTCTCAGAAATACATCTATCTTCTTGAGAGATAGCTTTGTGAGTCACAAACATATATATATATATATATATATATATATATATATATATATATATATATATATATATATATATATATATATATATATATATATATATATATATATATATATAACGGAGTATTAGTGTTTATCTAGACTATGTATTAGCTTTCAAAAGACCATCTAAACATGGCAGCTTGATAATATACGAGTCTTATCCATGTCATCTGTTTAATAGACTCTCTATTCTAGGTATCTCATGGTTGACCATCCGATTATAATTACTTGTCCGTATTGGATTGCAAATTCCCAAAATTGAGTTCAACAGCTCAAACCAACTCATATTAGTTTAATCTTATGGGTAGTGACGCTAGGTCATAATCCATCTTTAATAAATCAAATTTATTACTTAGATCTTTGCCACTACGATTGAATCGTAATGCTTAGAACTTTATTCAATTGGTTCTCTACGCCATTTAGAAATTTCTCAAATCTTTCAAATGCTTCACCTTTTATTTGATTAAGTAAATAAACCCTTATCTACTTGAATCATTGTTAAAAGTGACGAAGTAGTCATAAATTCCCCTTGCGGTGATGCTCATTAGAACACATACATCGGCATGTATTAGTCTCAACAAATCACTTGCTTGTGTCCCTTTACCACTAAAGGAAGTACAAATTATATTGCAAAGGAGACAAGATTCGCATATTCCATATGATTGAAAATCAAATGGTCCAATAATACTAGTCGACACTAGCGTTTAATGCGTTTCTTATTTACGTAACCTAATTGAAAATCAAATGTACAAATCATTTGGATTACTAGTTATGAGTCTTTTGGAACGTATTATGTAGATATCTTTACATGAGTTGGAACTGTCTAAAACTTGTGTATCATAAAGATAAGTGACATGGCTCACATCCATGTCTATTTTCAATAAAATACAACAATTGTCTTTGAAGGCAAAATATAAATCCTTTCATGTCTCACATAGAAATGGAAATAATGTTTTAGACTAAGTGGGTACATAATAACAATTATGTAAATTATAACTCAAAGCTATTTGCTAAAACAAGTATATAAATTTCTCTTGAAGTGGCGGCTACCTGAGCTCCAATTCATTGTCAGCGATCCACATCACCCTTGTTTAGCTTTTCCACATTTCCAAGTCCCACTTAGAGTAATAAGTCCAACTTGATATCTTCCAAATACTCGGGGCAAATATGCTTCCATTGGCCCATGACATTTAAAATAATGATATTCATGGTAGGATTG
The DNA here is from genome assembly GCF_048544455.1 of Silene latifolia. Taxonomy (NCBI): domain Eukaryota; kingdom Viridiplantae; phylum Streptophyta; class Magnoliopsida; order Caryophyllales; family Caryophyllaceae; genus Silene; species Silene latifolia. The sequence continues at coordinate 75,639,737 of NC_133528.1, forward strand.
GATACCCATCTTGGTTTTGTGGTAGTCTCACTATCAACTTCCAATTCACAATCGGATTTGGGTTTCTTACCTTTCTTTGCTTTTTCATTATCAATACCAATACTCCTTTTATTTGTAAGGACACTCTTGCTAGAACTCCCACATAATTTGATATTTCTCCTTGTTTCATCAAACAAGGATATCTTGGAATCTGTTAGATTCCCCTCATATGATCCTCTTACCTGAGAGGTAGGCATGAGTATGTGAGTGGGAGGTGAAGAAGTAGTAAAAAGACAAAGATTTTCATCCTCACTAAAGCCAACGTGTAATTCTCTAATCGTATCATTGTCATAATCAGAGCATTTTTCATCGTATGATTGGAGCTATGAATTAAGGTGATGGGTATAGGAGTATAAGATGAATTCATTGCGAATAATTAACTACAAAATAGGAAATGAAGGAATTAATTATTGTAATACCCGGTATTTTAATATGATATTATATTAGGCCGAGTTACCAGCTGGGTCGTGTAGTGTATTTGTGACTCGGGTAATTATGTGACTCGGGTTTTAATTAATCTAACTAGGCTAGGCCCGTATCGTCTTAATAGCACCTATCCTATATGTATAACTCATCTAACCAAACCCTAATCTCCCTATCACCATATTCACTTTAACCATGAGAAAAGAGAGAAAAGGGAGAAGAGGGAGCCGTGTGTGAAGGGAGCCGCGTGAGGCATTGCGAGGCGATTTCTCAGCCTATTCTCATCCTATTTCGTAAGTAGACTATCCTATTATCTCTTTATTCAATTATTAGCATAATTATAGTAGTACTAGAATAATTTTTGTAACCCTAGAAATTGGTTTGGGGGTTTTGATTATAAATTGTATGAGATAAATGAATAGAATAGTTACAGCAATTTACAGATTCGTTGGTCTGTGTTGTTTGAGTGTTTTACCTGTCTTAAAGTCGTGGGATGCAAAAAGTTAAAGAAGAGACTCATATTTATTCCAAGCCTAGGTTATGCCTGAGAAAATTGGTAGCATTTCACCGTGTAGTTTTTCCTGAAGAAATTATTTGTGAACGTCTATCTAAAAAGTCCGCGAATCAGTAGAGGCTGAAATATTACTTCTAAAATATAATTTAGATATTGAATTGGTGCTGGGTCTTTTTCATATATTTAATTTAAAGAGTTTAGATGAGTTAGGCGTTGGTTTTACTTAAAAATCATTTGTCAAACTCGTTTTATGAATCAATACTTTTTATGCGACGGTTTCTGTCAGTTTTTGGAAATCAGTCTGAAAACCCTTTATAAGTTTGGAATTTGAGAAAAACACGTTAGATATAATTTGTAGCTAAGACTCATGGGGTTCCAATTCAATTGGCCTTGCATCAATTCGAATTTTCTGGAATTAGTTATTCATTTTATACCGAGTCTGCCATGTGCAGGAAAATCAGGGAAAGTCGTGTTTGTTCCTTAAGTTGATATTCCTATTAAATTACGATGAGTCTAGGTTATGTGAATGATTAATTGACTGAGTAGGTGGTAATTATACATAATTATGTTATGTAGGTGATGGATATGTGAAGGATCATAATTGATTGCTTGTGCGTGCTTGGATTGCGAAAAGGTAGGGAAATACACTTGACTTGTTATCGTTGTTGTTGAATGGTGTTGATTTGTTGTGTTTCGTATGACCAAGTTGTGAACGTTGACTTATTTCGTGGTTGTTGCTTTATGCTATGACTCATATCTTTGGATTGTGATTGATCGAGTTGATCGTATTGAGTATGCTATCACAACATTTTGTAGCTGGCATGATTTTATAATTGATCAGTTCAATGGTATACATATTGCATTGCATTGTTTACTGTTAAGCATTTCATGTGCATTGGAGTTGGAGGATAGTATGGTGGTGACGAGGTTGTGATACGTTGTGATGTTGTGATAAGGCCCAGGCGGGTTCTCGCAGACTCGCCCTGGATAACCTCATTGCGAGTGGTATAACGACGACGGTCGATTGATAGTCCAGGGGATCGGTATGGTGGGCGTTCGGGTTATGAGATATGAGTTGAGATGGAGGTGGAGGTGACGGAGGAGCATGCATATCATATTTTGTTGTTTCATTGTATTCCCTACTCAACCTCGTGGTTGACCCCGTGTATTCGTGAACACCTGTGACGATCCAAATATTGGGAGCAGACTTTGACGGAGTTTATGAGATAGGATGGGAGCTTGATGGGCGTGAGACACTGGATCGAAGGCTTAGTAGCTAGATCATCATTTAGAAGACTTTCACTTTTATTTATGTTAGTTCTTTGTAATTTGATGTAAATGAGGTTTTGTAAAAAAGTTAAGTTAAAGAAATTATGTAATTTGCCTTGGAGTTTAATTTGTTATTCACTACCTCGGGAAACCGAGATGGTAACAGTCCGGTTTATTAGGGAATGTCTTGCTAGAGGCTCCTTTATAAATCGGAGTGTTACAAAGTGGTATCAGAGCGAACGATCCTCAGGCCTAAACCAATGAACCCAATGAACGTAGGATGTGTCTAAATAAAATGAACCCCTGGGAATAAACTGTTAGGAGCTCACGGTGCGGTTAAGAAGGCGCCCTTAATGCGTGCTCTTTTGCCCTCTCGTTTTGAACAGGTAACCCGAGAGAAATCGAGTGAATGGGGTAGTTAGAAGGAAAACCTTGGATATAATCGAGTGGGTGTACACCTTAAGACCTATATATTCTAACCACTCTGCAGGACAACGTTACGGTAAGTATTTTGTATGAATGATGACGTGATCATATGATGTTGTGGAGATGAGAAATAAATTTTCGTGTTCAGGTTGATAATCAATGAAGTGTTGGATTGTGGTAATCGTGAGCGTAGAAATAATTGCGAATTGATGATATTTATCTGGATGGATGTTGAATGACGTGTTGATATTGCTATTACGTCTAATGATATGCGGTTATGTGATCCCGAAGCCATGCTAGTATAGTATTGTGATAGTAATCAGAAACACTATTGAATTGCATGTTTCTAGTCATAGCAATCGTGATTTAGATGTAAGGAGTAGATCGAGATGCGAAGGGATTCTATGGGATAGATGTTTACGTAAGTACAAAGTGTGAGATTTAAGTTGGGATGGGTTAGTATACATAGTATGTTCATAAGAGCTTGTAACATAGTAAAGAATGACCTAGTGCTGAAACTCGTTTTGTTTGATTTTACTCTTTAATTTACCTTACTGTCATTTCTTTTCTGTTTATTGCCTATGGATGAAAATTTTATGGGAGATAGCCTCGGGAGTTAGTGTTCATTTGGCGTTGGTTTCATGCTTATAGGATATACGAATTAGGAGTAATAAATATTTTAGTGGGCTGTGGTCAGGAAGTTCCTGTGCAGTGATGTTTTGACCAACGATTTTGTAAAACTCCTCATTTAAATTATATTAATAATTTTTGCATAATTCCAACTCCATCGATCAGAAGATTCGCATATGTTTTCAAATTGATAAGCCACGAAAATTCTTGATGTCGCTATATTAAATGGTTAGTTTTGCAAACTGACCCAAGTTTCTTACCAATTGCTGTCACATACTTGTTTGGACCAACTGAGTTGTAAAATCCGTTAAAAATTGAATTCTTGAGCTTTGGACCTCATTCTTTTTCTCACGAATTATTAACTCTCTGTATGTTATAAAAAGTAATATAACTCAAGTTTTCGTTGAACGGTTATTTATTCGTGATTTTTGGAAGTTACAACGTGAATCATAACTTTTAAAATGTGAATTCTATGTTGAGTTTTCATGCAGTTGTTCGATTATTTCATGAGCCTTATTAATGTGACTAGAGTGTGATGCGATTGATGGCAAGTTCAAGTGGCATACAGTCATGTGAGATGACTAGTCGATCACATAGGCAGATTGTTAGGAACACCTTGTTGGGCCTTATGACCGCTTATAGAGTTCTGGCAATTTATATAGCCTGGTCGTGGCGAGAGCTACTATAGTATTCTAATGAGTCAATTCTTTTGACTAAAGACTATTCACCTAAGATGGCACAGTTTCAGATTAACTTTGATTTGTGTTACTACGACCTTCGTAAATGGGGTCAAATGGGCATATTTTGGGTTATGATGGCTGTGGCTAGTCGAAGGGAATAAGTGCGATAGGAATTGTCCACCCCCTTGTCAGGGTTAAAACAATATCTCAGGGCCACTCGAGGAGTAATGAACTGGAAATGCGTGGCCACGCTCGGAATGTATCTATGATAGATAAATCCGGTCAATCAGTTATTCTCCAGATCGAGGAAACCACTCTCGATATGATCACTTGCAAGTACGACCTGAAAGACACCTTGCATTGAGTGGGAGATAGTAATAGGACAAGAGAATTGGTGACGCACACTTGTCGAGGACAAGCGGGAGATTGTTGGGAAATGTGTCCTCAACAATAGTGCGATCACATGATTTAAATATCATTATTAAATCTCATTTTAAGAATACATGTGGGATGTAATATTTTACAGTCAACTGGTCCACACATATCGGTAATGATTGGCTGACTAGAGTTTGACATTACTGTCGTGCGACGGTGGTGATCAGTTGATCCCCTTAGGTCATACCTATAGGGAAATACACTTAATTGATTATTTAATTGATCGTATACCGATACGAGTTAATTAAATTGCTTAAAATTGACGGATGATTTTGTGAGTATAATTTACGTATCTTATTGTAAATATGATTAAATAAGACACGATCTAAGTAATCGAATTATTTTATTACTTGGATGAAATTATTTTTTAAAGAAACAATTGAAACGGAATGAATAAATTATTATAAATACGGAATGTTGTAGTTTATAATTTGGAAACATTTTTGGTACAAGTAATTACGAATTACTAGTCGATTTTGTAAATGACATATTTTATGAGTATGTTGATTTTTAATATGTTAAAAATACATTACATTGTGACATGTCATGTAACATGTTACATGTGACAAATTTGACAAATGACAAAAAATAAAATGGATTCTCCATTTTATGCCCAAAACCGAAAATAAGGGGGTGTGTACATAGTTTATATTGTGTTGTTTATTTTTAAATGAAAACACAATCATAACACTAGGTAGTAGGCTTGCATGCCTAGTCTCTTGTGAAGAGCACAAATGAAAAGTGTTGGGCATCCTACCCAAGCATTTTTTCGGCCACTCCAAAGAAAAGAGAGAAGAGCTTTTCTCATACATTATCATTATTCATTCCTCCTATCAAATTTTCTAGTGTAAGAAAATTGATATGCTCTCTACATCTTATGAGATTTCTAGAGAAATAAAACACACAAAACACTACCTCTTGACCGAAATTTTCAAGAGTAAAATACAATTTATTTTGTGTCAATTTTATAGTAAAACTAATATTATTACTAGATCTAAATAATATTGGTTATTATGAGTTTTCCTTGGGTATATGCTTTTGGGAGGGATTCTACATTTGAGTCCTTGTTCATCCATTGAGGAAAGAACATGAACAAAAGAGAAGGAGATCTCTTTTGTGCCCATAAAACCGAAACATCCATTGTAAGAACATGATTTCTTCTCTATTTTGTTTATTTGTTTGCATGCATAAAATCCATCTTTAATTTTATGACAAATTAATTTATAACATATATGAGTATGTTTATGTTTATAGATCTATATTTCCTTCAATCGGTATCAAGAGCCATGGTTGTTTGCATGCAAATCGGTTAAAAGTTTTTCCGAGTTATAAGAATAACATATAAAACTTGTAAAATTTGTGTTATTATGATATATCACGAAATTAATACATGCATGTTAATATTTCTGGTCCTAAAATGTTTTAGGATATTTTGGTTAATTTTACGGATTTTTATTGTTCATATTATACAATAATGGCATTTAAATATGATTTTATGAGTAAAAATGTCATTTTCGGTCTAAAATTAGCTATACTTCGAATTTTCCATTGAGTTTTGGATATGTTGTCACATATATTATTTTGAGATAACCTGTAAATTTTCATAATTTTTGGACTTGTTATGCTCGAAAAATGGATTTTTCATTATTAAATTCGGATTTAGGTGAAAAATAGGTTAATATGAGATAAATTTCGAATCTGGTCATAGAAAATTAATATGTTGTCACATGAAATTTTACAAGATGTGTGTAAAATAATTGGCTATAAAGAAGTGTTTTTGCATGATTTATGGATTTTTGAAGAAAAATAGCATAAATAGTGACATTATTAGTGAAAAATTAATAAAACATAATCTATGACTTAGGAAAAACGTCTAATGTTGCTTTTTTATTATATTTTTCAGATCTAAAATTGAAAAGTTAATGAATATAATTTTTCCATGTTTTTATGATTATTTTATTAAAAAATCGATAAACCGCAACATTGTTTTTCCGGAAAAATTTCGAAATTTTTAACCTAAGATTTTGAACATTATGAGTGTCATGGTATTTTTCCAGAATGTTCATGAGTTTAAATTTTAAATTTTGAATTTATTTGAAATTTTGTGATTTATTTGAAGTTTATAGCTTATTTTTGTAATTTTTGGTCCATTTATGAACAATTTTATAAAATATGGGTTAATTATGGTGAAATTATTAGTGAAGACTAAATTTTGAGTCCTAAGAGGTTAGGGTAATTGACTTATGCATAAATATGAGTTTATGTATTTTTGTGATTATAAAATGTTGAAATCACGCAAATCCGTAAAAACCAAGTAATATACGATATTGGCTAATTAAAGGCGATTTAGCATAAAATTGGGCATGTTCATACATATTATAATGCAGAATTTTCTTTATGATTGTCATAATTTTATATATGTAATTTTTGAATTATGTATTTTTCTTAGTATGGCCTTAGATTTTAATTGGTATTTCCCGAAATGTATGGGAATATCGATTCGGTTGTAATTTTATTGTGATCTCGTATCACCGTTTTGTAATTTAATAGATTTATTTTATTTTAGTTACAAATGAATAATAGGAAATTATGTAATTTATTATGTAATTTTATTCATTCCGGAGTTCCCAAAGACGGATTTCATCAAGATGGCGATACATAAAGACGGTGTTACCTCGAGATGCGTGCCACAACCGAAATTCAAGGGACCAATGGAGTTGGTTTCCGAATATGTAATAGTTAAATAGTTTTTCTATTTTAGGAAAGGCCATACTAGGATTTATTTATCTTTATGCTTGCATTTTATTTTATGTCACATGCATCGCTAAATCGCCATATCTAAAACATGCATCCTTTTTATCGAGTTTATCGACCGTGTCAATTAGAATTATCGTAGTTCACCGCTTTAATTCACTTAAAACGTGATAGATAATAAATTGACATGATCTCTCGCTAAAAGAATTAATTGAGACATAGCCTTACCAAATAGTAGAAACCATGAAAACCTATTTCGCGAGGGAGTGCACTCGGCCCTACCGGGGTACAAACCTTGTTACGTAGGGGAAGTGGGTGATGAGTGTTAATCAACCGAATTCATGTTGATGAGGGTTTCATCGGCCATACCGTGCCCAAGTTGATGTGGATTTGGATCATGGACACATTTATTCGAAATTTGGATTGAGCTCAACGGAAGTATTCGCGACCGTAGTTGCATGTGTTCCGGGCTATAGATAAATATTAGAGTAATTTTATCGACCAAGAGTTCTAAAAGTAGAATCGATTAAAACGTTAATCCACCGAGTTATATTGATAAGGGTTTCATCGGCCATACCGTGCCCAAGTTAATATGAATTTGGGTCTTGGAATCATTTATCATAGTTGGGTAGAGGTCACTATGTAAATGCTATACTTGTTTTTCAAGTATTAATAAAACGATAAATGTTAAGTTTTCCACTATTCCGTTTTTATATTGTTCTATTTCTTTACCACAATTCATATACGATATCATTTCGATTTTGATACAAATCTCCATTAAAACATCGTAACTAAAGACAAGATTTGAATTTACTTCTAAAACCTCAAACGAACCATTGCTAAGGATCTCTTGTAAAGAGTATAGATTAAAGTTATTCATTATCAAACAGGTTTTTGATTCTTGACTAACACTTCTACTTACAATGGATTATGTTTCATATACTTAATTGAATTAAGTACCTTGAAGCGATAAATTGTTTTGGTGATTAGATTTTCAGAATTCGTAATTGACCAAAATAACGCAACCACTTTAATGAAAGTTTTAAGACTAAAACGAACAAATGAAGAGTAATCTTCATGAATTCAATTTTGCTTCTCAAAGCAAAGACTCATTGAAATGAGTGGGAGCATTCTCTTAAACCGTTAAGATGAGGACGAGGTTCAAGAAGTAAAGATAATAATGGAATTGATACAAGGTAATGTTGAAAGTAAAGTTGTTGAGAATAGCAATACTAAACCTATCAATCCCGACCGATAAAGTTTCCATTGTCTTAAATGTTGGACACTAGAAAGGAAACTACCCCAAATTATTGAAGAATCAACAAGTTAGTTGTGGGACATCTAATGGGACCTTCTTCTTTAAATGTTTATTTGATTAAACATAAATTTTGCTAGTACTAATTCGTCAATATTAGAAACCAGTGGAGGTTTTCATCATTGTATTCGACACATAGGATGATTACAATATGACGACTAGCAATAATAATGACGAGAGATAGAGTAATTGTGTACTCAATCTAGTTTTTGGATTTAAAGTTGTACTTAATTGTGACTATTAAGTGCATAAACTCTAAATAAGAATATAAACTTGTTAAGATACAAAAGAGGTTTTCACTTTTCTGACCCTATACACCACGATTTGATGTATGGCTAGCCCATTATCAAGGTGATTATATTCTAAAACAAACTAGAATGATATATCATGTAGATGATGTAAGATTCAAATTGGTAACCCAAGATTAAACCTTAAATTTTGGAATGATGAACGTAAAGAGTTATCGAGTACTCTTGAAACCATTAGATTGTTAATGGTATATGCGTATCTTGTATTCAAAGCAAGATGTCTCGTGGCTTTTGGTTGAAAAGGAGATCGAGGTTGTAAATCATCGATCCAAAATAGGTTGATCATTTTCTCTTACCAATGATTTAAGTTGACGCTAATATGTTCACTTAATAAGGTAAATAGAGAAATCTTTGAAGAATTTCAAAGTGTTCAAAAATCACGATTTAGTCGTGATGGGATTATCAAAGTGAAGACCTTGATATAAGCCAAAGGAAATGTGATATAGTATCACAAGTTATTCTCTCTTAGCACGCATTATGGAATAATGTGTGGTTGGATAAGAAATAAAACGCTATTCGATATGGTTTGGACTTCAATCAAGTTACTTTGAGTTACTTGATCCTTTTGGGGATTTTATCATTTTTGTCTAAATTATTTTTCCACTAAATCAAATCATATGAGATATGAAATGGTAAGGGTACCATGTTTGTAAGTTTTCACAAGAAACAAATGCTCATTTTTCCCTTTTCAATTATCACGAGTACGACGGGTTTGCGGCTCGTGAAGCTGTCTTACTAAAATACAAGTTTATTTCTAGAAGACAGAGTGGGAGAAATTATTCAAGAGCCACAAAGAATGCCACAAAGAATGTAATGTCGCAAGAAACTGGTCATTCTTGGCTACATGAGACATTTTGTGTAAGACGTTGTTTCTTTAAAACCTAGGAGGTTAAATTCGTCACTTGTTAAAAATGATGAATTCATGCTACTTTTAAGAAAGTAAAGAGCTTATAACTTACAAAAGAAATTGTTTGATTCAAGTTGATTACTTCTAGAAAGTAATGAACATATGACTTACATAAGAGTGTTTAAGTCACAACTCAGTACAAGGCTTAGAGCCATGAAAATCCGAAACGAAAGGGCTTGATTAGTGACAAAGGGTTTTGCACTAATAAAGAGATATTTCAAAGCAAGATTGGTTGCAAAGGGTTTTGCACTAATTAAAATGATTAAGTCTATTTGGATCTTCTTAGGGATTGTGTTTCATTATGAGGATATGCATACAACAAGTGAATCTAAAACCCACTTCTTCAATAGAAGAAATGTATTCAATACATGTCATGAGTTTTATAGATTCTTGCAATCCTAAGATAATGTGAAACTTAAGAGAGAATCTTAAGTAGGACATCAAGAGTTGGAGTCAACATTTTGATCATGTGATAAAACTTTTCTCGATAAGTCGAGAAGTTGTGTTTATACATGGAGTTTAGTGGGAGTTACGGAAGTTTTAATTAGTCTTATATGTGGATGACATATTGATCATTGCGAATGATATAAGACTTTTGGAGTATTATAATACATCTTTATTATCCGGATTTATGAAGATAAATCCACATGATATTAGCGTCAATAAGAAGTCTTATGTTGATAAGATTCATGACTAGTTCAATTAATTTGAACATATTTGATTGATTCCATTTGCTTCCGCTGCCGGATCAATTAAATGAGTAATGATGTATAACACTTCATATGCTTTGAGTATGATGAATTGTTTTCAAAATCGAATTTAAGTAATCTTTACCAAGTAAGCTATAAAGATTACCCTTAAGTGCTTGCAGAAGCATTAAGGAAGTAAAGCAAAGTGTTTATGATGCAATATTGTGTAAGGGTGTTACACAAGTGACAATTGACAATTGAGATTGCGCATGGTTTCCGACAAAACCATAATCAAAACACATTAGGATGGTTAAGATACCATTGTGGCAATGTTAATTAAGAAGTAGATTTTCTAGAATCGTTCTAGGCAATAAAGAACAATGAGAGATATTTATAACGGAAATTGAGTACACTTGCGATCATGAGATGTGAAAGAAAGATGAGTCCTGCACACTGTGAAAACAGTGGGAGCTATTCTTAGGCTAGAGGGCCTATGTCTTGATTGGATCTCGACACGTACTCAGAAAGTTTTGTAATGCAAATGTATACATTACAAAGGAAAACGAGTATGTAGTAAGGTTGAGTAAGGTACAAGAAGTTGATAAAACCTACTAACCAAAGCCTTCTCAAAGGCTAAACATGATGAGTCATGTCATTTCAATTGAATTGAAATGAACAACTACGTACAAGATCAAATTAGATTATAGAATATGAAATAGTAATCAGGCATTGACTATTCATATGTGATAATCACATTTGTAGTTCGAGTTTTACTTTAAAAACTCCTTTATTATACTTTCTTACATCCAAACGGGTTGTAGAGACAATTGAACCCCGTTAAAGTGAACACGGATTAGCATTGTATTCGCCCATAGTCATTTGTATGAGGTGACGTCTCGAAGTGACTAGAGTGTGATGCGATTGATGGCAAGTTCAAGTGGCATACAGTCATGTGAGATGACTAGTCGATCACATAGGCAGATTGTTAGGAACACCTTGTTGGGCCTTATGACCGCTTATAGAGTTCTGGCAATTTATATAGCCTGGTCGTGGCGAGAGCTACTATAGTATTCTAATGAGTCAATTCTTTTGACTAAAGACTATTCACCTAAGATGGCACAGTTTCAGATTAACTTTGATTTGTGTTACTACGACCTTCGTAAATGGGGTCAAATGGGCATATTTTGGGTTATGATGGTGTGGCTAGTCGAAGGGAATAAGTGCGATAGGAATTGTCCACCCCTTGTCGGGGTTAAAACAATATCTCAGGGCCACTCGAGGAGTAATGAATCGGAAATACGTGGCCACGCTCGGAATGTATCTATGATAGATAAATCCGGTCAATCAGTTATTCTCCAGATCGAGGAAACCACTCTCGATATGATCACTTGCAAGTACGACCTGAAAGACACCTTGCATTGAGTGGGAGATAGTAATAGGACAAGAGAATTGGTGACGCACACTTGTCGAGGACAAGTGGGAGATTGTTGGGAAATGTGTCCTCAACAATAGTGCGATCACATGATTTAAATATCATTATTAAATCTCATTTTAAGAATACATGTGGGATGTAATATTTTACAGTCAACTGGTCCACACATATCGGTAATGATTGGTTGACTAGAGTTTGACATTACGTCGTGCGGACGGTGGTGATCAGTTGATCCCCTTAGGTCATACCTATAGGGAAATACTCTTAATTGATTATTTAATTGATCGTATACCGATACGAGTTAATTAAATTACTTAAAATTGACGGATGATTTTGTGAGTATAATTTACGTATCTTATTGTAAATATGATTAAATAAGACACGATCTAAGTAATCGAATTATTTTATTACTTGGATGAAATTATTGTTTACAGAAACAATTGAAACGGAATGAATAAATTATTATAAATACAGAATGTTGTAGTTTATAATTTGGAAACATTTTTGGTACAAGTAAATACGAATTACTAGTCGATTTTGTAAATGACATATTTTATGAGTATGTTGATTTTTAATATGTTAAAAATACATTACATTGTGACATGTCATGTAACATGTTACATGTGACAAATTTGACAAATGACAAAAAATAAAATGGATTCTCCATTTTATGCCCAAAACCGAAAATAAGGGGGTGTGTACATAGTTTATATTGTGTTTTTTATTTTTAAATGAAAACACAATCATAACACTAGGTAGTAGGCTTGCATGCCTAGTCTCTTGTGAAGAGCACAAATGAAAAGTGTTGGGCATCCTACCCAAGCATTTTTTCGGCCACTCCAAAGAAAAGAGAGAAGAGCTTTTCTCATATATTATCATTATTCATTCCTCCTATCAAATTTTCTAGTGTAAGAAAATTGATATGCTCTCTACATCTTATGAGATTTCTAGAGAAATAAAACACACAAAACACTACCTCTTGACCGAAATTTTCAAGAGTAAAATACAATTTATTTTGTGTCAATTTTATAGTAAAACTAATATTATTACTAGATCTAAATAATATTGGTTATTATGAGTTTTCCTTGGGTATATGCTTTTGGGAGGGATTCTACATTTGAGTCCTTGTTCATCCATTGAGGAAAGCACAAGAACAAAAGAGAAGGAGATCTCTTTTGTGCCCATAAAACCGAAACATCCATTGTAAGAACATGATTTCTTCTCTATTTTGTTTATTTGTTTGCATGCATAAAATCCATCTTTAACTTTATGACAAATTAATTTATAACATATATGAGTATGTTTATGTATATAGATCTACATTTCCTTCAAGTAGCACACATATTCATTGGTTATGTATCTTAACAAGTGATAAAAAAAAAATTTAAAAGTTTAGTTTATAACATTGTTGGCATGATAGTATGTGTGAAATTGAATAGTTTAATCTGATCCTTAATCGAGGGTGAAATATTTTATACGAGTCCAGTTGTTGCATATTTTATATATGTTTGGCATGTTGTAATATCTCTGGTGTGTTCATCATATTTGTATAGTGGTCGGATATATATAAATATAAAACTATATTGTCATATCTTGGTAAAGTTGGTGGCGTTAAATGTTAACTTGATTGTTCTAATATACTCGCGTGAATATTTATAATAATTATGTTTAAATGTTTACACATGGATGGTAATAATGAGTATGTCTAAATGTTCACACATGTAGGATGTCATCTGGGTTCTCATGTCTTTTATGTGAGTCTGTGTGCCTATAGTTATACTTATTACTTTCATTGCATTAATTTATTTCAGTTGAACCTAAACTTATGATATGATAATAAAATAGTGTTGTTGTTCCTTATTGGATATGTTCATAGTTGTATTGTCATGAAATGCTAAGGTGATTGTTGCAATTGTCACGATATTTGAAATATAGTTGATATAGTTACGATATAGTTACGATATTTGAAATATATTCTCGAACCGTCGAATTATAATGAGATAACCCTTTGATGATTCACATGTCATGCGTATGTTTAAATGATAGTCATTATAGTTACGTTTAATTGAGCCGCGAGTTGCCTATTTGTTCAAACCGTGCAAACCAGAGAACTTGTCCACCTTACTAATCTTTTGTCATAGATAATGTTTTACAAGTTATATGATGGTATATGTACATGTTTAAGTTGTTTATGCGATATCTTTTATTTTTGCTGAAAATGAATTATACTGAGTTGATGGATACAATTGAATGGTATGGTTGCTAAAATGTTAAACATATGTGCAATATGGAAGTAATTTTGTTGTTATTGTGAATCATATAACTATTAATACTCAATTGTAATTTCAGTTGTTTGACTTCTACATTATTAAGTTAATTACTCATGACGACGATCGATGGTTCCGTAAGGAGTTTAACTGGAATTTTATAGTGTGCCTCCGATCTAAACTAATAATCTTCTTATATTGACTATATGGTTAGACTCTTGTCTAGTTCTTATGACGTGATAAATCGTTTTAAAATTTAACATGTAATTGAGTTGGTACTTATACTTTTGTGTGACCATGCAACCTGTGATAAATAGATCTGTAATAAAGAGGTAAAATTTTGATTGAATACAATTAATTTGTAGTTACTTGCTTTACATTATGGTACGAATCGTATGCTTTGATGAGACGTCACCAGGGAATGTGTACTATCTAAAAGGTCTCCGATTAAATGTTGTAGTCGTGTTAGCCGTGAATATAACTGAGTAAAGAAGTGCAACTAAAATCCTGATGTTGAGGTAATAGTCGTTCATTAGTAAAGATAGGACTGAAATGAATAAGATGAACCTGAAAAATTACGAAATATGAGTCGACACCTAAGCTTGTATTGTTTGAAGGAATTGAGTTAAGTTTATCTGATTTTGAGTTAAATGGATTCTATGGACGGCTCTGTTATAAGATTTATGTTAAGAAAGTTATTCACCGTCCAGTATGAAAGTAAAAGTTTTGAAAATGAAGTTAAATTTTGTCGTGTGAGTATAAATTCGAAATGAGATTTCGCCGATTGTCGGTTGTATGGTTTCATGATATTTGCTAGTCTGGAGGAATGAAGCTAGAACGGAGTCAAAAATAGTGGGTTAATTTAGTCATGTTGTTCGTTCATGTAGTGAATTGGTGGGTTGTGGTTAGTTACGTATGTCAAAACGGGAAATGTAATGTGGTGATTTAAGTGAGTTGTGTGTTAACATGGTATGTTGATATTAGCATGATATGTAAGGAATATTTGTAAAATTGGTGTAGTTAAATACATTTAATCTTTTATGTCATTGTGTTGGGTGCAGTTTATATATGTTTAACACCAAGAACGAAATTTTATGTATGATAGTCTTGTATGTTAACTTTCCAATATCGCTGTTTACTCGCTTGACTGACTCGACCAATAAGCTTGTAAAATTTGCCAATCAATGTGCATTCGTCATTCGTGAATAAATCCCAAACCCTTTGTTATGAGGATTAAAGATATTTCTAGGACGATAAGTCTTTGCGAAACCTGGTTGTCTTCATTCTATGGGTGATTCGTGTCTTGACCTAAATCGGTACGATTATGTAAAGGAAAGTCAGACTGGACCTATTAGGTTACAAATTTTCATAAATCGATTTATTAAGTTTTGACCCTAATTCTTTTCTTATGTTGATTTATTCCCTATGTTTCTAAGGTATGAGATTACAATGATTAGTGAAATGAATAATTACTAATGATTTTTACTGGTAACCTTGTAAAGCATTGTTCCATTCATAATTTAATTATTCACATGAATAAATGTTACCAATATTTCTTGGAAAATATGCTATTTGACATGAACCATATGTGAGCACCTAAGCATCTTCATCTTTGTAACCTGAGTAGTAATGTATAAATTAGATTGACAAGCAGATCCTTTGAATGTTATTGCATGTATTGATTGATATGAAGAGTGTTTAGATTAATACTGAAATGTCTTAAGTTATTAAACGTGGCTTTTGCTCCGATCCGTGGCGATGTGCTGTAGCAGCAGTGACTGTAGCTTCCTTGAGAGAGCTTGTATATTGATTGTCTTTAGTAGGGATTAGTTAACTTGAGCGTGAGTTGTGAATCTTTTATCCTCTTTCAGTTGTTAGCAGTAGTTTGAGAACTTTTGTTATAATAATGAAGGTTACGGGGACGTAACCATGTATAAGGAGGGTAGGATTGTAAAATCTTTATACTTTCATGTGTGATTTCTCAGTTTGGCTATATTGGTTATGCGTTGTGTGGGTTATGTTGGAGTGTTACATGATGTGTTTCTGTTATGGTTAAACTTCGGGGACGAAGTTTATTTTAAGGAGGGTGGAATGTAATACTGCGTTTAATATTCAATTTGGTGGGTGCCTTACATACTTTTGTATATGCGTTTCATAATTCATTTGCGTTGGTTGGTAGAGAGGGTAAACTTTGGTAGAGAGGGTAAACTTCGGGACGAAGTTTCTTTTAAGGAGGGTAGACTGTAATACCCGGTATTTTAATATGATATTATATTAGGCCGAGTTACCAGCTGGGTCGTGTAGTGTATTTGTGACTCGGGTAATTATGTGACTCGGGTTTTAATTAATCTAACTAGGCTAGGCCCGTATCGTCTTAATAGCACCTATCCTATATGTATAACTCATCTAACCAAACCCTAATCTCCCTATCACCATATTCACTTTAACCATGAGAAAAGAGAGAAAAGGGAGAAGAGGGAGCCGTGTGTGAAGGGAGCCGCGTGAGGCATTGCGAGGCGATTTCTCAGCCTATTCTCATCCTATTTCGTAAGTAGACTATCCTATTATCTCTTTATTCAATTATTAGCATAATTATAGTAGTACTAGAATAATTTTTGTAACCCTAGAAATTGGTTTGGGGGTTTTGATTATAAATTGTATGAGATAAATGAATAGAATAGTTACAGCAATTTACAGATTCGTTGGTCTGTGTTGTTTGAGTGTTTTACCTGTCTTAAAGTCGTGGGATGCAAAAAGTTAAAGAAGAGACTCATGTTTATTCCAAGCCTAGGTTATGCCTGAGAAAATTGGTAGCATTTCACCGTGTAGTTTTTTCTGAAGAAATTATTTGTGAACGTCTATCTAAAAAGTCCGCGAATCAGTAGAGGCTGAAATATTACTTCTAAAACATAATTTAGATATTGAATTGGTGCTGGGTCCTTTTCATATATTTCATTTAAAGAGTTTAGATGAGTTAGGCGTTGGTTTTACTTAAAAATCATTTGTCAAACTCGTTTTATGGATCAATACTTTTTATGCGACGGTTTCTGTCAGGTTTTGGAAATCAGTCTGAAAACCCTTTATAAGTTTGGAATTTGAGAAAAACACGTTAGATATAATTTGTAGCTAAGACTCATGGGGTTCCAATTCAATTGGCCTTGCATCAATTCGAATTTTCTGGAATTAGTTATTCATTTTATACCGAGTCTGCCATGTGCAGGAAAATCAGGGAAAGTCGTGTTTGTTCCTTAAGTTGATATTCCTATTAAATTACGATGAGTCTAGGTTATGTGAATGATTAATTGACTGAGTAGGTGGTAATTATATATAATTATGTTATGTAGGTGATGGATATGTGAAGGATCATAATTGATTGCTTGTGCGTGCTTGGATTGCGAAAAGGTAGGGAAATACACTTGACTTGTTATCGTTGTTGTTGAATGGTGTTGATTTGTTGTGTTTCGTATGACCAAGTTGTGAACGTTGACTTATTTCGTGGTTGTTGCTTTATGCTATGACTCATATACTGGATTGTGATTGATCGAGTTGATCGTATTGAGTATGCTATCACAACATTTTGTAGCTGGCATGATTTTATAATTGATCAGTTCAATGGTATACATATTGCATTGCATTGTTTACTGTTAAGCATTTCATGTGCATTGGAGTTGGAGGATAGTATGGTGGTGACGAGGTTGTGATACGTTGTGATGTTGTGATAAGGCCCAGGCGGGTTCTGCAGACACGCCCTGGATAACCTCACCTGCGAGTGGTATAACGACGACGGTCGATTGATAGTCTAGGGGATCGGTATGGTGGGCGTTCCGGGTTATGAGATATGAGTTGAGATGGAGGTGGAGGTGACGGAGGAGCATGCATATCATATTTTGTTGTTTCATTGTATTCCCTACTCAACCTCGTGGTTGACCCTGTGTATTCGTGAACACCTGTGATGATCCAAATATTGGGGAGCAGACTTGACAGGTTTATGAGATAGGATGGGAGCTTGATGGGCGTGAGACACTGGATCAGAAGACTTAGTAGCTAGATCATCATTTAGAAGACTTTCACTTTTATTTATTTTAGTTCTTTGTAATTTGATGTAAATGAGGTTTTGTAAAAAAGTTAGGTTAAAGAAATTATGTAATTTGCCTTGGAGTTTAATTTGTTATTCACTACCTCGGGAAACCGAGATGGTAACAGTCCGGTTTATTAGGGAATGTCTTGCTAGAGGCTCCTTTATAAATCGGGGTGTTACAATTATCATCTACCGTTTTAATAATACTAGTAAATTTAACTACAAGTATTGCATTTATATAGTGACCTCCACCCAACTACATAAATGATTCCGAGAGCCAAATTCATATCAACTCGGGCACGGTGAGCCGATTAAACCCTTATTAATATAACTCGGTGGATTAACTCTTTAATACTTTTAGAATTCTCGGTCGATAAAATTACTCTAATTCTTATCTTTAGCCCGGAACACATGCGACTACGGTCAACCATACTTCCGTTGAGCTCAATCCAAATTTCGATGTAATAACTTTTTACTACCCCACTTCGCCAACGTAACAAGGTTTGTATTACGGTGAAGCCGGATTAACTCCCTTGTGAAATTGGTACTTCATGGGTTTCTACTTTTTGGTAAGGCTATTTCTCAATTATTATATGTGAGAGGTCTTGTCAATTTATTATCTATCACGTTTTAAGTGAACTAAAACGGTGAACTACGATAATTATAATTGACACGGTCGATGACTCGATATGATATGCATGTGATGTTATGGCGATTTGGCAATGCATGCAACATATTAAAAGAAATGCAAAGCAATAAATAAAATTCCTAGTATGACCTTCCTAAAATAGAAAATCGAATAATCTATTACATATTCGGAAACCAACTCCATTGGTCCCTTGAATCTTCAAATGGCACGCCTCCCAAGACACCGTCTTTGTCGGATCACCTTTCCGAATGGCACCGTCTTTGAAGATGCTCCATAATTACAAATAATAATAAAAATACAAAGCTATTCCTATTATACATTTGTAAAATGGAAAAACTAATAAAATAAAAAATAAAAGTGATACGAGATCACATTAAATTACAACCGAATCAATATTCCCTTTCATTACGGGTAATATTGATTAAAACTAAGGCCATACTAAGATAAAATTACATAATTTAAAATTATATAAATAAAAGACATTAAACAATTGAAATATGCAGCATTATAATATGTACCTATCATGCAAAATCATGTGCCAAATCGCCCTATTTAACTTATGTCGTACGTATAACCCGGTTTTATGGAAATGCGTGATAATAACCTTTTAAAATCACTAATTAACACTTAAATCACATCTAAGCTCAAGTTAATTATCCTAACACATTTTAGGACTCAAAAAACAGTCATCACTAAATTTTTGACAATAATTCAACTTGATTTAATTTTATGCTCATTTTTTACCTTAAAAACACAATATTTATGAAATTAATCCAAATTAAATCATAAAAGTTTCAAAATTTGAATTTTAAATTTTTGAACCTTCTGGAATAAATCCATGACACTCATAATGTCAAAAATCATGGTTAAAATTTTCGAATTAATTTTGAGAAAATATAGTTGCATTTTTATCGTATTTATCTCATAAAAAGTATAAAGTATACGAAAATTAAACCAATAATTTTTACAACTTTATATCTGATTAGTGGGATATTAATGCAACTTAAAATAATTTTCTCAAGCCATGCAATACGTTTTAGCTAATTTTTGCTAAAATAGTCACTATTTATGCCATTTTTACTCAAAAATCCATAAATCATGCTAAAGAAGATCTCTTAATCTAGAAATTTACATACTTTCTGTAAATCTTGCATGTGACATCATATTAAAAGATCATGGCTTAATTCGAGATTTAACTATTTTTAACCATTTTACCTCTTTTAATCCATTTTTATCTCATAAAAATCATAAATCATGCAATATTAATCAAATTAACACGTCCTTTTACACACAACTTGTAAAATATGAATGTGAGGTCATATAAATTTTCTAAGGTCAGAAACGAAATTTAACTATTTTTAGCATTTTAATTCCCATTTTAGTCATAAAAATGTAATAAAATGACCAAAAAAAAAATCCTTAAAATGAGCAATAAATTTCCATGAATCATAAAAATGACCTAAAAACATTTTAGGACCAAAATATATAACATGCATGGTGATTTTGTGGCTTATACTTACAAATCACAAATTTTAAGTTTATATGTTAACCTTTTAACTCGGAAAAACAATAACCGATTATGCATGCAACATCCTTATGCTCTGATACCACTTGTTAGGTTCATATACCTATTATTAGACTCCTCTAACAGTGAACTAATTAACTTGTTAATTATTTGTTTTTTAGATCTAGTGCATGCATAACAAAATGAAAGATTTATAAGATAAACAATGTTTCTTACATTGTTGGTTGGTTCGAAATTATGGGCACAAGTAAGGTCACCTTCCTTACTTGTTCTTGAGCTTATAATGATAGATGATTCTCCTAAGACTCCAAGTATAGAAGCCACTCCAATAAATTGCACCCAAGATTAATCCCAAAAATTCCTACTAATATTAACTAGATATATAGTAGAAATATTTCCTTAATAATACTAATTTTTTTGTATTACTATCTCTAGTAATAGATTGGAGAGTATTAGTATAGATGAGAGTTTGTTGCAATAGCTTATGAGGAAAAATAGAGAGAAAAACAACACAAGCACCAACACTAGAAAAATGAGCAAATGATGCTCTCTTTTTAAGGCCAAAAACCGGTGGCCCTCTTCCCATGTAGGGAATCTTGTGTTTTTGTTTTTAGTCTATTGTTTAGAGTAGGTAGAGTGTAGGAAGCCTAGGTGTAAGATGTAGTATGTAAAGGCTAGTGTGATATGTCACAATCACACAATAACCAACATCAACATAAGACAAAAGAGCATCTATTGTGCTCTTATAATGGCCGAAATATTGGTCTTATTTTGGTCCATTTTTGCCTTTTGTCATTTGTCCCACAAATGCTTATAAGTCATATGTTTAACCATCTTACATATTTAATTATTAATGTAATTATTTAACACTTAAATATTACAATTAATAATATAATATATGATGCGTGTCTTTTATATAAGGTTTTCACCTCATTTTTACACGCATTTCTGTGCCTTTTATGTAACATCTGGCTACAAATACCCCCGAATATTCTACTTTGGTCCGTTATTTGTAATTTGCAGGAATTGACCGAAGAGAAGCTAAATCGAGCCTTAATTATCCCAATTGTATGCATTCATGGAAAATAAGGAGCCGGAGCTGGGAAATCTAGCACTTGGAAGACGCATGAGCTGAATTCGGAAAGCGTTTCAAGTTTAACGTGCCTACATAGCTCGATCGAGTGGTTTTCTACTCGATCGAATGCTCTATATACTCAGAACTGGTCGATCGACCAAATTAAGGAGTCGACCGAGGGGTTTCGTGTGCTTTAGCTGATTTCCGCCTAATCTTGTTATGGGCTTTTGTAATTAGTCCATAGATTAGGTTTTAGGATGTTTTTCCAGTATAAGACTGAAAGAGTGAACTACGTGACTGGACGCTTCTCCTTCCTCACGTTTTATTCAACATTTTGTCACTGTTCTCTGGATCTATTCTTCCTTTGCATTCTACTACTCGGATTTGGAATTTTGTAATCGGTATTATCAGTCTACTCTTATTCTAATCTTATTTATTGCTTAGTTTCTTCTCTATTTATCGTTGTCATAATAATTGCTTTGTTTGAATCTTGTTTAATTATTATAATGTTTAATCCCAGTTCCTTATCTATCGTTATTGTTAATTCTATGGAAATGAGTAGCTAAATTCCCTTGGCTAAGACTATAGGGGATCCATAATCATGAAGGAACGGTAATCGAATTATCGGGTTAATGCTAGTATAATCTTTGTTGATTAAATGCTACAATTAATTGTATCTTTCTGATTGAGTCGACGCAATTAGACCTATAATTCCCAGTGATCCTTGACCTGGACCGAAAGGTTGGAAAAGGCGAGACTAGTAGCGAACAATAGGGTATTGCAGTGAGGGCGAAAGTTAAGCTGTTTACACTTTACGGTGAATTAAGGACCGAAAGGTGACGTTCGCTACCCCTTAGACCGTATTAGCATTGACCTGAACCTAGATTACTTGACCGGATGATTATGGTGAACCGTTTGTCTTAGCTATTTTCCTCTACCTGTTATTCCCTTCCATTATTTCTCTTCTCCTTGTTCTTTTTAGTTTAGAAATCACATTTTATAAACCCCCAATTTGGTTACTTGACGAACTTAGATTTAGTCGACAAATTCCTACCTCTCTGTGGATTCGACCCGACTTCCCTAGCTATTTTAGTTGGAGCCAGTTGGTTATTTTTGTGTGCACGCGACAGCCGTGTCAAATTTTGGCGCCGTTGCCGGGGAGGTGGCGCAAACTTGTTGCTTTAATTAAGTTTGTCTCTCATCTCAGGGAATTTATTCCTTGAGACCGATCTCATTTCTACAAAGTTTTGGTTATTTTGCAGGTTAACTTTTGCTTTGAAAGTTTATTTGCCAAGATGCCTACTATTACGGAGCATAAAGAGCCATGTGGAAGATGTGGCGCGGAAGGGCATGATCCTATCTTATGCATGGAAAGTGTTGAGCGCGTTCTTTCCTACCAGAAATACAAGCAGGGAGTTCCTTTCTCCCAGCTGTATGAAGAAATCAAGAATGATTCTACCCCTTCTACGCAAGTATCACAGCCGGTCTCTCCTTCTGCAAGAGAAGAAATTGCCGAATTAAAATCCATCATGTTGAGTATGTCAAAGATGTCACGGCAATCTGAAACGGTTATATCGGAATTGAAAGAACAAGTCGCGCAGTTGACACTCGCGACAGACCAAGCCAAGCTTCTTCCAGTTTGTGATCCGGTCAGTGCAGTGAATTTTCAAAATGACCTTATTCATGAAGAAGACGAGGTTTTGATAGCTGATGATAACTCGGATGATGATTTAGACGAGTTTTTGAAGGAAATACTTGCTGCGTGTGCTGTAACCACTCGATCGAGTGACTCTTCTACTCGATCGAGCGGTTTTAATCATCATCGATCACTCGATCGAGTGACAATGGCGGTCGATCGAGAAGTGCAGAATTCCAAGTTGGTCGATCGAGTGGTAATCTAACTCGATCGAGCAACCATGCTGAAGAAATCACTCGATCGAGTGATGAACATGGTCGATCGAGCGATAAAAGTACTCGATCCAGTACTCTAAGTGGCGGAAATCCTAATTCACTATCTAATACCGCCACCGTGTCATCTTCCCCTGCTGTGGAGACGTCACGCATTGATAAGGGTAAAGAAAAGGTTGCGGGACCGCTCATCGCTACCAGGGTACCCTTCCCAAGTCGTCTGAAGGACGCAAAGATCGAGCAACAGTACGGTAAGTTTGTGGACATCGTGAAGAACCTCCAGGTAACTGTCCCTTTTTCCGAACTTGTTACTCAGGTACCCACTTACGCTAAGTTCATGAAAGATATTGTGACGCGTAAGAGAAATTTGAGTGAATTTGAGACGATTTCATTTATGGAAGAGTCTAGTAACTTGCTGTTAAATAAGGCCCCTCCAAAAATGAAAGACCCGGGCAGTTTTTCTATTACCTGTGTCATAGGTAACATGGTTATTGATAAGGCCCTTTGCGATTTAGGTGCCAGTGTCAGTGTCATGCCCCTTCCTGTCTGCAAGAAACTGAAGATGAGTCATTTCAAAGTGACTAACATTACCCTACAGATGGCTGATAGATCTGTTAGGAGGCCCTTAGGTGTCTTAGAGGACGTGCCTGTGAAAATAGGCAAGCTCTACATCCCGAGAGATTTCATTGTTTTGGATATAGCCGAGGACACTCGAACCCAAATTATCTTAGGAAGATCATTCCTTTGTACAATGGGTCATTATTGATGTCGACAAGGGCGTCGACTCTTGCGGTAGGGGATGACGCTATCACATTCAGTTTGCCCAGTACTTTAGCCCACCCAATGATAGAGGACACTTGCTATTCGGTCGATATCATTGACGAGTCTATTTATGACTTCTGGTCGGGTTCTTTTATGAAGGACCCCCTAGAAGCTCTTATGCTTTTTGATGAGTGTGCAGATAGCCCAGGCGACGATGACGCTGCGTTGGATTTGCTTGTTGATGATTTAGATGAGCACGAAGGAGAGCAGGTGGAACAAATGATCAGCACTCTTTGCTTCATTTAGGTAAAGGTACCAGAACGTAAGCCTCTCCCTTCTCATCTTAAATATGCTTTCCTAGACGATACAGAGCAATATCCAGTCATTGTTAGTGCCAAGCTTAGTGATGATCAGCTGACCTCTTTGTTACCTGTACTTAAAAAAAACAGGAAAGCAATGGGCTATTCACTAGACGATATCACGGGGATTAGTCCCGATATTTGTATGCACAGGATAGAGCTGGAGGAGGATCACAAACCTTGCAGACAGGGTCAGCGCCGGCTGAACCAGAAGATGCAAGATGTCGTGTGATGGTGAGGTAATGAAGCTGCTTTGGATGCGGTATTATTTATTCGTCGGTAATTCTAGATGGGTGAGTGCGAACGGGTGGTCCCGAAGAAAGGAGGGACAACTGTAGTTAAGAATGAGAAGAATGAATTAATACCTACTCGAGTAGTAACTGGTTGGCGGATGTGCATAGACTACAGACAACTGAATGCCGCCACTAAGAAAGATCACTTTCCCCTTCCTTTTATTGATCAAATGGTAGAAAGGTTAGCTTCTTATAAATTTTTCTGCTATTTAGATGGGTATTCAGGGTTCTTTCAGATCCCTATCCACCCAGACGATCAGGCTAAGACTACATTTACCTGTCCTAAGGGCGTTTTTGCGTATCGCAGAATGCCTTTTGGTTTGTGCAATGCCCCTGCCACCTTCCAAAGGTGTATGATGGGGATATTTTCAGAGTATATTGAGTCTATCATGGAAGTTTTTATGGACGATTTCAGTGTATATGGAAGTGATTTTTCTAACTGTCTGTCTAACCTTGAGAAAGTGTTTAGTATTTGTATTAAGGTTAACCTTGTCTTTGAATCGGGAGAAGTGCCACTTTATGGTCAACGAGGGAGTTGTCTTAGGGCACTTAGTTTCGGATAGGGGAATAGAAGTTGATAAAGCAAAGGTGGAAGTGATTCAAAGAATTACCACCTCCGTTAATGTTAAGGGGGTGAGGAGCTTCCTTGGTCACGCCGGCTTCTATCGCCGGTTTATCAAGGATTTCTCCAAAATCGCTAAACCACTTACACAGTTGCTACTTAAGGATGCCCCTTTTGTGTTCAATGATGCTTGTCTTTTCGCTTTTAACGGGTTAAAGCAGGCTTTAGTCTCTGCGCCGATCATACTGACCTCCCAACCGGGATTTGCGTTTGAGGTCATGTGTGATGCGAGTGACTATGCACTAGGAGCGGTGCTTGGCCGGAGGAAAGACAAAGCCTTGAATGCTATCTACTATGCGAGCCGAACTCTGGATGAGGCTCAAGTGAAGTACACTACCACCGAGAAGGAGCCGTTAGCCGTAGTTTATGCCTTAGAAGTTTCGTACTTATTTAGTTGGGTCGAAGTCTTTGTTTTTACCGACCATGCAAAGCATTGAGGCATCTCCTTGCTAAGAAGGAGGCCAAACCACGGCTCATCGAGATGGATACTCCTTCTTCAGGAGTTTAATTTGCAGATCAAGGATAAGAAGGGAGCTGAGAACGTTGTAGGCGATCACTTGTCGCGATCGATGCGACAAGAAGGGGAAGATTCTCTACCCATTGATGATTCTTTTCCGACGATACTTTGATTGTTGTTATATCGTCTATTGTTAACCAAGAACCTTGGTATGCAAATATAGCTAACCGTTGTCGGTGGCAAGCAAGTCGCCCGACCTTTCTCATCAAGAAAAGAAGCGTTTTCGTATAACGCTAAGCAAGATACAGGATGATCCTTACTTGTTTAAGGAATGTGCAGACGGTCTCTCTGAGACGGTGTATTCCGCAGTGGGAGACTAAAATAGTCCTAGAGGGCTGTCACTCCTCTTCATATGGTGGTCACCACGGTCCATCGCGCACCGTGGCTAAGGTACTTCAGTCTGGTTTTTACTAGCCTTCCTTGTTTGCTGACGCTAAGTCTTTTGTTTCAGCTTGTGATGCTTGCCAACGATCAGGGAACATTTCAAAGAGACATGAGATGCCACAAAACGACATCCTAGAGGTTGAGGTTTTCGATGTCTGGGGCATCGATTTCCAAGGACCGTTCCCATCCAGTAAAGGTAACAGGTACATCTTAGTAGCTGTAGACTATGTGTCAAAATGGGTTGAGGCAATCGCTTCACCCCATTGTGATGCTAAGACCGTGATAAAGATGTTCAAAAAGATCATATTCCCCTGTTTTGGTGTCCCTAGGGTCGTCATTAGTGATGGGGGGATGCATTTTAAGGAAAAGAAACTCACTTCCATCCTGTCTAGAGTTGGTGTCCAACACCGGCGTGGTTTGGGGTATCATCCCCAAACTAGTGGTCAGGTAGAGGTCTCTAATCGCGAGTTGAAAGAGATCTTGTCTAAGGTAGTTTCTAAATCACGGAAGGACTGGAGTCTTAAGCTAGATGACACATTATGGGCTTATAGAACTGCCTTTAAGACACCAATTGGTGCATCACCTTATAGGTTAGTTTATGGGAAATCGTGTCACTTACCTGTTGAATTGGAATGTAAGGCCTGGTGGGCAATTCGAGAGCTTAATTATGATCCTAAGTTGTGTGGTCAGAATCGTCTTTTGCAGCTAGATGAATTGGAGGAGTTTAGGCTTAATGCCTATGACAGCTCGCGCATTTACAAGGAAAAGACGAAGAGATGGCATGATAAGAGAATCCTACCTCGGGAGTTCCATGTTGGGCAAAAGGTCTTTGTTGTTTAATGCCCTGAGACTATTTCGGCAAGTCAAGTCCAGATGGAGTGGTCCTTATACGGTGACAGCTGTTACCAAATTTGGATCTGTGGAGCTTGAAGATTCCGAGGGGCGTAGATTCAAGGTGAATGGCCAATATGTGAAGCATTACCACGAGGCGACTGAAGCAGTTAATCGCGTTGAAGTCTTGCGCTTCGACGAGCTCGACGTGCCAGTTAATTGATGCCAGAAAGGTCGTGCGGGACCTCTTAAACCAGCGCTCTCCGGGAGGCAGCCCGGACTGTTTTATTGTACCTCTGTTGAACTTTTTATTTTTCTTTAGCCTTACGTTGAACTTTAGACGCTGTTTTAAGAACTTCCCACGTTGTTTTCTTGTTTTTTATGCGTGTTTTGCAGGCCAAAGTACTCGATCGAAAGACATTGTGCTCGATCGAGCACTTTTTGAGGCAGCCTTCATTCGATCGAATGATAATATCCTCGATCGACCTGATCTGAACCTATGTTGCCTCGATCGAGTGGTTGTTTGCTCGATCGAACCCTTCCAATGCACTGGTTCACTCGATCGAGCTGCTCCAAGAGCTCGATCGAACGGTTTCGACTTCCAGCTGTTGTTTTACGTTTTTGGAGTTACTGCTTGACTTTCTTTGACCTCCCATGTTCATGGTCGGTTTGGGGAGGTCCCTCCTTATGACGTTTTGTAAGTTTTCCGACTCTACTTCTCCTTTTCCTTTCATTTTGCATTTCCTTCCCTATTTTTGGTACAATGAGGGCATTGTACGGTTTGGTTTGGGGAGGTATGCATCCATATCTGTGTCTGCATGTTTTCTTGCATTTCTGCTTCCATGTTTATTAATTCCGCATGCATTGTTGTTCGTTTTACTTCAAAAAAAAATCATACAAAATTTTCAAAATTTCATAAATTTCATGTTTAATTTTGAGTCGGAACGTTTGAACATTGACGCTACTTTGAACCCTTACTTGAGCCCTGCATATTCTTGACATTTAGTTGGCGTGACTATGTGCATAATCTACGAGTTTTTGTTTCTTCTTTATCTGAACGAATAGACTTGATTCATTATGTCGGCAAGCTACATTACATTCTGAGGTTAGAGCTTATTGAACTGGTGACATTCATGACCGGTTTCATTTAGGATGTGAGTAGTACTCTCTTTAAGACATGTAACATCAATTTGCATAAGCATGAGTCTAGTCTTCTTAATACCTATATGCATTCGGTCTGTGGATGGTGACACGTGTTAAGTGAGACAGTCCCCTTTATTTCATTATACCCATGAGCCTCACATAGCCAAATTGCCTCTTTTGTCCTATCAACTACTTTCTATAATACTTCCTACCCTAGCTGAGCTAGTAACGAGTAGTTCTTGGAATGTTTTACTGCAATATGGTTATTTCATCTGATTTCAGAAGATGATGGAGGAATTGAAGGGGAAGAAAGAAAGAGAGGAGGGTAATATCGAATCGTTGAAAAAAAATGATGAAAAAGAAAAAAGAAAAAAAAAAGGAATGAAAAGCGAAAAATGCGAAGAAAAAGAAAGAAAAAAAATCAAAAATGAAAAAGAATGAGAATTGTACCATGATTCACACTCCCATGTCTTATCTATATTTTTATGGGGAGTTGACGATTTTTGGTGTTTTGTGAGTTAGTGCATAATTTTGCACCGTTTTATCTTGCTGTCATGAGTACGAAGTTGGGATGCAGTTTATATTTGGATCCGTTGTTGCTAGCATGGCTATTAACCCCACATATCCAAATTCATTTTTGCCCTTCTTACCCATTACCTCACTTACCCAAATGTAAGTCCTCGGCACGTGTCTTGGTCATTAGTATGGTTGGAATGCATATGTACGGTTGTAGAGACTTTATTCATGATTAATCGCATGCATGTTCTTACAGTCGAGTTAGGTGAGTGTCTTACTTTTTTCTATCTTCCACATATATTCTCACCTTGTGCCTGATTTTGAGTGGCGAGCGATCCGTGAGAGTCCGATATCTTTTGAGTCTTGCAAGGTCGACGGTTCAGTAAGTTGAAACATTAATTTAACTCGTTTGCACTTTTCACTGCCACTTTGTCATGTTATCGCATTAAATTGGTTCTAGTGGATGATTTGTAGCTGATGCGTTGGTCCCGTTTCACTGTTCACCCTTAGTTGCATTCATATTTACTTGGGGACAAGCAAAGGTTTGGTTTGGGGAGATTTGATGCGTGTCTTTTATATAAGGTTTTCACCTCATTTTTACACGCATTTCCGTGCCTTTTATGTAGCATCTGGCTACAAATACCCCCGAATATTCTACTTTGGTCCGTTATTTGTAATTTGCAGGAATTGACCGAAGAGAAGCTAAATCGAGCCTTAATTATCCCAATTGTATGCATTCATGGAAAATAAGGAGCCGGAGCTGTGAAATCTAGCACTTGGAAGACGCATGAGCTGAATTCGGAAAGCGTTTCAAGTTTAATGTGCCTACATAGCTCGATCGAGTGGTTTTCTACTCGATCGAATGCTCTATATACTCAGAACTGGTCGATCGACCAGTTTAAGGAGTCGACCGAGGGGTTTCGTGTGCTTTAGCTGATTTCCGCCTAATCTTGTTATGGGCTTTTGTAATTAGTCCATAGATTAGGTTTTAGGATGTTTTTCCAGTATAAGACTGAAAGAGTTAACTACGTGACTGGACGCTTCTCCTTCCTCACGTTTTATTCAACATTTTGTCATTGTTCTCTGGATCTATTCTTCCTTTGCATTCTACTACTCGGATTTGGAATTTTGTAATCGGTATTATCAGTCTACTCTTATTCTAATCTTATTTATTGCTTAGTTTCTTCTCTATTTATCGTTGTCATAATAATTGCTTTGTTTGAATCTTGTTTAATTGTTATAATGTTTAATCCCAGTTCCTTATCTATCGTTATTGTTAATTCTATGGAAATGAGTAGCTAAATTCCCTTGGCTAAGACTATAGGGGATCCATAATCATGAAGGAACGGTAATCGAATTATCGGGTTAGTGCTAGTATAATCTTTGTTGATTAAATGCTACAATTAATTGTATCTTTCTGATTGAGTCGACGCAATTATACCTATAATTCCCAGTGATCCTTGACCTGGACCGAAAGGTTGGAAAAGGCGAGACTAGTAGCGAACAATAGGGTATTGCAGTGAGGGCGAAAGTTAAGCTGTTTACACTTTAGGGTGAATTAAGGACCGAAAGGTGACGTTCGCTACCCCTTAGACCGTATTAGCATTGACCTGAACCTAGATTACTTGACCGGATGATTATGGTGAACCGTTTGTCTTAGCTATTTTCCTCTACCTGTTATTCCCTTCCTTTATTTCTCTTCTCCTTGTTCTTTTTAGTTTAGAAATCACATTTTATAAACCCCCAATTTGGTTACTTGACGAACTTAGATTTAGCCGACAAATTCCTACCCCTCTGTGGATTCGACCCGACTTCCCTAGCTATTTTAGTTGGAGCCAGTTGGTTATTTTTGACAGGTACGCGACAGCCGTGTCAATATACACTCCACTTTTTGAGTAGTATACTACCATTATATCAACATATAATGGGTCCCAAAATTACTAGTTAGTTAAAATTACAACTTCTTGTAACTTTAAATAACTAATTATCTTTACCTCAAAACTTATATTAATACCTCAACAAATTTAGTAATAAAACACTTAATTACTAAATTTAATCTTATTTAATCACATTAAAATAAGACGCAAAATTGCACTCCCACAATTAAGGAATTCATTAATTCGTATCGCATAGAATTAATTAAATGTCTATTTGGGCCTCATCCTATAGGTGTGACCTAAAGGGATCAACTGACCACCACCGTCACACGACAGTAATGTCAAACTCTAGTTAGCCAATCATTACCGATTAATGACGGTCAGTCGACTGTATAAAGAATCATCCCTCACGTATTCTTAGTATGAGATTTTATTATGATATTTAAATCATGTGATCGCACTATTGTTGAGGACACATTTCCCAACAATTGATGCCATGGTAGAGGCCACAGCAGGCCATGAAATGCTGACATTCATGGACGTTTCCAGTGGATTCAATCAAATAAAGATGCATCATGCTGACCAGGAGAGTACTACATTCATTACAGACCGAGGCATATACTGTTACACTGCAATACCTTTCGGCCTAAAGAATGCAGGGGCAACGTACCAGCGCCTGGTCAACATGATGTTTAAAGACCAAATAGGTGATATCATGGAGGTGTACATAGACGACATGGTGGTGAAATCCAAAAATGCAGAAGATCATGTGAAACATTTGGAAATAGCGTTCGAAATATTGGAGAAATACAACATGAAGCTCAATCCTGCAAAATGCCACTTTGGAGTCTCGGCAGGTAAATTCCATGGATACATGGTCACAAAGAGAGGCATAGAAGCCAGCCCTGAACAGATAAAAGCTATCCTGGAACATCAGTCACCCAAATCCGTCAAGGATATCCAAAAATTGACAGGCCAGGTAGCTGCCCTAAACCGTTTCATATCGAGATCCTCTGAGAGATGCAAAACATTTTACAACCTCCTCAGAAAGAATAAACAGTTTCAATGGACGGATGAACATGAGACAGCCTTTCAAGACTTGAAATCTTATCTATCATCTCCGCCCTTACTAGCTAAACCAGAAAAGGGAGAACCCCTGTCAGTATACTTATCCGTTACTAACACAGCAGTCAGTGTAGTTCTAGTAAAAGAACGGGGTGGCCAGCAACACCCTGTTTATTACGTAAGTAAAATCCTGCTGGATGCTGAGATGAGGTATGGACTACTTGAGAAATATGTTTTAGCTTTGATTATGTCATGTACTAAATTGCGACCTAATTTTGAAACCCACCCCATTATAGTCAGGACCAACTTACCCATAAAATATGTCCTACGTAAGCCTGAACTTTCAGGCAGGATGGCCAAATGGTCAGTGCAAATTAGCACGTACGATATCTCCATTGAACCCAAGGCAGCGATTAAATCGCAGGCCCTAGCAGACTTTGTGGCTGACTTTAGCCCTAACCTGGAACTTGACCTGAAAAAAGAGGTCAACCAACTAGAAAATAAAACCCCAGACCAATAATCGACCCTGTTCATAAATGGGGCATCCAACACCAGGGGGACAGGGTTAGGATTAGTGCTTAAATCACCACAGGGAGATATGATAGCGCAGGCTATAAGCCGTGAGTTCAAAGCTACAAACAACGAAGCAAAATATGAAGCTCTGATAGGAGGCTTAAAGGTATATCTAGACCTCGGTGTTCAAAACCTAAAGGTAAAAACTGATTCACTCCGAATTACTAATCAAATAAAGGGAATTTATACGGCTAAGGATGCAAAAATGATTTCGTATTTAGAATATGCAAAAAACCTTACCGCTAAATTTGCTTTATTTGACATAGATCAAATATAGGGAGACCTGAACACCGAGGCTGATGCTTTGGCCAACCTAGGTTCAAATTTTACCCCTATAGTTTTCGACAAAATATAAATTGTTCATTAGAGCCAGCCATCAGCAAGCCTGAACAAGTCAATTCTGTCAATTAGGATAATAATTCTTGGACTAAACCCTATTATGATTGGTTTCTTCGAGGAATACTGCCTCAGGGCAGACATGAGGCAAGGGCTTTCAAAATTAGAGCTTCAACTTATGCTATCATTAATAACACTTTATTCAAGACATCGCAGGCTGAACCCTACCTGAGATGCTTGGAGCCTGACGAAGCCAAACTAGTACTTCAAGAAATACATGATGGACACTGTGGGAACCATAAAGGAGGAAAGAGCCTGGCAAGCAAAGTTCTCAGGACAGGCTACTACTGGCTTACACTAAGGGCTGACTGCCTGGATAATACTCTTCAAAATGCGAAGCCTGCTAAATTCATGCACCAATCATACATCAGCCATCTGAACTCCTTCACTCAGTTTCTGCACCCTGGCCATTCATAAAGTGGGGGATGGATATTGTGGGAAAACTGCCTGTAGCTCCAGGACAAAAAGTATTCATGTTGGCTATGACTGATTACTTCTCCAAATGGATCGAGGCTGACTCTTTCAGGCAAGTAACTGAAAAGAAAGTAATATCCTTCATCAGAAAAAATATCATCTGCAGATATGGAGTCCCGTCAGAAATAGTATGTGACAATGGAACCCAATTTGTGGGGAAAAGGATCCAAGCATTTTGCCAAGAATGGAATATCAACCTGGTAACCTCAACTCCTGGATACCCAAAAGCTAATGGCCAGGCTGAATCAAGTAATAAGGTAGTTATAAGCTGCCTAAAAAAGAAGCTAAAAAGAAGACGAGGCAGATGGGCTGAAGAGCTTCCATTAGTACTATGGGCGGACAGAACAACTCCAAAGACATCAACAGGCCAAACACCTTACTCTCTGGTGTACGGCTGCGAAGCTGTCATTCCTGCAGAAGTACGAGTACCAACATCAAGGTACAGCCTGAATAATGTTGAGACAAATAGAGACCTGATGCAAGATAACCTGGTTCTAACAGAAGAGCTAAGAGACGCTGCCAAGATTAGAATGGCGTCATACCAACAAGCAGTTGCCAGGACTTACAACAAAAACGTCAAAATCAGAGTCTTTAAGGAAGGAGACCTCATTTTACGCAAAGTTTTTCCAAATAAAAAAGAAAAATCAGCAGGCAAGCTGGCCCCCACATGGGAAGGCCCTTACCTAATTGATTCAATTATTGGACAAGAAGCATACAGACTCCAAACATTAGAATGAGAAATGATCCCAAGATCCTGGAATGTAACCCATTTGAAATTATTCCATATGTAAAGATCAGATCAGGCTACAAATCAGGTATAAATTCAATCACCACTCAACCTGATGTGCTACCTGAAAAACTATGTGTTTTACATGGCTTGTATGCAATTCATATCTATGTAATTAACTAACCCATTTATTCACTTCTTGAATCCTGAACAATTATACATGATAAGTGATTATATGCATAAATATTCAGAATTGAGGGCTACTCTACTATATATTTCTGAAACAAAACTTTGCACATAATTGTGCCTGACGAGTTGGTAACCACCACCAGATACAGTAAATGTCAGGACCAATCAGGCATGAAATAATTGCCTGACCTGACTAGGTTTACTGCCACGGATTACAACCGTCTGGACGCAGCAAGACAGGTGCAAGGGTGTTCTCTCCCAACCACTTAGTCTAAATGCCCTCCTGACAGGCCGAACACCAAGCCCTCCAGCTAGGCAGGGGACATAAGCCCTCCTGACAGGTCGGTTTTCCCACCCCTTCAACCATTATATCCAAAAAAACTATACTTGGTTGAATTACTCATGAATAACAAGATAAAACAAAAATGCTTTGCAGGTTAATCAAACAAAATGTTTGACATGACCAACAGGATAGGAAAAATAAAACTCACCGGCTCAAGCAAAAAAGCAAAATCAGCCAAAAAGGGCCACCATGCCAATATTAATAAAGCCCTTACCCCCTGGGGCAAAGGCACCAAAATGTTCATAAAGGCCAGGGATAGTTTCCCTGACCTGGACAAAGACAGAAAAAGAAAAAAATTGTTCGCTCAGGGACATCCCCCCTAGATGGGCCAAATACCAACTAAATCAAATTACCGCTTCTCCTTAGAAACAGTACCAGCAATCCCACTCTTAGCCGGATCAGCATCAACATCCTGCTCCCCTGGAGAATCGACCTCCTGTTCATTTCCCATGTTATGCAGGTTAGGATACTTTGAAGCAGCAAAAGCCATCTCAGCTTCAGGGTTCCACTTCACCCTGGCCTCGACATGCTCTGACATAGCAGCAGCCCTCCCCTAAATATAGAAATAGAGGGAAGCATCATCTAGCTTGAACTCCAGGATACTTTGAACTCCTGTCCAAAGCTTCCTGCAAGAGCCGCTTACTTGAAACTGCCTCAGCCTTAGCAACATCTCTCTCAGCCTGCGCCCTCACCAAGTTAGCAGCTTTAGCAGCCAGGTCAGCCCGTGCAAAATCCAGCTCAGACTTTAGCCTATCATAATCTGATCTCATCAGATCAATCCTGGCTACCAAAGAAGTAGCCTGATAGGCATTATGGAGACAGGTCGCAGCACCCTGACCAAAAATAGGAAGAAGAATATGAGTAATATACCCCAATAATAAACACTACCCAAACAAAATACACATAAAAATTGTTCTAGCCTACCTCCCTTACAGCAGCCATGGCACCCGCCAAAAGGCTGACTAAATGATCCACTGAAGCAATCGCCTGAGTAGCAGTCTCAGCGGGGTTAAGGGTGAGCATGACATCTGATCTGGAAGTAGTATAATCCCTGATTATCACCCTGGCAGCCTCCATATTATCCACCGTGGCCTTCATTTCCCTGACTGGGGCAGAAATGTCAACATCTTCAATTTTCGTCTTTGGGGCTGCTGAACTTGTTTCAGCGGGGGCAGTAGGTATAACAGTGACCTTGGGAGCATCAAGTTGTTCGGTCAAATCTATAACAGGTTCAGCATCTCCGCTTCCCTGGGAACCTTCCTCCTTGATCTTAGCCAGCCTGGTTGAAAGGTCACCCATAACAAACCAGGTATGGCGAGTAGATGACCTAGTGGCTACAACACGAAACACTATATTAGCAATATAAACTAAACATCATCAGGAAGCCAATGTAAGAAGAAAAAAGAAATCAAGATAGACTTACTGCCTGAGGTAGTGGCACTAACAGCCCCAGAAGGTTTAGCCACCCTGGCGGCACCATAAGCCTTCAAACAGCGAGGGAGATGGCCAACCCCACAACAGAGAGGCCAAGACCTCTCCAAAGGAGGAATAGCAAGGAAAGCAGAAATATTGGCAGTGGGATACTCAGTTTTCGTAACCCAATCATCGACTGCATGCATAAAAGGTATAATTCAATATGAAATTCAATTCATTTTTTACTAACAAGTAAAACATGCAGGACAAAAGAAAGAAACTCACCAGCAACGCAAGCTTCGTAATTTAAATACGCCAGGTTAGGACCCACAGAATTAGTCCTGACAAACATGTACCCAGCAGCCCAGTCTTTATCATGGCCTCTATCCAGATTCCTCAAAAGGGGAGTAGTAGAAGCCCTGACCTTAAAACTTACATGGCCAGGACTATTGGTTTTGACAGCATAACAAGCCTTTAGATCATCAAGGGAAAACGAGATATTGTGCTTTTTACAGAGATGCTTAATAGAACACACAACCTTCCACACCATAGGCATCAACTGATAAGATGGAACACCAATCTCCTTAATAACCTCAACCATAAGAGGAGAAAAAGGAAGCTTACAACCTGCCCTGAAAGCCCAGTCATGAATGTCGAACCAACCAGGACAAGCCCAGTCGGCCCTGATAAGAGAATTTTCAGGGATCCAGACTTCAGCATCAGCAGGGATGATCCCCTTATCCTTCAACACTTCTCAAACTCAGGCTTCAAACGATTTGCAAGAGACTGATCATCCTTCAAAGCCTTTGTAGGCTTGAACTAGAAATCCCCGTGGAAAATTGAGATCCTCTCCAATGGAGAATCACTCAGCTTATTGATCGTGGAAGGTTGAGCAGCAGAAGAAATAGGCAAATTCTAAGAAGAAGTTTCTTTAGGATTCTGAGAGGGAGGGGTTGCAGGAGCCGCTGCCCTAGTAGACTTCTTTTTTTGCGGCCATATTTGAGAAATTATGAAAATCAATTGAAGATTGAAGAACTGGGTATTAAGGAAACTAGAGAGAAAGATTATCAAGAGAGAAATAAGAAAGATTATTTTGGTGAAGATCAACTCAATGAAGCAAACAGGTATTTATAGTGGAGTAAATTAGAGTTTCAACCGCAAGAAAGTGGATAATCCTTAAAGAAGTTGCAGTAAAAGTCACAAGCATCATAAAATGCAGTAAGTAGCCGTTACAAGAACTGACTAGGCATAACTTAACCGTTGGGTAACTTTTCTGAGATTAAGGTTATCTCCTCATTTTTGTCCGGACACACTGAAAATAAGGAGATAAGGGGCAATTGTTAGGCCTATAAATCCACAAACCTCCCTGATCAGTATCTCATCTTAGCCTGACTACCAGGCTGTCAGGATGTCAGGCTATCAGGACACAAGAATATAGGCGCCAGGCCATGGAGAGGACAACGGTCAAAATATCAGGACGATATTAGACCAGGATTTAATAAGGCTGTATGAAAGGTCCTCAGCTTCACCAAGGTGTATGTTCAAAATAGACTTACAGAAAGCATATGATACAGTGGAGTGGGAGTTTGTGGAAAAGCTTTTGGTTATGCTGAATTTCCCTGAAGGGTTTAGAAATCAGGTTATGCAATGTATCACAACTGCATCATTTTCTTTATCCATAAATGGTGAGATGTTTGGTTTCTTCCCAGGGAAGAGGGGCTTGAGGCAAGGAGATCCCTTGTCACCCCTGATTTTCACCCTCTGCATGGAATACCTGACAAGAACACTCAAATATGCAGCAAATACTTATGAGTTTTGGTTCCATCCTCTGTATAAACAACTAAGGCTAACAAATCTAATGTTTGCTGATGATGTCTTGATGTTCAGCAGAGGAGATGCAGGATCTATGATGTTGCTCTTAAAATCTTTTTCCACTTTTTCAAAGGCCATAGGACTGAAGGTTAGCCCTTCCAAGTCAAATGCTTTCTTCTATGGGGTCCCTGATCAGCTTAAGCAGGAGATTTTGAGAGTTTCTGGGTTTAAGGAAGGGGAACTGCCATTTAGATACTTGGGTATGCCTATACAAACTACTCGCCTGTAGAAAAAAGATTGTGACTGCTTAGTTGAGAAGATCTGTTCCAGAAATCATGGTTATGGAGCCAGGAAGTTTTCATACGCAGGCAGGTTGATTTTGGTTCAAACTGTGCTCAAGACTCTTTGTTCTTACTGGGCTTCTCTTTTCATCCTCCCCAAAGGTATAATTTGCAAAACTGAGGCTATATGAAGGAACTTTCTTTGGGATGGAAGTGCTGATTAAAGGAGATCCCCTTTAGTGGCCTGGGACAAAATTTGTAGGCCAAAGGAGGAAGGGGGTTGGGTTTGAAGGACCTATAAATCTGAATTAAAGCTCTAATTGGCAGACTAGTGGACTGGGTGTATGAGAAAAAGGAAACTATTTGGGTTCATTGGGTGAATTGTAATTATTTGAGGGGGAAGGAATGGAGGGAGTATATACCTAGCTCTTATTGTAGCTGGGTATGGAGACGAATTTGTAAGATGAAGCAGGAAAAAGATTCAGGCTACATTGCTGGGAAATGGCGTGAACAACCGGAGGTTTACTCTCCTGCTAGTTGTTATCAGTGGTTGAAGGGGCATAATCCACATGTTAACTAGAGGAATGTTGTATGGAATGATTGGAGTCTACCTAAGCATAATTTTATGGGGTGGATATGGGCTCATGAGGCTATGCACACTAACAGCGAACTGTTCCTATATGGGGTTACTGATGATGCTAGATGTCAACTTTGTGCAATGGGGAATGAAACACAGGAACATTTGTTCTTTGCTTGTTCATATAGCAGGCAAGTAATTCTCAAGTTGAATCAGAGAACTGGGGATTGAATTCCTGGCAGTGATGATATGGAATGGTGCTTATACAGGACAGGGACCAAGGTTCAGAAGGATATTCAGTATGCTATGGTTTTGTGTGTAGTATACCAGATATGGCAGCAGCGCAACAAATGCAGGCTGGAGATGGTGCTTATACGACCAGAAATGCTTGCAAAGGGGATTGTGAATGAGATGAAATCCAGGATAAGAGAGAGGGATAAGAAACAGATGAGAATAGATGATCTTTAATGGCTAGACAACAGAAATCTTTTGTAATATGATCATATGAACTCTGTACACTGATATCTTTTATATTATATACTTACTTTCCACCAAAAAAAAAAAGAAAAAGGGATCAATATGCTTTTGAGTTTCATAGTGGGAGTTTGCTTTTGGTTTTGTTATTCCCCCCAATTTCTTGTGGCATTTGACATGTTTGAGAACAATTTTCTTTGCCATTTCTTTGATGTTTGGCAATTTGAGGCTTGACAATTTTCAACTTTTGCATTTTTTGAACATTTTCAAAGTCACCCCAATTTTTAACAAGGGCACTTTTATTTGAGGCATAGGAGTTCTTATTTTAGTACTACTCTTTTATTTGATGCAAATTTGTGCAAACTTATTGATTTTCATTTTGGTACTTGAACTCAAATTGAGATTTTTTTTGCCCATTCCCTTTTTGTTGACAAAAATGATGATAGAAGTGGAAGATGGTTTCATGGTTTCAAGGGTCACCTTGGAATAAACGGTAGCCAAGGAGTCATCACATCACAAGGTACTCTTGACTAGGTCTTAGTCCATGGGTCAAAGGATACTAGCATGACACATCCTAGAGTGTTTTAGAAGTATTCTAATGAGCAAAGTCTCAAGAAGAAAAAGTATCTACAAGGGCTTTATATACACTTGTCATGTTTCCCAAATAGATGTTTTCACAAAAAATTTCCCAAAATTCAACTACATGCCATGATGCAACTAACATTTATACAACCTAATGCATATGCTTCTATCAACTAGCATCAACCAAAATAAAGCCACATAGTCATTAACATGGAGAGGAAAAAGGAAATTGGAAAGATCAAACCATGCGGTCTTCATATTCCTCATGCCTCGGATGTGGTGTAGTCGATCCAATGTGATAAGAGGATAAACAAAAACAAGTATATACAATTCTATACTACAAAGGAATGAACATGTTTTTGGATTTTTAAATTTTTCAAATTTTTATGATTTTTGTTTTTGTGAAATGAAAGAACATGTTTTTGTGTTTTTCGAAATTTTTCAATTTTTATCATTTTTGATTTTAAAATTTAAGTTAGAATTTCCCATCCCCACACTAGTATGGGCATTGTCCTCAATGACCAATACGATAGAAAATTGTGCAATGCAAGCTAAATGAAAATGCATGATTTCTACACTAATATGCAAACTATATGACATATATATAAGTGAATGCATTCTAATCTACCCTATATGATGCACGTTTTCTATTGTTTGGAGAGCTAATTTGAATTAACTCGCATTTCTTGTTTGTGAACTTCCCCAAAACGAGTAATACACTATTTCTAGTGTAAAAATAGGGAAGTTCATGCAGAAGGAAAGGATGTAATGCATGAATCCTAATTGTCATTTTGGATTTTCAAAGCGGGAACAATAAATTTATCATCACCTTGATGTTGCTAAGGTGGAAAATACTACTTAATTTTTACAAGGACACCTCTAGAGTTTGAAATAATTAATCATAAACCAAGTTAGAAAAACATAAAATTTTTGACATTAAAAATAAAAGGGAATGGAAGAGTTTCACCTAAGCCATGGTGGGTGCTCCATGCCCGCTCCACCAAGCCTATGAACATCTTCATTAGTTACCATAATCTCCTCCAAGATCGCTAACCCATTGCGCTCGTGATTCATCGCTCTCATAAAAATCAATAAAGTCATCCCCATCGCTATTAACCTCCACCGTGTCACCGCCACTTGACCCCGCTCCTTCTCCTTCTCCATGTCCATGTGCTCCACCATTGGCATGCTCCGATTTTGGAAAGAGAATTTCCACTTGAGCCCAAGAGGGAAGAATTCCCTCTTCATTGATGTGCCCTTGATGAGCCGTCCGGTGGAATAGAGGATAAAGAGCATAATAATTGTCTACTCTATCTTCATATTTCTTTCGGTGTAAATCTTAGAGTAGACCCGTTACAAAGTCATCTCTAGGAAGGATGAAGGGATTTGGGTGATTGTAGGGTTGATATGGAAAGGGGTAAGGTGGGATGGTAATCCTTTCTTGTTCATTTGCTTCAGGCTCATTTTGTTGAGGTTGAGTAGGAGGTAGGGTTCGAGTTGCTTGGCTTGAACGAGTTGGCATAAGGTAGGATGGTACTTGTGAAAGGGGACCCCTTCTAGGTCATACTCTTGATAATCCTTCCATAGGAAGAAAAAGAAGGGTGCTTCCCTTGGTGACCTACTTAATTCTTCGCTCAAAGCCTTCAAAGGTGATCCAATGGTGTTGTCGAATGATTAGCATCTCATCAATCTTGGTAGTACCCGGGAGATGTACATATGCATTGTTGTGTAGGAAATATCGTTATATTTCATCAAGAAAATTTCGGATTATAACGAAATTATAATTATGAAATAACTAGTCATAAACGAATTTGCAAAAACAAAAGTATAGAGATTAGAATCAACCTTTGCTCCTAGCAATTTGGCCTAAGAACAATATCGAGATCGATATTCTCGTAATTGTTGCACCCAAGATGCTCCGAGAAAATGCCCCCTTTTTGCTAGAAAAGGAACCCTAATTTCTAAATGATTATTTAGGGTTTTCCGATGTGAGTTGTTAGGAAAAATCAAGTAGAAAAATTATGTTCCCTCTCCCCTAATATTACCGAATAAGAGGAGATTAAAAGGGGAAGATATTCTTCTTTTTTTCTTTCTCTTTGACCGAGCAACAACCGAAAATAAGGAGGAAAAATCTCCTTATTTTTGGTAGTTATCATATTGTATAAAAATGTGTATATCTTATCAATTGTCAATTATGTCGTCCCGTCGTATTTAATAAGTCTACACACAACAGTTTGCAGTCGAATTATTAATACCGGTCTGACAACATTTATTATGACAATTTCGTATAATATATACATTAACTATAAATATCGCATATTTATAATTTGCTTATTAAATATAACCGCTTACGTTTAATTACGAATTAACATCTTAATTCGTTTAAGCTTACATTATATACATTAATTAAATATAACAGTTTATATTCAATTTTACGAATTAACGATTAATTCGTCTCAGCTAATATTATTTAATTGAATTAAATAATCGTCTCATCATCACATTGACTAACTTTTTAGTCAAAAACTTGGACTAACCTTTTAGTCATATAAGGCATCAATGTGATTATATTTTCATACAATCACATCTTTCAAACACATCCTTTAGGTGTGACTTTTAGGGACCAGTTGATCACCGCCATCAGTATGATAATAACGTCGAACTTCTAGCAAGCCAACCGTTATTAAGTAAACGTTAATCAAGTGATAAAATACTAAGTATACCCTTGTGAACCTATAAGAGATTTATATATGTTATCACACTAACTGTGGAGGACACTAGCTCCAACAATCTCCCACTTGTCCTCACATGTGTATGTGCGATAACCGATTCTCATATCCTAAAATTTCTCCCACTCAATGTAAAACAATTTTCAAAATCCGTATTCACATAGGTCGTATTTTACAAGTGATCAATATCAAGAGTGGTTTTCCCGAATAGAGAGTAACTTAACTGATAAACGAATCATCATTCGAGCATGGCCATGCATTTCAGTTACAACTCCTCGAGTGGCCCTGAGAAATAACTAAACCTGATAAAGGTTGGATATTTTCATCAACTCGAATCCTGCAGATATAAGCACAGTATGAAATGACCCAGTGAAAATCTGCTTCGCCTCCTGTTACGGTCGACCATGAGAAAGAAACCAAAGTCACCCAAAACCTGCCTTAATCTCAAGAGACAGTCGATAGTCAAAAGAATCGACTCTAGCAACACAATGGAAGTCCAATCCACGACCTGGCACCGAATGTTTTTAAACATTTAGGACTCCATTACGTTGTCACAATTTGTCATACGAGGAATCGTTATAACTCGCATCTGTGATCGATCAGCCAACTGTTTGACTTATGGGTCGTTGAACCCACCATCAATCAACTTCACAAAATAATAGCCAGAGTTATCAGCTCATGTAGGCGATTACGGACCAAAACAAATATAATGTAATTCAGTTCACTTTGTGGCGTTCAATGTTGTCGTACAACCACATGAAAAACAAAATATGAACTAATACGCTGAAGTTATAAATAGCATATGAAAAAAGATAATGTATCGAATTCATTAGCAACTAGTACAACTCAAGAACACGTTTAATTCCCATGGAAATAACGTGCCCTTCATGCTTATCATATTTCAATGGTTTAGTGAGAGGGTCCGCGATGTTGTCATCTGAAGCATTCTTGTCAATCATTATCTCCTCTTGCTCCACGTAATCACGGATCAGGTGAGCCTTCCGATGTACATGTCTAGACTTGTTGCTAGACTTAGGCTCCTTAGCCTGGAAGATGGCACCTCTATTGTTACAATAGATAGTGATTGGGTCATTCGAACTAGGAACTATGGTTAGTCCTTGTAAAAATTGACGCATCCATATAGCTTCTTTTGCTGCTTCTGAAGCGGCACAGTACTCGGATTCAGTAGTAGAATCTGCTACAACTTCCTGTTGGGAACTCTTCTAGCTGACCGCATCACCATTAAGAGTAAAGACGAATCCAGACTGAGATTTCGAATCATCTCGATCTGTTTGGAAGCTAGCATCTGCGTAACCGATTGCACATAACTTAGTATCTCCTCCATAAGTCAATACCCAATCCTTAGTCCTCCGTAGGTACTTAAGGATGTTTTTAACAGCCATCCAGTGTGTTTCACCTGGATTGCCTTGGTACCGACTCGTCATACTCAATGCATATGCCACGTCTGGACGTGTGCATATCATGGCATACATGATTGATCCTATGGCTCATGAATAAGGAACACGACTCATGCGTTCAACCCCTTCAGGTGTCGTGGGTGACTGAGACTTGCTCAAATGCATCCCAGACGTCATTGGAAGGTTCCCCTTCTTGGAGTTGGTCATGCTGAACCTTTCAAGAATC
This sequence comes from Silene latifolia, assembly GCF_048544455.1. Lineage (NCBI taxonomy): Eukaryota > Viridiplantae > Streptophyta > Magnoliopsida > Caryophyllales > Caryophyllaceae > Silene > Silene latifolia. The sequence goes on from NC_133528.1 coordinate 75,683,643, forward strand.
TTATCTAAATAAGACTCCTGACTGAATGATAACATCCGTCGTGATCTATCTCGATAGATACGGATTCCCAATATGCGTTGTGCCTCACCCAGATCTTTCATCTGGAAATGGTTCTTCAACCATCCTTTTACCGAAGATAAGAGAGGAATGTCATTCCCACTCGACTTGATATATAAGCATGGTTCCTCGACCGATCGAGTGAAACCATACTCTTTTATCACCTGGTCGAAACGATGATTCCAACTCCGAGAAGCTTGCTTAAGTCCATAAATGGAACGCTTAAGCTTGCACACTTTCTTTGGATTTTCAGGATCTATGAAACCTTCGGGTTGTACCATGTACAACTCCTCCTCCAAATAACCGTTTAAGAAGGCGGTTTTCACATTCATCTGCCAAATTTCATAGTCATGAAAAGCGGCAATCGCTAAGATTATCCGAATGGAACGCAGCATAACTACGGGTGCAAAAATTTCATCATAATGCAATCCATGCACTTGAATGAAACCTTTTGCCACTAGTTGTGCTTTATAGGTATCTGGTTGCCCATCTACAGAATGCTTTATTTTGTAAAGCCATTTGCACTGAAGAGGTCTTACCTTGTTAGGTAAATGACCAAGATCCCATACGTCATTCTCATACATGGAGTCCATCTCGAATTGCATGGCTTCAAGCCATAGCTTAGAGTCGGAACAGGTCATGGCACCTTTATAGGTAGCGGGTTCATTACTCTCTAGGAGTAAAACGTCATTTTCCTCGACCATACCAATGTATCTGTCTGGAGGATTAGAGACTCTACCTGACCTCTTAGGTTCCTGAGGAATGTTAACGTGTCATTAGTTGAAGGAACATATTCTTCCAACCGTTCCTCGGTTGTCGGTTCTTGAATCTCCGGCAGCTCGAAGGTTCTATTACTTGACTTGTTCTCGAGAAATTCTTTCTCTAAGAACTTTGCACTAGCGCAACAAAAACTCGATGTTCGGTAGGCGAATAGAAGTAATGACCAAACATTCCTTTTGGATAACCAATTAAGTATGTCTTGACCGATCGCGGGCCGAGCTTATCCTCGTGTCTCCACTTGACATAAGCCTCGCAGCCCCAAACCCGAATAAAGGACAAGTTAGGGACCGTTCCCTTCCACATTTCATATGGAGTCTTGTCGACAGCTTTAGACGGATTTCGGTTAAGTATAAGAGCAGCTGACAAAAGAGCAAAACCCCATAATGAATCAGGTACAACCGTGTGACTCATCATGGATCGAACCATATCAAGTAGTGTTCGATTTCTCCGTTCAGACACACCATTTAATTGAGGTGCTGCAGGTGGAGTTAACTGTAAAACTATTCCACAGTATTTAAGGTGTTGATCAAACTCATTTGAAAGATATTCGCCACTCCGATCTGAACGAAGTGCTTTAACCTTTCTTCCCAGTTGGTTCTCAACCTTATTCTGGTATTCCTTGAATTTTTCAAAGGACTCACTTTTATGCTTCATTAAGTAGACATATCCGTATCTATTCAAATCGTCCGTGAAAGTGATAAAATATCTATAGCCGTCTCTTACGGTAATTGACATAGGTCCACATACATCAGTATGTATGAGTCCTAATAGGTCAATAGCGCGTATTCCAACACATTTGAAGGAAGTTCGAGTCATTTTGCCGATAAGACATGATTCACACGTGCCAAATGAAGAAAAATCAAATGTGGGAATAGTCCCATTCTCAATGAGTTTCTTTACACGTTTTTCATTTATGTGTCCCATTCAACAATGCCATAGATAAGTTTGATCTTTGTCACCAACCTTTAATTTCTTATTATTCACATGTAATATATCTGTGGTTTGATCTAAGATATAAATTCCATTCATGGAAACTGCTTTGCCATAAACCATTTCATTAAAAGAGAAAATACAGCTATTGTCCTTTATTGAAAATGAAAAACCGTCTTTATCAAGTACAGAAAATGAAATAATATTCTTAGATAAACTGGGTACATAGTAAATGATTATATAAATATAACTCAAAACCACTAGGGAGTTGGATTACGTATGTTCCCATTGAGGCTGCACAACTCGTGCTCCATTCCCGACTCGCAGTCCACATCACCCTTTGCGAGGTTTGATGTTTTTAGGCCCCGCAAATGATTACACAGATGAGAACCACAACCAATATCAAGTACCCAAGTTCTGAAACCTGCATGGTTAATCTCAATCATATGAATATAAGATGACATACCAACAGGAGTGACGCGGCCTGCTTTTATGTCCTCACGGTACACGGGACAGTTCCTCCTCCAATGTCCAGTCTTGTGACAATGGTGGCATTCAACGTTACTGTCCTTTCTCTTTGCCTTGCCTTGTGAGCCACTAGTCTCACCAGGCCCACTCTTACCGTTTCCTGACTTTTTAAACTTTGGCTTTCCTACAGTTAGGTCGCCGTGAGCTTTGCCGTTAATTCTTTTTGGAAATCATGAGAACATCTTGCTTCATGCTCCCACTCAATTTCATATCCTTCTCGGTCTGTACGAGAAGTGAGTGTAGCTCATGAGGACTTTTCTTCATGTTATTCATGTAGTAATTTGCCCTGAAAAGGGCAAAACCATCATGAAGTGAATGAAGCATACAGTCAATGACTATGCTCTCACTGATTTTACAATCAAGTGCCTCCAGTTTCTCGATATTCTCAATCATGTTAATGATGTGTGGGATAACCGGTTGGCCCTTTTGGAGTTTCGCATCAAAGAAGCGACAGGTATGCTCATAAGTAACGATTCTCAGTGCTTTTGAGAACTTATTAGTGAGCGTGGTGAAAATCTTGTTTGCACCTTGGGCAATGAAGCGTCTTTGCAAATTGGTTTCCATTGCAAAAATGAGTACGTTCATTATCGCACCAGCTTCCATGACGAAGTCACTATAAGCAATTGACTCGTTAGCTCTTGCATTGGGGCCTGGGTTTGGCGGTATTGGCTCAGTTAAGTACTTGATCTTACCGTCAGCAATGGCAGCATTCCGTAATGATGCCTCCCAGTCCGCAAATTTGGACCCGTCATTCTTCAGTCGTGTGAACTGATTCATGTGGTCCATGAAAGCTTTTAGCCAGGACTCGCGTCCAAGTGTGGCACTTGGCATAGGGATATCATTATTTCCAGCCATTTGTTGTAAGCAGTATTATCAATATAAAACGAATTCTACACTGCGAAAAGAAGAATAAAGAAATAATAAGCATACTCATCGTAATGATTTAAGTCTAATACAAAACTATTATAAGCGAAGACTCAAGCATTTATACATTTGACCTCCCTCAAGAATTATATAAATGATCCTAAGACTCAATTATCTGTAAATTGATAAGCCAACCTCTTGGCTAATTCTACTGTTAGAATTCTTGGTTGATAAATTTCTGTAAATTCTATCTATAGTCCATCATAATCACAAGAAACTCTTTGGATTATAATGTTGAGGTAAAATAAGTCAACACAAACTACTTACCCAACGTAGAAGGGGTCATATGGAGAGTAAGGTCCTATATGCCTATCGACGAAGAAGGGATTCATAATTGTTTGCCCTTATAAAGGCTAGTCTCAATTTTAGTTTTAGAGGAAGATCTCATCAACTTTATTTTAATTCATTTTAAGTGAACTAATATCTAGCATGCGAGAATGAATAAACTAAGATGATGGCTTAAAATAGTGTGACATCTTTATGTCCATGATAACTAACATTCAATCTATATGAGTCAATTTTCATGCATATTAGTAGGTGGTTTGGTTTAGGCGGAAAAATGATGCAATAACTATGAAGCGAAGAAAAGCAATAAGAATGGAAAACGTAAAACAAAATAAAGTCCTAGTGTGGCCTATCTACCAAAATGAACATAAATACAACTTTGGAATCCTTCCATTACTACAAAAATCATCATATACATCCGACATTTTCTTCAATAGGCATCGGATTTGCAACTGATGCGCAGTTGACACATGTATATTCTTTATGCATATACATCAGTCTTAAATCTGATGTCTATTCGAGAATAGACATCGGGTTTAATTTTATCCCATGCCTATTTTATGAATATGCATCTGAGTTTTACTAAAAACCGATGTCTATTGCATAAATAGACATCAGTTTTTAGTAAACTCTGATGTCTATTGTTCTATTTTAAAAAAAATAAATAAATTGGGGTATTAGCAAATAATCTGCCTTCCTTTCTAGTTTGCAAAATATTGTATACAACAATTATTATTGTATATATATACAACAAAACCCATCATCCAGAGAAAGTAATGAAGTACATTACCTTACTATATATTCATAAAATAGGCCGCTCCTAAATATGGCTCCTCGTCAATTTCGTAAGGTGAATATGACATCTACAAAATAACGGTTGTTCATGTACCTAAAGATGTAAGAAAATTACAGCATGATCAGATCATATCATGAAATTCACCTGCTTAGCATAATGGTACATGTATCCAAAAAGTTTAAGCATAATTGATTAACCATCAAGTTAATTAAAGAAATGATATAAGAGTGGAAATAGAAACTCTAAAGCATAATAAAAGAAAAGTGTATTCTGATTGAGGCGGTAACAATTCCAGAAATTTCCAATCAAAAACACAAAGTCACAAACAACTAGCGTACCAGACTATAACAATGCTGTGAGCCAAACATCTGGGAAGTGGTACCCAAGTTAGAGTACGCCATCAAAGTTGACTGAAGTACGCTCAGATGAAAACGAATCCTCATTTTCTTCCCTGCACAAAGTATTGGGAACGAGAACAGAGTAAATAGAAGATTTCCACATACATTAAATGGAATGACGACTAAAGTAGCCATAAAAAGCTCATTACTATAAGCAGTAACAAACCTCTCTTACCATTCATAGTATTAGAGGTGAGGCCAACCACTCTGCATTGTACTTATAGAGTTGTGGTGAAGGCAAGATATCTACAAGAATGAGGTTATAAATTCATTAGTGACCAAGAGTATATGTATAATAATAAATGTATCTAATGATTCAGTGAGCATAGTTGTGGTACTAAAAAAATGAAAACATTTTGAGGATGGGAGCTAAAGATTAGAGCTTCCTCCGTCCAAAACCATAGATAATATATCCTTTGTTACGTCGTTCAACATTTCTCAAATGAGACAAAAGAGACACACCTGTTCGGATGGTGAACGCTGTAAGAAATGGTGTCCTTGGACACAGATTACCTGCATCAACATTTTGCGGCACCAATGTCACTAGAAAGATGAGAACATAAACACGAGCTAATATAGTAATTACACTCATTCAAGGGAGATAAACTAAGAGATTCCATATTTTTTCCTTAGAAATGTCACTCCATGATTTCTAAGCACCCAAGTACTGAACATTATAACTAAGCAAACTAGCAATGACACTAATCAAACTCAAACAAAACAACTGTAACCAAATCAAAGTTGGCATCTTTTTGGCATATTAATATTTGATATCAATCCAAGTAAGAACAAAAGCAAAAAAGGCTCAATCTAAGTATATATATGTAGAATACGAGAGCCACACATGAATCTAAAGCTTTCATCATCACTAGTTTAATACCAATCGTTATCACACACAAAGTCATCTTTGAGATGTGACAGTAATGTTTCATGACATAAGGACGTTCAGGTTAAACAAATGAATATAAAAATAGGAAGAAATGATAAGCTATCATGTTTGGAATGAAACACTAATTTTTCATGATTTGAGTTTAAACAAGCAATATAATAAATAGAAATATAACAAATGAGAACCTGTGGTATAACAGTTCCTGGCCTTAAATTAGCAAAACATCAACACGTGATCGAACCTTAAGAAAACCAGTCTTTGGCTTCAGCTTCTTTTCAAGCTTATCCCATTTGTACCTAAGGTCCATCAGAGCCATGTTAGAACCCTTGCAGTTAAACAAAAAGCTCGAATACAATACAAGAAATTGTACATAAGCATTACCCTCCAATATCCCCTAAAAGAATGGCATCATCTGATATCTTTGCTGCAGATGTGACACCCTCATTTATTGCGGAAAAATAAACACGTAATTCTAGAATAAAACTGCATGGATATGTTCGTAATAGGTTCATTTGGGTAAAAACCTGTAATTTTTAAAACCTAAACCTGTTATAAAGATATCCAAATTGGAAGGTGTCAAACATACAAGGTCTAACTAGAAGAGTCATAACATAACCATCGCTAAAGTCGCGAATAGCAAATTACACAACCAAATGTAAAGAGGGAGACATATGTCCCTAAAATGTATGTGACATAAAAAGTGTTTAAGGGTCACAATAAAATAAAGCCAATCTAGGTTCCAAGGTTACTTTGCTCGCTAGCTCGTCCATGTACCCCATATATGCATCACCTACCTGTCATTCGCATTTTATACAAATACGAAAGCCCATATCGGGGGAGTAACTCCGAGTTCTCCCAGCCACGAAATGTCATAGTTAATATAACATGTAAACATAGAAATATGAATACGAATCACACAATGCCTTAGCATATAGATGCTAGACAATCGTGCTTATCATGTGAACAACAATATAACGCCACATAGTCCTAGCATGTGAATACTAGACCGACTCATACTACACTATCATGTGAATCACATAACATCCAGGAATCCAAACTCTATCAACCATAGCCGGCTTGCATCTCACCTTCTATGATTCATAGAAACATCAAACAAGAAAGGGCAATATATCAAAGACAGGCATAAGTTCTTAGTCCCGTCAATAGTCACTCTGTAACTCGAGTCTATACCACGAGGTAGGGAAGGTAATCGAACCGGTATCTTGGCTCGGAGGTTCTATCAAAACATGGCCAAGACACAACACAACCCTAGCCTAAAAATCTGCAGACCTAGACATGCGGATACACACCACCGCACCCAAGACCCACAATTTTTCTAAAACAAAGTGAGTACCCTAAGGAGTCCACCAAAGGGTTGGCTAGTACTTAAGCTTACCACTTACTCTCAAAATAAGTAACGAGGTCATGCCCCAACTTGGATATAAACCCACCAAGTCGGAACACAGAGGCTATTAAGCGGTGAACATACACTCGTCAAAGACTATAATGACCTATCTATGATGAAGGCCGAAATACTCACCTAGGACCTAGTCCCAACTAGTCCCAGCTTGAATACTTTAGCCCACACCACACAAGACAAGTAGGATACCCAATTCAGTGACAATCCAACACTATCTCCATTATCAATAATAATCCAAATTCCACCTAACCGTTAATTTCATAATTCATGAGAACAAGCTAAAATGGCAAAGAGGCAACAAGACTCAAGTATAAGGCAGCCAATTCATCCAACAACCAACATGTGAAATGATAATTACAAATATCAAGACATAACATAAAATTTCCAATAACAACCAATCTCACCTCAAAGACAAACCCTCGAACCGAGTCCCGCGACGGGTCATCGGTCAAATCGAGGTCGATGGTTTAAACCTAGCTTGACCAAACTCGTTCGGTCAACTGCCCACTCGTAGTCTTGGCCTACTTTGGCCCAAATCACAAAATTTATCACAATATAATTCTCATGCTATTTCTAATTTCTATCATGTGAAAAACGAAAGTAACACATTATCAATCACCTAAACACTTAACAAACAACAGGCACAACATTAACTACTAATGTGACATTAATTCGTCGAGTAACTCGGAATAGTTACCTTACGCTAGCAAAGAGACAAGTAATAACTTGAGAAAGCTTCTATAACCCAAAATTACTCTTCATCTTCAACCACATATGAGGCACCTAAAAATTATGTGAAAGGACGATATTAACGAATTATCTTTATATAAAATATGAGACGGAAATTAATTTAATTATATTTTATATAAGCCAAACTAGCGTCAAAACAATTTATGGACACGGCTCAAAAGTTATTATGACAACCTCAAACTCGGCCTAACCACCAACTACACATGGCCTCAAACTCGTGACTTAGCTAGGCCACGGCCCAGCCACGCCTAGGCCACCGGGAGTCCGACACGACCACCACCCGACTACCCATAGCCACCCTTCACCCTACTTTATAACTCGACCCAAAAATCAGTCCAAAAAGAACCCAAAAGATGCCTAAGTTCGAGCCCAACTTCGGTCCTCAAATGCAAAGTGAAAACCCACGATGACCCTCGTCCCCGCCCAAAAAACAGTACCAATCGTCCCCTTAAGACTCCATTTCGCGCCTAAAAACAGTCCTAGCCGAGCCAACTAAGTCGCATTTAAAACGGTTTTAGAGCGGGAATCCACAAGTATAAAGCAACTCAAAAACAGACCCTAAAGACTACAAAAATCGCCCCAACACAGAGTCCAAATCAGTCCAAAACAATCCCTACATGTCAGTATACACCGTCTCAACTATAAAACACACCAATTATCACCCAAAACAATCCATACATGTCAGCATACACCGTCTTAAATATACCACTTACTAACTAGCATCCCAAATGATCCCTAGAGGTCAGTATACACCGTCTCAATCATCTCCACATATCAATATACACCGTCTCAACTATACAACTGACTAATTAACATCCATAAGGATCCCTATATATAATTATACACCGTCTTAATTATAAAACAGAGACTAACCAAACATTCGAAATAAACATATTTTACAAGTAATATCGAGTAATCTATAATTGTTACCTTTTTCCGATTGAACTAATCATTTATGACTAACAAATCTTCTACAAGACCGTCTATTTTAGTACATACAACCGTCTTATAATAAATAAAGTGAAAATATAAATTGGGTTTGTAAAAATACATGATAAACCGAATGTTACTTACATCGGAATGACGGGAACGACGAGAGGAGCAATATGGAACGAAAATAATTGATAACGGATGACAAACGGAGTGGCAGGATCAATTTACAATCTGATAAAAATTAAAACAGAACGAAAAGAAGAAAAAGGAAGGGAGAAGAAGAATGATGCGTGAGAAATGAGGGAGCGACTTGCACCTGCCTGCTATTTATTATACGTACGTTTCTTAATCGTTAAGTAACTTCGATATTTATTAAAACCGTTTCGAGTTAAATTTAACCGATTTAAGTAAAAGTTTCAGTAATAAAACGGAATCAATAATAAATAAATTTAATGAGTGAAAATAAAATAAACTCAGCTAGTTAACGTAAATAATAAGAAATCGGCTTGAAACGGAATTATTAGCGATTTTTACGAAACTAACGGATATTAATAAAAAATTGCTAATTTAGTGAAATAAGCTCAAAATAGCTAATTGGACGGTTTTGTTCCCAAAATCCATCTCGAGTTCACTTAAAACAACTTTCATAAGGACTCGTAAAGAAACGGAAATTATTAAATAAATAAACTCGAACTAATTTCAATAAACTCGAACTAACTTTAAATAAACTTATTAATGATTAATAAAATTAACGTATCGAATTATGATGAAATTAATTAATTAGCTAAGCATAAATATATAAATCGTTAAATGATGTAATTAAATTCAAAATAGCAATTGAAAGAATTTTATCCAACTTAATAAAATACGGGGTGTTACAATCACCCCATCTTTTAAAAAGTTTCTTCCTCGAAACTTGAAAGTATAAATGAAAGGTTATAAAAATAAAACTGAAATTGGAATATGGAATCGGTAACCAAAACATTTAAAAGGTCACTTATCGTAAGAATCAAAATTCTTTCAAAAGTTTCAAATAAAATTTTCCGACAGAACCAGATTCTCATCAAAGGAACGGAAGTGCTCTCGTTGCGCATTCAAGAACATCACATTCCAAATCCAAGATAAGGTCAAAGGCAAATCATTTGTATAAATCGAAAATCAAAATACTTTCAGAAACATTAATGAAAATTTTTCAAAAGTATAAGTCTCATTCATGGAACGAAATTGCTCTTGTTGTACACACAAGAACGCTAACCTTCCAAGTCAAAGACAAATTTAAAACCGAAAATCACTCGTCGACAAGAGTAGAACAAGTTATTAAAAGTTTCTAATAACGAGTTCTAACATCCGATCAACGTTAAAAGCAAAAGAAAAGGTAATCTACTCAAATTTTCTTTTGCAAAAAGCCAAAATAGAAATAAAGGTTTCACTTTTAAACCCAATTGGGGGTCAAATCCCTGAAAGTGTAACATTAAACTTTGACAAAGAAGTCATAAATAGATCAAAGTTAACAGAAATTGGACAAAACTTAACGAAATCTCGGGTCTAGTAATTAAAATTACGATAGATGAGTTTATATTCAAGGAAGGAATAGGGAACTAAATCAAATTTTTATTTTCAGATCTTTAAAAATAGGTTAGGTTTGCAGAAGTGACATAACCTTTTAAGAATGAATCGAAACTGGTAGCTTGAAAGTTTAGAAGTTGTACAAAAAGGAAAGTAACTTAGATAGCATAGAAACAAAGTATGTTAAGAGAGCTCAAACTTAAGCAACAAGAGAGCTATAATGAAATTCATAGGGTAGAAATTGAAGTCAAAATTACAAGGATGTCAAAGATAGAGTTTCACAAGATACGAGTGTCAAACTTAAAGGAGGAGCAAGATGAAGCGAGGAAATGAGGTATGAACGGTAACGCTTATGATCAAGGAGAAAGGAAAATTAGACAACAAGGAAACTTAAGCAACATGTCAGGGTGTGAGACTAAAAGAGTCGAATCATAAAGATAACTAGTTAACAACCAGTAAGAGATATTAGAATTAGGAAGGTATCCAAGACAAGGAAATAACGAGTAAACTTTTATACTTTAGAATCAAATCCAACCAAGGTATGGACGAAAGGGAGGAAAACGATTAAAGGTATGAAAGAGGATTTTAAGGCTTAAACCATACGCTTCCTAAAACTTAAGGTTCTCTCTAACAAGGTCACGTCTATTAGGGTATTGTACCTTTATAACAAAACGACCAAATCCCAAAACAAGGGTCAAGGTAAAATAAACGCTCGCTTAAGGGGTGATAAATCGTTTAGATACTTCCTCCACCTATCTTATCAAATATTAGGATTTCCCTAAATCAAATCTACCACTCAAGTATAAAAGCATCTCTTTATCTCAAGCACTCGACACAACCTCAATGTTTTAAAAACCAAAGAATGAATTGACAAAGACTTCTCAACAAAGTTCTCAAGGAACAACTAACACCAAATCACATCCCCAATCTATACGGGATTGTTAACATCTAAAAATGGGTTTTCTTCCAAATTCATATTCTAAACTTATCTCATGTTTACTCCTAAGGTGACGACGCTCAACCTACTAAGCTTTCAAATCCCAAACATAAACAACAAAGCCAAGTTCTATAACTTTAATTACATAGGCAACTCATTCCTAACCCAAAGAATCCACCAATCGATGATACTCACTTTGTCAAGGAACTAGGTATAAGAATCACTAAGTATGTCTTATCACCTTACCTAAATCTTTCTAACATCACGACTTCTCAAAGCCAGGGTTAAGGGTCAGACACAACAATCTCCTCAAAAGTCGAATTTTCCAACCCAGGTCAACATTCCTCACAAGAAGGAGTACTATCAAATGGCGTTAAGGGAGGATAAGTAAGGAACAAAAGACAAGTTAGGAGTACAAGCGTAGCTTTTAAAGTAAAACAGAAGGGAGTTTAGAAGGAGGATAAGCACCAAGAGATTAAGAATAAGGCGAGATACAAAAAGAACGAGAAACATCTTCAAGGAAGTAGAAGCATTCTTCAAAGGTTGAACAAATCTTCAATCCTCAGCAATAGGCACTAACTCTTGATCTTCGTAAAATATAAGTGTCCTTTCAATGGAACGGAGATACTCTTGGCGATCACTCAAGAACATCAATATTCCAATTCAAAGACATCAAAATACATTTTTACGCCAACAAATGATAAAACTAATTATCAGACGTCTCTAATAACAAGCTTTAACACTAATTGACGTTAAAACCAGTGAAAAACATAAAATATTTTCAAAACCTTTAGTTCAAATTTTTTTTTTTATAATAAGGGTAATAACTCCATTAGCTATAGATAAGCTCACGGTCATTGATCCAAGAACGCAACAATTATTAAATGACAATCAACAAACAGGTTAGTACCTAACAAAGAGCAAACACAAAGAGACTACAACATAAAGTCCTAAGTCTACCCATCCTACCCATCTCTCAAGTTTGTTATCTTAAGGTCAAGTTATTTATATTGGGGTGCACAAACGTGCGTCGGGAGCAAATATGCTCTGATACCAACTGTGACACCCTCATTTATTGCGGAAAAATAAACACGTAATTCTAGAATAAAACTGCATGGATATGTTTGTAATAGGTTCATTTGGGTAAAAACCTGTAATTTTTAAAACCTAAACCTGTTATAAAGATATCCAAATTGGAAGGTGTCAAACATACAAGGTCTAACTAGAAGAGTCATAACATAACCATCGCTAAAGTCGCGAATAGCAAATTATACAACCAAATGTAAAGAGGGAGACATATGTCCCTAAAATGTATGTGACATAAAAAGTGTTTAAGGGTCACAATAAAATAAAGCCAATCTAGGTTCCAAGGTTACTTTGCTCGCTAGCTCGTCCATGTACCCCATATATGCATCACCTACTTGTCATTCGCATTTTATACAAATACGAAATCCACGAAAATGGGGAGTAACTCCGAGTTCTCCCAGCCACGAAATGTCATAATTAATATAACATGTAAACATAAGAATATGAATACGAATCACACAATGCCTTAGGATATAGATGCTAGACAATCGTGCTTATCATGTGAACAACAATATAACGCCACATAGTCCTAGCATGTGAATACTAGACCGACTCATACTACACTATCATGTGAATCACATAACATCCAGAATCCAAACTCTATCAACCATAGCCGGCTTGCATCTCACCTTCTATGATTCATAGAATCATCAAACAAGAAAGGGCAATATATCAAAGACAGGCATAAGTTCTTAGTCCCGTCAATAGTCACTCAGAACTCGAGTTTATACCACGAGGTAGGGAAGGTAATCGAACCGGTATCTTGGCTCGGAGGTTCTATCAAAACATGGCCAAGACACAACACAACCCTAGCCTAAAATCACAAGAGACCTAGACATGCGGATACACACCACCGCACCCAAGACCCACAATTTTTCTAAAACAAAGTGAGTACCCTAAGGAGTCCACCAAAGGGTTGGCTAGTACTTAAGCTGACCACTTACTCTCAAAATAAGTAACGAGGTCATGCCCCAACTTGGATATAAACCCACCAAGTCAGGAACACAGAGGCTATTAAGCAGTGAACATACACTCGTCAAAGACTATAATGACCTATCTATGATGAAGGCCGAAATACTCACCTAGGACCTAGTCCCAGCTAGTCCCAGCTTGAATACTTTAGCCCACACCACACAAGACAAGTAGGATACCCAATTCAGCTGACAATCCAACACTATCTCCATTATCAATAATAATCCAAATTCCAGCTAACCGTTAATTTCATAATTCATGAGAACAAGCTAAAATGGCAAAGAGGCAACAAGACTGAAGTATAAGGCAGCCAATTCATCCAACAACCAACATGTGAAATGATAATTACAAATATCAAGACATAACATAAAATTTCCAATAACAACCAATCTCACCTCAAAGACAAACCCTCGACCCGAGTCCCGCGACGGGTCATCGGTCAAATTGAGGCTGACTGGTTTAAACCTAGCTTGACCAAACTCGTTCGGTCAATCTGGCCCAGCTCAGAGTCTTGGCCTACTTTGGCCCAAATCACAAAATTTATCACAATATAATTCTCATGCTATTTCTTATTTCTATCATGTGAAAAACGAAGGTAACACATTATCAATCACCTAAACACTTAACAAACAACAGGCACAACATTAACTACTAATGTGACATTAATTCGTCGAGTAACTCGGAATAGTTACCTTACGCTAGCAAAGAGACAAGTAATAACTTGAGAAAACTTCTAAAACCCAAAATTACTCTTCATCTTCAACCACATATGAGGCACCTAAAAATTATGTGAAAGGACGATATTAACGAATTATCTTTATATAAATATGAGACGGAAATTAATTTAATTATATTTTATATAAGCCAAACTAGCGTCAAAACAATTTATGGACACGGCTCAAAAGTTATTATGACAACCTCAAACTCGGCCTAACCACCAACTACACATGGCCTCAAACTCGTGACTTAGCTAGGCCACGGCCAAAGCCACAGCCTAGGCCACTGGGAGTCCGACACGACCACCACCCGACTACCCATAGCCACCCTTCACCCTACTTTATAACCTGACCCAAAAATCAGTCCAAAACAGAACCCAAAAGATGCCTAAGTTCGAGCCCAACTTCAGTCCTCAAATGCAAAGTGAAAACCCACGATGACAGCCCTCGTCCCCCGCCCCAAAACAAAACAGTACCAATCGTCCCCTTAAGACTCCATTCTCGCGCCTAAAAACAGTCCTAGCCGAGCCAACTAAGTCAGCATTTAAAACGGTTTTAGAGCGGGAATCCACAAGTATAAAGCAACTCAAAAACAGACCCTAAAGACTACAAAAATCGCCCCAACACAGAGTCCAAATCAGTCCAAAACAATCCCTACATGTCAGTATACACCGTCTCAACTATAAAACACACCAATTATCACCCAAAACAATCCATACATGTCAGCATACACCGTCTTGAATACACCACTTACTAACTAGCATCCCAAATGATCCCTAGAGGTCAGTATACACCGTCTCAATCATCTCCACATATCAGTATACACCGTCTCAACTATACAACTGACTAATTAACATCCATAAGGATCCCTATATATAATTATACACCGTCTTAATTATAAAACAGACTAACCAGCATTCGAAATAAACATATTTTACAAGTAATATCGAGTAATCTATAATTGTTACCTTTTTCCGATTGAACTAATCATTTATGACTAACAAATCTTCTACAAGACCGTCTATTTTAGTACATACAACCGTCTTATAATAAATAAAGCTGAAAATATAAATTGGGTTTGTAAAAATACATGACGAAACTGAATGTTACTTACATCGGAATGACGAGAACGACGAGAGGAGCATTATGGATTGAAAATAATTGATAACGGATGACAAACGGAGTGGCAGGATCAATTTACAATCTGATAAAAATTAAAACAGAACGAAAAGAAGAAAAAGGAAGGGAGAAGAAGAATGATGCGTGAGAAATGAGGGAGCGACTTGCTGCTGCTATTTATTATACGTACGTTTCTTCATCGTTAAGTAACTTCGATATTTATTAAAACCGTTTCGAGTTAAATTTAACCGATTTAAGTAAAAGTTTCAGTAATAAAACGGAATCAATAATAAATAAATTTAATGAGTGAAAATAAAATAAACTCAGCTAGTTAACGTAAATAATAAGAAATCGGCTTGAAACGGAATTATTAGCGATTTTTACGAAACTAACGGATATTAATAAAAAATTGCTAATTTAGTGAAATAAGCTCAAAATAGCTAATTGGACGGTTTTGTTCCCAAAATCCATCTCGGGTTCACTTAAAACAACTTTCATAAGGACTCGTAAAGAAACGGAAATTATTAAATAAATAAACTCGAACTAATTTCAATAAACTCGAACTAACTTTAAATAAACTTATTAATGATTATTAAAATTAACGTATCGAATTATGATGAAATTAATTAATTAGCTAAGCATAAATATATAAATCGTTAAATGATGTAATTAAATTCAAAATAGCAATTAAAAGAATTTTATCCAACTTAATAAAATACGGGGTGTTACAGCAGACAAGGTCCCTTCCGGCAAAGGCACTCCCTATACGATTGATGATGAATCAAAATCGCGTGAAAATAAGACAGCATATAATCACATATCTGCATCCCTCAAATACTAAAAATGAAAATTGCATCATATAACTAGTTTTGAAATAGATTTAGAACCATAGCCAAAGTTCCTCATTTCAAACCAATGAACTAGATTACTCTTCTTGCAAGCTTCCGGCTTTTTACCAATCAAACGAGAAATAATATTTTCCCCGAAGTTACTAAACTATTCCGGATTTCAATCTTCTTCAACCTTTACACCTTTCACCAATCTAATGAGAAATAATCTTTTCCTTAAAAAAATACTAAACTACTGCAGATATAAAAAATTCTCGAAACAAGACAGCAGATAATAATTATATAAAAGTTTCCAATAGCAAACAGTACCACACATCCAAACCCCTAAATTTCACTTTCTAATTCTCAGAAAACCCTAATAATTCACATATTCAACTCACAAACTTCTAAATTAATTCCACGCAATAGAGCTACAAGTCTACAACTACGATCATCACACTCCTCAATCAAAATACCTAATATAATAAAATCACCACAAAACTCAATAAAAAAAATCAACAATTCATAAATTCAGCAAAGTTACGAAAGCAAAACGACATACAGCGAAGAGCTTCACATGTTCAGGTTAAGTCCAACTTTCACGTGATTTCGAAATCGTATAGGGCTTCCTAACCTTCTTACTACTCGATTCATCAAGAATAGCGAACATGGACGAACAACAATAATGAAGGGTGACTCTCGAGGATAACACGCTGGTGGTGGTGGTTAGCACAGGCAGAAAGTGGCGGGGTGGTGGTTGTGGAGGAGGTGGCGGCGGATTTGGAGGATGAGGGAAGAGGAATGGGTGATTTGGGAATATAGGGTGAATGATTAATCTATAATGTTTATCGGATTGTTGGGTCATGGGTGTTGATTTAAAGTTATATGGGTAATTAAAGGGACATCGGATTTTTTAATATCTCATGTCCTTTAAAAACCAATTTAATAGACATCGGTTCTTTAAAATCACTGATGTATATTAAATTGAATAGGCATCTGTTTTTTGAAAATCTCTGATGTCTATATTTATACATCAGTTTTTTTAGAAACTCTGATGTATATTAGGTGATGTCTATTACGCTTTTTGTAGTAGTGTTCCTAGGACCCGAGAACCTTGTCTTGATGTTCAATCTTGGTCCATGTAGCGGGAGTGAGCAATGCAATCTCCATCTTTAGTCTTCTCAAAATTACAATTAAAATTACAAAATAAACATATTTACATTCTAATTTCAAAACCATAATACTTAAAGAATACCAAAAGGAGATACGAGATCTCAAAATTACATTAAAATTATGTTTCCATCATTACGAAAACATAATTAACTAAGGTCACACTAGGTATTACAAATTACAACCGATTGCAAAATTACGTAAATAAACCATTCAACAAAACATTCAACTAAATAAAAATGCATCAACTATAAATTAATCATTCAAGACATAATTCCTTAATTATGTAGAGTAATTTATCCAAACCACCTATTTAAATTATCAAATTATGTGACAATTCCTCAATTACTCACAATAATTTCAATCTTAATTCACATTAACCTATAATATGAATTAATCTAACATTATTTTAAACCTCTTTAAAATAATTGGGTATCTCTAATTTGTGAACTTTTTCACAACAAACAATTATACATTATAAATTTAATGTATAAACATTATTGGCCAAAAAAAAAAAAACAGAAACAATTTTTTTTTTCTTTTTAATGCTCTCGGCAAATCTGGGAAAAAGAAAAAAAAAAACAGATTTTTTTTTCCAGCTCGGCATTTGCCCTAAAAACAAAAAACAGTGTTTTTTTTTCACTTCTTGCGGCATTTAGCCCTAAAAAGAAAAAAAAAACAGTTTCTTTTTTTTTCTTTCTTTTCGAAAATTACCCATTTTATGAACAAGTTTGTTTAATGTTGCTACTAGAACAAGATTGGCATAATTATCAACTTTTAATTTAAACATATATTCAAACTAGATGATTCAATTTAATCTCTTAAAATGAATATCTAAATTATGATTAAATCGATTATCCGAATATTTGATTCATCACAATTATTTTGAACATTATAAATTAACTTGTACGCCAAAAACTATATAGCAAAAACAAATCATCATAAAACAAAACTATTTCCATTTCCATTTCAATTTAATTCTTATTAAATCAAAACATCTACAAATTTATCATATTATCATCTTAACAAATTAAAACAACAATATGAATAAATCCAATGGAAACAAAAAACATCAAAAACAAAAAACAATGGCTCGGCAAAAAAAAAAAAAAATTCCATTCGGCCGAAATTTTTTTTCTCAAAATTTTTGTTTGAATTCATTTATGTAAATCATATAAAATAATTTCGTGGCCTATGCTCTGATACCACTTGTAGGAAATATCGGTATATTTCATCAAGAAAATTTCGGATTATAACGAAATTATAATTATGAAATAACTAGTCATAAACGAATTTGCAAAAACAAAAGTATAGAGATTAGAATCAACCTTTGGTCCTAGCAATTTGGCCTAAGAATAATATCTAGATCGATATTCTCCTAATTGTTGCACCCAAGATGCTCCGAGAAAATGCCCCCTTTTTGCTAGTGAAGGAACCCTAATTTCTAAATGATTATATAGGGTTTTGTGATGTGAGTTGTTAGGAAAAATCAAGTAGAAAAATTATGTTCCCTCTCCCCTAATATTACCGAATAAGAGGAGATTAAAAGGGGAACATATTCTTCTTTTTTTCTTTCTCTTTGACCGAGCAACAACCAAAAATAAGGAGGAAAAATCTCCTTATTTTTGGTAGTTATCATATTGTATAAAAATGTGTATATCTTATCAATTGTTAATTATGTCGTCCCGTATTTAATAAGTCTACACACAACAGTTTGCAGTCGATTTATTAATATCGGTCTGACAACATTTATTATGACAATTTCGTATAATATATACATTAACTATAAATATCGCATATTTATAATTTGCTTATTAAATATAACCGTTTACGTTTAATTACGAATTAACATCTTAATTCGTTTAAGCTAACATTATATACATTAATTAAATATAACAGTTTATATTCAATTTTACGAATTAACGATTAATTCGTCTCAGCTAATATTATTTAATTGAATTAAATAATCGTCTCATCATCACATTGACTAACTTTTTAGTCAAAAACTTGGACTAACCTTTTAGTCATATAAGGCATCAATGTGATTATATTTTCATACAATCACATCTCTCAAAGACATCCTTTAGGTGTGACTTTTAGGGACCAGTTGATCACCGCCATCAGTATGATAATAACGTCAAACTTCTAGCAAGCCAACCGTTATTAAGTAAACGTTAATCAACTGATAAAATACTAAGTATACCCTTGTGAACCTATAAGAGATTTATATATGTTATCACAATAAATGTGGAGGACACTAGCTCCAACATGTTGTTGTTAAAGTTGGGGTTGAAATACTTGACAAGTCTTGTT
Organism: Silene latifolia; assembly: GCF_048544455.1. NCBI lineage: Eukaryota > Viridiplantae > Streptophyta > Magnoliopsida > Caryophyllales > Caryophyllaceae > Silene > Silene latifolia. The sequence goes on from NC_133528.1 coordinate 75,703,039, forward strand.
ATTAAACCTCCATTGACAATGTGGATCATACCACCATCATCTCCATTCCGGAATTGTGCCCACCTCTCAAGAAGTACTAAGGGGGCGTTGAATGATAACCGCTCCTCCCTTGTATCTTTAAATAAGACTCCATAAAGACTAGATCAAGTTCGTTCACAACCGCGGGATCGCGGCGGGCTATGAGAGTGCTCGCAATAAACCGGTAGGTGAGCCGGATCATGGGGATTTGGATATAAGAGGCCGAGCATTCCTTGATTATAGAGAAATCGCATCCCGTCAAAACTTGCCAAAGCGGGGCTATGCTATAGTTCCGGGGTTTTGATGTACCGGTAGGCAATACATCAAGTCCCAACACACCCCCAAATTCCACAAGGGTCATCATTCTTTTTGTGTTTTCAAGTCGGAATTCCACACAAATAGTCCTGTTTAAGGTTGATATTTACAGAAAACTCAAGAATTCGAGGACTAATGGTCGATATGTAAGCTCATGCATGCTGAACAAAGTCGAAAAACCAAATAATTCGAAGAGTGCCTTGGTTTAATGGTATATCCCTAGTTTCCTCAATGTCTCATGGCAAACAAACTTAGTTGGAAGAATATTCTTACCTAAGAGATGGTGAAAGACGATTCGCTGAGCGTCATTGACAAATTCAATGTTTGAGAACTCATTTAGTCTTGAAAGATCGATGATTTCTTCTTTTTCTCTTCTCAATGTGTTGAGATGAGAGGTTGAAGAGCTTCCTATAACCCTTGTTCTTCTTCTTTCTTTTGGTAGGGATCCTCTTGGTATCATCTTCAAAGTATATCTTGAGATTTTGGTTGAATGAGATGAAGATTAATCTTTTCAATTGAGATCCCTTCAAACCCTAGGTTTTGGGTATTTTTGTTTTGGAGATGCAATTGGGTGTTTTTGGTGTGTTTTGAGCATTTGGGAGAGGATTCTATATTTTATTTATGAGAGAGGGATGAGGTATCTTAATATGTGTGGTTGAGAGGGGAGTAAACTTGCCGAAAGTAGAAGAGTAGCACGGGAGGGAGAGGCGCGACTCGCAGTTTGGACGAGCGTCTTCTGTTTTGTAGAGAAATAATACGAGCAGGTAGGGATGCGCAGATCAGATTCGAGACGCGCGGATTTCCTTACAAGAATTTCTTGAAAAGCAAAAATAACACTGAGATGTGCGGCTTCCGCTCGGCTCGAGTGGTTTCTTTCTGGGACGCTCGTCTTGTGCTTGGGACACGCAGATTTTATTACAGCAAAATTTCAAAAGTTTGGAACTTCCCAGGACGCGCGGCTCGATAGTGGGACGAGTGTCTTGTTGTTGGGGACGAGCGTCCTTAAGTTGATTTGCGCATATTCTATTACAGGACTTTTTCCCACAACTTGAGGCCTTCCAGCCCCCGCGTCCCGATGCCAGGACGCTCGAATCATTAGTGGAGACGCTCGGATTTTGTTCAGCTCCCACGAGCTCAGGTCTGCTTGTGGGGATTCCTCCTTTTTGCTCTTCTTTCTTCTTATTTCATTCATTTGACAAGGGTGCCTCCCCACACTTGAATCGTCATATCCTTCATTCATCAAACGAGATTAGTAGCACTCCCTCACCATCTCTCATGCCAAAATCATGCTATAGGAAAATTAAATGTAAATGCAATAAAATACAAGTAAGAGGGGTTAGTATATTTACAAGTGGTGGTTTAGGGAGGACTCCACCAAACTCTCTCATTTGATGGTCTCATCATGGCGGGAGAGGCTCGAGGCGGATGACCTCTACTTCTCCTATGAATGCTCCTTCATACTTCGGTGATTACATAGGGACCCATCCATCATGAATTTAACTTCCCGGGAAAAAGTCGATATTGGGAGTTAAATAGAATGACTTTGTCTCCCTTGTGCAAGGCTTTTTGCCTAATCCTTTTATCATCAAGTAATTTGCTTCTTTCTTTATAGATCTTTGCATTTTCGTAGGAGTGTAGTCGGAATTCCTCCAACTCTTGAATTTGCAATATCCTCTTTTGACCACTTAGCTTAAGATCAAGGTTGAGAGCTTTGATTGCCTAAAAGGCTTTGTACTCCAACTCTATTGGCAAGTGGCATGCCTTTCCATAGACTAGCTTGTAAGGGGAGGCTCCTATGGGAGTCTTATAGGCCATCCTATAAGCCAAAAGGGTGTCATCAAGCTTAATGCTCCAGTCCTTACGAGCATTGTTAACAACCTTCTCAAGAATTTGCTTGATCTCTCTATTAGAAACTTCAACTTGACCGCTTGTTCGAGGATGGTATCCCAAGCCGGTTCTATGTTGAACACCATACTTTGTCAAATGAGATGTGAGCTTCTTTTCATGGAAATGTGTCCCTCCATCACTAATAATTGCTCTAGGCACTCCGAATCTTAGAAAGATTACTTTCTTGAAAAGTTTAGTTACCGTTTTGGCGTCATCGGTTGGGGTAGAAATTGCTTCTACCCACTTTGATACATAATCGACGACTACAAGAATGTACTTGTTTCCTTGAGATGATACAAACATTCCTTGGTAGTAAATTCCCCATACATCGAAAATTTCTACCTCTAATATTCCTCGTTGTGGCATCTCATTTCTCCAAGAAATGTTTCCGTTTATTTGGCAAGGATCACAATGAAGAATAAATTCTCTAGCATCTTCAAACATAGTAGGCTAAAAGAAGCCTGATTGAAGGACTTTAGCAATTGCTCTTCGTGCTCCATGATGTCCTCCATATGGTGATGAATGGCATCCTTCTAAAACACCTTGAACTTCCCATTGAGGTATGCATCTTCGGTAAAGTCCATCACTACATTCCTTGTAAATATTGGGATCGTCCCAAAAGTATCTATTCACTTCAAACAAGAATATCTTTCTTTGATTGTAGTTCAAATTTGAGGGAAGAACTCCTCCCAAAATGTAATTAGCATAGTCGGCGAACCATGGTGTTGTGTGTTTCTCGAGTTGTGAATAGATGTCCATTAAAATATCATCATGGAAAGAGTCATGGATGGGTGTCTCTCCCTCATCATCATAGAATCGAATTCTTGACAAGTGATCCGCTACCAAATTCTCGGCTCCCTTCTTATCCCTTATCTCCAAATCAAATTCTTGGAGTAGCAAAATCCACCTCAACAATCTTGGTTTTGCTTCTTTCTTTATCAAGAGATGTTTAAGAGCACGGTGGTCCGAGAAAACAATCACTTTTGATCCAAGCAAATAAGAACGAAATTTGTCTAATGTATAGACAATGGGAAGAAGTTCCTTCTCCGTGGTGTCATAGTCTACTTGGGCGGCATCAAGAGTCTTGCTTATGTAATGGATAGCATGCAAAGCCTTTCCTACCCGTTAGTCAAGAACCGCTCCAATGGCGTAGTTACTTGCATCTCACATGATCTCAAATAGTAATTCCCAATTTGGTGGTTGGATGATTGGTGCCGAGATTAGTGCCTCTTTGATTCTATCAAAAGCTTCAACAAACCCATTAGTGAATTGTAATTGGGCATCCATAAGCAAAAGTTGAGTAAGGGGTTTCGCGATTTTGGAAAAATCATTCATAAAACGGCGATAGAACCCCGCATGACCGAGAAAGCTCCGCACCCCTCTAACATTCACGGGAGGTGGGAGTTTCTCTATCACCTCAACTTTGGCCTTGTCAACTTGGATGCCCTTTTAAATGACCGAAGACAATACCTTCATTGACCATAAAATGACACTTTTCCCAATTCAAGACAAGGCTAACATCTTCACACTTTTGCAATACAAGAGAAAGGTTATGCAAACAAGATTCAAAGTCTTTTCCATAAACGCTAAAATCATCCATAAAAACCTACATTATGGTTTCTAAATAGTCGGAAAAGACACTCATCATGCATCTTTGGAAAGTAGCGGGGGCATTATATCACCCGAAAGGCATTCTCCTATATGCAAAAGTACCGTAGGGACATGAAAGTGGTCTTGTGTTGGTCATCCGGGTGTATTGGGATCTGGAAGAATCCCGAATACCCGTCAAGGTAGCAAAAGAATTTGTTAGAGGCAAGCCTCTCAAGCATTTGGTGAATGAATGGCAGGGGGAAATGATCCTTTCTTGTTGCGGAATCAATTTACGATAATCGATACACATACGCCAACCGGTGATCTTCCTTGTGGGTAATAGCTCGTTCTTATCATTTGTTACCACCGTGGTACCTCCTTTCTTAGGTACCACTTAAACGGGGCTAACCCACAAAGAATCCGATACAGAATAAATGATTCTTGCATCAAGTAATTTCATAACCTCCGTTTTTACAACTTCTTGCATGTGGGGGTTTAGTCTCCTTTGTCCTTAGATGGTAGGTCTATGGTCTTCTTGTAGATGAATTCTATGCATGCAAAAATTGGGGCTTATTCCGTTAAGATCGTCTAGACTATAGCCTATAGCTTTTTCATGTTCTTTTAACACATCAAGCAAACTTTCCAATTGGTTCCCATCAAGTTTTTCATTAACAATCACAGGTTTGGTTTTAGACTCATCAATGTAAGAATACTTGAAATTTGGGGGACGGGGTTTTAGAGTTGGAGTTTGTACCTCACTTTCTACCATTGAAGGTTCACTAGGGACATCTCCCACCTCCACTAAACATTCCACCCCCATGGCATTAAACTTGTTCTTCCAATTCCTCATACCCAATGTAGTCAAATTCCTCGACATATTCGTCTTGCTCCTCGACTTGCATGGTATGATCTTTAGCTGCTTGTTTTTCTTTAGTGGATTGTGATGCTTCCTCGAGAATGTTACTTATCAATATGGATTGTTCATAGGTAAGCTCTTTGTAAACTAGAATGGCTTCAAGGAGATCTACTTCCAATGACCAATGCTTGTTTTTGGCCTCACTTGCTTCTAAGGCTTCCAATGCTTGCAAAAGGTCTTTGATGAGAGTAGTACTCACATGGTCCTCTACACAACAATCTATAAGATCCATCTTGCAAATTACACTAAGAGAAAATGGTCAGAAGTACCTTGAGGAAGTGCTCTCTCTCAAGGCAAAGAAAGACACAACTAAAAACAAGTAAAGAAAATCAAATCAATTGAACACCGTCCCCGGCTAGGGCGCCATTTTTGGTCAGGTTAAAACTCGTCGTCAAAAGCTACCAACCAAAACAATATTTCTAACTTGACAAACTACTCTTAGTGAAGAGGTAAGTAAAGGTCGTATCCAAAGGGACGGGTATTGATGTAGGATTTTCAATTGCAAGTAGCTATGTCTTAGGGTGTCACAAATTATGGGTTAAGATGAGATGTAATCTAAACTAAACAACAAGATAAATGAAAACAAAGTAAAGCAAATAAAGGGGTTTGTAAAAAATTGATTAAAAGCACTAGGGTCTCATGGGTTCATAGGGGATTCTAGGAAATAGATTATTCAAACATGTTCTCAATTTAGAAGCAAGCACTTATTGTTGTGATGGGATCGAGTTAGTGTATATCTTACAATCCCCTAGGAAGATTTAGGTCCCGGAGCCGAGTCGTCTAGACTGTACAACACCTACAAGTCGACTTAGTCTCCTCCTATTCCACTCTATGCATGGTCTAATGAGGCTCGAGTTGGTTTATGTCTTACAAGCCTCATTGAAAAGATAAGAGATGGGTAAAAAATACAAGGATTCATAGGCTCGCATTTCATCAATCATAACACGTGCATAGGTTGAAATCACAACAAGCAAGCAATTTAATTATGAAAACATATTAGATTAAGCATAGATCAATTCCCATGTTTGTTTCCACCCAATTCCCCATTAACCCTAGCTAAAGGACTACTCATTCATGATCAAGTTTAGCATGCTAATAAGGTTGTCAATCATACTAACAAAGCAAAACATGATGAATAAATGATGTGATTAACAATAATTAAACAAAGGTAAAAATGGATTATACCTATGGAGATGATCCAATTTAATAAAGTAAAGAATAATAGAAGTACTTCATGATTGATGAAAGGTTGTCAATCCTCCAATAAACCCCAATAATCTTCTAATTACCCAATTAAAACTAAGAACAATTGAGAAGTTAAAGAAAGATTAAGATCTAATTAATATTGAGAAGTGTATTACAACTTAATTAAGAGATGATTAAGGATTGATTAAAGCTTGATTAAGAGTTGATGGATATCTAGGTAGTACAATGGGGTATTTATACTAAAATTAAGTACAAGGATTAGGGTTACTAAGGGCTTCAATGACTATTAAGACCTTAAGAGAAGCTTGAGGAATTGCAACTCCCGAGGGACATGCGCGGATCGTGCTTGCAACTCCCACCAGGATCCACTCGTCCTCACCTGAAGCACGGCCTGTCCTGTAAGAAGATCCACTCGGGCTAGCAGTCCGGACGCTTGGATCGAGCTCTGGTACGTTCGTCCTGAGCTTAAGCCGCTCGGATCGTGGCACAGGATTCTTCTCTTGTTTGGCTCCTTAACAATCCTCGAGGAATGTGTTGGGGATGCAAGGATCTTTTCATCATTGCCCATTTCACTCTATTTATTTTCATAGGCCTCTAGTATCGGTTTCCTCTTCACTGCTTGGTCATTAGATGCAATCCATTTAGCTCCATTTCTCTCCATAAATGCAAGGTTAGCAATCCTTTCCGACCAAGGACACAAAACCTCAAAGAATATGCAAAATGGGAAACTAAAGATAAGAAATGACCCTAATATATGCTAGAAAGCATGGGAACGAGTTTAATTCGGGGACTAAATGTGCTCAAATATGAGTCACATCAATGATACAGAGGCCTGCTTTAAACTGAAGCACGCCATTCAAGATATGATCGAGAAAGGGGAACTACCGTTACCTCCACCCACCAAACCAAATAACAAAACAAACCCCTTGGAAATCCATGCCATCTCTGACGACGAGCCAACCTTGGATTGCTCATACCTCATCCTGCCTATTGATGACGAGGTGAATGCCTTGGAAAAGGATACCTCAGATGGGATGTTCGTATTCAGCGCCGCAACCATGCTCACCATGTTCCAACAGGTTGAAGAAGCCATAGCAGGCTCTCAGAAAGGATTAACCGACTTGAGGACGCCTACCACCGGTTGATTTTCAACCCACCAACAACAACACCACGCCCGAGGATGGGTCTTCCAAGCACCAAAAACTCCCCTCACCAGAAAGGATTGCTCCCGCGACCATTCTGGCACGCACCTCACAATAATCAACCCCACAAAAACAACCCTCACATGAACATCTCCTACAAAAACTATCCGCCGAGGAATGCTCCTCCAAGGTACCCTCGTGATCACGAAATCAACGGTATCTGGAGAGACGACACAGAGGATGTCTATATGGTTCCGGGAAAGGGCAAACAAGTAAAAGAGATCTGTCATCGTACCCGGTCCGGACGCCCCTACCAAAGTCCGAACAATACAACAGTCGTTCTAACAGCGAATGACGAAGTTGTCTAGAACATGGACACTCAACCCAAGGTTCCCGAAAAATTGATCCTTTCGCAACTGCAAAAAGCGAAGGCCGAATTTCAATTCGACAACTGATTGCTACATCCTTCGAACATCAGCAGGCTTTGCTACAAGCCTTCGGAAAGTTAACGGTTCCCTTTACCTCCTCTCCAGAAGAAGTGGCAGCACACATAACAAGGGATGTTCCCGACGTAAGCAACCCGGTCATCTTCTCTAACGAAGATATCCCTCCATTCGGAGCCATCCATAATGTGGCCCTATACATCTGTGTACAATGCCTGAAGAAGAATGTGCCTATAGTTCTAGTGGATGACGGATCTGCAGTCAACGTCATTCCCCTCAAGACGGCTGACAAAGTGGGTATCAAAGAAGCTGATTTGGTCTCTACTAACTAAGGAGTACCCGCCTACGACGGCACTCGTCGTAAGGTTGCGGGGCTTATCACCTTGACCATTGCAACTGGACCCTTGGAAAGCCAAGCTAGTTTACAGGTGGTCGACATCGACGCCTCTTTCAACATGATTCTGGGACGCCATTGGGTTCACGCCGTCAAGGCCCTCACCTCTACCCTCCATCAGAAAATCAGGGTCCCTTTCAACGGGAAAACAATCACAATTCTCGCATCCCCGATCAAGGCTATTATGAAGAAGGGAATAGCCTCTGAGGTCATTGAAGAGGACGATAACGAAATGTGGAGATTCCATGCTGTGAATGCCCTAACCGATGAATCAGCATCCTTTGATTGTGACCCGTTCTCCAACCTCACAGTTAACTGCATTTTGATGCGCCAGGGTTATTTCTCGGGCCTACCCCTCAATCCGCTAAAGAGCAACTTGCCTCCTATGAAACTGGCCAAGGTCCCTAATATCCCCTTCGGGCTAAGCTACGAGCCTACCGATGAAGACATACATGAGATGAACCTCCTAATACGGAAGCGCAAAAAGCACGGAGTCATCCTCCGTCCCTACCATTTGACTCTCAATGGATACTTCGCCCCCGAGGGAGAATCCGAGCTCCACAACAGCTTTTCCGAGTCAATCTATGACCCCGTAGCTAAGGTCAAACACCCGGGCGTAGAAGTCTTTCAAGACTGCTACTTTATCCCGACAACGCCAAAGCTGGGTCGACCAAATCTGAGTCGACCCCGTGCCTCGATGGATAAGCCGTTAGTCTCCACTTCGGAGAAGACAACATCAAGCACCTCATCTATGAGGACCTCATCAACATCGCCCTAAAGGATAACCAGTTCGATCCCACCGCATTAATCTCTGATACTGACCCAGAGAAAACTACACAAGGCTGGAGGAAAACTGTCAAGTGGACCGATCGCCAAGGCCGTATCCTTAAGATCACAACGGGAGAAGGCCTTATGTTCAAAGAGGGAGGTGAAGAAGAGTCTGAGTGAGAGTTAGAGTCAGAGTCTGTGTTAGCTCATGGCACTCCTGATGTCCCGGTCAAAGTTCCCTTTCCACTTTTTTTATCAAAAACTTGTGGCTGCTTCAGAGGTTGAGTCAACTAAGGTTATCCCCAATCCCGTAGAGTGTAGCAACCCGAAGCTTGTTCGAGGGGCCACCTTGTCTGCTACGTCACCTCTGACTCCCCATGAGATGTCTGTCCTATCCGAGCTTTTCGCTCAAGTCGACTTAATGAACGCTAAGTTTGCATATGACTCATCTCAATTTAACTGCAATGCAATTCTGAATGAATATGGGGAATTTGACTTAAGTGACTACCCATCTCACCTAGCCAAAGAACTTGACAAACGTGAAGATATTAGGACCCCCATCTTTGAGGAGAGTGGACCTATTAACGTAGAGACCGATAACACACCTCAAGAACTTAGGATAAGGACCACCCTTGACCCCTCGGAAACACAACAGTTCATCGACCTCCTACACGAATGCAAGGATGTATTTGCATGGTCCTACAAAGACATGCATAGGATCGACAGGGAGATTGCAGAGCACAAGATACCCATTAAACCCAGAGCTAAGCCCGTGAAACAAAAGTGGCGCCGTATGCGTCCTGAATGGGCCTTGAAAATCAAGGAAGAGGTAGACAAACAGTTCAAAGCCGGATTTATCAAAGTGTCCGAATACTCTGGCTGGGTGGCCAACATAGTTCCTGTACCCAAGAAAGACGGGAGAATTCAGGTTTGCCTCGACTTCAGGGACCTGAACAGAGAAAGTCCAAAAGACGACTTCCCTCTGCCACATGTTGACATCCTGGTGGATAATACCGCCGAGCACGCTCTATTATCATTCATGGACGGGTATGCTGGGTACAAGCAGATCAAAATGGTTGAGGAAGATATGCACAAGACTGCATTCTCTACACAGTGGGGTACATACTGCTACATTATCATGTCCTTCGGTCTAATCAACGCCGGAGAAACCTATCAAAGAACCGCCACCACACTCTTACATGACATGATGCACAAGGAGGTAGAGGTATAAGTTGATGACATGATCGTCAAATCAAAGAGCGGGACGGCCACATCAGCACCCTTCGGAAATTCTTCGCTCGCCTTCGAAAATACAACATGAGACTGAATCCTCATAAGTGTGCATTCGGGGTCACCTCCGGAAAACTCGTGGGACACGTCATCATAAAAAGAGGCATCGAGATTAATCCTACCAAAATCAAAGCTCTTCAACAAATGCCTCGGCCTAAGAACGAGAAGGAGACTCGAGGATTTCTCGGTCAAGTCCAATATATCAGCCGCTCCATAGCCAAGCTCACTATAATTTGTGAACCAATATTCAAGATGCTTCGCGCCTTCGATCACACCGATTGGGATGATGACTGTCAAAAGGCCTTCGACAGGATAAAGGAAATCCTATCCAAACTTCCTGTCCTCATGCCACCTCTACAAGGAATTCCCTTATCCCTATACTTGACTGTCACCGACCTAGTCATGGGAGTAATGCTAGCAAAAACGGTCGACGACGAAGAACGAGCCATATACTACATTAGCAAAAAGTTCATTGAATACGACACAAGATACACCCAACTCGAAAAGACATGCCTTGCCGTGGTCTGGTCAACTAAGAAGCTGCGACACTACATGCCCAGCTACATGGTTCACATCTACTCCAAGATGGACCCGATCAAATACATCATCGAAAAACCCGTACTAAACGGAAGGATGTCTAGATAGACACTCATGCTATCCGAATTTGACCTCAAATTCGTACCCCTTAAGTTCATCAAGGGAAGGGCAGTCGCCGATTTCCTAGCAGAAAACCCCGTCAACGAAGATCCAACGAGACACATGGTCACTTTCCGACGAAGAGATCCTTTGTGCCAATACCGACGTATCCCATACTTCGACGGTGAAACCTGAGAGGCTTCGGGGTAGGAATACTTCTAGTATCACTGGAAGGGGAACATGTTCTGATCTCAGTCAAACTAGACTTCGTCGTCACCAACAATGCCGCCGAATTATGAAGCATGCCTCATCGGCCTACAAGCAGCCATAACACTTGGCATCAAGAAGTTGAGGGTCCACGGCGATTCCTCACTCATCATCAATAAGGTGTCTGGATCATGGAAAATCCGAAGCGACAGCCTAGCACCCTACCAAGGAAAAATCAATCAAGAGGCCGAATTCTTCGACCAAGTCGACTACTTCCATTTGCCCCGAGAGGAGAATCAATTTGTTGATGCCCTAGCAAAACTTGCCGCGCTCGTCAACATGCCTGACGACATGACATCGATGCCCTTATGTGTCGAGAGAAGGAGCAAGTGAGCTCACATTTGTGCCATCAACAACGATGAGGATAACCATGTCGAACCTTGGTACAAAACCATCCTCAACTACAAAACCAAAAACGAATTCCCTCTCAACCCTGATACAAGAGGACAAAGAGCCATCCGCTTACTTGCATCACAATTGGTGATAAACCAAGAACAACTATACAACAGAACATCGCAAGGGATTATGCTCCTTTGCGTTGATCACCACAAAGCCAAAAAAGACATGGAGGAGGTCCACGACGGAGAATGCGGCCCTCACATGAGTGCAATGATGCTAGCCTGAAAAATCATGCAGTTAGGCTACTACTGGACAACCATAGAAGCCGATTGCAGAAACGAGGTCAAACATTGCCACAATTGCCAAATCTTCGCCAACATACAACACATACCACCATCCCTCTTATACACCATGACATCACCCTGGCATTTCTCGACCTGGGCATCGACATCATCGGGAAAGTCAACCCGATAGGCACCAAAGGGCATTGCTTCGTCCTCGTCGCCATCGACTACTTCACCAAATGGGTGGAAGCACAGTCCTATGCAGTCTTGACCTCCAAACAAGTGGCCAAGTTCATCCAGGACAACATCATCTGCAGATATGGGGTACCCCATGAAATCATCAGCGTCCAAGGCTCCCTCATCCGGACAGAAACACAAGCCTTGCTGGACAAATACAAAATCAAGCGGCATCGATCATCCCCAAACCAACGGAGCGGTAGAGGCAGCAAACAAAACTCTTGTCACCATCATCAAGAAGATCCATGACAATTAACACGATTGGCTGAGCAAACTCCCATTCGCACTCTGGGATACCGAACCTCCATTCGAACACCAAAAGGAGCCACACCCTTCTACCTAGCATACGGTATGGAGGCGGTTCAACAAGTAGAGTTGGAGGTCTCATCTCTACGCATTCTACTGGAAAGCCAAGTTCCTGAGGTGGAATGGACCCGTCGAAGGTTCGAATAACTCACGCTTCTGGACGAACGGCGACTCAACGCCTTGCACATTGTCCATCTATACCAACGACGTATACAACAAGCATTCAACAAAAAAGTCAAACCCAGGAACATTTGAGAAGGCGACTTGTTCCTTAAGTCGGTTCGAGCACCACTACCCATCGATCCCAGGGGGAAATTCAAACCCAATTGGGCCGGGCCATATCTGGTCAAGAAAATACTTTCGGAGGGAGCAGTGAGACTGAGTGAGCTAGACGGGGAGGATTACATAAACCAGACCAACCTAGACTAACTCAAGAAATACTACTCTTGAACACTAGTAACCACATGCCTTTCCCTAGTTTCACAACTAGTGACCACAATATCCCTTTCAAGTCAATTCCTCAAACGAGTTCTATTTTGAAATTGCATGTTTCACCGAATCTAAGTTACGGCACCTTACCATGTTTCAAACAGCCTTTGATCTGTCAAAGGCAACATCCATTTGCACTCAAACAAAAAACCTGAACTACGAGCATGGTTTGATTTCACCTCTTCAGGTGGATACATAGGCAGTCCTTTCTTACACAAGAAAGGTACAATCACAATACCCAAGCAAAATTTACCAAAGTTTTCGAACGACGAGCATGGTTTGATTTCGCCTTTTCAGGCGGATACGTAGGTAGTCCTTTCTTACACAAAAAGGATACAACCATCCCCACACAAAAAAAAAAAACAATCACCCATATCGACATCAAAAAAAAAGAAAAGGAAGAACATTCCATTTCCCACAAAAAAAACAAAAGAGAAGCCTTTCTCCCTTCCCACAAAAATCCCCTTCATAAGTGCGATGTTTAGGATAATTCAAACAGAATTTCCTTTACAAGATGGATGGAAGAAACAAGCGTTCACAACTCTTTTTCTAAACACGAGCAATCCTCTTATTTAATTAATAATGAGAAGGATTACAAACTTGACAACAAATAAAGGCTAAGCAAGTCTACCAGTTGTCCAAGCTAGAGTGTCGACTAAGACATCTCACATAGTAAAACTAGCACAAGATACACAATACCTAGCTAGTACAATATAATAAAAACACACAAACACTATTACAACATAATAATAAAATGGGTAATGGAGATGTTCATTCTTCCATTCTACCCTTACCTTTTCCCTCGGGGTACATCTTCCCCTTGTTCTTCTTGTTGGCCCGCCTAGCATGGACTTCCTCTTTGGAACAGATCCTCAACGGATCTACGACGGCGACGGCTTTCGGTTTTTTACAAGACCTCATACTCGGCCCTAGTCGAGCCCAAAGACAGCCCACTACCACTTTGGGAACCGAGCTTCTCCTCTTCGGTGGCCTCATTATTACATCCGGACTAACATCATCGGCAAAATCATCAAAGAAGGCACAGTTGGCCTTGACAACCTCCCTATACTTCAAGTCAACTACCTCGTCCTTACGAAACTTAGACCTGTCTTCCAAGGTTTGAGCTCTTGACCACTTGACATAAGCGGCAGTCACCCATGTCATGGCAACGGGGTTTGGTACCTCCCAAATCGGCCGAGTGGCCCACTACCTTTCTAAAACCTCCACAAGCTCGAAGATTCGAAAAACACTCTCTTGGACGACAGTATCTTGAGCAGGCACCTATTGTTGACGCCCCATTTGTCTCATAAGACTTTTGGGAATAATGAAGGAAGCAACCTTCAAGCCCACCACCATCAAAGAACAAGAACAAGCGGCTGAAGCGGACAACCCCGTGAAGGACCTCAAGTGCCACCATGGCACCACCCAATAGATATGAGGACCACCCTCCTTCACTAATATCGAGGTTCAATTGGACGCGGTGGATGAAAAATTATCCGAGTAGAACTTCTTCCTCATAGTAAGGTGACAGAAGGAGTAAGAAGAAGAATCGGCCGGAGGCTCTACATACCTTAGCCTCTTCAAGAGCCACACTTGGAGGATCCTTGGGGACCCAAACGAGGGAGCTTCTCCATAAGACCTTTCTAATCCAAAGCTTGGATGATCTCGTCAAGCACCTACCCTGCTGGATCCCAACCATGCTCCATTTGCTCAACTATATGCACAAGGGTCATACTATCATACCACTTTGACCCCTCTTTCTTCAAGGCATCAACAAGGAGGTATGCATGCACTAAGAAAAAGGCAAGAGCCCTTCTCCTAGCCATCTCTGTGACATTAACATTTAACCGGTTTGAGAAATTTTGATGAGAGCCAACATATCAACACCATGGGGAGCAAGGAAAAAGTTCACTTGGCTTGTTGATAAGCCCAACATTGAACGGAATTTCTCTTTGTAACACAACCGAGTCGGAGGAAGCACCAGAGTACAACCCGACCATCCACCAATGGCACCCACTTCTTCGGCAAACAGGGCAAATTTCAGCTTTCTGGAAATGAAAACATGATGTTTCGGATCCCAAAACCGAGAGTGTGCTTCAAGGAACGAGGACTGCACCTTGACTTGACGAAGCACCAACAATTGACCAACTCCCATTACAACGAGTTGATAATTCTCGGGAGGCGATAAATCCCGACACTAATGTCGCAACCTATTTTCGAAAGTATCCATGAACTATTTTATGGAAGAAGAAGAAGGGTTTTCTTAGAGATGTTTTTCGTGTTTCGGATGATGGAACAATGAAGCCCAAACGTCCCTATTTATACAAAACAATCAGCGTTTTTTTTCGAAAAAAGGGGAAAGCTCATTTCCATCGCCTATGGCCTCGCACCTCAATGGGCTGCTTTTCAGGATCCGCACCTTGATTTGTCCCTATCAAGTTGTGTGACTTCCTGACACCTAGTTTTTCTCGCCTAAAGGCTCGCGCCTCTTCGCACCTCTTTGGGCCTATCCGGGAATTTTTGTGTTTTCTCACGCTGACATTTCCTTGTTTTCGCGGTTTACGAAATTCGACATGGTTTCCATGACGCAGCTTTAAACATACGGGTTTTTCTCTTCTTTTTTTAGGGGGAAAGGGCCAGTCGCCTCGATCCACGACGGATCGTTTCCATGTCAGTCGAAAATTCCGAATTTTTTTTTGCTTTTTTCCACAAAAATTGAGAATTGATAAGACGACGTCAATTTTCTTCAAAAATTCAAACTCTTACAAATTCGAGTCTTGATTTCACAAATATCAAATCAAATACACTCGCAAAATATCTTTTAAAATTCATCCATGACGGTTTGAGTTTTAGTTCTCAAGTCGCAAATCAATTTTCGGCAAAATTCGGTGCAATTTAATTCAAACACGAATTAATTTCTTGAAATTTCAAACCAATTTCCTTTGAAAAATCCAAACGTGACGACAGGTCGCGGAATTTTCAAAATTTCTTTTTCATTTTTAACTTCTAGTCATCGTGGTTATTTTCCGGACATGCTAACAGTTCAAACAGATTGGTGAAGTCTCTACACCATTCCCCCAGCAGCTGTGGTTCCCCCTCTCCAGTGAATATTGTGGGGTTATGCCTTGCCACAATGGTACTCATCTTTCCCGGATCCAATCGTTTGGCCTTTAGGGCCTCATTCTCAGCTCGGAGCCTATCCAACTCCGCTTGGATGTCATTAGCAGCGGTATCCCTTCTCGGAGGCATGTCTATAAAATTTTAGGAGGGTTAGTGATATTCCCTGCAACACTAGAATTACTTAGTCAATCCTAATCATCCCCTACCCTACACATCTAGCTAACATGGTTTAGGGATCACATAACCGCATATCACTAGACATAACATCCATCTTAAAATCTTAAGCATCATATATATAAATATCTTGCTTCATTGTTATGCCAATTCTTACTTCCGAATCACAATTAAACACATGTATACTTATACTAACAGTATATCACCTTGTCTAATTCTCACATCATGGAATAGTGTTTTTTTTTTTTTTTTTTTTTTTTTTCATGTTCAATATCATACAACTTTCCTACTCTACCCTTTTTCTCTCATATGATCTCAAGGTACCCGGGTCAAACTGAGAGGGCCAATGGTTCGGTGTGAGGGGGCCCCTAACTCATCCCTTACCTTTAGTGTGCTCCTAACAGTTCTATCCCGGGGTTCATTTTATTTGACTCTTCCTATGTTCATTGGATTCATTGGTTTAGGCCTGAGGATCGTTCGCTCTGATACCACTTTGTAACACCCCCATTTATTTAAGGGCCTGAACTAGGACTCCTCAAATAAATGATGGTGTTACCATCTCGGAAACCCGAGGCAGTATATAACAAAGGAAAGAAACACAGTACTTTATTATAATGTTTATAGTGAAATTACAACTAAAATTAAAACAAAGTCTCCAAATACGACCAAAAGATAAGTCTGATAAAACTACTAAAAAGACTAAGGTGGGCTAGGCACTAAGTCAGACATCCAAGCTCTCTTCCCGGCCAGCTCCCATCAGTCTCTGAATACCTGTCAATCTGCTCCCCAATAATTGGATCATCACAGGCGTACACGAATACACGGGGTCAACTGCGAAGCTGAGTAGGTAATACAATAAAACAACAATATAAAACACATGCTCCTCCATCACCACCGTCGCCATCACAACTCGTACCCCGGACAACCCAGCCTTACCGATCCCCGGTAGACTATAGATATCGACCGTGGTCGATCTGCCAGCTCACAGCTGAGGACACCAGGGCAAGTCCTGCAGAACCCGCCTGGGCCTTATCACAACATCATCATCACCACCTCCACCAACTCCAATGTAATAATATAGTAAAACAGGTTCAACAAAGAAGATTTAACGGAATTAAATCAGACAATCATATTATAACATGTAAATCACCAATTTAGTCAATCCAGTCACATAATACTATATCAAGTCCAGTGTATTCCCCTACCTCAAATAGCGGTGATAAGCTAACTGCAGATCAGAAGTACTCCACCCGAAACTCGCCACCTAAACATATATATAACATAATTAATTCACTTAACTATTCCCGTTCCCATAATCAAGAGTTACTATAAGTAGAAACTTTCCCAATTTAGAAGTTACTAAAAATATAAGTTACCCAAAATAGAAAGTTTCCTAAAATGGGAAGTTTCCAAAAATAGCAATTACCAAAAATAGCAGGTTACTAAAAATAGTAACCTTCCCGAAATAAAATCCCGACTCAAAAACTTAAATACATTATTCCGTCACCGCTACTTAATATTAACTTAATAATTAAAACTAATAATGTAAATAATAGAAATATACATATTCCCGACTTATTAAAATAAAACACGTAACAAAAATAACCCAAAAACAACACACAACCCGACACACGCACACCCCCCTTTTCAACCCGTCACAACTCACCCCTCAACCACCAATCCTCATCGCCGACCACCAGGCCTGACACCAGGTCTGGCCTGGTCACCTCCCACCACCACCAACGTGGTCGACCCACGCTGGTGGTCAGAACCACCACCACCAACACCCCCTGTTTACACCCAGCCGCCACAAAACGCCACAAACAGCCCCCCCTTTTTAACTCGCCTGCCACCACGACACAACCCCTCCTGCTTACCAACCACAACCCCTGACACCACCGTAGAAAGGTGACCCTGACACACGTGGCACCACCGATTCGACCTCCCCCGAGTCCACGGTGGTGCCACCCCTTTACCCTATGTCTGAAATGCAACCAAAAGCACCCAACCAACCCCGACACCTAAACACCACCACTGCAACCACCCACAGCAACGACAACCACCCTACCTACCACCACCAAACTCGACTCACCACCAGTAACACGTCCCACACCCCGACGACCACCACAACAGACCCTACACAACGCACAACTCAGATCAATTTATCGTGACAAAATGAAAAACAGAGAACCTTACCTATGACGGCCGTCGACCTGTGCTTTTCCGGCCAGTACAACCACCCTCGTCCACTAACAACGGCTTCTCTGGACTCACGGCAGACCCTACTCCCTCCACACTCACCGGCGTGCGCTCGTTGGCTGTATAGAAGGTTTGAGACGTGAAAGAAAAGGGGTTGATGTTGGTGATGTGAAAATGACGGTAGGGAGGGGGAATAGGGTTTTAAAGTTGTATTAGGGTTTGATTTAGGGTTTTGGTGAGGTAAAATGGTAAATGGGTAAGTGGGTAAATGGGCTATGACACCTTGACCCAAAAATGTCACTCAACTATAAACCCGACTCATCTTGCGATATGAATTAATAAATTACTTTTACGCTTTTACCATTACCATAAAACTTGATTTAATTACCTTTACGCTACCATTAAATAATAATATCTTGCTCAGTCGATGATAAAATACGGGGTATTACAGTCTTCCCCCTTTAAAAGAACTTCGTCCCGAAGTTCACCCCCATACCAAACATGTCATCCGAAAATAAAAGACATCTCGTATAACTAACACGGTCATACACACAACTAGACTACATAAACACGAAATGTTACAAACATAATACAGGTCGTCAAGATCGAAAACGTGAAATGCAACAAAAAAACATACCAAACAACCAACAAAAGGCACCTGCGCAAGCCACGACTCCCTCACAGCCAGGTCACCAGCAAGTGCTCTCCATCAGTTGGATATCCGCCACAGAGCCTGATGACTAACGGTTGATACCTACAACCAGAAAAGCCTTTCAACAAAGCAAAATAGAAACAAAAAGGAGGGTTCGAACCAGAAACTCACCCTCAAAATTGTCAACCGCCACTCCATGCCAGTGTCGGTCACCTCAGCAGCAGCAGGCTCTGGCAGACGCAGCTATAGCTCTTCACCACCCGGCCTCTGGAAAGTGGTCTGTGTCGGGAAAGTTGGGGGATGGGTCCTCATGAGAGCGTCAACTCTCTGCAATGGGAAGCCGTGTCGAAGGTAACAAACTGTTCCACTAAAAAAGCAAAAGGAGGCAATAAAACAAAGAATCGAGGAAAACGTACCTCAATCGAGGAAAACCCTTTACAAACCATTTTACAAACATTTTAACAGTCAGATTGTTGGAGTAAGTGTCCTCAACAATAGTGCGATCACATTATTGAAACTCATAATAAGAATACGTAAAGGGATGATTCTTTTTATAAGTCAACTAGTCAACATTACTCAGTAATGATTGGCTGACTAGAGTTTGACATTACTGTCGTTTATACGGTGATGATCAGTTGATCCCTAAAGGTCACACTTGAGTGACGATCCCCTTAATAGATAAAATTAATTAATTGTATAATGATACAGATTAATTAATTCCTTATAATAGAACAATTCACGAATGTGAGTAAGAATATGAATCTTATTGTAATTCGATTAAATGAGATTCGTTTTAGAGATTAAGATGTTATATTACTAAAATTTTGTTTATGAAACAATTAAATTAAGAATGAACATTTAATTATAATTGCAATATGTTGTAGATTATATTAACATGGACCATTTTATTTACATGTGATTGGGAATTACTAGTCAATTATTGTATATAATTGAATTAATATATGTCATGATATTTAATTGTTAAGTATACATTAATATTATTAATAACATGTTATATGTCACATATCACACATTATATGACAAAATGACATATTGACAAAAATAAAATGGACTCCATTTTAGCTAGGAAAACCGGTTTTATGGAGGACATTAGGAAGACATGGTTAAATTGTTTAATTGAGTGGAAAATATAATGATTACAATTATAGCTTATTCTACACCCTAATAAGTTTTGATAAGAACAATTACAACAACAACAACAACAACAACAACAACAACAACAACAACAACAACAACAACAACAACAACAACAACAACAACAACAACAACAACAACAACAACAACAACAACAACAACAACAACAACAACAACAACAACAACAACATCAGAGCCTTAATCCCAAAATGATTTGGGGTCGGGTGACATGAATCATCTTTTCGAACCGTCCATGGGTGAACGCACGCCTCAAAATGCGAATAAAAAGGGAAGATGAAAAACAAAAAGGAAGAACGAAAATGTAATGGAAAGTCAAGGTGAACTTAGGGGTTTTAAAATCGAATTCCGTCTTTCTTTTATAAAAACTTAAAATTTAAATCGAGAGAAAAGATTAAAACTATTTTTAAAAACCGAAATAGAGTCAAGGTTCCGGAATGAACCAGGTAAAAACTATAAGAAAGTGGTTGGTGAAAAAGTGTAATAAAGGAGAGAAAAATAAATAAATTAATTAATTTCTTTAAATTAAATAAAAAAACACTTAATCTGTAAAAAAAAAAACATCAAATACTAAAAATCCACATGTATCCTTTCCCTCCATTGTGCCCTCTCCGTCACCATACTCTCCTCAAGCCCCAGAACTCTCATATCGTGCTCTATCACTCTCAACCATGTCTGTCTCGGTCTTCCTCTACCTCTAGGGACCTTTTCTGTTTTCCAAGTCTCCAGCCTCCTAACTGGTGCGTCCATAGGTCTCCTTCTCACATGGCCAAACCATCTTAGTCGGTTTTCCATCATCTTATCCTCTATTGGCGCCACTTTTACCTTTTCCCTAATCACCTCATTCCTTAACCGATCTTTCCTTGTATGTCCGCACATCCACCTCCACATGCGCATCTCCGCCACACTCATCTTTTGAATGTGACAATGCTTCACGGCCCAACACTCAGAGCCGTAAAGTAGGGCAGGCCTAATTGTCGTGCGATAAAATTTTCCCTTTAATCTTTGAGGCATATCTTTATCGCATAGAAACCCTGAAACACTCTTCCATTTCAACCATTCCGCTTTAATTCTGTGAGCCACATCTCCGTCTAACTCCTCATCTTTTTGAATAATAGATCCTAGATATCTGAAGAAATCTGAGCCCTCAACAACATTCCTATCGAAAAAAATACTCCCCGTCTCTGTCGATCTCAACCCCGCCACCTTAGTGAACTGACACCTCAAATACTCAGTCTTACTCCTGCTCAGCCTGAACCCACGAGTCTCTAAAGTCTGCCTCCACAATTCCAACTTTCTCTCCACCCCCTCCTTTGTCTCATCAATCAACACAATATCATCCGCAAACATCATACACCAAGGGATATCGTCCTGAATATCCCTTGTCAACTCATCCATAACTATAGCAAAGAGAAAAGGACTAAGTGCGAAACCTTGATGCACCCCAATGGTAATAGGAAATTCTTCCGTTCTCCCAACATTAGTGCGAACACTTGCACTAGCCCCCTCATACATGTCCTTTATGAGGTCAATATATTTTCGCGACACACCCTTTCTCGCCAAAGCCCACCAAAGTACTTCTCTTGGTACCCTATCATATGCCTTTTCCAAGTCAATAAAAACCATATGTAAGTCCTTCTTCTTGTCCCGATGGTATTCCATCAACTATCTCATGATAAAAATCGCATCCATAGTCGATCTCCCGGGCATAAATCCAAATTGGTTTTCCGAGATGTCTACACATCTCCTAAGCCTTTGCTCGATTACCCGCTCCCATAACTTCATCGTATGACTCATAAGTTTAATTCCCCGATAATTGGAACACTCTAGAACAGAACCTTTGTTCTTGTACAAAGGGACAAGAGTGCTTCTCCTCCAAGCCGATGGCATCTTGTTGCTCCTCCAAATGTTGTTGAAGAGCATGGTTACCCATTCGATCCCTTTCTCCCCAAAGCACCTCCAAACTTCTATGGGTATACCATCCGGTCCCTCTGCTTTCTTTGACCCCATCTTCCTTAACGCCTTTCTAACTTCACTCTTTTGTATTCTACGCATAAATTCCCGATTAACCATGCTTGGTGTTACCTCTACATCCCCAAAACCTTGTTCCTGATGTCCATTGAATAAATTATACTAGTAAGAACACCATATCTTTCATTATCCTGAACCAGAACCTTGTCGTCCATATCTTTCACACACCAAACTCTCCCAATATCTCTCGTCTTTCGGTCTCTTATGCGGGCCAGTTTATAGATATCCTTCTCTCCTTCTCTCGTGTCCAACCTGGCATACACTTCTTGGTTAACTTTTGCCCTCGCCTCCCGTACGGCCTTTTTAGCGGCTCGTCTAGCCTTCTTGTACTTTTCAAAGTTCTCATCACTCATGCATTTCCCCAGAACCTTATAGCATTCACGTTTAGTCTTTATCGCTTGTCTCACCACATCGTTCCACCAAGATGTGTCCTTACTTGATGGTCTATTCCCTTTAGATTCCCCTAACACCTCCCTCGCCAAATCCTTTACAACATGCTCCAATTTATCCCACGTTGCATCAATATCTTTCTCCTCGCAATCCGACCAAATATCGCTACTTCCAACCTTATCCAAAAACGCATGTTGGTTTTCCCCTTGTAGCTTCCACCACTGGATCCGTGCCTCACCGATTATCTTTCTCTTCCTCAAGTCTCTCTTACCCCGAAAATCAAGAACTACTAGTCTATGTTGTGTTGCGGCACTTTCCCCGGGTATGACCTTGCAATCGGTGTACTCTTTCCTCCACACATTCCTTACCAAAAGGAAGTCAATTTGACTAGCATTACCTCCACTTCTATAAGTCACCAAATGAGAATGTCTTTTTCTCGAACCAAGTGTTCATTATACCCAAGTCATATGCCAAAGCAAAATCCAATATGTCACTTCCTGCTTCATTTCTCTCCCCGAACCCAAAACCCCCATGAATGTTCTCAAAGCCAACTCGACTAGTACCCACATGCCTATTGAGGTCACCACCAATGATCAATTTCTCTCCAATAGGGACTCGTTCTACAACCTCTTCCAAATCTTCCCAGAGAGGCTCGTCGAAAAGAAGCATCCAAACCTACTTGAGGTGCGTAAGCACTTATAACCGTCACCACCTCAACCCCGACTGCAAGCTTAATGCTCATAATCCTATCACTCTTTCTTGATACTTCTTCCACATCATCAATGTAATCTTTATCAATGACAATACCCACTCCATTACGAGTTTTGTCTTTACCCGTGTACCAAAGCTTATAACCCCAAGGCGCTATCACCCTTGCTTTATCTCCGACCCACTTTGTCTCTTGTAGACACATTATATGCACTCTCCTCCTTTTCATAACCTCCCCTACCTCAGCTAATCTCCCTGTCAAAGAGCCAAGATTCCAAGTACCAAAACGTAACCTACTACACTTTGATCGGTCCGTTTCGTGTTCACAATTAAATAGATGTGGTCGTTGGGTCACGTCCGAATCAAAACACAATTTATAGCTTCACAAACAACTCTACAATTAGTAAAGAGGCAAGTAAAGTTCGGATCCCAAGGGACGGGAATTGAAATGAGATTTCTATTGAAACTAGTGGTGTCTTAGGGGTGTCACAATTTGGGTTGATGTAGAAGGTCACTAAACTAAAATAACAATGAAATAAAACAAGCAAGATGAATTAAAAGGGTTGTAAACAATTGATAAAAAGCACTAGGGTGTCATGGGGTCATAGGGGAATCATGGGAGTTGATCATACAAACATGTTTTCAAATTATAAGCAAGCAATTATTGTTGTGATGGATTGAGTTGGGTTATATCTTACAATCCTAGGAAAGTTTGGGTCCCGGAGCCGAATCGATTAGATTGTACAACACCTACAAGTCGACTTAGTCTTCCCTACTCAACAACATGCATGGTCTAATGAGACTCGATTTGGTTTATGTCTTACAAGTCTCATTGAAAGGATAGGTGATGGGTAAAAAATGCAAGGATTCATAGGCTCGCATTTCATCAAACATAACATGTGCATGAGTTGAGATCAAAACAAGCAAGCAAATAAAATATGAAAGCATATTAATTTAAGCATGAATCATTCCCCATGTTGGCTTCCCCTAATCACCCATTAACCCTAGCTAAGAGACTACTCACTCATTATCATGTTGATCATGCTAGAAAGGTTGTCAATCATACCAACAAAGTTAAACATGATGAATAAATGAAAGTAATTAACAATAATTAAAAAGGGATTAAGAGAATTATACCTACTAATGATTCCAATAATAAAGCAAAGATAAAAGAAGTACTTGATGCTTGATTGAGAGGTTGTCAATCTCCCAATAATAACCCAAATAATCTTCAATTACCCAAAATAAAGGATTAACAAAAGAGAGATTAAGGAAATAAAACTTGTATTAGAACTTGATTAATTGTTGATTACAAAACTAAAGAGAGATTTGATTGATATTAACTACTCTAATAATTGATAAGAAGAACATGCCCTTCTAATTAGACTAATGGGGTATTTATAGTGGAAATTAGGGGGATGCATTAGAGTTAACTAAGGGATAAACTAGTAATTACACTTTTTAGATTGAGCAAGGAGGAGCCGGTATTTTTCGAAGGAAGGGCTTCTTTCTTTCTAGTTTGGAGAAGAAGAAATTGCGCTGTAGAGGAATCCGAGCGGATTAGAGTCGGGACGGGCGGATTCTGGCGGTGGAACACGGGCGGTTTTGGAGGAATCCGGGCGGATTGTGGCAGTGGCAAACCCGAGCGTCTTGGGATAAAACCGCATGGATTGTGCAGGTGGAGGACGGCCGGATTGTAGTCAATCCGCACGGATTGTGCCTCAGCAAGATTTCTTCTTCTTTTCTTCCCTTTTCTTCATAAATTCCTTGGGGATTTCCTCGGGGACTCAAGGATCCTTTCTCAACATTGCTCATCTACTATAATATGTACAAAGGCCTTCTAATCTTGTCTCTCCTTGATGCTTGGTCATTGGATTCGATCAATTTAGCCTCGTTTTGCCATGAAAATGCAAGATTTGCACTCCTTTCCTACCAGGGATCAAAATCTCAAAGAATATGCAAAACAAAGAACTAAAGATAATAAATGACCCAAATATGCACTAAAAAGCATGGGAACAAGGCAAATTCGGGGGCTAAATATGCGCTAAATATGGTCACATCAAATATCCCCAAACCGAACCTTTGCTCGTCCCGAGTAAAGAGGTGACAAAGACTAGGACCATTATTTAAACTAACCTAATAACATAGCCGATATGAGACAATTAGCGGGTCTCACTCCGCCCCTTCAACTCACAACAAGACAACCATGAGGTAGGATGCCTTCTTGCAAGATAAGGTGGGTCTTGCCAAAATGGCGACACATCCAAACATTAAGCACACAAAATCACATAATGGATGCATCTACAAAAGGAATAGCCACTTCCTCATCAAGTGGCGAAGACACTAAAGAGGAAAAAATTTAAGAGCATGTAATCCTTCACAAATACTAGTTCAACAAATTACTAAGGCTAAAAGGATGGCACTAAATCACCTCCAAATGGTGTTAAACTAGACTACTTTCGTCCTCAATTTCCAAATGCTTTCGTCAAGAGCAATCGGATGGTGGTGGAATGATGATCCCTATGATGCTAGTAGCATATGACATGACAAGTCTCGAATTCTCTACAAAAGTAAAGGTCATGGATCGTCCCAAGATCGACAAAGTGGCTTGACAAAAGGCTTTTTGGGAATGAAATGCTCAAATCTTTATACACAACGGGTGGATATGACTAGTATTCAAAAATTGACCTCATTCAACTTTCACATTTCAAAAATTTAAGATGGGGTTTGTCCCTTCCGGGCTAGTGTCCTTTGCTTTCGCCAATCGCTTATTAGGCAACCGGTTAACCTCTAGACAATAGCTTTTCGGGGTGATAGTCACTCTGTCTCTGGGTGGTTGAATTCACAACCATGTGGGGGCCCAATTCAATGGATCCCGCTCCAAAGTACATCGAAGTGGTACGCCTCCATCAAAACAATTTAAATTTCTCAACATTCAATAATTTATAACATTTGAGGTTTCCTTGGCATTAAATTACTTCCACATGACAAAATTCTTTGAAATGAGCACTTCAAACTTATTGATAGAAAAATATTTTTGGGTTGCCTTACCACAAGGTCAATCAAGGTCACCTAGACAAGTTAACCAAGTCCACATCGCATCACGGGGTTGGATAGGTGACTCACATGCAAACCCTTGACTAGGCTTTGGGTCATGGGTCAAAAGACACTAGTATGACACTATCTAGGGTGTTTTACAACCATTCTAGTAGGCAAAGTCTTAAGTTGAAAAAGTATTTGTAATGGCTTAGTTGCTCTTGTCAAAGTTCTTAATTAGGCACTTTTCAAAACTTTTATCTAAATGCAACTACATGCTATGATGCAACTAATATAAACATCCTAATGCAAGTGATTCTATCAACTAATATGACATATAAACTAAATGCAAGTCCTAAGTTCACATTGTTATACCGCATCAAACAAAATAAAGCCACATAGTCATTAACATAAAGAGGAAAAAGGAGATTGGAAAGATCATACCATGCGGTCTTCAATATCCTCATGTCTCAGATGTGGCGTAGTCGATCAATGTGAACAAGGACAGAACAAACACAATATATACAATAATACAAGACTACACTACAAAAGGGAATGAACATGTTTTTGGCTTTTTTCAATTTTCAAATTTTTATGATTTTCGAAATTTTTCAATTTTTTTTTTTTTTTTTGGATTTTGAATAAGAGTTAAGTTAGAATTCCCCATCCCCACACTAATATGGGCATTTTCCTCAATGGCCAAAATGATGGGAAATAATGCAAAGATGATGCATGATTTCTACACTAAATGCAATCTACACTAATCTACACTACATGATGCATGGTTTTTGTTTATGACGGAGAGGATAATTTAGATTACCTCCCGTTGTGTATGCATTAACTTCCCCAAACCGAGTTAGACACTATTGCTAATGTCCAAAGATGGGTATAGTTCATGCACACACTATGCAATGCATGAAACTAATTTGTCATTTTGGATTTTGAAAGTGGGAAAAATAAAATGAGAACACCTCAATGGTACCGAGGTGTGAGTCCTCTATGGTGCTAGGACTACTCCAACAATGATCAAGAAAATAATTAAAACAAAGAGAGAAATAGACAAACCTTGAGAGGGTAGGAGCCTCCAAAACTTGCTAATCTTCCATCATATCATCATTATCATCATTCTCCTCATTAGAAGTGGTCTCATTGCCACTTCCCTCTTCATTTGCTTCTTCACTTTCTTCTTCACCTTGCTCATCATCTTGCTTACCATCCTTTTCTCCTTCTTCACTTGCTTCCTCATCAATGTTATCATCAACTTCTTCATTACCGACAACCTCGTTGTCACCCGAAACGACCCTAGATGCACCCGTAAATAGGACTTCTCTATCCGCCCAACTAGGCAAAGGACATGATGGATCAAGTAGTCCTTGCGTAGCTAAGTGTAGGAGGGGTGGATATTGAGCCAAGTAAACATTTTTCCGATCCTCAAAGGCTTGCTTGTGCATTGCTTGCATGAGAAGAGTCAAATAATCATTTCTTGCTTCAACACCTTCCGGCTGGAACTCTTGGTACTCAAAAGGGTAAGGTGGTGTGACAATGGAAGAGGAGGGCATTTCAAGTTCACCCTTTTGTTGTCAGATAATATACTCGGCCTCTTTTGAAAGGGGAAGTAGATAATTGGTCCGGTGGACGCTTAGACGACAAATCTTTGAAGGCAAAGTAAACGATCTAGCCTCACTAATGAGCCATCCATACTTGGTGTCAAGAGGGTTATGGGCAACCCACTTGTACTTATGTATCATAGTATGCATATCAACAAGATGACCACCCTCTTTCGCTTCATACTTGTTATCTTTGTTGAAGATAGGATCAAAGTATTTAGCTAGGATAGTGACTAGACCGCCATTGACAATAACGGTAGTGCCTTTCTTCCCACAATCAATGTTGAGCCATCTATCTACCAAAAGCCTTAAAGAGTTGAAAGTCTTGGTGTGTACTCTTCCAATGTTCAAAGCCGATTCAAGAAGAATAAAATCAAGTTTGGTGAAATGGTTGGTATCT
Source organism: Silene latifolia (assembly GCF_048544455.1). Lineage (NCBI taxonomy): Eukaryota > Viridiplantae > Streptophyta > Magnoliopsida > Caryophyllales > Caryophyllaceae > Silene > Silene latifolia. The sequence continues at coordinate 75,731,056 of NC_133528.1, forward strand.
TTCCTTGCAATAATGGTGTTTCCTATGACCTTGTGCCATACTCTTATGCCCGGATGGTGGACTAAAAGAGCATGACTCGCATGAAAATCCTCAAATTTCCTTCCGGGAATTGCCTCCCAAAGAGGGTCGGGGTCATACTTTCCATAATTCTTAAAATAACTCGGTTCATCACTAAGACCCAAAATTTCACCCAATTCCCTAAAGGAAATGCATCTACTAATATTAGCTAGACGAAACTCGAGGTTCTCCCTAGTCTCAACTTTGGTGACTTTCAAAGAACTCAAAAACTACAAGGTAAGGGAGGGGTATGTCAATTCTTTTGATTCAAACAATTTCTTCAACCCCATTGCTTTGAAAAAGGCTCTAGTTTGCTCAACGACACCCAACTTATCCAAGGTGTCTTCACAAATAAACTTGGTGGATTGAAATGATTTCCTAGCAAACTTGGCAAAAGTATCTCTATGGGTTTTGGAAATAAAAGTTACCTCCGGATAATGCAAAAGTTGATCAATTTCCGGAGTAGTAGATGTTGTTGCTCCCATAGAGGGTTGTTGTTGTTGTTGCACTTCCAAGTTTGGGGTTGCTACCACCATAGCCAATGCTTTCTTTGTTTGAAGAGCCTTTTGCCTTTGTGATAGTGTCTTTGCCTTTGGTGCCTTTGTTTCTCCCTTAGTCCTTGCCATTGATGAGTTAACCAAGAAAAGAATGAAAATTCTTCAATTTGTAATGTACCCAAATCGATTTAAAGGTGAAAGGCTTTGCCTTTATGAATTCAAAAATCGACTCAAAGGTTGAAGATTTTGTGCTTGGTTTTGATTTTTATTGAAAAAGGAGTGATTGATTTGTTGTTCAAAGGATGGTTTGATTTGATTTTGGTGAATGTAGTTGAGGGATTTTGTTTTTGTGATGGGGAGGATGAGGGTTTTGATGTTTTGAAGTAGTGTTATGAATGAATGAATGAATGAATGAAGGTGGGAGGGGTTTTATAAAGGCCGAAAAAATTCGAACTGCAGGGGCAATCCGTGCGGTTTCTGCTCAAGACGGGCGGATTCTGCACTTTCTGGGTTGGGAAAAACTCGCCTAAAGACGGGCGTCTTTAAGAGAAGACGCTCCGATTCGCTGACATGGGACGGGCGGATTCTTCAGAAGACGGACGGATTTCAGTCCAGGAATTTTTCTTGTTTTCCTCAGCAAAGAAGACGGGCGTCTTCTATCCAAGACGGACGGATTTTCAGAGACGGACGGATTTGTATTCAGGACGCCCGGATTCTCTTACAATCAAAAATATTTCAAAAGTTCAGCTCATAGGGACGTGCGTCTTCTACCCAATACGCTCGGAATGTCTGTAGACGGGCGGATTCTCCTAAATCCGCTCGGATTCAACCCTTTTGTACCCGGATTCAGTTCCATCCGTGTACAATGCGTATCCTTTGTCATTCTTCCATTCTTCTTCATATCTCGTGTTCTTCATTGTGGGGGCACTACTAAGGCATGGATAGCCTAGGCAATTTTCATCCCCACACTAAGTTAAAGCACTACACATCAATTGAAATCATTAGTCCCTCCCTCACTTCTCTCAAACATGACAATTATCTTGATCAAAGTAAATAAAAATCCAAATATGACAAAAAATGCAATACAAGAATTGAAATGCGAGTTAGGGAGTTAGAAATATTTACAAATGGTGGTTTAGGGAGGACTCCACCAAACTCTCATTCTTGATGAGATGTCAAGGGGGCATGTTCAAGGTGTTGTTGATGTTGCTCAACACTTTGAAGAAATAATTAAAAGCTTGTTCATTATCATTATAAAGCTCGTCAATAGACCTTGGCCCTTGTTGTCGGTCTTGATCGATGGCATTACCAATGTAGGGATTAAAAATCCCTTCAAATTCGTCGTCCCAAAGACCACATACTTCTTCCACTTGATCATTGAAAATCTCTTGATTTGATGGAGACAACTCTCCCAATTTCTTCTCTTGGCCAATGAGGCCATCCGCTTCTTCTTTGCTTAATTTTGATGAGCTTTGCAAGATCTCCTTGTCACAATTCACTTGTTCTTTAAATGGAGCATCTTCAATTTTCTTCTTCCATTGGAGTTCCGACTTCTTCCTCTCATCCTTTCGGCTATAATGATCAATCATGAAACACGGTTCATGCAAACGAGGAGCTCTCATAGTCTTGCAAAGTTTAAAGGTTATGCTTTCATCTCCCACTTCTAGAGTGAGCTCACCATGTTTCACATCAATCACCGCACCCGCGGTGTGTAGGAAAGGTCTTCCTAGAATGATCGGAATGTTGGAATCTTCCTCCATGTCGACAATGACAAAGTCCACCGGGATGAAAAACTTCCCAATTCGTACGGGGACATCTTCCCATATCCCTAATGGTGTCTTCGTCGATCTATCGGCCATTTGGAGTGTGATATTGGTGCATTTAAGCTCTCCCACCACCAACCTTTTACTCACCGAGTACGGCATAACACTCACACTAGCCCCTAGATCACATAAGGCTTTGTTGATCGTTGTGTCGCCAATGGTACACGGTATTGAGAAGCTTCCCGGATCCTTTAGTTTCGGAGGTGAACTCCCTTGAAGTATTGCACTACTCACCTTAGTGAAGGCGATAGTCTCAAGTTTCCGGATCGACTTCTTCTTTGTGAGGATGTCTTTCATGTATTTCGCATAGGCCAGCATGTGATTGATTAATTCCGTGAAAGGAATCGTGACTTCCAAATTCTTCACAATTTCCATAAACTTTCCAAGTTGGTCATCAAATTTGGGCTTGGCTTGACGACTTGGAAAAGGAAGTCTAATCACAATGGGCTCCTTCTCCTTGACCTTATCTTCATTTTTCTTTGAACTTTCTTCTTTTGATGATTCTCCATCTTTGGAGTTTTGCACAATTTCTTCCTTATCACTAGCTTCCACAACTTCATCCTTAACTTGCTTCTTCGGTGCTTCATACCTTGTACGACTTCTCAAGTGAATGACACTAACCGTTTCATGTCTTGGAGGATTACCTTGAGGTGGTAATTGCCCCTTTTGTCTTTGTGAGCTTGAAGATGCTAGTTGAGTCAATTGGGTTTCCAACATCTTGGTGTGAGCTAGGATGTTGTTGATGGTGGTATCCTTTGCTTGGCTATCTTTTTACATTTGAGTGAAAAACTCTTGTTGATTCTTTTGCATTTGGAGGACCGCTTTTTGGACATCAAAACCTTGGTCATTTTGGTGATTGTATGGATTTTGGTTTTGGTAACCTTGGTTTTGATTGTAAAAGGGTCTTTGATTTTGGTTTCTCATGGGAGGTGGGGTGTATGTTGTTTGAGGATTTTGAACATTTTGGCTTTTGTATGAGAGATTTGGATGGAATTTGGTGTTTTCATTGTAATAGTTGGAATAAGGGGTACCACTCTTGTATGCTTGGAAAGCATTCACTTGTTCATTTGTTCCCCTACATTTACTTTGGTCATGTCCCAAAGTTCCACAATTCTCACATATCCCACTTGGGATTGATGAAGATGCCGTCATGGCATTAACATGATGCTTTGGTGATTTTGAGACTTCTTCAAGTCTAGCCATAGCTTTTTCAAACTTCAAATTGATTGTGTCAATGTGAGCACTAAGTTGAGCACCCAATTGAGTAACGGAGTCCACTTCATGCTTTCCTCCTCTAGTAGCCTTGCGAGGTCTACTATATTGTGAGTTATGGACCGCCATTTCCTCAATTTTGTTCCATGTTTGATTGTCATCAACTTCGGTGAACATTCCATTTGATCCCATGTTGAGAATGTTCCTTGAATCTTCATATAAACCGTTCCAAAATTGTTGTACCAAGAACCATTCGCTAAGTCCATGGTGAGGACATGAGCGACAAATTCCCTTGAACCGGCTCCCAAGCTTCATACAAAGATTCTTCATCCCTTTGCTTAAAACCCGTAATTTGAGCTCTTAGCATGTTAGTCTTTTCCGGTGGGTAGATTTTTTGTAGAAAGCTAGAGCCAACTTCTTCCAAGAATCAATTCCGAGAGTGGCCTTATCAAGGCCCTTCAACCATTGTTTCGCGGTGCCAATTAGAGAAAAAGGAAATAAGACCCATCGAATTTGGTCTTGAGTTACACCGGTTTGAGAAATCGCATCACAATAGTCACAAAAGGTTTCCATATGAGAATGACGGTCTTCACTAGGCACCCCCCCAAATTGGCTCCTTTCGACTAATTGAATAAAGGCGGATTTGGAAATAAAATTTCCGGTTAAATGTTGTGGTGTGGGAGTACCATTGGGTAGGTTCTCCTCGGTGGGTACGGAATGTGATGAAAACTTAGGCATTGTAGGTTGATTTTGGGTGGTATTGTGTAATGGGTTCTCCTCACCTTCTCTTGCAAAAGGGTTGATGAACTCAATAGTTGGTTGAATATTTACAACCTCACTAATACCTCTCAAATTCCTCCTAGCAAGTCTCCTATTGGTTGTTAAGGTTCTTTCAATTTCACGGTCAAAAGGTAACAAATCACCTTGTGACCTTCTAGACATGCAAAATATCAAACAACTTGAAAATGATTAGAACAAACCTTGAGGAGTTTTACTTCCCCAAGGCAAAGAAAGACACAACTAATAACAATATAAGAAAATCTATATCAAGCTAACACCGTCCCCGGCAACGGCGCCATTTTTTATCGGTCCGTTTCGTGTTCACAATTAAATAGATGTGGTCGTTGGGTCACGTCCGAATCAAAACACAATTTAAAGCTTCACAAACAACTCTACAATTAGTAAAGAGGCAAGTAAAGTTCGGATCCCAAGGGACGGGAATTGAAATGAGATTTCTATTGAAACTAGTGGTGTCTTAGGGGTGTCACAATTTGGGTTGATGTAGAAGGTCACTAAACTAAAATAACAATGAAATAAAACAAGCAAGATGAATTAAAAGGGTTGTAAACAATTGATAAAAAGCACTAGGGTGTCATGGGGTCATAGGGGAATCATGGAAGTTGATCATACAAACATGTTCTCAAATTATAAGCAAGCAATTATTGTTGTGATGGATTGAGTTGGGTTATATCTTACAATCCTAGAAAAGTTTGGGTCCCGGAGGAATCGATTAGATTGTACAACACCTACAAGTCGACTTAGTCTTCCATACTCAACAACATGCATGGTCTAATGAGACTCGAGTTGGTTTATGTCTTACAAGTCTCATTGAAAGGATAGGTGATGGGTAAAAAAATGCAAGGATTCATAGGCTCGCATTTCATCAAACATAACATGTGCATGAGTTGAGATCAAAACAAGCAAGCAAATAAAAAATCAAAGCATATTAATTTAAGCATGAATCATTCCCCATGTTGGCTTCCCCTAATCTCCCATTAACCCTAGCTAAGAGACTATTCACTCATTATCATGTTGATCATGCTAGCAAGGTTGTCAATCATACCAACAAAGTTAAATATGATGAATAAATGAAAGTAATTAACAATAATTAAAAAGGGATTAAGAGAATTATACCTACTAATGATTCCGATAATAACGCAAAGATAAAAGAAGTACTTGATGCTTGATTGAGAGGTTGTCAATCTCCCAATAATAACCCAAATAATCTTCAATTACCCAAAGTAAAGGATGAACAAAAGAGAGATTAAGGAAATAAAACTTGTATTAGAACTTGATTAATTATTGATTACAAAACTAAAGAGAGATTTGATTGATATTAACTACTCTAAGAATTGATAAGAAGAACATGCCCTTCTAATTAGACTAATGGGGTATTTATAGTGGAAATTAGGGGGATGCATTAGGGTTAACTAAGGGCTAAACTAGTAATTATACTTTTTAGATTGAGCAAGGAGGAGCCGGTATTTTTCGAAGGAAGGGCTTCTTTTTTTGTAGTTTGGAGAAGACGAAATTGCGTTGTAGAGGAATCCGAGCGGATTAGAGTCGGGACGGGCGGATTCTGGCGGTGGAACACGGGCGGTTTTGGAGGAATCCGGGCGGATTGTGGCAGTGGCAAACCCGAGCGTCTTGGGATAAAACCGCACGGATTGTGCAGGTGGCGGACGGCCGGATTGTAGTCAATCCGCACGGATTGTGCCTCAGGAAGATTTCTTCTTCTTTTCTTCCCTTTTCTTCATAAATTCCTTGGGGATTTCCTTGGGGACTCAAGGATCCTTTCTCAACATTGCTCATCTACTATAATATGTACAAAGGCCTTCTAATCTTGTCTCTCCTTGATGCTTGGTCATTGGATTCGATCAATTTAGTCTCGTTTTGCCATGAAAATGCAAGATTTACACTCCTTTCCTACCAAGGGATCAAAATCTCAAAGAATATGCAAAACAAAGAACTAAAGATAATAAATGACCCAAATATGCACTAAAAAGCATGGGAACAAGGCTAATTTGGGGGCTAAATATGCGCTAAATATGGTCACATCACCCTTCCTAAAGTCATGTCCTGATTTCTTTACCCGCTCTTGACCATGCTTCCTAGATCCAAACCTATTTGACACCACACCCATACTTCGAGGTGGCGCGCTGCTTTTGGGCGACGACCTAACAACCCTTGCATATTTTTCACTACACCCGGGTCTAGAAGATGTAGCGCACCCTTGCCTATTTGACACCACCCCCAGATGTAAAGATGGCGCGTCGCTTCTGGGCGACGACCTAGCAACCCAAATTCCGATTCATGTCCATAAAATGTGACTAAGTTTTTATGCTGGCTGCCACAGACCTACCGCAACCCTCCTCCTTTATCCGGGCTTGGGACCGGCATCGAATGTCACAAGAGCATTTTTTGCATTCATTGGCTCTCCTCCCTCTCTCCTACCCACCGGTTTTCCCCCTCCCACACAATAAGAATTGTTCTTATTTTTCTAATTCATTCTTACACATTATTCATTCTTACTTCTCACTTTTCTCTCTTCTCTAAAATAAGTTTTAGATAAAATAAAATTGTTCTAAGATCTAAATATACAAATAACTATAGTAGTAATACAAATATTATTAGATCACATTTTAAGGATGGCTACTAAGGTAATCTAGTCAATTATTTAGTAGTTTGGTTGTCTTGGTGCAACTAATGGGAGGTTCTCACACTATTGGTACTATAGGAATATTACAATATTTAAGCTCAAGAACAAGTAAGAAAGGTGTTCTTTCTTGTGCCCCAAATCCGATTTCCGTGTTGTAAGAAGCCTTCTTATTAATCTTTGATTTAATTTTGTTATGCATGCATAAGATCTATATCTAGTTTAATTAGTAAATTAGATCTATAATTAAAACAGTTTAATTAAAGGGTTATAGAATCCTTTGTAAGAAATTATTATAATTTAATTTAGATTTATTTCATAAAAGGTTATGATTTTAAGGTCAATATGAACAGAAATTGTAAATCAAGTTGAATTATTGTGAAAGATTGAGTGATGACTAATTTTTGAGTCCTAAAATGTTAGGGTAATTAACTTCGACTAAAATTAGATTTTAGTATTGTTTTTGGTGATTTTAATAAGTTAAAAATCACGAATTTCCATAAAACCGGACTATATTTACGATATATTTTAAATAGGGCGATTTGGCACGAATTTTAGCATGTTAGATACATATTATAATGCTGCATTTTTCCTATGATGAATGTCATAGTTTATTTATATAATTTTGGAATTATGTAATTTTATCTTAGTATGGCCTTAGTTTTTAATCGATATTACCCGTAATGAAAGGGAATATTGATTCGGCTGTAATTTAATGTGATCTCGTATCACTTTTATTTTATTTTATTAGATTTTATTTTACAAATGTATAATAGGAAGTACAATGTACATTTTTTTATTTATATTATTTGTAATCCCAGAGTTTCCTAAAGACGGTGCCATTTGGAAAGGAGTTCCGATGAAGACGGTGTTTATCCTTGGGAGGCGTGTCATTGAAGATTCAAGGGACCAAAGGAGTTGTTTTTCGAATATGTAATAGAATATAAGATTTTCTATTTTAGGAAAGGCCATACTAGGAATTTTGCTTTTTTTATGCTTGCTTTATATGTTTGCATGCATTGCCAAATCGCCATAACTTAACATGCATATTTAGTCCTTTTAACGACTATTGTCAATTATAATTATCGAGTATTCATCGACTTAGTTCTCTTAAAGATGATAGATAATAAATAGACAAGACCTCACACATACATTCAAAATTGAGATTAGCCTTACCAAATAGTAGGACTCATAAATCCCTTTGACATTTGGGGTAGATTCGGTTCCCCGTGGTACTTTCATTTTTCATTGCGTAAGTGGGGTAATAAAACGTTATTACACGCGAAATTTGGTTGGACTCAACGAGATATAAAGACAAGTCTTATGTTCCGCGGCTAGAGATGGATTTTTTGAAATACATCGACCGAGACTTCTATAGTAGAATCAATTAAAGAGTTAATTCACCAAATTTATCCAAGTATGGGTTGTACCGGTTTCCCGTGCCCATGTTTGTATAAGGATGAATATCGGAATCATTTATATAATTTAGGTGTGAGGTCATTATATAAATGCATATTTTAAAACCTTGTTAAAAATGTTTACAAGTAAAATGATAAATGTTAATAGTTTCCTTCATTTCCTTTTTTGTAGTCAATTCGATTAATTTGCAATGACAACTCCGATTTCATCCGCTTCCACAAGTGGAACAGCTCCACCACTCACTAATGCTTCTTGGCTACGATCCTTTATGGATCGATGTAAACTTGAAAAGAATGGCACTAACTTTGCCGATTGGGATGCGCAACTCCACTTGGCCGTGGAAGTTGACGACAAGCTTTGTTACCTTACCGAAGCCGCTCCCACTACACCTACTACAAGGTCATCTGCCGCGGTTAGGGAGGCCTATGAGGCTTACCTAAAATAATCGGCCGCGATCATGAATGTCTTGATCTTCTCTATGGAAGCCCATCTCCAAAGGAGTGCTATTAAGATAGGCACCGCTTATGAGATCTACACCAAGCTTGTGACCATGTTTTCGCAAGCCCCTAGAATAACCTAATATGAGGCGGCCTCCTCACTTTGAGCTCAACATCAAAGAGGGTCAAAAGGTGTGCCCTCATGTGCTCAAATTGATTGAGCATGTTGAAACACTCAAAATTCAAGGGGTTGAAATTCCCGAGCTACTTGTCATTGATCGAGTGCTACATTCCTTGAACCACATCAAAGCATATGTACAGTTTAGGGTAAACTACAATATGCCAAACATGAAAACCTCTCTCCATGAATTACACAACTTGCTTGTACAAGCCGAGAGAGACATGGGTCTCAATGTGAGTGCGACTAAGGATGTGCTCAATATTAATGAAAAGAGCAAAGGGAAATTCAAGAAAAGCGCAAGAAAGGGTAAGAAACCCACTCCCAACAAGGGCAAAGGAAAAGGTATTGGGAATAGCTCATACAAGCCCAAGAAGGGTGCTTCTTCCGAAGATAAGTGCCACTATTGTTGTGGTACGGGCCATTGGAAACGAAATTTCCCAAAGTATCTTGGAGATGTTAAAGTTGGACGTGTGACTCCAGTAGGTAATAAATTCTCTAATCTATTATGTTATTGATTTAAATCTTAACTTTGGTATTTAGATACAAGTTGTGATTCTCACCCCCTCTTTAAATGTGATATAGGGCATGTGAGCAAAGACAAAGGCAAGGACAAGCAAGCTTGAGGATGATCTTCAACAAGGGATGCTAGAGTAGCCGGCCATAGTAGAAGACCTATGGAAGCTTGGCTTTTTATTTTGTATTGTCTTCTTAGTATTGTTGTATTTTAACTTGTTGTTTTAGAACTTCTTTTAATTTCCGTGTTCGACATGGAAATTTGTTTTATTCCAATTTGCAAACAATGGTTGTATGATTTTAATGACTTGGCTTTCAACCCAAGTCATTCAGTTTATGGAAAGTTTCTATGTTCTAAAAACTTGTCATTATGCATCTTTTACATCAACAACACAAATTGATTTGACTTAAATTGATCATAAAAGAATTACAACGATTGGATCATTGTAATAAAACCATGATTTTGATTCCCCCTTATGCTTTAATGACTAAATATCACATCTTATTTGAGATAAGATAGAACGATTAAAAGGTCAAATAGAGTTATTTGAACTCAAAGTAGAGAATTTAATAAACCTATTGATAACACCACTTATAACTAAGACATGTAACCACTTATAAGACTCCATATAAGTAAGGAGGTCTTAAGACCCTAAAATTGTATAAAACATGGATATGAGTCCAATGCTTTAACTTATAAAGGTTATTCTATCTTACTACTATATTACAATGTCATTACAAAAGGGTCACCTAGTAAGGTCAAAATGTGCGACATTTTCTCTTGAGAATTGTTTGTTTTTTGCATAGCTATCTTTCGAGAAAAATAGGCGTATTTTTCAAAAGATAGAGCGGGAGAAAATTAGCAACAAAAATCGAGACTAGTAAGGAGACCAAAAGAAAGCTTGATAGGTCAAACTCAAGACTAGTGAGGAGACCAAAAGAAAACTTATTAGGTTAGACTCAAGACTAGTGAAGAGACCAAAAGAAAGTGATCTTTAATAAAGATTATGAAGTGGTTGTATCGAGTAATTTTAATTCAATCTTACATGAGACCCTAATGAACCAATATGAAGTCTATGCACAAGAGTTGCATGGATAGACATTAAATTGTCTAAAAAGCTAAGTTAAAGGTAACCAAGCTAAGATCCATATCATCATTGCTACACCTCATAGTATGTATTATCAAGATAGGACCAATTTTAAATATGGTGTTTAAAAGGGGGGTGTGTGTGACACAAGCACAAGGTCTTAATTGATACTTAAGGATTGCAATGATCATTTCAATCATGTGATGAAAAAGTGTTTTCACTCGAGTTGTCAAGAAGCTATTCGTATACATGGATTTGAGTGGGAGTTCAAAATTGTCATGTTTAGACACGAATTTCAGTGGGAGAAATTGTCTTTCATGATTAATATCATATTAATCATTGAGAACAGCACACTAACACTACCATCTATGAAGGAGTGTTATGTTTTTCAATTCTGGATGAAAGATTAAATGATGCATTTTAAAATTCCAAATCTATTATGACATAGGAAATTTTTGATTGGCACTTAGATCAGTATCTTATAACGATAAGATTCCTTATCTAATTTATATCAACATAGATTAAGGAGGTTGTTCATGTTGATGAAAGTGGAAATACTATGAGAGAGTCATAGTCATCCACTAAACCCAATGAATTGTTGATTACATGTACGCCAATAAATGCATATCCCTTGATGAAACATATGCTGGGAGCATATTAAGTCAATGATTTGTTATTTCATATGAAGGTTATTTGAAAGCCTTCAAAGAACATCCATTATAATTCTTGAGAATAATTGAGGATACGTTCTTGTGTTTGGATGTCATACTAAGTTGTGTGCAAGGGTTACACAAACTCTAGTTTCCAAACCTATAAGGATTTATCGAAATCCGAGGGCGATTTTGTTTTTAGAAGTTAGTCAATCATTGCAAGTTCTACAAATGGAGTCTGAGTACGTTGTAATATAGTGATTAATAAAGGAATTATGGGTAGATCCTTTTGCCAAGTATTTTATCACAAGTTCTACAATAACACTGGAAGCATTTTACAAGTTAAAAGGCCCAAGTCTATGAAGAAGTCAAGACATGTACTTAGAGAAATTCATGACATTAGCAATAACATTGAATAGAAGGAAAGAGCAATTCATATAGTTGGACTATATGGATGCTTGGTATGTCCGTTGACCAAGTTTTTGTTGCACCTTGACGAATGAAAGGTGTCCGCTTAAGATTATAAGATATAAAGTACTAATATGGTATGGACTTTTCATATGTGATAATCGCACTTATCGTTTGAGTTTCTTAAAACTCATCTATTGCTTTGTTATATCCAAATAGGTTGTTGAGACAACGTTGAACCCTATATAAGTAAACTGGATTAACATAGTAATTGCCCCTAGTTACTTACATGAGGTGACGTCTCTAAGTGACTAGAATGTGAGTCGATCGATGGGAAGTTCAAGTGCCATAGGGTCATGAGAGATGACTAGTCGATCGCATAGGCAGACTGTGAGGGACACTCTGTCGGGCAGTGATCGCTTATAGAGTTCTGGTAATTCATATAGCCTGGTCGTGGCAAGAGCTCCTATAGTATTCTTTTGAGTCAATTGTTTGACTAAAGACTATTCACCCAAGTTGACACAGTTTTTTAGGGACTTTGAGTTATGCTCCACGACTTTCGTAAATGAGGTCAAATGGGCACCTCTTGGGTCATGATGAGTTGTGGCTAAGCAAAGGGAATAGTGCGATAGGAATTGTCCACCCCCTTGTCAGGGTTATTTAAAAAAATCTCAGGGCCACTCGAGTAGTGAACTGAAAATGTGTGGCCACGCTCGGAAGGTATCTTTGGTAGATAGTTCCGGTCAGATAGTTACTCTCCAGATCGAGGAAACCACTCTTGATATGATCACTTGCAAGAAAGTCCTGCAAGACACCTTGCATTTAGTGGGCGATAGTAATAGGACAAAAGAATTATTGACGCACACTTGTCTTGGACAAGTGGGAGATTTTTGGAGTATGTGTCTTCAACAATAGTGCGATCACATTATTGAAACTCATAATAAGGATACGTTAAGAGATGATTCTTTTTATAAGTCAACTGGTCAACATTAATTAGTAATGATTGGCTGATTAGAGTTTGACATTACTGTCGTTTATATGGTGGTGATCAGTTGATCCCTAAAGGTCACACTTGAGTGACGATCCCCTTAATAGATAAAATTAATTAATTGTATAATGATACATATTAATTAATTCCTTATAATAGAAAAATTCACGAATGTGAGTAAGAATTTGAATCATATTGTAATTCGATTAAATGAGATTCGTTTTAGTGATTAAGATGTTATATTACTATAATTTTGTTTATGAAACAATTAAATTACGAATGAACAGTTGATTATAATTGTAATATGTTGTAGATTATATTAACATGGACCATTTTATTTACATGTAATTGGGAATTACTAGTCAATTATTCTATATAATTGAATTAATATATGTAATGATATTTAATTGTTAAGCATGCATTAATATTTTTAATAACATGTTATATGTCACATGTCAAACATTATATGACAAAATGACAAATTGGTAAAAATAAAATGTACTCCATTTTAGCTAGGAAAACCGGTTTTATGGAGGACATTAGGAAGAAATGGTTAAATTGTTTAATCGAGTGGAAAACATAATGATTACAATTACAGCCTATTCTACACCCTAATAAGTTTTGATAAGAACAATTGCAAGTGCATTTTTTGCATGCATTGGCTCTCTTCCCTCTCTCCTACCCACCGGTTTTCCCCCTCCCATACAATAAAAATTGTTATTATTTTTCTTATTCATTCTTACACATTATTCATTCTTACTTCTCAGTTTTCTCTCATTTCTAAAATACGTTTTAGATAAAATAAAATTGTTATAAGATCTAAATATACAAATTACTATAGTAGTAATACAAATATTATTAGATCACATTTTATGGATGGCTACTAAGGTAATCTAGTCAATTATTTAGTAGTTTTAAGGGGGTTGTCTTGGTGCAACTAATAAGAGGTTCTCATGCTATTGGGACTATAGGAATCTTCCAATATTTAAGTTTAAGAACAAGTAAGAAAGGTGTTCTTGCTTGTGCCCCAAATCCGATTTCTGCATTATAAGAAGCCTTCTAATTAATCTTTGATTTAATTTTGTTATGCATGCATAATATCTATATCTAGTTTAATGAGTAAATTAGATCTATAATTAAAATAGTTTAATTAGAGGGTTATAGAATTCCTTCACAGAAGACGACCCTTGGACAGTCTGCTGACTCGCGCCTAAACAGGCCAACCATTTTCATGTTTTCAAACCAGGACAGGTCTGCGTGCATCACCTGATGGCTCGCGCCTCAATAGGCAGCCAGATGCAGACCCTGCTTCCTTTCCAGCACATGTCTAGGACGATCCCGACTTCAGTTAACCCGAATACAGGACGGATCAGATGACAAATCTGCCCCCTTTTACATTGTATTTGCAAAACGCCTTTCTAAGACAAATGGATCACGTTAGACACCATCACTACTACAAAAGTAGACATAATGCAACATTTCGTGTGCAACACTTACGGTTTGTGTTGCAAGTTTTAGTTAATTAAGCAACGCTTTATTTAAAAATGTTGCGTTTACTTACATAGGGCATCACTTTAAATTAAGTGTTGCAATGTATTACTATAAGTGCAACGTTCTTATACAAGTGTTGCATTTTGTTGCAACACTTGAGCAACACTTATGTCACATAAGTATTGTATCAATCAACTTTAGTATCCAGGTAGTTAGTCTTGAGCACTTATGTTGGTAAGTTAAATTGTTGCAGATTCTTGATTGACATGGAAGTTACACAATGAAGGAGATAAACCGCCAATTGAACACGCACACGCCCTGTTTCTGCTGTTGTATGTGCTCTCTTTGCGCTCTGACAGTCTTTTTTTTTTCATTTGGTGTAGAAGTTGTTTAACCAAATCACCCATAGAGGCATTGATTGACATGAAATTACAATTAATTCATGGATAACATGGGGTTAGAATTAGTACAGCGATTACAAATAATGCCAATCTATTTGTTACTGCCTGTTGCTCACTACTACAAAAATCGATATGGACATCACTTAATGGACATCGGATATTTTAAAAAACTAATGTATAAATTATAGACATCAAAGTTTTAGAAAAATCTGATGTATATGTGATTTAATATGCATCAGCCTTTTAAGAAAACTGATGTCTATTAAAATCGAACTTAAATAGACACCAGACATTAAAATATGGGATGTCCATTCAGTTCACCCAAAATAGACTTAAAACCACTCGACACCCTAAATATCACACTAGTTGCTACCTCCTCCTTCTCCAAACTCAACACTCTCGCACTCCCAACTTCCCAAGTCCCAACCCTAACAGTCTCGACTACCACTACCTACGAATACTCCACCAGTGATTTATCCATCAGCGTCAACCGCAGTCGTTCATTCCTCACGTTCACTCTTTCCGTTCATGGTGTCGATATTCCCGATTTTCCATGGTTTCTTTCTTCTCCATCCTTTTTTTTTGCAATTTCTTTGTTGATTTCATTATTAATCTAATTTATTCTTACATTAATCTTATTTTTCAATTATTTATTTGATTTTGTTTGATGAATTGTTGAATTTTTGGGAAAGTGAAACCCTAATTTTCATGAAATTGAGTTTTGATTAGTGTGAACTTTATATTTTGGTACTTACAGAGTTACAGTTGAGTGCTTGAGTTTGTATGGATCTTTATTGTTTGTTTCTAAGTTTGTGATCGAAGACTATTTAACAAAGTATCGTTTCCTGTGTGAGGAAGTTAATGTTTGATGGAATCTTGAATGTTTGATGAATTCTTGATAGTTGACCTTTGCTTGATCAGAAAATGCGGTACCCCTTTTGATTAGAAAGACTAATGAGTTTAGTCTGGTTGATTTCTAAGTTGTTTACACTTCTCATTGTAGTTTGAGTTGGTAAGTTACTATAAAGATTATGTCAAGCTAAATCTTCGTAGTTAATTATTCATCGTCTTTTACTCTTCAGGTGAGTAGTTGCTTAGTTGATAATGAAAGACTTTTGTGATTAGCCTGAACTTCTAACTTGCTGATACTGATTTCGTTTTTTTCTTTTTTGCACCTGAATTGATTGACGATAGGCTTAGATAACTGAAATGGCTGCATATATCAAAAGTTTTGACCAAAACCATATGGTGACAGTTGGACTCGAAGGGTTTTATGGAACGAAAGCTGCAGATATGTCGGAATTAAATCCCGGTTGAATGGGCTGCTGTACTTGGAACAAACTTCATACACAACTCAGCTGTTGATGGCATTGACTTTGCTTCAGTTCATTTATACTCTGAGAGCTGGTTAGTTTCTTCTCTTCATCATTCATCAGTCATCACCAGAGACAAGGACTTGTGACCAATGCTGCCTGTACTGCTTTTTGGTACCCAAGGAATCTCCAGTTAGTTTGCTCACAGGGAATCTCCAGTTAGTTTCATGGTTCAGGCATGCACTGAACAACTCTCTTGTTATAAGCACACTCAAAGTAGATGTGAGATATACATTCCTCAGCTTGCCCATAAAAGTAGCATCTATCCTCAATATCCATGTCATACTTGATCAGTTTGTCATTTGTCATTCGTATTCAGAGCTTCTAGTGCATATTGTCATCCCATAAACTGATTTTTGGCACAACTAACCCACCCATTCCAGGCATCGTTGTACCAGGTCACCTATCTTTGGTGCATGCTTGTGTACCTCGAACCATTCGGACCATTGATAAACCTTATTAGTAGCATGAGGCGAGTAGGTAGTTAGAGTAAATTCGTAGGTAGATAGAGTAGTCAATAGGGCTGCTATGATTGGAACTTATGATGCGAATTATTAGAGTTAAACAAGTATTCACAATGGGCCTGGTAACAAGTTACGCGTGGAAGCTATGAGCGTCTTTGTCTATCATATATTTATGCTATGCATTTGAATCATAAGCCGTTCTTTTTTATGCTTTTTCGGACCTTTTGGTACATGGTTTATTATTAAATTTGTTGAACAACAATGGCATGGTTATCTTGATTTTTAAACAGCTTTACTACTAGTGGTAAACCCTAAATTTAATGATGAACACTGCTGAAATGTGTCAAACTCATTTGCTAAGTATTTACTCAGTATAACACGCTTGATGCTTCATTGTCATTCAATCAGTAAAATAAAATAAAATTATGTCAAAAGCAATGGTGTAGATATGGATACTCCTCTCGGAAGAGTAACAATATCAATGAAAGTAGTTGTGTAATTCATTATTTACTTTATTGTTTTAGATTATATGTAGTTCAGGAAATTGCAAGCAGATTTGGTGTTACAAGGGAACAACAAGACCAGGCTGCTGTAAGTCATCTCGAGATAGGTCTCTGAGTCTTTGGTGTGATTATTATGGCTAGACAGGCCTACCTTTGCAGATCAAAGTCAAACGTTTCACATAGGCTACACCTTGTGTACAATCACGTACTCTATTTTCTGCACGTCCTTGTTAATTAGTTGTTCTTTAATGCATTATTTATTATTTCGTGATAATTAAGTGTGACGTATCATCTATGCCTATTGAGCCTTTGAATCCTCAAATCTAATAATGTTCTATTTTTTATGTTACAGGTTGCATTTGAGGTATTAACAATGATGACGGGTTGATTTTTTGGCCGGTTGGCAACATATATATGCTCACAATACAAGAATGAAGACTTATAATTAGTAGCTTTCAAATAGTCGTTAAGAATTATTATTTGTTCTATTTAAACATTTGTTATATTTGTTTTAGTTAAATAATTGAACATTTGCGATCGAAGTTCTACTTTTTATCCTTTTTTGAAATGTAATTGACATATATTTTTGAGACTGAATCAATTGAATGCACAGTTAGAGAGAATTACAATTGTTGCGTGCCTTACAAGTCCTTATGTCGTTGCACTTTATTAAGTGTTGTTTTTGAATAAATTAGTGTTGCATTTGTTTATTATAAGTGTTGTTTTGGGACGTAACCAGTGTTGCGTTTCCAAAATAAAAATGTTGCATTAATTTCATATATGTGTTGCTTATCAACATGAAAAGTATTGCATTAGTTCAGGAAGTGTTGCTTTTTTTACTTAAGAAATGTTGCATTAGAAGATAAAAAATGTTGCCTTTGCAATTGAAAAAGCGTTGCATAAACATGACCAATGCAACACTTTTCAAAAGTGTTGCTTCAGATTAAAAAGTGTTGCATTATGCGTTGCAATGACCTAATGCAACAAGACCTGATGTAGCACTTGATTAAGTGTTGCATAAACTCTATTGCAACATTTATATGACATTATGCAACAATAGCAAAGTGTTGCTATAGAATCTAAATGTAGCAGTGCATAAACCTAACTCGGTAATGGATGTTTAATTTCCGTCTTGCATGCAAATCAATCTTAAATCCAACTTGACATCAATTACTTGATATTTGGATAAACAACCGACATAGAAAGCTCACATGTTAGGTTCAAACTTGTGGATGCGTATTCATACATTTACCCGTTTTATCAAATTTTGCATTTAACCAACCAAGATCGATCAGTAGAGGCCGCTACCGTGGGCGAGATTGGGTGTCCGATTAAAGGGCTTCCCAATATGTACCTTCACCTCTTACTTAGAAACTTTGGATAGTGGACGACCTTATCCAGGGCGTACGAGAGTCATTCTTGAGATAAGATGCTAAAGAGGGACGGCTCCTTAACTTTAGTACCTATGTCAAACACCGCTTTTTGCCTTGGTTGACCTATTTATAAAGTGGATTCGAACGGGTTCCAAGCATCCCACAAATGATTGGTGGCGACTTCGAACATTTCTTGCATTGTTTCGAGACCCTTGCCGAGACGAAACCGACCGATCTAAAACGATCCGGTCGAAAGCATATTTTACGCCACCGAGTGTGGCTTTCAAAAGACTGCTATACGTCCACGGATTGACTTGGCGTGTAGGTGGCATGTCCACAAGACCACTTTTGTACTAATATGAAGAATGGGACTCAGAATAATTATCATTACGTTGACAATATTCGATATCGGGTTCGATTTTCCAAGCTTGACATGGATAGTTTTGTAATAAAAGATGCAAAAATGTTTGATATGAACTAATTATGTTACGCTCATTGCTTTGTAATTAGTCAAAGTTCATCATCGTACTCAGATTAAACCCACATGGCATGTAAAACCAAGGATGGTTATGCATGTATGACTAAAATGGTTGTTTTGCAAATGTAAACAAATGAATAAAAGGCTTTAAAATACCCTTTAAAATGTAATTAACCAAATATTATTACCGCATCACAAATTAAACCGCATGGTATAAAGAACCAAGGGTGAATATAATTTATGGTTAAAAAAGTGTTTAGTGTAAAATTGTTTGATATATTTGAAATGGTAAAAACCGATTACAAATAATAAATGAAAATGAGGGAAATATGAACTCAAACACATTGGAGCTCTGACCTGGGGAGCCAGAAGAGGCGCAAGCCACCTACTTGTGACTAGGGGCTTCTACTTCAGGTCAATACTCAGTTTTGGTTTAAACAATCCATTTTTTGGACCATGTTATGCATGTTTTAGCATGTTAAGGTCATAAAAACAGATAAAAGAACATGAAATAAGAGGATTAATTTCACCCTAATACTTACATGATAGGTTGCTTGACGAGAAATTGACAAAAGTGTAAAAACTTGTTGAGTCGAAAAACTCGAATTAAAACCATTTTTGTAAAGTAAGGAGTGTTTCTTTGTTTAGTGATGATGTAGTTGGTCGACGTGGTAAGTCAAGTAATTTAATGCATGATGACAGTACCAAACAATGTGTATAGCTCGTATTTTCAATTAGTAGGTCGAAAATACGTGTCGTTTGTTGACTCGGGAAGTCGAGGTCTAGAGTTTTAAGGGAGAAAAGAGGGGCCGGACGCTCGCGTGCCTTCAAATAGTGGCATTTGAGGAGTCTTTATAAAGGATTGTGTGGTTGTATGCGTTTTGAGCGACGTGGCCACCTGGGCTACTTGAAGAGGCACGAGCATGTCCGCGGGTCTTCAAGCTGTCTTGTCACTGTCAGGCACTTGGATTTATAATTTGTTCAATCCTAGGTTTTGGATGTCATGATCGTTGTACTTCACCATCAAGTATACCATGTATACTTAGCATGGAATGTTTGTGATGTTTGTTTTTTTCTGTTTGACTCGGTTTGACCTGTTGTTGGAGTCGCGATTTGAATTTCGAGTCGGTTTTTGGTCCGGTGTCGGTTTTGACTCTAATTAGTATAATTGCGACCCCGTCGTCATGCATAAAACAGTCCAGGTACTTTTGAAATGTTTTGAAAATTTTTTGTTTTCGAAATCGTTTTGAGTTTTACGACGCATAGTTATACAAACTGTCGATCTAAGCATGTTGAAGTCTGATATTCATCCGGTGTTTGTTGGGGATTAAATAAATACTGGGTATCTACAGAGCCCCCACATTGACTGAGGCTTGGACGGGGCAAAAGTTAAATTACAGCCCCCAGGTCAATCGAAGATTACAACCTGGAGACAGAAGCGACGTCGACGCGGCACCAAAGGATTTAGGCCAAGGACCTGCCGTCAGAAAGGGCGACGTCAAGGTGACTCAGGGATTCGAGTCAAGGACCTACCGTCGGGAAGAGTTTAGAGTCGGTCGGCTCCCACCGCGGGTCGTTTAAAGTTCGTTAGACTACGTATAAAGGCTCACCAGCCATAGGAAGGAGTCATACCTGAGGCATCTTCGGGATACATCCTTGAATTATTTCTTGTTTATGTGCAAAGGCTCGCCAGCCGTCGAGTAATCGACTGCGGGAAATAGCCTGATTTATCGAGCTTATTTCAAGACGCTGATGTGTGGAGACTTGTTCGTCGTTGAAGGTGCGTATAGGCATGTCAGCCGTGGAGGGTCGAGTAATCGATTGCGGGAAATAGCCGAAATTGTCGCGCTTATTTTAAGAGGTTGGTATGTAGAGACTTGTTCGTCATTGAAGGGTTCGTAGAGGCTCGCTAGCTGTTGAGGGTCAAGTAATCGACTGTGGGAAATATGCGATTTTATTGGGCTTATTTCAAGAGGTTGGTGTGTAGAGACTTGTTCATCGTTGAAGGGTGCGTAGAGGCTAGCCAGCTGTTGAGGGTCGAGTAATCGACTGTGGGGAAATAACCGGTTTTGTCGGGCTTATTTTAAGAGGTTTGGGGTGTAGAGACTTGTTTGTCGTTGAAGGGTACGTAGAGGCTCGCTAGCCGTTAAGGGTCGAGTAATCGACTCTGGGAAATAGCCTGATTTATCTGGCTTATTTCAAGAGGTTGCTTGTTGTTAGTGAAGTCCGTGGGGAGGTTCCCATGGGTTCCGCTGAAGGATTTTGTCGTTTATGGGGGATGTTTGCGGTGCCGAAAAGAGGTAGGCTTTTTGTAGTTTGAGCCTGGCTCTTGTGGATGGCGGCCCCTATTATCGTCATTTGTAATTTTGAATTTCGAAGAGAAGTAACTGTCTTTATTGCCGTCGCTCGGAGTTTTTAGAAATAGGAATGTGAATTTCGCCATTTGTTATTTTGTTTGGAAGATAATGGTTTTTAATTCCGTTATCCTGCGATTTGAAATTTGCGAGAAATAGTGAATTTGAATTTCACTATTTGGTTTTTGTTTGAATAAGGGCGGTTTTTAATTCCGTCGTTTGAAATTCTGTGAAAATAACGAATTTGTATTTCGCTAGTTTTTTTTTTTGTTTGAAAATAACGGTTTTTAATTCCGTCGTTTGAAATTTGTGAAAACAACGAATTTGAATTTCGCTATCTATTTTTTTGTTTAAAATGACGGTTTTTAATTCCGTTGTTTGAAATTTGTTAAAATAACAGATTTGAATTTCGCTAATTTGTTTTCTTTTTGAAAATGACGATTTTTAATTTCGTCGTTTGAAATTTTGTGAAAATAACGAATTTGAATTTCGCTATGTTGTTTTTTGTTTGAAAATGACAGTTTTTAATTCCGTCGTTTAAAGTTTTGTGAAAATAACGAATTTGATTTTCGCTATTTTGTTTTTTGTGTGGAAATGACGGTTTTTAATTCCGTCATTGATTTTTTTTGAAAATTAGGAATTTGAATTTCGCTCTTTGTTTGAAAAAAATAACGGTTTTAAATTCCGACATCGAGAAAAATAGCGAGTTTATGTGGAAATGGGCCAAAGCCCAAAGTTTCGCTGAAATTGCCGGGATCACCCCAAAGAGGCGCGAGACTTTGTACGATGTAAGGGGCCTCCCCTTATTTCTTTAAAAGACGCGAGGAGTAGCAGCTCCTTATTCCACTTCATCTTCTTCACAAAACACACGAAAATCACCCAAAATCGCAATTTTTGATCTCGTTTTTTCGCTTGTATTCGTGCCCTTGCCATTATGTCTTCTCAAGGTATGTAAATCCTTTTGATTCTATTTGAATTTGTTTGCCTTTTTGTTGATTGAATTAGGGCAAAACCCTAACCCTTTAGAACTCGATTTGGGTGTTTTTGTTTTGCCCATTTTCTAGTTGAATTGATGCTTGCATTAGGTTAGATACCTGTTTAGGAGTATAAGGATGCCTTTAGTTTGTATCTTGGTCCGTGTTCCCGCTCCCTAGGTGCGAAAAACGCGAATGAGACAAGAAATCGTCTCATTTCGCAATGATTTGCTTGTTTGTTCGAGTTGTGAGCCCACTAGGTTGCATTGTAGTCGAGGAAAGCCATCTTTGCTATGTTAAACCTTCTTGGGTGTTAGGGGCAAAATTTTGCATTTTGCCTTTATCAGACGGTCTTATGCTGACGAAATAAGCGTCTGTTTGGGCTCAAAATGAGCCATTTTGCTTTGAAAAAGACCTTAACGGTAGTTTAGGTCATTTTGGGCATGATCAAGTCACGTTGCTTTGTTGTGGTCGTAATTTGAATTTTTGACCTGTTTGTGCTCAATTTCGCGTAAAATTGCCTTTTTCGAGTTGTATAAAATGCCCAGTTGTGTCGGGAATTTTTGTTGCTTAATTTTGCAGACCTTGTGTGGGCCCGAGGGTGTTGGGTTGTTTTGCATTTTTTGCTGTTGTTTAGACTCGTCTTTTTCTTGAAAAGATGGGCGGGTCATTTTTGTGACTTTTTTTGTGCTGGATGGGATTGGGCGGGTTTGCCCTTGTTGTTGTTGTTTGCTTTTATTTTGTATTTGCTAGTGTTTTTGTTTCCGGGCTTTTGTCTGGTGTGTGTCATCGTAATGCTGAAATTTCGATTGACGTTTTTTTTTTTGTTTCAGGCGAGTGTTCGGGGGCTGCCAGGCCAACTGGGTCCGAGGCTGAGGCCTTGGAGGAGGAGGTCTCGAGGGCCTTGGAGACTTTGTTCGGATCCGGGCCAGCTAATACCCCGGGGAGTGCACCGGAGGTGGTGGTGGAGGACGCTTCCGAGGCTGGCACCTCAAGGAGGAGGGTTACTAGGAGGAGAGGTCCTCGGGTCTCTAGGCAGGAGCTTGAGAGGGTTGTGCGGGTTGTTGAGAGGGGTCATCATCGTCCCGTGCAGTCTCACGGTGCGAAGAGGAGGAGCGTAGAAGCGGAGGAGGACGATGCTTTTGTCCGTGGTTGGGAGGCTAGGCGGGTTCCAGCTCCGCGTAGGCTAAACGTGCAGGCGGCGCCTGTTTGGGCTGAGGATTTTGACGGCAGCCAGTTGTTGATGCGGCTTGACACTCACATCTCTTACCCTGCGCAAGAGGGCCTGGTGAGTTTGGTGCTTTGCTGTGTTTTTTTTGTTGTTTTTGCTATCTCATACCTGAATAGGTGTTCTCACTTTATTTAACTCCCGATTTCAGGAGATGGCTACCATGAGAACGTTCTCATGCTTCTCGACTTGCATGGGTTTCTACAACATCCGGCGACTAGGTTTGAGGGCGTTGATAGAGAGGTCGGCCATGGGCCCGTTGGTTTTCGCTTGGCGCGAGATTCAAGGGGCTTCGATTAGGTCAAACCTGTGTTTGATCCGTGCCATGTTGGACCGCTACTGGGACACGACGTCGTCGTTCCACATGCACTTTGGGGAGATCGACATCACCTTATAGGATTTTGCCATGGTGTCGAGTCTTCCCTATGGTGAGACGCCAGTTTAGTTTCCGGAGACACCGGAGAGAGTGTCTTCTACCGTGATCACGGGCTTGATCGGTGATGTTCTGCCTACGCCGACCGACATCACTCCTTTCTTGATGGCGAACACTTACGTGAGGGAATACTTCAAGGTTAAGGTGACTGGCTTTGTTCCGGAGCCATTGACGAGTCCTGAGGCTGAGGCTAGGGCTGACGCGCAGGAGGCGCAGTTGTGTTTGTGGTACTTCTTGGGTACCACGTACTTTGATGACAAGGGTGAGCGCTTGTCGACCAAAATACTTCCTTTGCATGCTGACCTGCACACCTTGGGTTAGTACGACTGGGTGACATATGCTCTGGCCTAGTTTACCCGTTACTTGCACGCCGCCGTCCGTCCAGAGATGATGGATGATGGGAGTTCTCCCTCTTTTGTTGGTCCCGGCCTCATCTTGGAGGTACGAGCGCTTTTGTTGGTTGTTGGTTTTTGACTTTGGTTTTTTTTGTGTTGTGTTCTGGTATGTTTTTATTTTATTTTTTTGAAAATTGGCTAATTTGTTGTTGCTGTGTTTTGTGTTACAAGCCTGGCTGTTTTCTTACTTTCTCTCCTTGCTTCCGAAGATGGTGAGTGTCGTGCCTTTAGTTTACCCGGCCGTGAAGGGTTGGACGGTGGCTCGAAAGAAGTCCACCAAGTCGACTTACGTGGACTGCAGGCGTCAGGTCAACACCCTTCGGCTCGACGATGTGAGTTTTCATTCCTTGTCCCGTTTGTTTTTTAAAAAAGGTAGAGATAGGATGATTAGGTAGCTAAATAGCCCCCAGTTAGTTGACAAGCCTTGTCATGGGTGCCGTTTGTTGGGTGGCCCTGGAAGCACTACACGGTTGTGTCGGCTTTTGTCAGAGAGCGCTTGCGGTCTCGTAGTTGCCAGCGCTTGTACCTAGAGACGACGATTGACCCGGTTTGGTACCTTGGCGAGCGTTTGGCTCGTCAGTTCTTTAGTGAGACTTTCGTGGTGCCTGTCGACCCGCCTAGGGTTTTGTTCCAGGAGTCAACGCCTGACGAGGTAGAGGCGCACATTCACGGTTGTGGAGGTGAGGACTTGTTGCTGCGAGGGGTCGACTACGACACCTTTCGTTTATCGAGACTTGCTTGATACTCGATTGAGGTATGTTTCCATCAACTCTTTACTTATTGTTGTTTTTTGTTTTTTTGGTAGAAGGGTTTGTTACCTTCGACATGGTTTCCCGTTGTAAGGTGTTAACGGCCTCATGAGGACCCAGCCCCCAGCTTTCACTGCACATACCACTTTCCAGGGGCCGAGTGGTGAGGAGTTGCAGTTGCGTCTGATAGAGTCTGCAGTTTCCGAGGAGACTGGCGGTGGCATGGAGTAGAGGTTGACAGTTTTGAGGGCGAGCTTCTAGTTTGAGCCCTCCTTCTTGTTTGTATTTTACTTTGTGCGTTGTTTTTTTGTTGAGAGGTTTTGTTTTGTTGTGTAGGTGTCGACCGTTAGTCATCAGGCTTTGTGGCAGATGGCTAACCGGTAGAGAGCACTTGCTGGTGACCTGGCTGCGAGGGAGCCTCGGCTTGTGCAGGTGCCTTTTGTTGGTTATTTTGTGTCTTTTTGTGTTGCATTTCATGTTTAGAGTTTACTGACATGTGTTGTGTTTTGTAGAGTACCGCGGATCCGGCGGAGCTTGCTCGGGTCTGTTCTGACTTGGACGAGGCGAGAGCGACAATCCAGGCACAGAAGCTTCGACTCACTACTCGTGGTCAGGAGCTAAGGCATCGCGAGGAGGAATTGCGGAGCCGAGATGCTGAGATTGCTTCTCTTAGGGCTCAGTTGGCCGAGGTAGAGGAGCTTCATGTCACGATTGAGCGGGAGACGCTGGAAAGTTCTCCTGAGAGGACGCCAGAGCAGGAGGTGGTGTCTGCTTTTCCCGCGACTCTTAGCGGGACCGAGGCTGGTTTGCCATGGGGTAGCGAGTAGTTTGTAGTTGTTTTCCCTTGTTTTGGACTTTGATTTGTATATGTGTATATTTTTCTTGAGGCGGTTTGTATATATGTGTTTTCGGTTTGTAGTTTTTTTGGCTTTGGCTTTTTTTGTGTTGTGTTTCGGAGAAGCACGGTCAACGACTGATTCACCATTTGCTTCGGCATTTGTTCCTGCATCGTTACTGTAGAAAACAGGCAATAGGTAGCATATACAAGTACGCGTAAGCATGCGAAATATATGTTGAAAACAAAAAATAACCACGATGACTCGAAGTTAAATTGAAATTGTTTGTTAAGAAAAGAATTTTCGAAAATTCTGTGATAAGTCGTCACGCTTGGAATTGTTTTAAAATTTCGAGAAATTAAATCGTGTTTGGATTAAAACGCGTCGAATTTTGGCAAAATTGATTTGCAACTCGAGAATTAAAACTCAAACCGTCATGGCTGAATTTTAAAAGAGATTTTGTGAGTGTGTTGATTTTGATTTTTCCGAGGTCAAGACTCGAATTTGCAAGAGTGATTTGAGAAAAATTGATGCGATGTTATCAATTTTGATTTTTTGAGGAAATGCGAAAAAAAATTCAAAATTTTGACCGATATAGAAACGATCCGTCGCGGATCGGGGCGACTAGCCCTTCCCTCTAAAACAAAGAGAAAAACCCGTATGTTTAAAGCTTCCTCATGGAAACCGTGTTGGATTTCGTAAGACGTGAATTCCAGGAAATGCCAGTGTGAGAAAACAAAAAAATTTCCAGGCAAGCCTGAAGAGGCACGGGCCTTAAGGCGAGAAAAACGATGCGTTAGAAAGAAGCATAACTTGATATGGACAAGTCAAGTTGCGGATTCTTAGAATCAACCCAAAGAGGCGCGAGCCCCTGGGCGATGCAAAGGAGCTCCCCCCTTTTTTCGGAAAAAGGTGCTAAATGTTTTGTATAAATAGGGACACTTGTGCTTCATTGTTTCATCATCTGAAACTTGAAAAACATCTCTACGAAAACCATCTCTTTTTCTTCCACAAAATAATTCATGGATACTTTCGAAAATAGGTTGCGACATTGGTGTCGGGATTTACGTCTACGAGAAGTATCAACTCATTGTAATGGGAGTGGGTCAATTGTTGGTGCTCCGCCAAGTTAAGGTGCAATCTTCGTTCCTTGAAGCATGCTCTCGTTTTTGGGATTCGAAACATCATGTTTTAGTTTTCCCGAAAGGTGAAATTTGCCCTCTTGCCGTAGAAGTGGGTGCTATTGGAGGGTGGCCGAGTTATACTCTGGTTCTTCCTCCAACTCGGTAGTGTTATAAGGAGAAGTTTCGTTCTATGTTTGGCTTGTCGACGAGCCTAGTGAACTTCCTCATTGCTCGTCACGGTGTTGACATGTTGGCTCGTATCAACATCTTCTCAAACCGCTTGGATGTCAATATCTCGGAGGTGGCTAGGAGAAGGGCTCTTGCCTTTTGCCTAGTGCATGCTTACCTCCTTGTGGATGCTTTCAAGAAGGAGGGGTCAAGAAGGTATGGTAGCATGACCCTTGTGCATGTTGTTGAGAAAATGGAGCACGGATGGGATCCATCGTGGTTGGTGCTTGGTGAGATCGTCCAAGCTTTGGACAAGAAGGGTTCTTATGGAGAAGCTCCATCGTTTGGATCTCAAAGGATTCTCCATGTAAGGCTCATGGAGAGGCTAAGGTATGTTAAGCCTCCGGTTGATGCTTCTTCTTACTCCTAACGTCATCTTACCATGAGGAAGAAGTTGTATGCGGATAGCTTTGCGTCCACCGTGGCCTATTGGACCTCGAAATTGGTGGAGGAGGGTGGTCCTCATATCCATTGGGTGGTGCCATAGTGGTGCTTGAGGTCCTTTACGAGGTTGCCCGTTCCGACCTCTTGTTCTGACTCTTTAATGGTTGTGGGCTAGAAGGTTGCTTCCTTCATTTATCCGGAAAGGGTTATGAGGTAAGTGGGCCGTCAACAAAAGGTGCCCGCTCAAGATACTCTCGTCGAAGAGAGTGTATTTCGAAACTCTGAGCCTGTGGAGGCTTTCGAGAGGTGGTGGGCCACTCCGTCGACTTACGAGGTACCAGACCCCGCTTCAACGACATGGTTGACCTTCGCTTATGTCAAGTGGTCAAGAGCTCAAACCTTAGAAGACAGGTCAAAGTTCCGCAAAGATGAAGTCGTCGATTTGAAGTATAGGGAGGTTGGCAAGGCAAACCGCGCCTTTTTTGACGACTTTGGCGAAGTTGTGAGCTCGGATGTGGTGAGGCCACCGAAGAGGAGGAGCTTGGGTGCCAATGAGGTGGTGAGCCGCATATGGGCTCGGCTTGGGGCGAGCATGGGGTCTTGTATGAGACCGAGTGTCGTTGCCATTGTGGATCCGTTGAGGATCCGTTCCGAAGAGGAAATCCATACTAGGCGGGCTAGCAAGAAGAATAAGGGGAAGATGTACCCCGAGGGAAAAGGTAAGGGTAGAATGGAAGAGTGAAGACCTCCATTACCCACTTTATCATTATGTTGTATTAGTATTTGTGTGTTTTTTTACTATGTTGTATTAGTTATGTGTTGTGTGTTTGTGTGTGTTAGTTTTACTATGTAAGATGTCTTAGTCAACGTTCTAGCTTGGCAAGTTGTGAACTTGCTTAGCTTTATTTGTTGTCAAGTTTGTAATCCTTCTCATTATTAATTAAATAAGAGGTTTGCTTGTGTTAAAAAAAAATGTTGTGAACATTCGTTGTTTCTTTCATCCATCTTGTAAAGGAAATCCGGTTTGAATTGTCCTAAACACTGCATATGTCAAGGGGATTTTTGTGGGAAGAGAGAAAAGCTCTGTCTGTTTTTTTTCTCTTTTTTCTTTAGTGGGAAAGGAAATGCCTGCCTTTGTTTTTGGAGTTTGTATGGGTTGTTGTTTTTGCTGTGGGGATGGTTATATTCTTCTTATGTAGAGAGGGAATGCCTACGTATTAACCTGAAGAGATGAAATCAAGCCATGCTCATAGTTCAAGTGTTTTGTTTGGGTGTTGGGGTTGTATTCTTCTTGTGTAAGAAAGGACTGTCTACGTATTCACCTGAAGATATGAAATCAAACAATGCTCGTAGTTCAGGTGTTTTGTTTGAGTTGGGGTGTGTATTTTTGTTTGGGTGTTGTGGTTGTATCCTTCTTGTGCAAGAAAGGACTGCCTACGTATTCACCTCAAGAGGTGAAATCAAATCATGCTCGTAGTTCAGGTGTTTTCTGAATTTTGTGCAAATGGATGGTGCCTTTGACAGATCAAAGGCTGCTAGAAACATGGCAAGGTGCCGTAACTTTGACTCGATTAAACATGCAATTTCAAATTATAACGTTTTGAGTAATTAACTTGAAAGGGAGATTGCAGTCACTAGTTGTGAAACTAGAAAGGTTGTTGGCTGCTAAGGTACAAGAGTAGTATTTCTTGAGTTGGTCTAGGTTGGTTGGGTTATTGAAGTCCTCCCCGTCTAGGTCACTCAATCTCACTGCGCCCCCCGAAAGGATTTTCTTGACCAGGTATGTCTCGGCCCAATTAGGTTTGAATTTCCCCCCCGAAGGTCACTCACCAAGTTGCCTTCTTTGATGTTTCTGGGTTTGACTTTTTTTGTTAAATGCCTGTTGTATACGTCATTGGTATAGCTGGACGTTGTGTAAGGCATGGTGTCACCGTTCATCTAGGAGTGTGAGTTGCTCGAAACTTCGACGAGTCCATTACGCCTCAGGGATGGGACTTTCTAGTAGGACGCGTACAGATGGAACTTTTAACTCCACTGGTTGTACTGCCTCCATACGGTATGGTAGGTAAAAGGGTGTTGCTCCTGCCGGTGTTCGAATAGAGGTTCGGTATCCCCAGAGTGTGAATGGGAGTTTGCTCGGCCAATCGCGGTAATTATCCTGCATCTTTTTGATGATAGTGACGAGTGTTTTGTTTGCTGCCTCTACCGTTCCATTGGTTTGGGGACCATAGGGGGATGATCGGTGTCAGTTGATCTTATATTTGTCCAACATGGCCTGTGCTTCGGCTCGGAAGTGGGCGCCTTGGTCGCTGATGATTTCATGGGGTACCCCATATATGTAGATGATGTTGTCTTGGATGGACTTGGCCACTTGTTTGGCGGTCACAGCATAGGATTGTGCTTCTACCCATTTGGTGAAGAGTCGATTTCGACGAGGACAAAGCAATGTCCTTTGGTGCCTATCGGGTTGACTTTGCCAATGATGT
The DNA here is from genome assembly GCF_048544455.1 of Silene latifolia. Classification (NCBI taxonomy): domain Eukaryota; kingdom Viridiplantae; phylum Streptophyta; class Magnoliopsida; order Caryophyllales; family Caryophyllaceae; genus Silene; species Silene latifolia. Next base: position 75,761,039 of record NC_133528.1, read on the forward strand.
TGATGCCCCAGGTCGAGAAAGGCCAGGGTGATGTCATGGTGTATAAAAGGGATGGTGGTGTCTATTGTATGTTGGCAAAGATTTGGCATTTGTGGCAATGTTTGACATAGTTTTTGTAATCGGCTTTTATGGTGGTCAAGTAGTAGCCTAACCGCATGATTTTTAGGGCTAGCATCATTACGCTCATGTGAGCGCCACATTCTCCGTCGTGGACCTCTTCCATGACTTTCTTGGCTTTGTGGTGATCAACGCAAAGGAGAAGGATCCGCTGTTTATATAGTTGTTCTTGGTTTATTGCGAATTGTGATGCAAGCAAGCGGATGGCTCTTTGTCCTCTTGTCTCAGAGTTGAGAGGGAATTCGTTTTTGGTTTTATAGTTAAGGATGGCTTGGTACTAAGGTTCGACATGGTTTTCCTCGTCGTTGTTTATGGCGCGGATGTTAGCTGGCTCGCTCCTTCTCTCGACACATAAGGGCATAGATGTCATGTCGTCCGGTATGTTGACGAGCGTAGAAAGTTTTGCTAGGGCATCGGCGAATTGGTGTTCTTCCCGTGGCAAGTGGAAGTAGTCGATTTGGTCGAAGAATTCGGCCTCCTGATTAATTTTTGCTTGGTATGGTGCAATGTTCTCGCTTTGGATTTTCCATGATCCGGACACTTGATTGATGATGAGTGAGGAATCGCCGTGGATTATCAATCTCTTGATGCCAAGTATTATGGCTGCTTGTAAGCCGATGAAGCATGCTTCATATTCGGCGGCAATGTTGGTGACGGCGAAGTCTAGTTTGACGAAGATCGAAACGTGTCCCCCATCTGGTTATGTTAGAAGGATTCCTACCCCGAAGCCTCTCAGGTTTGATGCTCCGTCGAAGTATAGGTCCCATGCGTCGGTGTCGGCACAGAGGACGTCTTAGTCAGGAAGTGACCATGTGTCGGTCGTTAAATCCTCATTGACGGGATTTTCTGCTAAGAAATCGGGGACTGCACTTCCCTTGATAATCTTTAGGGGTATGAATTAGTGGTAAAATTCGGATAGCATGAGTGTCCACCTGGACAACCTTCCGTTTAACATGGGCTTTTCGAAGATGTATTTGGCAGGGTCGATCTGGGAGTAGATGCGAATTGTGTAGCTGAGCATATAATGTCGTAGCTTCTTTGTTGACCAAACCAGGGCAAGACATATCTTTTCCAGTTGGGTGTACTTTGTTTCGTATTCGATGAACTTTTTGCTGATGTAGTAGATGGCTCGTTCTTCGCCATCGACTTTTTGTGCTAGCATTGCTCTCATGGTTGTGTTGGTGACAATCAGGTATAGGGATAAGGGAATTCCCTAGTTAGGTGGCATAAGGACATGAGGTTTGGATAGGATTTCCTTTATTCTGTCGAAAGCCTTCTGACAAGCATCGTCCCAATCGGTGTGATCGGAGGCGCGGAGCTTCTTGAAGATAGGTTCACAGATAATTGTGAGTTTGGCTATGAAGCGGCTGATGTATTGGACTTGATCGAGAAATCCCCGATTTTCCTTCTCGTTCTTAGGCCGAGGCATTTGTTGGAGAGCTTTGATTTTGATGGGATCGATTTCAATGCCTCTTTTGTTGACGACGCGTCCCAAGAGTTTTCCAGAGGTGACTCCGAATGCACCCTTCATAGGATTTAGTCTCATATTGTATTTTCGAAGGCGAGCGAAGAATTTTCGGAGGGCGCTGATGTGGCTGTTTCATTCTTTTTATTTGACGATCATGTCATCGACGTATATCCCCACTTCCTTGTGCATCATGTCGTGTAGGAGAGTGGTGGCGGTTCTTTCATAGGTTGATCCGACGTTGATTAGGCCGAAGGGCATGATAGTGTAGCATTATGTACCCCATTGCGTAGTGAATGCAGTTTTGTGTATGTCTTCCTCAAGCATTTTTATCTGGTTGTACCCAACATACACGTCCATGAATGATAATAGGGCGTGCTCGACGGTGTTCTTTACCAGGATGTCAACATGTGGCATAGGGAAGTCGTCTTTTGGACTTGCTTTGTTTAGGTGTCTGAAGTCGACGTAAACCCAACTTCTCCCGTCTTTCTTGGGTACGGGGACTATGTTAGCCACCCAGTCAGAATATTTGGAAACTTTATGAATCCAGATTTAAATTGCTTGTTTACCTCTTCCTTGATTTTCATGGCGCACTCAGGGCGCATGCGATGCAACGTTTGCTTCACACGTTAAGCTCCAGGCTTAATGGGTATTCCGTGCTCTGCAATCTCTCTATCGATCCCAGGCAAGTCTTCGTAAGACCATGCGAATACGTCCTTCTTTTCGTGCAAGAGGTCGATGAATTGCTGTCTTTCCGAAGGGTTAAGGGTGGTCCATATCCTAAGTTCTTGAGGTGTATTGTTGGTCCCTACGTTGAGGGGTTCAGTCTCCTCAATGATGGGTGTTCAATGTTCGCGTTTGTCGAGTTCTTTGGCTTGGTGAGGTGGGTAGCCACCCAAGTCATATTTCTCATATTCGTTCAGAATTGCATTGCAGTTAAATTGAAACGAGTCGTACGCAAACTTAGCATTCATTAAGTCGACCTGAGCGAAAAGCTCGGATAGGACAGGCATCTCATGGGCAGTCGGAGGCTTCACAGTAGAGGAGGTGGCCCCTAGAACAAGCTCCAGGTTGTTACCTTCTGCGGGTGTAGGGGTGACTTTAGTTGACTCAGCCTCAGAGACAGCCACAAGCTTGTGATAAAACAGCGGAAAAGGGACTTTGACCGGGGCATCGGGAGCGTTAGGACCTAAGACAGACTCTGAATCAGGCTTGTCCTCAGATCTAGACTTGGACCCAGACTCGTCTTCACTTCTCTCCTTGAACATGGGGACTTCTCCAGTTGTGCAAAAGAGAAATAAATTAAATAGGAAGAGAGTAGAGAAGTTACACAAAACGAGATCCGGAAAATTAGAAGAGCAAAGTGACGTCCAACAGAACAAAAAAGGGTCAAAAGGAACTCTCAAACCTAATTAAGTCTCTCCTATTTATAGGAGAGATATTTATTAAACCTAAGATACGATAACAAGATATTAAAATCTTACGTCAGATAGAAAAGTACTCGATCGAGGACATTAGAATTCCTCGATCAAGTAACTCCTAGAAAAAACCTCTCGATCGAGCACAAAAAGTGCTCGATCGAGGACCACCAAAAAGGCACCTCTCGATCGAACAGAAAAAGTACTCGATCGAGTGGTTTCCGGCGCGTAATTCCTGCTTCGCGCACTGAACTTCAAAGGGCCGCCATTTCTTCGTTACTTGTCGGAAACAAGCGATTTTTATGGCGTTGGAAAGATAAGAGGATAAGGTTTCATCATAAATTTGAATCAATTGAATATCTGTGATACAAATCGAGATATGGCTCCTCAAAGTTGGCACTAGTAATTTAAAGCTCTTCTTTTGCTCGCCTAACTTCTTTACTTCTACGCGCATCACCAAATAGTAGTTTCCAAACTCCGACTCAACTCATCTCCTAAATGCATGTATAGGGACATGTTCTAAGCTTGTTCCGCTTCTCTTTGGTTTATTCCTGCAAATAGGACAAGAGAAACCAAAGTAGACAATTCGGGGGACATTTGTAGCTTATTACTACGTAATATGCATAGAAATGCATGCAAAAAAGGCTTAGAAAGACTATATAAAATACACGCATGAGTTGTTTTGAGGGGAATGACATTGACTGCAGATCGGTCATCCACCAGGACAATGGGTACATTTTTTTTCAAGCATTACACAGTGATGCATAGGGCCAAGTTGTGGTTGGCTCCGAAAGGAAGGATATCTTTATCGGAGAAGATGATTGGTTTGTATAGGTCAGGAACCTCCCTAGTCATATGAGATACCACTACTTCGGGCGAGGAGGTGGAAGGCACTGTCCATTTCCCCAAGACTTAAAGCAAAGCTTGTCGATGCTCGAAATATGTGGCGATCAATTGCCAATTGGATATCTTGGCCTTGCCCTTATAGAGTTGCTTGAGAATCGAGTTCTCGGGAACCTTAGATTGAACGTCCATGTCTGGAACAATTTGGTCATTGGTTGTTGTCGGATTATTTGTTGTGTTTTTTGGGTTTTGGTAAGGGCGCATAGATCGTGTAAGGGGATCAATCTCTTTGGCTCGTTTGCGCTTTCCTGAGATAATGTGGACATCATCGACGTCGTCTCGCCAGATGCCGTTGATTTCGGGGTCGCAAGGGTACTTTAGAGGCCTATTCCCCGGAGGATAGTTTTTGTGAGAGAAGTTTTTATGGGGGTTGATTGAGGTGGGGTTGATTATTGTTGTTTATGTTGTGAGGTACATGCCAGAATGGTCGCAGAAGTAGTCCCTTCTAAAATTGAGAGTTTTGGGCGCTTAGAGGACCCTCCCTTGGGCGTGGTGCGAGTGTTGGTGGGTTGAATATTAGTCAGTGGTAAGTATCCTCAAGTCGGGTGATCCTTTCTGAGAGACTGGTTATGGCTTCTTCAACTTGTTGAAACATGGCGAGCATGGTTACGGCGCTAAATACGAACACCCCGTCCGGAGTGTCCTTCTCCAAGGCATTGATCTCGTCCTCAATAGGCAAGATGAGATGCGAGCAATCTAGAGTCGGTTTGTCATGTTAGATGGCATGAATTCCCAAAGGGTTTATTTTGTGGTTTGGTTTTGTTGGCAGAGGTAAGGGTAATTCTGCTTTCTAGATCATATCCTGGATGGCGTGCTTCAGCTTGAAGCAAGTTTCCGTGTCATGGCCATTGCCTTGGTGATATTGGCAACAAGCGTTAGGATTCCAAAAGCGGGTTTTCTATGTTTTAGGCGGGTCTGGAGTGGGCCGGATTGGTTGCAGTTTCCCTTGGTCCATGAGCCTTTTTTAGGGCGCTAACATACGTTGATCCCAAGATGGTGAATGTCCTTTGGGGACGTTCAGCTTTGTTTGTAGTTGGCTCGAGGAGGTTTACCTCGTCAATAGTATTTGCTCGACCGTAGGGACGTGATCGAGGTGACGTAGACCCTTTATAGCCTCTACCCGTGGTTTTGGCTAGAACGCCCCTTGCGTAGGTCATCTTCGATATGGGTCCCGAGGATCTGCAGATCCGACAAGGTTTTGATGTTCTGATACCTTTTCCTATTGGCATAAATTGGACGGAGGTTGATGATAAATTTCTCCACCAAGGTTGATTCGTTCGGTTTGCTGACCAATTGGGTGCTCACGCTTCTCCAGCGGGATAGGAATTCGGTGAATCCCTCTTTGTCATTTTGTGTTAGGACCTCGAGAGTGCGGGTGTTGGCTTGGATTTCGACGTTGTCAGCGTCTTGTACAACAAATTCAATGGTGACTTCGTCCTAAGTGGTCATGCTCTTTGGGTCAACGGAATAGTACAATTGACGGGGAATCGGTTCTAAGAACGATATGAAGATCCTGGTGAACAGCCCCTATTTGACCCCTTTGATGGACATGTAATCCTTGAAGGCCCGGATGTGATTGAGTGGGTCCTCCACCCCTTTGAACTTAGGCACATCAGTTAAGGTGAAGTTGTCAGGTAGTTGTGCCCCGACGGGTTCTAACCTCCGATTGTTTTCGAGGTGGATGTTGTTTCCACGGGCCAAGGGTTGCTCTTCCAAGAGCTTAAGCCTTTTCTCAGTTTCGGTAAAAGGCGCAGTATTATGTTCTCCGGTTTCCTTTTTCCCAGAGTGTCGATACGGGTCTTGACATGGTCCAGAGTGACCTTAAGAGCTGTGAGCAGGCTGGCTAGCTCAGCAGTTATAAGATCTCTGTTGTCATCGTTGTTGTTGTTGGAAGAAGCTGAAGATGGGGCCATGGTTCTGAGGCAGAAAATGGCTCACGTTACATCCTAATCCAAAACGATTTAACGACTAAACACTGACAGCACAAAGGGCGGAAAGACACTTTGGACCCAACGAGATGAGGGCAACTGTGTGTGGCGTCTCAGTGCTAACTCGATTGATGGTGCGACAGTGTTGACTAGACTTCGACTCGTGTTCAACGTACTGGCGTGACGCCGTTGAACGAGTCTTGAGGTGAGACGACTCATAAGTAAAGACCCATACGTACGTTTTCTTTGACTCGGTAGACACGAGGCGGAATTGGGGTGGTGGACTGAAATTTTAGAAATTTTCGAAGAATAAGGACCTTCAAAAAGTCGGCCAATTAAACGATACATTTGTTATTTTATAGGTGGCTTTCGAAGAATAGGGACTTTCAAAAAGTCGGCCACTTTCGAAGAATAGGGTCTTAGTTTTGTTTTCAAAAGACGGTTTGAGTTAAAGTTGCGGTGGCTTTGAAAACAATATAAAATCGTACGTTTTGAAAAACGAGATTTGCAAGGTTTGAAATTGGTGTGGTCTCGATAACGGTGTGTTGTCCTCGGGATTTGCAAAGCCTTCAGAAAGGTATATCATTTTCGGGTTTTGAATGGGGCCATTATGTCGGCGCAAAAATCCATTATCTCGGCGCAAGAGTCCATTATGTTGGCGCAAAACGGTTTAAAATCCGTGTTATGAAATGACGATTATAACGGCGCAAGAAGGTGTCTTTTGTTGAAACGATTGTAATGAAACTGGTTTGAAAGTCGTCATTATGACGGCATAAAAGGATGCTTTTATTGAAACGGCTTGTAGAAACCGATTTTGAAAATCTTCATTACGACGGCATGAAAAGGTTCTTTCGAAACGGTTGCAAAATCCGGTTTTAAAAATCGTTATTACAACGGCATAAAAACGGTGTTTGCAACGGTCGGCGAAAGACCGAGGTTTGAAATGGCCATTATAACGCCGCAAAAAGGTGTTTTAAAGTTTGAAAATGACACGGAAGGATATTATGCATAATGTTGATACGAGTTTTGGCTTAATAAAGGTGGTTACACACCAAGCGATCAATCCCCGATTTTTGAGAGGGATGCCCATCCAAACAAACTGTGTAAGGTTGGTGTCCTAACCTCGTGCACGAAGGAAATGAATGCTCTTTGACGAAATAGAAATGTGTAACGCCAATGGTATGCTTGACGCAATAGGGATGAGAAATGCGGGTATGAGAAAACTCACGCCGATAGGACGAGCCAATTGGTCCGTAAAGGTTTGGTTATGAGCCCGGACAAGGAACCCGACTTATGACCGTAATATCAATTAATTCATTTCAACCAAGACCTCATTCGAGTCTCACCATCTAGGGATCGCAAAGACACAAGTGTCCTATTTTTCCCCAGCGGAGTCGCCAATCTGTGGACATAGGCCCACCTACACGCTAATCCGCGGACGTGCAGCAGTCGAAAAGCCACGCTCGGCGGCGTAAGAAATGATTTTAACCGGACCGTTTTAGATCGGTCGGTTTCGTCTTGGTGAGGGTCTCGAAACGATGCAGAGATGTTCGGAGTCGTCACCAAGCAATTATGGGATGCTTGGAACCCGTTCGAATCCACTTTATACCTAGGTCAAACAAGGCAAAAATCAGTGCTTGAAATAGGTACTAAAGATAAGGAATCGTCCCACTTTAACATCCTATCGCCTGAATGACTCTTGTTCGCCCTGGATAAGGTCGTCCACTATCCAAAGTTTCTGAGTAAGAGGCGAAGGTACGTATTGGGAAGCCCTTTAATCGGACACCCAATCCCGCCCGTGGTAGCGGCCTCTACTGATCCATCTTAGTTGGTTAATTGCAAAAGATGATAAACCGGGTTAAGTGCATGAATGAGCATCCACAAGTTTAAACCTAACATGTAAAAATTGCTAAGTCGGTTGTTTTTCCAAATATCAAGTAATTGATGTCGAGTTGGATTTAATTTTGATTTGCATGCAAGACGAAAATAAAACATCTATTTACCGAGCTAGGTTTATGGTGCATAACATGATCCATTTGTGTTAGAAAAGTGTTTTAGAATGTAAAATGGGGACTCATCAAACTGATCTGTCCTGTAAAATGGGAACAGCATCAGGCAGCCTATTAAGCCGCGAGCCATGAGGGGATGCAAGGAAGCCCGTCCAGACATGAAAATTTGAATTCAGAAGGCCTGTTTAGGCGCGGACTAGGCGACGACCCAAAGGGGTGTCTTCTGGTTGTTGAAATTGTTTGCAAAATTGTTTGTGAAATTGTTTTTAAAAGGGTGTTAAAACCCGCTTTTGTTGAAAGGGTCGTTAAGACCGTTTTTGTGCTAATATGAAGAAAAGGACTCGGAATAATTATCATTGCTTTGATAATATTAGATGTCGGGTTCGGTTTTGCAAGCTTGGCATGATTTTTGTGAAAAAAGTCTGTAAAAATGCTTGTTATGAACTAATTATATTAAGTTCATTGCTTTGTAATTAAAGTGTAACAAAGTGTTCCTAACAGTCTACCTATGTGATCGACTAGTCATCTCACATGACTCCATGGCACTTGAACTTGCCATCAATCTCATCACACTCTAGTCACTTAGAGACGTCACCTCATGTAAGTGACTATGGGCGAATACAATGCTAATCTGTGTTCACTTTAACGGGGTTCAATTGTCTTTACAACCCGTTTGGATGTAACAAAGTATAAGATGAGTTAATAATAACTCAAACGACAAATGTGGACATCACATTCGGGTAGTCAATACCATATTACCACCTTGTGATGTATATTGTAAGTGTGTAAACACTAGTTATTTGCAACATGAGTTTAACACATCATGTGTCCATGTGTTCAACCTCTTGAATTGCATTTTCCTTTATTATCATGTTTGTCTCACATAGCATAAATCTCACAAAGTACATATCTAGTTTCCCAAACTAGTTTTAGGTTCTTTACGTTGAAAGAACTTTCATGTTGTTTATCACATAACAAACGAATTATGGTGGACGACATAACTTGCACTAGTCAAGTGTTCTTCCAACTCATAATGTACTAGGTATATGTTTTGTAGGATCTTGCAACAATTGTCAAGATGATTAGCCTATCACTTCTCATAAGTCCTATCAATTTTGAAATTACTAGTTTTGAGTAACTTCTTACTATAACCAAGTATCTTCTCAAACTTCTTATTTCTCTTTTTAGCTTGAATAGCTTAGGATTTTCATAAATCCTTACACGTTTTCGAACTTCAATATGTGCAACTTCTTGTCACATAACAAAGTGTTCTGTCAAACACTAGAATAGCTCATTAGTTCTTCTCTAGAATTCATGACGATTTTTCTATGACTTACCAATGACTCATCATGCTCTTAAGCATATGATTCATTATTGGACATGTGCATGATTATTCTAATGGCAGAAACATTAGTAATTTTTAATCATGTGATCAACCATTCTTAGGTTCAATGAATGACCATGACTGCTTATGGTAATTCCATTTTCATCGATATGAATAACCTACGTTTCTCGTTGATTTGATGTGTATATCTCATTACCTATCCAACATCCCATGATGTGATTGGATTCATCATAGTCCATTTTCAGCCAGAATTGAAAACTCAAATACTTCTTTGTGAAGATAGTACTAGCTCGTCATTCTCAATGAGTAATGAGTTATAAATTTTACAAGATGATAGCTCCAACTAAATTTCATGTCTTCACATGATAATTTCAAACTCCCACTCAATTCCACATGTTTCGTAATTGACTACTCAATCGAAACATTTCAAGAATTGAAATACATTTTGCTTTGCCAAGTTATTAAGATTAAACCAATATATGTTCCCAACATATCCTTTAAAAATACCTATTTTGAAAAGGTTTCAATCTTAAACTTATGGAAAAAGATTTTAATCTCTAACTCATTCATTTTTATAATGATGCGTAGTAATGTCATTATTTAAAAGTGAAATCCCATTTAATATACGTCCTTCTCAAAATACCTTTTTCGGAAGAAGGTTTACCCATTTCATTTTCATAATGAGGTTAAGTAATGACACTAGCGTGGTTAACAATTAACTTAGCTCTTGTAGACATCGGCATATCTTTCTTTGCAACTTTTAATCATAAATCTCATTTATATTCAAGGATGCAACTTTGTTTCATTTAGGCTCTTAAGTAAATATCAATATTGAAACTCTTATTCATATCTAGGTCATAAAATCTCTTGTTGACACTTTTCTTTATTCATTTTCTATCTTCTTTAGTCATTTTCTATCAAAACTTTCTTTTGGTCTCCTCGTGTAGTTATCTTAAGAACATATTCTTTTGATTACTTCACTTGGTCTCTTTTGTCATGTAGATCTCATCTATTCGAGACCATATATCTCATCTATTCGTGTATACTATCTATTTAGGTATACACATCATTCTTTCTTTCGTAGATCTCATTTACTCAAGCATACAAATTATTCTTTGTATTCTATGTGTCTTCATTTTTCTCCCACTCTATCTTTAGAATAAATACACTAGATATTCAAAGATAGCTTATGAGACACAAGTGATGACTTTAAAGTAGAAGGAGGACTATCTCATAGATTGACTAATAGATTTTAGATTTGATGAGTGTACTTGGTAATTTACATTCCTTTAGGAGAGTTCATCAACTCAACATCACTTTATGATTGGTCATACACAAGCCTTAAGCTTGTGGACATATAATAAATCCCATCATTATAGTTGTCTATTGGATCACTTTAAGTAGATGATTAGATGTTTCTATGTGCAAGCATATAAAGACGAATTTTTAGAACAAACAAGTACGATAAAAGGGGTGACTTGGGTTGCAAGCCAAGCCACCATAATCCAAAATACAACCATTGTTTTAGAAAGGATCAACCATTTCCATGTCGAACACGGAAATCAAAATAGTTCTAAAATTCATAACATTAAAATAAAGACAATAATAAAAGCCAAGGTTCATTGGTAGCTACTCCTAGCTCCTTCATGATTTCTCAAGCTTTCTTCTCTTTTCCCCTGTCTTTGCTCGGAGGAGGCCCTATTTACAATAAAAAGGGGATACATTATCATAACTTTGTATTAAAATACCATAGTTGAATTAGAAACATAAAAGAAAGGATAGTCATTTACCTACTGGAGTGATCTTTCCAGCTTTGATGTCACCAAGATACTTGGAACAATTCCTCTTCAAATGTCCAACACCATTACAATAATGACATTTATCAAGAAGACCTTTCTTGGTTTTGGAAGTGCTAGCTTCAAAAGTCTTAGCCTTGGTGGACATGGGAGCTTGCCTCTTACCCTTTTTCCCATTCTTCTTGAACTTCCCCTTGCTCTTAGTGCTTATATTAAGCACATCCTTAGGTGGGTTAACATTTAGCCCCATGTCTCTTTCAGCTTGCACAAGTAACTTGTGCAACTCTTCAAGAGACACGTCCTTGTCTTGCATATTGAAATTCACCTGGAATTTTACATATGCTTTGACTTTGGATAAGGAGTGAAGAATCCTATCAACAATGAGCTCCTTGGGGATTTCAACCTTTTGAAGTTTCAATGTCTCGACTAGCTCCAACAATTTGAGCACGTGAGGGCTAACCTTTTGGCCCTCCTTAAAATCGAGATCAAAGAATGTCGAGGCCGCCTCATATTGGACTATCCTCGGTGCTTGCGAAATCATTGTCACAAGTTTGGAATAGATTTCATAAGCGGTGCCCATTTTGAAGGCTCTCCTTTGGAGATCCGCCTCCATAGCAAAAATCAACACATTTTTCATAGCGGCGGACTCTTTGTGGTAAGCCTCATATGCTTCCCTAGTGGCGGCACTCGACCTAGCATTAGGTTCGGGTGGAGAGGCCTCGGTGAGGTAACGAAGCTTGTCGTCACCTTGGGCGGCTAATTTGAGTTGGGCATCCCAATCGGAGAAATTTGACCCGTTCTTTTCAAGTTTACAACGATCCATGAAGGATAGGAGCCATGAAACATTAGTGAGAGGTGCGGCGTTGGTGTTTGGTGCGGCCATTTGTTATGAGAAATAAAAGTGGTCTATAAAACAAAAATAGAAGGAATAAAACACTTGTCGTTTTCAAAATAATAATAATAATAAAACTCGTAAATTTTAATTTAAACAAGTTTTATTGCATTTATCTAGTGACCTCTACCCAACTTGATAAATGATTCCAAGATCCAAATTCATATTAACTTGGGCACGGTAGGGTCGATTCATCCCTTATCAATATAACTCGGTGGATTAACGCTTTAATCGATTCTACTTTTAGAACTCTTGGTCGATAAAATTACATTAATATTTATCTTTAGCCCAAAACACATCCGGTAAAGGTCGAGAATACTTTTGCTGAGTTCAACCCAAATTTCGAATAAATGTGTCCATGATCCAAATCCACATCAAATTGGGCACGGTAGGGCCGATTCATCCCTTATCAACATGACTTCGGTGGATAGACATTTATCACCCACTTCCCCTACGTAACAAGGTTTGTACGCCGGTAGGGCCGAGTTCACTCCCTCATGAAATAGGTTTTCATGGTTTCTACTTTTTGGTAAGGCTAAGTATCAATTGTTTATTTTAGCGAGAGGCCATGTCAATTTATTATCTATCACGTTTTAAGTGAACTAAAGCGGTGAACTACGATAATTGTAATTGACACGGTCGATTTACTCGATTAAATGATAATGCATGTTTTAGTTATAGTGATTTAGCGATGCATGCAACATATAAATAAAATGCAAAGCATAAAAATAAAATCCTAGTATGGCCTTCCTAAAATAGTAAATCTAATAAACTATTACAAATTCGGAAACCAACTCCTTTGGTCCCTTGAACTTCGGTCTTGGCACGCATTGCAAGGCAACGCTTTCTTTGATGGATCGCCTTCTCGAGTGGCACCGTCTTCAAGGAACTCCGGAATAATAAAATTACAAAATGAATTACATAATTTCCTATTATACATTTTTAATTAAAATAAAAATAAATCTATTAAATTACAAAACGGTGATACGAGATCACAATAATTACAACCAAATCGATATTCCCATACATTTCGGGTAATACCAATTAAAACTAAGGCCATACTAAGAAAAATTACATAATTCAAAAATTACTTAAAATTAAGATATGACAATCATAAATAAAATGCAGCATTATAATATGTATGAACATGCTAGATTTTATGCTAAATCTCCTTTAAAGAGCCAATATCGTATATTAATTGGTTTTTACGGATTTGCGTGATTTAAATTATTAAAATCACAATAATTACATAAATTCATATTTATGTACAATTTAATTACCCTAACCATCTTAGGACTCAAAATTAGTCTCCACTAACATTTTGACAATAATTAACCTTGATTTCTTAATATTGTTCATAAATGGACCTAAAAATACAAAAATGCTATAAACTTCAAATTAAATTATAAAAATTTCAAATAAATTTGAAATTTGAAATTTAAACTCATGAACATTCTGGAAAAATTACCATGACACTCATAATGTTCAAAACTTAGGTTAAAAATTTCAAAAATTTATCGAGAAAAAAAATGTTGCGGTTTATCGGTTTTAACAATTTTGACCCTAAAAATATAAGAAAAATTATATTCATCAACTTTTCACTTTTAGATCTGAAATATATGATAAAATGCAACATGTGACGTTTTTCTTTTAGTCATGAAGTATGTTTTAGCATTATTACTAATTATAGTCACTATTTATGTGATTTTTCATCAAAAATTCATAAATCATGCATAAAGACTTCACTATAGCCAAATATTTTACACACATATTTTAAAATTACATGTGAAAACATATTAAATTTGCATGACCAGATTCGAAATATACCTCATATTAACCTATTTACCCATTTAAATATGATTTTAAATTGAAAAAATCCATATTTCGAGCAAAACAACTCATTTTATCATGAAAATTTACAGGCCATCAGTAGATAATATATGCGAAAACATATCCCAAAACCACTGAAAAATTTGAAGTTTAGCTATTTTTCGTCCAAAAATGACATTTTTATCATAAAAATCACATTTTAATGCCAATATTATATAAAATGAACAATAAAATCCATAAATAAACCAAAATGTCCTAAAAATCAATTAGGACCAGAAACTTTTAACATGAAAATTTATTTTAAGGTTTATCTTCATAAATCCAAATTAATTAATTTTGTTTGTTAATCATATAACTCGGAAAAACTATAAACCGATTTGCATGCAAACAACCTAAGGCTCTTGATACCGCTTGTAGGATTCATTAATCTCATTACTTAAAATATTCATATATGTGACATTTTAATTTAGTTATAAAATTAAAACTAGATCTTATGCATGCAAACTTGAACAAAAGTAGAGAAGAAATCGTCACTTCTTACTATTGTAGTTTCGGATTTTGGGCACAAATGAGTGTTGGGGTTAGTGTCCTTAACAGTTAGTGCAAGGACTTATAAACCTCTAAAAGGGTCAAAGGGTATACTTTGTATCATAATCAGTTGATCCACGTTTATCAATAACGATTGGCTTGCTAGATAAGTTTGACGTTATTGTCATCATGCGATGGCGGTGATCAACTGGTCCCTAAAAGTCACACCTATAGGATACGTCTTGAGTGATGTGACGGTATGAAAATACAGTCATGTAGATGCCAAATTTGACTAACCAGTTAGTCTGAATTATTTGACTAATAATTAGTTAAATGTGATGTTGAGATATAATATTTAATACGGATTAAATATCATGGGCTAATGCGGATTAACCAGTTAATTCGTAAATTTAAATATAAGCGTTTTATATTTAAATAAAATGTGTATTGAATATAATTATACAATACTGTTTTGTCGGACATGCATTAAGAATTCAACTGACCCGTGTTATTAGTTGATGCCTTAATTTCCGATAACCGATAACAGTTTATAATGAAACCGCGTCATATACACTTAGCGAATTATGGACCGGACCACGAATTTAAGTGAAGAGAAAATGAAAAGCCCATATGGGCTCCCTCTCCACGGTTTGGCCGAATTGGTGAGACCATAAGGAGAGCTTTCTCCTTTCACTAAAAACCTAATTCATTCTTGCAAAATAATTAGGGTTTTTGGGAATTGTGCCTCCAAAATTCCGGATCTCTCATCCAACACAAATTCACAAAAACTAATCCCCTCGATATTGCAAGTCAATTAGGGGATTGTCTCTAGCACAAGGGCATTACTCGGACATCTTGGGTGCATCGTTTAGGAGGAGATTTGCTTTAATCTCTCATTGCCTTTTGCACTAGGACCGAAGGTTACTTCTACATCTTTATCGTTTTCATCATGTTTTTCGTTTTATGACTATAAACTACATATGAATTTTGCGTTATAATCCTACAATTAAAGGGTATTATACGGATAATAACCTACAAGTGGTATCAGAGAGAGGCCACGCAAATTTTTATATGTGTTTTTCATTAAACGATTTTGAAATCGATGAATTTTGGTAAAAAAAATGGCTCGGCTGATTTTTTTTGTCTCGGCATTTTTACTTTGCTGCGTTTTTTTTTGGGGAACCGTGTCCATGTACACGGTTTTGGTTGAAGTTTTTGTCTTGTTTTCATTTTAATCTTTGCATATTGCATTGTAATCGATATTCATTGCGATATAAAGAAGATCCGTCAAAATGATTGCATCAAATTTCGTGTGGCACAATTTTTTTTTCCTCTCGAAAATTTCTGGAAAACCGTGCCTTGATGTTCACGGCCTGTTTTTTTTGTTTTTGCATTGAATTGCGTGCCATACAATTTTGTTAGATCGTTCGATCTCTTGTTTTCGTTTTGTTCTTAGCGATTTGTTGTTTTAATCGATAATTACAACAAAAATATGAAGAACGTGTCAATTGTTTTTTTATTTTAATCCGGATTAGAGTAAATTGCAATTGTGTTTTAATCAAACCGTTTTGTTTTGATCTTTAGTTGCTCACGATTTGAGCCGTGTAAAATTTTTTTTTTGGCTTTTAGAACCTCTCGGCATTGCTGCCGGTTTTAAAAAAAAAAAAAAAAAAAAAAAAAAAAAAAAAAAAAAAAAAAAAAAAAAAAATTTTTTTTGGCCCCTGGTACTGTTCACGTGAACAGTACAGAAGAAAAATTTTTCTGGTTTTTTTTTTCTTTCGGCCTTTTTAATGCATAAAACGGTTTTTTTTATGCTCTCGCTTGATTAGTGAAACGGTTCACCCACGAAAAATAAAGTTACACTAACATGATTTATTGTAACGGATTATATCGAATTAAAATTAAGTTGATGAAGCGGTTTTGTCACATAATTTTAATTATCTTTGGTGGTTTGGATAAATTAAACATAATTACGGAATTATGTCACGAATTAATTTATTTTAGTTGATGCATTTTATTTATCGTTCTTTTTATATTTTGAATGTTTTGAATGCCTTTTAATTACGTATTTAATTATTTTGCAAACAGTTGTAACTTAGTGTGGCCTTAGTAGAACGTGTTACCGTAATGATGGAACACGGTCTTGGTTGTATTTTGAGATCTCGTATCTCCATTTTATTTCTTTTAATTACAGTTTTTTATTTAGAATGTAAATAGGTTTGTATTTGTAAATTTTAAATTGTAATTCTTGAGAAGACTAAAGATGGAGACCGGATGCTCACTCCCGCTACATGGATCAAGATGGAACACCAAGACAAGCTTTTCGGGTCCAACGGTGGATTCCAAAGTTGTATATTGTTCTTTTTACTAGGATAGGCCACACTAGGAATTTTATTTACGTATCGCATTAAATTTATTTATTTTATTGTAACGATAGCTTGCATCATATTCCGCCTAAAACCAAACCACCTAATTATTGCATGAAAACTGACACATATAGAGGTCACGAGTTAGTTTTCATTGACATTCGTATGTCACACGATCATGCTAAGCCATCATCCAAATAAATTCATTCACGACAGACGCTAGTTATTCGTTCACTTAAAATGAATTATAATTTTGTTGATGGGATCTTCCTCGTATAAACCAAAAATTGAGAACGGTCTTTATAGGTCAAACTCCAATGAGTCCCTTCTTCGTCGGTAGGCATACTATGACCCCTTCTACGTCGGGTAAGTTGGAACCGATTGACCTATTTTAACTCAACACTATGGTCACTCGTACGATCCTGTGATCATGGTGGACTATAGATAGGATTTACAGAAATCTATCGACCAAGAGTTCTTCCGGAAGAATTAGCTAAACAGTTGGCTTATCGGTTTCGTAAACCGAGTCTTGGGATCACTTGTATCATTCTTGAGGGAGATCAATTATGCAAGTGGGAGAGTCTACATGTTTAAAATGAATTTTAAAATAGACTTAAATCACCTCGATGAGTTGCTTATTTCGTTTTGTTTTTCTTTCTTTTCGGTCTAGATCACGTTTTTAAACCGCTAAACAACAAATGGTCTGGTTCAAGTGATAACCCAATGCCAAGTGCCACATTGGACCGTGAGTCCTGGCTTAGGATCTTCATGAGTCAGATGAATCAGTCTACTCGATCAAGAATGACGGATCCAACTTCGCGGACCGGGAGGCGGCATTACGGGAATGCCGCCGCGCCGACGGGAAGCTCAAAATATCTGCTTGAGCCCATGCCGTTAAACCCGGGTCCCACGGTTGGAATTGGCGAAATCGACAAGTATAACGATTTCGCTCTAGAAGCGGGTGCGGTGAAGAACGTACTTATTTTTGCAATGGAACCCAATTTGCATAAACGCTTCATAGCCCAAGGTGCAAACAAGATTTTCACCACGCTCACTAAGGAATTCTCGAAAGCACCGAGAATCGTGACCTATGAGCATACCACTCGCTTCTTTGATGCGAGACTCAGAAGGGCCAACCGGTTAGCCCACACATTCTCAGCATGATTGAGAATGTCGAGAAACGGAGACCTTTAATCGTAACATCAGCGAGAACATAGTTATCGACCGCATGCTTCACTCACTCCACGATGGTTTTTCGCAATTTAGAGCGAATTACTATATGAATGATTTGAAGAAAACCCCACATGAATTGCACTCCCTTCTCGTACAGACCGAGAAGGACATGAAGTTCAGTGGGAGTTCGAAACAGGATGTCCTCGTTGTGTCAAACAAAGGGAAAGGTAAGGGCAAAGCTCCGGCAAACCTAACAAAGAGGTAAGGCGAAGTTCAAGAAGTCGGGTTCGGGGAAGAGTGGTCCTGGTGAGGCGAGTAACTCATCAGGCATGACAAAGAGCAAGAGTGAAAACATGGAATGCCACCATTGCCACAAGACTGGGCATTGGAGACGCACATGTCCTGTTTATCATGAGGACTTAAAAGGCGGTCGTGTTAAACCCGTTGGTATGTCTTCTCTCTCTTCTACTTTTATTCATATGATTGAGATTAACCACGCAAGTTACGGAACTTGGGTACTTGATCCTGGTTGTGGTTCTCATCTGTGTAATCATGTGCGGGGGCTCCGAAACATCGAACCCCTCGTAAAGGGTGAGGTGGACTGCGTGTTGGGAATGGAGCAAGAGTAGTTTGCCATCTCCAAGGGGACATATGTGATCCGACTTCCAAGCGGATTTGAGTTGTCTTTATATGATCTGCTATTATGTTCCTAGTCTTTCCAAAAACATTATTTTTTTGCGCTTGATAAACTTGGTTTTTCATTTGTAATAGAAAACAATGCTTGCATTTTCTCATTACACGATATGATTTACTGCAAGGCGGTCTCTATGAACGGAATTTATGTTTTAGATCGGACCACGGAAATATTACACGTAATGAATAAAAAGTTAAAGGTTGGTGACAAAGATCAAACGTATCTATGGCACCGCCGTATGGGACACATTAATGAGAAACGCGTAAAAACAGCTCATCAAACATGGAGCTATCTCGGCCTTTGATTTTCAATCATTTGGCACGTGTGAATCATGTCTCATCGGCAAGATGACTCGTATTTCCTTCAAAGGTGTTGGAATGCGCGCTGCTGACCTATTAGGACTCATACACACGGATGTATGTGGTCCTATGTCAATCACCGCACGAGAAGGCTATAGGTATTTCATCACTTTCACGGACGATTTGAGTAGATATGGCTATGTCTACTTAATGAAGCACAAAAGTGAATCCTTTGAGAAATTCAAGGAATACCGAAATAGGGTACAGAACCTATTAGGTAGAAAGATAAAAACACTGCGTTCGGATCGTGGTGGCGAGTATCTTTCTCACGAGTTTGATCAACACCTAAAGGACTGTGGGATTGCCCTACGAGTTAACTCCACTGGAACACCTCAATTGAATGGTGTGTCCGAACGGAGAAATCGAACACTACTTGATATGGTTCGATCCATGATGAGTCACACGGTTTTACCGGATTCATTATGGGGTTATGCTCTTTTGTCAGCCGCTCTAATACTTAACCAAGTCCGTCTAAAGTCATGTTGACAAGACTCCATATGAACTATGGAAGGAACGGTCCCTAACTTGTCCTTTATACGGGTTTGGGGGTGCGAGGCTTATGTCAAGTGGAGACACGAAGATAAGCTCGGCCCGCGATCGGTCAAGACATACTTTATAGGTTATCCTAAAGGATCACATGGTCATTACTTCTATTCGCCAACCGAACAACGTGTTTTTGTTGCGGCTAGTGCGACATTCTTAGAGAAGGAATTTCTCGAGAATGCAAAGAGTGATAGAACCTTCGACCTGTCGGAGATTCCAGAACCAAATACCGAGCAACTATTGGAGGAACCTATTCCTTCAATCCCGGCTGCGGTTAACATTCCTGAGGAACCTAGGAGGTCGGGAAGAGTCTCTATTCCTCCGCATGAGATACATTGGTATGGTCGAGGAACATGACATAGATGACGTTCTACTCCTTACGAGTAGTGAACCCGCAACCTATAAAGGTGCCGTGACCAGATTCGACTCGAAACTATGGCTTGAGGCCATGAAATCCGAGATGGACTCTATGTATGAGAACAACGTATGGGATCTTGTTGACTTACATGCTAAGGTTCGTCCCCTTCAATGCAAATGGCTTTACAAGATAAAGCATTCGGTGGAAGGTCAACAAGATATCTACAAAGCACGACTAGTTGCAAAAGGTTTCACCCAAGTGCCAGGTTTGCACTACGATGAGATTTTTGCACCCGTAGTCATGTTGCGTTCCATCCGGATTATCTTAGCGATAGCCGCTTTTCATGACTATGAAATTTGGCAAATGGACGTAAAAACCGCCTTCTTAAACGGCTTTTTGGAGGAAGAGTTGTACATGGTACAACCCGAGGGTTTTATCGATCCCGCACATCCTAAGAAAGTGTGCAAGCTTAAGCGTTCCATTTATGGACTTAAGCAAGCATCAAGGAGTTGGAATCATCGCTTCGACCAAGTGATAAAAGAAAATGGATTCACTCGATCGGTCGAGGAACCATGTTTATATATCAAGTCGAGTGGGAGCAAGATTGTCTTCCTAATATTGTATGTTGACGACATACTCCCGATTGGGAATGACATACCTCTCTTAACTTCGGTGAAAGTATGGTTGAAAAACCATTTCCGGATGAAAGATCTGGGAGAGGCACAAAGAATTCTAGGCATCCGTATCTATCGAGATAGATCACGACGGATGCTATCTCTCGATCAGAGTCTTACATAGACAAAGTCCTAGAGAGATTCAAAGCATGACTAACTCCAAGAAGGGGTTCCTTCCTATGTCTCCAGGGGTGCATTTGAGCAAGTCTCGGGCACCAGAGACACCGGAAGAGAAAGAGCGCATGTCACGGATACCTTATGCTTCGGCAATAGGATCTATCATGTATGCCATGATATGCACACGTCCCGACGTGGCATATGCATTGAGTATGACAAGTCGATTCCAACAGCATCCAGGTGAATCACATTGGTTGGCTGTCAAGAACATTCTTAAGTACCTACGGAGGACTAAAGATTGGGCATTGACTTATGGAGGCGAACAAAAGCTATGCGCAACCGGTTACGCAGATGCTAGCTTCCAAACGGATCGTGATGACTCGAAATCTCGATCCTGGATTCGTTTTTACTCTTAATGGCGCTGCAGATCAGTGGAAGAGTTCGAAACAAACTGTTACAAAGCAGATTCTACGACTGAGTCCGAGTACTATGCCGCGTCTGAAGCTACAAAGGAAGCGATATGGATGCGTCAATTCTTACATGGGCTATCTGTAGTGCCTAGTTCGAATGACCCGATCACCATCTATTGCGACAATAGTGGTGCCATCTTCCAAGCTAAGGAGCCAAAGTCTAGCAACAAGTCTAGACATGTACAACGGAAAGCTCATCTAATCCGGGATTACGTGGAGCAAAAGACGATGAGTGATAGAAAAGATTGCTACGAGATGACAACATAGCAGATCCTCTCACTAAAGCATTACGACAAGATAAGCATGAAGGGCACGTTAATTCCATGGGAATTAAACGTGTTCCTAAGTTGTAGTACTCTTTTATGGATTAGATTCATTCGCTTTTGTACTCTATACGACCTCATCGTTTTGATAATATATATATATTTTGTTTTTCATGTGGATTTGTACGACAAATTTTGAACACCACAAAGTGAACTGCAAAAACATTATATTCTTTTAGTCCTTGATTGCCCACATGAGCTGATAACTCTGGCAATTATTTTGTGACGTTGGTTGATGGTGGGTTCAACTAGCCATAAGTCAACAGGTTGGTGACCAATCACAGAGGCGAATTATACGGATATTTCGTAGGACACAATTGTGACATCGACGTGGAGTCCTAAATGTTTTATAACATTCGATGCCCGGTCGTGGATAGGACCTCCATGGTGATCCTAAGAGTCGATTCTTTTGACTATCGACTGTCTCTTGAGACTAAGGCAGATTTTGGGTGACTTTGGTTTCTTTCTCACGGTCATCCGTAACAGGGGGCCAAGTAGATTTTTTCTCGGGTCATTTCATGCTCGTGCTTAGATCGGAAGGAGTTCGAGTTGAAGGAAATATTCAGCCTTTATCGGGTACTCGATATTTCTCAGGGCCACTCGAGGAGTCAGAATCGAAATGCATGGCCATGCTCGGATACTGATTCGTTTTATCAGTTAAGTTACTCTCTAGTCGGGGAAACCACTCTAGATACGGATCGATTGTAAAATACGACCTTTGCGGATCCAGATCGCAAATTGTTTTACATTGAGTGGGAGAAATTTTAAATGAATATGAGAATCGGTTATCGCACATACACTTGTTCGGACAAGTGGGAGTTTGTTGGAGCACTGTGTCCTCCGGTTAGTGCGGATAACGTCATTGCACATACACTTGTACGGACAAGTGGGAGCTTGTTGGGGTTAGTGTCCTTAACGGTTAGTGCAAGGACTTATAAACCTCTAAAAGGGTCAAAGGGTATACTTTGTATCATAATCAGTTGATCCACGTTTATCAATAACGATTGGCTTGCTAGATAAGTTTGACGTTATTGTCATATGGCGGTGATCAACTGGTCCCTAAAAGTCACACCTATAGGATACGTTTGAGAGATGTGACGGTATGAAAATACTGTCATGTAGATGCCAAATTTGACTAACCGGTTAGTCTCGAATTATTTGACTAATAATTAGTTAAATGTGATGTTGAGATATAATATTTAATACGGATTAAATATCATGGGCTAATGCGGATTAACCAGTTAATTCGTAAATTTAAATATAAGCGTTTTATATTTAAATAAAATGTGTATTGAATATAATTATACAATACTGTTTTGTCGGACATGCATTAAGAATTCAACTGACCCGTGTTATTAGTTGATGCCTTAATTTCCGATAACCGATAACAGTTTATAATGAAACCGCGTCATATACACTTAGCGAATTATGGACCGGACCACGAATTTAAGTGAAGAGAAAATGAAAAGCCCATATGGGCTCCCTCTCCACGGTTTGGCCGAATTGGTGAGACCATAAGGAGAGCTTTCTCCTTTCACTAAAAACCTAATTCATTCTTGCAAAATAATTAGGGTTTTTGGGAATTGTGCCTCCAAAATTCCGGATCTCTCATCCAACACAAATTCACAAAAACTAATCCCCTCGATATTGCAAGTCAATTAGGGGATTGTCTCTAGCACAAGGGCATTACTCGGACATCTTGGGTGCATCGTTTAGGAGGAGATTTGCTTTAATCTCTCATTGCCTTTTGCACTAGGACCGAAGGTTACTTCTACATCTTTATCGTTTTCATCATGTTTTTCGTTTTATGACTATAAACTACATATGAATTTTGCGTTATAATCCTACAATTAAAGGGTATTATACGGATAATAACCTACAATGAGTTCTTCTTCTCACTTATTCTTGAGCTTCCTTATAATGGATGAACAAAGGATCCAAAATAGAATCCCTTCCAAAAGTTTATACCCAAGATAACCTCTTAAAAGACTAATATTATTAGATCTAGAACAATATTAATCTTACTAAAATGACCCAAAATATTTATTTTGGTCTCTTGTTATTCAGCCAAGAGAGGAAGGAAGAAGGAGTAATTATCTCTCTAAAATTTCTATAAGTTTTAGATGTTAAAAAGAATGAAAAATATCACACTAGTAATTGTAGTGTATATTGGAAAAATAGAATAAAAACCCTTGGCTTTTACCATGCAAAACCGGTTGGAGGGGAGGAGGGTGCCCAATGCATGAGCAAGTTTTTCTACTCAAGAAATCATAGGTATGCAAGGCTAAAACTTATCGGTAATCATTGTGTTTTCCACTTAAAAATAATTAACACAATTTAAACCTTATACTCCCTCCATTTTCGGCACTTATAAAAATGGGAGGTCCATTTTATTTTTGTCATTTGTCAATTGTCACATGTTACTTGTCATGTGTAATTGTAATGTATTTTTAACATATTAAAAATCAACGTATTAATAAAAATACGTCATGTAAAAAATCGACTTAGTAATTCATAATTACTTGTACCAAAACGGTTTATCAATTATAAATCACAACGTCTTGTATTTATAATAAATTATTCATTCAGTTTCAATTGTTTCGTAAACAATAATTTTATCTAAGTAATAAAATAATTTTATTACTTAGACCGTATCTTATTTAATCGAATTACAATAAGACACGTCAATAATACTCACAAAATCGTTCGTCAATTTTAAGCAATTTTAATTAACCAGTACGACATACGATCAATTAAATAATAAATTAAGAGTGTCACCCTTTAGGTATGACCTAAGGGGATCAACTGATCACCACCGTCGTACGACAGTAATGTCAAACTCTAGTCAGCCAATCATTACCGATATGTGTGGACCAGTTGACTGTAAAATATTACATCCCACATGTATTCTTAAAACGAGATTTAAACATGTGATCATCATGATCGACAGTTGTGATCGCATTATCGTCGGAGGACACTTATTCCAACAGAATATAGTTCATGGATAAAATGTTTCTTGTAAAAAATGATTTGAAATATTTGAAATGGTAAAAACCGATTACAAATAAGAAATGAAAATGAAGGAAAGATGACCTCAAACACATTTAAGTTCTGACCTGGGGTGCCATAAGAGGCGCGAGCCACCTAGTTGTGACTAGGGGCTTCTGCTTTAGGTTAAAACTCGGTTTTGGCTCAATCAATCCGTATTTTGGACCATGTTATGCATGTTTTAGCATGTTAAAGTCATAAAAATAGATAAAAAGAACATGAAAGAAGAGGATTGATTACACCCTCATACTTACATGCTAGGTTGCTTGACGAGAAATCGACAAAGTGTAAAAACTCGTGAGTCGGAAAACTCGATTTAAAACTGTTTTTGTAAAGTATGGAGTGTTGCATTGCTTTAGTGATTGTGTAGTTGGTAGAAGTGCTAAGTCAATTGATTTAATGCACGATGACGGTACCAAACAATGTGTATGGCTCGTATTTTCAATCGGTAGGTCGAAAATATGTGTCGTTTGTCTACTCGGGAAGTCGAGGTCTAGAATTTTAAGGGAGAAAAGAGGGGGAAGACTCACACGTGCCTTCAAATGGTGGCATTTGAGGGGTAATAATAGAGGATTGTGTGGTTGTGTGTGTGTTTTGAGCGACGTGGCCACCTGGGCTGCTTGAAGAGGCGCGAGTATGTCCGCAGGTCTTCAAGTTATCTTGTCACTATCACGCATTTTGATTTGTGGTTTGTTCTATCCTAGCTTTTGTAGGACATGATTGTTATACTTGACCATCAAGTATACAGTGTATACTTAGCATGGAAGGTTTGTGATGTTTTTTTTGCGTTTGACTCGTTGTTGGAGTCGGGATTTGAATTTTGAGTTGATTTTTGGTCCGGTGTCGGTTTTGACTCTAGTTAGTGTCATTGCGACTCCGTCTTCGTGCAAAAAAAACACTCTAGGTACTTTTGAAATATTTTGAAAATGTTTTTGTTTTCAAAATCATTTTGCGACGCATAATTTATCAAACTGTCGATCAAACGTAGCGATTTCTAAGCATGTTGTAGTCCGGTAATTATCGGGTGTTTGTTGGTGATTTAACAGATACCAGGTATCTAGAGAGCGCCCACTTTGACTGAGGCTTGGACAAGGCGAAAGTCAAAGTACTGTCCCCAGGTCAATCATAGATTACAACCTGGAGATTGAAGTGACATCGAGGCAGCTCAAAAGGATTTTGGCCAAGGATCTGCCATCGGGAAGGGCGACGTCGAGGCGACTCGGGGATTCAAGTCAAGGACCGACCGTCGGGAATAGTTTAGAGTCTGTCGACTACCGGTGCGGGTCGTTTAAAGTCTGTTAGACTACGTATAAAAGCTCGTCAGCCATAGGAAGGAGTCATACCTGAGGTGTCTTCGGGATATGTCCTTGAATTGCTTCTTGTTTGACCGTAAAGGCTCGCCAGCCATCGAGGGCCGAGTAATCGACTGCGGGAAATAGCCTGATTTATCGGGCTTACTTCAAGAGGTTGCTTGTTGTTAATGGACTCCGCGGGGAGAATTCTAGGGGTTCTGCTGGGGAATTTTGATGCTTATAAGGGATGTTTGCGGTGCTGGGAAGAGATAGAGTTTTTGTAACTTGGGTCTGGCTCTTGCGGATGGCGGCCTCTATTATCGCCATTCGTAATTTTGAAGAGAAGTAACGGTTTTTTTTTTTGCTGTTGCTCGGAGTTCGTGAAAATAGTGAGTTTGAATTTCGCCATTTGCTATTTTGGAAAATTTCGTTCTGATAATAGCGAGTTTTACTTTTGCCATTTGCTGTTTGTTGTCCTTTTTGAAAATAACGGTTTTTAATTCCGTTATCTCGCAATTTTGTGAGAAATAACGAGTTTGAATCTTCGCCATTTGCTATTTTGTTTGGGAGATAACAATTTTTAATTCCGTTACCCTGCGATTAGGTGAGAAATAGCGAGTTCGAATTTTCGCTGTTTGCCATTTTGTTTGGAAATGACGGTTTTGAATTCCGTCGTTTGAAATTTGTGAAAAATAGCGAGTTTGAACTCTCTATTTTGTTTTTTTTTTATTTTTTGCTTGAGAATGACGGTTTTTAATTTCGCCATTTGAAATTTGTGAGAAATAGCGAGTTTGAATTTTGCTATTTTGTTTTTTTTTTTTTTTTTTTTTTTGCATGAGAATGACGGTTTTTAATTCCGCCGTTTGAAAGTTGTGGGAAATAGCGAATTTGAATTTCGCTATTTTGTTATTTATGAAGAAAATGACGCTTTTTAATTCCGTCATTTGAAATTTGTGAAAATAGCGAGTTTGAATTTCGCTATTTTGCTTTTTGTGAAGAAAATGATGGTTTTTGATTCCGCCTTTTGAAATTTGTGAAAATACCGAATTTGTGTGAATATGGGCCAAAGCCCAAAATTTCGCTATTTTGCTGGGATCACCTCAAACTGGCGCGAGCCTTTGTGAGATGTAAGCAGCCTCCCCTTATTTTCTTAAAAGGACGCGAGAAGCAGCAACCCCTTATTCCCCTTCATCTTCTTCGCCAAAACCTACGAAATCGCCAAAAGACCGCCATTGTTGATCCCATTTGTTGCTTGCATTTGTGCTACAATCATTATGTCATCTCAAGGTATGTCAATCCTCTTGATTCCATTTGAATTTGTTTGCCTTTTTGTTGATTGAATTAGGACGAAACCCTAACCCTCTCAAAATCGATTTCGGCGTTTTTGTTTTGCCTAGTTTCGAGTGGAATTGATGCTTGCATTAGGTTATGTTGAACCATATAGAATTGATGCTTGCATTAGGTTTTGATGATGTCAAGTGTGCTTTATATTTTATATACTTGTTGCTCGTAATCGTTTGTTTAAGTCTTTTAGATTAAACTTATTTATTAGAAGCAATAAAGAAAAATTGTGATGGAGGTATATCGTGATCAAGCCTCAATTGAAGATCAAGATTATCTAAGAATCATTCAAGTGTTATAAGAGGACGAAGTCCGTCTAAAGATTAATCAAGCTCGAATGAAGAAGTAGTCTATGCTCGAAGATCTCCTATGAAGATTAGAATAGTATAGGTGATTATCTCGTAATGGTAACTAAGAGTGAATTTCTTGTATTGGTAAAGTTATAGCTTTGCAGCTATAACATTACTAGTAAACGAGCTAAATGTTATAGCTCTTCTACTAAAACATTGAGATGCTGATTTTTTTTACACGACTTGAATTGTTTTGAAACTGTTTTTTGAAAAAGTTTTTTGTTTATTTTAAATGTTTTATTAAAGGTATTTATTAAATAAAGCCCGGTTTAGTGCGGAGTTCGGTTATATGTTGAACGTTAGTTAGTAATCGTTTTGGGTCAACTTATGAGGACCATGTTACTAATTAGGATTTTGATATAGCTACTCCTAAAACCTAAATTCTAACCTAATATTAAGTTAGGGTTTACACGAGTCACGAGGCATGAGCCGTGATATCTCGTGTGACCTAAGGTATATTTTGTAAAGATTTTATTCTCTATCCTTACATATCTTTTATATCTTACTTGGTATTATTATTTATGATAAAGATATTCTTGTTATGGAAAATCTTATCATATCTTAGAATTTATGGAAAAGATAATAATAGAATAATTTATATTCTATCTTTTTAAATATTCTTTATTATCTTTAAAGCTTTAAGGAAAGAAATAATAGAAGATATGATTTGTTTATATATCTCTTATTTCGGCTATTCGGGTTTCGTGAAAACCGACTAGCCTTGCTCTTTCCTTCTTTATAAATACTTTGCTTTTGCAACATTTAAAATTATAGACCTTAAGTATAAAATTGGTGTAATTTTTCAAAGTAAAACTGTGTGTTTCAAGCAAGAAAACCGATTTGCTATTTTCAAAAGGTCGTGTGTTTTAAACTCGTATGTTCATTTGATAGTTATCGTTATAAGATAATAGTGCTCAATAGATTTCTTACTTGTTCATTAACGTGAACCTTTGCAAGAATCATTAGTGCTTTCATATTAGCGTAAGTTAGTCACTCGAGTATTTAACGGTACTCATTGAGTTACAGCTATAGTTAGTTGTACGAGTTGGGTTAGTAAATTTGTAATCCGTAGAAAGGTAGTAAATTTATTAATCGAGAATAGTGGACGTAGGTTTCGATTTGTGAAACTGAACCACTTCAAAAACCATGTGTCTCCTTCTCTTTCGTTTGTTTGTTTACTTCATTCTTACTTGTTCATTAGTTGATTAGTTAAAGTTTAATCAATAAACTTTAAATAATCAATTATACTCATACAATCGAAAAAGTTTTAAAAGTTTTAATTCCTCAATTCACCCCCCCCCCTCTTGAGTATTTTTGATCTATAGACTCTTCAGGTTAGAAACATGTTTAGGAGTATAGAGGTGCTTTTAGTTTGCATTTTGGTCCCCGTTCCCGCTCCCTAGACGTGAAAAACGTGATTAAGATAAGAGACCATCTCATTTCGCAATGTTGTGCTTGTTTGCTTGAGTAGTGTGCCCCACTAGGTTGCAATGTAGTCGGGGAAGACTGTATTTACTGTGTTAAACCTTCGTTGAGTGCTAGGGGCAAAATTTCACATTCGCCCTTATCGACGGTCTTATGCGAGACAAAATAGGCGCTGTTTGGGCTCAAACTAAGCCACGTTGCATAGAATAGACCACAATGGCGGTTTAGGTCGTCTGGGGCGTGATCGCGTCACGTTGTTAATCGTTGTGGTCGTAATTTGAATTTTTGACCCGTTTGCGCTCAAATTTTTTTATTTTTTGCTTGAGAATGACGGTTTTTAATTTCGCCATTTGAAATTTGTGAGAAATAGCGAGTTTGAATTTTGCTATTTTGTTTTTTTTTTTTTTTTTTTTTTTGCATGAGAATGACGGTTTTTAATTCCGCCGTTTGAAAGTTGTGGGAAATAGCGAATTTGAATTTCGCTATTTTGTTATTTATGAAGAAAATGACGCTTTTTAATTCCGTCATTTGAAATTTGTGAAAATAGCGAGTTTGAATTTCGCTATTTTGCTTTTTGTGAAGAAAATGATGGTTTTTGATTCCGCCTTTTGAAATTTGTGAAAATACCGAATTTGTGTGAATATGGGCCAAAGCCCAAAATTTCGCTATTTTGCTGGGATCACCTCAAACTGGCGCGAGCCTTTGTGAGATGTAAGCAGCCTCCCCTTATTTTCTTAAAAGGACGCGAGAAGCAGCAACCCCTTATTCCCCTTCATCTTCTTCGCCAAAACCTACGAAATCGCCAAAAGACCGCCATTGTTGATCCCATTTGTTGCTTGCATTTGTGCTACAATCATTATGTCATCTCAAGGTATGTCAATCCTCTTGATTCCATTTGAATTTGTTTGCCTTTTTGTTGATTGAATTAGGACGAAACCCTAACCCTCTCAAAATCGATTTCGGCGTTTTTGTT
Source organism: Silene latifolia (assembly GCF_048544455.1). Lineage (NCBI taxonomy): Eukaryota > Viridiplantae > Streptophyta > Magnoliopsida > Caryophyllales > Caryophyllaceae > Silene > Silene latifolia. The sequence goes on from NC_133528.1 coordinate 75,790,776, forward strand.
TTGCCTAGTTTCGAGTGGAATTGATGCTTGCATTAGGTTATGTTGAACCATATAGAATTGATGCTTGCATTAGGTTTTGATGATGTCAAGGGTGCTTTATATTTTATATACTTGTTGCTCGTAATCGTTTGTTTAAGTCTTTTAGATTAAACTTATTTATTAGAAGCAATAAAGAAAAATTGTGATGGAGGTATATCGTGATCAAGCCTCAATTGAAGATCAAGATTATCTAAGAATTATTCAAGTGTTATAAGAGGACGAAGTCCGTCTAAAGATTAATCAAGCTCGAATGAAGAAGTAGTCTATGCTCGAAGATCTCCTATGAAGATTAGAATAGTATAGGTGATTATCTCGTAATGGTAACTAAGAGTGAATTTCTTGTATTGGTAAAGTTATAGCTTTGCAGCTATAACATTACTAGTAAAAGAGCTAAATGTTATAGCTCTTCTACTAAAACATTGAGATGCTGATTTTTTTTACACGACTTGAATTGTTTTGAAACTGTTTTTTGAAAAAGTTTTTTGTTTATTTTAAATGTTTTATTAAAGGTATTTATTAAATAAAGCCCGGTTTAGTGCGGAGTTCGGTTATATGTTGAACGTTAGTTAGTAATCGTTTTGGGTCAACTTATGAGGACCATGTTACTAATTAGGATTTTGATATAGCTACTCCTAAAACCTAAATTCTAACCTAATATTAAGTTAGGGTTTACACGAGTCACGAGGCATGAGCCGTGATATCTCGTGTGACCTAAGGTATATTTTGTAAAGATTTTATTCTCTATCCTTACATATCTTTTATATCTTACTTGGTATTATTATTTATGATAAAGATATTCTTGTTATGGAAAATCTTATCATATCTTAGAATTTATGGAAAAGATAATAATAGAATAATTTATATTCTATCTTTTTAAATATTCTTTATTATCTTTAAAGCTTTAAGGAAAGAAATAATAGAAGATATGATTTGTTTATATATCTCTTATTTCGGCTATTCGGGTTTCGTGAAAACCGACTAGCCTTGCTCTTTCCTTCTTTATAAATACTTTGCTTTTGCAACATTTAAAATTATAGACCTTAAGTATAAAATTGGTGTAATTTTTCAAAGTAAAACTGTGTGTTTCAAGCAAGAAAACCGATTTGCTATTTTCAAAAGGTCGTGTGTTTTAAACTCGTATGTTCATTTGATAGTTATCGTTATAAGATAATAGTGCTCAATAGATTTCTTACTTGTTCATTAACGTGAACCTTTGCAAGAATCATTAGTGCTTTCATATTAGCGTAAGTTAGTCACTCGAGTATTTAACGGTACTCATTGAGTTACAGCTATAGTTAGTTGTACGAGTTGGGTTAGTAAATTTGTAATCCGTAGAAAGGTACTAAATTTATTAATCGAGAATAGTGGACGTAGGTTTCGATTTGTGAAACTGAACCACTTCAAAAACCATGTGTCTCCTTCTCTTTCGTTTGTTTGTTTACTTCATTCTTACTTGTTCATTAGTTTATTAGTTAAAGTTTAATCAATAAACTTTAAATAATCAATTATACTCATACAATCGAAAAAGCTTTAAAAGTTTTAATTCCTCAATTTACCCCCCCCCCCTCTTGAGTATTTTTGATCTATAGACTCTTCAGGTTAGAAACATGTTTAGGAGTATAGAGGTGCTTTTAGTTTGCATTTTGGTCCCCGTTCCCGCTCCCTAGGCGTGAAAAACGTGATTAAGATAAGAGACCATCTCATTTCGCAATGTTGTGCTTGTTTGCTTGAGTAGTGTGCCCCACTAGGTTGCAATGTAGTCGGGGAAGACTGTATTTACTGTGTTAAACCTTCGTTGAGTGCTAGGGGCAAAATTTCACATTCTGCCCTTATCAGACGGTCTTATGCAGACAAAATAGGCGCCTGTTTGGGCTCAAACTAAGCCACGTTGCATAGAATAGACCACAATGGCAGTTTAGGTCGTCCTGGGGCGTGATCGCGTCACGTTGCACTGTTGTGGTCGTAATTTGAATTTTTGACCCGTTTGCGCTCAAATTTTTTTATTTTTTGCTTGAGAATGACGGTTTTTAATTTCGCCATTTGAAATTTGTGAGAAATAGTGAGTTTGAATTTTGCTATTTTGTTTTTGTTTTTTTTTTTTTTTTGCATGAGAATGACGGTTTTTAATTCCGCCGTTTGAAAGTTGTGGGAAATAGCGAATTTGAATTTCGCTATTTTGTTATTTATGAAGAAAATGACGCTTTTTAATTCCGTCATTTGAAATTTGTGAAAATAGCGAGTTTGAATTTCGCTATTTTGCTTTTTGTGAAGAAAATGATGGTTTTTGATTCCGCCTTTTGAAATTTGTGAAAATACCGAATTTGTGTGAATATGGGCCAAAGCCCAAAATTTCGCTATTTTGCTGGGATCACCTCAAACTGGCGCGAGCCTTTGTGAGATGTAAGCAGCCTCCCCTTATTTTCTTAAAAGGACGCGAGAAGCAGCAACCCCTTATTCCCCTTCATCTTCTTCGCCAAAACCTACGAAATCGCCAAAAGACCGCCATTGTTGATCCCATTTGTTGCTTGCATTTGTGCTACAATCATTATGTCATCTCAAGGTATGTCAATCCTCTTGATTCCATTTGAATTTGTTTGCCTTTTTGTTGATTGAATTAGGACGAAACCCTAACCCTCTCAAAATCGATTTCGGCGTTTTTGTTTTGCCTAGTTTCGAGTGGAATTGATGCTTGCATTAGGTTATGTTGAACCATATAGAATTGATGCTTGCATTAGGTTTTGATGATGTCAAGGGTGCTTTATATTTTATATACTTGTTGCTCGTAATCGTTTGTTTAAGTCTTTTAGATTAAACTTATTTATTAGAAGCAATAAAGAAAAATTGTGATGGAGGTATATCGTGATCAAGCCTCAATTGAAGATCAAGATTATCTAAGAATCATTCAAGTGTTATAAGAGGACGAAGTCCGTCTAAAGATTAATCAAGCTCGAATGAAGAAGTAGTCTATGCTCGAAGATCTCCTATGAAGATTAGAATAGTATAGGTGATTATCTCGTAATGGTAACTAAGAGTGAATTTCTTGTATTGGTAAAGTTATAGCTTTGCAGCTATAACATTACTAGTAAAAGAGCTAAATGTTATAGCTCTTCTACTAAAACATTGAGATGCTGATTTTTTTTACACGACTTGAATTGTTTTGAAACTGTTTTTTGAAAAAGTTTTTTGTTTATTTTAAATGTTTTATTAAAGGTATTTATTAAATAAAGCCCGGTTTAGTGCGGAGTTCGGTTATATGTTGAACGTTAGTTAGTAATCGTTTTGGGTCAACTTATGAGGACCATGTTACTAATTAGGATTTTGATATAGCTACTCCTAAAACCTAAATTCTAACCTAATATTAAGTTAGGGTTTACACGAGTCACGAGGCATGAGCCGTGATATCTCGTGTGACCTAAGGTATATTTTGTAAAGATTTTATTCTCTATCCTTACATATCTTTTATATCTTACTTGGTATTATTATTTATGATAAAGATATTCTTGTTATGGAAAATCTTATCATATCTTAGAATTTATGGAAAAGATAATAATAGAATAATTTATATTCTATCTTTTTAAATATTCTTTATTATCTTTAAAGCTTTAAGGAAAGAAATAATAGAAGATATGATTTGTTTATATATCTCTTATTTCGGCTATTCGGGTTTCGTGAAAACCGACTAGCCTTGCTCTTTCCTTCTTTATAAATACTTTGCTTTTGCAACATTTAAAATTATAGACCTTAAGTATAAAATTGGTGTAATTTTTCAAAGTAAAACTGTGTGTTTCAAGCAAGAAAACCGATTTGCTATTTTCAAAAGGTCGTGTGTTTTAAACTCGTATGTTCATTTGATAGTTATCGTTATAAGATAATAGTGCTCAATAGATTTCTTACTTGTTCATTAACGTGAACCTTTGCAAGAATCATTAGTGCTTTCATATTAGCGTAAGTTAGTCACTCGAGTATTTAACGGTACTCATTGAGTTACAGCTATAGTTAGTTGTACGAGTTGGGTTAGTAAATTTGTAATCCGTAGAAAGGTACTAAATTTATTAATCGAGAATAGTGGACGTAGGTTTCGATTTGTGAAACTGAATCACTTCAAAAACCATGTGTCTCCTTCTCTTTCGTTTGTTTGTTTACTTCGTTCTTACTTGTTCATTAGTTGATTAGTTAAAGTTTAATCAATAAACTTTAAATAATCAATTATACTCATACAATCGAAAAAGCTTAAAGTTTTAAATCCTCAATTCACCTCCCCCCCCCCCACCCTCTTGAGTATTTTGGATCTATAGACTCTTCAATTGGTATCAGAGCCTCGTGCTCTTGATTACCTAACAGCAAAGAGGCTGATCTGTCCATCTTTATTTATCTTATCGTTTTATATTCCGCTGCCTATCACGTGATAAATGGATTCCAAATACCTCAAGTGTTCCGTCATTGATGGGAAGAATTATGGGTTATGAAAGATCATAGATCCATATTAGACTCTCTAATAAAATTAATTTATCTCATAAATTATCATTTAGGTGATCTATGTAACATGCATGCTAATATGAAAGCATAAAAGGAAAGAACAATTTCCTTACATTGAATTTGTGGTAAAAAGGGCACAAACTAGTTCACCTTACTAGCTTGTTCTTGAGCTTATACCAATGGAAGATCCTCCTTGCAAATCTTCAAAATAGAAGATCTCCTTCTTGTTGCACCCAAGAACTAACCCAAAAATAATAATAAGTATGAACTAGAACTTGTTAATATTTTACCCCTGATTATTATTAGTAGTATTACTAACTAGTCTTAGTAATATTATTTGTGTTCTTACTAACAAGCTTAGTACTAAGGATTATTATTTTAGAGAGATGAATAAAATGTTCACATGCATGTAGGTAGAGTAAAGAAATGAGGTAGTGTGAAATGTGAACAATAGATGGAGTATATTAGGAGGGAAAGTGGCGGGTCAAGTGGAGTGAGGGAGTGGACAAAATTTGTCTTATGTTTTTCATCTTACATCACATGCAAAATCCTACATAAGATAAATTATGGTAGTATACAAAATAAGGTGAAATGATTATGTGAGTAATCATCCACTACACTTATTTTACACGGTCCACTTGACCATTTACGGTTCCAAGTTGGTTCTTATATTTGTCGCACAAATCCGTGTAATTTTTATTTTAAACATTGTATCATGTTTAAATACTTCCATAATTAATTCGTCCAATTCACTCCATAAATATACGTGTACCACTACACATATTATTTACGTACTAATATTAATCACATTAATCAATTAGTATAATTTTAGTAAATTAACAGTTAATTAACTAAAACCCGTTTCCCAAAACTTATTATTTAATTATCGCATAATTAAATAATAACTGCCGCTCCTCGAGTTCGCAACTCGAAATATCTCTAAAAATAATCAACTAACCTCTTAGTCTATAAATCAAGGGACTAAAAAAATTGTATCTCATACAATTAATTAGTTGTCTATTGGGGTTCGTTCCTTTAGGTGTGACCGAAAGGGGTCAGTTGATCACCGCCGTCTCACGACAATAACGTCAAACTCTAGTCAGCCAACCGTTATCGATTTACGTTAATCAACTGACGAGGATCAAATAAATAAATATCTGATGATATTCCATTAATGAGATTTAATATGTTAACGCACTATTGTGGAGGACACTAACTCCAACAGGTTATGGAAAACCATGATGACTCATTATGTGAAAAGTCATGATTGGGAGTGCTGGAGGATTATCCAAAACTGACCGCACAAAATTCTAGTCGCATCCGAAGAAGACACTACCTATGAGAAGAAGGAAGACGACTATGTCGAAGCCGACTACAAGAAAGCCGAAAAGAAAGGAAATATGGGATGGGCTTGAACTAGCTATGTCGAAGCCGAAGAAGGAAGACGACTATGTCGAAGCCGACTACAATAAGTCTATTGTAAAATGGCATGACTTCTACAGAGTTCGATCGATTTTCTTCGTGTTCAACAACAAAGGAAATATGGGATGGGCTTGAACTAGCTTATGAAGGTACTTCCTTTGTTAGGAAGCACCGTATAGATTTGCTAATGCAAAAATATGAGCTTTTCATAATGGAGCCTAATGAGTCGTTGGATAGTTTGTCCTCAAGGTTTACAAGCATTGTAAACGAACTGAAAAAACCTAGTTAGGAAGTTCAGTACCGAGGACATTGCAAGGAAGGTTCTTAGGAGCCTGACTAAAAAGTGGCGTGCCAAAGTCACAGCAATGGAGGAATCACGAGATCTTGAAAACCTATCCTACCAAGAACTCATTGGTGCTCTCATGGCCCATGAAATTACTCTTAACAAAGATGACGCTGAACCAAGCAGAAATAAGAGTATGGCCTAAAATGCGAAGATGTTGACTCCGACATAGAGGATGAAACCGTCTTATTTGCACGCCGTTTCAAAAATAGAATATTTCGAAACAAACAACCAAAATCATCCTACAACAACAACAACAACAACAAGTTGTCTAACAAGAAAGTTACAGAATCAAAGTCATCATTCACAAATAGAGGTTGTTTCAAGTGTGGAGAATCCGACCATATGATAAAGGATTGTCCAACATGGGAGAAAATCAAGGACAAAGCGAAACGCGAAAAGACAAAGAAAGTGTTCAAACAAGTAATGGTGGCTTTGTGATGGGGAGACCTTGATTCAGAAGATGACGAGGGATCTGAAGATGATGAAGTAGCCAACCTTTGTCTTAGCAGCGTTAGTCTTGACCTAATCTCCGACAGCGACGATGAAAGCAACAACTCTCATTCAAACTATTGATTTCTTGGAGAATCAGACGAAGATGACGATGAAGAGGTAAGTTATCTTGAACTAAAAAAATGTGTTAAAAAACTATCTAAAAGTGCTTTTATAGAATTCTTTGAGCAATCCCTCGATAAATGTCATGAACAGGACTTGGAATTAAAAGATCTGAAGGAACAGATTCTTGATATTGTAGAGGAGAATCATACTCTAAAGGCTAAAGCTAAGAAGTTAAAATCTAAGGTTATTGCTGATAAAGCTACAACATTAGATTCTGCTATGGCTAAAAAGAAGGAATTAGACTCCAAGGTGATAGCTAATGAAGCTATAGCTTCAGAACTAATGCTTAACATTAAGCACCTTCAAGCCAAAGTTATAGCTAATGAAGCTATAACTTTAGAACTTAGAAAAGGCAAAGAACTTTTAGAGACTAAGGTCACATCTAATGAAGCAGTGATCTTAGACCAAAAAACGAGATAGATTTCCTCACAATGCAATTAAAGGAATCTAAGACCGACATTATCAATGTTAAGAAACAACATTCAGACGTTGTACTCATTCTTAACAAAAGATTCCAAGACTTTCGTGACAATTATTAGAAGGAGAACGACATTGATCACACGAAATGTCAAGCAGAAATCAAAACCGTAAAGGATCTACTCTTATATGCTAGAAAAGTTCATGATAAGTGGGAGGATAGCTTAAAAGTCCTAAACTTCCTAACGGAACAATATATCAATAATATGAAGATGGGGTTGGGACTGGAGTGCTACAGCCGTAGAGATCACGCTAAATGCAAATCAACACCTTCGGACTTTGATTTCAGAAAAAAGGAAGTATGCTGATCTTCCTGAATATCTGATTTGCAATTACTATGGTCATACGGGTCACATCCAAAACAATTGTGTCAAAAGAACACGTGATATATGAAAAAATACCGACCATGCTAAAACGGTTGACACAACTGTCGAGGACGATGAATCTCCCGTAGATGAGGCTAACGAAGAAAGGAATAATAACCTTCGTTGGTTCTATGACATGTCTTTTGACTACACCAAGAAACCTAGCACTTCACAAAACCCTTGTCGATCTAAACCAAGCAAACCTACTCACAAGGAAAATAGTAATGGTAGACCTAGAGAAATTGCAAGACCTAAAGAAAACCCTAGATCTAAAAAAATCCCTAAACCTATAATTCCTCCTAGACAAAACAACCCAAGGTTTAGAAAAACAACTATTAGACAAGTTTGGGTACGAAAGGATTTGGTATATAGTGTAACTAATCATAAGGGACCCAACCTAGCTTGGGTACCTAAACACTGTATCTAATCCTTTTTGCAGGTAGTAGTGAAAGAAAACAATCAATGGTATCTTGACAGTGGATGCTCAAGACACAGGACTGGAGATAGAAATTTGTTTCTTTCACTCAAGCCTTTCAATGGAGGAAAGGTGACGTTCGGGATAACAACAAGGGAAAAGTGATCGGCGTTGGTAAAATTGGAATTTCGAAGTCACACGCGATCAGTGATGTCTATCTAATGGATGGTCTAAAGCATAACTTGCTTACCATATCTCAATTATGCGACAAAGGTAATAAAGTTATTTTTCATACTGATGGTTGTCGCATTATAATTGAAGGAACAAGCAATGTTATTCTTAAAGGCCATAGGAAAAGGAATGTGTATATGGTTGATTTAAATGCTGTGCCTACTAACTCTTTTACATGTATGAAAGTTACTCTTGATGATCCTTGTTTGTGGCACAAACGGTTCAGCCACATTAGCTCACTAACATTGAACAAACTCAAGAAGTGGGACTTGGTTGAAGGGCTACCTAAGATCAAGTTCGACCAAGAAAAGATGTGTGACACGTGTGCCAGGTGCAAACAATTGAGATCTTCTTTCAAACCAAAAAGAGTAGTAAGTACAAATCATGCTTTGGAATTGGTACACATGGATCTTTGTGGTCCTATGAAGGTAAGAAGTCGAGGAGGATCCAGGTTTGTCTTTGTCCTCGTAGATGACTACTCAAGGTATGTATGGCCTATCTTTCTTCATTCAAAAGGTGAAACATTTGATGAATTTGACTGTCTTATGAAACGTGTTCAAAATAAATATAAGACTAATCTTGTATCTATTCGTACGGATCATGGCACTGAATTTGATAACTAAGCCTTTATGGAATATTGTATAGTTAATGGTGTAGGACATAACTTTTCTGCACCAAGAACTCCTCAATAAAACGGTGTCATTGAACGTATGAATAGAACACTGGAAGATATGGCTCGTACAATGCTTCTGTGTAGTGGTCTACCTCGTAACTTTTAGGGTGAAGCCATTAGTACTTCTTGTTATATCCATAATCGTGCTATGATTAGACTGATTCTTAAGAAAACCCCCTATGAACTCCTTAGAGGTCGCAAACCTAATATCTCCCATGTTAGTTGTTTTGGGAGTAAATGTTTCGTTCACAATAATGGTAAAAATAGGTTAATCAAATTCGACCCTAGGAGTGATGAGGCGATTTTCATAGGATACTCGGATCATAGCAAGGCTTACAAAGTCTTAAATAAGAGAACTCTCTGTATTGAAGAAAGTGTCCATGTTATTTTTGATGAAGATAACGTGTTTGATAAGCCTTTACAGGACGAGGAAGAAGACTTGGATGAACCCAACTTTCGTCTTTCTAGAGACGATCCCCCGGAATTGGAATTGGAGGACAATGAGATTGAAGCAACAAGTGATGAACTTGATCGTTGCTCAAAATATAAAAAGGAGAAAACCAAAGTTATAGTTGATGATACTATAACATTGACTCAAAATAAGGACTCCCAACCTAATGTTATAGGTGATGTTACTATAACATTGAATCCAATCAAGGTGTAGATTCCGAAGTTATAAACGGCTCTAATACAACACCTGGATTGGATTCAGGGGGAACTTCCTCCAATTCTGAGCCAAATGAAATTGGGTCAAGCTCAAATAATGATGAAGAGCCAAGTACTTCAACTAAATGGAAATACAAGATCTCACATCCAATGAACAATATTCTCGAAAATATTAAGAAGGGTGTTCAAACAAGACGATCCTTAAATAACTTCTGCTTATTCTACTCATTTCTATCCATTATCGAACCAACAAATATCAATGAAGCTCTTACAGAATCAGATTGGATCATAGCTATGTAAGAAGAGCTTCAACAGTTCGAACGGAATAAGGTTTGGTACTTAGTTCCTAGAGCTAAGGATCGATCATTCGTTGGAACAAGATGGGTTTTTAGGAACAAACTAGATGATGTCGGAGTCATTAATAGAAAGAACGCAAGATTAGTGGTCCAAGGCTATAATCAACAAGAAGGGATAGACTATGACGAGACTTTCGCACCTGTTGCTCGTCTTGAAGCTATTAGACTTCTGATAGTGTTTGCAGCTCATAAAGGAATGAAGCTCTTCTAAATGGATGTCAAGACAGCATTTCTGAATGGGTATCTACAGGAAGAAGTCTTCGTAGAACAACACCCTGGATTTAAGAATAGCAAATTTGAAGACCATGTCTTTAAATTAGACAAAGCCCTATATGGATTAAAGCAAGCACCAAGGGCATGGTATGGCAGATTATCAAAGTTTCTACTTGACAGTGGATTCAATAGGGGATCTGTTGATAAAACCTTATTTCTAAAATCCGAGGGCTCTTACCTTTTGGTTGTCCAAATCTAAATTGTTGATATTATCTTTGGATCGACCAACCGAGGCTTGTGCAAATATTTTTCGGAGTTGATGACTTCCGAGTTCGAGATGAGTATGATGGGAGAATTGAAAATCTTCTTAGGTCTGCAAATTCAACAAACTGATGAAGGCATTAAAATCCATCAACAAAAATATATCAAGGAGCTAATTAGAAAGTTCGGAATGGGAAATTCTCATGCTATGCCTACTCCGATGGTTGCAGATAAGAAGTTAAATGTAGATGAAGACGGTAAACCTGTTGACGAAACAACCTACGGTGGGATGATAGGGTCTTTGCTATATTTAACTGCAAGTCGATCGGATATCATGTTTAGCGTATGTGTTTGTGCAAGATATCAGTCATCTCCTAAAGAATCACATATGACGGCCGTAAAAAGGATTTTACGATATTTAATTGGAACAACTAAGCTATATTTATGGTATCCAATGGAGTGTAATTTCGACCTAGTTGGTTATTCTGATGCCGACTACGATGGATGTTCTCTAGATAGAAAAAGCACGTCAGGTGTTGTCACGTTCGTTGGACCTTGCATTATTACGTGGGGTTCAAAGAAGCAGAATTCAGTCGCCCTTTCAACTGCTGAAGCCAAGTATATCGCTGCAGGACTGGTATGTACTCAATTATTATGGCTTAAGTAACAATTACGTGATTATAGTGTTGACGTAGGATGCATTCCTATCTTATGTGATAATACGAGTGCGATAATTATTTCTAAAAACCCCGCACAACATTCACGTACCAAACATATTGAAATAAGGTACCATTTTATTCGAGACCATGTTTAGAAAGGGAATATAAAACTTGAGTTTTGTAGCACTGAAAAACAATGGGCAGACATTTTGACTAAATCATTAGCAAGAGAACGATTTGAGATTACGGTTGGAAATTGGTTTAATCAGTGGTACCTAAGCTTCCATATGTGTTTAATCTTTTTATGACTGACTAGTAAAGATTAAGATTGTATGACTGTGTTCGTATATTGCGTTGCATGAGTAATTTCGTTTATAGAAGTATATTTATCATTTATATTCTATTTGTATTTTAGAAATATATTGGCATACAAACTTTATTTTATTTCCAAAAATTAAGATACACCATATTTTCTTTATTTTCCACATTGTATAAATTTTTTCCTAAAATTGCCATACAAAACACACGTATAACATCTCCTATTCCAAATTCAATTTATCTAAATTTCCATATCTTATCTTTTTACGATATTAATTTGATCACCTAACATCTCATATACCTACTTTAATTCATATCATATTTTGACACTTACCAAAATTTAATTACTACTTGCCTAAACCTAGACCTATGACTCACCTAAGCTATACTATAATTACCCCCCATTGTCGTGTAACCCTCATCCTCACATCAACTTGATCACTTTTTCTCTTTTCTAAAATCTTGTAAAATCTTTTACCATCTCCATCATCATCACACTCAACCATCACCATCACCATGAATACTAACCATGCAAAAACTCGTTCTTCTACCCGGAATCAACACCACTGAAACTCCAACAATCCTCCATCATCACAACCATCCAATAATCCTAATTTCTTTACTTTTCCTTCACCACACCCACAACCATCTCCTCCTCTGTTTCATGGTCGGGATGATACGGTATCCGAGGGAAAAAGGCGCCGTCTTTTTAAAGGAAAGAACAAGGTTGTTGTCGATGAGGGGAATGATGTTGATGAACCCGAAGTTGTCATTAGGAATGGTGTTTCGAGGACCCTACTTCGAGAAGTCTTGAAAAACGCAACAAGGGAAGGTTTGAACCGAGTCCGATTAACAAAAGATGAGAGTACTCTTGTGTCTCGGGTCTTGCCTTATTCAATCCATGGTGGAAGGTACAATCCTAAGTCTCGGTTGACTACTATTCCAGATCTTATGTTTTTTTCATCGATTTTCTTGATTTTCAAGAATGGAGTCATATTAGTCAATTTTCGGGTCCAATTTATCGTGTGGAGGTTGTCCAATTTTTCGTTAATTTGAAAATTAAGAAGGGACTGTTGCATGCGACTGTCAATGGTGTAGATGTGACGGTCTCTGTTTCGGATTTTTGCTCTGCTTTTTCGATTCCTAATGACGGAATTGTTATAAATCCGAATCTTGACTGGTCTAGTGTTGTTGGTGAAAAAGAGTTGGCTATTAAGAAGTATTTTGAGGAAGTCGGGTCGGATGGTGGAAACATACTTGTCCATCCTCTCTCGGCAAAAATCAAATTTCTTTTGAATTTCCTTTGGAATGCAATTGTGCCGAGAACGGGAGGAAGGGACAAAGTGTCGAGTTATGAGGCGATAATTGTCTATTCGTGGTTGGAAGGTCAAAAGGTCAACTTGGCGAGTCTTGTGCTGAACCGTATTGTCCAAACAAGTCTCACGGTTACTAAGGAAAAATTTTGTACAACAATCGATATTCCATATGGGATATGGGTGTCACGGTTGTTAGAGGTCAAACAAGTTGTGGGACAGGCTAGTTACGGAGTTAGTGCTAAAGATCGCAAGTGTGACCGGTTGATTAAGCTCATGGGTCTCGGGTTTGATGGACCCGAATTAGTTCTCTTCAAAGATGTTGAGAAGGTTATTAATGACACGGGTTTGGGAACTATGGGTGCAAAAATGGAAAGTTTCTTGGGCACTTTAATTGAAAAATTCGCGGAGCAGTCCACTACCTTAGCCACAGTCTTGTCACAAGTTGGGCCTTCAGAGTCCTTGGATGGCGGGTTGGATTGTGATCGGGTGTATGCTTGGATGGACGTGGTTGACCAAAGGTTAGCGGGTTTTGAGAGGGAGTTGAAGACCATCCGTAGGGAAGTGTTCCCACATGGAGATCGTCTTACCTTCCTTACTAGTCAAGGAGGTGCATTGGTGATGCATGGTAAGGCTATGGCGGCCGATCATTCGCTTACCTTGGAGGCCACGAGGGCCTTATAATTGAAGATTCTTAACTTTGAACGTAGTCTTTAGGGCCTTAGTACTCTTGTGCGAAGTTCATTTGACCGCCTTGATGCTTTGGAACACCGCACCCGTCCCGACTATGTGAACCCGTATAAGACCCGTAACATATGACCTCTCCTCGTCCTTACCTCATTAAGCACCTATTGTTTTTAGTCTTTTCTTATTTTCTTCATCTTAGTGGTGTATTTTGCAAACTCTATTCAGCCCATTTTGGCTTGTACTTGTGGATTATGGCCCAAGTACTTCTCTAAACATGTTGTTTATTCGGCCCTTTGGCATTAAACATGTTTTCCTTAAGTTTCTATGTTAATTAAACTTCTAGATGCTTCTGTTTATATGTGGTTTATTTGCCTTTTATATCGTTCTTATCTCTTGTCTCGTCTTATATTATTCTAGTCATTTCATGTTTGTTCTAATCTTTACGATGATGTCAAGAGGGGGAAAAGAACATCTATGGTAAGCATCTACCTAAGCTTGCTCCTTGTCAAGACCAATTATCTCTTAAAGTCCTTAAGTTTTCGATTATTTGTTAATCGTCTTGATCTTGCGTTGATCTTTATTATTAAGATGACGGTATTATGTTGAGGGGGAACTTTATACTTAGTCACAATTGTAGGAGGCTTGCCATCATCAAAAAGGGGGAATTTGTTGAACCATATAGAATATATGTTTATGTTTTGATGATGTCAAGTGTGCTTTATATTTTATATACTTGTTGCGCGTAATCGTTTGTTTAAGTCTTTTAGATTAAACTTATTTATTACAAGCAATAAAGAAGAATTGTGATGGAGGTATATCGTGATCAAGCCTCAATTGAAGATCAAGATTATCTAAGAATCATTCAATTGTTATAAGAGGATGAAGTCCGTCTAAAGATTAATCAACCTTGAATGATGAAGTAGCCTATGCTCGAAGATCTCCTATGAAGATTAGAATAGTATAGGTGATTATCTCGTAATGGTAACTAAGAGTGAATTTCTTGTATTGGTAAAGTTATAGCTTTGCAACTATAACATTACTAGTAAAAGAGCTCAATGTTATAGCTCTTCTACTATAACATTGAGATGCTGAGTTTTTATTACAAGACTTGAATTGTTTTGAAACTGTTTTTAGAAAACGTTTTTTGTTTATTTTAAATGTTTTAGTAAAGGTATTTATTAAATAAAGCCCGGTTTAGTGCGGAGTTCGGATATATGTTGAACGTTAGTTAGTAATCGTTTTGGGTCAACTTATGAGTTGGACCATGTTAATAATTAGGGTTTTGATATAACTACTCCTAAAACCTAAATTCTAACCTAATATTAAGCTAGGGTTTACACGCGTCACGAGGCATATGAGCCGTGATATCTCGTGTGACCTAAGGTATATTTTGTAAAGATTTTATTCTCTAAGGAATATCATTACATATCTTTTATATCTTACTTGGTATTATTATTTATGATAAAGATATTCTTGTTATAGAAAATCTTATCATATCTTAGAATTAATGGAAAAGATAATAATATAATAATTTATATTCTATCTTTTGGAATATTCTTTATTACCTTTAAAGCTTTAAGGGAAGAAATAATAGAAGATATGATTTGCTTATATATCTCTTATTTCGGCTATTAGGGTTTCGTGAAAACCGACTAGCCTTGCTCTTTCTTTCTTTATAAATACTTTGCTTTTGCAACATTTAAAATTAGAGACCTTAAGCATAAAATTGATTTAATTTTTCAAATCAAAACCGTGTGTTACAAGCAAGAAAACCGATTTGCTATTTTCAAAAGGTAGTGTGTTTTAAACTCGTATGTTAATTTTATAGTTATCGTTATAAGATAATAGTGCTCAATAGATTTCTTACTTGTACATTAACGTGAACCTTTGCAAGAATCATTAGTGCTATCTTATTAGAGTATGTTAGTCACTCGGGTATTTAACGGTACTCATTGAGTTACAGCTAGAGTCAGTTGTACGAGTTGGGTTAGTAAATTTGTAATCCGTAGAAAGGTACTAAATTTATTAATCGAGAATAGTGGACGTAGGTTTCGATTTGTGAAACTGAACCACTTCAAAAACCATGTGTCTCCTTCTCTTTCGTTTGTTTGTTTACTTCATTCTTACTTGTTCATTAGTTGATTAGTTAAAGTTTAATCAATAAACTTTAAATAATCAATTATACTAATACAATCGAAAAAGCTTTAAAAGTTTTAATTCCTCAATTCACCCCCCCCCCCCTCTTGAGTATTTTTGATCTATAGACTCTTCAGGTTAGAAACATGTTTAGGAGTATAGAGGTGCTTTTAGTTTGTATTTTGGTCCCCGTTCCCGCTCCCTAGGCGTGAAAAACGTGATTAAGATAAGAGACCATCTCATTTCGCAATGTTGTGCTTGTTTGCTTGAGTAGTGTGCCCCACTAGGTTGCAATGTAGTCGGGGAAGACTGTATTTACTGTGTTAAACGTTCGTTGAGTGCTAGGGGCAAAATTTCACATTCTGCCCTTATTAGACGGTCTTATGCAGACAAAATAGGCGCCTGTTTGGGCTCAAACTAAGCCACGTTGCATAGAATAGACCACAATGGCAGTTTAGGTCGTCCTGGGGCGTGATCGCGTCACGTTGCACTGTTGTGGTCGTAATTTGAATTTTTGACCCGTTTGCGCTCAAATTGGCGTAAAGTTGCCCTTTTGAGCTGCGTAAAATGCCCGGTTGCGACGGGGGAATTTTTGTCGTTTAATTTTGCAGACCATGTGTGGGCCCGAGGGTGCTGGGTTATTTTTGTTATTTTTTTTGCTGTTGTTTTTACTTGTCTTTTGCTTGAAAAGTAGGAGGAGTCATTTTTTGTGAGTTTTTTTACTGGATGGGATTGGGCAGGTTTGCCCTTGTTGTTGTTTGCTTTTGTTTTGCATTTGCAGATGATTTTTTGTTTTTTTGGGTTTCGTCTGTTTTGTGCCGTCGTAATGCCGAAATTTCGGCTGACATTATTTTTGTTTTGGTCTTAGGTGGGTGTTCGGGAGCTGCTAGGCCTGTGGGTCCGAGGCTGAGGCCTTGGAGGGAAGGTCTCGAGGACCTTGGGGTCTCTAGCTGGGACCGGGCCAGCCAGTACCTCGGAGAGTGTGTTGGATGTAGTAGTAGAGGACGCTTCCGAGAAGGAGCCTGCTCTGAGGCTGCTAGAGTTGAGGGGGCCGCAAAGGCTCGGGAGGAGCCTAGTGTGGTTGTTAGTGTTGAAGGGACTCAGGCGGAGTCCACGGCCGGCACTTCCGGAAGGAGGGTCACTACCAGGAGGAGAGGTCGTCGGGTTTCTAGGCAGCAGCTCAAGGGAGTCGTGCGGGTTGTTGAGAGGGTTCCTCGTCGTCCCGTGTAGTCTCGCGGTGCGAAGAGGCGGAGAGTTGAGATAGAGGCCGATGATGCTTTTATCCGTGAATGGGAGGCTAGGCGGGTTTAGGCTCCGAGGGGATTTAACTTATGGGCGGCGCCTGCTTGGGAAGTGGGTTTTGACGACAGTCAGTTGTTGTTGCGGCTTGGCACTCACATCCTCTACCGTGCACACGAGGGCCTGGTGAGTTTGCTGTATGTTGACCTTTTGTCATTTTTGCCACTTCAGACCCGAATAGGCGTTCTGACCTTGTTTGATTTCAATTTCAGGAGATTGCTACCATGAGGACATTCTCAGGCTTCTCGACTTGATTGGGTTTCTATGACATCCTGCGAGTATGTCCGAGAGCGTTGATAGAGAAGTCGACCAAGGGCCTGCTGGTTGCTTCTTGACGCGAGATTCACGGGGCTTCGATTAGGCCGGACCTGTGTTTGATCCGTGCCATGTTGGATCGCTACTGGGACACGACGTCGTCGTTCCACATGCAATTTGGGGAGATCGACATCACCTTAGTGGATTTTGCCATGGTGTCGGGTCTTCCTTGTGGCGAGACGCCGATTCAGTTTTTGGAGACGCCGGAGAGAGTGTCCTTTGCTGTGATCAAGGGTTTGATCGGCGACGTTTTTCCTGCACCGACTGCCAATACCCCTTTCTTGATGGCGAACTCTTACGTGAGGGACCACTTCATGGTAAGGGTGACTGACTTTGTTCCGGAGTTGTTAGCGAGCCTTGGGGCCAAGGCTGAGGCTGACGCGCAGGAGGCGCGGTTGTTTTTGTGGTACTTCTTGGGTACTACGTTCTTTGGTGACAAGGGCAAACTCTTGTCAACCAAGGTACTTCCTTTGCTTGCTGACTTTGACGCCCTAGGTCAGTACGACTGGGTGACGCCTGCTTTAGCCTGGTTTACTCGTTACTTGCACACCGGCGCTCGTCTGGAGACTATGGAGGATGGGAGTTCTCCCGCTTTGGTTGGTTCACGCCTCATGTTGGTGGTATGAGTGTTTTTGTTGGTTGTTGTTTTAGATTTTGCCTTCTTTGGTGTTGTGTTTCGGTGTTTTTGAAAACTGGCTGTTTTGTCGTTGCTGCGTTTTTGTGCTGCATGCTTGGTTGTTTTCTTACCGACCCTCCTTGCGACCGAAGGCGGTGGGAGATGTGCCTCTAGTTTACCCGGCCGTGAAGGGCTGGACGGTGGCTCGGAAGAAGTCCACCAAGTCTACTTACTTGGACTGCAGGCGTCAGGTGAAACCCCTTCGGCTTGGCGACGTGAGTTTTAGTTCCTTGTCTCTTTTGTTTTGTGAAAAGAGGTACAGATAAGATGATTAGGTAGCTAGAAATCCCTCAGTTAGTTGACTAATTTTGTCAGGGATTCAGTTTGTTGGGTGGCACTGGGAGCACTACACGGGCGTGTCGGCCTTTGTCAGAGAGCGCTTGCGGCCCCGTAGTTGTCAACGGTTGTACCTAGAGACGGGGATCAACCATGTTTGGTACCTTGGTGAGGGCTTCTCTCGCTAGTGCTTTAGTAAGACTTTCGGGGTGCCTGTCGACCCGCATAGGGTGCTGTTCCAGGAGTCGACGCCCGACGAGGTTGCGGAGCACCTTCACGGTCGTGGAGGTGAGGACTTGTTGTTGCGAGGGGCCGACATTGACACCTTTCGTTTGTCAGAGCATTTTATTTGCTGCCTCTACCTCTCAGTTGATTTGGGGACAAGAGGGGGATGAACGGTGTCGTTTAATTTTGTATTTGTCCAACAATACTTGCATTTTGGCCCGTAAGTGGGAACCTTGGCCGCTGATGATTTCATGAAGTACCCCATCTCAGCAGATGATGTTATCTTGGATGAACTTGGCTACTTGTTTGGCTGTCAAGACTACATAGGATTGTCCACCCATTTCGTGCAGTAGTCGATTGTGACGAGGACAAAGTAATGTCCTTTGGTGCCTATCGGGTTGACTTTGCCGATGATGTCGATGCTCCAGGTCAAGAAAGGCCAGGGTGATGTCATGGTGTATAAAAGGGATGGTGGTATGTGTTGTATGTTGGCGAAGATTTGGCGATTGTGGCAATGTTTGACGTAGTTTCTGCAATCGGCTTCCATGGTAGTCCACTAGTAACCTAAACGCATGATTTTTCGGGCTAGCATCATTGCGATCATGTGAGGGCCACATTCTCCGTCGCGGATCTCTTCCATGACTTTCTTGGCATTGTTGTGGTCAATGCAAAGGAGAAGGATCCCCTGGGGTGTTCTTTTGTATAGTTGTTCTTGGTTTATCACGAATTGTGATGCAAGAAAATGGATGGCTCTTTGTCCTCTTGTATCAGAGTTAGGAGGAAATTCGTTTTTTGTTTTGTAGTTGAGGATGGCTTGGTACCAAGGTTCAACATGGCTTTCTTTGTCGTCGTTGATGGCGCAGATGTGAGCTGGCTCGCTCCTTCTTTCGACACACAAGGGCATTGATGTCATGTCTAAAAGGGATTCAAAAACCCTCTAATTGATCTTAATTAATTGATGATCTAAATTACTCTTTGATTTAGTCATTTGATCTAGTGCATGGATAACAAAATTAACAAGGTTAGGAGAAAACGATTTTCTTACATTGATAATAGACGAAATATGGGCACTAGGTTAGAACACCTTCCTAACCTAGATCTTGAGCTTAAACATATTATGATGATCCACCAAAATCATCAAGTATTCATTGTGGAATACCTCCTCTTAGTTGTACCAAGACTATCCCAAACACTTATATAAATATTAACTAGATATTATATACTAGTGACCTTAAATCTAATCTAATATTAATCTCATTACTACCATAGTAATCTTGTGATTTTATTAGAATATTATCACAAATTTTGAACATAAAAACCAATTTTTTTTATGAGAGAGGAAGTGAGAGTTTTCATAAGAATAAGAATAATGATAAGAATGGAAAAATAAGATCAACTTCTTATTTTAAAAGGGGGAGCCGGTTGGAAGGTGGAATTAAGGCCAATGCGTGGCATTTGCTTTTTGCTTTTTCTCTTATCTAAAACATAGGTATGTAAGGCTAATCTTTTAGGGTTATGATGGTGTTCTTTACAATTAAAAACACAATAAAAACTAACCCTAAAATACCCTACACCAACCGGTTTTAGCTCCTTATTATGGAGTCCATTTTATCTTTTGTAATTTGTCAATTGTATTATGGTATGTCATGTATCACACAACATGACTCATATGTAATAAAATGCTTATTTAACCAATTAAATACCATTTAATGACAAACAAATTACAAGTGATTAATTAATTAGTAATTCATAATTACCAGTATCTAAAATGGGTCATGTTAATATAATTCACAACATTTTGTAGTTATATTTAACTAATCATTCTTATCTTAATTATTTCATAAACAATAATCAATTTTAGTAATATAATACTTTAATTACTAAAATAAATCTTATTTAATCCTATTACAATAAAATATAATATTCTCTCTCACAAATATAATTTGTTCAATTTAAGGAATTAATTAATCTGTATCGATATACAATTAATTAACTTTACAGTTTGGGAATTGTCCCTTAGGTGTGACCTTAAGGGATCAACTGACCACCACCTTCAAACGACAGTAATGTCAAACTCTAGTTAGCCAATCATTACCGATTAATGTTGATCAGTTGACTATATATATTGAATCATCCCTTACGTATTCTTAACATGAGTTTCAATAATGTGATCGTACCATTGTTGAGGACACATACTCCAACAATCTCCCACTTGTCCGAGACAAGTGTGCGTCACCAATTCTCTTGTCCTATTACAATCTCCCACTCAATGCAAGGTATCTTGCAGGTTGTACTTGCTTGTGATCATATCAAGAGTGGTTTTCTCGATCTGGAGAGTAACTGTTTGACCCGAATTATCTACCGTAGATACTTTCCGAGCGTGGCCACGCATTTCCAGTTCACTACTCCCCGAGTAGCCTTGTGATTTCAAACAACCCTGACAAGGGGTGGACAATTCCTATCGCACTATTCCCTTCGTACACCCACAGTTCATCATGACCCAAAAGATGCACACTCACTCCTTTTAACAGAATGGCTTGGGGCAAAAATCAAAGTTAATCAGAAACGGTGCCGACTTGGGCGAACTGTCGCAAGTTAAAGAATCGACTCAAAAGAATAGTAGCTATCGCTACGACCAGACTATATAAAATTGCCAAAACTCTATAAGTGGTCACTTCCCGACAGAGTGTCCCGTACAGTCTGTCTATGTGATCGACTAGTCATCTCTTATGACTCTATGACACTTGAACATGCCATCAATCAACTCACACTCTAGTCACTAGGAGACGTCACCTCATATAAGTGACTAGGGGCCAATACTATTGATACGTGCTTTTTATATAGTCTTTTTAGCCTATTTCAGCACGTATTTCTATGCATTTTTATACTGTTTTTATAGTATTTTACCCCGAATTGGCTACTTTGGTTCGTTTTGTCCATTTTGTAGAAATGAACGCAAAAGTAGTGGAATCGTACTCTTTTTCGTCCTTTTCGCATGCATTTAGAGGAGACGGGATTTTCCTGAGTGAGATACTGCATTTGGAAGCGTCGTTGCACGGATTACGAGGTATTTAGGCGCGGACTTGAGCTGAAATGAAGATAAAGAACTCGATCGAGCAGTTTTATCACTCGATCGAGTTGTTTTTACGTCCTCTGGTGGTCGATCGAGTGAATTTCCACTCGATCCTTAGCTGCAGAAAGACCAGTTACTCGATCGAGTAACTTTCTACTCGATCGAGTAGATTTGCTGAGGTGTTTGCTCGATCGAGTGGTTTTGATACTTATGGGCTTTAAACAGCCCGTGTTATGTTTTATTTCGTTAAACTTAATTATTTTCTATTTACGCAAGCTTTAGTTAGGTCATTAGCATCAGATTTACTTACTACTTAGTTTCTATCAAACTTTTACTGCGTACATCATCCTGCTCTACTGTAACTTTATTTCGGGATTACTTTCGCTTGGAATTTGTGTTCTTTACGCCGGATTCACATCGATTGTAATTCTTTCTCCTTCCTTATTAATAATTAATCTTTTGTTTGCTTTAATCTCTTGTTTCGTTCCATTTAATTCTTTTGCCCTAATTTCTCTTTATGCAATTTATTGTTTATTTCATAATGTTTTCTGCTGGAAATCTATCTGCTGTTAGTTTAGTTAGTGACATGAGTAGCTAAACCCCTTTCATGTTGGGATTAGGGGATCTGCGGTAGGAAAGTGACGATGTAGTAAATGAACTAGATGAATTGATTACAAGGCTCTGTCACCATAGCAATTTAATTGTATTTATCGACTTAGTTAAGTGAACACTTCTAAGTTAACCTTTAACCTGGCTAAAGTTAATCCTAGATCGAAAGATTGGACTAAATAGGCCTGCTATGAACAGTAGACTACCCTGACGAGAATGAAAGTTAAGTTAGTGGTAATTTAGGATAGAAAGTGGATCGAAAGGACCTTTCAACATCCGTCTTACATTAATTCGTCTGAGTCATTTACAGTTGAGTCACTGGAATACCGTAGTGACCAAAATCTTGACATGTCCCTCTCTATCTGATAGTTTTTATCCTTATTTATCTGCTTTTATTGCTCTTGCCTTATTTCTCTTTCCTTTAAATCTCGTAGTTTAGATAACAAATCAAACAACCCCTCTATTTGTGACCAAATAGACGGACTTCTACAAATATCTTGCCTCCCTGTGGAGATCGACCTGACTTCCCTAGCTATATTAGTTAGAGCCAGTTGGTTATTTTTGATAGGTATACGACTGCCCTGTCAAATTTTGGCGCCGTTGCCGGGGAGGCAATTGCCCTATTTGTTTTCGTTCCGTTTATTTTATCCGTCTAAGGGAATTCTTATTCCTTGAGGTCGTTCTTATTATTTTCTTTCAGTGTTGTTTATGCCCAGGTCAGACAGGTGTGAATTAGTTTCAGCTGATTCAGGCCAGAGCTAGATCATTCTCTTTTCGCGGAAGACAATCCGATTTCTACAGTAAAGATGCCAAAGCTTTCCAGTCATTCAGTGCCTAAAGCATCCTCTATTCCGAAGGGTTTCAATCTCCAGACTGAGGATGGTAATACATTCGATATCCGTCCTTCTTATATCAATCTGGTGGAGAGGAATATCTATAGAGGTGTGGCAGGTGAAGATCCTAGGAAACATATGGAAACCTTTACCGATTACTGTTCTACTATCCCCCCCCCCCCCCCCACTAAGGGGGTAACTCAGGACAAAATTAAGGAAGTTCTATTTCCTTTCTCTTTAGCTGATTCACCAGGGAGTGGTCGATCGACTTGACCGACGCATTTCTTTGGGGTTTGATTGGGAGTCGCTTGCTCTTGCATTTTACAAGAGGTATTTCCCTCCACAACGCACCAATTTGCAGAGGGCCAAGATTACCAGTTTCAGACAAGCTCCCGATGAAAGTTTCTATGAAGCATGGTCGCGATTTAAGAAGTTGGTGAGGTCTATTCCTCACCATGGTTTTGACCCATGGTTTCTAGCTAATCAGTTCTACAATGGGTTGTATGACGACCACAGAGCCATACTTGATGCGGTATCCAGTGGGAGATTTCAGGAGAACACCGATGATGATAAGGGGTGGTCTCTTATTGAAGAAATGGCTAATTATAGTGCTGAGTATGGAAACCCGAGGGATGAGATTAGAACAGTTCATGCAGTCGATAAGCAGGTTTTGGCTCAGCTGGAGACCATGAATGCTAGGTTCGACAAGTTGAAATTACAAGCTACTGGGGAGCCTCAGACGGTCCATGTTCTTACTAGGGGAGAGACCGTCTCATGTGAGAGATGTGGAGGTGGTGATGGCCACTCTGCTGTTGGCTGTCTTGTAGAGAAGGAACAAGTCCTTGCCTTTCAGCAATATAGGCAAGGAGGAGGTTCCTATTATAATAATCAAGGGGCAGTCCATCCCAATCTAAGGTGGACTAGCCAAAATGTGCTCAATCCTACTCCTCCTCCGCACCAGCAGCAGCCATATGTCCCTCCGCACAAGAATCAACAAGGCTTTCAAAAGCCTCATTCCTTTACTCCTCCTAACTATGGTGCATCATCTTCCGGTGGGGTGAGTGAAATTGGTGAGCTTAAGTCTATCTTGCACGCCTTCACGAAGTAGTGGCAATTGAGTGATCAACAGAAAGATGCGTCCATAAAGGCACTTGAAACTCAAGTTGCCCAATTAGCCACTAATCAGTCCACAAGAAAGCAGGGTCAATTACCGACTCAAAATGAGAAGAATCCACACGAGACGGTAAATTTCATCAATCTGAGAAGCGGTCGTTCATATGAGGGACCGGAAATGCAGAAATCAGACCCGAGGAGAGCTGTAAGTAATGGTGAACAGTGTTCTGGCGAAGAAAGTGAGCTCACGGCAAAGCAAGTGCTCGATCGACTGATTTCAGGTGGTCGATCGAGCAGATTTGGGGACGAAAGTGGTCGATCGAGTGAAAATACCACTCGATCGAGTGATCAAGGAATTGGCAATGGTCGATCGAGTAGTTTATCTACTCGATCGAGGGAAGAGCATAATGAAGTTGCTCGATCGAGTGAAAATTTCACTCGATCGAGTGATATTAATGAATAATCTACTCGATCGAATGGATTTATTGGTCGATCGAGTAGTTTTGATGACGGTAAGCTTATTCGAGAGCCTGCTAGTGCTCGTTTAAGCGATAAATCACCGGAAAGACCTCGTTCGAGAGGTAAGAAGCGTCCAAAGGATACAGAACTTGCTCCGGAAGATACATTGGAAGAGAGAAACAAGGGACTTGAGATACCTATTACAGTTCCCTTCCCGAGACGACTGCAGAATTCAAAGGCCAATCAACAATTCGGCAAATTTGTTGAACTTCTGAAAAGCTTGGAAGTCACTGTGCCGTTCACTGAGTTGCTGACAAAGGTACCCTCTTACCTTAAGTTTATGAAAGAGATTTTATCGCGTAAGAGGAACATTAGTGATAGTGAGACCGTAGCTTTGACTGAGGTGGGGTCAGCCCTATTTCAAAACAAGTTATCTCCTAAGCAGTCAGACCCGGGTAGTTTTTCAATTCCGTGTCATATCGGTAACTATTTGATTGATAATGCGCTATGCGATTTAGGCGCTAGCGTAAGTGTCTTACCGCTGTCTCTGGCTAAGAGACTTTGTTTGACAAAGCTGAGTTGCACTAACATGACAGTCCAGATGGCCGACCGTAGTATATCACAGCCACTAGGCATAGTAGAAGACGTACCTGTGAGGATCGGGAGGTTCTTTATTCCCGTTGATTTCGTTGTCTTAGACATCCTCGAAGATGCACACACCCCTATTATTTTAGGGAGACCATTTTTGGCCACTGCCCGTGAAGTTATCGACGTCGGGGGGAAGACTTTGACCTTTCAGGTAGGGGATGAGGAGCTGATTTTTCATCAGTCTAAGTCCCGGAGGGCTCCCATGCAAGCTCAGCCTTGCAATGTTCTCTCTTCTATTGATCCTATTATTGACACTCCAGATGAAAATGTGGAGTATTGTGCTGCAATTGTTACCCCTCCGCCTCAGACTGAGAGCAAAAAGGAGGAAAGTTCGTCTGTTTTCCTTGCTGCAGGTACAGATGAGAGCAATGAAGGCGCTGTCAAGGGACGTGATGCAATCACTGTCAATCACATTGGAGATGATGACGCTACAGCTGGTGATAGAGGAGCAAGGACGAGGAATGTTCGTGCTTATGTGGATGTGAACTACTCCCCTCCTACCGTTTCAAATGATAATTCATGCTCATGGAAGTTGAAGAGGACAGTCAATGTTGCTGAGGTGACGTCCTCAAGTTAGGAGCCCACCAAAGGGGCTACTGAATTGCTTTGGGAATTAAACGGGGAAATGCCCCGTGTAACACCTTGTAATAAATAATTTTTGAATTTCCATCGAATTTCTTTTATTGCGTTTAATTAGGACAAATAGTTTATAGACTACGTTTAGCGTAGATTTAAGACTATAGACTGTTCTTATGCATATTTGGAATTTTGGGATATTTTTGCACGTGTTTTTATGCAGGTTTGGGGATGTTTTACGCATTTCAAGGGAAGAATTGACGAAATTCAAGTGCTTACGCGAGAAAAGAGCTCGATCGAGTACCTTTTGTACTCGATCGAGTGAAAAAATTGATCGACCGAGTGTTTTTCCAGTCGATCGAGTAAAGCAGTATTTAGGACTTCTCGATCGAGTAGATTTCTACTCGATCGAGCGGATGGAGCATCAGAGTGCTCGATCGAGTCGTTTAAAACCACTCGATCGAGTGAAATGAACAGGACACAGGGAGTTTTTCTCACTTAAACTCTTTTTCCTAATTCTAATTTCATTTCCCCTAAATTTTCGTCTACTCTACCCTAATTGCGACAAATTTCATCCCCAAATCCCCTTTTTCTTGCCCAAATCACCAAATCCGCCTCCTACAATCTCTTGCTTGCATTTTAATCTTTCAAAGCCCCTTAATTTCCCCCTTGATTGTGCTTATTTTCACGGTTTTAAAGAAGGGTTAGGGTTTGCGGTTTTAGCTTGAAAAAAATTGCTTGTTTGCTTGATTATTTGAAGATTAATTGCATTTTGTAGGTTTTTCTCACCAAGTAAGTGATTCCTCTAGCTTCATTGCATTTTGATTTCATTATTTTTGCATTTTCATGAGGAAAATTGAATTAGGGTTCGAAAAGCCATGGTTAGTCGATTTTTTTTCGACTTAATTTGTGTTTATTGCCCTTATTTCTCTTGCTTGATGATCAACCCCAATTCCTCGCTGTTTGTTGCATGTCTTAATTCGAATTTTACATGATTTTCGTGATACGGGTTCAGGACAGTCGAGATTTTCGACTGTCACTTGGGTTATTGCTGCTGTAAATAATCTAGTTAGCATCTTTGTTGCGAAATTGTTGCTGATTGTTGACTGATATCGCACCCCTGTCGATGCTTAGACATGCGTAATCTGGACCCTTGCACAAAATTTGCGATTAGGGCTCTTTAAGTAGAATTTTTCGACTGTCGGACGGTTTATATGCTGCATTGCTTTAATTAACCTCAGTTGCTGTTACTTGCTACTGTTGTTAAATGTTATTCCCATTCCCTATCGCCATTTGCATCCTGTAATTCGAAATTTTGAGGAATTGTTGGAAATTATATGCTGTAAGTCGAAATTTTTCGATTGGTAGGGGGTTTCACATGTTGTTTCTGCTGTTTTTTCGTGCTGTTTAAGCTACTATTAGCCGCTGTTCTTATCGTGTCCCCTTACCCTCTGTTTGTAGGATGGATTCCAGTTCTTTACCATCTACTAGTTCGTCCTCCAGTCCGTCTTTGTCTGAGATAGTGGCCCCTGCTGTTGCCACTGTCTCCACTTTAGTGACTACTGCAGCCCAAGTGTTTCTAGTTTCAGCTGCAGGGAAAGTTTTTTTGCTCCTAGCTCACCGCTAGCTCGATTCAGTCGCCACTTCCTCTACGGTCACCACCACTGCTAGCACTGCTGCTAGTCCCTCTTCAGTGGTGACCACTGCAGTCACTACCTCTGCACCAGCCTCTACTTTTACACCTATCGCGGACTCGCCAGCAGTCGCAGCTGCCTTCAGAGCAGCCCTGGTTCCTCACACCGTCGCTTCACGGGCTTCTGCTTTGTGTTCCATAGGCCGGGGTCGTAGACAGTCCCGAGCTACGCCAGCTCCAGTACCCTTTATTCCCGCTCCTAGCACTTCTACAAATTCGCTTTGCTACTTTACTACACGCACGATCACGGTCCGAGGTGACACTTCCCTCGACCCTCACCCAGATTACCCGCAGGTACTTTTCGTTAACGCCTTACATCGTAAGAAATTTTATAGCCTGCTTCGATGTGTGCATGTTCTTTCCCGTTTTCTAGAGAAAACGGCACTTGAGAGACTCGGTATCTACGAGTCGGTTTGTGAGTTACTACGGGGCATGGGGATGGCCGGGCTCATCACTATGAGCGGCCGTACCTTTTTAGAGCTGAGCCTCGAGTTTCTCAGCTCTTTTACTTTCTCCCGCGGGGCACACGAGGCTGACCCCAATAGTTCTTCAGTATCCTTCCGGTTGTTTAACCGGACCTTTCCGATGACACTAGGGGAGTTTGGTAGGTTACTTGACCTTTCCTCTACGGGCTTGACTGCTGCCCCGAGGAAGGTCTACCGTCAGCTTTGGCGGTGTCTGGCCCAGACCACCTTCAGGGAGCGAAAGCTCCATCAGGTCCACCTACCCCATGTCCGTGTTTTCCTTAGACTGATGGGGAGCACTATTTTCGGCCGCAAGGAGCCGAACAACACGACCAAAAATGAGCTCTCCATCCTGGGCGGCTACCTAAACATTGACTGCGAGGGTCCTTTTACCCTCAACATAGCTTACTTGACCGCCCAGTACCTTGTGAGCCAGGGGAAGAAGGAGACGGGAACCATTGCCTGCGGTGGCATAGCCACCATTCTTGCCCGTCGCCTTTTCCCCTTTGGCCTCGTGACCTGCAGTACCTCGAGGGAGAGAGGCTACTGAGTCTGGATGCCATGTTCTCTCAGCATTGGCTGACTCCAGACTACCAGACTTGGAAGATTGACGGCTCCTTGTCTGTAGACTTACCTTGTGACACTCTCCCCCGTCTTGAGCCCTTGCCTACTGTCGCAAAGGGCCACCGTCTGCCACCACTACCTCACCTTCTCCTTCCACCCAGACCTACTCCTGCTGCACCCGCCGCCAAGAAGCGGCGTCTTGAGACCAGAGAGGGGTCTACACCTTCAGGGAGTGCCCAGCCTTCCACGGCTACCCCCGATCCGACCCCTACTCCCACTACTACTACCACTCCTACTCCTGCACCTCCCACTCCCACTGACCAGACACAGACTGAGCCGGTTTTACCGGCTACTTTCGTACCACATCCTCCTTTTGTGGCGCCCGCGGTCCTGGACCAAGGGGGCGCCGTTTACGGTTTGTTGCATGCGATTGCAGAGCGTCAGGCTCGTATGGAGAAGGACATGGCTTTAGCCCTGTACCCTCTGTACGAGTACCACTTGAGGCGACACTGTCCGATTCCAGAGGGTTGGCCACACCCTTCTTTCTACAGGTACCCACCTGAGGGGTACCCGGAGTCGGCTGACGAGGAGGAGGAGGAGGACCCAGAGGTGGCAGTGGAGAGAGCTCGTGCTGAGGAGCAGAGGAGGAGAGAGGAGGAGAGACACTGTCCGTTTATTTTTGCATATAGGTTGAGTCGGAACGGTAGATTTCCGTGATGATAATGCACTATAACTTGTCTTTTTGCTTGAGCCTTGCACTTCTTTTGATGGTTATTAGCTTTGTCATACGCATATTCTACGAGTTCCTGTTCAAATATAGCTGACTGTTTAGACTTGACCTGATAAATTGGCAAACTACTTGAAAATTCTGAGTTTTAGAGCCCATAACTGGTGACATTCATGACCAGTTCATTAGGAATTGAGAGTAGTACTCCTTGCATAGCATGTTCATCATTTTTGCACATTTATGACATTCAATTTCTCGTCAAATGCACATATTCGGGTTTGTGGTTGGTGTCACATGCAGGGAGGTGCTTGCAAATTTCCCTTTCCTTATATTTTTCACCCATTTAGCTCCACATTAGCCAAATTTGCCTTTTTGACCCATCAGCTACATCCCAAACTAAGCCTGCCCAGTCAAGCTAGTTAGTATGTTCTTTTGTGGTATGATCTTCCGTTGCATTTTGGCCCGTATTTCTTGTTTGGAGTTGGTGTAAGTATAGAGGAAGGAGGAAAAGAAAGAAAAAAAAAAGTATTGAAAAAGAAAAAAAAGAAAGACGTGAAAAAGAAAGAAAAAAAAAAGAAAAAGAAAAGCTGGACGTGAATCAGGAAGAAAGAAAAAAAGAGTTTGAAAAAAAAAATATTTGATTTATTTGATTTGGTTCATTCAGACGGTATTAAAAAAGGGAATTTTGTGACCGTCTGACTCCTCCGTTCTATCCCATACATTTTTGAGGAGATTGCGTTTGAGTTTAGTGGGTTGTGTGCCAAATGAAGGGCACTTGTACCTAGTTTTTCAGTCAGTTGAGATTCGGATGGTTTCATTATGGTCCTGTTAGGAACTAGCTTGACGCTTTTACCTCCACATTACCATAACATGTTTTGCCTTTCTTACCTGAACCTCACTATTCCCATATCATTTGTAAGCCCTCGGCTGTGACGGACATTATTGGTTGGAGTGTGTGCATTAGTACTTGAATTGTCTTTCATTTTTGTTGCATGCATGCTATGTAGGTCGCAGTTAGGTGAGTGACTGTCTTTTCTTCTCTCTTATACATAAACATTCACCCTTTGCTTCATGAGAGAAGAGTGACCACGAGAGAGTCCGATTTTGTTGGTCTTGCAAGGTCGATAGGTTGGCTATATTTCTGAACAGCTTATAATTCGTTTGCGTATTGACTGCTTAGCTTTAACTGTTAGTTTTTGTTGCATTAAATTGGTTCAAGTAGACAATTTAAGCTAGCTCTGAGTTATCATTTCCTTTCCATTAGTTTAGTTTTGAGTTTACTCGAGGACGAGTAAAGGTTCGGTTTGGGGAGATTTGATACGTGCTTTTTATATAGTCTTTTTAGCCTATTTCAGCACGTATTTCTATGCATTTTTATACTGTTTTTATAGTATTTTGCCCTGAATTGGCTACTTTGGTTCGTTTTGTCCATTTTGTAGAAATGAACGCGAAAGTAGTGGAATCGTACTCTTTTTCGTCCTTTTGGCATGCATTTAGAGGAGACGGGATTTTCCTGAGTGAGATACTGCATTTGGAAGCGTCGTTGCACGGATTACGAGGTATTTAGGCGCAAACTTGAGCTGAAATGAAGATAAAGAACTAGATCGAGCAGTTTTATCACTCGATCGAGTGGTTTTTACGTCCTCTGGTGGTCGATCGAGTGAATTTCCACTCGATCCTTAGCTGCAGAAAGACCAGTTACTCGATCGAGTAACTTTCTACTCGATCGAGTAGATTTGCTGAGGTGTTTGCTCGATCGAGTGGTTTTAATCCACTCGATCGAGTGGTTTTGCAACTTATGGGCTTTAAACAGCCCGTGTTATGTTTTATTTCGTTAAACTTAATTATTTTATATTTAAGCAAGCTTTAGTTAGGTCATTAGCATCAGATTTACTTACTACTTAGTTTCTATCAAACTTTTACTGCGTACATCATCCTTCTCTACTGTAACTTTATTTTGGGATTACTTTCGCTTGGAATTTGTGTTCTTTACGCCGGATTCGCATCGATTGTAATTCTTTCTCCTTCCTTATTAATAATTAATCTTTTCTTTGCTTTAATCTCTTGTTTCGTTCCATTTAGTTCTTTTGCCCTAATTTCTCTTTATGCAATTTATTGTTTATTTCATAATGTTTTCTGCTGGAAATCTATCTGCTGTTAGTTTAGTTAGTGACATGAGTAACTAAACCCCTTTCATGTTGGGATTAGGGGATCTGCGGTAGGAAAGTGAGGATGTAGTAAATGAACTAGATGAATTGATTACAAGGCTCTGTCACCATAGCAATTTAATTGTATTTATCGACTTAGTTGAGTGCACACTTCTAAGTTAACCTTTAACCTGGCTAAAGTTAATCCTAGATCGAAAGATTGGACTAAATAGGCCTGCTATGAACAGTAGACTACCCTGACGAGAATGAAAGTTAAGTTAGTGGTAATTTAGGATAGAAAGTGGATCGAAAGGACCTTTCAACATCCGTCTTACATTAATTCGTCTGAGTCATTTACAGCTGAGTCACTGGAATACCGTAGTGAACCGAAATCCTGACATGTCCCTCTCTATCTGATAGTTTTTATCCTTATTTATCTGCTTTCATTGCTCTTGCCTTATTTCTCTTTCCTTTAAATCTCGTAGTTTAGATAACAAATCAAACAACCCCCCCCCCCCCCATTTGTGCCCAAATAGACGGACTTCTACAAATATCTTGCCTCCCTGTGGAGATCGACCTGACTGCCCTAGCTATATTAGTTAGAGCCAGTTGGTTATTTTTGATAGGTATACGACTGCCCTGTCAACTATGTTAATCCAGTTCACATAAATAGGGTTCAATATTGTCTCGACAACCTATTTGGAAAACAAAGTACTAAAAGAAAAGAGTTTTTGAATAAAACTCAAACGATGAGTGCATTATCACATATGTAAACTTGATACAATATAAATTACTACATAATCTATAATTAATTTTTAATCTTGTTTATAGTGGATCATCTCAATTCAATTGAAATGGCATTACTTATCATGCTTAACCCTATGAGAAGGTCTTGGTTAGTAAGTCTTAGCAACATTTTGCACTTTACTAACTTTACTATATACTTTTTCCCTTTGTTATGTATAATCTTTATTATAAAAACTTTTTGAGTATATGTGTCTAGATCCAATCTAGACATAGGCTATCTTGCTTTAGAATAGCTCCCACTATCCTCACAGTGAGTAGGGATAGGACCTTCGGTTATTGGAATGAACTACCATAGTTCTTCCAATTCACAAAACCGAAACCTAATATCATCCCTTCCTTCTTGCATATCTTATTATTGCAAGTGTACTCAATTTCCGTTGTGTATATATTATTGTTCATCTTCCTAGGACGTTTCTAGCATATATCCTCCTTAAATAATATAGCCAAGATGGTTCTCTAACCATCCTTATGTGTTTAGAATATGGTTTTTGTGTAACTCCTTGCACATAAATCCATCTCATTTCTAATTGCTTAGCTTCATATCTTTAGTACTTCCTGAGTACTAACTAATGAACTATGTGGCTATATAGAGACTTCTCTCAAAGATTCGATTTATAACTTCTCGTCATACTCCAAGTATACGAAGTTTAAGAATGGTGATACATCTTAGCATAATGAATTAATCCTACAGCGAAAGCAAGTGGATTCAATTTCGACATGTTCAACACCTTTGAACTTGTCACGATTCTTATTAACATAAGAATATTAACTTTATGCTAATATCCATCAAACTGGATATCTTAGAGATGTATTATTCTTCACCTAATTCTTTCATCATTCACAATTATCAATATGTCGTTTACATATAAGACTATTAACACCACCTTACTCCCACTAAACTTCATGTATAAACATAACTACTCGACAATTCGAGAAGGGTTTATCACATGACCCATGACCAAAACATAAAGTTCAACTCTTTGGCATCTTCTTAAGACTTCTTCTTAAGTTCGCATCCTACCTTAAGATAATTGCGATTTACAAAACTCATACAAGATGATTTTAAAATCCAACTATATCAAATAATATCTGAATACAATGAAGCGTTGTTGTTGCGTGCAAAGCCCTTTTGCCACCAACCAACAAGGCTAGACAAACATTTTCATGTTTATGCTCATTTTGGACTTTTGCAGAGTTGAAACTAGATAAAGCATCTTAATGAGTTACAGGTTTGTTACTTTCAAAAATAACATGACTCCTGTCCACTTTTGGTTTTGAAGAAATAATTGCTGATTTTGACCAAGAAGGAACATCTTCCTACCTCTTATTCTAAGTTTGTGGCTCTTGAACATTTTCTCCCACTCTGTCTTTAAGAAATAATCCTCTTTTCTTTAATAGAGAACATCACGAGCCACAAACCCTTTGTTCTCGTGATCATGTTGGAAGAAACAGCACATGTTTACTATCGAAACAAGCTACAATTTAGGTACAATGCCTAATCATATCTCATATGAAAAGCAGATGATTGCTTTAACCATGTTTTATAGTAGTGGAAAATTTAAATGCCAGACAAATTTTTATAACTGAAACTACCTCCAACTACAATGTAAAGATTCAATCATATCGTAATGGAAGTGAACTTGTGATACCATATCACACTCCTTTTGGTGTAGATAAAAGTCATCACTTTATTGTTCCCCATTTTAACAAAGTACTAATACTTTGGTTTTATAATCTGTAGGTTTTGATACTTTTAAACATTCATTGAACTTATTCAAAGAATTTCTCTTCTTACCTCATTAAGTGGATACCATGTATCTACCTAGTTCGTTGGTTAAAAGAGATGAAGAAGTAATAACCTTGTCTGATTGAAATTGTATTCGACCATACACTTCAAAGTGTAATAAGGCGAATATCTTGCTCTATTAATAATCCTTTAATTTCCCAGAAAAAATCATGAATTAATTTGCTTTGAATACAAGATTCGTACACATCAAAAGATTTCCAATCAAAAGGTTTGTGAGACTAGTCAAAACTAGTTTCGAAATGTGATTTTCAATTGAGAATTGAGAAATGATTGGGGTCATCAAGTTGAGTCTTGTATATATGACATTTATTTTTAGTTTGAATATAATTACCTTGATTTGTATGGTCTCACCATAAACTTAATCGTGGTATGTAAGGGCACAACACTTGTTTTAATTGCATAATAGTGGAACCCTTTGCGTTTTATAAAAAAACATGAATTATAATCTTATTTAGACATATTGTACATCATAACAATTAATGAGGTACATTTCTAAATACAAAACTAAAATGAGTACGCTACTGTTGGAGTATGTGTCCTCAACAATAGTGCGATCACATGTTTAAATCTCATATTAAGAATATGTAAGGGATGATTCATTTATATAGTCAACTGATCAACATTAATCAGTAATGATCAGCTAACTAGAGTTAGACGTTACTGTCGTTTGACGACACTACTACAAATCCAGGCAACTACAACGCACCTTTAACAACGATTATTCACGAAAATCACAATAGACGTTGTAGAATGTATGGCGCAAATTTTACTAAAATCAATTACAACGGGTATGGTTATAAAAACCGTTGTTATTCGTTTTAACAACGGGTCACACATGAACAACCGTTGTTAATAATTTGGCGCAAAATTGGCGCAAAGTTAGTGAAAAGTAATCACAACGGTTATTTTTGAAACCCGTTGTTAAAACTTATTTAACAACGGGTTTTTTTTACAACCGTTGTTAAAACATATTTCACAACGGTTGTTGTTTAATAACCGTTGTCAATACCTTCCATACTCTAAACCACACAAACACAAGTCTGCTGCTGCCACAAAACACAAACCTTAATACATACACAAACACAAACCCAAGAAGACCAAACACAAACACAAAACACACACTTTCTCATCGTCTCTTTCTCTCTTTCTCATCGTCGCTTTATTTTCTCGCCGTCACTGTTGATTTCATCGTCTCTTTACATACGTTCTGTAATTATCAGGTTTGTTTCATCGTTATTATTTTATTTTTCTAATTATTTCAGTTCCATGTATGTGTTTTTATCGACCATTAGGTTCCGTTCAGCATCTGCTAATTATTTCATTTCCATCTTCTTTGGCGTCCTTCAGTACGGATCGAGCATAGTAAGAGTCTTAAGGATGATATCATTCATTTTGTTGGAGTTTGGAGTTTGTTTTGAAAGATTAAGGAGAGGGTTAATTTATTTGGAGTTTGTTTTAGCAGTTAGGGTTTGGAGAATATATTGAGATAATGGAAATGCATGTTAGTTGAGATAATGCAATGTATTTATATTAAGCAATGTGTGGGTTGAGTTGTTTTTTAATTAATATCTATGTTAGGAAGTTGTGCCATAATCAGCATCATCATATCTCTCAATACTGCTTCAAATCTTATTGGACAGTAATGGCAGTAATAATCTGGATCTTGATGATGACTGATCTATGGAGTTGAAAAAATGGAAGCAAATCAAACAAGCATAACTCAACACTTTCAAAATGATCATTTCATTTAATTTTAAACCAAATACATTACAGCAATTATCAGAAATCAAAAGATGTATAATAAGCCGGAACAACCCCGGTTAAGCGTAAAAAGCGCTTCTCAACCTGCCACCAATCACGCCACTCTGGTATACCGCTAACTTCCGGGTCATTGGCTTCATATTTTGCAATAACAGATTGAATATATGCAAGGACACGACTTGCATGTGGAGATAAGGTTGGAAGAGTACAACTCAACATATCTCTGGTTGCAGCCAAGTTGCGAGTAACAGGCCGACGAGGGTATGAAGATGATGATGATGATGAGGCTTTGTTGACAAGCCGGACTGCTTCACGCCTCTTAATCCAATAATTCCGTTGATGTTCAAGGGATGCTTTGATTAATGGGTGTTGATCGGCGGGAAGCCCGGCGAGAACCTTCCCATCATCTTCAATCGTTTGTGTAAGCCATTCTTCGTTGTTGATAAAATTAGGGTTCATTGCCATGTTGTTTCAATTAATGAATGTTAGATACTAAAGGATGCTTTAATATTTATAGCTAGTCACATTTATAAGTTTTTTCAAAACCATTGGTAATTAATTTAAGGGATATTCTGCATGCATCGGAATTCTAACGGGCCGTAATTATACATGCATCTAGTAATATTTAATTTAATTTTTTTTATTTTTTAAGAACAAACAACAACGGTTATTTACAAACAACCCGTTGTCTTTAGTTATAACAACGGTTTTGTATATTACAACCCGTTGTTATAACTTTCCCCCCAAAATTGAGTCACACTTTCCACAACGGGTTTTTATACTTAAAACCGTTGTTAATAGTTTTAACAACGGGTTGCTTAAGAAAACCAACCGTTGTTACAACCTTTTACAACGGACGCTTTAACAACGTCCGCTTTTTTATATAACAACGGTTTTTGACCGTTGTTATAGCCTGTATCTATAGTAGTGCGATGGTGATCAGTTGATCCCTTAAGGTCACACCTAAAGGACAATTCCCTTAATAGACACATTGATTAATTGTATGACGATACAATTTAATCAATTCCTTAAAATTGACCAATTCAATTGTGAAAGAGAATATTTATATCTTATTGTAATTGGATTAAATAAGATTTATTTTAGTAATTGAAATACTTTATTACTAAAATTGATTATTGTTTGTGAAACAATTGAGATAAGAATGAGTGGTTAATTATAGTTACAATATGTTGTGAATTACAATTATATGACCCATTTTATTTATGTGATCAAGTATCACAAGTCAATTTGTTATATGTAATTTAATTAATGTTTATAATGATATTTATTTGATAAGTATGCATTAAATTAATTAATAACATGTAACATACTACATGTGACATATTGTGTGACAAATGACAAATTGACAAAATAAAATGGTAGTCCATTTTATGTAAATGGACCGAAATGGAGGGAGTTTTGGTGGATTGTGGTTGATTTATTTTATGAGATAAAATAGATGTAATCATACCTACTCTACCTATTCTTACACAACCTACATTTTGATAAGAGTAAAAGAAAAAGCAAGATGCTCTCCGTGGCCTCTAGCTATCCGGCCACACTCCTCTTTTAAGAGGAGTTTTGGTTCTTATTTTACTCTATTATCATTCACTTGCATGCATTATTCATTCATCCTTCATTTTCTCTCATTTCTCTCAAAATCTCTCTAAACTTGTTTTAGAAATAAGAAATTATTCATCATAAATTCTAAATCATAATATAAGATTACTAGTGCAGTAATAAGTATATTATTAGAATTATTTTAAGTGTACTACTATATTAATTTTGTTAATTAATATACTAGTTTAAGGGATTAGTCTTGGGTGCAATCAAAGGAGGGTCTCTACATTGGGATTTTAAAGGATCATCCAACACATTATAGCTCAAGAACAAATAAGGAAGGTGACCTTATTTGTGCCCTTATTTTTGAGCCACTCAACAATGTAAGGGACATTGTTTTTCCTTATTAATCTCTTATTTTGTTATGCATGCACTAGATATAAAGAACACATATTAAGAAGTTAATTAGTTCACTATTATAAGAGTCTAATAATAATAGGTATATGAACCTAACAATTGGTACTAGAGCATAGGATGTTCCATGCATAATCGGTTATTGTTTTTTTGAGTTAAAATGTTAACATATAAAACTAAAAATTTGTGATTAATTAGATTAAGTCATGAAATCATGATGTATTTTATATATTCTTGTCCTAAAATGTTTTTAGGTCATTCTTATGATTTATGGTATTTTACTGCTCATTTTAATGCTTTTTAGTAAAATAATTACCTTTTTATGAGTAAAATGAACTTTTATTCACTAAAATAAGTTAACCTTCACTACTGGCCATTATTTTTTAGTATGACCTCACATGAATATTTTATGTATTGTATGTAAAATTTCATATTAATGTGATTAATATTTCATGATTTATTATTTTATGTGATAAAAATGGTATAGATAGAGGTTAAATGACTAAAAATGGTTAAACTTAGTTTTTGACCTTAAAATTTTTATATACCTCACATGCATATTTTGCTTATTGTATGTAAAATCTCGTATTAATTTGATTAATATTGCATGATTTATTATTTTTATGAGATAAAAATGGATTAAAAGAAGGTAAAATGGTTAAATATAGTTAAGCTTCGAATTGGGCCATAAGATTTTAATATGTTTTCACATGCATGATTTACACACTTTATGTAAATTTTGAAATGAAATGGTTTCATTTAGCATGATTTATGAATTTTTAGAGTAAAAATGGCATAAATAGTGACTATTTTAGCATAAATAGCAAAAACGAATTACATGACATGAGAATATTATTTTAGGTTGAATAAATATCCCACTTATCTGATCTAAACTTGTAAGATTGATTGGATTAGTTTTTATACTTTAGATGTTTTATTTGATAAAACCGATAAATTGCAACTATATTTTTCTCGAAATTAATTTGAAATTTTTAACCATAATTTTTTATATTATGAGTGTCATGGAATTATTTCAGAATGTTAGAAAATTTAAAATTTGAAATTTGAAATTATTGGAATTTAATTTGGATTTATTTCATAAATGTTATGATTTTAAGATCAAATATGAGCATAAAATTAAATCAGGTTTAATTATTGTCAAAAATTGAGTGATGACTAATTTTTGAGTCCTAAGAGTGTTAGGATAATTAACTTGAGCTTAAATTTGATTTAAGTATTGATTTATGATTTTAATAAGTTATTATCACGCATTTCCATAAAACCGGGTTATATAATCGATATAAATTAAATAGGGCGATTTGGTACATAATTTGGCATGATAGAAACATATTATAATGCTGCATATTTCAATTGTTGAATGTCTTTTTATTTATATAATTTTGAATTATGTAATTTTATCTTAGTATGGCCTTAGGTTTAATCGATATTACCCGTAATGAAAGGGAATATTGATTCGGTTGTAATTTAATGTGATCTCGTATCACTTTTTATTTTTACTATTTTTTCATATTACAAATGTATAATAGGAATAGCTTTTTATTTTTATTATTATTTGTAATTATGGAATTTCTTCAACACGGTGCCATTCGGAAAGGCGTTCCGACAAAGACGGTGTTCTTGGGAGGCGTGCCACTTGAAGATTCAAGGGACCAAATGAGTTGGTTTCCGAATATGTAATAGATTATTTGATTTTATATTTTAGGAAGGTCATAATAGGAATTTATTATTATTGCTTTGCATTTATTTTAATATGTTACATGCATTGCCAAATCGCCATAACAACACACGCATTTCATATCGAGTCATCGATCGTGTCAATTATAATTATCGATGTTTACCACTTTAGTTCACTTAAAATGTGATAGATAATAAATTGACAACACCTCTCAATAAATAATAATTAAGAATTAGCCTTACCAAGTAGTAGAAACCATGAGTGCCAATTTCATAAGCAAGTAGGCTCGGCACGAGGGTGCTAAACTTGTTACGTTGGGTAAGTGGGTAATAAAATGTTATTACATCGAAATTTGGATTGAGCTCAACGGAAGTATTCGTGACCGTAGTCGCATGCGTTCCGGGCTAAAGATAAATATTAATGTAATTTTTATCGACCGAGAGTTCTAGAAGTAGAATCGATTAAAGAGTTAATCCACCAAGTTATATTGATAAGGGATGAATCGGCTCACCGTGCCCGAATTGATATGAATTTGGATCTCGGGATCATTTATAATAGTTGGATAGAGGTCACTATATAAATACTTAAAACTTGTTCAAAATGTTTACAAGTAATATTAAAATGATAGATGTTTATTAATTCCTTCACTTCCTATTTTGTAGTCGAAATTGTTTTCTCAATTGCAATGGCAACTACAATCACATCCGCAACCACTTGCTCAAACACTCTCACCAATGTTTCATGGCTTCGATCCTTCATGCATCGTTGTAAGTTAGAAAAGATTGGGTTCAATTTCGCCGATTGGGATGCTCAACTCCGCTTGGCTGCGGAGGGTGACGACAAGCTTCGTTACCTTACCAAGGCCTCTCCCGCCACACCTAACACTAGGTCTACCCCCGCTGCTAGGCAAGCCTATGAGGTTTACCAAAAGGATTCGGCCGCGATCAAAAAAGTGTTGATCTTCTCAATGGAGGCCGAACTCCAAAGAAGTGCTATAAAGATTAGCACCGCTTATGAGATCTATACGAAGCTTGTGACCATGTTTTCACGAGCTCCAAGGATCATTCAATATGAAGCGGCATCCGCATTCTTTGATCTCAGCATTAAGGAGGACCAAAAAGTTAGCCCTCATGTGCTCAAGTTGATGGAGCATGTTGAGACTTTAAAAATGCATAAGGTAGAGATTCTCGAGGAACTCGTCATTAACCGAATTCTTCATTCCTAAAGCAAGGTTAAGGCATATGTTCAATTCAGGGAGAATTTTAATACGCAAAAATTGAAAGTTTCCCTTGTTGAATTGCACAAAATGCTTGTGCAAGCCGAAAGGGACATGGGGCTAAGTGTTAGCACCACCAAGGATGTGCTCAACGTTAATCATAAGAGCAAAGGGACTTTCAAGAAAAGTGGCAATAACGGAAAGAAGTAAACTCCCTACAAGAACAAAGGAAAGGCTTGTGAAGCTAGCTCCTCTAAGCCTAAGAAGAGTGGCCCGTCCGGGGACAAGTGCCACTATTGTAACGGTGTTGGGCATTGGAAGAGAAATTGTTCAAAATATCTTGGCGATATTAAAGCTGGAAAGGTTATTCCAGTAGGTAAATAACTATCCCTATCTTTTATGTTTCGATCCCAACTTTGGTATTTTGATACAAGTTGTGATGATTACCCTTTTTATTGTAATTAGGGCATCCTAGCAAGGACAAAGCAAAGAAAAGCAAGCCCATAAGATCTTGAGGGAAGCTAGATGTAGCCGCCCATGGTGCTAGATCTATGGGAGCTTGGTTTTATTTTGCTCTGTCTTTATTTTCATGTTGTATCTTGAGATTTTAGAACTATTTTGATTTCCTCGTTCGACTTGGAAATTTGTTTGTATCCTTTAAACAATGGTTGTATTTTGGATATTGGTGACTTGGTTTGCAACCCAAGTCACTTGCTTTATTGTATCGTTTGTTCTAAAATTTATCATCATACACTTCTTACATCGAGAAACATAAAATTATCAACTTAAATTGATCAAATTGATAATTATAATGATTAGATCATTATATGTCCATAAGCTATGAATTCGATTCTCCTTATGTAAGATCAATTATAAAGTTATGTTGAGCTATTGAACTCACATATTAGGGAATTTGCGATCCAAAACGGACACATTATTCTAAACGAATGGTCAACCAGGAGATACCAAAAATAGAGAGTCTATTTAACAAATGACATAGATCAGCCTCGCATATTACATGAACCAAACATCCATGATAGAGCTGGTCTTTTTATGTGCTAATTGTTAGGTTCATATACCTCTTATTAGACTCCTCTAATGGTGAACTAATTAACTTCTTAATTATATGTTCTTTAGATCTAGTGCATGCATAACAAAATGAAAGATTTATAAGGAAAAACAATGTCCCTTACATTGTTATATGGTTCGCAATATAGGGCACAAGTAAGGTCACCTTCCTTCACTTGTTCTTAAGCTTAATGTGATGGATGATCCTCCAAGATCCCAAGTATAGAAATCCTCCTTAGATTGCACCCAAGACTTACCCTTAAACTAGTATACTAATTAACTAGATTATTATACTAGTACCCTTAAAAAGATTCTAATATTATTACTATTACTACACTAGTAATGTTATTGTGATATTAGAATGGATGAACAAATACTTGTGAATCTCAAAAACTTGTTTGAGAAAACTAGAGAGAAGGATGAGAGTTTTGCATGTAGATGTGAATGAATGAGTAAGTGGTGAAATGAGAACAAAATTCTTAAAAAGAGAAGGAGGGAGAACCGGTGGGGTTAAGGAGAAGGTGCCAAAAATTGGCATCTTACTTTTCATTTTTGTCTTCTCAAAACATTAGGTGTGTAAGCTAGTATGCACTAGCTATGATGATTTTTCATTTATCACATAAAATAATGTCATCCTCACACCCATAATATTCCCTCCATTCGGTCCATATGTCATAAAATGGACTACCATTTTATTTTGTCAATTTGTCATTTGTCTCACAATACGTCACATGTAGTCTTTTATATGTTATTAATTAATTTAATGCATATTTATCACATAAATATCATTTTACAAATTAATTAAATTACATACAACAAATTGACTAGTGATACTCGATCATATAAATAAAATGGGTCATATAATTATAATTCACAACATCTTGTAATTATAATTAACCATTCATTCTTATCTCTATTGTTTCTCAAACAATAAGCAATTTTAGTAATAAAGCATTTTTATTACTAAAATAAATCTTATTTCATCCCATTACAATAAGATATCAATATTCTCTCTCACAAGTAATTGTTCACTTTTATGGAATTGATTACCTTGTATCGTCATACAATTAATCAATTTATCTATTAAGGGAATTGTCCTTTAGGTGTGACCTTAAGGGATCAACTGACCACCACCGTCACACGACAGTAATGTCAAACTCTAGTCAGCCAATCATTACCGATTAACGACGATCAGTTGATTATATAATAAATCAACCCTCACGTATTCTTAATATCAGATTTAATTATGATATTAAATCATGTGATCGCACTATTGTTGAGAACACATTTTCCAACAATCTCCCACTTGTCCGAGACAAGTGTGCGTCACCAATTCTCTTGTCCTATTACAATCTCCCACTCAATACAAGGTGTCTTGCAGGTCGTACTTACACTTGATCATATCATGAGTGGTTTCCTCGATCTGGAGAGTAACTTTCTGACCGGAATTATCTACCATAGATACCTTCCGAGCGTGGCCACGCATTTCCAGTTAACTACTCCTCGAGTGGCCTTAAGAGTTCAAATAACCCTGACAAGGGGTGGACAATTCCTATCGCCCTATTCCCTTCGTTCAGCCACAATCCATCATAACCCAAAATATACCCAGTTTGACCTCATTTATGAAATCGTAGAGTATAAATCAAAGCTAATCAGAAGTTGTGCCAACTTGGGCGAATAATCTCTAGTCAAAAGAATTGACTCATAAGAATACTATAGTAGCTCTTGCCACGACCAGGCTTTATGAATTACCAGAACTCTATAAGCGGTCACTGCCCGACAGAGTGTCCCATACGATCGCCTATGTGATCGACTAGTCATCCCATATGACTCTATGGCACTTGAACTTGCCATCAATCGCATCACACTCTAGTCACTATGAGACGTCACCTCATATAAGTAACTAGGGGCGAATACCATGTCAATCCAGTTCACTTTAATGGGGTTCAATTTGTCTCTACAACCCATTCGAATACGACAAGGTAGCGGGTGAGTTTAATGAAACTCAAACGATAAATGCGATTATCACATATGAATAGTCAATACACTATTACTACTTCATATCTTGTAATCTTTACTGTATTATTAACACTAGTTTAGATGCAATAAAAGCTTGGAAAGTGAATATACCCTATATCCATATATTCCAACTTTTCAATTGCTTTTTCCTGTCATTCAATGTCATCTCCAATGACATGAATTTATCTAAGTATATGTCTAGACTTCTTACTAGACTTGGGCTCTTTAACTTGAAAGATGCTTCCACTGTTATCGCATAACCTGTGACAAAATCATTTGTAGAGGGATTCACCTTTAATCCCTACATTGATGATTTTATCACAATTTACATAGATTCCTATGTAGAATTTGCAATGTGCGAAAATAAAACACTTTTCTAGTCTCTTACTCCTTAGTCAATAAGACATCCTAGGATTTCAATAAATCCTTTTTGCTTTGGAAACTAAAGTTTGTGCAACCCTTCAACACATAACTTAGTTTATCATCCAAACATATGAACGAATCCTTAATTCTTCTCAAGAATCTCAAGGATGTTCTTTAAGGCTTTCACAAGCCATATCATGGGAATTATCTTGTTATTGACTTATCATGTTCTTAGCATATATCACATCATGGCATGTGCGTCTGTGGCATACATGATCATTCTAATGGCGGAAACATTAGCGATCGATTTCATGTGATCAACAACTTAATAGGTTCAGTGAATGAGTATGACTCCATCATTGTATTTCCACTTCTATCAACATGAATAGCCTATTTGACCTTGTTGATGTACATCAGGTATGGAGGATCTTATCGTCATAAGACTCTCTACTCTATGCCAATATTCTTCTCACATAGATTCAAAAATCTAGAATACT
This sequence comes from Silene latifolia, assembly GCF_048544455.1. Lineage (NCBI taxonomy): Eukaryota > Viridiplantae > Streptophyta > Magnoliopsida > Caryophyllales > Caryophyllaceae > Silene > Silene latifolia. The sequence continues at coordinate 75,835,349 of NC_133528.1, forward strand.
TTGCATCCCATTCCAAGTCTCTCAATCACTCTTGCTAGAAGAGAGCATTGGTACATTATTCTCAATAAGTAATATGTCTTCAATATATATAAGACATGGAAACATGAATTACCAACTTCTGATGATACGAGGTAATCAATTCCTTAAAAGTGAACAATTTACTTGTGAGAGAGAATATTGATATCTTATTGTAATGGGATTAAATAAGATTTATTTTAGTAATAAAAATGCTTTATTACTAAAATTGCTTATTGTTTGTGAAACAATAGAGATAAGAATGAATTGTTAGTTATAATTACAAGAAGTTGTGAATTATAATTTTATGACCCATTTTATTTATATGATCAAGTATCACTAGTCAATTTGTTATATGTAATTTAATTAATTTGTAAAATGATATTTATGTGATAAATATACATTAAATTAATTAATAACATGTAAATGACTACATGTGACATATTGTGTGACAAATGACAAATTGACAAAATAAAATGGTAGTCCATTTTATGACATATGGACCGAATGGAGGGAGTATTATGGGTGTGAGGATGACATTATTTTATGTGATAAATAAAAACATCATCATAGCTAGTGCATACTAGCTTAAACACCTAATATTTTGAGAAGACCAAAAGTAAAAGTAAGATGCCAATTTTTGGCACCTTCCCCTTGACCCCCACCGGTTCTCCCTCCTTCTCTTTATGAGATTGTTCTCATTTCACTAGAAACTCATTCATTCACATCTACATGCAAAACTATCATTCTTCTCTCTAGTTTTCTCAAACAAGTTTTTGAGATTCACAAGCATTTGTTCATCCATTCTAATATCACAATAACATTACTAGTGTAGTAATAGTAATAATATTAGAATCATTTTAAGGGTACTAGTATAATAATCTAGTTAATTAGTATACTAGTTTAAGGGTAAGTCTTGGGTGCAATCTAAGGAGGATTTCTATACTTGGGATCTTGGAGGATCATCCATCACATTAAGCTCAAGAACAAGTGAAGGAAGGTGACCTTACTTGTGCCCTATATTTCGAACCATATAACAATGTAAGGGACATTGTTTTTCCGTATAAATCTTTCATTTTGTTATGCATGCACTAGATCTAAAGAACAGATAATTAAGAAGTTAATTACTTCACCATTAAAGGAGTCTAATAAGAGGTATATGAACCTAACAAGTGGCATCAGAGCATAAGGATGTTGCATGCATAATCGGTTATTGTTTTTCCGAGTTAAAAAGTTAACATAAAAAACTAAAAATTTGTGGTTTATAAGTATAAGCCACGAAATCATAATGCATGTTATATATTCTGGTCCTAAAATGTTTTTAGGTCATTTTTTATGATTTGTGGAAATTTATTGCTCATTTTATGGATTTTTGGTCATTTTATTACATTTTTATGACTAAAATGGGAATTAAAATGCTAAAAATAGTTAAACTAAGTTTCTGACCTTGAAACTTTTATATGACCTCACATGCATATTTTATAAGTTGTGTGTAAAATCTCGTATTAATTGGATTAATATTGCATGATTTATGATTTTTATGAGATAAAAATGGATTAAAAGAGGTTAAATGGTTAAAAATAGTTATACTTCGAATTGGGCCATGGAATTTTAATATGTTGTCACATGCATAATTTACAGAGGGTATGTAAATTTCGAGAATAAAATATCTCATTTAGCATGATTTATGAATTTTTAGAGTAAAAATGGCATAAATAGTGACTATTTTAGCATAAATAGCTAAAACGATTTCCATGGCATGCGAAAATTATTTTAGGCTGCATAAATATACCACTTATCAGATCTAAAGTTTTAAAATTAATGGGAATAATATTTGAACACTTTAGATGTTTTCTAAGATAAAACCGATAAATTGCAACTATATTTTCTCAAAATTAATTCAAAGGTTTTAACCATGTTTTCTGACATTATGAGTGTCATGGAATTATTCCAGAATGTTCAAAAATTTAAAATTCAAATTTTATAATTTTTATAATTTAATTTGGATTTATTTCATAAATATTATGATTTTAAGGTAAAAAATGAGCATAAAATTAAATCAAGTTGAATTAGTGTCAAAAATTATGTGATGACTAAGTTTTGAGTCCTAAAAAGTGTTAGGATAATTAACTTGAGCTTAGATGTGATTTAAGTGTTAATTAGTGATTTTAAAAGGTTATTATCACGCATTTCCATAAAACCGGGTTATATATATATACGACATAAGTTAATTAGGGCGATTTGGCACATCGTTTGGCATGATAGATACATATTATAATGGTGCATATTTCAATTGTTGTATGTCTTTTATTTATATAATTTTGAATTATGTAATTTTATCTTAGTATGGCCTTAGTTTTAATCGATATTACCCGTAATGAAAGAGAATATTGATTCGGTTGTAATTTAATGTGATCTCGTATCACTTTTATTTTTTTTATTTTATTATTTTTTCCATTTTACAAATGAATAATAGGAATAGCTTTGTATTTTTATTATTATTTGTAATTATGGAGCATCTTCAAAGACGGTGCCATTCGGAAAGGTGATCCGACAAAGACGGTGTCTTGGGAAGCGTGCCATTTGAAGATTCAAGGGACCAAAGGAGTTGGTTTTCGAATATGTAATAGATTATAAGATTCTCTATTTAAGAAGGCCATACTAGGAAATTTTATTTTTTGCTTTACATTTCTTTAAATATGTTGCATGCATTGCCAAATCGCCATAACAACACATGCATATCATATCAAGTCATCGACCGTGTCAATTATAATTATCGTAGTTCACCGCTTTAGTTCACTTAAAACGTGATAGATAATAAATTGACAAGACCTCTCACATATAATAATTGAGAAATAGTCTTACCAAATAGTAGAAACATGAATCCCAATTTCATAAGGGAGTTGAGCCGGCTTTACCGTAATACAAACCTTGTTACGTTGGATAAGTGGGTAATAAAATGTTATTACATCGAAATTTGGATTGAGCTCAACGGAAGTATTCGTGACCGTAGTCGCATGTGTTCCGGGCTAAAGATGAAAATCAGAGTAATTTTTATCAACCGAGAGTTCAAAGAGTAGAATCGATTAAGATGTTAATCCACCGAGTTATATTAATAAGGGATGACTCGGCTTACCGTACCCGTATTAATATGAATTTGGATCTCGGAATCATTTATGTTAGTTGGGTGGAGGTCACTACATAGATGCTTAAATACCTGTATTAAAATATACGAGTACTATAAAACGATCGATGTTAATTAATTCCTTCATTTCCTATTTTGTAGTCAAATTTGTTTTATTAACCGCAATGGCAACTCCAATCACGTCCGCATCTACTACTTCCACCATGCTTACCGATGTGTCACGGCTCCGATCCTTCATGGATCGATGTAAGTTAGAAAAGATTGGGTCTAATTTCGCCGATTGGGACGCGCAACTTCGCTTGGCCGCGGAGGGTGACGACAAGCTTCGTTACGTTACCGAGGCATCTCCCACCGAACCTAATGCTAGGTCCACCACCGCCGCTAGGTTAGCCTATGAGGTTTACCAAAAGGAGTCGGCCGCGATCAAAAACGTGTTGATCTTTGCAATGGAGGCCGAACTCCAACCAAGTGCTATAAAGATTAGCACCGCTCATGAGATCTACATGAAGCTTGTGAACATGTTTTCACGAGCTCCTAGGGTCATACAATATGAGGCGGCCTCCGCATTCTTTGATCTTAACATCAAGGAGGGCCAAAAAGTGAGCCCTCATGTGCTCAAGTTGATGGAGCATGTTGAGATCTTGAAAATGCATAAGCTGGAGATCCCCGATGAACTTGTGATTGATCGCATTCTTCATTCCCTCAACAAAATCAAAGCATATGTTCAATTCCGGGTGAATTTTAATATGCAAGATAAGAAGGTTTCCCTTGATGAGTTGCACAAATTGCTTGTGCAAGCCGAAAGGGATATGGGGCTAAGTGTTAGCTCCACCAAAGATGTGATCAATGTCAATCATAAGTGTTGGAATAAGTGTCCTCCGACAATAATGCGATCACAACTGTCGATCATACTGATCACATGTTTAAATCTCATTTTTAAGAATACGTAAGGGATGATTCATTTTATAGTCAACTGATCAACATTAATCGGTAACGATTGGCTTTCTAGAGTTTGATGTTACTGTCGTGGGACGGTGGTGGTCAGTTGATCCCTTAAGGTCACACCTAAAGGATGATGCCCTAATCTGTAAAATTGATTAATTGTATGACGATACAAGTTAATCAATTCCTTAAAATTGAACAATTCAATTTATGAGAGAGTATATTGATATCTTATTGTAATGGGATTAAATAAGATTTATTTCAGTAATTGAAATACTTTATTACTAAAATTGTTTATTGTTTGAGAAACAATAGAGATAAGAATGAATGGTTGATTATAATTACAAGATGTTGTGAATTATAATTAAATGACCCATTTTATTTATGTGATCAAGTATCACTAGTCAATTTGTTGAAAGTGATTTAATTAATTTATAAAAATGATATTTATGTGATAAATATGCATTTAATTAATTAACAACATGTAACATACTACATGTGACATATTGTGTGACAAATGACAAATTGACAAAATAAAATGGTAGTCCATTTTACATACATGGACCGAAATAGAGGGAGTTATGGTGGATTATGGGTGAATTATTTTATGTGATAGAATATTATATTCATGGCTACATCATGTAGCTTACACACCTACTCTTACATCTCTTACACAACCTATTACCTTGTGAAGAGAAAAAACATAAAGTAAGATGTCATCCTTGGCATTTGGTGAGACTCCAACCGTGTACCCTCCTCCATTCAAGAGGATTTATTTTTCCTCTACTTATTCTTTTATGCTTGTCCATTAAAAAGACATTCAAAGTTTTCCTCTCTCATATATTCATCTTTTTCTTCATCAAAACATGAGATTTTTGATTCAAATTATTCATAAAAGACTACTAATATTATTAGTGTAATATATGAGTATTAGTAATCAATTTTAAGGTAAACTACTAGACAAATATCTAGCACATATTATTTAGTAGAGATATGGGATAATCTTGGGTGCAATCAAGAGGAGTGGCTTCTACTCTTGAAGTCTTTGGAGGATCATCCTATTACTCATCATAGCTCAAGAACAAGTGAAGTTAGGAGACCTTACTTGTGCCCATAAACCGAAATATTCAATGTAAGGAACCGGTTTTCCTCTACATTTATTTATATGTTTTGCATGCATAAGATCCTTAAGTTTTTATGACTAAAACTTTAAACTAAAATATGTGATATTTAAAATATGATTTCCAACAAGTGGTATCAGAGCATTATGGTTGTTGCATGCAAGATCGGGATCGTTTTTCCGAGATAATACGATTAACGAATAAAACTTGAAATTTAGGATTTATGAAGATAAATCACGAAATAATTTTGCATGTTAAAAGTTTCTGGTCCTAAATGGATTTTAGGTCATATGGGACGATTTGTGGATTTTTATTGTTCATTATATATAATATTGGCATTAAAATATGATTTTTATGATAAAAATGTTATTTTTGGACGAAAAATAGCTAAACTTCGAATTTTTCAATGTTTTTTGGATATGTTATCAAATATATTATCTACTGATGGCCTGTAAATTTTCATGATAAAATAAGTTGTTTTGCTCGAAATATGGATTTTTTAAGTTAAAATCGTATTTAAATGGGTAAATAGGGTAATATGACTTATATTTAGAATCTGGTCATGAAAATTTAGTATGTTGTCACATGCAATTTTACAAGATGTGTGTAAAATATTTGGCTGTAAGGAAGTCTTTATGCATGATTTATGAATTTTTGATGAAAAATCACATAAATAGTGACTATAATTAGTAATAATGCTAAAACATACTTCATGACTAAAGAAAAAATGTCACATGTTTCATTTTATCATATATTTCAGATCTAAAAGTGAAAAGTTGATAAAAATAATTTTTCTCATATTTTTATGGTCATAAATGTTAAAACCGATAAACCGCAACATTGTTTTTTCTCGATAAATTTTCGAAATTTTTAACCTAAGTTTTGAACATTATGAGTGACATGGTATTTTTGCAGAATGTTCATGAGTTTAAATTTCAAATTTCGAAATTATTTGAAATTTTTATAATTTAATTTGAAGTTTATAGCATAATTTTGTATTTTTGGGTCCATTTGTGAACAATATTAAGAAATCAAGTTTAATTATTGTCAAAATGTTAGTGGAGACTAATTTTGAGTCCAAATATGGTTAGGGTAATTAAATTGTACATAAATATTGGCTCTTAAAAGGCAATTTGGCATAAAATTTAGCATGTTCATACATATTATAATGCTGCATTTTATTTATGATTGTCATATTTTAATTTTATGTAATTTTGAATTATGTAATTTTACTTAGTATGGCCTTAGTTATTAATTGGTATTACCCGAAATGTATGGGAATATTGATTCAGTTGTAATTATTGTGATTTCGTATCACCGTTTTGTAATTTAATAGATTTATATTTTTAATTACAAATGTATAATAGGAAGTTTGTAATTCATTTTGTAATTTAATTATTCCGGAGTTCCTTGAAGACGGTGCCATTCGAGAAGGCGATCCATTAAAGAAAGTGTTGCCTTGAAATGCGTGCCAAGACCGAAGTTCAAGGGACCAAAGGAGTTGGTTTCCGAATTTGTAATAGTTTATTAGATTTACTATTTTAGGAAGGCCATACTAGGATTTTATTTTTATGCTTTGCAGTTTATTTATATGTTGCATGCATCGCTAAATCGCCATAACTAAACATGCATTTTAAATCGAGTTTATCGACCGTGTCAATTACAATTATCGTAGTTCACCGCTTTAGTTCACTTAAAACGTGATAGATAATAAATTGACATGACCTCTCGCTAAAATAAACAATTGAGACTTAGCCTTACCAAAAAGTAGAAACCATGAAAACCTATTTCGTGAGGGAGTGCGCTCGGCCACACCGGGGTACAAACCTTGTTACGTAGGGGAAGTGGGTGATAAATGTCTATCCACCGAATTCATGTTGATAAGGGATGAATCGGCTACACCGTGCCCAAGTTGATGTGGATATGGATCATGGACACATTTATTCGAAATTTGGGTTGAACTCAACAAAAGTATTCTCGACCATAGCCGGATGTGTTTTGGGCTAAAGATAAATATTAATGTAATTTTGTCGACCAAGAGTTCTAAAAGTAGAATCGATTAAAGAGTTAATCCACCGAGTTATATTGATTTCGGATGAATCGGCTACACCGTGCCCAAGTTAATATGAATTTGGATCTTGGAATCATTTATCATAGTTGGGTAGAGGTCATTATGTAAATGCTTTACTTGTGAAATTATTTACAAGTATTATTATAACGATAAATGTTTTGTTTTCATTATTCCGTTAATCATATTGTTCTAATTCTTTACCTCAAATTATATACGATATCATTTCGATTTTAGTTCAAATCTCCATTAAAACATCGTAGCTAAAGACAAATATGAATTTTCTTCTAAAACCTCGTGTTATACATTGGAAGGATCTCTTATGAAGAGTATAGATGAAAGTTATTCGTGATCAAAAGGGTTTTTGATTTTCGACTAACATATCTACTTACAATGAATGGTTTCTCATGTGCTTAATTGAGTTAAGTACTTTGAAATGTTAAATCATTTTGGTGACTAGATTTGTTAGAAATCGCAATTGACCAAAATACCGCAACCACTTCAATGAAAGTTTTAAGACTAAACGAACGAATGAAGAGTAGTCTTCATGAAATTCAATTTTGCTTCTCTAAGCAAAAACTCATTGAAATGAGTGGGCGCATTCTCTTAACCGTTAAGAAAAGGACGAGGTTCAAAGAAGTAAAATTAGAATGGAATTGATACAAGGTAATGTTAAAAGTAAAGTTATTGAGAATAACGATACTAAACCTATCAATCACGACCAATAAAGTTTCCATTGTCTTAATTGTTGGACGCTAGAAAGGAAACTACCCCAAATTATTGAAGAATCAACAAGTTAGTTGTGGGACATCTAATGGGACCTTCTTCTTTAAATGTTTATTCGATTAACATAAATTTTGCTAGTACTACTTCGTCAATATTCGAAACAGGTGGTGGTTTTCATCATTGTATTTGATACATAGGACGATTAGAATATGACGACTAGCAACAATGATGTCGTGAGATAGAGTCATTGTGTACTCAATCTAGTTTTGGGTTTATATTTATACCTTAATTATGACTATTAAGTGAATAAACTCTAAATAAGAATATAAACTTGTTAAGATACAAAAGAGGTTTCACTTTTGTGACCCTATACACCATGATTTGATGTATGGCTAGCCCATTATCAAGGTGATTATATTCTAAACCAAACTAGAATGATATATCATGTAGATGAAGCAAGACTCAAATTGGTAACCCAAGATTAAACCTTAAATTCTGGAATGATGAACGCGAAGAGTTATCGAGTACTCTTGAAACCATTAGATTGTTAATCTTATGGTATATGCGTATCTTGTATTCAAAGCAAGATGTCTCGTGCCTTTTGGTTGAAAGGAGATCGAGGTTGTAAATCATTGATACAAAATAGGTTGATCATTTTCTTTAACCAACGATTTAAGTTGACACTAATGTGTTCACTTAATAAGGTAAATAGAGAAATCTTTGAAGAAGTTCAAAGAGTTCCAGGAATCATGATTTAGTCGTGATGGGATTATCTAAGTGAAGACTTTGATGTAAGCCAAAGTAAATGTGATATAGTATCACAAATTAATCTCTCTTAGCACGCATTATGGGATAATATGTGGTTGGATAAAGAAATCAAACGCTATTCGATATGGTTTGGACTTTAATCAAGTTACTTTGAGTTACTTGATCCTTTTGGGGATTTTATCATATTGTCTAAATAATTTTTCCACTAAATCTAAAACGATTCATATGAGATATGAAATGGTAGGGTACCATGCTTGTAAGTTTTCACAAGAAACAAATTCTCATTTTTCTTACTATAATCACGACTACAACGGGTTTGTGACTCGTGAAGCTGTCTTTCTAGATTACAAGTTTATTTCTAGAAGACAGAGTGGGAGAAAATATTCAAGAGCCACAAAAGAATTGTGTCAAAAATTGTATATCACAAGAAACTGGTCTTTCATGGCTACATGAGACGTTCTGTGTAAAACGTTGTTTCTTCGAAATCTAGGAGGTTAAATTCATCACTTGTTGAAGATAATGATTTTAAGAAAGTAAAGAGCTTACAACTTACAAAGAAATTGTTTGATTGAAGTTATTTCTGGAAAGTAATGAATATATGACTTACATGAGAGTGTTTAAGTCACAACTCAATACAAGGCTTAGAGCCATGAGAATCCTAAATAAATTCCAAGTGAATTGTTAGATATCAAAGCTTGATTGGTGGCATAGGGTTTTGCACTCGTTGAAATGCTTAAGTCTATTTGGATCTTGTTAGGGATTGTGTTTCATTATGATGATATACATATAGCGAGTGAATCTAAAACCCACTTCTTCAATTAGAAGGAATGTATTCAATACATGTCTTGAGTTTTGTAGATTCTTGCAATCCTAAGATAATGTGAAACTTAAGAGAGGGTCTTAAGTAGGACATCAATGAATTGGAATCAATGTTTTGATCATGTTATAAAACTTTTCTCGATAGGTCGAGAAGTTGTGTTTATACATAAAGTTTAGTGGGAGTTACGGTAATTTTAATTAGTCTAATATGTGGATGACATATTGATCATTGGGAATGATTTAAGACTTGGAGATATATAATACATCTTTAATATCCAGATTTATGGAGATAAATCCACATGATATTAGCATCAAATAAGAAGTCTTATGTTGATAAGATTCATGACTAGTTCAATCAAGTTGAACATATTTGATTGATTCCATTTGCTTCATTGCTTAGGATCAATTAAATGAGTAATGATGTATAACACTTCATATACTTTGAGTAGATGAATTGTTTCAAATTGAATTTAAGTAATAGTTACCAAATAGCCATATTGATTATTTTTAAGTGCTTGAAGAAGCATTAAAGATGCAAAGTTAAGTACAAATTTGTGTAAGGGCTTACACTAATGACTGTTGAGATTGTATAAGGTTTCGGACAAAAACCGTATTCGAAACACCTAAATATGGTTAAGGAACCTTTGTGGCTATGTTATTTAAGAAGTGGATTTGCTAGAATTGTTCTAGGCAATAAAGAACAATGAGAGATGCTTACAACGGAAATTGAGTACACTTGCAATCATGAGATGTGTAAGAGGATGGATCTAGAGAGCTTATGTCTAGATTGGATCTAGACACGTACTCAGAAAGTTTTGTAATGCAAATGTATACATTACAAAGGAAAACGAGTATGTAGTAAGGTTGAGTAAGGTACAAGAAGTTGATAAAACCTACTAACCAAAGCCTTCTCATAGGTTTAACATGATGATTCATGTCATACGTCATTTCAATTGCATTGAGATGAACAACTACATATAAGATGAAAATTGATTATAAAAATATGAAGTAGTAATCAGGTATTGACTATTCATATGAGATAATCACATTTGTCGTTCGAGTTTTTAAATCTAAAAACTCCTTTTATACTTTGTTACATCCAGACGGGTTGTAGAGACAATATTGAACCCCGTTAAAGTGAACTAGGATTAACATGGTATTTGCCCATAGTCAGTTGTTTGAGGTGACGTCTCGAAGTGACTAGAGTGTGATGCGATTGATGGCAAGTTCAAGTGCTATAGAGTCATATGAGATGACTAGTCGATCACATAGGCAGACTGTTAGGAACACTTTGTCAGGCCCAGTGACCGCTTATAGAGTACTGGCACATTTATATAGCCTGGTCGTGGCGAGAGTTACTATAGTATTCTAATGAGTCTATTCTTTTGACTAAAGACTGTTCGCCCAAGGTGGCACGGTTTCAGATTAACTTTTATTTATGTTACTACGACCATCGTAAATGGGGTCAAATGGGCATATTTTTGGTTATGATGGTTGTGGCTAGTCGAAGGTAATAGTGCGATAGGAATTGTCCACCCCCTTATCAGGGTTCTAACAATATCTCAGGGCCACTCGAGGAGTAATGAACTGAAATGCGTGGCCACGCTCGGAAGGTATCTATGGTAGATGATTCCGGTCAATCAGTTATTCTGCAGATCGAGGAAACCACTCTCGATATGATCACTTGCAAGTACGACCTGAAAGACACCTTGCATTGAGTGGGAGATAGTAATAGGATAAGAGAATTGGTGACGCACACTTGTCGCGGACAAGTGGGAGATTGTTGGAATAAGTGTCCTCCGACAATAATGCGATCACAACTGTCGATCATAATGATCACTTGTTTAAATCTCATTTTTAAGAATACGTAAGGGATGATTCATTTTATAGTCAACTGATCAACATTAATCGGTAACGATTGGCTTGCTAGAGTTTGACGTTACTGTCGTAGGACGGTGGTGGTCAATTGATCCCTTAAGGTCACACCTAAAGGATGATGCCCTAATCTGTAAAATTGATTAATTGTATGACGATACAAGTTAATCAATTCCTTAAAATTGAACAATTCAATTTGTGAGAGAGTATATTGATATCTTATTGTAATGGGATTAAATAAGATTTATTTTAGTAATTGGAATACTTTATTACTAAAATTGTTTATTGTTTAAGAAACAATAGAGATAAGAATGAATGGTTGATTATAATTACAAGTTGTTGTGAATTATAATTAAATGACCCATTTTATTTATGTGATCAAGTATCACTAGTCAATTTGTTGAAAGTGATTTAATTAATTTATAAAAATGATATTTTTGTGATAAATATGCATTTAGTTAATTAATAACATGTAACATACTACATGTGAGATATTGTGTGACAAATGACAAATTGACAAAATAAAATGGTAGTCCATTTTACATACATGGACCGAAGTAGAGGGAGTTATGCTGGATTATGGGTGAATTATTTTATGTGATAGAATATTATATTCATGCCTACATCATGTAGATTACACACCTACTCTTACATCTCTTACACAACCTATTACCTTGTGAAGAGAAAAAGCATAAAGTAAGATGCCATCCTTGGCATATGGTGAGACTCCAACCATGTACCCTCCTCCATTCAAGAGGATTTATTTTTCCTCTACTTATTCTTTTATGCTTGTCCATTAAAAAGACATGCAAAGTTTTCCTCTCTCATATATTCATCTTTTTCTTCATCAAAACATGAGATTTTTGATTCAAATTGTTCATAAAAGATTACTAATATTATTAGTGTAATATATGAGTATTAGTAATATCATAATTAAATCTCATATTAAGAATATGTGAGGGATGATTTATTATATAATCAACTGATCGTCATTAATCGGTAATGATTGGCTGACTAGAGTTTGACATTACTGTCGTGTGACGGTGGTGGTCAGTTGATCCCTTAAGGTCACACCTAAAAGACAATTCCCTTAATGGATAAATTGATTAATTGTATGACGATACAAGGTAATCAATTCCTTAAAAGTGAACAATTTACTTGTGAGAGAGAATATTGATATCTTATTGTAATGAGATTAAATAAGATTTATTTTAGTAATAAAAATGCTTTATTACTAAAATTGCTTATTGTTTGAGAAACAATAGAGATAAGAAAGAATGGTTAATTATAATTACAAGATGTTGTGAATTATAATTATAGGACCCATTTTATTTATATGATCCAGTATCACTAGTCAATTTGTTGTATGTAATTTAATTAATTTGTAAAATGATATTTATGTGATAAATATGCATTAAATTAATTAATAACATGTAAAAGACTACATGTGACATATTGTGAGACAAATGACAAATTGACAAAATAAAATGGTAGTCCATTTTATGACATATGGACCGAATGGAGGGAGTATTATAGGTGTGAGGATGACATTATTTTATGTGATAAATGAAACATCATCATAGCTAGTCCATACTAGCTTACACACCTAATGTTTTGAGAAGACAAAAAGGAAAAGTAAGATGCCAATTTTTTGCACCTTCCCCTTAACCCCACCGGTTCTCTCTCCTTCTCTTTATGAGAATTTTGTTCTCATTTCACCACTTACTCATTAATTCACATGTACATGCAAAACTCTCATCCTCTTCTCTAGTTTTCTCAAACAAGTTTTTGAGATTCACAAGCATTTGTTCATCCATTCTAATATCACAATAACATTACTAGTGTAGTAATAGTAATAATATTAGAATCATTTTAAGGGTACTAGTATAATAATCTAGTTAATTAGTATACTAATTTAAGGGTAAGTCTTGGGTGCAATGTAAGGAGGATTTCTATACTTGAGATCTTGGAGGATCATCCATCACATTAAGCTCAAGAACAAGTGAAGGAAGGTGACCTTACTTGTTCCCTATATTTAGAACCATATAACAATGTAATGGACACTGTTTTTCCTTATAAATCTTTTATTTTGTTATGCATGCACTAGATCTAAAGAACATATAATTAAGAAGTTAATTAGTTCGCCATTAGAGGAATCTAATAAGAGGTATATGAACCTAACAATTTAGTAATCAATTCCTTAAATAAGATATATTACTTATTGTGCCAAATTGGGCGAATAGTCCATTTTATTACATTTCGCCCATTAGAGAATAGTTCACCATTATTCTCAATAAGTAATATGTCTTCACAACCTTGTAGAGTATAAATCAAAGCTAATCAGAAGTTGTGCCAACTTGGGCGAATAGTCTCTAGTAAAAAGAATTGACTCATAAGAATACTATAGTAGCGCTTGCCACGACCAGGCTTTATGAATTACCAGAACTCTATAAGCGGTCACTGCCCGACAGAGTGTCCCATACAGTCTGCCTATGTGATCGACTAGTCATCCCATATGACTCTATGGCACTTGAATTTGCCATCAATCACATCACACTCTAGTCACTATGAGACGTCACCTCATATAAGTAACTAGGGGCGAATACCATGTCAATCCAATTCAGTTTAATGGGGTTCAATTTGTCTCTACAACCCATTCGGATACGACAAGGTAGCGGGTGAGTTTAATGAAACTCAAACGATAAATGCGATTATCACATATGAATAGTCAATACACTATTACTACTTCATATCTTGTAATCTTTAGTGTATTATTAACACTAGTTTAGATGCAATAAAAGCTAGGAAAGTGAATATACCGTATATCCATATATTCCAACTTTTCAATTACTTTTTCCTTCCATTCAATGTCATCTCCAATGACATGAATTTATCTAAGTATATGTCTAGACTTCTTACTAGACTTGGGCTCTTTAACTTGAAAGATTCTCCCATTGTTATCGCATAACTTGTGACAAAATCATTTGTAGAGGGATTCACACTTAATCCCTACATTGACGATTTTATCACAATATACTTAGATTCCTTTGTAGAATTTACAATGTGCGAAACTAAAACACTTTTCTAGTCTCTTACTCCTTAGTCAATAAGACATCCAAGGATTTCAATAAATCCCTTTTAGTTTGGAAACTAAAGTTTGTGCAACCCTTCAACACATAACTTAGTTTATCATCCAAACATATGAACGAATCCTTAATTCTTCTCAAGAATCTCAAGGATGTTCTTTAAGGCTTTCACAAGCCATATCATGGGAATGATCTTTTTATTGATTTATCATGTTCTTAGCATATATCACATCATGGCATGTGCGTCTGTTGGCATACATGATCGTTCTAATGGCGGAAACATTAGCAATCGATTTCATGTGATCAACAACTTAATAGGTTCAGTGAATGACTATGACTCCATCATAGTATTTCCACTTCTATCATGTGAATGAAACCATTCACTATAATCACATGAAAAGTATAATCCTTTAATGCTTGCTTAAGACCATCCTAAGTGCACTTAAGAAAGCTACGCATAAGATGTTAGGACACTTAAATCTTTATCTAGGGTTTTGTGTTTCAAAAACTTCCTTCTCTAAATTCCCATTTTAGAAAAGCGAATTTTATTTGCCATTCTTCATTAGAATGAAATGCGGCAATTCCTAAAACAATTTATCATGATGAACATCTTCATGTAAATCTTATGCATTTGTGTACTCTGAAGCTCTATTTACCTTTAAAGAGACCCTCACTTTAAAGTAAATCTACTCATGAGCAACCATTTTTGGATTGTAATGCTCCGGCTCGTATGTAACAGAGTCATGATACTATCACTTTCACAAAGTAATATTTTTAAACAATAAGACATGTGCCATAAACTCCCACTGAACTATGCCCCCACTCTATAGTTTCATTACTTTCACAAAGTAACACTATAAGACATGTTTGTAACGATCCACGATCCAATCTACTCCCACTCTATCTCTCAGAAATACATCTAACTTCTTGAGAGATAGCTTTGTGAGTTACAAACATATATATGTTGGAGTATTAGGAGTTTATCTAGACTATGCATAAGCTTTAAAAAGGCCATCCTTATCATGGTAGTTTGATTCATGTAATATACGAGTCTTATCCATGTCATCTGTTTAATAGACTCTCTATTCTAGGTATCTCCTGGTTGACCATCCGTTTAGAATAATGTGTCTGTATGGTATCGTAAATTCCCTACTTGATGAGTTCAAAAGCTCTTTACAACTTTATAATTGATCTTACATAAGTAAGTTGTTACTTTTAGTAATAATGACATAAGGAGAATCAAACTCATAGCTTATGGACATATAATGATCCAATCATCATAATCGTCTATTTGATCAATTTGAGTTGTTAATCTAATGTTTCACTATGCAAGTAGTATATGATGTTGATTTTAGAACAAATAACATAATAAAACAAGTTACTTGGGTTGCAAACCAAGTCACTAATATCCAAAATACAACCCGTGTTTAAAGGATACAAACCAATTTCCAAGTCACACAAGGAAATCAAAATAGTTCTAAAAACTTCAAATACATCATAAAATTAAAGACAAAGCAAATTAAAGCCAAGCTTCCATTGATCCATCACCATGGTCGGCTACTCTAGCTTCCCACATGATCCTCTAGGCTTTCTTCTCCTTGCCTTTGTCCTTGCTAGGAGGCCCTATTTACAATAAAAAGGGTAATCATCACAACTTGTATCAACATGCCAAAGTTGAGATTGAACCATAAAAGATAGGGATAGTTATATACCTACTGGAATAACCTTTCCAGCTTTGATGTCGCCAAGGTATTTGGAACAGTTTCTCTTCCAATGCCCAACATCACAACAATAGTGGCACTTGTCCCCGGTGGAGACACTGTACTTGGGCTTGGAGGAGCATGCTTCATAAGTCTTAGCTTTGTTCCTGGTGGGAGTTCGCTTCTTTTCCGTTTTCCCGCCTTTCTTGAAGGTTCCCTTTCTCTTATGATTGACATTGAGCACATCTTTGGTGGAGCTAATACTTAGCCCCATATCCTTTTCGGCTTGCACAAGCATTTTGTGCAACTCATCAAGGGAAACCTTCTTATCTTGCATATTAAAATTCACCCGGAATTGAACATATGCTTTGATTTTGTTGAGGGAATGAAGAATGTGATCAATCACAAGTTCATCGGGAATCTCCACCTTATGCATTTTCAAGGTCTCAACATGCTCCATCAACTTGAGCACATGAGGGCTCACTTTTTGGCCCTCCTTGATGTTAAGATCAAAGAATGCGGAGGCCGCCTCATATTGTATGACCCTAGGAGCTCGTGAAAACATGTTCACAAGCTTCATGTAGATCTCATGAGCGGTGCTAATCTTTATAGCACTTCGTTGGAGTTCGGCCTCCATTGCAAAGATCAACACGTTTTTGATCGCGGCCGACTCCTTTAGGTAAACCTCATAGGCTAACCTAGCAGCGGCGGTGGACCTAGCATTAGGTTCGGTGGGAGATGCCTCGGTAAGGTTACGAAGCTTGTCGTCACCCTCCGCGGCCAAGCGAAGTTGCGTATCCCAATCGGCGAAATTAGATCCATTCTTTTCTAACTTACATCGATCCATGAAGGATCGGAGCCATGACACATTGGTAAGCGTGGTGGAAGTAGTGGATGCGGACGTGATTGGAGTTGCAATTGCGGTTGATAAAACAAATTTGACTACAAAATAGGAAATGAAGGAATTAATTAACATCTATCGTTTTATAGTACTCGTATATTTTAATACAAGTATTTAAGCATCTATGTAGTGACCTCCAACCAACTAACATAAATGATTCCGAGATCCGAATTCATATTAATACGGGTACGGTATGCCGAGTCATCCCTTATTAATGTAACTCGGTGGATTAACATCTTAATCGATTCTACTTTTAGAACTCTCGGTTGATAAAAATTACTCTAATTTTCATCTTTAGCCCGGAACACATGCGACTACGGTCACGAATACTTCCGTTGAGCTCAATCCAAATTTCGATTTAATAACATTTTATTACCCACTTACCCAACGTAACAAGGTTTGTATTACGGTAAAGCCGGCTCAACTGCCTTATGAAATTGGGATTCTTGGTTTCTACTATTTGGTAAGGCTATTTCTCAATTGTTATATGTGAGAGGTCTTGTCAATTTATTATCTATCACGTTTTAAGTGAACTAAAGCGGTGAAGTACGATAATTATAATTGACACTGTCGATGACTCGATATGATATGCATGTGTTGTGATGGCGATTTGGTAATGCATGCAACATATTAAAAGAAATGCAAAGCAATAAATAAAATTTCCTAGTATGGCCTTCCTAAATAGAAAATCAAATAATCTATTACATATTCGGAAACCAACTCCTTTGGTCCCTTGGATCTTCAAATGGCACGCTTCCCAAGACACAGTCTTTGTCGGATCACCTTTCCGAATGGCACCGTCTTTGAAGATCCTCCATAATTACAAATAATAACAAAAATACAAAGCTATTCCTATTATACATTTGTAAAATGGAAAAACTAACAAAATAAAAAATAAAAGTGATACGAGATCACATTAAATTACAACCGAATTAATATTCCCTTTCACTAGGGGTAATATCGATTAAAACTAAGGCTAAATTACATAATTCAAAATTATATAAATAAAAGACATTTAACAATTGAAATATGCAGCATTATAATATGTACCTATCATGCCAAATGATGTGCCAAATCGGCCTATTTAACTTATGTCGTATATATATAACCCGGTTTTATGGAAATGCGTGATAATAACCTTTTAAAATCACTAATTAACACTTAAATCACATCTAAGCTCAATTTAATTATCCCAACACTTTTTAGGACTCAAAAATTAGTCATCACATAATTTTTGACAATAATTCAACTTGATTTAATTTTATGCTCATTTTTTACCTTAAAATCATATTATTTATGAAATAAATACAAATTAAATTATAAAAATTTTAAAATTTGAATTTTAAATTTTTGAACATTCTGGAATAATTCCATGACACTCGTAATGTAAGAAAACATGGTTAAAATTTTTGAATTAATTTGGAGAAAATATAGTTGCAATTTATTGGTTTTATCTCATAAAACATTTAAAGTATCCAAAAATTATTCCCATTAATTTTAAAACTTTAGATCTGATAAGTGGGATATTTATGCAACCAAAAATAATTTTCTCATGCCATGCAATCGTTTTAGCTATTTATGCTAAAATAGTCACTATTTATGCCATTTTTACTCTAAAAATTCATAAATCATGCTAAATGAGATAGTTTAATCTCGAAATTTACATACACTCTGTAAATTATGCATGTGACAACATATTAAAATTCCATGGCCCAATTCGAGTTATAACTATTTTTAACCATTTAACCTCTTTTAATCCATTTTTATCTCATAAAAATCATAAATCATGCAATATTAATTCAATTAATACGAGATTTTACACACAACTTATAAAATATACATGTGAGGGCATATAAAATTTTCAAGGTCAGAAACTTAGTTTAACTATTTTTAGCATTTTAATTCCCATTTTAGTCATAAAAATGTAATAAAATGACCAAAAATCCTTAAAATGAGCAATAAATTTACAAAAATCCTCAAAATGACCTAAAAACTTTTTAGGACTAGAATATAAAACATGCGTGATGATTTCGTGGCTTATACTTATAAATCACAAATTTTTAGTTTTATATGTTAACTTTTTAACTCAGAAAAACAATAAACGATTATGCATGCAACATCCTTATGCTCCGATACCACTTGTTAGGTTCATATACCTCTTATTAGACTCCTCTAATGGTGAACTAATTAACTTCTTAATTATATATTCTTTAGATCTAGTGCATGCATAACAAAATGAAAGATTTATAAGGAAAAACAATGTCCCTTATATTGTTATATGGTTCAAAATATAGGGCACAAGTAAGGTCACCTTCCTTCACTTATTCTTGAGCTTAATGTGATGGATGATCCTCCAAGATCCCAAGTATAGAAATCCTCCTTAGATTGCACCCAAGACTTACCCTTAAACTAGTATACTAAATTAACTAGATTATTATACTAGTACCCTTAAAATGATTCTAATATTATTACTATTACTACACTAGTAATGTTATTGTGATATTAGAATGGATGAACAAATGCTTGTGAATCTCAAAAACTTGTCTGAGAAAACTAGAGAGAAGGATGAGAGTTTTGCATGTAGATGTGAATTAATGAGTAAGTGGTGAAATGAGAACAAAATTCTCATAAAGAGAAGGAGGGAGAACCGGTGGGGTTAAGGGGAAGGTGCAAAAAATTGGCATTTTACATTTCCTATTTGTCTTCTCAAAACATTAGGTGTGTAAGCTAGTATGCACTAGCAATGATGATGTTTCATTTATAACATAAAATAATGCCATCCTCACACCCATAATACTCGATCATATAAATAAAAAATTGACTAGTGATACTCGATCATATAAATGAAATGGGTCATATAATTATAATTCACAACATCTTGTAATTATAATTAACCATTCATTCTTATCTCTATTATTTCTCAAACAATAAGCAATTTTAGTAATAAAGCATTTTTATTACTAAAATAAATCTTATTTAATCCCATTACAATAAGATATCAATATTCTCTCTCACAAGTAAATTGTTCACTTTTAAGGAATTGATTACCTTGTATCGTCATACAATTAATCAATTTATCCATTAAGGGAATTGTCCTTTAGGTGTGACTTTAAAGGATCAACTGACCACCATCGTCACACAACAGTAATGTCAAACTCTAGTCAGCCAATCATTACCGATTAATGACTATCAGTTAATTATGTAATAAATCATCCCTCACGTATTCTTAATATGAGATTTAATTATGATATTAAATCATGTGATCGCACTATTGTTGAGGACACATTTTCCAACACTAATACGTCAATCTAGAGAAACTTCTAATACCTTACCATACATGTTTGTAACTCACAAAGCTATCTCTTAAGAAGATAGATGTATTGCTAAGAGATAGAGTGGGAGTAGATTAGATCGTTGCAAACATGTCTTATAGTTAATGTGTTACTTTTTGAAAATAATGGAACTATAATCTATAAAGATAGAGTGGGAGTATAGCACATATGTCTTATTGTTAAAATGTTGCTTTTCGAAAGTAATGGTATTATGACCTTGTCCAAAATCGACATTGTTAAAAACGAGCCATAGCATTAAAATCCAAAGATTGTTACTCAAGAGTAGATTTACTTTAAGGCGAGGGTCTCATTAAAAGTAAATAAAGCTTTAGAGTACCTAAGTACATAGATTGACATGAAGATGTTAATCAAGATAAATTATGTTTGGAATTGCCGCATTTTATTTTAATGAAGAATGGCAAATGATATTAAAAAATCGCTTTTCTAAAATGGGAATTTAGAGAAGGATGTGTTTGGAACACAAAACCTTAGATAAAGATCTAAGAATCCTAACGTATTATGCGTAGCTTTCTTAAGTGATCCTAGAATAGTCTTAAGTAAGTATCAAAGGATTATATTTTTCGTTCATGTGATAATTGAGAATGGTTTCATTCACATGATTGCAGAATCATGATTATACATGAAGTTAAGTGGGAGCAAGAATTATTTTTCCATGTCTTATATGTTGATAACATATTACTTATTGAGCATAATGTACCAATTCTCTCTTCTGTGAAAGAGTGATTGGAAGACTAGGAAAAGGTGCGATGTATTTTAGAATTCTGAATCTATGTGAGAGAATATTGGCATAGAGTTGAGAATCTTATGATGATAAGATCTTTCATATCTGTTTAACATCAACAAGGTTGAGTAGGTTATTCATGTTGATGAAAGTGGAATTGCTATGATGGAGTCATAATCATTAACTGAACCTATTAAGTTGTCAATAACTGAACCTATTAAGTTGGCTGCTGTCGAGTTTTTATTACTGAAATGCTGAGCTATTTAAATAAATGAGGACTGCATAAGCATTTTTGTTGGTGTTTCATGTAATACTGTTTCACAGACTCACTGTTCACTAAAAGGGTGGAGGGTTCTGCTGCTCTCTGTCATAGCAAATGAGTTATCACCCTATTTGTGAAAAAATGAGTTTTGAACATTGGTTTGTTGCTTATTTCAGGAGAGAAAGGTATTGGAAAATCTGGGAAACCGCTGCACTACAAGGGAAGAAAATTCCACAGGATTATTCCAAGCTTCATGCTTCAGGGTGGTGATTTCACTCTCGGGGATGGAAGAGGTGGAGAATCAATCTACGGAGAGAAGTTTCTCGATGAAAAC
Organism: Silene latifolia; assembly: GCF_048544455.1. Classification (NCBI taxonomy): domain Eukaryota; kingdom Viridiplantae; phylum Streptophyta; class Magnoliopsida; order Caryophyllales; family Caryophyllaceae; genus Silene; species Silene latifolia. The sequence goes on from NC_133528.1 coordinate 75,857,185, forward strand.
TTCAAGCTGAAACGTACTGGACCCGGTACTTAACTACTTTTGTTGTCTTGTTAGTGATTATTATGTGAAAGGTTGTGTGTTTAGAATCAAGACATGAGAGTTCTGTTGGTGAAATAATACCTAACTAGAAGGGTTATAACAACTTGTTGAATTGAAATAATACCTAACTAGAAGGGTTATAACAACTTCTCTCTATGGCTAATGCAGGTCCCGACACCAATGGGTCTTAATTCTTCATTACAAATGTAACAACCAGCTGGTGAGTGAACCATGCATTTAACAATTGAATTTTGTACTGCTAAGAGCTAGTGAATGATCTGGTATAGTTGAGGGCTTTCTATTTATTTTTTCCTGGCTAATTATGTGAAAATATTCTCATTGTTCGCTTTTTTTATATTGAAGTGTTTTGAGTTATGTGTGAAGTGATTACTTATTTTAGTTAAATAAAATATAGGGTGCTCGAGAAAAGAAACGCTATCGATCCACTTGCCAGGTTCGAGGAGAAACCACTTACTTGGAAATTAATTGAGGTATTATATATTCTTAATTGTTCAGACTAGCTATTATCTCTGTTAGTATCCTAGCATTCGTCCTATGAAGCATATGGACACTAACCAAATATTGAATTCTCTTTTCCTGCACGTTCCCACGAAATACTCTATTGTTTCTGTCTTGACATGACAAATAGTGTAAAACCGTAGCAACAAGGTACTAGTTACACCAGTTATGTTTCTAGTGTTTCTTTTTTTGCATTTTCTATGAGATGACCAATGAACCTCCCTCCAAAGATTATATGTCCTCCCTTGAATACTTAACCACGACAGATTCTAGCTGAAAATGAACACTTGAAAATAAATATGAGTATGGGATTCCATATCAGATTTGCACAACACACTTCGTTTTTATCAAAAAGAGCCCCTTTTGACATATTTGATTAACGGTGGGTCACTTGAACTGGATGGCCAATGTAGTTGTGAAACTGTTGATATTACCTCCTTCCTTCAAATAACCTTATTAACCAATTTCACTCTTAGAAAATGAGGTCTAAAGATCTCATAAGCTGCCCATCAGCTGAATTTACCTCCCTTAATAATTGTTTTTGTCATATGGAGTAGATATAATATGTATATCTCATCATAGGTTTCTATTTTAGTGTCCTCGGCAGCCCGTGTTGGGAGCGTATTATGTGGATATTATGTTTGCCGGTATATGTTGGAGATTATCAAAGGAAGATATATTAATATTCACCCAAATGTATGTTTTTTTTTTTATTTGAATCATTTGCATCTCTTTTTTTTTTTCATTTCCATCTTAGGTAATTATTTTACTATATTAACATTCCTGGGCAGATTTTTGTTCACCTTTGATGGTTGCTATTCCCCATTCTGTTGGTATTTTGACGTACTGGTGGTAGGTTGAAGGAATGGCTCTGACATTATGGATCCAAGGCCTGCCTAAGATTGCGTTGTAGGAGGAGAGGCAGTCTAGGACTCCAAATCTTTCATATGATGAGACACCTTCAACATAGGTTGGCAAGTAGATTTCTCCTAGAGTGTTCTTGGTCTCACCACTGAATCCTCCCAAGTCATTTTACTTCTTTATGATCTGGCCCTCATTGATCTTCATGGCTTTCAGGACATCAAGCATGATTAAGTTGATTGAGCTGCCACCATCTACTAGGATTCTGAGGACACATGCAGTGCCAATTTGCGTAGTAATGAATAGGCCATCATGATGAATGTCCGGTGATTCCCAACATATCAGTATCATCAAAAGTAACTTGAGAATTTCTAGGTTTAAAAGGAGATTTCATTTTGGACTCCCTGGCTATTTTCTTTGCAGTTGAGCTAGTCAGGCCACAAATATCAGGTCCTCCATTGATGAATTTGACTTCATAGATTGGTGGTGCTGGGGGCAGATCACGTTGTGGTCTTTCCCAATCCTTGCTAGATCCGCTGTCTTCCCTGTTCTTTAATGGGGTTAGATCTTTTAATTAGCCTTTCTTTAGTAGGCAAGCAACTTCTCTGCGTAGACCCAGTGATCCCTCTGTGGTGTGTTCTATATCCATATGAAACTCACAACATCTTGTTGTGTCTTTCCTGGAGTTGGGGTTGTCTGTCTTTTTGGGCCACTTGACAATGTCTCCCATGTGGTCAAGCCTCTTGATGACTCCTGTAGTATCAAAGGAGAATTTATATTCCTGAATTGGTGGATAAGTATAGGAGTTACTTCATTGCTCATGAGCATAGTTGACTTCTGATCTGTCAAGCCTAGTGTAGGGAGATGGCCTGGAGCTGCTTCCCCTGTGATTAAAACTTTTCCTGTTAGATCTTTCATATCTTGAAACACTATCAGTGGTTTCAGCCTTGACGCTTTTATCTTCTTCCATCCTGATGTAGCCAAGTGCCTTTGCCTGAACATCTTCAAAGGTCAGGCAAGGTTTCACGGTCAGCTCGTCAAAGAAATTGCTATCCAGTGGTAGTCTCTCCCTGAAAGCTTCCACGGCTGTTCTAATATCACATCTAGGGATTGAGACTTTCTCTTTGTTGAATCTGGTCAGGAATGGTCTGATTGTCTCGCCAGGCTTTTGCTTGATTCTGTACATGTCACTGGATCTCTTCTCGAGCTCCATGCTACTGGCAAACTGGTGGTTGAATAAGTTTATCATATCTGCAAAGGACTTGATGCTTCCATTTGGCAGGTTTATGTACCATTGAAGGGCAGGCCTGTTCAGGGTTGTTCCAAAGCCTTTGCACATACACACTTGTCGTAGCTCACTGGGTATAGAGGCTGCTAACATTCTCTGTTTGTAGTAGGCTACATGGTTTTGAGGATCTGCAGTTCCATCATAGGTCCACATTGATTGTACCACTAACTTCTTTGGTAGATCTATCTTGGCTATCTCATCCACGAAGGCAGAGTCAGCATAGCTTTCAGGGTTAGCTTCCTCAATGCTTGTAGGTATTCCAGGAATCTTCTCAAATTTCTCATGGTGTTTCTATATTTCCTGGACCATGGCCATCATTATGGCTATGTTAGTTTGATCTGAGGTAACCTCTTCATTTGGGGTTTCTTCTGAGTCTGAATCGAGATCTCCTGCAATGGTTTTTGAAGGAGTTGGAGTGCCAAAGTTGGAGAAGTCAATATTCCTGATGATTGAACAGAATGGTGTTCTAGGCTGAATCTTTAATTTTGAGCCCGAAGCTTTATGTCCTAGATTTTGCTTCAGGTTGGACTCTGATTCTTTCATTTTCTAGACTTTAGCTTCAGCCTGGGCTAGTTTTTACATCAGTTGTTCCATTTCCAATAGTTGTTGCTTGGTGGCAGCCAGTTGTTGTTCTATACTGTCTCCAGTCATTTTTGGAAGATTTTTTTGTGTTGTTTAGGATTGGGTTTTGATTACATTTGAGCTAGATGCCCCACGGTGGGCGCCAATTATTTTAGCAAGATTTCACATGGAAGTAAAGTCTTCCCATGGGTTTATTTTGCAGGGTAATCTAACTCAAATAACAAGGCCTGGCTAGTACGATAAATAAGTAAAGAATGAATAATAAAGCGAAAGACAGAGAATTGTACATGGAAAGCCCTGGGAATAAAGGACAAAACCACGGGCACCAAGCCGGGAGGGATTGTTACTATCTTTTAGTGTATCCTGATAGGGAATTTGTATGTCAGGCTAGTATGAGGTATGAATACTTAGTAGAACTACTTAGAAAGTTTACAATCGAATGAAAGTAAATGCGTGAGTAGATAATAATCCTTTTCCTTTCTGCTCCTTGTTATTTATAGTAGCTTCATTTAGTCTCCAATGGTCTCCCCAACCTTTATTGGAACGTTCCTAGGTAATAGGCCGCGTGCCCTATTTACCCGGAGGCAGGTATTTGACTTCCCAAAACTGTCCGCCCTTATCTCTGCTTGTTTGACTGCTTTATACTCGTTGTAGGTTATGTTGAATAAGTCCTCCGCGTAAGTAGGAACCTCTTTGTTGTACTTTGGTTGTTGCCTGACTTGTTCTAGTAGTGCCAAATATACGGCTGGTGTGTTATTCCTTCAGGTTTGGCCTGGATAGATAGGCTGACCTGTCTTTCCCTCCTTGCTGGCACGTATCTGAGTATCATAGGCTATGTGCTGAGTTGCTTCCGTTCAGGATAGGCTTGGTATTTCTTTGCCTGACATTTGTCTGATCAGGCAGGACAAATCTTGTCCCAACAGTTTGTAAAAGGGTGTTAAAACCCACTTTTGTTGAAAGGGTCGTTAAGACTGTTTTTGTGCTAATATGAAGAACGGGACTCGGAATAATTTTTATTGCTTTGATAATATTCGATGTCAGGTTCGGTTTTTCAACCTTGACATGAATAGTTCTCTGAAAAAGGATGTAAAAATGCTTGTTATGAACAAATTATATTAAGTACATTGCTTTGTAATTTGTCAAAGTTTATCATGGTACTCGGATTAAACCGACATGGTATGTAGAACCAAGGATGATTATTTGTATATGACTAATATGGTTTTTTGCAAATGTAAGCAAATGAAAAGAGGCCTTTAAAATACCCTTTGAAAATGTAATTAACCAAATATTATCACCGAGTCACGGATTAAACCGTCATGGTATAAGGAACCAAGGGTGAATATAATTCATGGTTAAAATGGTTGTTGTCAAAAATGATTTGAAATATTTAAAATGGTAAAAACCAATTACAAATAAGAAATGAAAATGAAGGAAAGATGAACTCAAACACATTTGAGTTCTGACCTTGGGTGCCATAAGAGGCGCGAGCCACCTAGTTGTGACTATGGGCTTCTGCTTTTAGGTCAAAACTCGATTTTGGCTCAATCAATCCATATTTTGGACTATGTTATGAATGTTTTAGCATGCAAAATTCAAAAAAATAGGTAAAAGGATCATGAAAGAAGAGGAATAATTACACCTTCACACTTACATGCTAGGTTGCTTGACGAGAAATCGACAAAGTGAAAAAACTCGTGAGTCGAAAAATTCGATTTAAAACAGTTTTTTGTAAAGTATGGAGTGTTGCTTTGGTTTATAGTGATTGTGTAGTTGGTCGAAGTGGTATGTCAAGTGATTTAATGCACGATGACGGTACCAAACAATGTGTATGGCTTGTATTTTCAAACGATATAATAGGTCAAAAATACATGTCGTTTGTTGACTCGGGAAGTCGAGGTCTAGAATTTTAAGGGAGAAAAGAGGGGGCGAATTCTCGCGTGCCTTCAAATGGTGGAATTTAAGGGGTATTTATAATGGATTATGTGGTTGTGTGCGTTTTGAGCGACGTTGTCACCTGGGCTGCTTGAAGAGGCGCGAGCATGTCCGCGGGTCTTCATGTTGTCTTGTCAGTATCACACATTTGGATTTGTGGTTGTTCTGTCCTAGATTTTGTAGGACATGATTATTATACTTGACCATCAAGTATACCGTGTATACTTAGCATGGAAGGTTTGTGATGTTTGTTTTTTTGTGTTTGACTCGGTTTGACTGGTTGATGGAGTTGGGATTTGAATTTTGAGTTGGTTTTTTGTCCGGAGTCGGTTTGACTCTAGTTAGTGTCATTGAGAACCCGTCGTTGTGCATGAAACACTCCAGATACTTTTGAAATGTTTTGAAAATGTTTTTGTTTTCGAAATCGTTTTTGAATTTTACGACGCGTAATTTATACAAACGGTATACTTGATGGTCAAGTACAACAATCATCGGGACAAATACTAAGTATCTACAAAACTATCTTATGCTGGCAGGCTAACCTTAGTGAATTCTATATTGTCTTCCTTGTATAGCTACTGGTCTTCTGTGTTTATCATTCCCAATGTTATGCTCAGGAGGATTGATTCCGTTTGTAGGAATTATCTATGGGATAGTGGCACTGAATTGATGAGAATTCTTATGGTTAGTTGGGAGAAAATATGCTTACCCAAATGTGAAGGAGGATTGGGTATTAGAAGTAGTAAGGCTTGGAATGCTGCTGTTATTGGAAAACTGGTTTGGTGGATTTACACTAAACCAGCCAGTCGATGGGTCAAATCGGTGAACCACCTATACATAAAAGGAAATGATTGGAGCACTTATTCACCTAAGATAGATGCTACCTTGAGCTGGAAGACTGTATTCAAGGTTAAGGACATTCTGCAACCTCCTTATTGTGTTGGTCAGTGGATGCCTCACCCTGCTAGTTATTCCATTTCTAGTGGTTATAATTGGTGTAGGCAGGTGCAACCTGCTGTGGACTAGGATAAATTTATTTAGAACTCTGGGTTTCTTCCAAAACATAACTTTACAAATTGGTTGATTGCTAGGAGAGCCTTGCCTGTGAAAGATAGACTGTTCCAATTGGGGGTTTGTTCTGGTATACTCTGTTTGCTATATGGATACTCATCAGAGTCACATGACCATGTCTTTCAACAATGCCCCTATATTTTGATGGTGCTATGCAGGTTAAGGAGAATATTGAACATCAGTAGGCCTGTGGTTAATTCCTTGGAATGGATACATGTTAAACCATTGTCTAAGGTAAAGAAGAAGGTGATCAATGCCTGGTTACAGGCAGCCTTTTTATACTGTCTGGCAACAGAGAAACAAAGTAAGATTGGATGGTTCCCTTATTCATCCAAACAATATCGTTGAGGAAATGAGGAGCCTACTGAAAGTTAGAGCTATGTATTGGTTCAGCAAGGCCAAAACTAACCGTAAAAAGAGTAGGATCAAAGCTTGTTTTATATGATGTTTAGAATATGATCCTTATAGAAAAGTGTACCAAATGTTGGTAGTTTATAATAAATTGTTATGTTTTAATAAGAAGCTTACCTTTTACCCAAAAAAAAGAATGAGATATAAACAATATAAGGGAAACACTACGGTATCATGCGATCATAGAGGGGAACAAAGGGAGATTTACGTATAAATGAGTCTATGATTAATCGAAGTTGTACTCGGGATAGAACCGAGGCTCTCGATCTTACGGTTCCACCTAGGCTGAAACGGGCAAGCTCTCTCTTAAACCTAGTCTTCCTACTAACATCATGCATGGTCTAACTACTCATAAGGCTTCTGTTCTTATAAGTGCAAGGTTGCCAATCAAGCATTTCATCAAGTATAATATGTGCACAAGTTGGAACCACAACATTCAATCAATGATAAAGACTCATTGATGAATCATATTTATATATACTTTTATGAATCCCTTTAAGTTGTTTTTGATGCGGTTTTCGTGCTAATTACGTTATTTATATGCCTTTTACATTAGAATGTCGATACCGCCACTACTTGGTGTTTAAATACAGGAATGACGCATATATGAAGTAAATGAGTAAAGTGGAGCACCGCGGAATTGGCATGACGGAAAACACGAAGCATAGCACGGAAATCCAGAAGAGTGAAAGATAAGAAGTGAAGATTGCATGAAATAAAGCTGAGAAGAGTGCATACTCGATCGAGTTGACTTGTACTCGATCGAGTGAACGTGTACTCGATCGAGTAACCTAGTTCGTTGAAGACTTTTCCAATATTTCCTAAAAGTCGTCCAATTTGTAATATATATACTAAGCTCGTATTATGTTATTAGGTTACGTTTTATTTACTTTAGAAGTCCTAAAACTCATATGTTTAGTCAGCTATTATTATTTGGGAATAATAATTCGTTCAACATTCATTTGCTACTGTACTTTAATCATTCTTCAATTATTATTCAATCTAGTTATTTTATTGCATAATTATTCTTCATAAATGCCTTTAATCATTATTATTATCATTATTATTATTATTATTATTATTATTATTATTATTATTATTATTATTATTATTATTATTATTATTATTATTATTATTATTATTATTATTATTATTATTATTATTATTATTATTATTATTATTATTATTATTATTATTATTATTATTATTATTATTATTATTATTATTATTATTATTATTATTATTATTATTATTATTATTATTATTATTATTATTATTATTATTATTATTATTATTATTATTATTATTATTATTATTATTATTATTATTATTATTATTATTATTATTATTATTATTATTATTATTATTATTATTATTATTATTATTATTATTATTATTATTATTATTATTATTATTATTATTATTATTATTATTATTATTATTATTATTATTATTATTATTATTATTATTATTATTATTATTATTATTATTATTATTATTATTATTATTATTATTATTATTATTATTATTATTATTATTATTATTATTATTATTATTATTATTATTATTATTATTATTATTATTATTATTATTATTATTATTATTACTATTATTATTATTACTATTATTACTATTACTATTATTACTATTACTATTATTACTATTATTATTACTATTATTATTATTATTATTATTATTATTATTATTATTATTATTATTATTATTATTATTATTATTATTATTATTATTATTATTATTATTATTATTATTATTATTATTATTATTATTATTATTATTATTATTATTATTATTATTATTATTATTATTATTATTATTATTATTATTACTAGGTAGTATCCGCTTTCGTATTTGCCCCTGTTTTAATATTTTATGATTATAATTGAAGAAAAATTATATAATTCATATATGACCTTCAATATTTTCTCTTATAATTTTTTTTTCCCAAATTTAATATTTTTAGGTTTAACTTCAAGGTTTTAAAATAAAATACATAAGAGTTTTAATTAAAACTAATAAGTGATAATTAATTCTGCATGATCAACGTTTTATAAATAAATTTGTGACTGGTGAAATATCATATTAATCAAAATAAAATTTATTCGAATAATACAAAAATCAACAATAAGTTCTCAAATTATATCATTTCACGATACTTTATGTCTCAAAACAATTAATATTTATTCAAAATGATGTGAACATAGTTTTATGTAATTTTTAATTTTTTATGTATAACATGTGACATTTATCTATCAAACATATAGAGTTCAAACTCAACTTATTCAAATGTTTTGATTGTGTCTTGCATGTGATATGTGTCAAACATATCTATGAGAAATTTGCACCTTTTGTTTTTTTAAACAATTATATATAATGATGTTTAAGAGTTTATTACCTGTAAATATAAAAGGTTGAACTTTCTCAAATATTATTTTTTGATGTTTAACTTCAAAGTATTTGGTTAGTCATAATCAATATTTTATATTTGACTTATACATATTTAATTAAAGATATTAAAGAAAAATGTAACGTGTTTTCTACTTTTTCATGTCGTTTATAATACTATATTACTTAATAATCATTACTTTTGTTTTGATTATTCAAATGCACTTATTCAAATGATTGTATGATATAAATGTTTCACAATCTTAACTATTGAAAGTAATGATGTATTTCTTGAAAAAACATATTGTGTATGTATATATGTACTTATTCAATTAATATATCTTTTAATTAAAACATCCTCAAGATTATACAACTAACATTGACATTAATTCTCGACTTATAATTAGTACTCTATGGTCAATGTGTTCTATGTATTGTTTTGTATTTTTAGTTAAGTTTATAACTTATGCTTATGTTTTACTAAATACTAATGATCAGATTGGATATGTGACATGACAAATTAAGCCTACAATGAACAATGAACATATCCAGCTTTATATTTAGTTATTATAATGCTAAATGTAAAATAGAGGTAGTATATGAAATCATTCCTAAATATTGTATATGTTGGTGAATTAGTCTATGGTTTTTTAGCAACTTAGTGATTTTTTTGTATATATACACAGTGAGTTGTTTGCTTGTTCATAATATCTTTATAAAAAGATAAATAATTGATTGAGAAAGAGGGATATAGTTTTAAAACTGGAAAAAGTACATACTTACATAGCAAAATTGAAACTTAAAGTACCCTAAATTGACTAAATTGCCCATTTGAATCTATAATACTCCATTTACTATCTCATAGAACTGGCTAATTGACTAAATTCGACGTCTAAAGTTATTGGAATTATAATCCACATCTTATCAATATCGTACTCCTCCCTTAGTCATTTTACTACCTATGAAAAATTTGGTGCATCTGGACATACATCGTATACTTGTATGAACATACTTTTGATATTTATGATGTATTTTTTTTAAAAATAAATTTTTCTATATGCCACGTGTCGAATCCACACTTTCGCAAATTCACTAAGATCTTCCACTTTCCTTATTTGTCTGTCTTTTGTGGTTACAATATCTTATGACCCCATATTCTCTCTCTTACTTTCATTTACATCCACATATCATACCTCACTAAATTCTACCTAAAAACAATTGTGGAAGAACATAGAGAATAGGAGGGAGTATCTTTTAGTAGTTTTTTTAATTTATGTTTTTTAAGAAATACAATGACTCTTCTAAATATATTTTTCTTAGGATTTAATGGTTTAAGTTTTATAACTTTCTCAAAATGTCTTTTTACGTAAACATAAAACATTATGAGACACTCACTTTAATCATCTCTTTACAAATAAAAATATTTCAATAAATATAAAGAAAATGCGCACCAAAAAAAATATAATGAAAGTTATACTCAATTTGAAGCATTTTTCGCAATGAACGTAATTATTCACGTTTTAAAATTTATATCAAAATAATTTTTTAATAAATTTAGTATCAAATCACCATAATTATTTAATTTAATTTTATAATAAAATTTATTAAATTATAATATATTTTGCTGAGATTTATACAGCATTTATTATGTTTATATTTAATGTTCAAATTTGTAATTAATACTTGTATTTAATCTTTGGGTTGACACGTGGCGCATCCACAGCGTTTCAACCCAATTATATATATATATATATATATATATATATATATATATATATATATATATATATATATATATATATATATATATATATATATATATATATATAAGATTATTATTATTATTATTATTGTTAATTCTCGTATCATAAGTAGCTAAATCTTATATCTAGGGTAAAGGAGATATAGGCTTATTACAAGGGGATTAATGATTTAATTGTTAGTAACATCGCATGAATTATCGTTTGATTATTGTTCTTATTCTAATTACCTGATTTAGGCCTGAATTGATAATTAGTCTAGCGGATTAAGACTTTCTCCGACTGGGTTAGAACTAATATAGGTTGCGATAATCAGATAGGTAAAGTTTAATTATAGCGATTGCATGTTAAACTGAATATAAAGGGCATAATTAAATCGACTGATCTTGTGACCTTAGGTAATTCGATTGACCTTAAGGGGGTGTTTGGTTCACCCAATATAGGTGTTAGGCCTGTAAATCCGCTGATATTTCAGGATGCTATTCCAGCCTGGCCTGACCATCAGGGTGTCAGGACATCAAGCCACCAAAATGCAAGAAGAATGGTGCCACCCATGGAGTGGACAACGGTCAAAATATAAGGACAATATTTGACCAATTCAATGACTATATTATTGAATTTATACGGGTGTTAATTAGAGCATTAATGGAAAAGATTTGGTAATAAAAGACAACAATTAAGGGAGCAATAATAAGCATTAAACTGAGCAATTAAGGCTGAATATTTAGCATTAATGAATGAGATCCAGTAGCCGTTCAGCGTGGATTATATAAGGAGCACTTAGAGATTATTCACAAAGGATAATACACGTTCTAGCATACAATACTCTCATACAATATTCAAGCTATATTACAATCGTGTGTGCTAAATACTCAGTATTATAGTGAAATCCTCTCCTGACTTGGTGCCCATGATTTTTTCCCATTTAAGGGTTTTCCACGTACAAATTCCTTGTCTTATTAATGTTTATTTGTCTTACTTTACTTTTCTAGTTTCGTTCCCTGCATATTAATAGATAAGTTCGAGCTAGTTAACCCTGCCTAGACCTACCCTGACCTGATTTCGCTTTGCGCAAAATCCATACAAAACAGTAGGTATGAGGTATGGGTTTGGAATGAACCAAACTTATACCATGTGTTTGTTTGACAAAAATGAAGGGTGGGTATGAGATTGATACCCATGGTATCAAATTAAAAATGTTAAAAAGTGATAAAAACAATTGTAAAAAAATCTTTATATATATATATTTGATTAAATTTTCTCTACGTGATTTAATAGTATAAAAATATTATTAAAAATATTGTATTTTGAAGATTTATTTAGCTTACTACGTGATAAATATGCCTACACTAGCAAGCCATTCCGAGCGTACTTTGGCTTCCATCCCTACAGGATTCAAGCTTCCCACTACAGATGAAGGTACATTTCAGATTCGCCCATCATACATCAATTTGGTGGAGCGAAATATGTTTGGAGGAGGAGCTAGTGAAGACCCTGCAAAACACATGGAGAAATTTACAGATTATTGTTGTTATATCCCTTTAACTGCTGGGGTGACTCAAGATCAGGTTTAATAGGTGCTTTTTCCTTTATCTTTAATAGATGGTGCTGTAGAGTGGTTATGCGATTTAGATATGGAGGCTCATGCTATTACTGACTGGAATTCTTTAGCTCTTGCATTCTACAAGAGGTATTTCCCACCGCAAAAGACTAATGCTCTGAGAGGCCAAATTACTAGTTTCAAACAAGGCCATACTGAATACTTGAATGAGGGGTGGGTGAGGTTCGAAATATTAGTTCATTCCGTTCCACATCACGGCTTCCAGACTTGGTTTCTTTGCAACTAGCTCTGTAATGGGTTGTACGGCGATCATAGAGCTCTCCTTGATTCTCCTGCTAATGGGATATTTCAGAATAACACCAATGATGCTACTTCTTGGAAACTGATAGATGAGATGGCTACTGTGGCTATGGGCCACCTACACGCCAGCCTGTGGACGTGCAGCAGTCGGAAAGCGACGCTCGGTGACGTAGAAATGCTTTCGAACAGATCGCTTTAGATCGGTTGGTTTTGTCTCGGTAAAGGTCTCGAAACGATGCAGAGATGTTCGGAGTCGCCACCAAGCAATTATGGGATGCTTAGAAACCATTCAAAATCGACTTTATACTCGTCCCCCTTTAGCATCCTATCGCTAGAATGACTTTGTACGCCCTCGATAAGGCCATCCACTATCCAAAGGTTCTGGGTAAGGGGTGAGGGTACGTATTGGGAAGCTCTTTAATCGAACACCTAATCCTGCCCGCGTTAGCGGCCTCTACTGATCGATCGTGGCTGCTAAGTGTAAAAATTGATAAAACGGTAAATGCATGAATACGCATCCAAATGTTTAAACTAATATGTGAAAGTTTGCTAAGTCGGTTTGTTTATCCAAATCTCAAGTAATTAATGTTGAGTTGGATTTAGATTGATAGCATGCCAAAACGGAAATTAAACATCCATTTACCATGTTCCGGATTATGGTGCTTAACACGGTCCATTTATTTGGAAAAGAAGTGTGTTTAAATGATAAAGTGTAAAACGTAAACTTGCCAATCTGATATGTCATGTATTCGGGTTAACCGTAGTCGGGATCGTCCTAGACAAGTGCTAAAAATGAGGCAGAACAGCATCAAGCAGCCCCCCAGGGGAGCGAGCCATAGGGCAATGCAAATGGGCGTCCTGTGGTTTTATAAAAAGGTTGTTAAATCCGTTTTAAAGGTTTTTTAAAACCGTATTTGTGATGAATGATTTGTAGATGTTTTTTGCATTACTCGGAATGATTACCATTATATATTAGTAATATTCGTCGTCGTATTCATATGGGCAAGCTTGGAATGTATAGTTTACAAATGAAAATATAAAATGTGTGTGCTTAACCGTTTTATCACCGTACTCGAATTAAATCGACATGATATTTATTTTAACCAAGGGTGATATACATTATGGTCAAGACAAGGATGAAAATAAAATAAAATAAAATGAAGAGAAATGTTTGAGATGAATTATATATGTTAAGTTCATTTATTTGTAATTAGTCAAGTTTTTTGGTCGGACTATCGTTTTCGGTTACTTGTCGTTAGGAGCAGCTAGACCAAAACAATATTTATAACTTCACAAACTACTCTACTATTAGTAAAGAGGTAAGTAAAGTCGGATCCCAAGGGACGGGTATTAATGTAGGATTTTCGATTGCAAGTAGTGGTGTCTAAGGGCGTCACAATTTGGGTTGAGATATATAAGAAGATCACTAAACTAAATAACAATGTAAATAAACAAGCAAGATGATCAAAATAAGATGTAAACAATTGATTAAAAGCACTAGGGTGTCATGGGTTCATAGGGGATTCATGAGAATTGATCATACAAACATTTTCTCAAATCATAAGCAAGCAATTATTGTTGTGATAGGATCGAGTTGGTTGATATCTTACAATCCTGGGAAGGTTTGGGTCCCGGAGCCGAATCGATTAGATTGTACAACACCTAAAAGTCGACTTAATCCTCCCTACTCAACTATATGCATGGTCTAATGAGACTCGAGTTGGTTTGTATCTTACAAGTCTCATTGAAAAGGTAAGTGATGGGTAAAAAATGCAAGGATTCATAGGCTAGCATTTCATGAAACATAACATGTGCATAAGTTGAAATCACAACAAGCAAGCAAATAAATTATGTAAAGATATTAGATTAAGCATGAATCATCTCCCATGTTGGTTTGCCCTAATTCCCCATTAACCCTAGCTAAGGAAACTACTCACTCATTATCAAGTTTAACATGCTAACAAGGTTGTCAATCATATTAACAAAGCAAAACATGATAAATGAATGGAAATGATTAACAATAATTAAAACAAGGGTTAAGAGAATTATACCTAATGATGATTCCAAGATAATAAGCAAAGAATAATAGAAGTACTTGATGATTGATGGAAGGTTGTCAATCTCCCAATCAATAATACCCAAATAATCTTCAATTACCCAAAATAAATGATGAACAATAGAGAAATTAAGGAAATGAGATTTGTATTAATGCTTAATTAAAAGTTGATTACAAGATTAAAATGAGATTAAGATCGCATAAGAAGAACATGATAATCTAATTAGTACAATGGGGTATTTATACTAAGGATTAGGTACATAAATTAGGGTTACTAAGGGCTTAAATGACGATTAAGACCCTAAAGAAAAGTTGAGGAAGTGCTCCTCTTGAAGGATATGCTCATCTCCGCTTCGCTAGTCTTCAAGGAATATGCGCATCCAGAGTGGACCAAGGGAGAGGAAGTTTTGCACTGTGAAGGAATCCGAGCGGCCAGATGGTCGGGACGAGCGGATTGTGGAGGTACAGGACGAGCGGACTGGGTGGTGGGACGCTCGGATTCTGGAGGGCTAGGACGAGCGTCCCGAGGCTGCGACGAGCAGATAGTAGCTCAGCAAGCTTCTTCTTCATTTCTTCTTTTCTTCTTCCAACAATCCTCAAGGATTTTGTTGGGGATGTAAGGATCTTCTCATCATTTCCCATCTATTACATTATTTACTTAGGCCTTCTAGTCTTGTCTTCACTTTGATGCTTGGTCATTAGATTCGATCGATTTAGCTCCATTTTGCCATGAAAATGCAAGGTTTGCACTCCTCTCCTACCAAGGAAACAAAACCTCAAAGAATATGCAAAACGAAAGACTAAAGATAGTAAATGACCTTATTATGCACTAAAATGACTCACATCAAATATCCCCAAACCGAACCTTTCCTCGTCCCGAGTAAAGATGTGACAAAACTAGGACCCTTATTTAAACTAACCTACTAATATAACCGATATGAGACAATTAGCGGGTCTCACTCCGCCCCTTCAACTCACAACAAGACAAACATGAGGTAGGATGCCTTCTTGCAAGGCAAGGTGGGTTTTGTCAGAATGGCGACACATCTAATCATTAAAGCACACAAACCAAGTAATGGATGCATCTACAAAAGAATAGCTACTTTCCTCATATAAGTGGCGAAAATTATCTAAAGGGGAAACAATCTAAGGGTACACACTCCATTATAGATACAGTTTCTTCAAGTTACTAAGCCTAGGAGGATACTAATAAGTCACCTCCAAGTTGTGTGAAGCTAGGGTACCTTTTTCCTCAATCGTTAAATGCTTTTGTCAAGAGTAGACTCCCTATGGTGTTAGAAACACTAGAGGATCGCGGAATTCCCCTTCTTGCCTAGACAAGAAGAAGGGTCGTCCCCTCTCTACCATGCACAAAAATGGATACGATGGAAAAGGGATCAATAGTATTTGAGTTTCATATGGGAGTTTGCTTTTGTTGTTGTTTTTCCCCCCAATTTGTGGCATTTGACATTTTGAGAACATTTCTTTTTGCCATTTCTTTTGATGTTTGGCATTTCAATACTTGACAATTTTCAACTTTTTGCATTTTCTTTTGAACATTTTCAAAAGTCACCCAATTTGTAGCGAGGGTGCCTTATATTTGAAGCATAGGAGTTTTGATTTTGGTTACTCCTCTTTTCTTTTGATGCAATTTGCAAACTTTCTTGACTTTTTATTTCAATTCCTGAACTCAAATTTTTTAACAATTTTTGTGCCCATTCCCTTTTTGATGACAAAATGTGGTAGAACATGGATGATGGTTGCATGGTGTGGACGCGTGCCCACGGGGGCGCTTGGGAAACAAGCGTTTGCATTTGTGGAGTCGCCACCAATTTATTGTGGAAAATTGGAAACCGTTCGAATACCTCGTGTCATGTCAAGACACAAATAGTGACATGGACACCAAGAACTCGTTACCCTTAGCATTCTATGTCTAGAATGACTCTCGTGGATGCCAATGAACATGGATGTTCACAGAGATCTGGAGTAAGGGGTGAGGGTACGTATTAGGAAGCTCTTTTGATCGAACACCTAATCCTACCCGCCTCGATAGCGGCCTCTACTAATGATTAGGGAAAATCGTCTATACTCGATATATTGTCGATTATATGCATGCAATGCAACAAACAACGTTTTAATCCTAACATGTGAGAATTAGACTAAGTCGGTGAACACGTAATTTAACATACAATTGAGTCGAAGTAGGGATTTAGGTTGATTACATGTGAGAGCATACAAGCAATACAATAAAAGAAATACAGTAAAAATACAATGAAGAAAATTACAATAATTACATTGGATTAATTGATTTATGTCAAAAGTACATTTAAAATGGATAATTTTAGAAAAGAGAGAATACGTAAATTAACAAACAGAAATTAGGGCGATAATACGAATAATAGTTAATTAATACGTAATTAATAAACAAGGTCAAAGCAACACGGGAGTTCAGAGACAGAAGTCAACCAGGAACAGGCGCAGTAGAGCTGCGTCCCTTGGAAGAGGCGCAGCAGTTGATGCGTCCGTTCCTTTGCTCAGTTCTGGCTGTGAAGCCGGAATTGCAATTCGTTAATATTCGTTGGTGAATTTAATGCTTGATTATGAATAATTGACTCGGATGAAAGTGAGTAGCAGGTTATTTACATGTGATTAAGGGTCATAAAAACAATAAACATGGATGAAACCGATTAGGATGAATTATTTACAAGATTAAGAAGATTATTAATTACAAATTAACAAACTAATTGGGTTAAATTAAGTTAAGCAAGTTATTAAAGACGAATTAATGATGGTGACGATGGATAACAGATGAAAATATATCAAAGATGAATTCTAGAGATTCAATATGGGTAAATCGAATCTCTAAAACCCGAACTTGATTTGATGACCAAAACCCGCAAATATGAATTACTTGGGATTTAAGTCGGGAATTAAAAGATGAATTAATTACAAATGAATTATTAATGATATGTCAGGTTATTATGCTTAAATTATTATGTCAAAGAATCAAAGAACAAACGAACTAAAAGAGACGAATTGACAAAAGACGAAGGAAGAAGAAAGGAAGCAGGAACTGCGGCAGCCTTACGAATTGGCGCAGCAGGTGCTGCGTCCCTTCGAAGAGGCGCAGCAGTTTCTACGTCCTTTTTCAATGGTCATCTTCTGGTTGCAATAACAATGAAATACTTTCGACATAAACCTTACAATATGATTACAATAACAAAGAACAATAAATAAAATAGGGATTATACACCCTCAGACTTAAATGTTTGACGAAACGAGATGAACTAAGTTAACGTTTAGTGATGCTCTACTCAATGTACGACGAAAGTGCCCTCGTAAGAGGAAAACGAATAAGATTGATTAATGTTGATTATGGTGGAGTTGGTCAAATTAGTCGGTCATGCAAAACGAGGCTGGTACTCAGAAGGATCTGAGCTTACGTGGTCGAAAGTTCAAGCACGTAGACGCCAAAAAGTAAGAACGTGGTCTAGAATGCAATAGAGGAAGAGAAGGGCGGACACTCGCGTGAGAAATATGTGAGACCGGAGGTCTCTATTTATACTAATCACGCGGAGGAAATTAGTGTTTTCGGAGAAACTTTGGAAGTGAATCTCGAAAAGATATGAAAAGATACGAAAAATACACGGAAAAGGACTTGGGAAGAGGCGCAGCAGGGACTGTGTCTCTTGGAAGAGGCGCAACACTTGCTGCGTCCTTTCCCAAGTGGTTTCCTCCTGCGAAAGAAAGATTTCCGTGTTTTGGTTATGGAATAACGGATTAATCTTGTTTTCCTTAATATTTTGTGTGAATATTACGGAAAATTATTTGCCAAAGATTAAAAGATTGTAAAATATGGAATAGAAATATCCGGAACATTCCAGAACATTCTGACTCAGTTTTAGAAAATGAAGACTGTTTTTTGACCTGGACTCCAAATGTACTCTAATTACTGCCAAAACGACCGTATCGGCACGTAGATGACAATTAAGAGGTAAACATAAGTGTTTGGGCGATCACTTGATGATAAACTTACGAACTGTCACAAATCGTTCCGCGTACCAAACATGCGGCCCAATCATCACCGGGTGGCTTGCGGGAGGTGCTGAAATGAGGTATCTACTGGCTGAGGCTTGGACAAGGCGAAAGTCAAAGTATAGCCATCAGGTCAATCGAAGATTACAACCTGACGACCATGGCGACGCGAGGCGGCTCAAGGGGTCTGAGCCAAGGACCTGTCGTCGGGAATATTTTAGAGTCTGTCGACTATCGGGGAGGGTCGTTTAAAGTCCATTAGACTACGTAAGGAGGCTCGCCAGCCATAAGAAGAGACCATACCTGAAATTCCTTGAAACTCTAGGGGAAACAAAACGCGATATTGGGAGAAGACAGCAAGACATAGTCTGGAACTACTGGGAGAAATCTGCTTGTGGTCGGCTTCAAACAAACTTCGGAAGAGCTTGGGGTCGATGTTGATCTCCATGTCTCGAGAGGGAATGACTGTCGGTCGTGAACTCTCGCTGGGGGAACATAATCGGGAACTTATCTCCATGTCTCGAGAAGGAATCTCTATCCGTGTACTCTCGCTGGGGAAACATAATAAAGGCGTGTCGAAACACCTGTCAAAGAAGGAACGCACGTTGTGACAAGCTAGGTCTTGGATAAAAATTATATATGGCAGTTTTCAGTTGGATTAAAAATGCGGGTCTGTGGACATGGCCCACCTGCAGGCCCGGTTCGATCTGCGGACATACAACGGTCTTTTTGAAAGCCACGCTCGACGGCGTAAAAATGCCTTCGACCGGATCGTTTTAGATCGGTCGGTTTCGTCTCGGTAAGGGTCTCGAAACGATTAGAGATCTTCGGAGTCGCCACCAAGCATTTGTGGGATGCCTGGAACCCGTTCGAATTCCACTTTATACCTCGGTCAAATCGAAGCACAAAGCAGCGTTTTGACATAGGTACTAAAGATAAGGAAATCGTCCCTCTTTAGCATCCTATCCCTAGAATGATTCTTATACGCCCTGGATAAGGTCGTCCACTATCCAAAGTTTCTGAGTAAGAGGTGAAGGTACGTATTGGGAAGCCCTTTAATCAGACACCCAATCCCGCCCGCGTTTAGCGGCTTCTACTGATCGATCTTGGTTGGTTGAATGCAAAAGTTGATAAAACGGTTTAAATGCATGAATGCGCATCCAATGATTTAAACCTAACATTTGAGAGCTTTCTAAGTCGGTTGATTTAATCCAAGTATCAAGTATAAGATGTCGAGTTGGATTAGTGATTGATTTGCATGCAAGACGGAAATTAAACATCCATTTACCGTATTAGGTTTAGGGTGCATAACATGATCCATTTGTCTTAGTAAGGCATTTTGCAAATATGGTTTGAATAGTCATCTGATCCGTCCTATATCCGGGTTAACCGGAGTCGGGATCGTCCTGGACTAATGCTGGAAGGGAACAAGCCCTGTACCAGACGGCTATAAGAGGCGCGAGCCAGCCGGCGGTGTAAGGGGCCTCCCTCTGGTTTTGAAAATGAGAAAGAAAAGGCGCGCGGGTTAGCCAACGACTGTATGCCGTGTTCTGGCTGTTTAGAAAACATTATGAAACGTGTTAAAAATGGGTTTTTGAACCCGGTTTGATTTTTAAAGGGTCGTTTAGACCACATTTGTTGATTTGAAGAACTAGACTCGAATAGTCATCATTGTTTGATAATATTCGGTGTCGGGTTCGGTTTGACAAGCTTGACATGAATAGTTTTGAAAATGATTATGGACTAATTGTTTTAAGTCCATTTTGAATGTAATTAGTCGATACTCATCATCGTACCCGGGTTAAAATCCGGCATGGTATGTATAACCAAGGATGACTTTGTGTTGGTGACTAATATGTTTGTTTGGAAAATGTAAAGAAAATGAAATAAAAGGCTTTAAAATACCTCTTAAATGTCATTTAACCAAATATTATCACCGAAACACGGATTTAACCGTCATGGTTTGAAGAACCAAGGGTGAAAAATGCTTTATGGTTAAAACATGTGAAATGAAACAAAAAGGTTTCGAAAATACTTGAAATGGTAAAAACCGATTACAAATATGAAAAATGGATTAAGGGAAATGACGAGAACAAACACGGTTGATCTCTAGTCTGAGTACCCCATTTAGGCGCGAGCCTGTTGGCGACCTAAGGGGCTTCTGCCTCAGACCAAAAAATCAGTTTTGGCTCGTTTATCCCATGTTTTGGTTCATGTTATGCATGTTTTAGCATGTTAAAGTCATGAAACAAATGAAAACATAAGAAAAGAGGATTTTTACACCCTCATACTTACATGTTTGGTTATGGCGAGTGACCGACGTAAGTGTAACAACTCGTTTGATCGGAAAAAACTCGGTTTAAAACCGTTTTGGTAAGTAAAAGAGTGTTTTAATGTTTAGTGATGGTGTAGTGGTCAAAGTGGCCGGACAAGTGATTTAATGCACGATGACGGTACCAAACAATGTGTAAGGCTCGTATTTACGATCAGTAGGTCGTAAACACGCGTCGGGTTGTGACTTAAGAAGTCGACTCGAGAAATTTAAGGGAGAAAAGAGGGGGCGGACACTCGCGTAAGTCTCAAATGGGTGGCATTTGAGGGGTATTTATAGGAGAATGAGTGGTTGTGTGAGTTTTGAGCGACGTGGCCACCTAGGCTGCTCAAAGAGGCGCGAGCCACGTCGCGGCACTTCGAGTTGTGTTGTCACTATCACAACAAACGCAATCATGATTTGTTCTATCCTAGGTTTTGTAGTCACATGTTTGGTACTTGACCAACATGAATCCGGGAAAACTTAGCATAGAAGGTTTGAGATATTTTGGTTTTTGTGTTTGACTCGGTTTGACTCTTTGTTGGAGTCGGGATTTGAATTTTCGAGTCGGTTTTTGGTCCGGTGTCGGTTTTGACTCTAGTTAGTGTCATTGCGACCCCGTCGTCGTGCATTAAACACTCCAGGTATTTTTGAAATGTTTTGAAATGTTTTGTTTTAGAAATCGTTTTAAGTTTTCCGACGTAAAGCTGTACACAAACTGTCGATCAAACGCTGCGATCCCAAAACATGTTGTAGTCCGATAATCATCGGGTGTTTGTTGGAGTCTCAGCAGATACTGGGTATCTACAGAGCCCCCACTTTGACTGAGGCTTGGACAGGGCGAAAGTCAAAGTAGAGTCCCCAGGTCAATCAAAGATTACAACCTGAAGACCCAAGCGACGCCGAGGCGGCTCGAAAGGATTCGGGCCAAGGACCTGCCGTCGGGAAGGGCGACACGAAGGCGACTCGAGGGTACGAGTCAAGGACCTGTCGTCGGGAATAGTTTAGAGTCTGTCGACTGTCCGTGCGGGTCGTTTAAAGTCCATTAGACTCCGTACGAAGGCTCGCCAGCCATAAGAAGGAGTCATACCTGAGGCGTCTTCGGATATGTCCTTGCATGGTTGCGGATAAATGCTCACCAGCTGCGGTGTGTACGTGAGGAGGGCTCGCCAGCCGCGATGCATTGTAAGGCTCGCCAGCCGAGACAAGGAAATGTACCCAAGGCATCTTCGGGATGTGTCCTTGGAAGGGTGCGGACAAAGGCTCGCCAGCCATGGTGCGTAGGTGAGGAGGGCTCGCCAGCCGCGGTGCGTTGTAAGACTCGCCAGCCATGGTGCGTTGTAAGGCTCGCCAGCCGAGACGAGGAAATGTACCCGAGGCATCTTCGGGATGTGTCCTTGGAAGCGTGCGGACAAAGGCTCGCCAGCCATGGTGCGTAGGTGAAGAGGGCTCGCTAGCCGCGGTGCGTTGTAAGGCTCGCCAGCCATGGTGCGTTGTAAGGCTCGCCAGCCGTGGTGCGTTATAAGGCTCGCCAGCCGTGGTGCGTTGTAAGGCTCGCCAGCCGTGGTGCGTTGTAAGGCTCGCCAGCCATGGTGCGTATGTGAGAAGGGCTCGCCAGCCGAGACAAAGAAATGTACTCGAGGCATCTTCGGGATGTATCCTTGAAATGGTTGCGGACAAAGGCTCGCCTGCCATGGTACGGTCGGTTAATGGACCATGGGAATAGCCGCGTCAAATGAGCTTGTTTTGAAAGTAGCGAACTCGTGATGTCGCTGGGGAAATAGTGAGTATGGATTCTCACCATCACTGCTTTTGAAATGAGCGGGTTTCGCGAGGAAGCCCCCTGCTGGTATTTGAAGGAATAGTGAATTTGGAATTTTCACCATTCGGTTTGAATTTGCAGTGGCGGTTTTGATCGCCGTTTGTTTCAATTTCGAAAGAAAATAGCAAATTTGGGTTTGCTATTACGTTTGAAGTGACGGTTTATGTGCCGCCATTGACATTTTGACAGAAATAGTGAATTTGGAATCTTCACTATTGATTGAATTGACGGTTTATGTGCCGCCGTTGACATTTTGATGGAAATAGTGAATTTGGAATTTTCACTATTGAATGAAGTGACAGTTTATGTGCCGCCGTTGATATTTTGATGGAAATAGTGAATTTGGAATCTTCACTATTAATTAAAGTGACGGTTTATGTGCCGCCGTTGCTTGAAATTTGGAGAAAATAGCGGTTTTCGAACTTTCGCTATTATTTTTTGAAGTTGGCGGTTTTGATCGCCGTTTGCTTGAAATTTTTGAAAATAGCGAATTAGAAATTTCACTAGTTGGTTTTGTTTGTTTTCGAGGAAATGACGATATTCAATATCGTCAACGAAAATTTGAGGTTTGTTGTGGGAAATTGGGCCAAAGCCCAAATTTCGCTGAAAAAGAATAGGGGAGGCCTGGTTTAGGCGCGAGCCACCTGGCGATGCAAGCCGGCTTCCCTATTTCTTGTTAAAAAGACGCGAGGTTGAGCTGCGGATGATTATTCATCTTCAACCTCAAAATCCCGCAAAATCGCCATTAAAGGACCTTCAAGCTTGCTTTCACTCGTGCCATTGCCAACAAATGTCATCTCAAGGTAAGTATTTCCCCTTGAATCCTTTCAAATTTGTTGATTGTTAGCTAGATTGAATTAGGGCGGATTTTGCCCAAAAAATCGAATTGGGCGTTTTTGATTGAGCCAATTTCGAGTGAAATTGATGTTTGCATTAGGTTAGAAACCTGTTTAGGAGTATACGGGTGCTTTTAGTTTGCATTTTGGTCCCCGTTCCCGCTCCCTAGGCTCGAAAAACGTGATTGAGGCGAGAAACCGTCTCATTTCACAATGCCAAGTTTATCTGCTTGTGTAGTTGGTCCCACTAGGTTGCATTGCAGTTGGGAAAACCCGTATTTGCCATTTAAGGACCTTCAATGGATGTTTGTGGGCAAAATTAAATTTTTGCCTTTTGCGACGGTCTTATGTCTGACAAAATAAGCGCCTTTGTGAGCTTGAATTGAGTCAGTTTGCCTTGAAATGGACCTTATTGGTAATTTAGGTCGTGTTGAGGCATGATAGAATCACGTTTGCCTTTTTTGTGGTCGTTTTTGTATTTTGACCGGTTTGAGCTCAAATTAGCGTATGAATTGCCTTTTTGAGCCGTAGAAAAATCCCCATTGTGTCGGGAATGCATTTTGGGTTGTAGGCGGACCTTGTGTGGGCCTTAAAATGCCGTTTTTGTGGTTTTGACTCGTCTTTTGCTTGAAAAGAGGGGCGAGTCGTTTTTGTGTTTTTTGTTGTGAATGGTTTGGGGCGGGATTGCCCTTTGTTTTTGTATTGCAGGTTGTTTTTGTTTGTTTTTGGATTTATCCATTTCATGCCATCGTAATGCCGAAATTTCGGCTGATGTTTTTGTTGTGTTTTTTTTATTGCAGGATATCATTTGGGACCGATGGGGTCCGTTGTCGAGGCTTTGGATGAGGAAGTCGATCCCGGAGGGGGAGAGTCGACTATTTTGTGTTACATGTTTGGTTGTGTTTCTCCCTGGCGGCCTTTGTCCGGCCAACGATCGGGCATCGATCGTTGGTCGTTGTCTGCAGAGATCCGGATGGGCGGCTAATATGGCCGGTTTGTCCTTTTCGTCGTGGCTCATGGGCAGGATGGCTGATGATTGGGGGTCAGCACTGAAGTGGTGCATCGCATCATGGTTCTTGGCCTCCTCATCATCCAAAATCAGCCAGACATTGTCTTCATTTTTGTCGTGGAGAAGGAACGGAGGGTTATCGCCATGGTTACCTCCTCTGCTTTCACTGTTGCTCCTCTGTTTCCCATGTGGCTCTCTTTCTTTTCCGTTTGGGAGGATAGAGAGTGCTTAGTTCGGTAGGTGGCAGATAGCCCCCAGTTCGTTGTCTTAGGCCAGTGTCTGTATGATAGTCGTTTGTTTTAGGCTAGTGTCTGTATGATAGACGTTTGTTTTAGGCCAGTGTCTGTATGATAGACGTTTGTTTTAGGCCAGTGTCTGTATGATAGACGTTTGTTGATGTATTTTGCGTAAGGCGGTTTGTATATATGTGTTTTTGGATTGTGGTTTGTTTTGTGATTTTTGGCTTTTTTGTGTTGTGTTTCGGAGGAGCGCTTGTCGGCTGCTGATTCTCCTTTTGCTTTGCACCAGTTCCTGCATCGTTAGTGTAGAAAACAGGCAACAAATAGCACGTACGCATAAACGTAAACACGTAAAAGCATTTGATTGAAAATCACGTAAAGCACTTGTTTGAAAATCAAAATTAACCAAGATGACTTGAAGTTAAAATTGAAATTTTGAAACGAATTTTGAAAATTCCGTGACAAAATCGCCACGTTTGGAATTCAAAAGGAAATGATTTGAAAATTTGAGCAATTAACTCGTGTTGTGAATTAAATTGCATCGAAATTTGAAATTGACTCGAAAAAATATGAAACTCAAACCGTTAGGAAAGATTTTTAGAAAAGGATTTTTACGAGCGTATTTGAGGAAAACTGATGTCGTGTTATCAATTTTCGGTTTTGATTTTTGTTTTGCAAAAAAGCGAAAAATTTTCGGAATTTCGACTGACATGGAAACGATTTCGACTGACATGGAAACGATCCGTCGCGGATCGGGGCGACTAGCCCCTCCCCCCTTAAAAAACAAAGAAAAATCCGTATGTTTAAAGCTGCGTCATGGAAACCGTGTCGGATTTCGTAAAACGCAAAAACAAGGAAATGTGAGTGTGAAGAAACACAAAATTTCCCGGATCATCCCGAAGAGGCGCGAGGTTCCTGGCGGGAGGTTTGAGGTGTCAGGAGAAAACACATGTTGAAAGAGACAAGTCAACAGCGGGAATCCTGGAGAAACCTCAAAGAGGCGCAAGCTGCTCGGCGATGGAAGCCGGCTCTCCTCTTTTTCTGAAAAAACGCGCTGATCATTTTGTATAAATAGGGACGTTTGCGCTTCATTGTTTCAACATCCGAAACACAAAAAACATCTCCACAAAACCTCTTCTTCTTCCACAAAAATATTTCATGGATGCTTTCGAGAATGCATTGTGACAATGGTGCCGGGATTTATCGCCTCCCGAGAAGTATCAACTCGATTGCATGGGAGTTGGTCAATTGTTGGTGCTTCGTCAAGTCAAGGTGCAACCTTCGTTTCTTGAAGCATGTTCTCGGTTTTGGGATTCGAAACATCATGTTTTCGTTTTCCCGAAAGGTGAGCTTTGTCCTCTTGCCGAAGAAGTTGGAGCCATTGGTGGGTGGCCGGGTTGTGCTCCGGTGCTTCCTCCGACTCGGTTGTGCTACAAGGAGAAATTTCATTTCATGTTGGGCTTGTCAACAAGCCAAGTCAACTTTCTTCTTGCTCCACATGGTGTGGATATGTTGGCTCTTATCAACATCTTCTCGAATCGGTTAGATGCTAATGTCTCGGAGGTGGCTAGGAGAAGGGCTCTTGCATGTTGCCTTGTCCATGTGTACCTCTTTGTTGATGTCTTGAAGAAGGAGGGGCCAAGATGTCATGGTAGCATGACCCTCATCCATGTGATTGAGCAAATGGAGCATGGTAGAGATCCATCGTGGTTGGTGCTTGGAGAGATTATCCAAGCTTTGGACAAGGAAGGCTCTTGTGGAGAAGTTCCCTCTTTTGGATCGCCGAGGATCCTCCAAGTGTGGCTATTGGAGAGGCTAAGGTATGTAGAGCCTCCGGTTAATCCTTCTTCTTACTCCTTCCGTCACCTTACCATGAGGAAGAAATTGTACCCGGATAGTTTTGCTTCCACCGAGGCCTATTGGGCCGCAAGATTGACGGAGGAGGGTGGTCCTCATATCCGTTGGGTGGTGCCGTGGTGGCACTTGAGGTCCTTCACGGGGTTGCCCGCTTCGGGTGCTAGTCCTCGTTCTTTGATGGTGGTGGGCTTGAAGGTTGTTTTCTTCATTTATCCCGAAAGGCTCATGAGGCAAATGGGGCGTCAACAAAAGGTGCCCGCGCAAGATACCCTTGTCCAAGAGAATGTTTTCCGGAACTCCGAGCTTGTGGAATTATTCGAAAGGTGGTGGGCCACTCGGCCACTTTGGGAGGTGCCAGACCCTGTTGCCACGACATGGGTGACTCCCGCTTATGTCAAGTGGTCACGTGCTCCGTCCTTGGAAGAGAGATCCAAATTTCGTAAGGACGAGGTTGTTGACTTGAAGTACCGAGAGGTTGGCAAGGCCAACCGTGCCTTCTTTGAGGAGTATGTTGATGGAGCTACTCCCGATGTGATGAGACCACCGAAGAGGAGGAGTTCCAGTCCCAAGAACATGGTGGGCCGTGCATTGGCTCGTCTTGGGTCGAATATGGGGTCTTGTGCTAGACCGTAGGCCGTCGCCATCTTGGATCCGTTTAGGATCTGTTCCGAGGAGGAAGTCCATGCTAGGCGGGCCAACAAGAAGAACAAGGGGAAGATGTACCCCGAAGGAAAAGGCAAGGGTAGAATGGAAGAGTGAAGACCTCCATTACCCACTTTTATTATTATGTTGTATTATTGTTGTAGGTTTTTATTATGTTGTACTAGCTAGTTATTGTGTGTTTTGTGCTAGTTTTACTATGTGAGGTGTGTTAGTTGACACCTTAGCCTTGACAAGTTGTAGACTCGTCGAGCCTTATTTGTTGTTGAAATTGTAATCCCTCCCATTATTAATTAAATAAGAGGATTGCTCGTGTCGAAAGTTGTGAACGCTTGTTTCTTCCATCCATTTTCGTAAAGGCAATTCGATTTGAATCGTCCTCAACAGTTGCACTTGGGAAAGTGGTATTTTGTGGGAAGGGAGAAAGGCTCATTTTTATATTTTTTGGGGAAGGGAATGGTTTTCCCTTTCTTTTTTTGATTGTGGGGATGGTTGTATCCTTCTTGTGTAAGAAAGGGCTGCCTACGTATCCACCTGAAGAGGTGAAATCAAACCATGATCGTAGTTCGAAAAGTTTTTGAATTTGAATTGGGTTTTGTGGTTGTATCCCTCAGGCATAAGAGGGACTGCCTACGTATCCACCTGAAGAGGTGAAATCAAACCATGCTCGTAGTTCAGGGGGCTTGTTTTTGTAGTGCAAAGGGACGTTGCTTTTGACGGATCAAAGGACATTCGAAACGGGCAAGGTGCCGCAGCTTAGACTCGATAAAACATGCAATTTCAAATCAGAACATATTGAGGAACTTGACTTGAAAGGGTTGAGGTTGGTGCTAGTTGTAAAACTAGGCTAGGTTGTTGGTTGATAGGGTTCAAGGGTAGTATTTCTTGAGTTGGTCTAGGTTGTCGGGTTTGTAAAGTCCTCCCCGTCTAGGTCACTCAGTCTCACTGCGCCCCCCGAAAGTATTTTCTTGACCAGGTATGGCCCGGCCCAGTTGGGTTTGAATTTTCCCCTCGGATCGACGGGTAATGGTGCTCGAACTGACTTGAGGACCAAGTCGCCCTCCTGGATGTTCCTGGGTTTAACCTTCTTGTTGAATGCCCGTTGTATACGTCGTTGGTATACCTGGACGTTGTGCAAGGCGTTGAGTCGCCGTTCGTCTAGAAGAGTGAGCTGTTCGTACCTTCGACGGGTCCATTCCGCCTCAGGGACTTGACTCTCCAGTAGGATGCGTAGAGATGGGACCTCTAACTCCACCGGTTGAACCGCCTCCATACCGTATGCTAGGTAGAAGGGTGTGGCACCTGTCGGTGTTCGAATGGAGGTTCGGTATCCCCAGATTGCGAATGGGAGTTTGCTCGGCCAATCGCGGTAGTTGTCTTACATTTTCTTGATAATGGTGACAAGAGTTTTGTTAGCTGCCTACACCGCTCCGTTGGTTTGGGGTGAAAGATCATAGATACATATTAGACTCTCTAGTAAAATTAATTTATCTCATAAATTATCATTTAGGTGATCTATGTAACATGCATGCTAATATGAAAGCATAAAAATGAAAGTATAAGGAAAAACAATTTCCTTACATTGACTTTGTGGTAAAAAGGGCACAAACTAGTTCACCTTACTAGCTTGTTCTTGAGCTATATGAAAATGGAAGATCCTCCAAAAACTAACCTCCAAAGTAGAAAGTCTCCTTCCTTAATACACCCAAGAACTTACACCCAAATAATTTTACAAGTATTAACTAGATACTAGTAAAAATTAACCCTTGATAATATGTTAATAATACTAACACTCTTAGTATTAATTTTGTTTGACTAAGAACTTAGTAAAAAGATGCTTGTTATTTTAGAGAGATGTTGGAGGAAAAAGTCCACATGCATAAGTGTTGTGTGTAGTAGTAAGGTTGAGTGAAAATGTGAACAATTGATAGAGTGAAGTAGTAGGGAAAGTGGCGGGTGGAGGAGTGTATTAGTGGACAATTTTGTCTTACATTTTTATCTTACATCACATGCAAAATCTTGTATAAGATAAATTATGGTAGTATACAAAATAAGGTGAAATTATTATGTTAGTAATCATCCACTACTCTTATTTTACACGGTCCATTTGCCCATTTACGGGTGCATGTTGGTTCTTATATTTGTCGCACAAATCCGTGTAATTTTTATTTTAAACATCGTATCATGTTTAAATACTTCCATAATTAATTCGTCCAATTCACTCCGTAAATATACGTGTACCACTACACATATTATTTACGTACTAATATTAATCACATTAATCAATTAGTACAATTTTAGTAAATTAACAGTTAATTAACTAAAACCCGTCTCCCAAAACTTACTATTCAATTATCGCATAATTAAATAATAACTGTCGTTCCTCGAGTTCGCAACTCGAAATCTCTCTAAAAATAATTGACTAACCTCTTACTCTATAAATCAAGGGACTATACAAACTGTATCTCATACAATTAATTAGTTATCAATTGGGGTTCGTTCCTTTAGGTGTGACCGAAAGGGGTCAGTTGATCACCGCCGTCTCACGACAATAACGTCAAACTCTAGTCAGCCAACCGTTATCGATTTACGTTAATCAACTGACGAGGATCAAATAATTAAATATCTGATGATATTCCATTAATGAGATTTAATATGTTAACGCACTATTGTGGAGGACACTAACTCCAACAATCTCCCACTTGTCCGACACAAGGTGTGCGCTACCAATTCTCTTGTCCGTTTTAATCTCCCACTCAATGCAAGGTGTCTTTCAGGTCGCACTTGCACATGAACAAATCGCGAGTGATTTTCTCGATCGGGAGTGTGACTACCTGACCGGAAAAATCTCTCACAGATTACTTCCGAGCGTGGCCACGCATTTGTAGTCATTAACTCCTCGAGTGGCCTTGAGATATAGTTACCCAACGTGGGTGGACAATTCCTGTATGCCCTATTTATCCTATTGCACAATACAGCTCACAATGACCTAGTAAATAATGCCCTTTTGGCCTCCTTTCACGGCACGACCTAGGACAAAAACCAAAGTCACGCGGAAACTGCACTTGCTCAGATAATAGTCTCCAGTCAAAAGAATCGACTCACTAGAACATCTTAGAGATCCCCGCCACGACCAGGCGTCTATAACAGAACTTAGGGACTCTCTAAATGGTCACTGTCCGGCAAAATGTCACACACTCTGCCTATGTAATCGACTAGTCATCACGCATGACCTTATGGTGTTGAACAACCATCAATCGACTTACAATCTAGTCACTCCGAGACGTCACCTCATTAAGTGACTAGGGACAAAATACAATGTTCATCTTATTCACTTGAATATTGTTCAACATTGTCTCCACAACTTATTCAGATAAACAAGGTATTCAATGTTTTCAGTCAAACTGAATAATTGAGTTCTTACAGAAACTCTAACAATGAATGCGATCATCACTTATGTAAATATCAATACTCTATCCAATATTTACATAAAGATCTTTAGCAATTAAGGTATACCCTTCAATCACATTGAAATGACATAACCATCATGTCTACCTTATGCCTACGGCTTTGGTTAGAGGATTAGCAACAATTGCATCACTCTAATTTCCATTGCTATTTTCCTTTGTTCTATGCAATCTTTTCATCACACAGAGCCTTTCTAAGTACATGTCTAAACAAGTTTTAGACTCTGGTTCTAAAGCCAGTCAAACACTCCCACTGTTTTCACAGTCTCTCGGGGAACGATATTCGGCTAACAGAACTACTCTAGTTCCATTAAAATCCGGATATCAATTATCTCTTTTACAACATCGGATGCTGTAATGTACTTAGATTTTCGTTCATGATTTGTACGTATAACACTTATACATACACATCCTTCGTATGACATCTTTTATGTATGACTCCTCATACATATCTATCTTCTTTATACATGTATAACTTCTTATACATATTATTCTTTATGCACATAACACTCTTACATGTTAACCATTCCTTAACGAGGCCCATAACATCTTATAAGCATAAGAATGTTTCCGTGTAATCCTTTTACACAAAATTCATAAATTCCTCCAAACTATAAGAGTAAATCCTGAGTGCTTCTCAAGTACTCAAGGACGCTCTTGATAATCATCTAGTGACACTCACTAGAAAATGATTGGTGATGATTTCTCATATTCTCAACATGATAAGTCCCGACGAGAAAAGCTTTTAGCATATTTAATAGATCCTGCAGCGGAAGCACAAGAGATCATATTTATTGTTCAACAACTTGAACGAGTCAAGAACCTTATCACATAAGTCTCTTGACTATAATGCTAATATCCATGGAGATCTATCTCATTAGATCTGGATATTTAATATGCGCCATGCTACTCTCAAGTATTCACCCGAGAATATTTCTAGTCACTAATATGTCAAACACATATTTAGACTAAGAAACATCACCTTAGCTACATTTCTATTCAATAATATGTCAAGCACATATTTTAGACTAAGAAACTCACTTTAGCTCCCACAAAACTCCATGTATCATCATGTTACCTCGACACTCGAGTAATACCATTTTGATAGACTACATGATTGAACCCAAAGTTCCAACTCTTTGACTTATATAGATCACAAAAGGGATCTTTCAAGCATGCCAGGCTTCTTAGCATTGACAAGATCAACAAAACTTCTCCGAAGGATAAAGTTTCATTATCCTTTTGCCTAAACTCATCCTCATGAGAGGCTATATTGCTAAGACCAGACGAATTGATAAAGGCATTTGGGTTGTCACAAACTCTCTATAACAAGCCCAAATTTTAAACATCTTATGTAACCTTTACGACAAGATCAAGGTAACCAACCAAAGTATTCACCTTAAATCAAGTCTCGAAAACATCTCGTGTTTCCTTCCTTATAGCATCATGTGCAAGGAGATCAATTCGAATTGCATGGTGACACGCCATCATTCACATAGAGTTCATACTATAGAAAAGCCTTTGATGAGGGTTTATGATTCGTCACTGTTGAAAAGTAACGCTATATTATCGCAAAATTATCTCCTTATAATCACTGAGCCACAATAAAGAACGTCTTCTTGTATTGTACTCACCACTAAGCCTCAATAAATAACGTCTTTTTGCATTGTACTCAGTTTGTGGGTCTTGGACTTCCGCAAGTTCAAAATTTCTCCCACTCTGTCTTCCAGAAAATGAAAATCTTTCTGGAAAGACAGTATTATGAGCCACAAACTCTTTGTTCTCGTTTTGGAGGAGTAAAAACCATGTGGTTTAATTTTGGATAACCCTCACAGATACACAAATTGGTTCTGAACATAAACATTTATGATCCCAAATGTATAAAAAGACAAGTTAGGGACTCTCCCTATCCATATCTCATATGGAGTCATTAAGGCTATCATAGTCGGGTTTTAAACTTTTAGTGAGAAAATAGCTTACAAAAATTGCGAAAAACCTCAACTATATCACATAAAGTTTGGTTTATATACTTGATTACACCATACTCTATGGTGTCCCAAGGAGAAGGTATTATGTGAACTGGTTCACAACCTTCTTAGTGATTATTAAGATCATTACTTGATATTACCCATTTGATCTTCAAAGTCATTACCTTGAAACTTCCGATCAACATCTTGATCTTGACGTTCTTTTGGTTTACTACTTCATTTTGAAAATATTCCACGTTTCAAAAATCACTTTTATGTCTTATTAAATAGATACGAGGTTTTCATATCTACTTAACATTACGGTAAAAGTAACCAAGTATGTATATTACCAACTATCAGCCTTACACATCCGTATGTATATGGTCAATCACCTCACTATTTTGTTTCTTTTCTACAAAACAAAAACATAATACATGCACACATACCATAAGACTCACAATCAAATGGTTGTTTAATGTGCTTTTCGTTTACTCGTTTGAAACGAATTTACTTGAGGTTTGATCAATTGGGTTCACTAGATTAGAGACTTTAAATTCTACAAGATAGTATAACATTTAGTTTTCGTGAAGAATGTAAAATTCCTCTAACTTAAGTGGTCTAAACCAACCACCAAGTTATCATAGGAGTAGGTACAACATTTTTTTTTAAATCACATGAGTGATGCCTTCTATGTATAAACATAGATGATTACATTCTTTTAAAACCAAATTTAGGTACATTTGTCCCCATCGAAATCATTGCTAATCTAGCACCATTTCGATACAAAATGTCCTATGCTAGACGTTTTACGTTTTATCAATTCATGTAAACTTCTTTACAAAGAAATGACCCGTACTTGGTATCTCATACCAAGATAGTGGAACTAGCCTATCTATTGAGTAGATGTCTCTTTCAACTCTTGTTCTATCGCATACATCTAGGGTTGATACTTCTTAACTCCCACTCACTTTCACATTCCTCTTTGCTTCAATCAAGCAAAAATGAATCTCATGAAGGCCTCTCTTCATGTCATTTGTGATATTTTATACACTTAGTAAGAGTGAATTACTATAAAGTGAGTGAAACAGGTGGCAAAATCTCAACTTCTTGCGAAATTGGACTACCTAACCGTTCAATTGTTATCATATGCCTAAACTCGTTAGCGCATAAACAATCGATTTGGCTTTTATTGAATTGAGCCATTTGACGGTATTATATTGGAGTATTATTTGTGTTTTTGAAAACTCTTTTCGCAAACTTTTGAATTACTCTTGAGTAATTAAAAACTAATTTGTCATCTTCATGACGGAGGTGTCACTTCCGAAATCAAGACTCTCTTGATAAAATGTGACTTCCTTTTAAACTCGTAATATGAGTTTCCAACATGAAACCCCTTTTTAATAAGTATGGACGTTAATTAAGTTGTATAATAATCGTAAAAATCGTTGTAAGCTTATGTAGGTGAATTGGTAAATCATGTTACCAATCATTAATTCCTTCAAAGAAACCGCTTCCTATGAAAGAATGAAACGAGTATAACAATAAATAGAGAAAGGAGGATGAAGTGCGCGATGTCACACATTTATGAGAATGAACGAAAAATAGGAAAAATAACATTCAATGTTTAAAAAATACTTGTGAAAAAAATGTTCAACAAGTTATAGCATTTATATAATGATCTCCCACTAAATTATATAAATGATTCCAAGACCCAAATATTAAACAAAAATGAGCATCGCTTGAGCGAAACATCCCATAATTGTGTAAATTCGGTAAGTCACGTTGACTAATTCTACCTTTAGAACTCTTGGTCGACGAAATTCCTTAAATCCATCTACTAGCCCCGGAACTCAAGACCGTCTTATATCCCGTTGAGTCCAACCAATTTTGGCGTGTGATAACCGCTTACCACCCTACTTACCCAAGGTAAAAAGAGAACATCCCGCTTGGGCGAGCGTGGCTCTAATGAACAAGAGATTCATAGGTGTTACTAACTGGTAAGGCTAATCTCAATTTTAGTTATGTGAGAGATCTTGTCAATTTAGTCATAAATTCCTTATAAGTGAATTAATTCGGTGAATGTAAATGACGTGAATTGACAACCGCGAAAATAAAATGCATGTGAATGGCGATTTTTGCATGCGCGAAAATAAAACAAGCAAACATGTAAGCATATGAATAAATCCTAGTATGGCCACCTAGTTAATAAAAAACTAGACTATTACATTTCGGAAACCAACTACTTGGTCCCTTGCCTCTTCATTCCATAAGTGGCTCCTTCTTGTGGGATTTGGAACACCTTCCAAAAATAGACTCCGTCTCGATGTAATCCGTCTTTTGGAAACGCCGGTAAGAATAACTATTACAATTTAAATTACATAGCTATTCCTATTATACATTAATTAATAAAATAAATAAACCTATTAATTAATTACAAACCGACGATACGAGATCGTATTTAATTACAAACAAATCGATATTCCCATTCATTTCGGGTAATAACGATTAAAATTAACTAGGCCATACTAGGTACAACAAGATAAATACTTTAAATAAATGACAATCATTCATTCAACTTAAATAAATATGCTTAAAATGCTGTAAAATGATGCCAAAATCGCCCTATTTATCATTCGTTGGTATCGATCTCGGTTTTTTGTGGATTTAATCGATTTTTAACATGTTAAAATCAATAATCATCTCTTAAATCTCATTTAAGTCCAAACTAATTGTCCAAACTGTTTTGAACCTCAAAATTAGTCCTCACTAATTTTATGATAAATTATTAGTTTGATTTGGTGATAATTTGCTAATTTAATCGATAAAATCATAATATATAAGTAAAAATCCAAAATAATTGAAAATTTACCCCAAAAAAATGAAACAAAAAATTTTTAGTATTCTGGAACACTTCCAAGAATACCAAAATGTCAGAAAGATTGCCCAAAAATTCCGGATAAATTTTGTGAAGAAAAAGATCGATATTTATCGGTTTTTAACCACTAAAACCAATAAACATCAAAACAAAGTGAAAACACACATGCAAAATCACTTTTGACATTTAAATAATATTCTTAAATGTACATAAATTTATCATGGGCAGAATCAAAAGTTTCGAAATTATGATTAATTAATTTGATATTTATCGACTTTTAACTCAAAAAATCAATAAACATGCCAAAACTTTGAACCAACCTTCAACCTTTTGCATAAAATCAGTAGAAAACATGCATGAACTAACATAAAAAATTCATGCACCGAATCAACTTTTAACTAATTTTAGTCAATTTTTCACTAAAATGCGACATTTTGACTCGGTTTTCTACCAAAAATCATTAAAAATAGCAAAATAACTTCAAAAACCACCAAACAATTCCACAAACCTTTTGAGATCAGTAGGTAAGCATGTCCCAAAAATTTCGTGCTAAAACCTCTTCTAACACAATTTTTGAGTTTTTACTAATTATCTCATAATTCATTAAAATGCTTAAAATCAACATGCAAATTACAAGCCTAAGCTCTGATACCACTTGAAAGATCATAGATCCATATTATACTCTCTAATAAAATTAATTTATCTCATAAATTATCATTTAGGTGATCTATGTTGTAATACTCCGTATTTATAGTCTCGGGGGTACTCTATCGAGTAGGCCTTACTCTGTCGAGTAAGGGTAAGTGGCGAAGCAAAATAGTTTCTGACCTGTTGGGCACTCGATCGAGTAGCTGGGGCACTCGATCGAGTAGGGGGGTACTCGATCGAGTACCTTGGGTACTCGATCGAGTGTCCGGTTTACGGGGAGTTTTTCGCGGGTTTTGTTAATTATGCGATTAGGGTATTTAAACATAATCATCGTTGTTTTAATTCACTTTTACCAAAACCTAAAACCTGTTTAAGAGAGAAAGCGATCGTCATCTTCCTAATCGCATCCTTAACAATTCCGGAGTTCGACGGTCGGTTCGTATCGTAGTTCGTGTCGTTGGATTCCTTGCGTCGAGGGTAAGCTTTTAATATAATTTATATAATGTTTTGCTAGGTTTGGTCAAACCCTAATTTAGGATTTGGGGTTTTGTGAATAGTAAGTAATTGGTAGTCTTTATGTGTTATATGTTAGGAGGAGAATTCGTAGAAGAGGCGTTTTGAGCATTTGTAGATACCGTCTGCGTGTTGTGCTTTCCAGGTAGGATTTCCTACTCAGTATTAGTCCCATAATGGGATATTGGTGATGTGCTGTAATTAGTTGTTTGATATGATGATTGTGATTGTGATTGTGGTTGTGATTGTGTTTGGTTTCTATGGCTCTCGAGATGCGTTCTCGGCTGAGTGGGGTCACTTGCGGGAGTGATCTCACGCCCTAGTTTCGCCCTTCGTGGAACCCGCCACGAAAGGGGATGTGCACATTAATGGACGGGGTTATCGCTCGTACGATGAGCGGGGCTTAGGTGGGAACGGCTGCGGTCCCCCAGCGGCGGTCGGGTCCGGTGGACGATCGATCGAGATGATGGGAGTTGGTGGTGTGTGTGTGTGTTGTTGTCTGTTTGTCTTATTGTTGTTATCTATATTGATTGTGTGATTAATCGACCCGGTGTTGTTTTGTAAAACTGCGGTGATCCATTCGGGGATGGTGAGCAGATATTGAACAGTATAGAGATGATTTGGGATATTTTGGGATGGCCACGACATGACGATAGAGTCTTCATTCGTAGTTTAGTATTTATTTACATTTCGATTGAGAACAGATAGTTTGGAATAATGTATTGTACTTTCAGTTTGGTTTCGAGGATTGTACTTATTCATTAAATTACTTATAATAAATGTTGTTTCTGTTTTGTCTATTTGATTATCATACCTCGGGCAACCGAGATGGTAGCGTCCTTATACCTGAGTGGTCCTGGTAAGGCACTTGGAGTATGGGGGTGTTACAAATGGTATCAGAGCGACGATCCTGAAACCTGTAACCAATGAACTTAATGAACATAGGGAGTCAATTAAAAATGAACCCGGGGTAAAAGTTGTAGGAGCTAGTGCAAAGACTTGGGAGACGTCCTAAAGTCGCGGGGATCGCCCTACAACTTTGAACCGGCCACATGGGGGAAATGTGTGTTGAGTCATGTGTGTGCTTAGAAACTTGCGTAACAATGTGATGGAATGTGTTGATGGTTGGATGTTCGAATTGGAAGTTGATGAGATGAAAGAAAAGTAATGTTATATATATATAGACATTGTTGATGAAATGATAGCATGATGGAATGTTTTTACAACGTGGCAATTAATAGCATGATTGTTATGATATAATGTGATTTATAAAGTTAGCATGTTAGTATACGACGTAATATGCGGGTAGCTCTTACGTATTGGTGGTACTTGATCGAGTGAGGCTGACTCGATCGGGTAGGTTTTTGGCGATTTTGAGTCCAGAATCGAGTTTTGGGGCACTCGATCGAGTAACTAGGGGTACTCGATCGAGTAGGAGGTCACTCGATCGAGTAGCCTAGATACTCGATCGAGTGGGTTAGAGATCAGAAGGTCTGTTTGGTTCTGGAGTTTGGGTACTCGATCGAGTACATGGGGGCACTCGATCGAGTAGCCCGTTACTCGATCGAGTGGGTTTGGATACTCGATCGAGTAGGTTCTGGGCAGCGCGTTTTCGTGTTTTGAGGTTTAGTACGCGTGTTTATGTTTATCCCTTTCTTATATAGCTTCAAGATGCCGCCCAAGAGAAATGCTTTGTACGCGAGAGCGGAGCTTATGACTACGGATGACATCGTTAAGATGTTGGAACACCGGACGCTCTTATCGAGACCCTGAAGAGAGTGAATGAGGACAAGGATAAGAGTAAGGAGAAGGAGGTTGACCATGCTAAAGTCAGCCTCTATATTGCGAGGTTTAACCCGAAGGAGTACAAGGGAGTTGAGGAGCCTAACCATCTTGATAGTTGGTTGAGGGAGATGGAGAACATACTAGATTTAGTTTGTCTCCGATGAGATGAGAGTGGATCAGCTGCATTCTATCCGAGGGAGGCGGTGGCAAGTGGTGGGATTCCGTGAAAGTGAGTGCCAAGGAGATATATACCAACCAAGGGTTACCTGCTATACCTTGGGAGGAGTTTC
This sequence comes from Silene latifolia, assembly GCF_048544455.1. Taxonomy (NCBI): domain Eukaryota; kingdom Viridiplantae; phylum Streptophyta; class Magnoliopsida; order Caryophyllales; family Caryophyllaceae; genus Silene; species Silene latifolia. The sequence continues at coordinate 75,896,282 of NC_133528.1, forward strand.
GAAATTTGTGAGGAAGGAGTTCGTGCAGAACATGTGAGAAGTAAGTTGAGAGAGGAGTTCGACAAGTTTAAGATGACTACTGAGATGTCGTGGGCGAGTACTACAGGCGGTTCAATGAGAAATCCAGATATCTTTGAGGATATGGGTTTGAGTGAGGAGAATCTGGCTTTGAGGTTTGAGAGAGGGCTAACCACGAAGATTATGGATAAGTTACCCGTGGGAGTCCTTGCGATGTGAAGGAAGCGTATGAGAGGGGGGAGAGCCGAGAGACTAGTGGAGATGGCTCGGGAGAGGTCGGGTGGAGAGAAGAGGAAGTCGGAGAGCGAGGGTGGTGGCCAATCTAATTTCAAGAAAGGCAACCACAATCAATCTAAGGGATTTTTCTTCGGGTCCGGGTTTAGTCTTTGGAACTTCCTTTGGGCGAGGTCGTGGGAGTGTGAGCAAGCAGCACCGGGAGTGACTGCTTTGGTTGTGGTGGCGTAGGCCACAAGAGACATGAGTGCACGAGTGCACCGGGATCCTTTCGAGACTCGCGCAGAGCTTTGCGAGCAAATGGACCCGGGTGGATCATGGCCAAACCGGGAGGTCGAGCTACCAGTGGAGGCAACCGCAACGGCGGTAATTCTTATCGAAGACACCGATGAACAACAACAACAATCAAGGGTCGGGTGCTAAGCCGACCGCATCGCCTAATCTTGTCCGGGGAGGTGGGCGAAGACCGATGGCAAGTTGTTCATGATGGACAAGAAGGCGGTGAGGAGGATGCGCACGTTATCACCGGTACATTCCTTGTTAATGGTATTCCTACGTTTGTTTTGTTTGATTCGGGGGCTTCTCGGTCATTTGTGTCTTGAGTCATGTAAAACAGTTGGGTTTGAGGGTGTATGAGTCGATTAGGGAGCAGGTTTTCATACCTTCGGGTGAGTCCGTATCGTGTGGGAGGTTGTTTAGAAATGTATCTTTGATAGTTGGGCAAGTCGATTTCCCCGTAGACTTGCTAGAGTTTCCTTTTAATGGTTTTGAGATGATAGTTGGGATGGATTGGTTAGGAAAGTATAAGGCTAAGATAGACTGTCATCAAAAGAGAGTGCCCCTTAGAGGTCCTAAGGGTGTTAGTGTGTCTTACCGTGGGTTTCTAGTCAAACCCAAAGTTAAGTTGATTGCAATTGTCACCTTGAAGTCGTATCCGAGGAAGGGATGTCCTCGATTTTGTGCCATGTGAGAGATGACCGGATAGAGAGCCCGGCAATTGATGAGATACCGGTGGTGGGAGAGTTTGCGAGATGTCTTTCTAGAGGAGATTCCGGGGTTGCCACCGAAGAGGGAGATAGATTTCACCGTTGAGTTGAAGCCAGGGACGGGGCCAATCTCTAAGGCACCGTACCGTATGGGTCCTAAGGAGATGGAGGAGCTTAGGAAGCAGTTGGATGATTTGATAGAGAAGGGATACATTAGACCAAGTGTATCGCCTTGGGGAGCACCAGTTCTTTTCGTGAAGAAGAAAGATGGGAGTTTGAGGTTGTGCATAGATTACCGGGAGAGCCGAACCGTGTGACGATAAAACAAGTATCCTTTGCCAAGGATAGATGACCTGTTTGATCGGTTGAGTGGTGCAACAGTCTTTTCTAAGATTGATTTGAGGTCGGGGTACCATCGGGTGAAGATTAGAGAGGTGGACATACCGAAGACGACTTTCACGTCAAGGTATGGCCATTATGAGTATGTGGTGATGCCATTTGGGTTGTCTAATGCGCCGGCAGTGTTTATGGATTTGATGAATAGGATCTTGACGCAGTTCTTGGATCGGTTTGTAGTAGTGTTTATCGATGACATCTTGGTCTACTCTAAGACTAAGGAGGAGCATGAGGAGCATCTGAGGATCGTGTTGCGAACTTTGAGGGACCATGAGTTGTATGCTAAGCTGTCCAAGTGTGAGTTCTGGTTGGAGAAAGTTGCCTTTCTGGGGCATGTAATCTCTAAAGATGGGGTAGCTGTGGATCCGGCGAAGATTGAGGCAGTGACAAAGTGGGAAGCACCAAAGAATGTTGCTGAAGTGAGGAGTTTCTTGGGTTTAGCTGGATACTACAGACGGTTCGTGAAGGATTTCTCCAAGATAGCTAGACCGATGACAGCGTTGATGAGGAAAGAGAACAGGTTTCGTTGGGATGAGAGTTGTGAGACGGCGTTCCAAACCTTAAAGGAGCGTTTGACCACAGCTCTGTCTTGGCATTACTGAAGGGAGCGAGAATTTCGAGGTCTATACTGGATGCCTCGAAGAATGGGTTGGGGTGTGTGTTGATGCGAGAATGGTAAAGTAATTGCCTATGCTTCTAGGGCGTTGAAGCCTTATGAGGAGAACTACCCTACTCATGACCTGGAGTTGGGTGCAGTGGTGTTTGCTCTCAAGATTTGGAGGCACTACCTTTATGGAGCAATCTTTAAGGTATTTTCTGATCACAAGAGTCTCAAGTACATCTTCACGCAGAAGGAGTTGAACATGAGACAGAGGAGGTGGATGGAGCTGATTGGTGACTACGACATGGAAATCATCTACCATGAGGGGAAGGCCAATGTTGTTGCTGATGCTTTGAGTAGAAAGAGTGTACATTCCTTGTGTCTGACTCTATCTTTGATGAGGCCGAGGGATGAGGTAGCGAGCTTTGGGATTCATATGATGCAGAAAGGAGATGCTATAGGTGATATGACAAGACACATGGAGTTTTATGATGACATTCGGGATAAGCGAGGCTTTGGATCCTAAGATAGTGGAGTGGAGAGTGGAGTAGAGAAAGGGACAGTGTCCGGTTTTCCATTCATACAGATGGTAGCTTGAGGTTTGATGGTAGGTGGTGTGTTCCTAATGACGAGGAGTTGAAAAAGACAATCATGATAGAAGCGCATTGCACACCATATTCGGTGCATCCGGTGGAGACAAGCTTTACAAAGATTTGAAGAAAACGTTTTGGTGGCTTGGGATGAAGAAAGAGACAGCTGAGTTTGTGTCCGTTGTCGACATGCCGAGAGAGTTAAAGGGGAACAGAGAAGACCACAAGGTAAGGTTCGGTCTTTGGAGGTGCCTGAGTGGAAGTGGGAATCCATTTCCATGGATTTCATTGTGGGTTTTTGAAGAGTCAACAAGGTAACAATATGATTTGGGTGATAGTGGATCGTCTGACCAAGTCAGCTCACTTTGTTCCAATGAAAGATACATGGACTAAGGCACAATTGGCTATGGCCTATCGAAAGAACGTGCTTAAGTTACATGGAGTCCCTAAGGACATAGTGTCTGACAGAGATGCGAGGTTTATATCAAGGTTTTGGAAGGAGTTGCAGAATCGTTGGGAACGACTTTGAAGATGAGTACTGACATTTCATCCTGCGGATGACGGCAGGCAGATCGAGAGAACAATCAAGACTCTTGAGGATATGTTGCGAGCTTGTGTGATGGATTTTGGTGGTAGCTGGGAGCAGAGGTTGGACTTGATAGAGTTTTCTTACAACAACAGCTATCACACCAGTATTGGTATGGCACCGTTTGAGGCTTTGTATGGGAGGAGATGTAGGAGTCCGATCTGTTGGGACGATAGTGCTGAGGCAGTGGTTTTAGGACCAGAGATGGTACATGAGATGGTGGAACAGATTAAGATGATCAGAGAACGGATGAGAGCAGCCCAGGATCGACAGAAGAGTTATGCAGATCTACATCGTCGGGACATAGAGTTTCAGGTTGGGGACAAGGTTCTTCTGAAAGTGTCTCCTATGCGTGGGGTTATGAGATTTGGGAAGAAAGGCAAGCTAAGTCAGAAGTTTATAGGGCCTTATGAGATCTTAGAGCGAGTTGGGGAAGTGGCTTATCGTTTGGCTTTACCGGCTGCGTTGGAGAGAGTGCATAATGTGTTTCATGTATCGCAGCTGCGGAAGTATGTGAGTGACCCGTCACATGTGTTGGAGGCAGAGAGCTTAGAGCTGGATGAGTCTTTATCATATCTGGAGGTGCCTAAGCAGATCCTAGACCGAAAGGTTAGAAAGACCAGGAGTGGTGAGACAGTTCTGCTTAAGATCCTTTGGTCTAACCACGAGACTGAGGAAGCTACATGGGAGGCAGAGGATATCATGAAAGAGCGTTACCCTTTCCTTTTTGATCAGGTATGTATGGTTACGGGGACGTAACCTTGTTTCTTTTAGGGGGGGTAGGAGATGATCGCGAGAGTTTTTAAGAGTTCTATATACACCTTTTATATGTTGTGTCGGTATGATTGTCGGGATAGGTTGGGGTTAGTATCATGTTTTATGTCGTAATTTGTTTGACCTTCGAGTCGGGAGGCTTATGGGAGTACCTTTGTTTAGTGGTGGTTTGAACTTCGGGGACGAAGTTCCTTTTAAGGAGGGAAGACTGTAATACTCCGTATTTATAGTCTCGGGGGTACTCTATCGAGTAGGCCTTACTCTGTCGAGTAAGGGTAAGTGGCGAAGCAAAATAGTTTCGACTGTTGGGCACTCGATCGAGTAGTGGGGCACTCGATCGAGTAGGGGTACTCGATCGAGTACCTTGGGTACTCGATCGAGTGTCCGGTTTTATGGGGAGTTTTTCGCGGGTTTTGTTAATTATGCGATTAGGGTATTTAAACATAATCGTCGTTGTTTTAATTCACTTTTACCAAAACCTAAAACCTGTTTAAGAGAGAAAGCGATCGATCGTCATCTTCCTAATCGCATCCTTAACAATTCCGGAGTTCGGACGGTCGGTTCGTATCGTAGTTCGTGTCGTTGGATTCCTTGCGTCGAGGGTAAGCTTTTAATAAAATTTATATAATGTTTTGCTAGGTTTGGTCAAACCCTAATTTAGGATTTGGGGGTTTTATGAATAGTAAGTAATTGGTAGTCTTTATGTGTTATATGTTAGGAGGAGAATTCGTAGAAGAGGCGTTTTGAGACAATTTGTAGATACCGTCTGCGTGTTGTGCTTTCGGGTAGGATTTCCTACTCGTATTAGTCCCATAATGGGATATTGGTGATGTGCTGTAATTAGTTGTTTGATATGATGATTGTGATTGTGATTGTGGTTGTGATTGTGTTTGGTTTCTATGGCTCTCGAGATGCGTTCTCGGCTGAGTGGGGTCACTTGCGGGAGTGATCTCACGCCCTAGTTTCGCCCTTCGTGGAACCCGCCACGAAAGGGGATGTGCACATTAATGGACAGGGTTATCGCTCGTACGATGAGCGGGGCTTAGGTGGGAACGGCTGCGGTCCCCCAGCGGGGGTGGGTGGAGGGGATCAAGATCGAGATGATGGGAGTTGGTGGTGTGTGTGTGTGTTCAGTTGTCTGTTTGTCTTATTGTTGTTATCTATATTGATTGTGTGATTAGTACTGACCCCGATGTTGTTTTGTAAAACCTGCGGTGATCCATTCGGGGATGGTGAGCAGATATTGAACAGGTATAGAGATGATACTAGGATAGCTGGGATGGCCACGACATGACGATAGAGTCTTCCGCTGTAGTTTAGTATTTATTTACATTTCAGTTGAGAACAGATAGTTTGGAATAATGTATTGTACTTTCAGTTTGGTTTCGAGGATTGTACTTATTCATTAAATTACTTATAATAAATGTTGTTTCTGTTTTGTCTATTTGATTATCATACCTCGGGCAACCGAGATGGTAGCGTCCTTATACCTGAGTGGTCCTGGTAAGGCACTTGGAGTATGGGGGTGTTACATATGTAACATGCATGCTAATATGAAAGCATAAAAATGAAAGTATAAGGAAAAACAATTTTCTTACATTGAGTTTGTGGTAAAAAGGACACAAACTAGTTCACCTTAATAGCTTGTTCTTGAGCTATATAAAAATGGAAGATCCTCCAAAAACTATCCTCCAAAGTAGAAGGTCTCCTTCCTTAAAACAACCAAGAACTTACACCCAAATAATTTTACAAGTATTAACTAGATACTAGTAAAAATTAACCCTTGATAATATGTTAATAATACTAACACTCTTAGTATTAATTTTGTTTTACTAACAACTTAGTAAAAAGATGCTTATTATTTTAGAGAGATGTTGGAGGAAAAAGTGCACATGCATAAGTGTTGTGTGTAGTAGTAAGGTTGAGTGAAAATGTGAACAATTGATGGAGTGAAGTAGTAGGGAAAGTGGCGGGTGGAGGAGTGTATTAGTGGACAATTTTGTCTTACATTTTTATCTTACATCACATGCAAAATCTTGTATAAGATAAATTATGGTAGTATATAAAATAAGGTGAAATGATTATTTGAGTAATCATCCACTACTCTTATTTTACACGGTCCATTTGCCCATTTACGGGTCCATGTTGGTTCGTATATTTGTCGCACAAATCCGTGTAATTTTTATTTTAAACATCGTATCATGTTTGAATACTTCCATAATTAATTCGTCCAATTCACTCCGTAAATATACGTGTACCACTACACATATTATTTACGTACTAATATTAATCACATTAATCAATTAGTACAATTTTAGTAAATTAACAGTTAATTAACTAAAACCCGTCTCCCAAAACTTACTATTCAATTATTGCATAATTAAATAATAACTGTCGCTCCTCGAGTTCGCAACTTGAAATCTCTCTAAAAATAATCGACTAACCTCTTAGTCTATAAATCAAGGGACTAAACAAATTGTATCTCATACAATTAATTAGTTATCAATTGGGGTTCGTTCCTTTAGGTGTGACCGAAAGGGGTCAGTTGATCACCGCCGTCTCACGACAATAACATCAAACTCTAGTCACCCAACCGTTATCGATTTACGTTAATGAACTGACGAGGATCAAATAATTAAATATCTGATGATATTCCATTAATGAGATTTAATATGTTAACGCACTATTGTGGAGGACACTAACTCCAACATGGGGACGGTAGGGGGATGATCGATGTCGTTTGATCTTGTATTTGTCCAGCAAAGCTTGAGTTTCCGCCCGGATGTGAGAGCCTTGATCGCTGATGATTTCATGGGGTACCCCATATCGGCAGATGATGTTGTTTTGAATGAACTTGGCCACTTGTTTGGCGGTCAAGACTGCATATGACTGCGCTTCCACCCATTTGGTGAAGTAGTCGATGGCGACGAGGACGAAGCAATGCCCCTTGGTGCCTACCGGGTTGACTTTCCCGATGATGTCGATGCCCCAGGTTGAGAATGGCCAGGGTGACGTCATGGTGTATAAAAGGGATGGTGGTATATGTTGTATGTTGGCGAAGATTTGGCAATTGTGGCAATGTTTGACGTAGTTACGGCAATCGGCTTCCATCGTTGTCCAGTAGTAACTTAGCCGCATGATTTTCCGTGTAAGCATCATTGCACTCATGTGAGGGCCACATTCTCCGTCGTGGACCTCTCCCATGACTCTTTTGGCTTTGTGATGGTGAATGCAAAGGAGGAGAATTCCTTGGGGTGTTATTTTGTAGAGTTGATTTTGGTTTATCACGAATTGTGATGCAAGTAAACGGATGGCTCTTTGTCCTCATTGATCAGAGTTGGGAGGAAATTTGTTTTTGGTTTTGTAATTGAGGATGGCTTGGTACCAAGGTTCATCATGGATTTCCTCGTCGTCAATAATGGCACAAATGTGGGCTGGCTCGCTCCGTCTCTCGACACAGAGGGGCATCGATGTCATGTCGTCAGGTATGTTGACGAGCGCGGCAAGTTTTGCCAGGGCATCAGCAAATTGATTTTCCTCTCGTGGCAAGTAGAAGTAGTCGATTTGGTCGAAGAACTCGGCCTCATGATTGATCTTTGCTCGGTAGGGAGCTAAGCTGTCAGATCGGATTTTCCATGATCCGGATACCTGATTGATGATGAGTGAGGAATCGCCATGGACCCTCAATCTCTTGATGCCAATTGTGATGGCTGCTTGTAGGCCGATGAGGCATGCTTCATATTCAGCAGCATTGTTGGTAACGGCGAAGTCTAGCTTGACCGAGATCGGAACATGTTCTCCCTCTGGCTATATTAGAAGGATTCCTACCCCGAAGCCTCTTAGATTAGATGCACCATCAAAGTATAGGTCCCATGCGTCGGAGTCGGCACAAAGGATGTCTTCGTCAGGAAGTGACCATGTGTCGGTCGTTGGATCCTCGTTGACAGGATTTTCTGCTAGGAAATCGGCAACTGGTCTTCCCTTGATAACCTTGAGAGGTACAAACTTGAGATCAAATTCGGACAACATGAGTGTCCACCTAGACAGCCTTACGTTTAGCACGGGTTTTTCGAAGATGTATTTAACTGGGTCCATCTTGGAGTAGATGTGGACCGAGTAGCTGAGCATGTAATGCCGCAACTTCTTTGTTGACCATACTAGGGCAGGCAAGTCTTTTCCAGTTGGGTATACCTCGTCTCGTACTCAATGAACTTTTTGATGATGTAGTAGATGGCTCGCTCCTCGTTGCCAACTGTTTGTGCTAGCATTGCTCCCATGGCTGTGTCAGTAACAGTCAGGTACATGGATAGAGTAATCCCCGGTTGAGGTGGCATGAGGACAGGAGGTTTGGATAGGATTTCCTTTATCCTGTCAAAAGCTTTCTGGCAGTCGTCGTCCCAACCGGTGTGATCGGAGGCGCGAAGCTTCTTGAATATTGGTTCACAGATCATAGTGAGCTTGGCAATGAACCGGCTGATGTATTGAACCTGACCGAGAAATCTCCGAATCTCCTTCTCGTTCTTAGGCCGAGGCATTTGTTGAAGGGCTTTGATTTTGGTTGGATCAATCTCAATGCCTCTTTTGCTGACGACATGTCCCAAGAGTTTTCCGGAGGTGACCCCGAATGCACACTTCTGAGGATTTAGTCTCGTGTTATATTTCCGCAGACGAGCGAAGAATTTCCGGAGGGCACTGATGTGGCCGTCCCGTTCTTTTGATTTGACAATCATGTCATCGACATATACCTCTACCTCCTTGTGCATCATATCATGTAGGAGAGTGGTAGCGGTTCTCTGATAGGTTGCTCCGGCGTTGATGAGGCCGAAAGGCATGACCGTGTAGCAATATGTACCCCACTGCGTAGTGAACGCAGTCTTGTGCATGTCTTCCTCAGCCATTTTAATCTGGTTGTACCCGGCATACCCGTCCATGAATGATAGAAGAGCATGTTCGGCAGTGTTGTCCACCAGAATGTCAACATGTGGTACAGGGAAGTCGTCCATTGGACTTGCCTTGTTCAGATCCCCGAAGTCGACGCAAACCCGAATTCGTCCGTCTTTTTTTTGGTACCGGCACAATGTTGGCCCATTAAGGACGCATCCGACGTAGCTTCTGTTTCACTGGTTTAGCCCCGGGCTTGATGGGTATCCTGTGCTCTGCAATTTCTCTATCAATCCCAGGCGTATCTCTGTAAGACCAGACGAACACGTCCTTGTATTCGTGGAGGAGGTCAATGAACTGTTGTCTTTCCGAGGGGTCCAGGGTTGTCCCTGTCCTAAGTTCTTGAGGTGTATTGTCGGTTCCTACGTTAATAGGCTCGGTTTCCTCAATGATGGGGGTTCTGGTTTCCCGTTTGTCAAGTTCTTTGGCTAAGTGAGGTGGGTAGTCACTCAAGTCAAATTCCTCATAATCATTCAGAATCGCATTGCAGTTCAATTGAGACGAGTCATAAGCAAACTTAGCGTTCATTATGTTGACACGAGCGAAAAGCTTGGAGAGGAGAAACATCTCGTGGTCAGTCAGAGGCGACACGACAGAGGAAGTGGCCCCTGCAACAGGCTCCAGGTTGTCACCTTTCATGGGAGTGGGGGTGACCTTAGTAGACTCAGCCTCTGAATCAGCCACGACTTTGTGATAAAATAGTGGGAAGGGGACCTTGACTAGGACTTCCGGAGTGTTAGGAGCTATAACAGACTCAGACTCCGACTCAGACTCAGACTCAGATCCTTCTTCACTTTTCTCTTTGAACATAGGGCCTTCTCCAGTTGTGATCTTGAGAATGCGGCCTTGGCGATCGGTCCACTTGATGGTCTTCCTCCAGCCCTGGGTGGCTTTCTCCGGGTCAGTATCGGAGATCAAGGCGGTTGGATCAAACTGATTGTCTTTCAGGGCGATGTTGATGATGTCCTCATAATCGAGGCATTTAATGTTATCCTCCCCAAAGAGTAGTGTGACAGCTTGTCCGTCGAGTCATGGTGACGGTTTGGACTCAGTTGATGCGGCTTCGATGTTGTCGGGGATAAAGTAGCAGTCCTGAAAGACTTCCACTCCCGGGTATCTAGCCCTGGCCACAGAGTCATAGATTGGCTCCGGAAAGCCGTGGTAGAGTTCAGACTCTCCCTCGGGGACAAAGTATCCGTTGAGAGTCAGGTGGTAGGGACGGAGGATGACTCCGTGCTTCTTGCGTTTTCGGACTAGGAGGTTCATCTCCTGGATGTCTTCGCGAGTAGGTTCATACCCCAGTCAAAAGGGAATGTTGGGGACCTTAGCCTGTTTCAAGGGAGGCAAAGGGTCCTTGAGTGGATTGAGCGGCAAACCCGGGAAATAACCTTGACGCATCATGATACGGTTGATCGTGAGGTTGGCGAACGGGTCACTGTCAGAGGTTGCCGATTCATCAGTTACGGCGTTTACAGCCTGGAACCCCACATCTCATTGTCGTCCTCCTTAATGGCTTGGGAGGCTACCCTTCTTCTCATAACTGATTTGATTGGGGAAGTGGGGATCGTGATCGTTTTCCCGTTGAAGGGGACCCTGATCTTTTGGTGGAGGGTTGATGTGACCGCCTTAGCGGCGTGAATCCAGGGACGTCCCAGGAGCATGTTGAAAGACGCGTCGATGTCGACCACCTGAAAACTGGTTTGTCTTTCCAGCTGCCCGGTTGCGACGGCTAGAGTGATAAGCCCATCGACCTTGCGATGAGTGCCGTCGTAGGCGCGTACTCCTTGATTCGTTGGGATTAAATCAGATTCCTTAATGCCCAGCCTGTGGGCAGTTTTGAGAGGAATGACATTCACCGCGGAACCGTCATCCACGAGGACCATCGGTATATTCTTCTGGAGGCATTGTACGGTGATGTACAGGGCCAGGTTATGATTGGCTCCGAAAAGGGGGATATCCTCGTCGGAGAAGATGACCGGATTACTCAGGTCAGGGGCGTCTCTCGTCATGTGTGCCACTATTTCTTCTGGGGAAGAGGTGAAGGGCACGGTTAATTTTTCCAAGGCCTGCAGTAGGGCCTGTCGATGCTCAAAAGACGTTGCAATTAGTTGCTAAATTGAGATTTCGGCTTTTGCTTTCTGGAGCTGCTTCAGGATTGAGTTCTCGGGAGCCTTTGTTTGAGTGTCCACCTCTGGGACGATTTGGTCATTCGTTGTTGGAACGACCGTCGGGTTGCTCGAATTCTGATAGGGACGTCCGGACCGGGTGATATGTCCTATTTCCTTTGTCCGCTTTTTCTTCCCCGGGATGACATAGACATCCTCAACATCATCCCGCCATATGCCGTTAATTTCAGGGTCTCGAGGATACCTTAGAGGGGTATTCCTCGGTGGGTAATTCTTGTGGGGGACATTTTTGTGAGGGCGATTTTTATGGGGGTAGTTATTTTGAGGGTAGTTATTTTGGGGGTAATTCTCGTGAAGGTGGTTATTTTGAAGGTGATTTTCGTGGGGTCTATGCCAGAATGGTCGCGGGAGCAATCCATCCTGGGGTGGGTAGTTTTGAATGCTTGGGGAATTCTCCCTCGGACGTGGTGCCGGGGGATTGAAGATGAGTTGACGGTAGGCGTCGTCGAGTCGGGTGATTCTCTCGGAAAGGCTGGCAATGGCTTCCTTAACTTGCTGAAACATAGTGAGCATAGTGGTAGCACTGAACACGAACACTCCGTCTGAAGGGTCCTTTTCCAGAACATTCACCTCGTCGTCAATTGGCAAGATGAAATGAGAGCAGTCTAGGGTCGGCTCATCGTCAGAGATGGCGTGAATTCCCAGAGGATTCGTCTTGTTGTTTGGCTTAGTTGGTGGGGGTATAGGCAAATCTCCCTTCTCAATCATGTCTTGAATGAGGTGCTTGAGTTTGAAGCAATTTTCGGTATCATGCCCCTTCCCTCGATGATACTGGCAGTAGGCGTTGGGGTTCCAAAATCGGGATTTCTTGGCGTCGGCCGGGTCCGGGGTGGGCCCGATCGGTTGTAGCTTCCCTTGGTCCATGAGCCTTTTCAGGGCACTTACATAAGTTGACCCTATGTTGGTGAACACTCTCTGGGGGCGTTCAATTTTCTTGGCAGATGGTTCGACGAGGTTAACCTCATCAATATTGCTTGTCTGACCGTATGGGCGAGATCCGGTTGGGGTGGATCCTTGATAGCCCCTGCCGGTGGTCTTTGCTAAGACACCCTTTCGGAGGTCGTCCTCAATACGTGTCCCCAGAATCTGCAGATCTTGAAAAGGTTTGATATTTTGATACCTCAGCAGGTTGGCATAAACCGGGCGGAGGTTGTTGACAAATTTTTCCACCAGAGTTGACTCACTCGGCTTACTGACCAACTGAGTACTCACCCTCCTCCAACGGGTTAGGAACTCAGTGAATCCTCCCTTGTCGTTTTGGGTTAACACCTCGAGAGTACGGGTGTTGGCCTGGATCTCGCCATTGTCGGCATACTGTTTGGCAAACTCAACAGCGATCTCATCCCAAGTGGTAAGGTTTTTCGGGTCCAAGGAGTAGTACCATTGGCGAGGAATCGGCACCAAAGAGGATGGGAAGATCCTGGTAAAAAGTTCCTGTTTGACCCCCTTAATGGCCATGTAGTCTTTGAAAGCACGGATGTGGTTGAGTGGGTCCTCCACTCTCTTGAACTTAGGCACATCAGTCAGGGTGAAGTTGTAAGGTAACTGGTCCCCAACAGGCTCGAACCTTCGGTTATTTTCAAGGTGGATGTTGTTACCCCGGGCTAGGAGTTGTTCTTCCAAGAGTTTCAGCCTCTTTTCAGTCTCAGTCAAAGGTGGGGTATTATGTTCCCCAATTTCCTTGTTCTCTAGGGCGTCGATACGGGTCTCGACGCGATCCAGGGTGACCTTAAGAACGGTAAGCAGGCTGGCTAGCTGATCAGTTGTGACATCTCTGTTGTTATCATTGTTGTTGTTGGACGAAGCTGAAGACGGGGCCATGGCTCTGAGGCAGAAAAACGGCTCACATTACAACTCAATCCGACACGGTTCCAAGACTGAATGCAGACAACACAGGGGACGAGACCAAGATCGACTCAACAAGACGGGGTGACCGTGTGTGGTCCCTCGGTGCTGACTCGATTTATGACGTGACGGTGTTGGACCGAACCTTTGACACGAGTCCAATCATGACGGCGCGACGCCATTGGACGGGTCTCGTGGTGAGATGACTCATAAGAAAAGACCCATAAGTACGTTTGATTTGACTCGATAGACACGAGGCGGAATCAGAATGGTGGACTGAAGTTTTCGAAAATAGAAATTTTCAAAAAGATTCATTTGTCGCTTTAATAGGCGGCTTCCGAAGATAGAAATCTCCGCAAGTCGATCAGTTGAAAGGGGTCGTCTTAAGTTTATTTGCAAAAGACGGTTTGAGTTTGAGTCGGCTCGGAAAACAGTGTATTGTTTCCCAAGACGGTTTTGAAATTCAAAATTGTATGTTTTGAAAATCGAGTTTGAAATGTTTGAAGAGGTCTCGGGGACGGTGCATGGTCCTCGGGATCCGAAAGTGTCTCGAGAAAAGGGTGTGTGCTTTTCTCGGGTTTTGAAAGAGCCATTGTCGGCACGAAACGGGTTAAAATCTGTGTCTAAACGCGGCGATTATAACGGCGTAAAAAGGTGATTTGAAATGGTTATACAAAACCGGGTTTGAAAATCGTCATTACGACGGCCTAGAAAGGCGTGTTGAAATGGTTATACAAAACCGAGTTTGAAAATCGTCATTACGATGGCCTAGAAAGGCGTGTTGAAATGGTTATACAAAACCGAGTTTGAAAATCGTCATTACGGCGGCCTAGAAAGGCGTGTTGAAATGGTTATACAAAACCGAGTTTGAAAATCGTCATTACGACGGCCTAGAAAGGCGTGTTGAAATGGTTATACAAAACCGAGTTTGAAAATCGTCATTATGACGGCCTAGAAAGGCGTGTTGAAATGGTTATACAAAACCGAGTTTGAAAATCGTCATTATGACGGCCTAGAAAGGCGTGCAACGGTCGGCGAAAGACCGAGATTTGAAATGGCCATTATAACGGCGCAAAATGGTGTTTTGAAAGTTTGGAATGACACGGAAGGACTTATGATCAAGTAGCACATAAGCACTCACAGTTTCATTATATTATGCATCATGCTGACACGGGTTTTGGCTTAAAAGGGTGGGTTACACACCAAGCAATCAAACCCAGATTTGCGAGCGGGATACCAATCCAAACAAAATGTGTAAGGAGGGTGCCCTAGCCTCGTGCTCGAAAGTGATGAAAGCTCTTTGACGAAACATAAATGTGTAACATCAATGGTATGCTTGACTCAATCGGGATTCGAAGCGGGGGGATGAGAAAACTCACGCCGACGAGACGAGCCAATTGGTCGATAAAGGTTAGGTTGTGGCCCAGACAAGGAACCCGACCGTGACCGTAATATCAATTAATGCATTCTAACCAAGACCTCGTTCGAGTCTCACCATCTAGGGATCACAAAGACGTAAGTGTCCTAGTTTTCCCCAGCGGAGTCGCCAATCTGTGGACATGGCCCACCTGCAGGTCCGGTTCGATCTGCGGACATACAGCGGTCTTTTTGAAAGCCACGCTCGGCGGCGTAAAAATGCCTTCGACCGGATCGTTTTAGATCGGTCGGTTTCGTCTCGGTAAGGGTCTCGAAACGATTAGAGATGTTCGGAGTCGCCACCAAGCATTTGTGGGATGCCTGGAACCCGTTCGAATTCCACTTTATACCTCGGTCAAATCGAAGCACAAAGCAGCGTTTTGACATAGGTACTAAAGATAAGGAAATCCTCCCTCTTTAGCATCCTATCTCTAGAATGACTCTCGTACGCCCTGGATAAGGTCGTCCACTATCCAAAGTTTCTGAGTAAGAGGTGAAGGTACGTATTGGGAAGCCCTTTAATCAGACACCCAATCCCGCCCGCGTTTAGCGGCCTCTACTGATCGATCTTGGTTGGTTGAATGCAAAAGTTGATAAAACGGTTTAAATACATGAATGCGCATCCAATGATTTAAACCTAACATGTGAGAGCTTTCTAAGTCGGTTGATTTAATCCAAGTATCAAGTATAAGATGTCGAGTTGGATTAGTGATTGATTTGCATGCAAGACGGAAATTAAACATCCATTTACCGTATTAGGTTTAGGGTGCATAACATGATCCATTTGTCTTAGTAAGGCATTTTGCAAATATGGTTTGAATAGTCATCTGATCCGTCCTATATCCGGGTTAACCGGAGTCGGGATCGTCCTGGACTAATGCTAGAAGGGAACAGGCCCTGTACCAGACGGCTATAAGAGGCGCGAGCCAGCCGGCGGTGTAAGGGGCCTCCCTCTGGTTTTGAAAATGAGAAAGAAAAGGCCTGCTTGAGGCGCGGGTTAGCCAGCGACTGTATGCCGTGTTCTGACTGTTTAGAAAACGTTATGAAACGTGTTAAAAATGGGTTTTTGAACCCGGTTTGATTTTGAAAGGGTCGTTTAGACCGCATTTGTTGATTTGAAGAACTAGACTCGAATAGTCATCATTGTTTGAAAATATTCGGTGTCGGGTTCGGTTTGACAAGCTTGACATGAATAGTTTTGAAAATGATTATGGACTAATTGTTTTAAGTCCATTTTGAATGTAATTAGTCGATACTCATCATCGTACCCGGGTTCAAATCCGGCATGGTATGTATAACCAAGGATGACTTTGTGTTGGTGACTAATATGTTTGTTTGGAAAATGTAAAGAAAATGAAATAAAAGGCTTTAAAATACCTCTTAAATGTCATTTAACCAAATATTATCACCGAAACACGGATTTAACCGTCATGGTATGAAGAACCAAGGGTGAAAAATGCTTAATGGTTAAATCATGTGAAATGAAACAAAAAGGTTTCGAAAATACTTGAAATGGTAAAAACCGATTACAAATATGAATAATGGATTAAGGGAAATGACGAGAACAAACACGGTTGATCTCTGGTCTGAATACCCCATTTAGGCGCGAGCCTGTTGGCGACCTAAGGGGCTTCTACCTCAGACCAAAAAATCAGTTTTGGCTCGTTTATCCCATGTTTTGGTTCATGTTATGCATGTTTTAGCATGTTAAAGTCATGAAACAAATGAAAGCATAAGAAAAAAGGATTTTTACACCCTCATTCTTACATGTTTGGTTATGGCGAGTGACGAACGTAAGTGTAACAACTCGTTTGATCGGAAAAAACTCGGTTTAAAACCGTTTTGGTAAGTAAAAGAGTGTTTTAATGTTTAGTGATGGTGTAGTGTTCAAAGTGGCCGGACAAGTGATTTAATACATGATGACGCTACCAAACAATGTGTAAGGCTCGTATTTACGATCGGTAGGTCGTAAACACGCGTCGGGTTGTGACTTAAGAAGTCGAGACGAGAATTTTAAGAGAGAAAAGAGGGGGCGCACACTCGCGTAAGTCTCAAATGGGTGGCATTTGAGGGGTATTTATAGGAGAATGAGTGGTTGTGTGAGTTTTGAGCGACGTGGCCACCTGGGCTGCTCAAAGAGGCGCGAGCCACGTCGCGGCACTTCGAGTTGTGTTGTAACTATCACAACAAACGCAATCATGATTTGTTCTATCCTAGGTTTTGTAGTCACATGTTTGGTACTTGACCAACTTGAATCCGGGAAAACTTAGCATAGAAGGTTTGAGATATTTTGGTTTTGTGTTTGACTCGTTGTTGGAGTCAGGATTTGAATTTTCGAGTCGGTTTTTGGTCCAGTGTCGGTTTTGACTCTAGTTAGTGTCATTGCGACCCCGTCTTCGTGCATTAAATACTCCAGGTATTTTTGAAATGTTTTGAAATGTTTTGTTTTCGAAATCGTTTTAAGTTTTCCGACGTAAAGCTGTACACAAACTGTCGATCAAACGCTGCGATCCCAAAACATGTTGTAATCCGATAATCATCGGGTGTTTGTTGGAGTCTCAGCAGATACTGGGTATCTATAGGGTCCGGGCGAAGAATATACGTCAAACGGATCAAATATGTGATATGGCATCAAGGAAGAGGCGCACCAAAGATGGGCCCACGAAATAACGAACTCATAACGAATTTTTGAAAATTCGTATGAAGGGAAGCTGAGGAAGAGGTGCAGCAAGAGCTGCGCCCCTTGGAAGAGGTGCAGCACTTGCTGCGTCTATTCCTGGGCGTCTTTCCTGCGTAAAAACCCGATGAAACAGAGGGTTTATTTCATTTATTCGAAACACAAATTCTCAATTTCTCTCTCAAATTCCAACCATTTTCGTCAAAATTTGATCCGAAAGCTTGCATTTGCCATGACTAATCGAGGTATGTGTACTAATCTTACATTTATCTTCCGTATTTGATCGAATGGGATCGACAAAATTAAGGTTTTCGACCCTAGTTAGTCGAAAATTTGAGGCTTTTCCCCCAAACAATTTTGCCTTGCAAAATTGGCTTTGTAAATGGCTAATTGGTAATATAAGGATCATAACCATGTATTTGTTTCGAATTTTCGTTGAGTTTTGAGCATTTGAGTGAAATTGAGACGGTTTCACAGCTAAACCGTAAATCACTTCAAAAATAGCCTTAGGATTGCCCATTTGTGACGAAACTTGATATTTGGACTCCTTGTATGATAGATAAACTTCCTACCATCTCGAAATTTTGATTGGTGATGGCTTTTTCAGCACGCTTTCTAGGGCATAATCGATGTTATAACGAAATGCTGTCGAAATTCCGACTTGAACCCACGACTAGGCTTCAACTTAGGCTTGACTTGACCCAAATTACCACATGAGCGGACGGGTTTGTGGGAAAAATTGCCAAAGATGCCGAGAAAAGAGTGATTTCGGAGCTCCGAAATCTCGAAAAGCTTCTAATCAAGGCTTGGGGTCACTTGACGCGGCCTAAATTTACTTTAATGTTGCAGGTGACGAGGCTTCTACATCTGGGAGAGATCCCATGGACGTGGACACTTATGTAGACCCTTCTCCAGCGCTTGAGGAGGCGTTGGAGGAGGCTTTCACCGCTGCGGTGACGGCTGCTGAGGACGAGGTCCTAGAGGAGGAGGTTGTTGAGGAGGAGGAGGAGGCCCCGAGACGGGCCAACGTTATACGGGGTGGTCGCCAGCTGAGGGGAGCGCTTGCGTGGGCTGAGACCTGGTACAGTAGGCACCTGCTTTGGGCTGCGGAGGGTCACCTGTCCTACAGGACGGTGAAGAGCTTGGTAAATCGAATTCATTGCTCTTAATTCATCTTCTTTCATTTCCGTTTGTCCTTCCTTTTCTTCTTCATCTGAGCTAAAGATAGCTTTTTTTTCAAATCAAAATAGGAGGCCGGGAACATCAGATCGTTCTCGGGCTACACGGCAGCGATGAGGTGCTATGAGAGGCTGTCGGCTGAGGAGCGAGCCATGATCGAGCGGGGAGCGTTCGGTGCCCTGGTGCAGGCTTGGAGGGATATCGCGAGGAGGAAGCTTCGGGCTAACCTCAGTCTCGTCCGAGCTTTCTTGGACCGGTTTTGGGACACGACCACCACGTTTCACATGCCTTTTGGCGAGGTGGGGGTCACGTTAGAGGACTACGACATGATTTCTGGTCTGCTGTGTGGGACTGAGGTGGTGGAGTGGCCGGAGACAGCCATGAGGGTTGATTCGGTGGAGGTTAGGAGGTTGATCGACTGGAACTTGGCGCCGAAGGCGGCTGCGGTACCTGGCTTGGTGCCTAGTTCCTACGTTCGGGACTACTTCGCGGGGAAGACCCCGGCGTCGGTGGTGATCGAGGGGAGGGAGACGGCTCCTCCTCCCTGCACTGCTGAGCAGAGGGTCCGTTTGTGGCTCTGGTGGTTTCTGTCTTCGATCTACCTCGGAGATAAGGGAGAGACGCTTTCGACGAAGCTCCTTCCCTTTCTTTATGACCTGAGCTGCCTAGGCCGTTGGGACTCGGTCACTGCTGGTTTTGCGGTCCTCATCCGCTTCATGAGGGCCATGGTTCGTCCAAAGTTGATGGAGAAGGGCACTTCTCCTGCTGCTGTCGGCCCTAGACTGCTGTTGGAGGTATGAACCTTCACTTCATCTCATGAAAGATCATTTCCTTTTCTTATCGAATCACGAAAGATCGTTGTTGATTATCTTGTTTTACAGGCGTGGGTGTACTCCTACTTTTCGGGCCTCACGCCCAAGAGGACGGAGCCGGTGGAGACGGCCTATCCCGTTGTGAGGGATTCGGTGATGTGTCGCACGAGGAGTCGGCGTTCCTTCGACGATGTCTGTCGGCGGGAGGTGAACGCTCTTCAGCTGGACGGCGTGAGTATTTCACCTCGCATTTATTTGTCTTCCTTCTTTTACTTTTAGAACTGACCATAAGAATGACCCTTCGTTTGCTTTTCTAGTGGGTACCCAGGCCCTAGGAGGAGTACGCTGGCGCTCCTCCTTTCGTGGCTGAGGTCCTTCGACCTAGGAGCTCGAGTTGGCTGCTGCTGAGGACGTCGATGGGTCCTGTGTGGTACTTGGGTGAGCGCTTGGTTCGTCAGTGCTCTCGAGACGTCTTGACGGTTCCTATCGATCCTCCTCGGACGATGTTTATGGAGCCTTCTAAGGCTGAGAGGGAGGCTGACTTGGCTGGCGTTGGTGGCGACGCCCTCCTTCTTCCTGGTGAGGACTAATCGGCGTTCCTCTACGGGTGGTTAGCGTACTGGCCGGTTGTGGTAAGCTCTTTACCCTCTTTCATTTTTGATTATTTGAGAATACGATGAATGATCATCGGTTAATGGAAATCACCTGATCTTGCAGGAGGTCGAGGCAGCAGGCATCGAGCCCCCAGAGTACCCCGAGACCCTTGAGTACACTGACACGACGGGGATTACGACGATCTCCGAGCTAGGTGACTTTGACGTGGCGGTGAGAGATGCTGGCTTGGACGAGTGGCAGCATCTGATTCGGAGGGTGAGTCTTCTAACTTGTATAATTTTGTGTAAGGACACATTTGCTCGAGTTTGTCCAATTGTTAAAAATTTTCCTTTTGAAATGCAGGTTGCGCCATCGCGGTTCGTAGCTTTGTGAAGGGTAGCCAACCGGCTGCGGGCTACTGCCGTCGAGGCACTTGCTGGCTGCCGAGGACGACAGGTATGAACCTTCCGTTTACTTCATTTTTGAATTTTCTAACCTTCCTTTATGTTTGAAATGATTTAACATGAGCCTATTCTTGTTGTTTGCAGAGGGAGCGTGAGCTGGAGCGAGAGCTTGCCTAGTCCCGGGAGGAGACGGCTCGCCTGCTGAGGGAGCTCGAGGTCCGCGACGCCAAGGTTGCTGCTCTTGAGGCGAGAGTTGCTGAACAAGACGGCGACCAGCACTAGCTCTTTTGTTACTTCTGGTTTTTTGGCGGTATTTTGTACATTTGTACATTTTAGGACCCACAATTTGGACATTTGGACCTTGTTTTGGGGCTCGAGCCCCCAGTTTGGTGTACATGTACTTTCTTGGTTGTATATATGATGGCCTGAGTGCCCTTGATGCTGGGTTGTTTTATTTGTACCTGCAGATTAGCTTTGAACAGGTTTGGTAGATGACGGTTTGCGCCGTCATGCTGCCGAAATTTACATAGAAGTCACATAGAACATACATTTGTACACATGGCCTAAATTAGCACAAAACGATGAATCGAAAATGCAAAAAATTGGCCGGAAATAAAAATGCTAAAATTTGGTCGGAAATGACCGAACGGTAGGGAGGGTTACCCCCTAAAAAAAGAAAAAATAAAAAACATATAAGTTTGAAACGTAATGTGGAAGGAGATTGAAATGATTCCCCGAAAAGAAAACTAAAAAGAAAAGTATAAGTTTGAAAATGAATAAATTAAATTAAATAAAATTTTTAAAAAAAGTATAGATTTGAAAAATGAATAAATTAAATTAAATTGGTGAAATGATTTCCCAAAAAATAAAATTAAAAAAGAAATGCATAAGTGTGCTAAAATGACGAAAATGTCAATATCGTCTCGAAATGCGTGCCCGTGCAATTAGGAAGAAGGCCGAGGAAGAGGCGCAACAAGAGCTGCGTCCCTTCGAAGAGGCGCAGCACCTGCTGCGCCTGTTCCCCAGTGCATCCGTCCTGACGGTTTTAGGAAAAAAAGCTTTTATTATAAATAGAGACGTCGAGGGAGGTTTTATTCACATAATTCTTCCGTCTTTCTTCGTCTTATTACACAAAGCTCCCAAAATAAGGATACAACATGAATACTCTTGAAATTAGTCTAAAAGAATGGACAAATGAGTTCTCTAATGTGGAGAAACATGACATGGGTGCTTATAATTTTGGATCGCTTTTGAGCTTGAAGTTGATCAAGGTAGTCAAACCATTTCTAGATGCTTCTCTTGATTATTGGGACCCGAATTATCACGTATTTGCCTTCCCTGGAGGCGACATTTGCCCATTTCCCGAGGAAATTGCTGCGATTGGTGGTTGGGACCCGGAACATTTGCCTGCTATTCCGTCCACTTCTCAAGGGTATAAGAACAAGTTTAGAGACTTGCTTGGATTGACAAGAGTTGATGTTGACCGTCTTGTGACTTCTAAAGGAGTGTGAATGTTGGATTTCATCGATCGATTCATCAATAGGGCTGATCCCACTGTCTCTTATGTTACGAGGCGAAGGGCATTCGGATTTTTCCTATTGCATGTATATGTCCTTCAAGGGCATGTGGATGAGGATATGAGAGGCGACCCTCGTCTCTTGAGCTTAATTGAGCAAATGGAGCTGCGCATGAGCCTAACTTGTCTATGTTTAGGAGAGATCCTATTGGGTTTAGATAACAGGAAAGTCAATCGCGACCTTCCTTACTTGGGAAGTCCCATTATTTTGCAGGTAAAAGAACTCTTTTCCTCTTTTTTCTTCTTCTTCTTTTTTTTTTTCGATTTGTTTTTTTTTTCTTTTTTTCTTTTTGTTTTTTTTTTTCGTTTTTTCTAATACCTTCTTTTGGTAGGTCTGGCTTATGGAGCGTCTTCGATTGATCGAGCCCCCAGTTAATGTTCCTGCTTATCATGCTCGCTCAATTGCAATGTGGACCAGGCTTTACATGGTGGACTTCACTCGAGTTTGAAATTAATGGGAAAACAAATTGATGAGTGAAGATGGCCCCTTAATTAGATGGATCGTACCATGGTGGCATCTCAAATCTGTCACTGGAGTATCTTCCTTGGATCCTACCCGATCTGTTCGCATTCCCGGCTTGTAGTTTATGATATGCATCTTCCCGGAGAGGTTGATGAGGCAGGTTGGGTTGAATCAGATGATCCCGAAGCTTGACACTGTCCTGCAGACTTCCGTGGCGCTTACTACTGAGAGTCGAAGAGAATGGGCCATCAAATGGGCTCAGAGGAACATTTGGTTCTTGAATTCTTCTGTCAGTGCTCTATGGGTGTCAGATTCCTATCTGTGGTGGAGGAAAGCTGCTACTCCGGAGGAGCATGAGAGATTAAGGAAGCGCGAACCTGTTGACTACAAGGTTCATGAGGTGGAAAAGGAGAAGGAGAAGTATCTGACTGAGGGAGAGGAAGAAGCCGGGTTTCGAGTTGTTCATCCTTCGAAGAAACCGAAGACTTCTCCTGCCGTCGAGATGGTGGTTGACAAAAATGGCAAAGCAAGACCAGGAGAGAGACCATTGGTGATTAGGTCGGAAGTGGCGCAAGAGCGTCCGGCTCGAGGTCGGGACAAGAAGTATGATAGAAATGACAAAGGCAAAGGGAAAATGGAAGAGTAGCCTGAGTATTTATTATTATTATCTATTATGATTATTATTGTAATAAGAAGGTGGGGTTTTTAGAATCCTAGCCTATTTACTTTTATTATGTAACGTACTATTATTAGAAATGAAATAAAAAGGTTAATTGGTTATGAAACCGTTATGATTTTCTTTTCATTATTCTTGTCGAATTTCAAATGCATTCGCAAATGTCCTTCTATTTACATTTAAGATAATTAAATGGGTTGTATCCCGTGAAGGATTGCCTACGTATTCATTTAAAAAAATGAAATCAAACCCTTACGCGTAGATCGACTAAATGTAAAAGAATAATTGTTCTAAGCAAGAGCTTGTAATGAACTTAGAAAATAAGCATGAGCTTTGCTTACTCCTAAAATGCTATTATTTGATGATATGAGGATGACAAATTGTCAAAGTGCAAGAGCAAGATGACATTAGCTTAATTCAGCTTGGCCAGGGGCCGTTTATTTCGTGCCACAAGAGCGACGCGTGAGATTACGCGAGGCGCGTTTTTTGCTCCTATTCTAGGCATAGTAACGTTTCAGTTGGTCAAGGTTTGTTGGGTTGGAAAATTCGTTTCCATCTAGGTCTGTGATACTAACCGCGCCCCCTGGAAGTATGGACTTGACTAGGAATGGCCCGGCCCAATTGGGTTTGAATTTTCATCGTGGATCGACAGGTAAAAGACCTCTAATTGACTTGAGGACCAGGTCTCCTTCCTTAATGTTCCTTGGCTTAACCCTTTTGTTGAAGGCTCGTTTGATACGCGCCTGATATGTTTGCACATTGTGTAATGCACGTAACCTTCGTTCGTCCAGGAGGATGAGTTCTTCATATCTATCCCTCTTGCCCTCGGCTTCTGGGATTTGGCTTTCGAGTAAAATACGCAAGGATGGTATTTCTAGCTCGACTGGTTGTACGACTTCCATGCCATAGGTCAAATAGAAAGGAGTAGCCCCAGTGGGCGTCCTAACAGACGTACGGTATCCCCATAGATCAAAGGGTATCTTGCTTGGCCAATCTCTATAGTTGTCAATCATTTTCTTGAGAATCGTGACGACATTTTTGTTTGCTGCCTCTACCGCGCCATTGGTTTGTGGTCTATATGGCGAGGAGTGGTGATGCTTGATTTTGTACTTGGCTAGCAATTGTTCAGTCTCAGCTTGGAAATGTGATCCATTGTCACTGATGATCTCATGTGGGCAACCATATCGACAGATAATGTTGGTTTGTATGAACTTTGCCACGTTCTTGGCTGTAAGACTGGTCTAAGAAGCCGCTTCTACCCACTTGGTGAAATAATCGATTGCTACTAGGATGAAACAGTGACCTCCTATTCCGGCAGGAGTGAACTTGTCGATGATGTCAATTCCCCAAGCAGAAAATGGCCAGGGAGATGTCATGGTGTAAAGCAATGAAGGAGGAATATGTTGCACATTATCGAAGATTTGGCAATTATGGCAATGTCTTACATATTTGATGCAATCAGATTCCATCGTGGTCCAATAATACCCTAAACGTGAGATTTTCTTTGCCATCATGGGTCCGCTCATGTGAGGGCCACATTCTCCATCATTGACTTCTTACATCACTTTCTGTCCTGTGAATGATCAAGACAACGTAGGATTACACCAAGAGGTGTTCTTTTGTATAGCTCTCCTTGCATGAGAACGTATTGGGAAGCTAGCAAGCAGATAGCGCGTTGTCCCCTTTTGTCCATTTCTGGTGGATAGGTTCCATTTAGCTTGAAGTTTAGGATTGCTTGGAACCAAGGTTCCTCCGCAATTTCCTCTTCATCGGTGATTTGGTGCACAATTAGCTGGCTCTGATCGTCGTTCGATGCATAAAGGCATTTCTACCATGCTATCCGGCATATTAATCAAAGATGCAAGTTTTGCAAGAGCATCTACACATTGATTTTCTTCTCGAGGTAGATGTAGGTAGGTCACTTGATCGAAGAATTGGGCAACTTGGTCTATTCTGGTGACACGTCTGTCGTGTACCTGTCAAAAATAAACTAACTAAACTAACTATATAGCTAGGGAAGTCAGGTCGATCTCTTCAGGGAGGCAAGATATCTGTAGAAGTCCGTCTATTTGGTCACAAATGGGGGGGGGGGGGGGGTTGTTTGAATTGTTTTCTAAACTACGAAGTATAAAGGGAAAGAGAATTAAATGGTATGAGCAGTAAAGGCAAGAAATTAGGATTAAACTATCAGATAGAGAGGAACATGTCGGGAATTCGGTTCACTACGGTAGTCCAAAGTGACTCAAATTGTAAATGACTCGATTTAATTAATGAAAGACGGATGTGGAAAGGTCCTTTCGGTCCACTTTCTATCCTAAAATACCACTAACTTAACTTTCATTCTCGTCAGGGTAGTCTACTGTTCATAGCAGGCCTATTTAGTCCAATCTTTCGATCTAGGATTAATTTTAGCCAGATTAAAGGGATAACTCAGAAGCATGCACTCAACTAAGTCGATAAATACAATTAAATTGCTATGGTGACAGAATCTCACAATTCATTCATCTATTTCATTTACTACATCGTCACATTCCTACCGCAGATCCCCTAATCCCAACATGAAAGGGGTTTAGCTACTCATGTCGCTAATTAAACTATCAATACTAACAGCAGAAAAATTACCAGGAATAAACATTAAGAAATAGTAAATAAAGTGCATAAAAGTAAATTAGGGCAGAAATTAAATATGCCTAAACAAGAAATTAAAGCAAACAGAAGATTAATTATTATTAAGAAAGGAGAAGAAGATTACAATCTTACGAATCCGGCGTAAAGAACAATCGAATCCGAGCAAAATAACCCAAGAAATAAAGTTACAGTGAAAGGAAAAGTAACGCAGTAATGTTTGACAGTAGGAAAATTAGATAATGAAAAGATAGATCCTAATGACCTAGTAAAGCGTGCTTAAATAGAAAAGTAAGTAAGTTTTGCGAAATAAACATAACACGGGCTAATTAAAGCCCATAATAGCGAAAACCACTCGATTGAGTGGAATAAAACCACTCGATCGAGCAAACCTCAGCAATATCTACTCGATCGAGTAGATAGTTACTCGATCGAGTAACTCATCTTTCAGCAACTTAAGGATCAAGTAGAAAACTACTCGATCGACCAACAGGGGACGTAAAAACCACTTGATCGAGTGGTAAAACTGCTCGATCGAGTCCTTTGTCTTCAAATCAGCTCTAGTCCATGCCCGACTGCCTCGTAAACCGTGCCTTGATGCTTCCCAACGCAGTATCTCACTCTGGAAAATCCCGTCTCCTCTAAATGCATGCAAAAAGGACGAAAAAGAGTACGATTCCACTACTTTCGCGTTCATTTCTACAAAATGGACAAAACGAACCAAAGTAGCCAATTCGGGGCAAAATACTATAAAAACAGTATAAAAATGCATAGAAATACGTGCTGAAATAGGCTAAAAAGACTATATATTATGCACGTATCAAATCTCCCCAAACCGAACCTTTACTCGTCCTCGAGTAAACTAAAATGCAACTAATGGAACGGAAGTGATAACTCAGAGCTAGCTTAACTTGTCTAATTGAACCAATTTAATGCAACAAAAGCTAACAGTTAAAGCTAAGCAGTCAATACACAAACGAGTTATAAGCTGTTCAGAAATATAGCCAACCTATCTGAAAGATCATAGATCCATATTAGACTCTCTAATAAAATTAATTTATCTCATAAATTGTTATTTAGGTGATCTATGTAACATGCATGCTAATATGAAAGCATAAAAAGAAAGTATAAGGAAAAACAATTTCCTTACATTCAATATATGGTAAAATGGGCACAAACTAGTTCACCTAACTATCTTGGTCTTGAGCTTATACCAATGGAAGATCCTCCTAGCAAATCTTCAAAATAGAAGATCTCCTTCTTGTTGCACCCAAGAACTAACCCAAGAATATTAACAAGTATAGAACTAGAACTTATTAATATTGTACCCTTGATTATTATTAGAAATATTACTAACTAATCTTAGTAATATTATTTTGTATACTAACAACTTAGTAGAGATGATTATTATTTTTTAGAGAGATGGAGGAGAATAGCTCACATGCAAGTATGTAGAGTGTTGTAATAAGGTAGAGTGAAATGTGAACAATATATTGAGTGTTGTAGTGGGGAAAGTGGCGAGTGGAGGAGTATATTAGTGGACAATTTTGTCTTACATTTTTATCTTACATCACATGCAAAATGTTGTATAAGATTAATTATGGTAGTATACAAAATAAGGTAAAATAATTATATGAGTAATCATCCACTACACTTATTTTACACGGTCCACTTGACCATTTACGGGTCCATGTTGGTTCTTATATTTGTCGCACAAATCCGTGTAATTTTTATTTTAAACATCGTATCATGTTTAAATACTTCCATAATTAATTCGTCCAATTCACTCCGTAAATATACGTGTACCACTACACATATTATTTACGTACTAATATTAATCACATTAATCAATTAGTACAATTTTAGTAAATTAACAGTTAATTAACTAAAACCCGTTTCCCAAAACTTATTATTTAATTATCGCATAATTAAATAATAACTGCTGCTCCTTGAGTTCGCAACTCGAAATCTCTCTAAAAATAATCGACTAACCTCTTAGTCTATAAATCAAGGGACTAAACAAATTGTATCTCATACAATTAATTAGTTATCAATTGAGGTTCGTTCCTTTAGGTGTGACCGAAAGGGGTCAGTTGATCACCGCCGTCTCACGACAATAACGTCAAACTCTAGTCAGCCAACCGTTATCGATTTACGTTAATCAACCGACGAAGATCAAATAATTAAATATCTAATGATATTCTATTAATGAGATTTATTATGTTAACGCACTATTGTGGAAGACACTAACTCCAACAATCTCCCACTTGTCCGACACAAGGTGTGCGCTACCAATTCTCTTGTCCGTTTTAATCTCCCACTCAATGCAAGGTGTCTTTCAGGTCGCACTTGCACATGAACACATCGCGAGTGGTTTTCTCGATCGGGAGTGTGACTACCTGACCGGAAAAATCTCTCACAGATTACTTCCGAGCGTGGCCACGCATTTGTAGTCATTAACTCCTCGAGTGGCCTAGAGATATAGTTACCCAACGTGGGTGGACAATTCCTGTATGCCCTATCTATCCTATTGCACAATACAGCTCACCATGACCTAGTAAATGCCCTTTTGGCCTCCTTTCACGGCACGACCTAGGACAAAAACCAAAGTCACTCGGAAACTGCACCTGCTCAGATAATAGTCTCCAGTCAAAAGAATCGACTCATTAGAACATCTTAGAGATCCCCGCCACGACCAGTCGTCTATAATAGAACTTAGGGACTCTCTAAATGGTCACTGTCCGGCAAAGTGTCACGCACTCTGCCTATGTAATCGACCAGTCATCACTATGACCTTATGGTGTTGAACAACCATTAATCGACTTACAATCTAGTCACTCCGAGACGTCACCACATTAAGTGACTAGGGACAAAATACAATGTTCATCTTATTCACTTGAATAATGTTCAACATTATCTCCACAACTTATTCAGATAAACAAGGTATTAAAATTTAGTCACACTAAATAAAAGATTCATAAAAGAATGAATACGAAAACAATGAATGTGATTATCATATATATAATAAAAGATACACCATCCAATTATTACATATCCATAATCTAAATAAAATCTGGTACTCGTCTCAATCCCATAGAGACGACATGACTATCATGCTTAGCTTTTGATAAAGGCTTGGTTGAAGGATCAGCAATATTATCATCTGTCCCAACCTTACAAATGTCAATTTCCTTCCATTCCACATAATCTCTAATTACATGGTATTTCCTTTCAATGTGTCTAGATTTGTTACTAGACTTAGGCTCTTTGGCTTGAAAAATAACTCCACTGTTATCACAATATAGAGTGATAGGATCTTTGGCGGAATGGACTACTCCTAGCCCCTCCATGAATTGCCTAATCCAAACAGCTTCCTTCGCAGCCTCAGACGCTGCAAGGTACTCAGCCTCTGTTGTAGAATCCGCAGTAACGCTTTGCTTGAAGCTCTTCCAGCAAACAGCTCCTCCATTTAGCATAAACACATAGCCGGATTGGGATTTCATGTCATCCCGATTGGTTTGGAAACTTGCGTCCGTGTAACCTCTTACACGCAACTCAGTTTCTCCTCCAAACACTAAGAACGAATCCTTAGTCCTTCTCAAGTACTTAAGGATGTTCTTTACGGCTATCCAGTGACTCTCACCAGGCTTGGCTTGATACCGACTTGTCATGCTCAAGGCATACGCAACGTTGGGGCGAGTGCAAATCATAGCATACATGATAGACCCAACAGCGGAAGCATAAGGGACGGTCTTCATGTGTTCAATTTCCTTAGGGGTAGAGGGAGACTGTGACTTGCTCAAAGTAATCCCTTGGCCCATAGGTAGAAATCCTCTCTTGGAGTCTTTCATATTGAACCGGTCAAGAATTTTGTCAATATAAGCTTCTTGACTCAATGCTAGTATCCTCTTGGACCTATCCCTATAGATCCGGATACCTAAGATTCGTTGTGCCTCTCCCAAGTCCTTCATTTGGAAGTGTTTCCCTAGCCATTCCTTAACGGAAGTGAGTGATGGAACATCATTCCCAATGAGCAATATGTCATCCACATATAGGACAAGGAATGCAACCTTACTCCCACTAAACTTCATGTATAAACACGGTTCTTCCACACTTCTAGTGAAACCGTATTGTTTAATAACATGATCAAAGCGATGATTCCAACTCCTAGATGCTGGCTTAAGACCATAAATGGACTTCTTGAGCTTACACACCTTCTTAGGGTTAAATGTATCCACAAAACCTTCGGGTTGTATCATGTACACCTCTTCTTCTAGAATCCCATTCAAGAAGGCGGTTTTGACATCCATTTGCCAAATCTCATAATCATGAAATGCGGCAACCGCTAAGATTATCCTAATGGACCTAAGCATAGCGACTGGAGCGAAGGTTTCGTCATAGTGTAAACCATGAACTTGGGTGAAACCTTTTGCCACCAATCTAGCTTTGTAAACATCCACATGTTTATCCACGCCGAGTTTAATTTTATATATCCATTTATACTGAAGAGGTCGCACTCCTTCAGGTAAATCCACCAAGTCCCATACTTGGTTCTCGTACATGGAATCCATTTCGGACCGCATGGCTTCTAGCCAAAGCGAGGAGTCGGGACTAGGCATGGCCGATTTGTAGGTAGTGGGTTCATCACTTTTAAAAAGTAACAAAACACCATCCTCTTTGATGTTACCAAGCTAGCGATCAGGTGGATTAGAAATCCTACTTGACTTTCTAGGAATAATTACCGTTTCAGAGGAAGAGGGAATGCTATCCTCCACGTTCTCCTCTACCTCATTCTCGGTTTGTGACTCTCGAACTTCTTCAAGTTCAAATTTTCTCCCACTCTGTCTCCTAGAAATAAATTCCTTTTCTAGGAAGACAGCATCACGAGCCACAAACACTTTGTTCTCGTGTTTATTGTAGAGGTAATAGCCACGTGTTTCCCTTGGATATCCTACAAAAAGACATTTGTCAGACCTGGGTGCAAGCTTATTGTCAGACTTGATCTTAACGTATGCTTCGCAACCCCAAATACGCATGAACGACAAATGAGGGACTTTCCCTGTCCATATCTCATATGGAGTCTTATCGGCCGCTTTAGTCGGGCTTCGATTTAGTTAAAATACTGCAGACAAGAGGGCAAAACGCCAAAATGAACTAGGAAGCTCAGTTAGACTCATCATGGACCGAACCATATCAAGTAAAGTTCGGTTTCTCCTTTAGGCCACACCATTTAATTGCGGTGTGCCAGGAGGAGTCCATTGTGATACTATGCCACAATCTTTTAGGTGTGAATCAAATTCAATATTTAGATACTCACCACCACGGTCGGTTTGTAGAGTCTTTATCTTTTTATCCAATTGGTTCTCTACTTCTTTTTGAAACTCTTTGAACTTATCAAAGGCTTCACTCTTGTTCTTCATTAAGTAGACATACCCATATCTACTTAAGTCATCAGTAAAAGTAATGAAGTAGTGAAAACCTCCTCTAGCGGTGATGGTTAATGGTCCACACACATCCGTGTGTATGAGAGCCAAAACCTCACTAGCTCGTGTCCCTTTTCCCGCAAAAGATGCACAAGTCCTCTTGCCTAGAAGGCAAGACTCGCATGTACCATAAGATTCGAAACCAAATGGTTTGAGCACTTTTGATGAAGCAAGTCTCTTAATGCGTCTTTCGTTTATGTGGCCTAAACGACAATGCCAAAGGTAGGATTCGTTTGGATCACCCTTTTTGAGCTTTTTAGTTTCCATATGATAAACGTCATTAACATCATTTAAAACATAAATGCCTCCAATTGAAATGGCCTTGCCATAAACCACATCATTAAAAGAAAAAGTACAACACTTGTCCTTAATCATAAAACAAAAGCCTTCCGCGTCTAACGTGGAAATGGAGATGATGTTCTTAGTTAAAGTTGGTACAAAATAACACTTATTTAAATACAACTCTAAACCACTAGCTAAAGTGAGCACATAGGTCCCTACGGCAACGGCGGCTACTCTAGCTCCATTGCCCATGCGGAGATCCACATCACCTTTTGCTAGTGCTTGCACGTCCCTTATACCCTGCAAATGGTTACAAAGGTGAGAGCCACATCCGGTATCAAGTACCCAAGTGGAAGTACAAGCATAATTAACGTCTATCACATAGAGAGAGGAAATCATACCAATAGGCGTCACACGCCCTTCCTTGAGATCCTCCAAGTATTTAGGACAACTCCTCCTATAATGCCCCTTCCCATTACATGGAAACATTCGGCCTCGGAGAGCTTGACACTTTTTGCCTTGGGATTGCCATTCTCAACGGCCTTCCCCTTTCCCTTGTCATTTTTCTTTGACGATTTCTTGAATTGGGACTTTTCTTTCCCTTTTCTTTTCTTGACTCCAAGAGACATGTTCTTTAACTTCATGGTTAAAACATCTCCCTTTTCACTCCCACTAGCCTCCATATCCCTCTCCGCTTGGGTGAGGAGTGCATGAATTTCATGGTAACTCTTATCCATGTCATTCATGTTGTAGTTTACCCTAATGTGGGCAAACTTGGTGGGGAGTGAGTGAAGGATACGATCCACCACAAGAGTCTTAGGAATCTTACACCCTAGACGCTCTAAGATGTCAACATATTCGACCATTTTAAGTACATGGGGACCAACCTTTTGGCCCCTCTCAAGCTTAGCTTCAAAGAAGCGTGCCGCCGCATCGTATTGACGGACTTTTGGTGTTTGTGAAAACATAGTGATCATACGAGTGAATATCTCGTAAGCATTTAAAGAAATGCATGATAGCTTGAGCTTTGGCGATATTGACCATATCAACACATTCTTGATATCATTCAACATCCTCACATAGTCCTCATAGGCGGTCCGCACCACCGATGAAGCTCTTGCACCGGGCTCGATAGGAGGAGCAGCGGTCAAGTAAGTGAGCACATTGTCAGACAACGCGGCACTTTTGATGTTGGATTCCCATTCAAGAAAGTTACTACCGTCATCTTTTAAAATACATTGTCCATTACGGACCTTAGCCATGAATCTTTGCCTAGTGAAGTAGTCGATGGAGTTGATGAAGTTGCCATTGCGAATTAAAATGCTACAACAAAAAGGAAAAATTAACATTCATTGTTTTAAAAAATTACTTGTAAAAACATGTTTAGCAAGTTTTAGCATTTATATAATGACCTCCCACTAAATTATATAAATGATTCCAAGACCCAAATATTAAACAAAAATGAGCATCGCTTGGGCGAAACATCCTATAATTGTGTAAATTCGGTAAGTCATGTTGACTAATTCTACCTCTAGAACTCTTGGTCGACGAATTTCCTCAAATTCATCTACTAGCCCCGGAACACAAGACCGTCTTATATCCCGTTGAGTCCAACCAATTTTGGCGTGTGATAACCGCTTACCACCCTACTTACCCAAGGTAAAAAGAGAACACCCCGCTTGGGCGAGCGTGGCTCTAATGAACAAGAGATTCATAGGTGTTACTAATTGGTAAGGCTAATCTCAATTTTAGATATGTGAGAGATCTTGTCAATTTAGTCATAAATTCCTTATAAGTGAATTAATTCGGTGAATATAAATGACGTGAATTGACAACCACGAAAATAAAATGCATGTGAATGGCGATTTTGGCATGCGCAAAAATAAAACTAGCAAACATGTAAGCATATGAATAAATCCTAGTATGTCCACCTAGTTAATAAAAAACTAGTCTATTACATTTCGGAAACCAACTCCTTGGTCCCTTGCCTCTTCATTCCATAAGTGGCTCTTCCTTGTGGGATTTGGAACACCTTCCAAAAATAGACTCCGTCTCGTTGTAATCCGTCTTTTGGAAACGCCGGTAAAAATAACTATTACAAATGAATTACATAGCTATTCCTATTATACATTAATTAATAAAAAGAAATAAAACTATTAATTAATTACAAACCGACGATACGAGATCGTATTTAACTACAAACAAATCGATATTCCCATTCATTTCGGGTAATAACGATTAAAATTAACTAGGCCATACTAGGTACAAAAAGATAAATACTTTAAATAAATGACAATCATTCATTCAACTTAAATAAATATGCTTAAAATGCTTTAAAAATTATGCCAAAATCACCCTATCTATCATTCATTGGTTTCCATCTCGGTTTTTGTGGATTTAATCGATTTTTAACATGTAAAAATCAATAATTAACTCTTAAATCTCATTTAAGTCCAAACTATTTGTAACCTTAAAATTAGTCCTCACTAGTTTTATGACAAATTATTAGTTTGATTTGGTGATAATTTGCTAATTTAATCGATAAAATCATAAAATTTAAGTAAAAATCCAAAATATTTGAAAAATTACCCAAAAAATTGAAACAAAAATTTTTAGTATTCTGGAAAACTCCCAATAACACCAAAAAGTCAGAAAAATTGCCCAAAAATTCCGGAAAAATTTTGTGAAGAAAAAGATCGATATTTATCGGTTTTTAACCACTAAAACCAATAAACATCAAAACAAAGTGAAAACACACATGCAAAATCACTTTTGATATTTAAATAATATTCTTAAATGTATATAAATTTATCATGGGCAGAATCAAAAGTTTCGAAATTATGATTAATTAATTTGACTTTTATCGACTTTTTACTCAAAACATCAATAAACATGCAAAAATTCGAACTAACCTTCAACTGTTTTCATACAATCAGTAGAAAACATGCATGAAATACCATAAAAAATCCATGTATCGAATCAACCTTTAACTAATTTTAGTCAATTTTTCACTAAAATGCGACATTTTGACTCGGTTTTCAACCAAAAATCATTAAAAATAGCAAAATAACTTCAAAAATCACCAAAAAATTCCACAAACCTTTTGAGATCAGTAGGTATGCATGTCCCAAAAATTTCATGCTAAAACCTCTTCTAACACAATTTTTGAGTTTTTACTAATTATCTCATAATTCATTTAAATGCTTAAAATCAACATGCAAATTACAAGCCTAATCTCTGATACCACTTGAAAGATCATAGATCCATATTAGACTCTCTAATAAAATTAATTTATCTCATAAATTGTTATTTAAGTGATCTATGTAACATGCATGCTAATATGAAAGCATAAAAAGAAAGTATAAGGAAAAACAATTTCCTTACATTGAATATATGGTAAAATGGGCACAAACTAGTTCACCTAACTAGCTTGTTCTTGAGCTTATACCAATGGAAGATCCTCCTTGCAAATCTTCAAAATAGAAGATCTCCTTCTTGTTGCACCCAAGAACTAACCCAAAAATATTAACAAGTATAGAACTAGAACTTATTAATATTGTACCCTTGATTATTATTAGAAATATTACTAACTAGTCTTAGTAATATTATTTTGTATACTAACAACTTAGTAGAGATGATTATTATTTTTTAGAGAGATGGAGGAGAATAGCTCACATGCAAGTATGTAGAGTGTTGTAGTAAGGTAGTGTGAAATGTGAACAATATATGGAGTGTTGTAGTGGGGAAAGTGGCGGGTGGAGGAGTATATTAGTAGACAATTTTGTCTTACATTTTTATCTTACATCACATGCAAAATGTTGTATAAGATTAATTATGGTAGTATACAAAATAAGGTAAAATAATTATATGAGTAATCATCCACTACACTTATTTTACACGGTCCACTTGACCATTTACGGGTCCATGTTGGTTCTTATATTTGTCGCACAAATCCGTGTAATTTTTATTTTAAACATCGTATCATGGTTAAATACTTCCATAATTAATTCGTCCAATTCACTCCGTAAATATACGTGTACCACTACACATATTATTTACGTACTAATATTAATCACATTAATCAATTAGTACAATTTTAGTAAATTAACGGTTAATTAACTAAAACCCGTTTCCCAAAACTTATTATTTAATTATCGCATAATTAAATAATAACTGCTGCTCCTTGAGTTCGCAACTCGAAATCTCTCTAAAAATAATCGACTAACCTCTTAGTCTATAAATCAAGGGACTAAACAAATTGTATCTCATACTATTAATTAGTTATCAATTGGGGTTCGTTCCTTTAGGTGTGACCGAAAGGGGTCAGTTGATCACCGCCGTCTCACGACAATAACGTCAAACTTTAGTCAGCCAACCGTTATCGATTTACGTTAATCAACTAACGAGGATCAAATAACTAAATATCTGATGATATTCTATTAATGAGATTTATTATGTTAACGCACTATTGTGGAAGACACTAACTCCAACACTATCGACCTTGCAAGACCAACAAAATCGGACTCTCTCGTGGCCACTCTTCTCTCATGAAGCAAAGGGTGAATGTTATATGTAAAAGAGAGAAGAAAAGACAGTCACTCACCTAACTGCGACCTATATAGCATGCATGCAACAAAAATGAAAGACAATTCAAGTACTAATGCACACACTCCAACCAATAATGTCCGTCACAGCCGAGGGCTTACAAATAATATGGGAATAGTGAGGTTCACGTGAGAAAAGGCAAAACAAGTTATGGTAATGTGGAGGTAAAAGCGTCAAGCTAGTTCCTAACAGGACCATAATGAAACCATCCGAATCTCAACTGACTGAAAAACTAAGTACAAGTGCCCTTCATTTGGCACACAACTCACTAAACTCAAACACAATCTCCTCAAAAATATGGGATAAGAATGGAGGAGTCAGACGGTCACAAACATTCCTTTTTTTAATACCGTCTGAAAGGACTAACTGAAATAAATCAAACTTCTTTTTTCAAACTTCCTTTTTTTTTTCTTTTTCTCACGTTTCCAGTTTTCTTCTTTTTTTTTTCATTTGTTTTTTCTTTTTCTTTTTCTTTCCTTTCTTTCACGTCTTTTTTTTTTCTTTTTCAATTTTTTTTTCCCTTCTTTTTCCTCCTTCCTCTATTTACACCAACTCCAAACAAAGAAATACGACCCAAACTGCAGCGGAAAAACATACCACAAAAGAACATACTAAACTAGCTTGACTAGGCAGGCTTAATTTGGGATGTAGCTAATGGGTCAAAAAGGCAAATTTTGGCTTATGTGGAGCTAAATGGGTGAAAAATATAAGGAAAGGGAAATTTGCAAGCACCGCCCTGCATGTGACACCAACCACAAACCCGAATATGTGCATTTGACAAGAAATTGAATGTCATAAAAGTGCAAAAATGATGAACATGCTATGCAAGGAGTACTACTCTCAATAACTAATGAAGGGGTCATGAATGTCACCAGTTATGAGGCTCTAAAACTCAGAATTTATCATGTAGTTTGCCGATTTATCAGGTCAAGTCTACACAGTCAGTTAAATTTGAACAAAAACTCGTAGACTATGCGTATGACAAAGCAAATAACTATCAATAAAGTGCAAGGCTCAAGTAAAATGACAAGTTATAGTGCATTATCATCACGGAAATCTACCGTTCTGACTCAACCTATATGCAAAAATAAATGTGAAATTTTTGATTTTTTGAAATTTTCTAATTTTTTGGATTTTTGGATTTTTTTATGAAATAAACAGACAATGCAAGCTGAAAAATAAACGTGAATGCAAAACAAATGCAAATGCAGACTCAAAAGGATGCGATACCCTCCCCAAACCAAAACGGACAATGCCCTCGTTGTCCTCCAGCATACACCAGCAGATATATACAGGGGAACGGGAATATACAACCGATAAATAAATAAAAACAATAAATAAAAAAAGGAGACAAAATAAAAGAGTAAGAAATACATACAAAACGCGAACTTCCCCAAACCAGCAAGAGAACTGGGGAAGTGAGTAGACCAGTAGCTACTCGTTGTCGTCGTCGTCGTCCACCACCGTGTACTCCGAATCTCTCTCCTCCTCTGCTCC
This sequence comes from Silene latifolia, assembly GCF_048544455.1. Classification (NCBI taxonomy): domain Eukaryota; kingdom Viridiplantae; phylum Streptophyta; class Magnoliopsida; order Caryophyllales; family Caryophyllaceae; genus Silene; species Silene latifolia. The sequence goes on from NC_133528.1 coordinate 75,933,728, forward strand.
TCAGCGCGAGCTCTCTCCACAGCCACCTCAGGGTCCTCGTCGTCCTCCTCCTCCTCAGCAAACTCCGGGTACCCCTCAGGTGGGTACCGGTAGAAGGAAGGGTGTGGCCAGCCCTCTGGGATCGGACGGTGTCGCCTCAAGTGGTACTCGTACAGAGGGTGCAAGGCAAGAGCTAAATCCTTCTCCATACGAGCCTATCGCTCTGCAATGGCAATCAACAAACCGTCACGGCGCCCTTGGTCCATGACCGCGGACGTCACAAAGGGAGGAGGTGGCACGAAAGTATCCGGTAGAACCGGTTGTGCCTGTGTCTGGTCAGTGGGAGTGGGAGTAGGAGTGGTAGTAGTAGTTGGAATAGGGATCGGGATGGGAGTAGCCGTGGAAGACTGGGTACTCCCTGAAGGTGTGGACCCCTCTCCAGTCTCAAGGCGCCGCTTCTTAGCGGCGGGTGCAGTAGGAGGTGGTCGTGGTCGGAGTGGAAGGTGAAGGCCAAGCAGTGGTGGCAGACGGGCGCCCCTAGCAACAATGGGCAAGGGCTCCAGACGGGGGAGAGTGTCACAAGGTAAGTCAACAGACAAGAAGCCGTCTATCTTTCATGTATGGTAGTCTGGGGTCAGCCAATGTTGAGAAAGCATGGCATCCAGACTCAGTAGCCTCTCTCCCTCGAGGTACTGCAGTCACGAGGCCAAACGGGGAAGAAGGAACAGGCAAGAATGGTGGCTATGCCACCGCAAGCAATAGTTCTCGTCTTCTTCAGCCCCTGGCTCTGAAGGTTCTGGGCGGTCAAGTAGGCAATGTTGAGGGTAAAAGGACCCTCACAGTCGATGTTTAGGTAACCGCCCAGGATGGAGAGCTCGGTGTTTGTGATGTTGTTCGGCTCCTTTCAGCCGAAAATAGTGCTCCCCATCAATCTAAGAAAACAACGGACATGGGGAAGGTGGACATGTTGGAGCTTTCGCTCCCTAAAAGTGGTCTGGGCTAGGGTCCGCCAAAGCTGACGAAAGACCCTCCTAGGTGAGGCAATCTCGCCCATAGAGGTAAGGCCAAGTATCCTACCAAACTCCTCTAAGGTCATCGGAAAAGTCCGGTTAAACAACCGGAAGGACACTGAAGAACTAGTGGGGTCAGCATCGTGCGCACCTGAGGAGAAGGTAAAGGAGCTGAGAAACTCAAGGCTCAGCTCCGGAAAGGTACGGCCGCTCATAGTGATGAGTCCGGCCATCCCCGTGCCCCATAGTAAAGCTTAAACCGACTCGTAAATGCCGAGTTTCACAAGTGTCGATTCCTCTAGAAATCGGGAAGGTACAAACATGCAGCCTAGCAGGTTATAAAACTTCTTGCGATGTAAAGCGTTAACAAAATGTACCCGCGGATAATCTGGGTGAGAGTCGAGGGAAGTGTCCCCTCAAACTGTGACCGTGCCAGAAGTAGAAGGAGCAGCAGCTGTAGAAGTGCTAGGAGCGGAAGAGGTAGAGGTAACAGGAGCTGGTGTAACTCTAGTATGTCCACGAAACCGGCCCCGTCCTTTGGAACTCGAAGCAGAAGCCCGTACAGTGACGGTGTAAGGAACCAGGGCTGCTCTAAAGGCAGCTGCAGCTGCTGGCGAGTCCACCACAGATTTGAAAACGGCGGCTGGTGTAGAAGTAGTGGCTGTTGTGGCCACCACTGAGGAGAGACTAGCAGCATTGCTACTAGTGGTGGTGGCCGTAAAGGAACTGGCAGCCTGAACTGAGCTAGCAGCAGAGCTAGCTGGAGCGAAAACTGTACCTGCAGCTGAAACTAGGAACACTGGGGATGCAGTACTGACTAGCGTGGAGGCGGTGGCAACAGCAGGGGCCACCGTCTCGCTCAAGGATGGGCTAGAAGTGGTACTGGTAGAAGGAAATGAACTAGACTCCATCCGGTTACAAGGGGCCGGTGGTATGATAAGAAAACAGCAGCTAACAGTGGCTAAAATAGAAGGAAAACCAACATGATAGACCTGAATCCTCCCCTACCAGTCGAAAAATTTTGACCTACAGCACAAAATTCCCAACAATCCTCAAAAATTTCGAATCATAGCGTGTAAACAGCGATAGGGAACGGGATAGCAGGTATTGACAGCAGTAATTAACAACAACTGAGGTTAATTAAGTCATGAAAGCATATAAACCCGTCTGACAGTCGAAAAGTTCGACTGAAACAGCCCTAATCGCGAAATCTCGCGCAATATTCGAACTAATCATGCAACAACAGCGAGGAATTGGGATTGATCATCAAGCAAGACAAGTAAGGGCAGACAAAGATAATTAAAGTCGAAAAATTCGACTAAATCAACAATTTCGAAACCCTAATTCCATTTTACCTTATAGAAATGCAAAAGTAATGAAATCAAAATGCAATGAAGGTAGAGGAATCACTTACTTGATGAGAACAACCTACAAATTGCAAATAATCTTCAAGGAACAAGCAAGAAAAGGCGATTTTTGTTCGAAAAAATGCAAACCCTAAACCCTCTTTAAACCCGTGAAAATGAACACAAATTAAGGGGGAATTAAGGGGCTTTGAAGGATTAATTAGCAAGCAACAATTTGTAGGAGACAGATTTGGTATTTAGAGCAAGAAAATGGGAATTTGGGGGATTTTTGGTCGCAATTAGGGAAGGGTTAGACGAAATAATGGGGAAAAATGAAATATAAATCAAAAGTAAAGAGTTTAAGGAACAACTCCCTGCGTCTTTTGCGAATCCACTCGATCGTGTGGTTTTAAACTACTCGATCGAGGACTTTGATGATCCAGCTACTCGATTGAGTAGAATTCTACTCGGTCGAGAACTCCCATTTATTGCTTTACTCGATCGATTAAAAAGAAGCACTCGATCGACCATTTTTCACTCGATCGAATACATAAAGTACTCGATCGAGCTCTTTTCTCGCGTAAGCTCTTGAATTTCGTCTTTCTTCCTTATATTTGCGTAAAACTTCTCCAAACCTGCATAAAAACACGTGCAAAAATATCCCAAAATACCAAATACGCATACGAACAGTCTATAGTCTTAAATCTACTCTAAAAACTGTCTAAAAACTAATTGTCCTAATTAAAAGCAATAAAAGAAATTCAACGGAAATTTAAAAATTGTTTTTACAATGTGTTACACGGGGGATTTCCCCGCTCAATTCCCAATGCAATTCAGTAGCCCCTGGGAGGGCTCCTGACTGGAGGACGTCATCTCAGTAACACTGACTGTCCTCTTCAACTTCCATGAGCTTGATTTTGAATCATTTAAAACAGTAGGAGGGAAATAGTTCACATCCACATAAGCTCGAACCTTCCTCATCATTGCTCCTCTATCACCGTCTTTAGCATCCTCTCTTTCAGTTTGATTGACATTGATCGCACCATGTCCCTTGACAACTTCTTCATTGCTTTCATCTGTACCTACAGCAAGGAAAACAGACGCACTTTCCTCCTTTTTGCTCTCAATCTGAGGCGGAGGGTTAACAATAGCAGCACAATACTCCAAATTTTCATCTGGAGTGTCAATAATAGGATCAATAGAATAGAGGGCATTGTAAGGCTGAGCTTGCATGGGAGCCCTCCGGAAGTTAGACTGATCAAATATCAGCTCCTCGTCCCCTACCTGAAAAGTCAACGTCTTACCCCCGACGTCTATTACTGTACGGGCAGTAGACAAAAATGGTCTCCCTAAAATAATAGGGGTGTGTGCATCTTCGGGGATGTCTAAGACAACGAAATCAACGGAAATAAAGTTCCTCCCGATCTGAACAGGTACGTCTTCTACTATACCTAGTGGCCGTGATATAATACGGTCGGCCATCTGGACTGTCATGTTGGTGCAACTCAACTTTCTCAAACCAAGTCTCTTAGCTAGAGACAACGGTAAGACACTCACGCTAGCGCCTAAATCGCATAGCGCGTTATCAATCAAATGGGTACCGATATGACACGGAATTGAAAAACTACCCGGATCTGACTGTTTGGGAGGTAACTTATTTTGAAATAGGGCTGGCCCCACCTCAGTTAAAGCTACTGTCTCACTATCACTAATAGTCCTCTTTCGCGATAAAATTTCTTTCATAAACTTAAGATAAGAGGGTACCTTTGTCAGCAACTCGGTGAATGGCACAGTGACTTCTAAGCTTTTCAGAAGTTCGACAAATTTGTCGAATTGTTGATTGGCTTTAGTATTCTGCAGACGCCTCGGGAAGGGAACCGTGATAGGTATCTTGAGTCCCTTGTTTCTCTCTTCCAATGTGTCTCTCGGGTCAAGCTCTGTATCCTTTGGACGCTTCTTACCTCTCGAACGAGGTCTTTCTAGTGATTACTCGCTTAACCGAGCACTAGCAGGCTCTCGATCAAGCTTCCCGTCATCAAAACTACTCGATCGACCAAAATACCCATTCGATCGAGTAGAATATTCATCAATATCGCTCGATCGAGTGAAAATCTCACTCGATCGAACAACTCCACTTTCCTGTTCACTCGATCGAGTAGAAAAACTACTCGATCAAGCACTTTCATCGCCAAATCTGCTCGATCGACCACCAGAAACCAGTCGATCGAGCACTTTCTTAGCCGTGAACTCATTTCCTTCGTCAGAACACTGTTCACCATCAGTTATAGCCTTCCTATGGTCTGATTTCAACACTTCCGGTCCCTCATATGAACGACCGCTTCTCAAATTGATGAAATTTACCGTCTCATGAGGATTCTTCTCATTTTGAGTCGGTAATTGACCCTGCTTTCTTGAAGATTGATTCGTGGCTAATTGGGCAACTTGAGTTTCAAGTGCCTTAATGGATGCATCTTTCTGTTTATCACTCAGCTGCCACTGCTTCGTAAATGCTTGAAACATAGACTTAAGCTCACCAATTTCACTCACCCCACCGGAAGATGATGCACCGTGATTAGGAGGAGTAAAGGAAGGAGGCTTCTGAAAGCCTTGTTGATTCTTGTGTGGAGGGACATACGGCCGTCGCAAAGTGCGGAGGAGGTGTAGGATTGAGCACATTTTGACTAGTCCACCTCAAATTGGGATGGACTGCCCCTTGATTGTTGTAATAGGAACCCCCTCCTTGCCTATATTGTTGAAAGGCAAGGACTTGTTCCTTCTCCACAAGACAGCCAACAACAGTGTGGCCATCATTACTCCCACATCTCTCACATGTGACGGTCTCTCCTCTAGTAAGAACATGGACCGCCCGAGGCTCCCTGCCAGACTTGTAACTCCAACTTGTCAAATCTAGCATTCATGGCTTCCAGCTGAGCCACAACCTGCTTATCGACTGCATGAACTGTTCTAATCCCATCCCTCGGGTTTCCATACTCAGCACTATGATTAGCCATCTCTTCAATAAGGGACCATCCCTTATCATCATCGGTATTATCCTGGAATCTCCCACTAGATGCCGCATCAAGTACGGCTTTGTGGTCATCATACAACCCATTGTAGAACTGATTAGCTATAAACCATGGGTCAAAACCATGGTGAGGAATAGACCTCACCAACTTCTTAAATCGTGACCACGCCTCATATAAAGTCTCATCGGGAGCCTGTCTGAAACTAGTAATCTTGGCCCTCAGCAGATTGGTGCGTTGTGGAGGGAAATATCTCTTGTAAAATGCAAGAGCAAGAGACTCCCAATCTGTAACCCCTGCAGCTGTGCGGCCCAAGTCAGTCAGCCACTCCCTGGCTGAGTCAGTCAAGGAGAAAGGAAATAGAACCTCCTTAATCTTGTCTTGAGTTACCCCCTTAGTGGCAGAGATAGTAGAACAGTAATCTGTAAAGATCTCCATGTGCTTCCTCGGGTCTTCACCTGCAACACCTCTATAAAGGTTTCTCTCCACCAGATTGATATAGGAAGGACGGATGTCGAATGTATTCCCATCCTCAGTCTGGAGATTGAAACCCTTTGGAATTGAGGTGGCTTTGGGCACCGAATGACTGGAAAGCTTTGGCATCTTTACTGGTTGATCGGAAGAAATATGAATGTCTTCTGCGAAAAGAGAATGATCTAGCTCTGGCTCGAAAGTACTCAAGTCTTCCTTTCGTGATTTCCTCTGCAGACGGAGTCTATGCCTGAATAATCTCTCTGGTTCTAAATCAGCTGAAACTAATTCAAACCTGTCTGACCTGGGCATAAACAACACTGAAAGGAAATAAATAAGAACAGCCTCAAGGAATAAAAATTCCCTGAGACGGATAAAATAAACGAAACGAAAACAGATAGGGCAATTGCCTCCCCGGCAACGGCGCCAAAATTTGACACGTCTGTCGTGTACCTGTAAAAAATAAACTAACTAAACTAACTATATAGCTAGGGAAATCAGGTCGATCTCCTCAGGGAGGCAAGATATCTGTAGAATTCCGTCTATTTGGTCACAAATGGGGGGGGGGGTTGTTTGAATTGTTTTCTAAACTACGAAGTATAAAGGGAAAGAGAAATAAAGGGTAAGAGCAGTAAAGGCAAGAAATAAGGATTAAACTATCAGATAGAGAGGGACATGTCGGGAACTCGGTTCACTACGGTAGTCCAGTGACTCAACTGTAAATGATTCAGACGAATTATATGCGAGACGGATACGGAAAGGTCCTTTCGGTCCACTTTCTATCCTAAAATACCACTAACTTAACTTTCATTCTCATCAGGGTAGTCTACTGTTCATAGCAGGCCTATTTAGTCCAATCTTTCGATCTAGGATTCATTTTAGCCAGATTAAAGGGATAACTCAGAAGCGTGTACTCAACTAAGTCGATAAATACAATTAAATTGCTATGGTGACAGAATCTCACAATTCATTCATCTATTTCATTTACTACATCGTCACATTCCTACCGCATATCCCCTAATCCCAACATGAAAGGGGTTTAGCTACTCATGTCGCTAATTAAACTATCAATACTAACAGCAGAAAAATTACCAGCAATAAACATTATGAAATAGTAAATAAATTGCATAAAAGTAAATTAGGGCAGAAATTAAATATGACTAAACAAGAAATTAAAGCAAACAGAAGATTAATTATTATTAAGAAAAGAGAAGAGGATTACAATCTTGCGAATCCGGCGTAAAGAACAATCGAATCCGAGCAAAATAACCTAAGAAATAAAGTTACAGTGAAAGGAAAAGTAACGCAGTAATGTTTGACAGTAGGAAAATTAGATAATGAAAAGATAGATCCTAATGACCTAGTAAAGCGTGCTTAAATAGAAAAGTAAGTAAGTTTTGCGAAATAAACATAACACGGGCTAATTAAAGCCCATAATAGCGAAAACCACTCGATCGAGTGGAATAAAACCACTCGATCGAGCAAACCTCAGCAATATCTACTCGATCGAGTAGATAGTTACTCGATCGAGTAACTCATCTTTCAGCAACTTAAGGATCGAGTAGAAAACTACTCGATCGACCAACAAGGGACGTAAAAACCACCCGATCGAGTGGTAAAACTGCTCGATCGAGTCCTTTGTTTACAAATCAGCTCAAGTCCATGCCCGACTGCCTCATAAACCGTGCCTTGACGCTTCCCAACGCAGTATCTCACTCTGGAAAATCCCGTCTCCTCTAAATGCATGCAAAAAGGACGAAAAAGAGTACAATTCCACTACTTTCGCGTTCATTTCTACAAAATGGACGAAACGAACCAAAGTAGCCAATTCAGGGCAAAATACTATAAAAACAATATAACAATGCATAGAAATACGTGCTAAAATAGGCTAAAAAGACTATATATTATGCACGTATCATCTGGCTTGAAAAGGTGCTAAGCTTTCGCTTCGGATTTTCCAAGATCCCGTAATTTGATTGATGATCAAAGAAGAATCCCCATGTACTCGAAGATTCTTGATGCCTAAACTTACTGCCGCTTGCAATCCAATGAGACAGGCTTCGTATTCTGCAGCGTTATTTGTCACCTCGAAGTCGAGTTTGACAGAGATTGGTGTATGCTCGCCTTCAAGAGAAATGACCAATACTCCTATTCCAAATCCTCTTAAATTCGATGCTCCATCAAAATAGAGGTCCCAGGAGACTACATCCGTTTGGAGTATATAGTCATCCGGAAACAACCAGGTGTCTATCGTTTGTGTATCATTGATGGGATTTTCTGCGAAGAATTCGGCAACGGCGCGCCCTTTATAATTTTCAAAGGAACATACTTGAGATCGAACTCTGAGAGCATCAAAGTCCATCTTGCTAAACGTCCATTGAGAACGGGTTTCTCGAAGAGGTATTTGACGGGATCCATTTTGGAGAATATTTTGACGGAGTAGCTAAGCATGTAATGGCGTAGCTTCTTCGTTGCCCACACAAGAGCGAGGCATGTCTTCTCGAGTGGTGTGTATTTGCACTCGTACTTCAAGAACTTACTAAAGTAGTAGATGGTTGTTTCTTCTTTTCCTACAGTTTGAGCTAGCATGGCGCCCATGGCCGTTTCAGTTACCGTGAGATATAAACCAAGAGGTTGATCTCGTTGAGGTGGCATGAGCACTGTCGGTTTGGCTAGTATTTCCTTGATTCGATCGAAAGCCTTCTAAGTGTCATCATCCCACATGGTGTGATCTGTTTTCTTTAACTTTTTGAAGATAGGTTCGCAGATCATAGTGAGTTTCGATATGAATCGACTTATGTATTGCACCTTGCCTAGGAATCCTCTAACTTCTTTCTCTGTTTGAGATTGCGGCATTTCGATTAGAGCTTTGATATTAGAAGGGTCTATTTCTATACCTCGTTGGCTAACAACGTATCCCAGGAGTTTGCCAGATGTTACTCCGAATGCGCATTTTTGAGGATTGAGCCTCATGTTGTACTTCCGTAGCCTTGAGAAGAATTTGCGAAGGTTCGCAATGTGTCCCTCTCTTTCTTTGGACTTGACAATTATGTCATCTACGTATACCTCAACTTCTTTATGCATCATGTTATGTAAGAGCGTAGTTGCGGTGCGTTGGTATGTAGCTCCGGCGTTGATTAACCCAAATGGCATAACCGTGTAGCAATAGGTTCCCCATTGAGTGACAAAGGCGGTCTTATGCATGTCTTCTAAGGCCATCTTGATCTGGTTATATCCTGCGTATCCATCCATGAAGGATAGCAACGCGTGATCCGTCGTATTATCCACTAATATGTCGATATGTGGTAGAGGAAAGTCATCCTTAGGACTCGCTTTGTTTAAGTCTCCAAAGTCAACACACACACGGATTCTCCCATCCTTTTTGGGTACGGGTACTATGTTAGCTACCCAGTCTGAGTACTCGGAAACTTTGATGAACCCGGCTTTGAATTGTTTATCGACTTCTTCTTTGATCTTGAGAGCCCATTCTGTCCTCATTCGACGAAGCTTCTGTTTCATGGGTTTGAAACCTGGTTTGGTTGGGATTCTATGCTCTGCGATGTCCCTGTCGATCCCTGGCATATCTTTGTTGGACCAAGCAAAAACGTCTTTGAACTCGTGTAGGAAATCTATAAAATTGGCCCTTTCGGTGGGGCTCAAGGTTGTCCCTATCCCAAGTTCTTGGGGTTCTAGTTCAGTTCCTACGTTGATGGGTTCAGTATTCTCTATCACTGGTCCCCCTTCCCTCTCTTGTAATATTTTTTTGGCTATGTATGGAGGTATTTCGATTGAGTCTGGGTCTGGGTCATCCCCATCAACATCGTAAACAGAATTGCATTCAAGATAACACGAAGAGTAAGTAGAACCTGATTTATTCATATAAAGATTTGAGAAAAGTTGAAACAACGAAGCCATTTGATCTGTAGTCAGTGGCGGTAAAGGGACAGCGGTTGGGACATTTCACGAACTACTGTTGCTATTTGACACCAAGCTAGGAGAAACGAGGGGGGTTGGAATGACGACAGGAGGAGACTCTCTAGGAACTTCTCTAGACTCCGACTCTGACTCCGACTCGAATTCATCGTCTTCTGGTTCTCCTTTGAACAACTCTCCTTCTCCAGTAGTGAGTTTGAAGAGTCTTCCTTGATTGTTTGTCCACTTGATCGATTTTCTCCATCCTTTCTGCTGATTGATGTTGGTTTATGTGATTAACGCGGTAGGGTTGAAGTGATCGTCTTGAAGTATCATGGTAATGATCTCATCCTGCACGGCTCTAACTAATCGATCTTTTCCAAGTAGTAGACTCACGGCTTGTTCGTCCAGGCAAGGTGCTTGACGAGTCTTGACGGTAGGATCCGTTTCTGGAGGAATGAAGTAGCAATCGTGAAAGATCTCGATCGCGGCTAGCTTCCTTTTGAGATAGTGCCAAGGCTCAGGAAATCCGTGGAAGATATCTTGACTTCCTTCCGTAACGAAGTATCCATTTAGGGTAGGGAGGTAGGGTCGCATTTGGATTCCTACGTTCTTACGGTTTTGAACTTGAGCTAGCATCTCGAGAACTTCCTCTTTTGTGGGTTTGTATCCTAGTCCAAGGGGTATTCTTTGTGAGTTACCCTCCTTGTAGGGTGGAAAGGTGTTTCTTCGGATAGGATTCAAAGGCATTCCCGGGAAGTATCTCTGGGTTTTGAGTATGTGGTTGACCACTAAGTTAGAGTAGGGATTAAAGTATAAGGGTGCCAACTCACTTTCTTTGACATTTATGATATAGAAGCCCCCAAGTTTATGTACTGGATCCGTAAGGACTTGATTACTTTACTTTCTTTCGATTACTGCCTTGATGGGCGACGAAGTGATCGTCACCACCTTACCATTTAGTGGGATTTTGATTTTCTGGTGGAGCGTGGATGTTACCGCTTTGGAAGCGTGAATCCAGTGTCTTCCCAGAAGTATGTTAAAGGATGCCTCAATATCCACTATTTGGAAGTTGACCTTTTGCTCAATCGGCCCTGTGGCTATGGTTAGGTCAACAAGTCCTACTACCTTTCATCGTGTACCATCGTATGCGCGAACACCTTGGTTGGTAGGGGTCCAATCCGACTCTTTCATGCCTAATTTGTATGCCGTTTTCAAGGGTATGACATTGACTGCGGAGCCATCATCTACCAGAGTCATTGGCACATTCTTCTTTAAGCAGACGACAGTGATATAAAGAGCCAAGTTATGACTAGCACCGAAGTGTGGCAAATCCTCATCCGAGAAAGTAATCGGATTACTTAGCTTTGGTGATTCTTGGAAGACCAAGTTGACCACGTCGTCGGGTGTAGAGTTATGTGCCATATTTAGTTTGGCCAAGGCTTGCAGTATAGCTTGGCGATGTGGGAATGAGCTTGCCACTAGTTGCCAGACTGAAATATCAGCCTTTGTCTTCTGTAGTTGCTTTAGCAAATGGTCGGTAGAGTCTTCTTCATTATCATTTGGTATGACCACATTGGTTGGACCGTTCGCTATGGGATCATCTTGAGAAGTGTTTTGGTATGGGCGCCCCGAACGAGTGAGGTGGTCTACATCTTGATCTTCACAATTTTGGACTATTTCCGCACTGACTTTGACTAAGTAGTGTTCGGTGAGATACTCGTCTTTATCATCATCGGACCATATTCCATTAACAATAACAAGTTCCCTCATTCTCATGATTTCAGCCTCTAATCGAATAATTTGGCCGACTAGTTCATCAACCATGGCTACTACTTCTTTCATTGTGGTGTTTTGAGAGAAGACTAGTGGTGCACGTTCTTTAGGTGTGGCGTTGGGATCACGTAGGGTTGCAACTGCACTCTCTAGTTCCACGACTTGCCTATCCACACTTTTTGCCCATGCGATGAAATCAGTGATGGTTGGAGAATGGTGGAGTAGTTCCCTTCATTTTCTATTGCATGAACTTCATTTTCGATTGGAAAAATGAGGTGTGAACAATCTATGGTAGATTCCTCACTTGTAATCACTAGAATTCCAAGAGGATTCTGATTGTTGTTAGGCTTACCTCCAGGTGGTATTGGTAGGCGACCGTCTTCAATCATATCTTGAAGTACATTTTTCAGTTTGTAGCATTTTTCTGTATCATGTCCCTTACCTCTATGGTATTCACAGTACGAATTCTCATCCCAGAACTTGGATTTCTTTTCTGGTTCGGGTGTAGGGCCTATGGGTTGAAGTTTACCGAGCTTCATCAACCTTTTCAGAGCGTTGGAATATGTGTCCCCTAGATTTGTGAATTTCTTTGGAGGGGTACTCTTCTTAGATGGCTCGAGGAGGTTAACTTCATCAGTTTTTCTAGTAGAGCTGTAAGAACGACTTGTTGAGCCTTGATATCCACGGCCTATCGTTTTGGACAAGAGCCCTTTACGGATGTCATCTTCGATCCTCATCCCTAGTACGGTTAAATCTTTGAAGGTCTTGATGTTTTGATACCTCAAATGATTTGCATAGATGGGCTTTAGGTTGTCCACGAATTTCTCCACGAGGGTGGCTTCATCCGGACGTTCAACAAGTTGAGTACTAGTATTCCTCCACCGACTTAGGAAGTCGGTGAAACCTTCTTTGTCATTTGGGGTAAGAACCTCTAAAGTGCGCATGTTGACTTGGATTTCAGCATTATCCGCATATTGTTTAGCAAACTCGATTGCGGCATTATCCCAAGTAGCGATTTTCTTATGCTCTAGCGAATAGAACCATTGATTTGGGATGGTGTCAAGAGATGAAGGAAAGATACTTAAGAACATCTCGGGTTTAATGCCTTTGATAGACATGTAATCCTTGAAGGCACGGATATGGTTCAAAGGGTTTTCATGCCCCTTGAATTTAGGGATATCCGTCATGTTGAAGTTGGTTGGCAGCTTGGAACTCACAGCCTCATATTTGCGATTGTTCTCCCTATAAATGTCATCCCCTTTGAGATACATCAATTGTTCCTCCAAGTATTGGAGTCATTTCTCAGCTGCAGTCATACCTATGGGAGGGTTTTCGTCCCCGAAGTTGTTCACAAATTCGTCAGACACTTCACTTTCTCGAGGAGGCATCCTTGTTTCCACGGCATATATTCGGCCCTCAATTGTGTCACGGCTAGGATTTGATCATTACCATTTTGGAGTTGGTTGAAGTTCACGTCGCTTGTTTCAGGCATCTTGGAAACTGAATAAGAGATCGACGACAAATCAAAACACGATCGACCATTCTAGCACACTAACTCGAAAAGAAATGTTTTGACTCGTGAAGTGGGAGTGTGCCACTTGTGTCAAGTGAGTTTTGAGGAACTGACAAAGTTTGAAAAATGTCTGCCCTATTCAACTTTAGTGTAGTTGTAGGAGTGGACTCGAAGTGAAGTTTTGAAATGGGTTTTTAGGCCCGAATTTTGACTTGACAATTGGACAGAGTTTCGACTGATTTTGCGCTAATATTAGGCCCAAGTTTCGAAAATTTTACATTTTGAAGAAGGATTTTGATTTCACAAAAAATCATCATGGTTTGTTTTAGAAATGGTGATCACGTATGGTACAAGCATTTATACATGCATTATAACGGGATGATAAGTGCATTTAAAAGGGTTTTGGTTTAAAGGGTGGGTTGCCATACCGAACAACCAAACCCAAAGTCTGTGGAGAGGCTCGTACCAAACAGGAGTAAGGCCGATTCTTAGTCCATTTCCTCAAGTAGTGAAAGTCCTTGATACAAACAAGAGTAAGTACCATAGTATGGATGACGTCAATCGCTATCCATCCTTAGGCCCAAATAAGAATTAGGACTGTTTAGACGGGACGATTGGTCGAATTGGTTGGGTTGGGCCTAGGAAGGCCGAATGAAACGATCTAGGAAGACCGAGTTATGAAAACCGACAATTGTCTTGTACAAACTATTTCCTAACCTTGTTCAAGTTTCACCCTTTTGGCTACACGTAAGTGTATTACTCCTCAGCGGAGTCGCCAAATTGTGGACGCAGGCCCACGGGAGCGCTTGGGAAATAAGCGTTTGCATTTGTGGAGTCGCCAAAGAACACGGATGTTCACACAGATCTGGAGTAAGGGGTGAGGGTACGTATTAGGAAGCTCTTTTGATCGAACACCTAATCCCACCCGCCTCGATAGCGGCCTCTACTAATGATTAGGGAAAATCGTCTATACTCGATATATTATCGATTATATGCATGCAATGCAACAAACAACATTTTAATCCTAACATGTGAGAATTAGACTAAGTCGGTGAACACGTAATTTAACACACAATTGAGTCGAAGTAGGGATTTAGGTTGATTACATGTGAGAGAATACAAGTAATACGATAAAAGAAATACAGTAAAAATACAATGAAGAAAATTACAATAATTACATTGGATAAATTGATTTATGTCGAAAGTACATTTAAAACGGATAATTTTAGAAAAGAGAGAATAAGTAAATTAACAAACATAAATTAGGGCGATAATGCGAATAATAGTTAATTAATACGTAATTAATAAACAAGGTCAAAGCAACACGGGAGTTCAGCGACAGAAGTCAACCAGGAACAGGCGCAGAAGAGCTGCGTCCCTTGGAAGAGGCGCAGCAGTTGCTGCGTCCGTTCCTTGGCTCAGTTCTGGCTGTGAAGCCGGAATTGCAATTCATTAATATTCGTTGGTGAATTTAATGCTTGATTATGAATAACTGACTCGGATGAAAGTGATTAGCAGGTTATTTACATGTGATTAAGGGTCATAAAAACAATAAACATGGATGAAACCGATTAGGTTGAATTATTTACAAGATTAAGAAGATTATTAATTACAAATTAACAAACTAATTGGGTTAAATTAAGTTAAGCAAGTTATTAAAGACGAATTAATGATGGTGACGATGGATAACAGATGAAAATATATCAAAGATGAATTCCAGAGATTCAATATGGGTAAATCGAATCTCTAAAACCCGAACTTGATTTGATGACGAAAACCCGCAAATATGAATTACTTGGGATTTAAGTCGTGAATTAAAAGATGAATTAATTAACAATGAATTATTAATGATATGTCAGGTTATTATGCTTAAATTATTATGTCAAAGAATCAAAGAACAAACGAACTAAAAGAGACGAATTGACAAAAGACGAAGGAAGAAGAAAGGAAGCAAGAACTGCGGCAGCCTCACGAAGAGGCGCAGCAGTTGCTGCGTCCTTTCTCGACGGTCATCTTCTACTAATTCGTAAAAAAGGATTTAAAGCATGGTTTTATAAATCGGTTTTAGAAATACTTTCGACATAAACCTTACAATATGATTACAATAACAAAGAACAATAAATAAAATAGGGATTATACACCCTCAGACTTACATGTTTGACGAAACGAGATGAACTAAGTTAACGTTTAGTGATGCTCGACTCGAATGTTCGACGAAAGTGCCCTCGTAAGAGGAAAACGAATAAGATTGATTAATGTTGATTATGGTGGAGTTGGTCAAATTGGTCGGTCATGCAAAACGAGGCTGGTACTCAGAAGGATCCGAGCTTACGTGGTCGAAAGTTCAAGCACGTAGACGCCAAAAAGTAAGAACGTGGTCTAGAATACAAAGGGAGAAGAGAAGGGCGGACACTCGCGTGAGAAATATGTGAGACCGGAGGTCTCTATTTATACTAATCACGTGGAGGAAATTAGGGTTTTCGGAGAACTTTGGAAGTGAATCTCGAAAAGATATGAAAATATACGAAAAATACGCAGAAAAGGACTTGGGAAGAGGCGCAGCAGGCACTGCGTCTCTTGGAAGAGGCGCTGCACTTGCTGCGTCCTTTCCCAAGTGGTTTCCTCCTGCGGAAGAAAGATTTCCGTGTTTTGGTTATGGAATAACGGATTAATCTTATTTTCCATAATATTTTGTGTGAGTATTACGGGAAATTATTTGCCAAAGATTAAAAGATTGTAAAATATAGAATAGAAATATTCGAAACATTCCAGAACATTCTGACTCGGTTTTAGAAAATGAAGACGGTTTTTTTGACCCGGACTCCAAATGTACTCTAATTACTGCCAAAACGACCGTATCGGCACGTAGATGACAATTAAGAGGTAAACATAAGTGTTTGAACGATCACTTGACGATAAACTTATGAACTGTCACAAATCGTTCCGCGTACCAAACATGCGGCCCAATCATCACCGGGTGGCTTGCGGGAGGTGCAGAAATGAGGTATCTACACATGGTTTCAAGGGTCACCTTCGAATAAACGGTAGCCAAGGAGTTATCACACCACAAGGTACTCTTGACTAGGCCTTAATCTATGGGTCAAAGGATACTAGCATGACACATCTTTGGGTGTTTTACAAGTATTCTAACAAGCAAAGTCTCAAGAAGAAAAAGTATCTACAAGGGCCTTATATACACTTGTCAAGCTTCCCAAATAGACGGCTTCACAAAATTTTTCCTAACATGAAACTACATGCCATGATGCAACTAACATATATACATATCTAATGCATATGCTTCTACCAACTAGTATGCCAAATAAACTAAATACAATCCTAATTTCACATTGTTTTTACCGCATCAATCAAAATAAAGCCACATAGTCATTAACATAAAGAGGAAAAAGGGGATTGGAAAGATGATACCATGCGGTCTTCAATATCCTCATGTCTCAGATGTGGCATAGTCGATCAATGTGAAAAAGGATGAACAAACACAATATATACAAAACAATATATACAAGACTACACTACAAAGGAAATGAACAAGTTTTTGGATTTCTCAATTTTTCACTTTTTTTTTTTGTATTTTGTTTTAATGAAATTAAAGGACATATTTTTGTATTTTTCACTTTTTTCGATTTTTATCATTTTTGTTTTAAAATGGTCAAGTTAAAATTTCCCATCCCCACACTAGTATGGGCATTGTCCTCAATGGCCAATACTATAGGAAATTATGCAATTTATATAAAAATGCATGATTTTTAATCTAAATGCAAATTATATGATATATAAACAAGTGAATGCAAAATAAGCTATGCTATATGATGCATGGTTTTTGTTATGGTGGAGAGCATAATTTAGATTAGATCCCAATGCATATGCATAAACTTTCCCAAACCAAAATAGAAACTATTTCTAATGTCAAAAATTGGGGGAGTTCATGCATAAAAATGCAATGCATGAAACTAAAATTTGTCATTTAGGATTTTGAAAGTTGGGAACAATAAAATGAACACCTTAATGGAACCAAGGTGTTAGTCCTCTAATGTTGCTAGGACACCACAAAATGATCAAGATAAAATAAAAACAAAAGAAGTAGACAAGCCATAAAGGAGGTGTAAGCATGTAGGATCCTCCAAGTGTTTGCTACCAATCGTGTCATCATCATCATCATCATCAACTTCCACACTTGAGGCATCATCAACCTCCATGGATGTGGAGTTATTTCCACTCTCACTTGCATTTTCTTGTTCATCCTCACTTTCCTCTTCTTCTTGAACTTCTTCATCTTCACCTTCTTGCTCATCACTCTCATCAACAACCATCTCCTCTTCACCCGGTCTACCACCTCTAGAAGTGCTAGGAAAGAATACCTCCGTATCCGCCCAACTAGGCAAACGACAAGATGGATCGAGAAGTCCTTGCCTAGCAAGATGTAGGAGGGGCGGATATTGTGCTTTGTAAGCATCAACTCTATCATTATAAGCTTGTTTATGCATTTCCTTCATCAATAGAGTCAATTAATCGTTTCCCGCCTTGGCATTTTCGGGGTTGAATTTGTGGTAGACAAATGGATAAGGTGGGGCAACAATGGAGGAGGAGGGCTCGACAACTTCTTCCCCTTGGTATTGAATGATGTATTCGGCTTCTTCGGAGAGTGGGAGAAGGTAATTCGGTCTATGAACATTCAAGCGGCAAATCTTGCTAGGCAATGTGAAGGATTTAGCTTCAATTGTCAACCACCAAAATTTGTTATCATGAGTATCATTCTTGACCCATTTGAACTTTAGAATCATGGTGGCTAGATCAATGGTAGGGCCTCCCTTTACCGGTGTATAAGTGTCATTCTTGTTGAAATCTCGGTTAAAGTGCTTAGCCAAATAAGTCATTAATCCTCCATTGACAATAAAGGTCGTGCCTTCTTTGCCACCATCAACATTAAGCCATCTATCAATTAAAAGTCGTAAAGCATTGTATGGCTTTGTGAACTCTCTCCCAATGTTCAAAGCCAACTCAAGAAGAACAAAATCAAGTTCGGTAAGATGATTTGTACCTTTCCTAGCTATCAAGGTATTCCCAACAACCTTATGCCATACTCTTATGCCCGGATGATGGACTAACAGAGCACGACAATCATGGTAGGATGTAAATTCTTTTCCGGAAATGGCCTTCCATAGGGGAGCGGGGTAATACTTGGTAGGCTTCTTTGTGTATTTAGGGCTATCACTAAGGCCAAATATTTTACCAATCTCGTCATAAGTCAATTTTCTATCAACATTCTCGAGACGAAACTCAATATTGGTTAGGGTCTCCACCTTGGTGACTTTCAAAGAGCTCAAAAACTCTAAGGTGAGGGAGGAGTAGGTCAATTCTTGCATTTCAAACAATTTACTCAATCCCATAAACTCGAAAAAGGTCTTTGTTTGCTCAAGAACACCCAATTTTGACAATGCATCATGACAAATGAACTTGGTAGGCATGATGGTTTTCTTAGCAAAGAGAATAAATTTCTTCCTATGGGAGTCGAAAGTGAAAATTACCTCCGGATAATCGGCTAATTGTTCAATGACCGGACTAGTAGAGGTAGTAGCTTCCATGGGAGGATTTTTTTCTTGAATCTCCAACCATGCATTATGAACTACCAATGCCTTTGATGCTTGTGTGTCTTAAAGAGCTTGTTGTCTCTTAGAAAGGTTCTTATTTTGAGGTGCCTTACTTCCACCTTTTGTTCTTGCCATACTCCTTTGCTTAGTAACACCAATGAAAGCTTGAAGTCTTCAATTTCTAGTAATGTCCAAATCGATTTAGGATAGATGAATGTTGCCTTGTATCCCAAAAATCGACTCAAAACTTGAAGATTTTGGTGTTTTAATCACTTGTTGTTGCTAAAGGAGTGATTAATTTTTGTTTTGAGGAAGTTTGGATTTGATTTGCTTGATTTTGGTTGAGAAATTTGATTTTTGTTGATGGAGAGGATGAGGGTTTTGGGTAGTGTTTGTGTTTGAAATAATGAAAATGAGTTGGGAGGAGGGGTTTAAAGGACGCGTTGAATTTTGAAAAGCAGAGGGAGACGAGCGGCCTGCTCTCGGGACGCTCGGATTCTTCAGTTTTTCGGTTCAGGAAAAACGCCAGGGGACGAGCGTCGCGAAGGTAAGACGAGCGGATTCTTTAGTTGGGATGAGCGTCTTATGCTGGAGACGCTCGGATTCCTTTCCAGGGAGAAATCCCAAAAATTGACAGTGTAAACACGAGCGTCTTCCTTTTGGGACGACCGTCCTGACTGAGACGAGCGGATTCCTTGCTGGGACGCTCGGATTCTCAATCAGACCCTAAAATTAATTCTGCAGCTTCACAAGATGAGCATCTTATGCACTGGATGCCCGGGTTCATTTCAAGACGAGCGGATTTGCCTCGGGACGCTCGGATTCTGCCTCTTCCTCACGGATTCAGGTCCATCTGTGTGTGCTTCGTAACCCATGTCATTTCATTCTTTAATTCTTGTGTTCTTCATTATGGGGGCACTACAAAGGCAAGGATAGCCTAGGCAATTGCTATCCCCACACTAAGGCAAAACACTACACATCAATAAACTCATAAGTCCCTCCCTCACTTCTCTCAAAATGATGAAAATCTTGATCAAGGCATAGAAATGCAAATCCAAAAATGACAAAAATGAAGTACGACAATTAAAATGCAAGTTAGGGAGTTAGAATATTTATAAATGGTGGATTAGGGAGGACTCCACCAAACTCTCATCCAATAATGAGATGTCAAGGGGGCATGTTCAAGGTGTTGTAGATGTTACTCAACAACTTGAAGAAGTAGTCGAAAGCTTGCTCATTGTCATGATAAAGATATTCAATAGACCTTTGCACTTGTTATTTTACATGATGGTCTTGGGCCATAGCATTACCGATATAGGGATTGAATATCCCTTCAAACTCATCATCCCAAAGACCGCATACTTCGTCCACTTGATCACTAAAATTTTCTTGAGTTGATGAAGACAACTCTCCTTCTTTCTTTTCTTGCTAATGAAGCCTTCCTCTTCACTTGTCATGAGTGAGTTGTTCAAGCTCTCATTGTTGCAATTTCCTTGCTCTTTTGATGGAGCATCATCCACTTTCTTCTTCCATTGAAATGCCAACTTCTTCCTATCATCTTTCCGGCTATAGTGATCAACCATAAAACATGGCTCATGTAATCGTGGAGCTCTCATAGTCTTGTCAAGATTAAAAGTGATGGTTTCATCTCCCACTTCAAGGGTAAGCTCTCCATGTTTTACATCGACCAGCGCTCCCAGGGAGTACAAGAAAGCTCTTCCTAAAATTATAGGAATGTTGGAGTCTTCTTCCATGTCAACAATAACAAAATCTACCGGGATGAAGAATTTGCCAATTCTTACGGGAACATCTTCCCACACCCCTAAAGGTGTCTTTGTTGATCTATCCGCCATTTGAAGCGTGATGTTGGTGCATTTGAGCTCTCCCATTCCTAGCCTCTTGCTTACCGAATATGGCATGACACTAACACTTGCCCCAAGGTCACATAAAGCTTTGTTGATTGTAGTGTCACCAATAGTGCATGGAATGGAGAAACTTCCCGGATCCTTAAGCTTTGGAGGTGAACTCCCTTGAAGAATAGCACTACTTACTTTAGTAAAAGCAATAGTCTCAAGCTCCCGGATTGATTTCTTCTTTGTAAGGATATATTTCATATACTTTGCGTAGGCCGGAACATGATTTATCAATTCCGTAAATGGAATTGAGACTTCTAAATTCTTTACAATCTCCATGAATTTTCCAAGTTGGTCATCAAACATAGGCTTAGCTTGACGATTCGGGAATGGAAGTCTAATCACAATAGGATCCTTTTCTTTGGCCTTCTCTTCATCCTTCTTTGAAACTTCTTGAATGGTGGGTTATTCTTCTTTAGAGTTTTCAACAACTCTTTCCTTGTCACTAGCATTCACAACATCTTCACCAACGGGCCTCTTCGGCCCTTCATACCTTGTACCACTCCTCAAATGGATGGCACTCACCCATTCTTGTCTTGGGGGGTTACCTTGAGGTGGTAATTGCCCCTTTTGTCTTTGTGAACTTGAAGATGCTAATTGAGACATTTGGGTCTCCAACATATTTGTGTGAGCTAGTATGTTGTTAATGGTGTTGTCTTTTGCTTGGCTATCTTTTTGCATTTGAGTGAAAAACTCTTGTTGGTTCTTTTGCATTTGGAGGACCGCTTTTTGCACATCAAAACCTTGGTCATTTGATTGAGTGTATGGAGTTTGATTTTGGTAACCTTAGTTTTGGTTGTAAAAGGGTCTTTGATTTTGGTTTCTCATTGGAGGTGGGGTGTATGTTGGTTGAGGGTTTTGAACATTTTGGCTTTTGTATGAGACATTTGGATGGAATTTGGTGTTTTCATTGTAATAGTAGGAATAAGGGGTACCACTCTTGTATGCTTGAAAAGCATTCACTTGCTCAGTTGTTCCCCTACATTCACTTTGGTCATGTCCCAAAGTTCCACAATTCTCACATATTCCACTTGGAATTGATGAAGATTCCACCATGGCATTAACATGTTGCTTAGGTGATTTGGAGGCTTCTTCAAGTTTCGCCATAGCCTTCTCAAACTTCAAATTAATGGTATCAATATGAGCACTAAGTTGAGCACCCAATTGAGTAATAGAGTCCACTTCATGCTTTCCTCCTCTAGTAGCCTTTCGAGGTCTACTATATTGTGAGTTACGGACCTCCATTTCCTCAATCTTGTTCCATGTTTGATTATCGTCAACTTCGGTGAACATACCATTTGATCCCATGTTGAGAATGTTCTGGGAGTCTTCATAAAGACCATTCCAAAATTTTTTACCAAGAACCACTCGCTAAGTCCATGATGAGGACATGAGCGACAAGTTCCTTTGAATCGCTCCCAAGCTTCGTACAAAGATTCTTCGTCCCTTTGTTTAAACCCCGTGATTTGGGCTCTTAGCATGTTAGTCTTTTCCGGAGGGTAGAGCTTTTTGTAGAAAGCAAGAGCCAATTTCTCCCAAGAGTCAATATCAAGAGTAGCCTTATCAAGGATCTTTAGCCATTGTTTCGCGGTACCAGTCAAAGAAAAAGGAAATATGACCCATCGAATTTGGTCTTGAGTAACTCCGGTTTGTGAAATCACATCACAATAGTCACAAAAAGTCTCCATATGAGAATGTGTGTCTTCACTAGGCTTTCCCCCAAATTGGCTTCTTTCGACTAATTGGATAAATGCGGATTTTGCAATGAAATTACTGGTCAAATGTTGTGGTGTGGGAGTACCATTGGGTAGGTTCTCCTCGGTTGGTACGGAATGTGATGAAAATTTAGGCATTGTGGGTTGATTTTGTGGTTGGTTTTGTGTTGGGTTCTCCTCTCCTTCTCTTGCAAAAGGGTTGATGAACTCAATATTATTTGGTTAAATATCCACAATCTCACCAATACCTCTCAAAGTATTTTTAGCAAGTCTTCTATTGGTTGTCAAAGTTCTTTCAATTTCGTGATCAATGGGTAACAAGTTACCTTGTGATCTTCTAGCCATGCAAAATATCAAACAACTTGAAAACAATTAGAACAAACCATGAGGATTTTTACTTCCCCAAGGCAAAAAACGACACAACTAATAACAATCAAAGAAACTCAAATCAAGTTACCACCGTCACCGGCAACGGCGCTATTTTTTTGGTCGGACCATCGTTTTCGTTTACTTGTCGTTAGGAGCACCTAGACCAAAACAATATTTATAACTTCACAAACTACTCTAGTATTAGTAAAGAGGTAAGTAAAGGTCGGATCCCAAGGGACGGGTATTGATGTAGGACTTTCGATTGCAAGTAGTGGTGTCTAAGGGCGTCACAATTTGGGTTGAGATAAGAAGATCACTAAACTAAATAACAATGTAAATAAACAAGCAAGATGATCAAAATGAGATGTAAACAATTGATTAAAAGCACTAGGGTGTCATGGGTTCATAGGGGATTCATGGGAATTGATCATACAAACATATTCTCAAATCATAAGCAAGCAATTATTGTTGTGATAGGATCAAGTTGGTTTATATCTTACAATCCTAGGAAGGTTTGGGTCCCGGAGCCGAATCGATTAGATTGTACAACACCTATAAGTCGACTTAATCCTCCCTGCTCAACTATATGCATGGTCTAATGAGACTCGAGTTGGTTTATGTCTTACAAGTCTCATTGAAAAGGTAAGTGATGGGTAAAAAATGCAAGGATTCATAGGCTCGCATTTCATCAAACATAACATGTGCATAAGTTGAAATCACAACAAGCAAGCAAATGAATTATGTGAACATATTAGATTAAGCATGAATCATCCCCCATGTTGGTTTCCCGTAATTCCCCATTAACCCTAGCTAAGAAAACTACTCACTCATTATCAAGTTTAACATGCTAACAAGGTTGTCAATCATATTAAAAAAGCAAAACATGATGAATGAATGGAAATGATTAACAATAATTAAAACAAGGGTTAAGAGAATTATACCTAATGATTATTCCAAGATAATAAGCAAAGAATAATAGAAGTACTTGATGATTGATGGAAGATTGTCAATCTCCCAATAATACCCAAATAATCTTCAATTACCCAAAATAAATGATGAACAATAGGGAAATTAAGGAAATGGCATTTGTATTAATGCTTAATTAAATGTTGATTACAAGATTAAAATGAGATTAAGATTGCATAAGAAGAACATGATAATCTAATTAGTACAATGGGGTATTTATACTAAGGATTAGGTACATAAATTAGGGTTACTAAGGGCAAAAAGGACGATTAAGACCCTAAAGAAAAGTTGAGGAAGTGCTCCTCTCGAAGGAGATGCTAGCTCATCTCCGCTTCGCTAGTCTTCAAGGAATATGCACATCCCAAGTGGACCAAGGGATAGGACATTTTGCACTGTGAAGGAATCCGAGCGGCCAGATGGTCGGGACGAGCGGAGTGTGGAGGTCCAGGATGAGCGGACTGGGTGGTGGGACGCTCGGAGTCTGGAGGTCTAGGACGAGCGTCCCGAGGCTACGACGAGCGGATAGTAGCTCAACAAGCTTCTTCTTCATTTCTTCTTTTCTTCTTCCAACAATCATCAAGGATTTTGTTGGGGATGCAAGGATCTTCTCATCATTGCCCATCTACTACATTATTTACATAGGCATTCTAGTCTTGTCTTCACTTTGATGCTTGGTCATTAGATTCGATCAATTTAGCACCATTTTGCCATGAAAATGCAAGGTTTTCACTCCTCTCCTACCAAGGATACAAAACCTCAAAGAATATGCAAAACGAAAGACTAATGATAGTAAATGACCTAATTATGAACTAAAAAGCATAGGAACGAGGCTAATTCGGGGACTAAATATGCTCAAAACTGAGTCACATCATTTTTCATCGTACTCGGATTAAACCGACATGGTATAAAGAACCAAGGATGATTACGAATATGACTAAAATGTCTGAAAATGTGAATAAGTGAGGAAAAAAGCTAAGTAAAAGAAAAGGGTGTTAAAATACCCATTAATTTGTAATTAACCAATAATATCTTCGAGTTACGGAATAAACTGTCAGGGTATATGGAACCAGGGATGATTTCGGTAATGGTCAAAATATTTGTCATAAAAATGAATTAAAATGGTAAAAACCATTAAAGGAAAGAAGTAAAAATAAGATAAAAATGTTGCGGAAAGATGAACACAAACACGTTTAACTTCTGGTCTAAGAAGCCCATAGGGGCGCTAGTCCCTAGGCAATATAAGGAGCCTCTCTCTCAGACCAAAACTCGGTTTTGGCTCAATCTTTCCATGTTTTGAATCTTTTTATGCATTATTCATGCTTATAAACTCATAAAAACAGTAAAACATGAAATAAGTGGAATATTTACACCCTCAAAGTTACATGTCATGATGTTTGCGAGGTAGACGACTATTGAGATGGTTTTCTCGTTATGCGACTACTCGGGATCTAAGAAGTTTTAAAGAGTGCCTTAAAAAGGATTTTATTTTGAAAAGATGTTGAAAAGATGTTGTTTGAAAACATGTTGATTAATGTTGAGTTGGTCTAATGGGTCGGTCGAATTCACGACGACGGTACCAAACAAAATGTGTAAGGCTTATGTTTTCAATCGGTAGGTCGAAAAAACGTGTCGATTTTTTGACTTAAGAAGTCGAAAGGTCTAGAAGTTTAAGGGAGAAGTAGGGGGCAGACTCTCGTGTAACCTAAAGTGGTGTATATAAGGGGGTATTTATAGAGAAATGTGGGGTGTTAGGTCAATTGAGTTTGCTTGGAGGCTAAGGAGGAGGCCAATTGGGGCGAGAGCCACCTAGTGCCTCAATGGTGTGTCCTGTCCTTTTCGGAAATTTAGATTTTTCCTTTGTTCTAACCAATGTTTTGGTTGGTTTTGTTTTGTGGTTTATGTGATTTCTTAGCCGTCTAAGCTTTCTTTGGGGTGTCATTTTGGGAGACTATTTTGTGTGTTTAACTCGGGTTTGACCCGTGTTGAGTCCGGATTTAAATTTTGAGTCGGTTCTTGGCCTGGTGTCGGTTTTGAATCTAATTAGTGTCATTTTAATGCAAATGGCATGATAAAACCATTCATGGCATTATATTTGATGTTCGAGACTCGGGTTGACTCGGGTTGCGGGTTTCTGAGTCGGTTTTGGGTCCAAAGTAGGTTTCCACTCTAAATAGTGTTAATTTAATGCAAATGAAGTTAGAGAACCATTTTCAAAATCATTTTTCATATCCGATCAATGCGTTAATCCGTCTCATGTATATCCAATCCACGCACGCATGTCAAGAACATGTTGTAGTCCAATCATCATCGGGTGTTTTTTAGAAGGTGCAGATACTGGGTATCTACAGAGCCCCCACTTTTATTGATGCTTGGATGGGGCAAAATTCAAAGTATAGCTTCCAGGTCAATTAAAGATTGCAACCTGAAGACCATTGCGACGTCGAGGCGACTTAAAAGGGTTTGAGCCAAGGACCTACCATCGGGAAGGGCGATGTCGTGGCGACTCGAGGATTCGGGTCAAGGACCTGTCGCCCGGAACAATTTAGAGTCTGTCGACTTCGGGATATGTCCTCGAATTGCTTATTTGTTTTTTAGCGTGGAGACTCGCCAGTCATTGAGAAGGAGTCATACTCAGGGCATATTCAGGACTTGTCCTTTAATTGATTCTTTTTCGTGAATAGAGACACGCTAGTAATTGAGAAGAAGTCATACTGGACGCATTTTGAGGACTTGTCCTTTAATTTTTCTTGTTCGTGCGTAGAGACTCGCCAGTCATTGAAAGTCGAATAATCGACTGCAGGAAATAGTCTGATTTCTCGGGCTCATTTCAAGAGGTTTGATGTATCAATTGACTTGCTGGGGAGAACTCATCACTGTGTTTTACTTATCGTTGTGGTCTGCACGGTTTGTGAATCCACAGATGCAGTCTAATAAATAAGTAGGTAGGCATGCAAGTATATAGGCACGTAAGCACATAAGCATGTGAACAATTAACATATAAGCAACTAGCATGTAATATCTCACGTGGGGGGAGATAGTGTTAGTATTTAGACCCTCATTAGACCCTTCTAATGACATTAAAATTACTAGTTAATTTATATGTAGTGGTCTAAATCTACATGCATGCAATTTAATTATATTATTAAGAGAAATTGTGAAAAGGCAATCTATGGGAACCACAATAGGACTCCTTACAATTGTATTTTTTGAGCTAAAATGGTGGATGATCCTCCTTCCTTAGCACCCAAAGTAGAAGGCCTCCTTAAGGTGGCACCTAAGACAAACCCAAAGATTACTAATATTATTAACTAGATAATAGTAGTAATAAACCTTGTATATTACTACAAATATTATTACTCTAATAATATTTGATGTATATTATTATTGTGTATTTATGAGATGATAATATGTGGTTAAAGAGAGGAAAAATTTGGTCTAATCCTCACCTAGTTGAATCGTCCAAAAGGGAGAATATAAAGCAACTTTTTCTTCAATTTTTATCATCAAATTGACGTTGCATGCCAGGGGTATTTATAGATGAAGAAATGTAAACAATTCATAGGAACATTACATGTGATATCATCCAACAATAATGACAATGTACTTAGATTTTGTTTGTAGAATTTGCAATGGTTGATACTAAACCATTTCTCTAGTCTCTTACTCCTAAGTCAATAAAATCAGCCTAGGATTTCGATAAATCCTTACAAGTTTGGAAAGTAGAGTTTGTGTAACCCTTCGACGCACAACTTAGTATATCATCCAAATATAAGAACAAATCCTCAATGTTGGAATATGTGTCCTCCGACAATAATGCGATCACAACTGTCGATCATGATGATCACATGTTTAAATCTCATTTTAAGAATACATGTGGGATGTAATATTTTACAGTCAACTGGTCCACACATATCGGTAATGATTGGCTGACTAGAGTTTGACATTACTATCGTGCGACGGTGGTGATCAGTTGATCCCCTTAGGTCATGATGCGTGCATTTTATATAAGGTTTTTACCTCATTTTTACACGCATTTATGTACTATTTATGTAGCATCTAGCTACAAATACCCCCAAATATTCTACCTTGGTTCGTTTTATGTAAATTGCAGGAATAAACCAAAGAGGAGCTAAATCGAGCCTTAATTCGTCCCATTTGCATGCATTTATGGAGAACGAGAAGCCGGAGCTTGGAATCTAACACTTTAAAGACACATGAGCTGGTTTCGGAAGGTGTTATAATGTCTAACGTGCCTAAATAGCTCGATCGACTACTAATCTAGTCGATCGAATGCTTTACTTACTGAAGGTTACTCGATCGAGCAGTTCGAGTATTCAATCGAGAAGATTTTGCAAGGAGTTACTCGATCGAGTGGTTTATTTCCACTCGATCGAGAAGTTTGATGCTTAGTTGCTCGATCGAGTCGTTTATTTCCACTTGATCGAGTGGTTTATTCTGTAATAGACTTTTTTCGCCTAATTTCGTATGGGCTTTTGTAATTTAGCTATGGATTAGGTTTAGAGGAGGATTTTCGTATACTACTTAATACAGTAGACTGCGTAACTCACCTCCTCATTCACTTTTACTCTATCTTTGACTACTGTTTCTTGGAATTTTGCTCTCTTTCTACTCTTTGCTACTCGAATTCGGATTTGTATTGGTATTATTATTCCTCTTTAATTCCTTAATCACATTTATTATTATTTTGCTATCTCTCTTTTATTGTTTCATCATTACTCTATTTCAATCATCATTAGTTTTGTTATTATGTTGAATTCTTATTATTTATATGCTTATGTGGTTAATTCAATGATGATGCATAGCTAATTCCCTTTTGCTAAGACTAAAGGGGATCCATGATTATGAAGGGATAGTAATCGATTTATTAGGTTAATGCTGGTGTAATCTTTGTTGTTAACTGCTGTATTTATCTGTATCTGTTTAATTAAGTCGACGCAATTAGGCATTTATATCATAGTAAACCTTGACCTGGACCGAAAGGTTGGAAAGGGCGAGACTAGTAGCGAACAATAGGGCACTATAGTGAGGGCGAGAGCTAAGCTATTTGTGCTTTAGGGCAAATTGAGACCGAAAGGAGATATTCACTGCTCCTTAGACCGCACTTGCATTGACCCGAGACCTAGATTACTTGACCGAATGATCATGGTGAACCGTATGTCTTAGCTGCTTTCTCTATCTGCTTAATTCCTTTTCTCTGATTTATTCTTTTCCTTACTCTCAATTAGTTTAGAACAATCAATCAATTAAACCCCCCAATTTGGTTACCGTGACAAACTTAGACGAAGCTGACATTTTTCCATCTCCCTGTGGAGATCGACCCGACTTCCCTAGCTATATTAGTTAGAGCCAGTGGGTTATTTTTGATAGGTATACGACTACCCTGTCAAATTTTGGCGCCGTTGCCGGGGAGGTGGCGCAATTTTGTTGCTTTATTTAAGTTTGTTTCTCGTCTCAAGGAATTTATTCCTTGAGACTGATCTCATTTCTGCAAAGTTTTGATTAGTTTTGCAGGCTATTTGTTGTGCTTTGTAAAGTCTATTTGCCAGAATGCCCAATATAGCCAGTCACTCAGAGCCTAGTGTGGATTCGCTTCCGAAAGGTTTCCTATTACCCATTACTGATCCGGGAACCTTTGGAATCTACCCATCTTACATACAGCTGGTCGAGAGAAATCTCTTTACGGGGGTACCTGAAGAAGATCCATGCAGGCATATAGAGCTGTTTACAGAGTATTGCTCTACCATTCCTCTTTCTGCTGGGGTGACACAGGACAAAGTTAAGGGAGCCCTCTTTCCCTTTTCTTTAGATGATGATGCCAGGGAATGGTTGAGAGATCTAGATAGGGAGGCAGCCGGTGTAACCGACTGGAGTTCCCTTACTTTGGCCTTTTACAGGCGATATTTCCCACCGCAGCGCACCAATACCTTGACAGCTCAGATTAGTTCTTTTGAGCAACTACCTACTGAAAACTTGGATGGGGCTTGGACTAGGTTCAAGAAGCTTGTCCGTTCTGTGCCTCATCACGGGTTCAAGCGTTGGTTCCTTTGCACCCAATTCTACAATGGGTTATATCGGAGCCAGGGAGCTATTCTTGACAGCGTGGCTAAGGGGAGATTCACGAAGAATGTTGAAGATGACCAAGGGTGTCGTCTCATTAAGGAGATGGCTATTCATGTCTCCGAATATGGAAATCCCCGAGGTAGTGAGCAAGTTAATGAGTTGGCAGCAGCTGCAGTGGAAAGTCCTAGCAAAAGTCTAGGTAATGTGGAGATTACAGAAGCTACGGTGAGAGTGCACAGGTTTGTTCGATTACTGAGCATGTGGACATATGTGGTAGATGTGGCATGGAAGGGCATGACCCTATTGAGTGTCTGGCGAGTATAGAGGGCGTCCTTGCTTATCAGAAATACAAGCAAGGAGTTCCTTTTTCTCAACTTTATGAAGAAATGAAGAATGTTTCTACTCTTTCTACGCCAGCGCCGCAACCGATCTCTCCTTCTGCAAACGAGGAAATTGCCGAACTGAAATCCTTGATGTTGAATTTATCACAACAGTTTGGGGAGAAGTGCAATAGGAATGAAACCGTCATAGTGGAATTGAGAGAACAAGTCGCGCAGTTAACACTCATGAAAGACCAAGCCAACCTCCTACCGACATGCGATCCAGTTAGTGCAACGAATCTCGAAGTTGGCCTTACTCATGGGAGGCCAAAAGTACCAGAAGACGGGGTTTGGATAGCTGAAGATACCCCGGAAGATGATATGGATGAGTTTTTGGACGAAATCCTTGCTGCGTGTTGTCCAGACACTCGATCGAGTAAAAAATCTACTCGATCGAGTGAAATAATTCATCCCGTCACTCGATCGAGTGATAATTATGGTGGATCGAGGGGTGCCCAAATTGCTGATGGTCGATCGAGTGATATTATTACTGAATCGAGTAAAAGTGCTGAAGAAATCACTCGATTGAGTGATAAAACTGATCGATCGAGTGAGCATGGAAAAGAAATCACCCGACCGAGTGAAGAAAATGGTCGATTGAATATTTCTCAACGTGAAACCACTCGATCGAGTGGTAAAAGTACTCGATCGAGTACCAGAAGCAGCGGAGATCCTATTTTACTATCTAATTCCGCTACCGTGTCGTCTTCCCCTGCTGTGGAGACGTCACGCACTGATAAAGGAAAAGAGAAAGTCGCGGGTCCACTCATTGCTACCAGAGTACCCTTCCCAGGTCGTTTGAAGGACGCAAAGATCGAGCGACAGTACGGTAGGTTTGTGGACGTTGTGAAGAACCTCAAGGTAACCGTCCCTTTTACCGAACTTGTTACCCAAGTACCTACTTAAGCTAAATTTATGAAAGATATTGTGACGCGTAAGAGAGAGCTAAGTGAATTTGAGACAGTTTCATTTATGGAAGAGTCCAGTAATTTACTTTTAAATAAGGCTCCACCTAAAATGAAAGACCCGGGTAGCTTCTCTATTACCTGTATTATAGGCAATGTGGTTATTTATAAGGCTCTTTGTGATTTAGGAGCAGCGTCAGTGTCATGCCCCTATCTGTCTGCAAGAAATTGAAGATGAGTCATCTTAAAGTGACTAACATTACCCTACAGATGGCTGATAGATCTGGTAGGAGACCCTTAGGTGTCTTAGAGGATGTGCCTGTGAAAATAGGCAAGCTCTTTATACCAGTTGATTTCATTGTTTTAGATATAGCTGAGGACACCCGGACCCCAATTATCTTAGGAACACTATTCCTTTGTACAGCTGGGGCCGTTATTGATGTCAAACAAGGGCGTTTGACTCTTGCAGTAAGGGATGACGCGATCACTTTCAGTCTGCCTAGTACTTTGGCTCGGCCAATGATAGAGGATACTTGTTATTCGGTTGATATTATTGACGAGTCTATTTATGATTTCTGGTCGGGTTCTTTTATGAAGGACCCACTAGAAGCTCTTATGCTTTTTGATGAGTGTGCAGATAACCCAGATGACGATGACGCTGTGTTGGATTTGCTTATAGATGATTTAGATGAGCGCGGACTCACCGACGCTGAGGGAGAGCAAGTGGAACAGATGATTAGCACTCTTTGCTCCATTGAGGTAAAGGTACCGAAGCGTAAGCCTCTCCCTTCTCATCTAAAATATGTTTTCTTAGACGATACTGAGTAATATCCAGTCATTGTTAGTGCTAAGCTTGATAATGATCAGCTGACCTCCTTGTTAGTCGTGCTTAAGAAAAACAGGAAAGCATTGGGTTATTCATTGGATGATATCAAGGGGATTAGTCCCGATATTTGTATGCACATGATAGAGCTGGAGGAAGATCACAAACCTTGCAGACAAGGTCAGCGCAGACTGAACCAGAAGATGCAAGATGTTGTGATGGCTGAGGTAATGAAGATGCTCGACGTAGGTATTATTTATTCCGTTGGTCATTCTAAATGGGTGAGTACAGTGCAGATAGTCCCGAAGAAAGGAGGGACTACTGTGGTTAAGAATGATAAGAATGAGTTAATACCTACTCGAGTAGTGACTGGTTGGCGGATGTGTATAGATTACAGACAGCTTAATGCCGCCACCAAGAAAGATCACTTTCCCCTTCCTTTTATTGATCAAATGGTAGAAAGGTTAGCTTCTCATAAATTTTTCTGCTATTTAGACGGGTATTCAGGGTTCTTTCAGATCCCCATCCACCCAGACGATCAAGCTAAGACTACATTTACTTGTCCTCAAGGTGTGTTTGCTTATCGCAGGATGCCTTTTGGTTTATGTAATGCCCCTGCCACCTTCCAAAGGTGCATGATGGGGATATTTTTAGAGTTTATCGAGTCTATTATGGAAGTTTTCATCGACGATTTCAGTGTTTATGGAAGTGATTTTTCTAATTGTCTGTCTAACCTTGATAAAGTGTTGCAGCGCTGCATTGAGGTTAATCTTGTGCTTAACTGGGAGAAGTGCCATTTCATGGTCAACGAAGGAGTTGTCTTAGGGCACTTAGTTTCTGATAGGGGAATAGAGGTTGATAAATCAAAGGTGGAAGTGATTCAGCAATTACCACCTCCTGTTAATGTTAAGGGGGTGAGGAGTTTCCTTGGCCACGCCGACTTTTATCGCCGGTTTATCAAGGATTTCTCAAAAAGTGCTAAACCACTTACACAGCTGCTACTTAAGGATGCCCCTTTTGTGTTTACTGATGAGTGTCATTCTGCTTTTCACAGGTTAAAGCAGGCTTTAGTCTCTGCGCCGATCATACAACCTCCCAACTGGGACTTGCCGTTTGAGATAATGTGTGATGCTAGTGACTATGCACTAGGAGCGGTGCTAGGCCAACGGAAAGACAAAGCTTTAAATGCAATCTACTATGCGAGCCGAACTCTGGATGAGGCTCAAGTGAAGTACACTACCACTGAAAAAGAAATGTTAGCTGTAGTTTATGCCTTAGAGAAGTTTCGTTCTTATTTGATTGGGTCAGAAGTTACTTTTTTTACTGACCATGCAGCTTTGAGGCATCTCCTTGCTAAGAAGGAGGCTAAACCACGGCTATTGAGATGGATACTCCTCCTTTAGGAGTTTGATTTGCAGATTAAGGATAAGAAAGGAGCTGAGAACGTTGTAGCTGATCATCTGTCGCGACTGACGCGACAGGAAGGGGAAGATTCTCTACCTATTGATGACTCTTTCCCCGACGATACTTTATTTGCTGTTTTATCGTCTATTATTAACCAAGAGCCTTGGTATGCAGATATAGCTAACTTCGTTGTCAGTGGCAAGCTGCCGCCTGACCTTTCTCATCAGCAGAGGAAGCGTTTTCTGTATAACGCTAAGCAGTATTTCTGGGATGATCCTTATTTATTTAAGGA
This sequence comes from Silene latifolia, assembly GCF_048544455.1. NCBI lineage: Eukaryota > Viridiplantae > Streptophyta > Magnoliopsida > Caryophyllales > Caryophyllaceae > Silene > Silene latifolia. The sequence continues at coordinate 75,967,212 of NC_133528.1, forward strand.
ATGTGCAGACGGTCTCTACAGACGGTGTATTCCGCAGTGGGAGGCCAAAGTAGTCCTGGAAGGCTATGACTCCTCTCCATATAATGGTCACCACGGTCCTTCGCGCACCGTGGCTAAAGTACTATAGTCTGGTTTTTACTGGCCTTCTTTGTTTGTTGATGCTAAGTCTTTTATTTCAGCTTGTGATGCTTGCCAACGATCAGGGAATATTTGAAAGAGACATGAGATGCCGCAAAATGGCATCTTAGAGGTTGAGGTTTTCGATGTCTGGGGCATTGACTTCCAAGGATCGTTCCCGTCTAGTAAAGGTAACAGGTACATTTTAGTGGCTGTAGATTATGTGTCGAAATGGGGTGAGGCAATTGCTTCACCTCATTGTGATGCCAAGACCGTGATAAAAATGTTTAAAAAGGTCATATTTCCCCGATTTGGTGTCCCTAGGGTCGTCATTAGCGATGGGGGAATGCACTTTAAGGAAAAGATACTAACTTCTATTCTGTCTAAAGTTGGTGTCCAACACCGGCGTGGTTTGGGGTGTCATCCCCAAACTAGTGGTCAGGTTGAGGTCTGTAATTGCGAGTTGAAATAGATCTTGTCTAAAGTAGTTTCTAAATCACGGAAGGACTAGATTCTTAAACTAGATGACACATTATGGGCCTACAGAACCGCCTTTAAGACATCAATTGGTGCATCACCTTATAGGTTAGTTTATGGGAAATCATGTCACTTACCTGTTGAGTTGGAATGTAAGGCTTGGTGGGCAATTCGTGAGCTTAACTTTGATCCTAAGTTGTGTGGTCAGAATCGTCTTTTGCAGCTAGATGAATTGGACGAATTTAGGCTTAATGCCTATGATAGCTCGCGCATTTACAAAGAAAAGACGAAGAGATGGCATGACAAGAGAATTCTACCTCGGGAGTTTCATGTTGGGCAAAAGGTGCTGCTGTTTATGCCCGATTGCGATTATTTCCTGGCAAGCTGAAGTCCAGGTGGAGTGGTACTTATACGGTGACGGCTGTTACCAAATTTGGATCCGTGGAGCTCGAAGATTCCGAAGGTAGTAGGTTCAAGGTGAATGGGAAATATGTGAAGCATTATCACGAGGCAAATGAAGCAGACAATCGTGTTGAAGTCTTGTACTTCGACAAGCTAGATGCGCCAGTTAATTGATGCCAGAAAGGTCGTGCGAGACCTCTTAAACCTGCGCAATCCGGGAGGCAGCCCGGACTGTTTTATTGTATTTTTGTTGAACTTTTTATTTTTCTTTAGCTTTATGTTGAACTTTAGACGTTGTTTTTATGCACCCTTTATTTTCTCCTTGCTTTGATACGTGTTCTGCAGGTTACAACACTTGATTGAGTAGTTTTGCTACTCGATCGAGCACTTTTTGGGTAATATTCATTCGATCGAGTGATATATCTACTCGATCGACCAGCTGCATAAACACGTTCACTCGATCGAGTGATTATTTTACTCGATCGAGCCCTTCCAGTCACCAGTTCACTCGATCGAGCAGTTCCAGGCCACTCGATCGAGTAGTTACGTCTTCCAACTGCTATTTTACGTCTATGGAGCTACTGCTTGACTTTCTTTGACCTCCCATGTTTATGGTCGATTTGGGGAGGTCCCTCTTCACGACGTTTTGTGAGTTTTCCGACTCCACTTCTCCTTTTCTCTTCAGTTTGCATTTCTTTCCCTATTTTTGATACAATGAGGGCATTGTACGGTTTGGTTTGGGGAGGTATGCATCCATATCTGTGTCTGCATGTTTTCTTGCATTTTTTCTTGCACGTTTATCTATCTTCGCATGCATTGTCATTTTTAATTAAAAAAAAAAACACATAAAATTCAAATACCTCATGTTTAATTTGAGTCGGAACGTTTGAACATTGACGCTACATTGAATCTTTACTTTAGCCTTGCATATTCTTGACATTTAGTTGGTATGATTATGTGCATGATCTACGAGTTTTTGTTTCTCTCTTATCTGAACGAATAGACTTGATTCATATATCGGCAAGCTATATTACATTCTAAGGTTAGAGCTTTATAAACTGGTGACATTCATGACCGGTTTCATTTAGGATGTGAGTAGTACTCTCTTTAAGGCATGTAACATCAATTTGCATAAGCATGAGTCTAGTCTTCTTAATACCTGTATGCATTCGGTCTGTGGATGGTGACACATGTTAGGAGAGGCAGTTCCCTTTTATTTCATTCTACCCATGAGCCCCACATAGCCAAATTGCCTTTTTTGTCCTATTAGCTACTGTCTATAATTTATCCTACCCTAGCCGAGCTAGTGATGAGTAGCTGTTTGGAATGTTTTACTGCGGTTTGGTTATTTTTATCTGATTTCAGAAGATGGTGGAAGAATTGAAGGGAATGAAAGGAAAATGATGGATTAAAAATGAAAAAAAAATGAAATGAAAAAGAAGAAAAAAGAGAACGAAAAAGATGGAAATATGAAAGAAAAAAGAAAGAAAAATCATGTGCGAAGAAAAAAATGAGAAATTGTATAATGATTTTCACTCCCATGTTTTACTTATATCTTATGGGGAGTTGACGAGTTTTTGGTGTTTCGTAAGTAGAGTGCATGGTATTTGCACCGTTTCGTTTTGTTATATTGACTACGAAGTTGGGATGCAGTTCAAAAGTTGGATTCGTTATTGCTAGCCTGGCTATTAACTCTACATATCCAAATTCATTTTAGCCCCTTCTTACCCATTACCTCACTTACCCAAATGTAAGTCCTCGTCATGTGTCTTGGTCATAAGTATGGTTGGAATGCGTATGCACGGTTGTAGAGACTTTATTCATGTTAACTGCATGCATGTTCTTATAGGTCGAGTTAGGTGAGTGTCTTTACTTCTTTCTATCTTTCACATATATACTCACCTTGTGCCTAATTTTGAGTGATGAGCGACCCGTGAGAGTCTGATATCTTTCGAGTCTTGCAAGGTCGACGGTTCAGTAAGTTTGAAACATTGATTTAATTCGTTTGCACTTCTCATTTGCCACTGTGTTAGTTGTTGCATTAAACTGGTTTTGGTGGGTGATTTGTAGCTGATGTGTTGGTCCCGTTCCACTGTTTATTCTTAGTTGCATTCATAATTTGCTTGGGGACAAGCAAAGGTGTGGTTTGGGGAGATTTGATTCGTGTATTTAATATAAGGTTTTTACCTCATTTTTACACGCATTTCTGTACTATTTATGTAGCATCTAGCTACAAATACCCCCGAATATTCTACCTTGGTTCGTTTTATGTAAATTGCAGGAATAAACCAAAGAGGAGCTAAATCGAGCCTTAATTCGTCCTATTTGCATGCATTTATGGAGAGCGAGAAGCCGGAGCTTGGAATCTAACACTTTGAAGACACATGAGCTGGTTTCGGAAGGTGTTATAATGTCTAACGTGCCTAAATAGCTCGATCGACTACTAATCTAGTCGATCGAATGCTTTACTTACTGAAGGTTACTTGATCGAGCAATTCGAGTATTCAATCGAGAAGATTCTGCAAGGAGTTACTCGATCGAGTGGTTTATTTCCACTCGATCGAGAAGTTTGATGCTTAGTTGCTCGATCGAGTGGTTTATTTCCACTCGATCGAGTGGTTTATCCTGTAATAGACTTTTTCCGCCTAATTTCGTATGGGCTTTTGTAATTTAGTTATGGATTAGGTTTAGAGGAGGATTTTCGTATACTACTTAATACAGTAGACTGCGTAACTCTCCTCCTCATTCACTTTTACTCTATCTTTGACTACTGTTTCTTGGAATTTTGCTCTCTTTCCACTCTTTGCTACTCGAATTCGGATTTGTATTGGTATTATTATTCCTCTTTAATTCCTTAATCACATTTACTATTATTTTGCTATCTCTCTTTTATTGTTTCATCATTACTCTATTTCAATGTTCATTAGTTTTGTTATTATGTTGAATTCTTATTATTTATATGCTGTTGTTGTTAATTCAATGATGATGCATAGCTAATTCCCTTTTGCTAAGACTAAAGGGGATCCATGATGATGAAGGGATAGTAATCGATTTATTAGGTTAATGCTGGTGTAATCTTTGTTGTTAACTGCTGCATTTATCTGTATCTGTTGAATTAAGTCGACGCAATTAGGCATTTATATCATAGTAAACCTTGACCTGGACCGAAAGGTTGGAAAGGGCGAGACTAGTAGCGAACAATAGGGCACTATAGTGAGGGTGAGAGCTAAGCTATTTGTGCTTTAGGGCGAATTGAGACCGAAAGGAGATTTTCACTGCTCCTTAGACCGCACTTGCATTGACCCGAGACTTAGATTACTTGACCGAAAGATCATGGTGAACTGTCTGTCCTAGCTGCTTTCTCTATCTGCTTAATTACTTTTCTCTGCTTTATTCTTTTCCTTACTCTCAATTACTTTAGAACAATCAATCAATTAAACCCCCCAATTTGGTTACCGTGACAAACTTAGACGAAGCTGACATTTTCCCATCTCCCTGTGGAGATCGACCCGACTTCCCTAGCTATATTAGTTAGAGCCAGTTGGTTATTTTTGATAGGTATACGACTGCCCTGTCAGGTCATACCTATATGGAAATACTCTTAATTGATTATTTAATTAATCGTATGCCGATACGAGTTAATTAAATTGCTTAAAATTGACGGATGTTTTGTGAGTAAGATTAACGTGTCTTATTATAATTCGATTAAATTGGATACGATCTAAGTAATCGAATTGTTTTATTTACTTAGATAAAAATTATTGTTTACGAAACAATGGAAATTGAAATTGAATGAATAATTTCTTATAAATACAAGACGTTGTAATTTATAATTTGATAAACCATTTTGGCACAAGTAATTACGAATTACTAGTCGATTTTCTATATGACATATTTTATGAGTATGTTGATTTTTAATATGTTAAAAATATATTACAAATTTCATATGTCAAGTAACATGTCACATATGTTACAATTGACAAATGAAAAAATAAAATGGACCTCCCATTTTATATATGTACCGAAAAATTGAAGGGGATTATGGTTGAAATTGTGTTAATTATTTTTAAGTGGAAAACACAATGATTACCCATAGTCTTAGCCATGCAAAGCTAATTTATGTTGAGAAGAACACAAGCTCATGCATTAGGCACTAGTCCTCCCTCCCCACCGGTTTTCTAAAGAGAAAGATAGAGGGTTTTTCCTCTATCATTCATTCACTACTTTAACATATATTTTCTAGTGTTAGAAAATACTAATTCTCTCTACAATTTGGAAAAACTTAGAGAAATAAAAACCTCATAAATCATTCATCTCTTGACCGAAATATTCAAGAGCAATACAAATTATTTTTGTATCAAAATTTTAAGTAAGACATATCTTATTACTAGTTCATAATAATATAAGTTATTAAGGGTTTTCCTTGGGTATATACTTTTGGGAGAGGTTCTAATTTGGACCTTTGTTCATCCATTATAAGGAAGCTCAAGAACTAACAAATCGGTGAATTTGTTGGTGCCCTTTTGATTCGAAATCCCATAGTAAGATTGACGATTTCTTCTCTTATCTCGTTTTAGTTTGCATGCATAAGATCTTGCATTTATTTTATGACTAAATAAATTATTTCATATATGAATATGTAAACTTATGAGATTAATGAATCTAACACTCAATTCTCCTCAAGAATCTTAAAAGATGTTCTTTAAGGCTTTCAAAAGACCTTCATTCGAATGAACTTGTTATTGACTTATTATGCTCCAAGCATATGATTCATCACGGCATGTGCATATTATGGCATACATGATCGTTCTAATGACGGAAACATTAGCAATCGATTTCATGTGATCAACAACTTATTTAGGTTCAGTGAATGACTATGACTCTATCATAGTAATTCCACTTTCATCAATATGAATAACCTACTCAACCTTGTTGATATTAAATAGATAAAGAATCTTATCAATATAAGATACTTATCTTAGTGTCAATCTAAAACTCCCTATGTCATAATAGATTTGAAATTTTAGAATGCAATATGTCATTTTTCATTGAGAATTGAAGACCAAAACACTCCCTTATAGATGGTAGTGTTACAATGTCCTCCTCAATGAGTGATATGACATCAATATGGAAGACAATCTCTTCCACTGAATTTCATGTCATGGCAATTTTAACTTCCAATTTTAACTCCGACTCAAATCCATGCATACACATGGTCTCTCGACAACTCGAGTGGAACCATTTTCTCATCACATGATTGAAAAGATCATTGCAGTTGTTTAGGTATTTTTTACCGAGTTGATTGATTCAGGTCAATGTGGTCTTACTCGTTGGTTAGTTGAATGATTGTTCGTATGATGATGTTTAAATAAGGAAATAAAGTGCGGAATATAAATCAACACGTAGGATTTGGTGACGCGGAAAACCCAATGTGGGAACAACCGTGGGAGGGACGGTACCCTGCCAAATATTGCACTAGCTTTGAGTAGGAGGATGATTACAGTTGTATCGTAATGCTAATCTTGCTAACACGAGGTATCGAGCTTGTAAGATCTTGGATGAATGTATGCGCGTATATGTGGACGAGTTGATATCTTGATGAGAATGTGGATGTATGAATGAATGTCCTTCTTTGATTGCTTCCTTGGCTATTTATAGGGTAAGAACCCTAGGCATGTCCTACCTTGATTATGGAATGGGAATATAACTTCCATAATAACTCTTTCCATGTTTGGTCGTCTCCCTCAATTCTCCCTGATCTCCCTGACTTCTCCCTAACTTCTCCCTGACTCCCCCTTTCCTCATTCCAGACGCCTCCTTCAATGGGCTCCAGCCTCCTCCTGCGTGCATGCCGGCCCATTCCCCTTCTTCGTGCTTATTCCAACCGTGGGCTCCCTCTTTTTCTCATTAAGCCCATTTATTCATTAAGTGGTCTTTTCCATATTATGTGTTTTTTAGCCAAAACAGTTTGCCCCAAATTTCTTGTGAAGTACGCTTCGAGGTGTCGAGCAAGGAATTTACGTAATCGAATGCAAAAACCCTAAGCCGTAATTTACACTTCTTTTCATGCAACTCCATCATTTCAGCCGCCCTCCTCCTCTTTTCTCGCACTCTACTCCCTCTCTCTTCCTTTATAACCTCAACCTCCACCTTTCACTTCCATTAATCTCAAATTATTTCCAAAAAACTCTCCCTCTCTCTAAACCCTATATCTTCCTCTTCTCTCACCTCGCCGGCTCCACTGTTCCACTCCCCATCGTCTCTTCCACCAGGTATTCTTCCCCTTTTTCTTCTTAATTTCCATTTTCTCTTTCTTCACCATGGGCAAAACCCGACAATCGTCATCGACTTCCGCTCCTACTGACCGCAACCCTGACCCATTCTTTGCTTCTCGGGGACTCTTCAGTTACCCCCACGACTGTGACTCCGTTTTGACTCCTGCTGACATTCCCATGATCAAGGGCTTATTTGGTCTTGGTGATGAGGTGGATATCGCCATCCCTGAACCGTGTCAGAAAGCTGATGCCCTTCGTCCCGGATGGGTTTGTTTTTATCTGTACCCGTTTAGATATGGCCTGCGTTTCCCTTTTCCCAAACTCATTCAAGACTTCCTCCTTATGAATAATTTTGCCATGGCACAAATCTCTGCCACTGTATGGGGGGGGGGGGGTTCTCCTTTACTCCTTGGCTGCTGGTCAAAACACCGGTAATTCCATCTCCCTGGGCGATCTGGCCCATAAGTACAACATCAGATCCCTAGGTAGGGGCCAATTGTCACTCTGGGGCCGTGGAGAGGCTCCCTTCAGGCATGTGTCCTAATCCCGAGATGAGAAATTGTTTGAGGACTTCTTCTTCATGAGGAAGGACTCCATCCAGCCGCCTGCTGATTATATCTTCGAGAAATGGGTCATAACTTCGAGTAAGTAGCCTCCCTGTCACCTGATTTATTTATCTCGCTGCTTACTAGCTTACTTCATCGTCCTCGTGCAGGTCCCTGTGACCTGACTCGCATTGGTGCCAAGATCCCTACCTGCGGCATGTTGTTCTGTATCTCTGAATCCGAGAAAAGGTTTCCTGGCCTGCTTCCTGGTTTCTCACCTGCTTCCTCCTCCAACCCTCTCCAATCAGCTCACAGCATGTCTTCTGGTAAGCTTCCGACGATTGTTTCAGTTTGCATGCAGCTTTCACTAATGCTTTAATTGTCTTGACGCCTGATATTATATCTGCTTGCAGGTTCAAAAGCTGATCCTCTAGAAATTATCCTCCAAAGTGCAAAAAGAAAGAGATCTTCTGCCAGTTTTGACGTGGCATCCGCCTCCAAGAGGAGTGCTCCAGCTGCCTCCTTCCAGACTCCTCATACGCATTACAATTCTGCTGGACCTGAGCCCTTGGAGGTTGACCCATTGTCTCGCCATCCCCCTACTCCTCCTGCCAGTCCTCGTGCCTCAGCTAGTGGAGGCACTATTGCTCACTTCCCAGAAGGTTTTGCGAATGTTGATAAGGTGCCGTACTGGCCAGAGATCGACCAGCTGCTCTTCCCTCCTTTGAAAGAGGCTTTCTCAGAATTCTCTCCAGAGGAGATGGCTGAAAACGATGTGCACAATGCCTTCATGGTGAGCAATCTTCATCTTCTACCTGTTCTAAATTTTAACCTTTGATTTCTCTTGCTGACTTCTGACTTTTTCTGCCCCAGACCCTGCAGTCTACTCTTTACAATAGGAAGATGATCAACATAGTGCAGACCAAGTCATGCCACCAATGCCAAAAACCAAGAGCTGAAGGGGACATTTGCCGACTTGGCACAGCAGCGATCTGATCTGAAGGAGCGCGTGGTGGAATTGAAGGCTGAGCTTGTTGTCGCCAAGAAGAAGCTAAAGGAAGGAGCTGATCACCTGGCCCACACTCAGGAGGTGTGCAGCACCTTCTCTGACTCCATCAAGCGTTCTGATGAGAATATCAGTGAGCTGATCTCCCTGGCCACCAATGTTATCGCCTATGCTACGTGGCAGGCAAAAATCAGCGGGATGCGTGCTGCTCTTGAGGAGGCTCCCACCCAGTAAGCTATAGAGGAGGAGGAGGAGGAGAGACAGCTGGAGATGCTCTATCCCACCCAACCTGATTTGAGCGCGCTGATGCCTGAAGTTGGGGAGGTGAATTCTCCTGCACTGGCTGAGCAAGCTGCTGGTGGAGATGCTGGAATGTCCCAGGATGCTGCTGACGGAGCTCTGGAAGCTATGGCAGCTGAGGATGTGCAAGCTGGTGCGGTACCTGAAACAGAGGGTCAGCAGGCAGAGGAAGTGCCAGAAGTGGAGGTCATTAATGTGACCGATAATTAAGTATTATTTTTTTTTATGTTAATAAACTTTTTGGTAGTCTGGCCCAGAGGTGGCAGACTTGTAAGTTTTTAAAACTCTTTTTGGTTGCTCGGCCAAGGTGGCAGTTAAATTCAAGGGCCGTACTTTGGCCATATTTTGGGAATATCCCTTGCCGTAGTTTGTCAAGGTTTTAGTTTATATCCTGTGTGCTGGTTTCTTAGGTTTCCTTAGTTTAGGAAGTTGCCATGTCAGTCTGCCGGCTGATTTAGGCGAGTCCTATCATCCTGAAGAGGCTGACTTTCTGACTCAGCTAGCTGCCGTTTCAGCCTGATGGCTGATTTAGGCATATGCCTCAATGTAAGGAGGAGTGGCCGTGTCAACCTGAGAGGCTGATTTAGACCAGTCTTGTCAGCCTGAAGAGGCTGATCCAGACTAAGCTAGTTGCCGTGTCAGCCTGATGGCTGATTTAGGCATATGCCGCAATGTAAGGAGGAGTGGTCGTGTCAACCTGAGAGGCTGATTTAGACCAGTCTTGTCAGCATGAAGAGGCTGATCTAGACTAAGCAAGCTGCCGTGTCAGCCTGATGGCAGATTTAGGCGTATGCCGCAGTTTTGGATTACTTAACTTTGTTCATGACGCAAGGTGTGTTCATCACGTTTAAAGCCAACAGGGGCGTAATTTACGCAAGTTTATCGTCATTCTAGTACCAATGGTACGCTGCAGGATTCTGGTAGCGCAGAGATCCCTACGTTCCATGTATGTGCATGCATGTCGGGGCCCTGATTAATTGCGATTAGTTTGAGCTACGTCCAGGGGGTGGTATCAGGGGCAGCTGGGTAAGCGTGTTTAGCTGTCAACCAGGCTCCCTTTCGTATGTTCCACAGTCCGCCTGGTGAGGGTGCTCCTTGTGGAGAAAATAGGTTAGGCATGTTGGAGTGCCATGTGCCTTGTCACCCCGCGTTGGCCGTTGACAGTCCTGCTAGATACCCTTTCAACGTACCATAGACACTAGAATTCATAGTGATGTACCTAGAGAAGCCAGGAAATAGGAAAATCTATTAAAATGATGTGAAGTACCTAACGCCATCTCATGGGGTACCAGAGCAATTGTGATCCCAGGACGCTGCTAGACCACACCATCTAATAGCAGTTTAAAATCTTAAAATAGTTAGAGTCACCAGAAATAGGAGTGAAATTGGCAGTATGCCTACTACCTAATTTTTATTTTAATTTCAAAATGATTTGGCTTTTCATAGTACATCATCCTAAAGGCTGAAATCTACTTATTATTAAAAGTAATATCTCTTCAGGTGAAGTATGTTCCATGGGCGTTGTATGATTTGACCGTCCATAGTCATCAGTCTGTATGCACCATGGTCAACAACTCCTTCTACCTGGTATGGTCCTTCCCATTTGTAGGCGAATTTGCCTGTCTTTCGATTCTTAGTTTTTTGAAACACCTCTCGGAGAACCAGGTCTCCTACCTCAAGGAGCCTGACTTTCACATTCTTGTTGTAACTCCTAGCCACTGATTGCTTGTAGGCAGCCAGACGTATTTTTGCGCTTGCTCGCAGCTCGTCAACGTGTCCAGGCTTCTGACCATCTCTGCATTGTTCAGTTCCCCTGTCATACATCCATACATGTGGGTGGGAACCAGAACTTCTAATGGGATGACTGCTTCCGCGCCAAACACTTGGGTGAAAGGTGTTTGACCTGTTGCTACCTTTGGTGTCGTTCTATCTGACCATAATACCAGTGGCAATTCATCTGCCCACTTTCCTCCTAACTCCTATAACCTCCTTCTTAGATTGTCCATGATGATTTTGTTGCTGGACTCAGCTTGCCCGTTGGTCTTTGGTGTCCTGGGTGCTGACTTTTTTAGGGTGATGTTCCACCTGGCACAGTATCCCTCGGTATCGTTGGACATGAATTATGAGCCATTGTCACATATGATTTCTAATGGGACACCAAACCTGCAAATGATGTTTCGTTTTATAAACGAAATGACTTGTTTGTCCTTTACTTCTGTGAATGCTTCTTCCTCTATCCACTTGGAGAAGTAATCTGTCATCGCCAGCATCCATGTCCGGTTTCATGTGGCTCTTGGCAGAGGTCCTACTATATCCATGCCCCATGCCATGAATGGCCAGGGAAAAATGATAGGGTGCAAGGGTTCTACTGACTGATGGATCATTGTTGCTGAGCGCTGACAGGCGTGACACTTGAGCGCATATTCTACTGCATCTACCTTCATTGTGGGCCAGAAGTATCCATGTCTGAGAGCTTTATTTGCCAGACTCCTGCCCCCTGCATGGTTTCCACATTCTCCACTGTGGAGAGCATGCAACACAGTCTCTGCCTCTTCCCTATCCAGGCACCGTAAGTAGGAGCCTGCTAGTGATTTCCAGAATAGTATATCGTCAATAAGTATGAACCTGGAGGCCTTCACTCTGAACGCCCTTACTTCCTTCTTGTCGTCTGGTAGCTTGCTATGACGCGGCCAGTTTAGGTAGGGTATGCGCCAATCCCACTCATATGCCTGTTCGGTCGTTTAGTCGGTCGGTTGATCGGCTGGCTGAGAGTTCTCACCCACCTCTGTAGCTGCCTGGACTCCTTCTTCATTCTGTGGGTCCTCCAGTTCTCCTTTATCTATTTCATCTGCCTTCTGGATGGAAGGCTCTAGCATGTGTGCTATTAGAATGCTGGAAAGTTCTGTCGGTTTGAATGTTGCCCCCAGACTTGCTAAGGCATCTGCTTCCACATTCTGATCTCTGGGGATCTACTTAAGCTTGCAAGTTTCGAATTTCTGTTTTAACTCATTTGTTACTTTTAAGTAAGCAATCATTTTTAAATCTCTGGCTATAAACTCATCATTTACGTGATTGACTATCAGTAAAGAGTCGCTGGATATGCGCAGGTGCCTGACTCCTAACTCCAGAGCTAGCTTCATTCCTAGTATCAAGGCCTCGTACTCTGTTTTATTGTTGGTTGCCTTGAATTCACATCTCACTGCTTGTGCTATCAGGTCTCCTTGTGGTGACCGCAGGATTAACCCTACTCCTGCCCCCCCCCCCCTTTGGTTGGAGGCTCCGTCAATATGCATCTTCCAGACCTTTGCTTCCTTGTTCCCCCCTAGGGTGAGGATTTCCTCATCTGCCAGATTTTGGATGGCTGGGCTGAAGTCTGACACAAAGTCGGCCAATGCTTGCGATTTGATTGCTGTTCTGGGGTCATACTGGATATCATACCCATTGAGGTGTACAGACCACTTCGACATTTTGCCTGACAGTTCAGGCTTCCTCATGATAGATTTCAGCGGGTAGTTGGTCACAACATGTATGGTATGGGACTCAAAATAGGGGCGCAGCTAGCGAGATGCTACTACCAATGCTAGTTCTAATTTTTCAAGAGATGTGTACCTGGTCTCTGCCGGCAGCACATACTTGCTTACGTAGTATACTGGCTTCTGCTCCTTTTCCGGCTCTCTGACTAGAACAGCGCTCACTGCCACCTCTGTGACGGCCAGGTATAGGAATAGTGGTTCTCCTGGTTCCGGCCGACGGCGGTGGTGGGCTGCGAGGTAGTGTTTGACTCTCGAAAGCTTGCTCGTGATCCGCGGTCCACTCAAACTTCTGACTCTTTCTTAGTATGTCGTAAAACAGCCTGCACTTATCTGAGGATCTTGAGATGAACCTGCTCAAGGATACTACCTTTCCAGCTAGTCTTTGAATGTCCTTAGGCTTTTCAGGTGACTCCAGTTGTAAGACGGCTTTGATCTGCTCGATGCTAGCTTCTATCCCTCTTTGAGTTACAATGTAGCCTAAGAATGTTTCTGCCAGGTGCCGCATGTGATCTTTGGCTTTTTCTGATTTTACCACCATATCATCAATATATACCTCCATAGTTCTTCCTATCTGCTCTTTGAACATGCGGTTAACCAGCCTTTGATACGTGGAGCCTGCGTTCTTTAGGCCGAATGGCATAACGTTGTAGCAATATATTCCTCTCTCAGACATGAATGCCATCTTCTCTTGATCTGCAGGATCCATCTTGATCTTATTGTATCCACTCCATGCGTCTAGGAATGTCAACATCTCATGTCCAGCTGTCGCATCTACCATTGCATCAATATGAGGCAGCGGGAAGGGATCTTTAGAGCATGCCTTGTTGAGGTCAGTGAAGTCCACACATACTCTCCACTTCCCATTCTTCTTAGGAACCACCACCACGTTAGACAACCATTCTAGATATTTTACTTCTCTTATTTTCATTGCTACCAGCAGACTATCTACCTCTTGGTTGATCACCTTGTTTCTTTCTGCTGCAAACTTTCTTCTTCTCTGCTAGATGGGTTTATACTTTGGGTCCACACTAAGCTTATGCGTTATGATGGACGGATCTATTCCTATCATGTCATCGTGCGACCATGCGAAATAATCCATGTTATCCTGCAGAAATTTGATTAGTTGTTGTCTCAGGCTTTCTGTGCATCCTGCTCCAATTAGCACAGTTCTTTCTGGGTGTAGCTTGTCCAGGATAATTTGATCTAGCTCTTCTGCCGGGGGCTCGATGTATTCGTCCTGGACAGGCTGCTTCTGTAATTGCTATGCGGGAGGGCTGGCAGTGCACTTTAATGCCTTCTTATAGCATCCTCTAGCTTCCTCCTGATCTCCTATTATTGTCTCGACTCCCCATGGTGTGGGGAACTTTATGCATTGGTGATATGTTGAGGGGACTGCTTTCATCTGGTGTAGCCACGGCCTTCCCAGAATGACATTGTAGGTGGAAGGTCCGTCTATAACCAGATACCTGACTTGCTTGTTGACTCCTCCCACATAGGTTGAAATGACTATCTCGCCCAGTGAGTTGGCTGTCTCCCCACTGAAGCCTACTAGCGGAATAGTTTTCTTCTGCAAATCCTTCTCGCTGAATCCCATATTTTCTATGGTCTTCAGCATGATCAGGTTGACCGAGCTACCTGTATCTACCAGGACCTTTCTAACTGTGCAACTGGCCATTGATAGGGTGATAATAAGTGCGTCATGATGCTCTCGTTCGTCGTACGTATCTCCTTCATCAAAGCAGACAGCTGGTAAGTCGCTGTGAGAAATTCTGCAAGAATTTGCTGGCCTATCTCCTTTGGTCTCGGTAGCACGTCTCTTAGCTGCTGAGTATGTCAGTCCACTTAGGTCTGAGCCGCCTGTTATCACGTTTATGATTTTGGTTCATGTGGGTGAGGTTGTAGGTTTGGTGGTGCCTACCTTATCCTGTTGCTTGCCCCCACGTGGTAATAGGTGACTCAGCTTTCCTTGTTCATATAGGCACTTGATCTCTCTCTGTAATGTGTAGCAATCCTCAGTATTGTGCCCAATATCACGATGGAAATCACACTTGTTTTTGCTATCCTTTCTCCATGCTTGTCCCTCTACTGGTGGTTTGGGCCACCTGACTCCATCTCCCATCTCCCTGAGTGCCTTCAGGATACCTTCGACACCCGTAGTGAATCCATATTCTGCCAGAGTAGGGAGTTGCTGATTTTCCTCGATTATGTTGACTTCCCTTCCATATGGCCTGTATCTCTCGTCCTTCTTGCTGGTGGTTTGCTTTCTTCCTTATTTCTCCACGGCTGAGGTACTAGAAACACTTGGTGTATTAGGTAGGCTGGCTCTGGCTAGGATGTCTTCTTCCAATCTGATTGCGGCAGCTGTCTTTTCTTGTACTGCCTCAAAACTATGGCAGGGATGCATAGTCAGCTGCTTGTATAGGTCGTAGTTATGGTGGAGGACTCTTCTGAAGGCTTCTACTATTGTCGAAACGTCGCACTCTTATACTGCTACCTTCTCATTGGTGAACCTAGTATTGTATTCTCCAATGGTCTCTTCTGCCCTTTGGACGATTTTGTACAGATCTCCTGCATGCTTCTGCGGCTTTCTGCTGCTTGCAAATTGTTGAGTAAATGCGTTCACTAATTCAGCAAATGTGGATATCGACCTGTTGGGCAGGCTCACAAACCATCGAAGTGCCGGTCCTGTTAAGGTGGATCCAAATCCTTTGCACATGAAAGCCTCCTTGACTTGCCCTACGACTGTTACTGTCATCATCTTCTCCTTGTACTGGCTTATATGGTCAAAGGGATCTGCTGTGCCGTCAAAGAAGGGCATAATTGGATTTGTGAATCCCTTTGGCATGGCTCTAATGGATATGGTGTCCAAGAATGGTTAGTCGGCATAACTGTCTGGTGCTGCTTTCTCGAGTGAGGGTGGCAGCGCTGGGACCCTGCTCAATATTTCTTTTAGCTCCAAGTACTGCTGATTTGTTATGCTGCCTGAATCTGGGGCCCGCCTGTCAGGTGCCTACTGGTTCAATATACTTCCTCCTAACCCGAGCTCTTGAAGGTTCTGATGTGTCCCAGCGGCTAGAGGGGTTGAAGTAACGATTGTCCCCTGCTGCCAGTTCACTTGCTGGTTCCACTCGGATCCTATTCCAGGTGTCTGATGTCAACATTATGCACATGTTATGTTTGATGAAATGCTAAGCCTATGAATCCTTGCATTTACAACCATCTCTTATCTACTCAACTTGACTTGTAAGATATAAACCAACTCGAGTCTTGTTAAACCATGCATAGAAGTTGAATAGGAGGAAAGTAAGTCGACTTGTAGGTGTTGTACAATCTAATCGATTCGGCTCCGGGACCCAACTCTTCCTATGAACCGTAAGATATAAACCAACTCGGTTCCTCCGCAACATTAATTGCTTGCTTATAATTGTAAACATGTTTGTATGGTTAACATCATGAATCCCCTATGACCCCATGATATCCTAGCACTTTTAACCAATTGTTTACATCTTTCCTTTTATTGCTTGTTTTACTATATTGCTTGCATTAGTTTAAACACAACTACAAACCCAAACAAAGTGTGACACTAGCATAAATTGAGATAGATAGACTTAGAACCCAAAGCACACCGTCCCATGGATCGACCTCGACTTACCGCTAACTAGTTGTTTGTTGAGTATTACAAATGTGTTTGATTGGATGTGTGACGACCAACTCTTGTCCTATCACCGTGGAAGGACATCGCTCCAGATCAATTGCGATGAGAACGAGGCTATACATGGTGGACTTCACTCGAGTATGTAACTATTGGGAAAATAAATTGAAGAGTGAAGGTGGGCCCTTGATCAGGTGGATCGTGCCAGGGTGGCATCTTAGATAAGTGACTGGAGTATCGTTTTTGGACATGGTCCATTCGCGTTCCCGACTTGGAATTCATGGTCCATACTTTTCCAGAGAGATTTATGAGGCAAGTGGGCCTAAAACAGAAAATCCTGAAGCTAGACACTGTCCCTGAAACTGGCTTGGCGCATACTTTGGAGTCTTCTCGAGAGCGTGCTATTCGCTGGGCCCAAAGGAACATGTGGTTCATACCTACTCTGGTTGGCTCATTATGGGTATCTAACTCGTATCTGCAGTGGAGGAAAGCTGGAACTCCCATGGAGCGTGATACGTGCATTTTATATAGTCTTTTTAGCCTATTTTATGCGCGTATTTCTATGCTTTTATCGTAGTTTTATGCTACGAAATGCCCCGAATATGCTACTTTGGGTTATTTTGTCTTATTTGCAGGAATGGAACCAAAAGGAGTGAATTCAAGCCTTTAACTGTCCTTTTAACATGCATTTGGAGGAAGAGTGAATTTGGAGCGCTAATGTAGCTATTTTGAGATGCGCAAAGAAGAAAGATAGTTAGGCGAGCAAAGGAAGAACTTCAAATTGCTAGTGCCTAATTTGGAGAGCCATATCTCGAGTTCTACAACTGATATTCAGGTGATTCCAATTGGAGATGAAAGCTTGTCTTCTTAGCTTTCCAAAGCCACCGGAATCACCCTGTTTGGCCAAGTAACGAAGAAATGGCAGCCGTTTGAAGTTCGGTGCGCAAAGCTGAGAACTGTTGCTGGAAAGTACTCGATCGAGTAGAATTTTGGTCGATCGAGTCCTTTTTCTACTCGATCGAGTAGTGGCCTTATTTGATTCAATCGATCGAGTAGATTTTCTACTCGATCGAGTGGTTTAAGCTTTAGTTACTCGATCGAGTGGTTTTATTCCACTCGATCGAGTGGATTTGTCTACGGGCTGGGCTTTTTAGGTTTAATTCCGTCAATTAGGTTAATAAATCCTATTTTCCTATAAATAGGAAGGTTAGGACGTCATTTAAACTCTCTCCTTTTCATCTCTCTTCTCACGTTACTTTTCTTCTGTCACTTTCACTGTTACTTTTGTTCTTCAATTCCGGATCAATAATTCAGTATTAATTCTTTCTCTTTCTTTTCTTCTTAATTATTATTTATGTTTTTTGTTCTTCCTTTATTTCTCGTTTCCCCTTTTATTATGTCTAGCTAATTCCGTAGTATGTTAGGATTAGGGAAGCCGTGGTAACATGTTTTAATTTACTTGAGTAGATTAGCCTTGCGATAAGAATTGTATTAGGAAATTTAATTGTTATCTGGTCGAATGAATGCATGCAGGAGACCAATAAATTTAGTTAACCCCGACCTAGATCGAAAGATTAGAAGGGAAGGCTTGCTTAATTACAATAGGGTATTGTAGTGAGGGTGAAAGCTAAGCTATTTACGCTCTAGGGCGGTTTAAGGACCGAAAGGTGACGACCATAGCTCTTCTTATCAATAGTCTAATCGCCTTAGTATTTCCGATAGTATAGCTGCCACGGTCGACCGACTCCTAGCATATTCCCTTCTCTTTATTGTTAAATCCTTCTATTTTTACCTCTCCTTCCTTAACCTCTTAATAGTTTTAGTCAATACAATCAAAACCTCCATTTCTGTGACACCCTGACAGACCGAATTAAACAGATAGATAGCAACTTAGCCTCCCTGTGGAGATCGACCCTACTTACCGCTGGCTTCTGTTAGTAGTACTTAGGTATTTATTTTTGGTATGAAACGACCGTATCAAATTTTGGCGCCGTTGCCGGGGAGGCGACGCTTTTTATCTGTTTCATTTTGTTTGTCATTTCGCCTCAAAGGAAGACTAAGTACCTTGAGGCCGTTCTTATCTTTTTCTTTAGTGCTGTTTTGATAGGCCTACAGGTTTATTAGACAGGCTACTGAGGGAGATTATCGAAGGGAAGGCTTGAGTACCTTCGATCCCTCTTGCCAAGATGACATCTGT
Organism: Silene latifolia; assembly: GCF_048544455.1. Taxonomy (NCBI): domain Eukaryota; kingdom Viridiplantae; phylum Streptophyta; class Magnoliopsida; order Caryophyllales; family Caryophyllaceae; genus Silene; species Silene latifolia. Next base: position 75,985,716 of record NC_133528.1, read on the forward strand.
CTCCGAACTAATTGCTCGGTTTGAAGCCCAAGTGAAAAACCCGCTAGTTGGGAAAGGAAGAAATCTTGGGGATGTGGTCTTCTTGAGCACAATGCAGCTGTAGTTGTGCCGCCACATCCACCCTATCAATGACCACCGCAACAAGATCCTCCCGATATACGAGAAGAAGAATTTGCGGAGCTGAAATCCTTGATGGAGACACTTGCATTCCAAGCGCAAGAATATGTCTCGCGAGTTGATAAGCTCGAGTCGGTAGTTGCTCAGTTAGCAGCTGAGATAGAGATAGAAGAGATCGCGGAGCTGACATTGTAACACCCCGTATTTTATTAAGTTGGATAAAATTCTTTTAATTGCTATTTTGAATTTAATTACATCATTTAACGATTTATATATATATGCTTAGCTAATTAATTAATTTCATCATAATTCGATACGTTAATTTTAATAATCATTAATAAGTTTATTTAAAGTTAGTTCGAGTTTATTGAAGTTAGTTCGAGTTTATTTATTTAATAATTTCCGATCCTTTTACGAGTCCTTTATGAAAGTCGGCCCTTAGTGGATTCAAAACGGATTTAGGAAAAGTCATCCAATTAGCTATTTTGAGTTATTTTGCTAAATTATCAAATTTTGTTAAACTCCGCTAATTTAGTAAAAATCGTTAATAACTCCGATTCGAATCGAATTCCTATTATTTCCGTTAGCTGGCTGAGTTTATTTTATTTTCACTCATTAAATTTATTTATTATTGATTCCGTTTTATTACTGAAACTTTTACTAAAACCGATTTTATTAACTCGAGACGGTTTTAAAAACGAGCGAAATTACTTAACGACTCACAATCCTAGATGAACTGGTCATGGATGACACCAGTTATAGGCTCTAATCCTCAGAATATGATGTAGTTTACCAAAAATCTAAGTCAAGTCTCAAGTTCAGCAAGATAATTAACGGAAACTCGTAGACTATGCATATATGATTCTACTAATAACATGTCAATTAGCAAAGCTTAGGAAAAAACAGCTGAAAATGCAATGTCATCATCGAATTACTACCGTTCCGACTCAACCTATATGCTAAAATAAACGCGCAATTTTTTTTTGAATTTTTTGAAATTTTTCAATTTTTTTGGAATTTTATATATATATAGGAAATAAAACAACAATGCAAGACAGAAATGTAAACGTGAAACAGAAAATGCAATAAAACATATGCAAATGCGACGCAAAACCCTTCCCCAAACCAAATCACACAATGTCCCCATTGTGAAAAATCATGTATAACGAAGCAAAAGGAAATGAGATTTTGCGATAAATAAATAAAGAAGACATGAAATAAGGACCCGGAAACTCACAAGACTTTAAGCGCAGCAAAAGAAAACCTCCCCAAACCAGCGTGAGCTAGGAGGTTTCACTAGCCAGCAGTGCTACCATAGGTACCTGAAAAGACAAACAAAAGATACCCCGCGTAGTTTCGAGAAAGCAAAATTGGGACGGAAAATTATGTGCAAAACAAGAAAAACAGAAGAAATTAGAAATTAAGCGGAGAATAAAGTGAAGGGAACATTCCCTTGACTCCGCAAATCGACCAAACACAGCAGGGGAATGATCGAAAACAGGTACAACAACTCTAGACGGTTGATCGACCACATCACCCAGTCGATCGACCAAGGTGAACAGCAACAGGAGCGTCTGGAATTCGCAGCCCAGTCGATCGACCATACTGGCCGGTCGATCGACTGGTAAACCTGCTGTAACTTTCTGATTTCGTCTAATTAGCTCAATAACATGAGCTATTATCGTCTATATACCTGTAAAAGCACATAATAACGCGCCCAAAATTGCGCAAAACCCAAAGTAACAGTCTAAAGGTTTTAAAATCCTAAACAAACTTAAAAGAGCGAAGTCTCGCGCACACAAAAGCGATAAATAGAAAGTCTAACAAAAAGCAATAAAAACAATGTTTTTGAGGGAGCATTCGATCAACTAATAGTTGATCAAGAACGGCCACGGAATGGCCCACTTGCTCGGCTTCTGGCTATAAGAAGTAGCCTCAACAGTGCTCATCTTCTCAGCTGCACCCATCTTAGCTCCAACATCCATAGGACTCAACGGATCAACAACTTCCACATCTTTTACAAGCAATGACCTCTTCTGGCTCATCAAATTCCAAGTCGGACTCCCTTACTTTGACTGGCTCATCATCAAGCTCCTCATCAGTGCCATAGCTAAGACATCCTAAGCCACCTCTTGAGACAATTGGCTCCTGCACAGCTGGAGCAACTTGCGGCTCTTCCTTCCCCAAACCAGCTCCTGCAATATCTAAAACAGACGAATCTTCCTCCAATTTGCTCCCAATCTGGGGCGGAGGTGTTATAACAGGAATAGGAATAGAGACAGGCATATCAGGAAGCACAAAATAGGATTTCTTTTCAGAAACCGTATTACAAGTGACGGGCCACATGGGGTCCTTCTTCTTAGCAGGCTGGGCAAAGACAATAGAATGCTTCCCTACTTTGAAGGTCAAAGTCCCTGAGCCAACATCTATAACTGCACCAGCAGTGTGCAGAAATGGTCTACCCAATATGATAGGAATGTGGGCATCCTCAGGCATATCTAGTACAACGAAGTCAACAGGGAAGAAGAACTTTCCTATTTGCACAGGAATGTCCTCTAAGACTCCTATAGGCTGGACCGTAGATCGATCAGCCATCTGTACTGTTATGTTGGTAACTGCAAACCTAGTCAATTTCAGCTTTCTAGCAAGACTCAAGGGCATTACGCTAATACTGGCTCCTAAGTCACATAATGCCTTCTCAATTGAGAAGGTACCAATGTTACATGGGACTGAAAAACTACCTGGGTCTTCTAGTTTGTGAGGTGCAGTATGGGTCAGATAAGAACACGACTCCTCAGTTAGTGCGACAGTATGCACAGTTTCAAGTGACCTCTTTTTGGACAAAAGTTGCTTCATAAATTTGGTATAAGCAGGCACTTGATTAACTAATTCAAGAAAAGGAACTTGTACGTTTAAACTACGAATAACATTTTCAAATTTATTAAACGATACCTGTTCCTTCGTTGGCACCAATCTCTCCGGATAGGGGGCTGTAAGAAGTAACTTAACCCTCTCCTCTAAATCTCTCATGCCGGCGTCGGTGGATTTAGGCTGAAAATCCACTACCTTATCCTTGTTGAAGCTCGAACCCTCTTCGGACCGTCTCAAATATGAACCATTAACCGACATCGGGTCATACTTGGGAACCGAGACTGACCCATCAGCACTCGGGTCTTGCCTCAATATTGTCGGAGTCGTCGTACCCCGAAACAAGTGATCCCTCAAATTATTGGGCATTGGAGGACGAAATTGTTCAATATCAGCAGCGTCCTCAGTCGATCGACCATGTTGCTCAGTCGATCGACTGAGTTCTACAGTTCCAGAAACTTTTTGGTTGCGCGCTTCAGTCGATCGACCGGGTGTATCAGTCGATCGACTGATATACCTGGTAGACGCCTTTTTCTTGCTATTATTCGTCACAGCTTTGTGCTTGCTTGGTTCCGCCTCATCTTTTTCAGCGACATCCTCAACCATGGCGGGCCCATCAAGGGTAGACCCACTCCTTAAAGTAATTGAATTTAGGGTCTCCTTTTGATTAGTTTGTGTCGGTAAATGTCCCGGAGCTCGAGTTGTATTCTTGCTAGCCAATTGAGCAATTTGGCTCTCCAACATCTTCATGCCGGCCTCTCTAGCTTGGGATTCTTTCATCAACAAATTTTTCAACTCAGTAAGATCGGAACCTTGGAATTGTTGCTGCTGCGGCACATAGGGAGGTTTTTGAAACTATTGTTGCTTATGAGGGGGCACATAGTTCTGCTGCTGCTGCTGATGTGGAGGTGGAGTTGGATTTAGGACATTTTGGCTACTCCACCTCAAGTTTGGATGGACATTCGGCTCATAGTATGTGTTTATCTGCCTATAATGTTGAAAGGCAGCACAAGACTCAAAGGGACTAGGACAATTGTTTGAAACATGTCCCTCAGCTCCACATCTTTTACAGACGAAAGGACCGTCTGAAACAGCATTCACATGATAGATCCCTCCTTTTGAAGCTCCTCCCAACTCGTACTTATCAAATCTCGCCGTAAGAGCTTCTAATGCAGCTACAGAAGGAGATTCAGCAGCTCCCTGGAGTTTCCATACTCAGCTTTATGGGTGGCCAAATCATCAATAATTTTCCTCCCCTTAGTCTCTCCCATATTCTCCTGGAATCTGCCACTAGCTGCCGCATCCAGGATAGCCCTCTGATCGTCATAGAGCCCATTATAAAATTGATTGCATATGCTCCATTTTTCGAACCCATGGTGCGGAATGGTTCGCACCAGCTTCTTGAAACGCACCCACGCCTCATGAAAATTCTCATCAGGCCCCTGTGTAATGCTCATGATCTGAGCTCTAATGGCATTAGTCATCGAGGCAGAGAAATACTTCTTATAGAATGCTAAGGCCAAAGAATTCCAGTCGGTGATCCCATTAGCAGCTCGGTCCAAGTCTCTGTACCACTCCCTTGCAGCATCACGGAGTGAGAATATAAACATAGTCTCCTTCACCTGGTCCTGGGTCACACCGGTCGGTGGGGGTATAGAGCAGCAATAGTCAATAAATATCTCCATATGCTTGGCTGCATCTTTATTTGCAGCTCCCCCGAACTGGTTCCTCTCAACCAAGTTGATATAAGAGGGCTTCGGTTCGAATTTTCTATCCGCTCCCGGTAATTCGAATCCCTTATATAGATTCGCAGCTGTCGGCTCAGAGTGACTTGCTATACTTGCTTCCTCAGCCATCTCTGGAAAATCTGGAGAAGTGACGGTCTCAGCTGATGAAGTGGAAATAGGAGATGAATGTGGATCCTCCTCAAACAGCTCGTTCTCGTAGTAACTAGACAGAGTACTCAGCTCTTCCTCTGTCGGCAATATCCTAGATGATCGTCTCAACTCGCGCAAAGTCTTCTCAATCTCAGGATTGAACGGTAGTAATTCACCACCCTGTGACCTGCGCATAAGAAGAAACTACAAAAAGAATATGAGAATAGTTTAGAGAACGAATGTCCCTTAAACTAAGGAATAGACTAAAATAAAACAACTAAAAATTAGAACAATTGCCTCCCCGGCAACGGCGCCAAAATTTGATATCCGTCGTGAGGTGTCAAAAATAAATTTATAATTCCTAACTACAACTATAGATAGCGGTAGCAGGGTCGAACCACAGAGAGGCAGATGTAATTATTAGTTGTCTATTTCTAGTCTAAGGTAACAAATATGTGGGGGTTGATTTGAATTGGTCTATAACTAATGGCAATATATGAAAAGTAAACTAAGCTAAAAGATGAAATCAAATATTAAAAAGGGTGCTAAGATGGTCGGTTCACTGTAGTTTCGGCGGCAGCATACTAGCTAGGTCTGAAATAAATCACGTGAGGCGGGAAAATAAGAAGTCCTTTCGGTCCAGTCTTAACAGGTAGCATCTTTCGATCAAGCTACAGGTCCCTAATGTCACTAATGCTAACTTTCGTCCTGAAAAGTGACTAAAATGTCTAAATTAACTTATCTTTCGATCTCATTAATCTAGTCATCGTAATTAGGTAGTCTATTTTCCTCCCCTATCTTTCGATCTTATTGGGTCGGTCAAATACTAAGCATTTAACTAGTCGTATGCATTCGATTCGTCAAATATAGAAACTAAATTAATTAAAACAAAACAAAACTCACGAGGTCAGTCGATCGACCAAGTAGGGCGGTCGATCGACCGACACGCGATTTAAGGCTTTCCTAATTCTAATGCCACCTAACCTACAGATTCCCTACATCCTAGCACGATTAATTTAGCTACTCATACTAGGAATGATAACAACAATAAAATTGACTAATAAAAATTCTGAATTCATGATTAAGTTGATTAAACGAACGATTAACATAAAACAATAAATTGTGGCTTCGGGAAACTAACTAGCAATTCTATATTATGAACGAAATATAAGCAATAAAACTGAATAAGAGCAGGAGAATACCGAACGGAATTGCAGAGAATAAAGATCCAAAAACCCGAATGCCAAAGTATCTTTAATTGAAGGAATAAACTAAAGAACCCTAATAAATTTATGATAATTAAACTAGATTAAAAACTTCCTCAAAGACTGAATACCTAAGTTACGTTATATAGAATACAACGTAGTTCTTATTTCCAAAACCTAACTACTATGGGCTTCCTAATTCTCGTTCTATTTCTTTACGCAGATTAGCGGTGTGGTCGATCGACCAATGAGGCCGGTCGATCGACTGGTAAGCTCTAAACAGTAGTTCCTGGAAGTCGTGGTCTGGTCGATCGACCATACGCAGCGGTCGATCGAGTGAAGTAGCTGATACTTGACTTCTAAATTCTCGTGGATTTGTCTTTCGGGCCTCAAAATGCGCACCAAGCTCGTTCCTTGAGTATATACTTCACGTCAAATGCAATGCAAGGTACTCGGGGACGGATTTAGCCTGATTTTCGCTGGATTCTTCACATTTCTGCAATAATGTACAAAAACACGAAAGTAGACGGAAATAGGGAGAATAGTAGCATAAACTACATAAATGAGCTCTGAAATGCGTGTAAAATGAGGTGTAAAACATCATATAAATGACACGCATCAGTAGGGAGTCGACCTGCTAGTGAGGACTCAGCCCCCAGCTTTCCCGACGGAGACCACTTTTCAGGGGCCGGGTGGCGAGGAGCTTCAGTTGCGCTTACCGGAGCCCGCGGTAGCCGAAGTGACCGAGGCTGGCATGGAGTGGAGGTTGATCGTTCTGAGGGTGAGTTCCTGACTTGAACCCTTTCCTCAATTACACTTTGCCTTACATTGTATTGAAGGACATTTTTTATTTGTAGGTGACGATTGTTAGTCACCAGGACTTGTGGCGGATGGCTAGCCGTTAAAGTGTGCTTGCTGGTGACCTGGTTGCGAGGGAGGCTCGGCTTTCTCAGGTACTTTTGTGTTTTTTTTTTGTGTATTTTGTTTTGCATTTCACCTTTTTAGATCTTGAGGATCTGTTATTGTGTTTTGTAGGGTACTGCGGATCCGGCGGAGCTTGCTCGGGTCCGTGCTGAGTTGGGGGCAGCCAGATCGACGATCGAGGCCTAGGAGTTGGGGATCATCCGTCGAGACCAAGACTTGAGACGTCGGGAGGACGAGCTTCGGAGCCGAGATGCGGAGAATGCCTCTCTCAGGGCTCAGTTGGCTGCGACGGAGGAGCTTCGCGTCGTGATAGAGCAGGAGTTGTTGGAGAGTTCTCTGGAGAGGGAGCCTGATCAGATGGTGGTGCCTGCGTTGCCTGCGACACCTCGTGAGACTGGGACTGGTCCGACGGGAGGTGCTGAGTAGTTGTAGTTGTTGGTCCGTCTCTTGGACTTTTATTTATATATATTTACATTTTGCGTGAGGCGGTTTGTATATATGTGTTTTTGGATTGTGGTTTATTTTGTGATTTTTGGCTTTTTTTTGTGTTTCGGAGGAGCGTTGTCGGCTGTCAATTCTCCTTTTGCTTTGTGCCGGTTCCTGCATCGTTAGTGTAGAAAACAGGCAACGGGTAGCACATATGCATAAACGTAAACACGTAAAAGCATTTGAACAAAATTTAACCAAGATGACTCGAAGTTAAAAATTAAAATTTGAAATGAATTTTGAAAATTCCGCGACAAGTCGTCACGTTCGGAATTCAAAAGGAATTGATTTGAAAATTTGAGCAATTAACTTGTGTCGTGAATTAAATTGCATCAAAATTATTGAAATTGATTTGCGACTTGAAAAATTAAAACTCAAACCGTCAGGATGAATTTTAGAAATAGATTTTTACGAGTATATTTGACTTTTTATTTTTTGAGGTCAAGACTCAAATTTTTGAGTGCTTTAATTTTGAGGGAAATTGACGTCGTGTTATCAATTATCGATTTTTATTTTGTTGCAAAATTGCGAAAAAGCGAAAAATTTTCGGAATTTCGACTGACATGGAAAGGATCCGTCGCGGATTGGGGCGACTAGCCCTTCCCCCCTTAAAAAAGAAAGACAAATCCGTATGTTTAAAGCTGCGTCATGGAAACCGTGTCGTATTTCGTAAAACGCGAAAACAAGGAAATGTGAGTGTGAGGAAACACAAAATGTCCTGAATCATCCCGAAGAGGCGCGACCTTCCTGGCGGGAGGTTTGAGGTGTCAGGAGAAAACACAAGTTGAAAGAGACAAGTCAACAGCGGGAATACAGGGGAAGCCTCAAAGAGGCGCGAGCAGCCTGGCGATGGAAGCCAGCTCTCCCCTTTTTCTGAAAAACGAGCTGATCATTTTGTATAAATAGGGACGTTTGCACTTCATTGTTTCATCATCCGAAACACAAAATCATCTCTACAAAACCTCTTCTTCTTCCACAAAAATATTTCATGGACGCTTTTGAGAACGCATTGCGACAATGGTGCCGGGATTTGCCGCCTCCCGAAAAGTATCAACTCGTTTGCATGGGAGTTGGGCAATTGTTGGTGCTCCGTCAAGTCAAGGTTCAACCTTCATTTCTTGAAGCATGTTCTCGGTTTTGGGATTCGAAACACCATGTTTTCGTTTTCCCGAAAGGCGAAATTTGCCCTCTTGCCGAAGAAGTTGGAGCCATTGGTGGGTGGCCGGGTTGTGTTCCGGTGCTTCCTCCGACTCGGTTGTGCTACAAGGAGAAATTCCGTTCCATGTTGGGCTTGTCAACAAGCCAAATCAACTTCCTTCTTGATCCACATGGTGTGGATATGTTGGTTCTTATCAACAAATTTTCGAACCGATTAGATGTCAATGTCTCGGAGGTGGCTCGGAGAAGGGATCTTGCATTTTGCCTTGTCCATGTGTACCTCTTTGTTGATGTTTTGAAGAAAGAGGGGCCAAAATGCTGATAGCATGACCCTTATTCATGTGATTGAGCAAATGGAGCATGGTAGAGATCCATCATGATTGGTGCTTTGGGAGATCATTCAAGCTTTGGACAAGGAAGGCTCTTGTGGTGAAGCTCTTTCATTCGGGTCCCCAAGGATCCTTCAAGTGTGGCTATTGGAGAGGCTAAGGTATGTAGAGCCTCCGGTTAATCCTTCTTATTCCTTTCGTCACTTTACCATGAGGAAGAAGTTGTACTCGGATAGCTTTGCTTCTACCGAGGCTTATTGGGCCGTGAGATTGGCGGAGGAGGGTGGTCCTCACATCCGTTGGATGGTGCCGTGGTGGCACTTGAGGTCCTTCACGGGGTTGCCCGCTTCGGGTGCTAGTCTTCGTTCTTTGATGGTGGTGGGTTTGAAGGTTGCTTCCTTCATTTATCCCGAAAGGCTCATGAGGCAAATGGGGCGTCAACAAAAGGTGCCCGCTCACGATACTCTTGTCCAAGAGAATGTTTTCCGGAACTCCGAGCTTGTGTAGATCTTCGAAAGTTGGTGGGCCACTCGGCAGCTTTGGGAGGTACCAAACCCCGTTGCCACGGCATGGGTGACTCCCGCTTATGTCAAGTGGTCACGTGCTTCGTCCTTGGAAGAAAGGTCTAAATTTCATAAGGACGAGGTTGTCGACTTGGAGTATCGAGAGGTTGGCAAGGCCAACCGCGCCTTCTTTGAGGAGTATGTTGATGGAGTTAGCCCGGATGTGATGAGACCACCGAAGAGGAGAAGCTCGGGTCCCAAGAGTATGGTGAGCCGTGCATTGGCTCTTTTTGGATCGAACATGGGGTCTTGTGCTAGACCGGAGGCCGTTGCCGTCTTAGATCCGTTGAGGATTCGTTCCAAGGAGGAAATCCACGCTAGGCGGGTCAACAAGAAGAACAAGGGGAAGATGTACCCCGAAGGAAAAGGCAAGGGTAGAATGGAAGAGTGAAGACCTCCATTACCCACTTTATTATTATGTTGTATTATTGTTGTGAGTTTTTATTATGTCGTACTAGCTAGTTATTGTGTGTTTTATGCTAGTTTTATTATGTGAGGTGTTTTAGTTGACACCTTAGCTTCGATAAGTTCTAGACTTGTCGAGCTTTATTTGTTGTTGAAATTGTAATTCCTCCCATTATTAATTAAATAAGGGGATTGCTCGTGTCGGAAATTGTGAACGCTTGTTTCTTTCATCCATTTGGCGAAGGCAATTCGATTTGAATTATCCTAAATATTTGCACTTGGGAAAGTGGTATTTTTGGGAAGGGAGAAAGGCTTGTTTTGTATTTTTGTGGGAAAGGGAATGGTTTTCCCTTTTCCCTTTTTTTTCGATAGGGATGTTTTTTTGTATGTGGGGATGATTGTATTTTTGATTGTGGGGATGGTTGTTTTTTATTGTGGGGATGGTTGTATCCTCCTTGTGTAAGAAAGGATTGCCTACGTATTCACCTGAATAGTTGAAATCAAATCATGATCGTAGTTCGAAATGTTTTGTAAATTTTGATTGGGTTTTGTGGTTGTATCCCTCAGGCATAAGAGGGACTGCTTACGTATTCACATGAAGAGGTAAAATTAAACCTTGCTCGTAGTTCAGGGGTTTTTGTTTTAGTGCAAATGGATGTTGCCTTTGACAGATCAAATGACCTTTGACACGGGCAAGGTGCCGCGGCTTAGACTCGATAAAACATGCAATTTCAAATCAGAACACGTTGAGGAACTTGACTTGAAAAGGGTCGAAGGTGGCTGCTAGTTGTAAAACTAGGCTAGGTCGTTGGTTGCTATGGTTCAAGGGTAGTATTTCTTGAGTTGGCCTAGGTTGGCCGGGTTTGTAAAGTCCTCCCCATCTAGGTCACTCAGTCTCACTGCACCGCCCGAAAGTATTTTCTTGACCAGGTATGGCCCGGCCCAGTTGGGTTTAAATTTTCCCCTCGGATCGACGGGTAGCGGTGCTCGAACTGACTTGAGGACCAAGTTGCCTTCTTTAATGTTCCGGGGTTTAACTTTCTTGTTGAATGCCCGTTGTATACGTCGTTGGTATAGCTGGACGTTGTGCAAGGCGTTGAATCGCCGCTCGTCTAGAAGAGTGAGTTGCTCGTACTTTCGACGGGTCCATTCCGCCTCGGGGACTTGACTCTCCAGTAGGATGCGTAGAGAAGGGACCTCTAACTCTACCGGTTGAACTGCCTCCATACCGTATGCTAGGTAGAAGGGTGTGGCGCCTGTCGGTGTTCGAATGGAGGTTCGGTATCCCCAGAGTGCGAATGGGAGCTTGCTCGGCCAATCGCGGTAGTTGCCTTACATTTTCTTGATAATGGTGACAAGAGTCTTGTTCGCCTCCACCGCTCCGTTGGTTTGGGAACGGTAAGGGGATGATCGATGTTGCTTGATCTTGTACTTGTCCAGCAAAGCTTGAGTTTTCGCCCGGAAGTGAGAGCCTTGATCGCTGATGATTTCATGGGGCACCCCATATCTGTAGATGATGTTGTTTTGAATGAACTTGGCCACTTGTTTGGCGGTCAAGACTGCATATGACTGCGCTTCCACCCATTTGGTGAAATAGTCGATGGCGACGAGGACGAAGCAATGCCCCTTGGTGCGTACCGGGTTGACCTTCCCGATGATGTCGATGCCCCAGGTTGAGAAAGGCCAGGGTGATGTCATAGCGTATAAAAGGGACGATGGTATGTGTTGCATGTTAGCTAAGATTTGGCAGTTGTGGCAATGTTTGACGTAGTTATGGCAATCGGCTTCCATGGTGGTCCAGTAGTATCTTAGCCGTGTGATCTTTCGAGTAAGCATCATTGCGCTCATGTTAGGGCCACATTCTCCATCATGGACCTCTCCGATGACTTTTTTGGCTTTGTGATCGTCAATGCAAAAGAGGAGAATTCCTTGTGGTGTTCTTTTGTATAGTTGATTTTAGTTTATCACGAATTGTGACGCAAGTAAACCGATGGCTCTTTGTCCTCTTTGATCAGAGTTGGGAGGGAATTCGTTTTCGGTTTTGTAGTTGAGGATGGCTTAGTACCAAGGTTCATCATGGCTTTCTTCATCGTCGTTGATGGCACAAATGTGAGTTGGCTCGCTCCTCCTCTCGACATGTAAGGGTATCGATGTCATGTCGTCAGGTATGTTGACGAGCGCGGCAAGTTTTTCCAGGGCATCAGTAAATTGGTTTTCTTCTCGTGGCAAGTGGAAGTAGTCAATTTGGTCGAAAAACTCGGCCTCTTGATTGATCTTTGCTCTGTAGGGAGCTAAGCTGTCGGATCGGATTTTCCATGATCCGGACACCTGGTTGATGATGAGCGAGGAATCGCCGTGGACCCTCAGCCTCTTGATGCAAAGTGTGATGGCTGCTTGTAGGCCGATGAGGCATTCTTCATATTCAGCGGCATTGTTGGTGACGGCAAAGTCTAGCTTGACCGAGATCGGAACATTTTCTTCCTCTGGTGATATTTAAAGGATTCCTCGCCGAAGCCTCTCAGATTAGATGCACCGTCGAAGTATAGGTCCCATGCGTCGCAATCGGCACAAAGGATATTTTCGTCAGGAAGTGACCACGTGTCAGTCGTCGGATCCTCGTTGACGGAATTTTCTGCTAGGAAATCGGCAACTGCTCTTCCCTTGATAACCTTGAGGGGTACAAACTTGAGATCAAACTCGGACAGCATGAGTGTCCACCTAGACAGACTTCCGTTTAGTACGTGTTTTTCGAAGATGTATATGACCGGGTCCATCTTGGAGTAGATGTGGACCGTGTAGCTAAGCATCTAATGCCGCAGCTTCTTTGTTGACCATACTAGGGCAAGGCATGTCTTTTCCAGTTGGGTATACCTCGTCTCGTACTCAATGAACTTTTTGCTGATGTAATAGATGGCTCGCTCTTCGGCGTCGACTGTTTGTGCCAGCATAGCTCCCATGGTTGTGTTAATAACAGTCGGGTATACGGATATAGGAATCCCCAGTTGAGGCGGCATGAGGACAGGAGGTTTGGATAGGATGTCCTTCATCCTGTCGAAGGCCTTTTGACAGTCGTCGTCCCAATCGGTGTGATCGGAGGCGCGGAGCTTCTTGAATATCGGTTCACAAATCATGGTGAGCTTGGCAATGAAGCGGCTGAGGTATTGGACCTGACCGAAAAATCCGCGAATCTCCTTCTCATTCCTGGGCCGAGGCATTTGTTGAAGGGCTTTGATTTTGGTTGGATCAATCTCAATGCCTCTTTTGCTGACGACATGTCCTAAGAGTTTTCCGGAGGTGACCCCGAATGCACACTTCTGAGGATTAAGTCTCGTGTTATATTTCCGCAGACGAGCGGAGAATTTCCAGAGGGCATTGATATGGTCGTCCCGTTCCTTTGATTTGACAATCATATCATCGACATACACCTCTACCTCCTTGTGCATCATATCATGTAGGAGAGTAGTAGCGGTTCATTGATAAGTTGCTCCGGCGTTGATGAGGCCGAAGGGCATGACCGTGTAGCAATATGTACCCCACTGTGTAGTGAATGCTGTCTTGTGCATGTCTTCCTCAGCCATTTTAATCTGGTTGTACCCAGCATACCCGTCCATTAATGATAAGAGGGCATGCTCGGCGGTATTGTTTACCAGAATGTCAACATGTGGCAAAGGGAAGTCATCCTTTGTACTTGCCCTGTTCAGATCTCTAAAGTCGACGCAAACCCGAATTCTTCCGTCTTTCTTGGGTACGGGCACAATGTTGGCCACCCAATCAGATTATTCAGACACTTTGATGAAACCGGCCTTGAACTGTTTGTCCACTTCTTCTTTGATTTTCAGGGCCCATTCAGGACGCATCCGGCGTAGCTTCTATTTCACGGGTTTAGCTCTGGGTTTAATGGGTATCCGGTGCTCTGTAATTTCCCTGTCAATCCAAGACATATCTTTGTAGGACCTGGCGAACACGTCCTTGTATTCGTGGAGGAGGTCAATGAACTGGTGTCTTTCCGAGGTGTCCAGGGTTGTCCCTATCCTAAGTTCTTGAGGTGTGTTGTCGGTTCCTACGTTGATAGGTTCGGTCTCCTCAATGATGGGGGTTCTGGTTTCCCGTTTGTCAAGTTCTTTGGCTAGGTGAGGTGGGTAGTCACTGAAGTCAAATTCCTCATAGTCATTGAGAATTACATTGCAGTTAAATTGAGATGAGTCATAAGCAAACTTAGCGTTCATTAAGTTGACACGAGCGAAAAGCTCGGAAAGGACAGACATCTCATGTTAGTCAGAGGCGACACAACAGAGGAGGTGGCCCCTGGAACAGGCTCCAGGTTGTCACCTTTCATGGGAGTGGGGGTGACCCTAGTAGATTCAGCCTCTAAATCAGCTACGACCTTGTGATAAAACGGTGGGAAGGGGACCTTGACTGGGACATCGGGAGTGTTAGGAGCTATGACAGATTCTGACTCCGACTTGACGGTTTTCCTCCTGCCCTGTGTAGCTTTCTCCGGGTCAGTGTCGGAGATCAAGGTGGTTGGGTCAAATTGATTGTCCTTCAGGGCGATGTTGATAAGGTCCTCATAGTCGAGGTGTTTGATGTTATCTTCTCCAAAGAGGAGAGTGACAGCTTGTCCATCGAGGCATGACGACGACTTAGACTCGGTTGATTCAGCTTCGATGTTGTCGGGGATGAAGTAGAAGTCCTGGAAGACTTACACACCCGGGTACCTAGCCTTGGCCACAGAGTCATAAATCGGCTCCGGAAAGCCATGGTAGAGCTCGGATTCTCCCTCGGGGACAAAGTATCCGTTGAGGGTCAAATGATAGGGACGGAGGTTAACTCCGTGCTTCTTGCGTTTCCGAACTAGGAGGTTCATCTCCTGGATATCTTCATCGGTAGGCTCATATCCTAGTCCGAAGGGACTGTTGGGGACCTTAGCCCGTTTCAGGGGAGGCAAGGTGCTCTTCAGTGGATTGAGAGGTAAGCCCGGGAAGTAACCCTGGCGCATCATGATGCGGTTGACTGTGAGGTTGGCAAACGGATCACAATCAAAGGGTGTTGATTCATCAGTTATGGCATTCACGGCTTGGAAACCCCACATTTCATTGTCATCCTCCTCAATGGCTTGGGAGGCTATTCCCTTTCTCATGACAGCTTTGATCGGGGAAGCAGGAATTGTGATTGTTTTCTCGTTGAAGGAGACCCTGATTTTCTGGTGGAGAGTCTAGGTAACTGCTTTGACAGCGTGAATCCAGGGATGTCCCAAGAGCATATTAAAAGAGGCGTCGATGTCGACCACCTGAAAACTGGTTTGCCTTTCCAGCGGTCCGGTTGCGACGGTCAAAGTGATAAGCCTTGCAACCTTGCGACGAGTGCCGTCGTAGGCGTGTACTCCTTGGTTTGCCGGGACCAGATCAGCTTCCTTAATACCCAGTTTGTGAGCCGTCTTGAGGGGGATGACATTCACCGCGGATCCGTCATCCACGAGGAGTATGGGTACAGTTTTCTTGAGACATTGCACGGTAATGTACAGGGCAAGGTTATGATTGGCTCCGAAGGGAGGGATATCCTCGTCGGAAAATACGACTGGGTTGTTCAGATCAGTGGCGTCCCTCGTCATGTGCACCACTATTTCTTCTAGGGAAGAGGTGGAGAGCACGGTTAATTTTCCCAAGGCCTGTAGAAAGCCTGCCGATGTTCAAAGGATGTTGCGATCAGTTGCCAGATTGGGATCTCAGCTTTTGCCTTTTGAAGCTGCTTGAGGATCAAATTCTCAGGAGCTCTTGGTTGAGTGTCTACTTCCTGGAAGACTTGGTCGTTCGTTGTTGGAACGACCGTTGGATTGTTCGGGTTCTGATAGGGGCGTCCGGATCGGGTAAGGTATCCGATTTCTTTCGCCCGTTTCTCTTTCCCTGGGACGAGGTAGACATCTTCAACATCATCTCTCCAGATGCCATTAATTTCAGAGTCTCGAAGGTACCTTGGAGGCGTATTCCTCGGTGGGCAGTTCTTGTGAGGGATATTTTTGTGGGGGTGATTTTTGTGAGGGTGATTTTTGTGAGGGTGATTATTGTGAGGGTGATTTTCGTGAGGGTGATTATCATGAGGGTGATTTTTGTGAGGTGCATGCCAGGATGGTCGCGGGAGCAATCCGTCCTAGTGTGGGTAGTTTTGGGCGCTTAGGGGACTCTCCCTTGGGCTCGGTGGTGCAGGATTGAAGATGAGTCGACAGTAGGCATCGTCAAGTCGGGTGATCCTCTCGGAGAGATTGGCTATGGCTTCCTCAACCTATTGGAACATGGTGAGCATAGTGGCAGCACTAAACACGAATACCCTGTCTGAGGGATCTTTCTCCAAGGCATTCACCTCGTCACCAACTGGCAGGATGAGGTGAGAGCAGTCCAGAGTCGGCTCATCGTCGGAGATGGCGTGGATTCCCAGAGGATTGTTGGGGTTAGTGTCCTTAACAGTTAGTGCAAGGACTTATAAACCTCTAAAAGGGTCAAAGGGTATACTTTGTATCATAATCAGTTGATCCACGTTTATCAATAACGATTGGCTTGCTAGATAAGTTTGACGTTATTGTCATGCGATGGCGGTGATCAATGGTCCCTAAAAGTCACACCTATAGGATACGTCTTGAGTGATGTGACGGTATGAAAATACAGTCATGTAGATGCCAAATTTGACTAACCAGTTAGTCTGAATTATTTGACTAATAATTAGTTAAATGTGATGTTGAGATATAATATTTAATACGGATTAAATATCATGGGCTAATGCGGATTAACCAGTTAATTCGTAAATTTAAATATAAGCGTTTTATATTTAAATAAAATGTGTATTGAATATAATTATACAATACTTTTTTTTGTCGGACATGCATTAAGAATTCAACCGACCCGTGTTATTAGTTGATGCCTTAATTTCCGATAACCGATAATGATTTATAATGAAACCGCGTCATATACACTTAGCGAATTATGGACCGGACCACGAATTTAAGTGAAGAGAAAATGAAAAGCCCATATGGGCTCCCTCTCCACGGTTTGGCCGAATTGGTGAGACCATAAGGAGAGCTTTCTCCTTTCACCAAAAAGCTAATTCATTCTTGAAAAATAATTAGGGTTTTTGGGAATTGTGCCTCCTAAATTCCGGATCTCTCATCCAACACAAATTCACCAAAACTAATCCCCTCGATATTGCAAGTCAATTAGGGGATTGTTCTCTAGCACAAGGGCATTACTCGGACTTCTTGGGTGCATCGTTTAGGAGGAGATTTGCTTTAATCTCTCATTGCCTTATTGCACTAGGACCGAAGGTTATTCCTACAATCTTTGTCGTTTCTTTATGTTTATCGTTTTATGACCATATTCACATGTAATTTTGCGTTATAATCCTTAATTCGAAGGGTAGTATACGGATATTAACCTGCAAGTGGTATCAGAGCGAGGCCACGCAAATTTTTATATGTGTTTTTCATTAAATGATTTTGAAATCGATGAATTTTGGTAAAAAAAAAAAATGGCTCGGCTGATTTTTTTTGTCTCGGCATTTTTACTTTGCTGCGTTTTTTTTTGGGGAACCGTGTCCATGTACACGGTTTTGGTTGAAGTTTTCGCATTGTTTTCGTTTTTTGATCTTTGCATATTGCTTTGTAATCGATATTCATCGCTATATGTTAAAGATCGGTTAAAATGATTGCATAAAATTTCGTGTGGCACAATTTTTTTGTCTCGAAAAATCATGAAAACCGTGTGGCCTTTACTTGTTTCACGGCCTGTTTTTCTTGTTTTTGCATTGTTTTGCGTGCCACACACTTTTGTTAGATCGTTCGATCTCTTGTTTTGTGTTGTTCTTAGCGAATTGTTGTTTTAATCGATAATTACAACAAGATGTGAAGAACATGTCAATTGTACTTTTGTTTTGATCCGGATTAGAATAAATTGCAATTGAGGTTTTACAAATCGTTTTGTTGTTTGATCACTTGTTTGATCACGTTTTAGCCGTGTAAATTTTTTTTGGCTTTTAGAACCTCTCGGCATTTCTGCCGGTTTTAAAAAAAAAAAAAAAAAAATTTTTTTTTGGCCCCTGGTACTGTTCACGTGAACAGTACAGAAGAAAAATTTTTCTGTTTTTTTTCTTTCGGCCTTTTTAATGCATAAAACGGTTTTTTTTTATGCTCTCGCTTGATTAGTGAAACGGTTCACCCACGTAAAATAAAGTTACATTAACATGATTTATTGTAACGGATTATCTCGGATTAAAATTAACTTGACTGAAGCGGTTTTGTCATGTAATTTTAATTATCTTTGGTGGTTTGGATAAAAATTAAACATAATTACGGAATTATGTCACGAATAATTTTATTTTTAGTTGATGCATTTTATTTATCGTCATAGTTTATTTTGAATGTTTTTGAATGCCTTTTAATTACGTATTTAATTATTTTGCAAACGGTTGTAACTTAGTGTGGCCTTAGTAGAACGTGTTACCGTAATGATGGAACACGGTCTTGGTTGTATTTTGAGATCTCGTATCTCCATTTTATTTCTTTTAATTACAAGTTTTTATTTAGAATGTAAATAGGTTTATATTTGTAAATTTTAAATTGTAATTTTTGAGAAGACTAAAGTTGGAGACCGGATGCTCACTCCCGCTACATGGATCAAGATGGAACATCAAGACAAGCTTCTCGGGTCCAACGGTGGATTCCAAAGTTGTTTTATGTTTTTCTTTACTAGGATAGGCCACACTAGGAATTTTATTTACGTATCGCATTCAATTTATTTATTTTATTGTAACGATAGCTTGCATCATATTCCGCCTAAAACCAAACCACCTAATTATTGCATGAAAACTGACACATATAGAGGTCACGAGTTAGTTTTCATTGACATTCGTATGTCACACGATCATGCTAAGCCATCACCTAAATTGATTCATTCACGCAGACGCTAGTTTTTCGTTCACTTAAAATGAATTATAATTAAGTTGATGGGATCTTCCTCGTATAAACCAAAATTGAGAACGGTCTTTATGGGTCAAACTCCAAGGACTCCCTTCTTCGTCGGTAGGCATACTATGACCCCTTCTACGTTGGGTAAATTGGAACCGATTGACTTATTTTATCTCAACACTATGGTCACTCGTACGATCCTGTGACTATGGTGGACTATAGATAGGATTTACGGAAATCTATCGACCAAGAGTTCTTAGGGAAGAATTAGCTAAACAGTTGGCTTATCGGTTTACGTAAATTGAGTCTTGGGATCACTTGTATCATTCTTGAGGGAGATCAATTATGCAAGTGGGAGAGTCTACATGTTTAAAATGAATTTTAAAATAGACTTAAATCACCTCGATGAGTTGCTTATTTCGTTTTGTTTTTCTTTCTTTTTCGGTGTAGATCACGTTTTTAAACTCGCTAAACAACAAATGGCTGGTTCAAGTGATAACCCAATGCCAAGTGCCACTTTGGACCGTGAGTCCTGGCTTAGGATCTTCATGAGTCGGATGAATCGGTCTACTCGATCGAAGAATGACGGATCCAACTTCGCGGATCGGGAGGCGGCATTACGGAATGCCGCCGCTGCCGACGGGAAGCTCAAATATCTGCTTGAGCCCATGCCGTTAAACCCAGGTCCCACGGCTGGAATTGGCGAAATCGACAAGTATAACGATTTCGCTCTAGAAGCGGGTGCGGTGAAGAACGTACTTATTTTTGCAATGGAACCCAATTTGCAGAAACGCTTCATAGCCCAAGGTGCAAACAAGATTTTCACCACGCTCACTAAGGAATTCTCGAAAGCACCGAGAATCGTGACCTATGAGCATACCACTCGCTTCTTTGATGCGAGACTCGAGAAGGGCCAACCGGTTAGCCCACACATTCTCAGCATGATTGAGAATGTCGAGAAAACCGGAGACCTTTAAGCGTAACATCAGCGAGAACATAGTTATCGACCGCATGCTTCACTCACTCCACGATGGTTTTTCGCAATTTAGAGCGAATTACTATATGAATGATTTGAAGAAAACCCACATGAATCGCACTCCCTTCTCGTACAGACCGAGAAGGACATGAAGTTCAGTGGGAGTTCGAAACAGGATGTCCTCGTTGTGTCAAACAAAGGGAAAGGTAAGGGCAAAGCTCCAAAGCAAACCTAACAAAGTAGGTAAGGCGAAGTTCAAGAAGTCGGGTTCGGGGAAGAGTGGTCCTGGTGAGGCGAGTAACTCATCAGGCATGACAAAGAGCAAGAGTGAAAACATGGAATGCCACCATTGCCACAAGACTGGGCATTGGAGACGCACATGTCCTGTTTATCATGAGGACTTAAAGGCAGGTCGTGTTAAACCTGTTGGTATGTCTTCTCTCTCTTCTACTTTTATTCATATGATTGAGATTAACCACGCAAGTTACGGAACTTGGGTACTTGATACTGGTTGTGGTTCTCATCTGTGTAATCATGTGCAGGGGCTCCGAAACATCGAACCCCTCGTAAAGGGTGAGGTGGACCTGCGTGTTGGGAATGGAGCAAGAGTAGCTGCCATCTCCAAGGGGACATATGTGATCCAGCTTCCAAGCGGATTTGAGTTGTCTTTATATGACTGCTATTATGTTCCTAGTCTTTCCAAAAACATTATTTCGGTTTTGCGCTTGATAAACTTGGTTTTTCATTTGTAATAGAAAACAATGCTTGCATTTTCTCATTACACGATATGATTTACTGGCAAGGCAGTCTCTATGAACGGAATTTATGTTTTAGATCAGACCACGGAAATATTACACGTAATGAATAAAAAGTTAAAGGTTGGTGACAAAGATCAAACGTATCTATGGCACCTGCCGTATGGGACACATTAATGAGAAACGCGTAAAACAGCTCATCAAACATGGAGCTATCTCGGCCTTTGATTTTCAATCATTTGGCACGTGTGAATCATGTCTCATCGGCAAGATGACTCGTATTTCCTTCAAAGGTGTTGGAATGCGCGCTGCTGACCTATTAGGACTCATACACACGGATGTATGTGGTCCTATGTCAATCACCGCACGAGAAGGCTATAGGTATTTCATCACTTTCACGGACGATTTGAGTAGATATGGCTATGTCTACTTAATGAAGCACAAAAGTGAATCCTTTGAGAAATTCAAGGAATACCGAAATAGGGTACAGAACCTATTAGGTAGAAAGATAAAAACACTGCGTTCGGATCGTGGTGGCGAGTATCTTTCTCACGAGTTTGATCAACACCTAAAGGATTGTGGGATTGCCCTACGAGTTAACTCCACTGGAACACCTCAATTGAATGGTGTGTCCGAACGGAGAAATCGAACACTACTTGATATGGTTCGATCCATGATGAGTCACACGGTTTTACCTGATTCATTATGGGGTTATGCTCTTTTGTCAGCCGCTCTAATACTTAACCGAAGTCCGTCTAAAGCTGTTGACAAGACTCCATATGAACTATGGAAGGGAACGGTCCCTAACTTGTCCTTTATACGGGTTTGGGGCTGCGAGGCTTATGTCAAGTGGAGACCTGAAGATAAGCTCGGCCCGCGATCGGTCAAGACATACTTTATAGGTTATCCTAAAGGATCACGTGGTCATTACTTCTATTCGCCAACCGAACAACGTGTTTTTGTTGCGGCTAGTGCGACATTCTTAGAGAAGGAATTTCTCGAGAATGCAAAGAGTGATAGAACCTTCGACCTGTCGGAGATTCCAGAACCAAATACCGAGCAACTATTGGAGGAACCTATTCCTTCAATCCCGGCTGCGGTTAACATTCCTGAGGAACCTAGGAGGTCGGGAAGAGTCTCTATTCCTCCGGACAGATACATTGGTATGGTCGAGGAACATGACATAGATGACGTTCTACTCCTTACGAGTAGTGAACCCGCAACCTATAAAGGTGCCGTGACCAGTTCTGACTCGAAACTATGGCTTGAGGCCATGAAATCCGAGATGGACTCTATGTATGAGAACAACGTATGGGATCTTGTTGACTTACATGCTAAGGTTCGTCCCCTTCAATGCAAATGGCTTTACAAGATAAAGCATTTTGTGGAAGGTCAACAAGATATCTACAAAGCACGACTAGTTGCAAAAGGTTTCACCCAAGTGCCAGGTTTGCACTACGATGAGATTTTTGCACCCGTAGTCATGTTGCGTTCCATCCGGATTATCTTAGCGATAGCCGCTTTTCATGACTATGAAATTTGGCAAATGGACGTAAAAACCGCCTTCTTAAACGGCTTTTTGGAGGAAGAGTTGTACATGGTACAACCCGAAGGTTTTATCGATCCAGCACATCCTAAGAAAGTGTGCAAGCTTAAGCGTTCCATTTATGGACTTAAGCAAGCATCAAGGAGTTGGAATCATCGCTTCGACCAAGTGATAAAAGAAAATGGATTCACTCGATCAGTCGAGGAACCATGTTTATATATCAAGTCGAGTGGGAGCAAGATTGTCTTCCTAATATTGTATGTTGACGACATACTCCTGATTGGGAATGACATACCTCTCTTAACTTCGGTGAAAGTATGGTTGAAAAACCATTTCCGGATGAAAGATCTGGGAGAGGCACAAAGAATTCTAGGCATCCGTATCTATCGAGATAGATCACGACGGATGCTATCTCTCGATCGGGAGTCTTACATAGACAAAGTCCTAGAGAGATTCAAAGCATGACTAACTCCAAGAAGGGGTTCCTTCCTATGTCTCCAGGGGTGCATTTGAGCAAGTCTCGGGCACCAGAGACACCGGAAGAGAAAGAGCGCATGTCACGGATACCTTATGCTTCGGCAATAGGATCTATCATGTATGCCATGATATGCACACGTCCCGACGTGGCATATGCATTGAGTATGACAAGTCGATTCCAACAGCATCCAGGTGAATCACATTGGTTGGCTGTCAAGAACATTCTTAAGTACCTACGGAGGACTAAAGATTGGGCATTGACTTATGGAGGCGAACAAAAGCTATGCGCAACCGGTTACGCAGATGCTAGCTTCCAAACGGATCGTGATGACTCGAAATCTCAGTCTGGATTCGTTTTTACTCTTAATGGCGCTGCAGATCGGTGGAAGAGTTCGAAACAAATGTTAAACAGATTCTACGATCGAGTCCGAGTACTATGCCGCGTCGAAGCTACAAAGGAAGCGATATGGATGCGTCAATTCTTACATGGGCTATCCGTAGTGCCTAGTTCGAATGACCCGATCACCATCTATTGCGACAATAGTGGTGCCATCTTCAAGCTAAGGAGCCAAAGTCTAGCAACAAGTCTAGACATGTACAACGGAAAGCTCATCTAATCGGAGATTACGTGGAGCAAAAGAGAGTAGTGATAGAAAAGATTGCTACTGAGATGACAACATAGCGAGATCCTCTCACTAAAGCATTACGACAAGATAAGCATGAAGGGCACGTTAATTCCATGGGAATTAAACGTGTTCCTAAGTTGTAGTACTCTTTTATGGATTAGATTCATTCGCTTTTGTACTCTATACGACCTCATCGTTTTGATAATATATATATATTTTGTTTTTCATGTGGATTTGTACGACAAATTTTGAACACCACAAAGTGAACTGCAAAAACATTATATTCTTTTAGTCCTTGATTGCCCACATGAGCTGATAACTCGGCAATTATTTTGTGACGTTGGTTGATGGTGGGTTCAACTAGCCATAAGTCAACAAAGTTGGTGACCAATCACAGAGGCGATTTATACGGATATTTCGTAGGACACAATTGTGACATCGACGTGGAGTCCTAAATGTTTTATAACATTCGTTGCCGGGTCGTGGATAGGACTTCCATGGTGATCCTAAGAGTCGATTCTTTTAACTATCGATTGTCTCTTGAGACTAAGGCAGATTTTGGGTGACTTTGGTTTCTTTCTCACGGTCATCCGTAACAGGGGGCCAAGTAGATTTTTTCGGGTCATTTCATGTCGTGCTTAGATCGGAAGGAGTCGAGTTGAAGGAAATATTCAGCCTTTATCGGGTACTCGATATTTCTCAGGGCCACTCGAGGAGTCAGAATCGAAATGCATGGCCATGCTCGGATACGATTCGTTTTATCGGTTAAGTTACTCTCTAGTCGGGGAAACCACTCTAGATACAGATCGATTGTAAAATACGACCTTTGCGGATCCAGATCTGCAAATTGTTTTACATTGAGTGGGAGAAATTTTAAATGAATATGAGAATCGGTTATCGCACATACACTTGTTCGGACAAGTGGGAGTTTGTTGGAGCCTGTGTCCTCCAGTTAGTGCGGATAACGTCATTGCACATACACTTGTACGGACAAGTGGGAGCTTGTTGGGGTTAGTGTCCTTAACAGTTAGTGCAAGGACTTATAAACCTCTAAAAGGGTCAAAGGGTATACTTTGTATCATAATCAGTTGATCCACGTTTATCAATAACGATTGGCTTGCTAGATAAGTTTGACGTTATTGTCATACTGATGGCGGTGATCAACTGGTCCCTAAAAGTCACACCTATAGGATACGTCTTGAGTGATGTGACGGTATGAAAATACAGTCATGTAGATGCCAAATTTGACTAACCAGTTAGTCTGAATTATTTGACTAATAATTAGTTAAATGTGATGTTGAGATATAATATTTAATACGGATTAAATATCATGGGCTAATGCGGATTAACCAGTTAATTCGTAAATTTAAATATAAGCGTTTTATATTTAAATAAAATGTGTATTGAATATAATTATACAATACTGTTTTGTCGGACATGCATTAAGAATTCAACTGACCCGTGTTATTAGTTGATGCCTTAATTTCCGATAACCGATAACAGTTTATAATGAAACCGCGTCATATACACTTAGCGAATTATGGACCGGACCACGAATTTAAGTGAAGAGAAAATGAAAAGCCCATATGGGCTCCCTCTCCACGGTTTGGCCGAATTGGTGAGACCATAAGGAGAGCTTTCTCCTTTCACCAAAAAGCTAATTCATTCTTGAAAAATAATTAGGGTTTTTGGGAATTGTGCCTCCTAAATTCCGGATCTCTCATCCAACACAAATTCACCAAAACTAATCCCCTCGATATTGCAAGTCAATTAGGGGATTGTTCTCTAGCACAAGGGCATTACTCGGACTTCTTGGGTGCATCGTTTAGGAGGAGATTTGCTTTAATCTCTCATTGCCTTATTGCACTAGGACCGAAGGTTATTCCTACAATCTTTGTCGTTTCTTTATGTTTATCGTTTTATGACCATATTCACATGTAATTTTGCGTTATAATCCTTAATTCGAAGGGTAGTATACGGATATTAACCTGCAAGGATTTGTTTTGTTGTTTTGCTTAGTCGGTGGGGGTAAAGGCAAATCTCCTTTCTCAATCATGTCTTGGATGATGTGTTTGAGTTTGAAGCAGGTTTCAGTATCATGCCCCTTCCCTTGATGGTACTGACAGTAGGCGTTGGGGTTCCAGAAGCGGGATTTCTTAGCATCAGTCGGATCCGGGGCGGGTCCGATTGGTTGTAACTTTCCCTGGTCCATGAGCCTCTTCAGAGCACTTGTATAAGTCGACCCTATATTAGTGAACACTCTCTGGGGCGCTCAGCCCTCTTAGCAGATGGTTCAACAAGGTTGACCTCATCGATCTTGTTCGTCTGGCCGTAAGGGCGAGATCCGGTTAAGGTGGATCCTTGGTAGCCTCTGCCAGTGGTCTTGGCCAAGACACCTTTCCGGAGGTCATCTTCAATGTGTGTCCCCAGAATTTGCAGATCCTAGCAGGTCTTAATATTCCGATACCTCAGTAGATTGGCATAAACTGGGTGGAGATTGTTGACGAACTTTTCCACCAGAGTTGATTCACTCGGCTTACTGACCAATTGAGTACTCACCCTCCTCCAACGGGTTAAGAACTCGGTGAACCCCTCCTTGTCGTTCTGGGTTAGAACCTCGAGAGTACGGGTATTGGCTTGGATTTCAACATTGTCGGCGTATTTTTTGGCGACTTCAACTGCGACCTCAACCCAAGCAGTAAGGTTTTTCGGATCAAGGGAGTAATACCACTGGCGAGGGTTCGGTTCCAAGGAAGATGGGAAGATCCGGGTAAAAAGCTCCTGTTTGACCCTTTAATGGCCATGTAGTCTTTGAAAGCACGGATATGATTGAGCGGGTCCTCCACTCCTTTGAACTTAGACACATCAGTTAGGGTAAAGTTGTCAGGTAATTGATCCCTAACAGGTTCAAACCTTCGGTTGTTCTCAAGATGGATATTGTTACCCCGGCCTAGGAGCTGTTCTTCCAAGAGCTTTAGCCTCTTCTCAGTTTCAGTCAGAGGTGGAGTATTATGTTGTCCAGTTTCCTTGTTCTCCAGGGCGTCGATACGGGTCTCGACGCGATCCAGGGTGACCTTAAGAGCGGTAAGCAGGCTAGCTAGCTGATTACTCGTGACATCTCTGTTGTTATCATTGTTGTTGTGGTTGACAGACGAAGTTGAAGACGGGGCCATGGCTCTGAGGCAGAAAAACGGCTCACATTACAACTCAACCCGACACGTTTCAAAGACTGAACACAGACAACGCAAAGGCCGAGACAAAGATCAGACTCAACAAGACGAGGGTGACCGTGTGTGGTTCCTCGGTGCTGACTCGATTTATGACGTGACGTTGTTGACCGAACTTTTGACACGTTTCCAACGTAACAGCGCGATGCCATTGGACGGGTCTCGTTGTGAGACGACTCATAAGTAAAGACCCATGAGTACGTTTGCTTCAACTCGATAGACACGAGGCGGAATTGGAATGGTGGACTAAAGTTTTCAAAAATAGAAATTTTCAAAAAGATTCATTTGTCTCTTTAATGTACGGCTTCCGAAGATAGAGATCTCCGCAAGTCTATCAGTTGAAAGGGTTGTCTTAAGTTTCTTTGCAAAAGACGGTTTTGAGTTTGAGTCGGCTCGGAAAAGATGGTTTTGAAATTCAAAATTGTATGTTTTGAAAATCGGGTTTGAATTTTTTGAAGAGGTCTCGGGGATGGCGTATGGTCCTCGGGATCTCAAAAGTGTCTCGAGAAAAGGGTGTGTGCTTTTCTCGGGTTTTGATAGAGCCATTGTCGGCGCGAAACGGGTTAAAATCTGTGTCTAGACGCGACGAATATAACGGCGTAAAAAGGTGATTTGAAAATGGTTGTAAACCGAGTTTGAAAATCGTCATTACGACGGCCTAGAAAGGCGTGTTGAAATGGTTATAAAAAAACCGGGTTTGAAAATCGTCATCACGACGGCCTAGAAAGGCGTGTTGAAATGGTTATAAAAAACCGGGTTTGAAAATCGTCATTACGACGGCCTAGAAAGGCGTGTTGAAATGGTTATAAAAAACCGGGTTTGAAAATCGTCATTACGACGGCCTAGAAAGGCGTGTTGAAATGGTTATAAAAAACCGGGTTTCAAAATCGTCCTTACGACGGCGTAGAAAGGCGTGCAACGGTCGGCGAAAGACCGGGGTTTAAAACGGCCACTATAACGGCGAAAAAATGTGCTTTTGAAAGTTTAAAATGACACGGAAGGACTTATGATCAAGTAGCACATAAGCACTCACAGTTCATTATATTATGCATTATGCTGACACGGGTTTTGGCTTAAAAGGGTGGGTTACACACCAAGCAATCAAACCCCGATTTGCGAGAGGGATACCAATCCAAAAAAAATGTGTAAGGAGGGTGCCCTAGCCTCGTGCTCGAAAGTGATGAAAGCTCTTTGACGAAACAGAGATGTGTAACGTCAATAGTATGCTTGACTCAATCGGGATTCGAAACGCAGGGATGCGAAAACTTGATGTGAACATTATTTCGCACATTTAGTCCCCTAATTGAACCTATTTTGCATACTTTTATAACATTTCATGACCATTTTATCCGTCAAATCCTTCCTATTTGCTTTCCTAGTGCATTTTATATGTTTTATAGGAAAGGATATAATAAGGCGGAAATTCCCGTCTTTCGTGCATATTTGGAAGCTTGTTGAAGATATTTGATGGACTAAGTATGAAGAGGGGGCAAGAATGATGACCAAGGAAGTAGAAATAAAGAGTATATAGAAGGATCATAGGGTTAAAAGTAAGAATGACGAGAGGGAAGGCATTACATGAAGAAATTACTCGAAAACAGAACCAAGGTTTGCTCCTTTGGCTCAGAAAGTATGCTAGATGGAACGGCGTCGAAAAATCAAGTGATCTGGGCTTTTGAATCACTCCAATAGGAGTCCGGATGAGAAAATGACGTCCGTTTTACAATCCGAGCTCAAACAAAGAAGCTGTCTGCCAATCCGCTCGTCCCGAGACTCAAGACGCTCGGATTCCTGAGACCCAATCCGCCCGTCTTCCCCACAAGACGCTCGGATTGTTAGACAGAAAGAGAAGATAAATACACAGCCCAGAATCCGAGCGTCCCGAGAACAATCCGCCCGTCTTCCCCTCAATCCGCCCGTCTTCCATCAATCCGCCCGTCTTCATGCCTTGGACGCCCGGATTCCCTTACAGCAACTTTTCGTGCTCTTCTTGTTCTATGAAGGATGCGCATATTTGTCAAAGACCGGCGAAAAGGAGACCGGAGTCTCCCTTGAGACCGGCGATTCCCTACCCAACAATTAGCATTGTTAAATTACTATTTTACCCTTGCTTAACCTAATGATGCTCTCCTATATATACCCCATTTGTAATAATCAAACCATCAAGTTTTCATTAGATTAGAATAGTGTTTTTTAGATTAAATCAATCCTTCCTTAGATTAGATTAGGAGTAGATTCGAATAGATTACTCTTTAATCTTTCCACAAATTACACATTAATCTTTCCTTAATTATTGTTCAAGTTTATTATTCAAGTTTATTATTGGGTGATTGAAGATTATTGGGTTATTATTGGAGAATTGACAACTCTTCATCAATCAATCAAGTTTTCTTCTTTTATTCTTTGCTTTATATTTGGATATTTCCTAAGTTGGTATAATTCCTTTACTCTTCACTCTTTATTGTTCATTTCTTCATTCTATTATCATGTTTATACTTGTTGTGATGATTGACACCATTAATGACATGTTTACCATGATAATAAGTGAGTAGTCTCTTAACTAGGATTAGTGGGTAATTAGGGGAAACCAACATGGGATTAATCATGCTTAATCTAATATGTTCACACAATTAAATTGCTTGCTTGTTGTGATGTCAACTTTATGCACATGTTATGTTTGATGAAATGATAAGCCTATGAATCCTTGCATTCTTACCATCTCTTATCTACTTAACTTGACTTGTAAGATATAAACCAACTCGAGTCTTGTTAAACCATGCATAGAAGTTGAATAGGAGGAAATTAAGTCGACTTTTAGGTGTTGTACAATCTAATCGATTCGGCTCCGGGACCTAAATCTTCCTATGAACCGTAAGACATAAACCAACTCGGTTTCTTTACAACATTAATTTCTTGCAACTTTGTAAACATGTTTGTATGGTCAACTCCCATGAATCCCCCATGACCCCATGATATCCTAGTACTTTTAATCATTTGTTTACATCCTTCCTTTTATTGCTTGTCTTACTTTATTATTTGCATTAGTCTAGACACAACTACAAACCCAAACAAATTGTGACACTAGCATAAATTGAAGTAGATAGACTTAGAAGCCAAAGCACACCGTCCCATGGATCGACCTCGACTTACCGCTAACTAGTTGTATGTTGAGTATTATAAATGTGTTTGATTGGATGTGACCCGACGACATCACAACCACATCAAAACTCACGCCGACGAGACGAGCCAATTGGTCGAAAAAGGTTAGGTTGTGGGCCCGGACAAGGAACCAGACCGTGACCGTAATATCAATTAATGCATTCCAACCAAGACCTCGTTCAAGTCTCACCATCTAGGGATCACAAAGACGTAAGTGTCCTAGTTCTCCCCAACGGAGTCGCCAATCTGTGGACAGGGGCCACGTCTCGGTCCGTGGATTTGGGAGCCACCTACTGGTCCGTAGTCACGGGCCACCTGCACGCCAGGCCAATCTGTGGACATGCAGCGGTCTTTTGAAAGCCACGCTCGGCGGCGTAAAAATGCTTTCGACCGGATCGTTTTAGACCGGTCGGTTTCGTCTCTGTAAGGGTCTCGAAACGATTAGAGATGTTCGGAGTCGCCACCAAGCATTTGTGGGATGCTTGGAACCCGTTCGAATTCCACTTTATACCTCGGTCAAATCGAATCACAAAGCAGCGTTTGACATAGGTACTAAAGATAAGGAAATCGTCCCTCTTTAGCATCCTATCTCTAGAATGACTCTCGTACGCCCTGGATAAGGTCGTCCACTATCCAAAGTTTCTGAGTAAGAGGTGAAGGTACGTATTGGCAAGCCCTTTAATCAGACACCCAATCCCGCCCGCGGTAGCGGCCTCTACAGATCGATCTTGGTTGGTTGAATGCAAAAGTTGATAAAACGGTTTAAATGTATGAATGCGCATCCAATAATTTAAACCTAACATGTGAGAGCTTTCTAAGTCGGTTGATTTAATCCAAGTATCAAGTATAAGATGTCGAGTTGAATTAAGGGTTGATTTGCATGCAAGACGGAAATTAAACATCCATTTACCGTATTAGGTTTAGGGTGCATAACGTGATCCATTTATCTTAGTAAGGCATTTTGCAAATGTGGTTTTGAATAAACAAATAGTCATCTAATCTGTCTTATATCCGAGTTAACCGGAGTCGGGATCATCCTAGACTAATGTTGGAAAGGGAACAGGCCCTACACCAGACGGCTACATGAGGCGCAACCCAGCCGGCGGTAGAAGAGGCCTCTCCCTGGTTTTGAAAATAAGGAATGAAGGGTCTGTTTAGGCGCGAGTCAGCCCACGGTTATATGCCATGTTCTGACCATTTGAAAACGTTATAAAACGTGTTGAAAAGTGGGTGTTTGAACCCGATTTGGTTTTGAAAGGGTCGTTTAGACCGTATTTGTTGATTTGAAGAACTAGACTCGAATAATCATCATTATTTTGATAATATTCGGTGTCGGGTTCGATTTGACAAACTTGACATGAATAGTTTTGCAAATAATTATGAACTAATTGTTTTAAGTTCATTTGGATATAATTAGT
Organism: Silene latifolia; assembly: GCF_048544455.1. Classification (NCBI taxonomy): domain Eukaryota; kingdom Viridiplantae; phylum Streptophyta; class Magnoliopsida; order Caryophyllales; family Caryophyllaceae; genus Silene; species Silene latifolia. The sequence goes on from NC_133528.1 coordinate 76,016,782, forward strand.
CGATACTCATCATCGTACCCGGGTTAAAATCCGGCATGGTATGTAGAAGCAAGGATGACTTTGTGTTGGTGACTAATATGTTTGTTTTAGAAATGTAAAGAAATGAAATAAAAGGTTTTAAAATACCTTTTAAATGTCTTTAACCAAATATTATCACCGGAACACGGATTTAACCGTCATGGTATGAGGAACCAAGGGTGAAAAAAATGTTTTATGGTTAAAACAAATAAGATGAAATAAAAAGGGTTTGAAAATATTTGAAATGGTGAAAACCGATTACTAACATGAAAACGAATTAAAGGGAAATGACGAGGACAAACACGGTTGATCTTTGACCTGGACACCCCATTTAGGCGCGGGCAAGCCGGCGAACCAAGGGGCTTCTGTCTCAGGCAAAAAATCAGTTTTGGCTCGTTTATTCCATGTTTTGGTTCATGTTATGCACGTTTTAGCATGTTATAGTCATGAAACAAATGAAAATATAATAAAAGAGGATTTTTACACCCTCATACTTACATGTTTGGTTATGGCGAGTGACCGACGTAAGTGTAACAACTCGTTTGATCGGAGAAAACTCGGTTTAAAACCGTTTTGGTAAGTAAAAAAGAGTGTTTTTTTAAGTTTAGTGACGGTGTAGTGGTCGAAGTGGTCGGTCAAGTGATTTAATACACGATGACGGTGCCAAACAATGTGTCAGGCTTGTATTTATGATCGGTAGGTCGTAAATACGCGTCGCATTGTGACTTAAGAAGTCGAGTCGAGAACTTTAAGGGAGAAAAGAAGGGGCGGACACTCGCGTAAATCTCAAATGGGGGGCATTTGAGGGGTATTTATAGGAGAATGAGTGGTGGTGTGAGTTTTGAGCGACGTGGCCACCTGGGTTGCTCAAAGAGGCGCGAGCCACGTCGCGGTTCTTTGAGTTGTCTTGTCACTTTCACAACAAATGCAATCATGATTTGTTCTATCCTAGGTTTTGTAGTCATGTGTTTGGTACTTGACCAATCATAAAGCCGGGAAAACTTAAGGTAGAAGGTTTGAAATGTTTTGTTTTTTGGTGGTTGACTCGGTTTGACTCGTTGTTGGAGTCGGGATTTGAATTTTTGAGTCGGTTTTTGGTCCGGTGTCGGTTTTGACTCTAGTTAGTGTCATTGCGACCCCGTCGCCATGCATTAAACACTCCAGGTATTTTTGAAATGTTTTGAAATGTTTTATTTTCTAAATCGTTTTAAGTTTTCTGACGTAAACTTGTACACAAACTGTCGATCAAACGCCGCGAATCCAAAACATGTTATAGTCCGATAATCATCGGGTGTTTGTTGGAGTCTCAGCAGATACTGGGTATCTACAGTTGTGTGTTCGGTAATTCAAGTAGTGGTTCTTCGGGACTTGAATATGTGATGTGTGTTGGACAAGTGATGATGATGATGTTTGATGGACATACATAGTGGGATAATACTTCTAGAGAGTTGTTGACCTGTGTCGGGTAAACGGTGGTGTCGACCTTGGTTCCTTGTCGTATGGTTTGGGGGAGGATGAGTCGAACTTCGGGGACGAAGTTCTTTTTTAGGGGGGAAGACTGTAATACCCGTCCTTTTAGGGACCCGTTGACTAACGTTAACCGACCTTGGGGGCGTGTGATAGTCTTTAGGAATTCGTACAAGAGATGCCTTGTGTCATGATAGACTTTGGGGATGAGTGGTACTCGATAGAATAGAGGTTACTCGATCAAGTAGCTTGGGTACTCGATCGAGTAGGGGCCACTCGATCGAGTAGCGTCTTTACAGCGAGGGTTTATAATCGTGTTTTGATAGAATCGCATATCATTTCCGCCTCTTTTCTTCAGACCTAGATGTCGCCTCCCTCCTTCATTTCACCTTAATTCCTTCCATGGGAGCCTTTGAGGATGCTTGTGCCTTGGGCATAGGTTGCTTGAGTCGGGTAGCGGTCTTGATGCCGACATACGATGCGTAGGTATGTCATCATCATCATCATCTTTGTCGTTATTGTTCCTTGTAGGATTGTGGTGGTAGTAATAGGTGTTTATGCTGTTTGTATAGGGTTTTTTCTTGCTTGGTTGATGTCATGTGATTGAACAAGGAATCACTGCGATTGGCTAAAGGTAGGTTCGCCTACTCAATTTCTGTTGGTTGTTTAGGGTGTCGGTTGTTGTTGTTGTTGTTGTTGTTGTTGTTGTTGTTGTTGTTGTTGTTGTTGTCGTCGTCGTCGTCGTCGTCATTGTTGTTGTTGTTGTTGTTGTTGTTGTTGTTGTTGTTGTTGTTGTTGTTGTTGTTGTTGTTGTTGTTGTTGTTGTTGTTGTTGTTGTTGTTGTTGTTGTTGTTGTTGTTGTCGTTATTGTGATGCAGCTTATTGTGACTGATTGTCTGTGGTTCTCGAGGTACGTCCTTGGCTGAGTGGAGTCACTTGCGGGAGTGACTTCATGCCCTAATTTCGCCCTCCGTGGAACCCGCCACGGGAGGGGATGTGCAAATTAAAGAGACAGGGTTTATCGCTCGGTTTGATGAACGGGGATTTGGTGGGTACGGCTGCGGTGCCCCACTAGCAGGACTGGTCCAGGGGACAGTCGGTGACGGTGATTGATTGGAGTGTTGTGTCTTGTGTGTTCGTTATGTTGTGTATGTAATGAGTTTGCTTTTGTTGCTATATTGTCCGCAGTACTGACCTTGTGTGGTTGTTTTCTTGTTTGCTTCTGTTTTGTCTGCCGTGATCCCTTATGTTGAGCGGCCAGTCTTAGCAGGTGATGTTTTGGATGGTAGCTGGAGTCTTGGCAGGATGAGTCTTCACGAGTCGTGACAGGAGTAGTCTTCATAGTATTTGATGAGTTGTATTATGTATATCTGTAGCTTGGTCAATCACTTGTAAAATTATTATAAACGTTCTTTTATCGACTTTTGATGATTGCTTTCCTCGGACAACCGTGATGGTAACCCCTTTATATGCTAGGGAAGGTCTTGTTAAGGCTTCTTGGTGTATGGGGGTGTTACAACCGCTCTGAGGATACTTTCTTCAGAAGGATTACTGCAACCCATCGGTCCGACTCCAGACCCACCAGAAGACAAGAAAACCCGATTCTGGGATGGTAATGCGTACTGCATGTACCAACAGGGCAAAGGTCATTGTACCGAAACGTGCTACAAGCTGAAGAATGCCATTCAAGATATGATCGAAGCTGGTAAAATCTTAATCGCACCGCTGAGTCAAGATAATCCTCTTGAATGTCTCAAGCCAAACAAAAAAGTCAAACGTTCTTAAAGGACATTCACTAATCTCAACACAACCTTTGCCGCAATTGTTCAAAGGCTTATGACTGAAGGGAAGCTACAACCAATCGGACCCACTCCAGACCCGCCTGAACAGAAGAAAACCCGTTTTTGGGATGACAGTGCCTATTGCCAATATCATCAGGGAAAAGCTCACGATATTAAAACATGCTTCAAACTTAAACATGCTATTCAAGACATGATCGACAACCGTGAATTGATAGCTTCGTCTCTAGGCCAAGCAAGTGATGAAGACAACCCTGATGGACATATCGTTATGCGCGGACATGGAAGTCTCATTGACTATTGTCCTCATATCATCCACAACAATGAGAGTTAAGTGCTCAAATGGGTCAAGGCTCAAGACCAAACAATCAAGTCGCTTGATGCTAAAGCAGATACCTTTGAAGAGGAAAGTGTTGATTAGGAGTCGGAGTCTGAGATCGAGTCCGAGTGCGAGTCCAAGTCCGGGTATTAGGCTTTCTTATATCTATCCTAGTGTCTACTCTTATATTCCTAAGTGAAAAATTGGGGGCTGTCTCCATGAGTCATGCATATTCCTAGAGTTTGTGTTAACCTCTTATTTATCTAAATAAAGGCACAACTTTCATATATCTTTTTCTATTCCTTTACCATTTCCCGTTGACCACGAGAATTGGTTTGAGATTGATCTACAACAAACACATTCCGACTCATTGTGAGTATACTCGAGTGACGTTCCGTACCAAGTAAGCGGAGGACTCGAAACTCCGTGTCCATTTTCATTACCTATTCCATGTCTGGCAATAGAAACCTTTCATTAGCACCCAATCTAGAACGAGCTTTTAAAAAAAGAGATTTTAATTTATGACGAACCCAGATAACACACCCGGAACATCTCCTTGTTTATGATCAATGACGGAAGGCAATCCCATTCCCAACAAAAAACATCCCATCACCAAAACATTTCATCACAAAGCACCAACCTCTTTCCTCCAGGTCTTTTCTCGCCTGCACCTTCACCATCTTCTAACAAAGGATGACAAAATACGTATAGATCAAAGCCCGTCGATCTCCAAACGCAAAGTAAAAAACAAAAAACAAAACCAAAGCCAAAAGCTATTCACCCAAAGTCAAAGCCACAGCAAAACCAAAGCCAAGAGCTATTCACCCAAAGCCAAAGCAAAAGCTATAAACCCAAACCAAAATAAAAGGAAAAAGCCAAAGCCGCGGACCAATGAGTCCAGAACACCAAAACCCAGGACCAATGACTCCAAAATATTAAAGCCCCAGACCAATGAGTCCAAAAAACCAAAGTTGCGGACCAATGAGTCCAAAACATTAAAACCCCGGACCAATGAGTCCAAGACATCAAAGCCGCGGACCAATGTGTCCAGAACACCAAAACCCCGAACCAATGAGTCCAAAACACCAAAACCACAGACCAATGAGTCCAAATCACCAAAGTCACGGAACAATGAGTCCAGAACACCAAAACCCTGGGCCAATGAGTCCAAAACACCAAAGCCGCAGACCAATAACTCCAAAACACCAAAACCCCGGACCAATGACTCCAAAACACCAAAGTCGCGGACCAATGAGTCCAAAACACCAAAACCCCGAACCAGTGAGTCCAAGACATCAAAGCCGCGGACCAATAAGTCCAAAACACCTAAACCCCGGACCAATGAGTCCAAAACACCAAACCCGCGGACCAATGAGTCCAAAACACCAAAACCCGGGACCAATGAGTCCAAAATACCAAAGCCGTGGACCAATGAGTCCAGAACAAAAAAACCCCGGACCAATGAGTCCAAAACACCAAAGCCGCAGACAAATGAGTTCAAAACGCCAAAACCTCAGACCAATGAGTCGAAGAAATCAAAGCTGCGGACCAATGAGTCCAAAACATCAAAGCCACAGACCAATGAGTCTAGAACACAAAAACCCGAGACCAAGGAGTCCAAGACATCAAAGCCGCGAACCAATGAGTCCAAAACACCAAGACCCCAGACTAATGAGTCATACACACCAAAATCCCGGACCAAGGAGTCCAAAACACCAAAATCCCAGACCAATGAGTCCAACACATCAAAATCCCGGACCAAGGAGTCCAAACACCAAAATCCTGGACCAACAAGTCCAAGGCACCAAAATCCCGGACCAATGAGTCCAAGACACCAAACACTAAAACCTCAACCTCTCTTCCCACCAAGTCCTGGACCAATAAGTCCAAGGCACCAAATTTGATGTCAAAGAGCCAACATAAGAGATCAAGACTCGTCAACTAACAACAAACCCAACATCGCTTCACCCTTAAGTCTTTCTAGAGACTGTTACAGGGAGACCTATCTAGGATCCTTGGGATTACCCTCTAGATCGTAACCAACATCGCTTAACCCTTATGTCCTTGTAGAGACTGTTATAGGGAGAACTATCTAGGCTTCTGAGGATTCCCCTCAGGCTCGAAACATCACACCTTAACCCTAAGGATCCAGACATGGAAATTTGATCCCGCATTATTTACCAACCCTTTCATGATCGGGCCACATCAAGCTCGGAACCCCATTTCGCACCACATCGCAAGCCATAACCCATCAGCCTTAACACCAAAAAATACAATCTCCATATTTTTATCTGTCCAACAAACCTCTTACCACCAAGCTTCGCATTCTAAAATGCCGAAGCCATTTCCACCTTGACACAGATACGGAGTCTTCAAAACTTTGCTACCCAGAATGGGACTTACCTAATCTACCCTTAAGGTCCATTTTTAGTGTGCTCACATGATAAAAAACATTTCCACAAACTATATCTCTTCGACTCATAATCGAGGGGAATTCTCTCAAATTAATTTTTGGAGTCACCAAACGAAACTTCCCGTCGTGACCCTCACACTTTAAGGTCCTAACAGCTAGCTTAGGCACACACCTCAGGACTTTGATCTGGTTTGATTTCGCAACACGCGAATACGTAGGCAGTCCTATTACAAGGACACAACCACACCCTAACACACATTCAATTTTCATACACCTCAAAGTCAATAATCGCACACAGCACGAACTACGATCTGGTTTGATTTCGCAACACGCGAATACGTAGGCAGTCCTATTACAAGGACACAACCGCACATACCTTTTCATCCATCACTCCTAACTCACTCAGCCGCACGCTCAATGTTATACCTCTTTACTGGGGGCTCCTTCTTGGATGCGTCACCCAATGCTTCCTTTCGCCAAATTCTCACCTTCTTACTCTGGGGCTTCTCTTTCGAGATGCTACTCATCCATCATCACTTTAGTCTAACTAAAGTTCAAAATAAACCATCTTTAGTCTATTGCTCGATTTGGACGATGGCAAGATATTGGTTCCGCTCTCCGAATCATCAAAACTCAAGAAATGATCTCAAACAAGCAAACGGAGGCAAAGATGTCTGGAGAAAATAATCAATTCGTCTTCCCCAGCCGAGCGGACCTTCTACTCTAAGGATCTGATGTGCATTGTCACCCTTTCTTTGCTAAGGAGTTGCACATATATAAGCAAAGTCTGTCAGAGTCACCCCCATGTCGTGTCGTACTAAGTTTGTATCACGTTCACGACCGTCTATTTGTTAGGCTGTCAGTATGCGTCTGTGTGAGTCTGAAGAGTCTATCGATCTGAACTACTCAAGGGGGGGGGGGGTGAATTGAGTATTAAAACTTAGTCTAATTTTTCGATTTGTTAGTATGAGCGTGATGTGTTAATTAATTACTCGAAGTTTATGAATTAAACTCGACTAACCAATTAACAATGTAAAGCGTAAATAATGAAATAAAGAAAGATGCAAGGGACACACGATTTTTGAAGTGGTTCAGCTTCACACGTCGAAGCCTACGTCCACTATTCTCGGTTAATAATTTTAGTACCTTTCTACGGATTACAAAATTATCAACCCACTCGTACAACTAACTCTAGTTGTAACTCAATTGAGTACCTTTAAATAGTCGATTTGACTAACTTACGTTAATAAGAAAGTGATTCATTGTTCTTCTAGTGTTCATAATATGAACGAGCAAGAAACAATATTAAGCGCTATTATCTTATGACGACACTTAGAAATAATTGCAATATAGGATAGCATGCGACTTTTCAAAACAATTTTAACTTGCAAAAAAATTATAAACTTTAAAGACGTTTGCAAAGGATGTTTTGTTCTAATAGTGAAAAGTAGTCTAAATGAATTATTATTTGTAGTATTTATAGTAGAGGGGAGATCTAGGTTTTCTTCTAAGAAAGCCTAGAAGTCGTGTGGATTGTTGTACAAGGAAGGAATTAGGATAAATCTTATTTAATCATTTACAACTCATAAAATCTTGGAAGATAAGAAAGAGTAAAATAAAAATAATATAAGGAGATAAGAAATCTCTAAGAAATATTATTTTGATTTACCATGATTCTTATCCAATCAAGAAAAAGATCTTAATCCATTTATTTATTCTAATAATATCTTAGTAAAAGATATGGAATAAATATAAGGAAATAAAATATATTTAACAAATATTTTATCTAAGATCTTTACCCAAACCCTAGATATGGTGAGGATCTCATGTAGGTTAAGGAAGTAATAAGATCTTTCTTTTTCCTATTTTAATCCAACAATATTTTAGATAAAAGATATAAAATAAATATAAGGAGATAAAATATCTCTAACAAATATTTATTTAAGATCTTTACCATAAAACCCTAGATACTATATAGATCACGTGTGAAGTATATAGTAAGTAGGAGATCCAATCTTATTATTTAACCTTGCAATATATTAGTAGAAAATATGGAATAAATCTAAATAACCATAAAGATATAAAATATCTTTAATAATAATTTTATTTAGATTTACCCTAATCTTTACTTGCACAAGGAGTATTACACGAATAAGAGATGACCCATAAGCCTACTACATCCAACGTAAAACCCTAGTAAGATATTAGGTTAAAGAAATTAGGGTTTACATATGAGTAAGTAGAAAACCCTAGTTAGCCACCAAGCAACAACCCATAAGTTGTCATAAAAGTCGACCAAACTAAAAGGTATTTACCTATTCATAACCCAATTTAAGTACAAACTTCAATCTACTATAAAAAGGGTTTTTCATTTAAAGAATATAAAGATAAGATTTGAAAAACTATTTTAAAAACAATTTAAAACTCAAGTCGTGCGTTTTTAATACTGCAGTTCAATGTTATAGCTAAATGACCTATAACATTGAGTCTGGTAGGTAATGTTATAACCATAACAGCTATAACTTTACTTACCAAAATCATTTCATTAAATACCGTTATAAGACGATGACCTACGCTATCTAATCTTCCTGGAGATCTTCAATGTAGAATTCATCTCTTCAATTTGATTATGAGCTCCTCTTGAGCTTCACTTGATCAATACTTGAGAACATAATCTTCAAACTTAATCAGTGACTTTGCTACTTGATCATGAAATCTTCTTTAATATGAACTTGATCAACGAGTAGCTTTACTTGGGAACTTGAGCTTGAACATAAAATTCGCCTTGATTTACTTGAAACTTGTTCTTGAAACTTGCTCAAATGATCTTGAAATAGTAGCTAGACCATCCATAACTTTACTTCACAAATCTTCAAAGTTATAGCTAAATCAACTATAACTTTGCTTGCTAATGATGTAACCATGCTTAATCTAACACGATTAAACAAACAATTACGAGCACAAGTATATATATAATTAAGCACACTTGTCATTATCAAAACATAATCATATATCTATATGGTCCAACAGAGTCAATGTCGCAATGGTCACGTGTCTCCAATCTATCAAATAACGGATCTACGAGCAACCAGACTCAATATTAAGCTTCACAACCTTCGAAACTCCTATTTGATGGAGTGAGTGTCCTCCACAATAGTGTGTCTACATTTTAAATCTCGTAAAAGGAATATCTGGGATTTATTTTATATATTTGTCAGTTGATCAACATTCACCGGTAACGCTCGGCTGACCGAAGTTTGACGTTACTGTCGTGTGACGACGATGATCAACTGATCCCTTTAGGTCACACCCATAGGATGACGCCCAAATGGAAAATCTAATTATTTGTATGAGATACAATTTAATTAATTCTTGTATTAATTGACTTTTAATTAGTCAAGTGAATGTATTATTTGATGACGAGTTACGAACTCGGGCCAAAGGATTTTATTAATTAATTATATGATGATTATTTAATAAATATTAGTTGGAGGTTTAGTAGTTAATAGTTAATTAACTAAATTACTATGGTATGTGTGTATATTGTGATGCGGAGGTAATTGGCTATTTAAATTTACAAGAGGTTATAAAATTAGCTAATGGGATTTTATTAGACACATTTTATATTGATAAAATGGTCTAATAATTGCTTAATAGATAAGTGGTCCTTAGTTGTTAATTTATATTATTTAAGTGTTAAATAATCAAATTAATATTTAATTATATAAGATAATTAAATATAAGACTGATAAGCATTTGTGGGACAAATGTCGAAATCGAAATGGACCCAAAATAGGCCACATGGACCGGTTTTTACAAGGTCTAATTTAGACCTCCATGTGTCATTATTGTTTGATTTTATCACATGTAATGTTCCTATGAATTGTTTACGTTTCTTCATCTGTAAATACCCCTCACATACAACATTATTTGATGATGAAAATTGAAGAAAAATTTGATCTATATTCTCCCTTTTGGACGGTTCAACTAGGTGAGGATAGACCAAATTTTTCCTCTCCTCAACCACATATTATCATCTCATAAATACACAAAATAATAATATACATCAAATATTGTTAGAGTAATAATATTTATAGTAATATACAAGGTTTATTACTACTATTATCTAGTTAATAATATTAGTAATCTTTGGGCTAGTCTTGGGTGCCACCATAAGGAGGCCTTCTACTTTGGGGGTTAAGGAAGGAGTATCATTCACCATTTTAACTCAAGAACTACAATAGGAAGGAGTCATATTATGGTGCCCATATATTGCCTTTTCACAATGTGAGGAAATATACTCTTATTTCTCTTAATTAATATAATTAGATTGCATGCATGTAGATTTAGACCACTACAAGACGATTTTATGAATTTATGAGATAAATTGATAAAATGAGTATTTTGTTGTTAAAATTAGTTTTACCACAAAATATCTTTTTGCATGTTAATAATCTGGTCATTTGATGATATGGGACGAAAATTTGATTTTTATTAAATTTTATGGCATATAATTATATTTTACCGCATAAAATTGAGGAAATATGCATTAATATTATTAAAGAGTTAATGAAATTACGTTCCAGAGGCTGCCTTTAGTTGCTGCACTTCTTCTTCTTCCTCGGGTTTTTGTCCCTTTCGTCTTTTATTTTTCTTTCTTCGTTCTTTCCCTTATTTCACCTAATAATTTTCAAATTAGTTTTTATTAGTCTTTTTCAACCTTTTTTTGGCTTAAATCCCTTATAATTAATATTTGCGGATTTTCGTCACAAATTCAAACCCGGATTTTAGAGACTCCATTTATCCGTATGCATGATTAAATCACTTCTACTCGAGTTATATACCAATAATTGACATTAAATAACTAACAAATATTAACAGCCCGCGGGTCTGACTTTCACTGTCAGAACCCAACTCAAGAACAGTCGCAACAAGTGATGCGCCTCTTCTAGAGGACGCAGTTGTTGCTACGTCTGTTCTGAGTTGGTTTCTGCCTATGAACTCTTCTCGTTTTGACATAGGGTTTCTAATTAAGTTTTTAATCAACTATTATTTTTATTATCACTTTTAATTCGACATATTTTCCATATTTTAATTTCTTCTTTTTATTTTTATTTATTATTTTCTTTTCCAAATCCTTTTTGAGTATATTTATGACATAAACTCAAATTATCAATTGTAATTTATTTCATTATTTCATATTGTATGATTTATTTATCTCGCATTCACATGTAATTAATTTAACTTCCAATTTCGACCCAATTGTTTGCTAAAACACGTGTTAACCGACATAGTCTAATTTCACATGCTAGGATTAATCTATGTTTGTTGCATTGCATGAATTACATCGACGACACATCAAATATGAACAATTTCCCTAATTATTAGTAGAAGCCGCTATCGAGGCGGGCGGGATTAAGTGTTCAAATTAAAGAGCTTCCTAATACGTACGCTCACCCCTTACTCCAGTTATCTCTGGACATCTATGTCCATTGGCATCTCGAGAGTGATTCTACACATATAATGCTAAGGGTAACGAGTTCTTAGTGTTCATGTCACTACTTTGTGTCTTGACATGACGCGAAGTATTCGAATGATTCCAATTTTCCATAAAAATTGGTGGCGACTCCACAAATGCAGGATTGTCAAACCTTTCACCGGTTTCAATGTCTCACCAATCGGTAACGGCCCAAGACGTGCTTTGGCAAACCAAGGTTCCGTGGGAGAAGTGCCGCCGCCACAAAAACAACGCGCGGGTGCGCGCTGCGCGTGTGGACCATGTCCACAATTTAGCGACTCCGCTGGGGATGATATACTTACGTGTTACCCAGGGTAAAACATGAACAAGGTTAGGGAATAGTTTATATGAGACAGTTGTCGATTTTCATTACTCGACCTTCTTAGGTTGTTTCATTTGGTCTTCCTAGGCCCTAAACCAACCCATTCGACCAATCGTCCCGTCCGGACGGTCCAAGTTCCTATCCGAGCCTAAAGATGGATAGCAATTGACGTCAACCATACCACGATGCTTACTCATATTTGTATCAAGAGCTTTCACTACTCGAGGAAATGGACTAGGAACCAACCTTACTCATGTTTGGCACGATCCTCTTCGCAGACCAGGGTTTGATTGCTTGTATGGCAACCCACCTTTTAAGCCAAAACCTTTTAAATGCACTCAGCATACTGTTATAATGCCCGTTTGTATATATACATTGTGTGTGTTTTTTCCAAATCAATCACGTGTCTAAATTCCTCATTTATAAACAAAAGAATGTCAAAATTATTGTGTAAATAAGATTCATTTTCAAACCTTTTCAAATATCACATTGGTAAACCAAATAATGCCTAGTTTTTTCGATTTTCAAAATAGAATTTCATTTTGTAAATTAAATGATGTCCAATCCATTTCCAAAATACTCTATAAATAAAATTCTTTGTAAATTCTCAATACAAAAAAAAAATCATAAAAAAACGTTTTAAACCATAATATTTTCAAACCATGTAAATGTAAATATGTAAATTCAATTGGGCTAAGTTAGAGTCAAAATTCAAACCGACTATGTCCTAGTCGGAACTCTGTCGAGTCATAAAACAGTCTCCCTTTACATTTTGGGTCTTTTCAAATTCAAGTCAAGTCCTAAGGCGTCACGCCTTAATTTTGGACCCCATACCCCAATTCAGTTAGGATCTAAATATTTTCGACACCTCGTGTCACACGTGCCCGAGTGTGGACATGGCCCACCTGCAAGCCCAGCCGATCTGTGGACATACAACGGTCTTTTTGAAAGCCACGCTCGGCGGCGTAAAAGTGCTTTCGACCGGATCGTTTTAGATCGGTTGGTTTCATCTCGGTAAGGGTCTCGAAACGATTAGAGATGTTCGGAGTCGCCACCAAGCATTTGTGGGATGCCTGGAACCCGTTCGAATTCCACATTATACCTCGGTCAAATTGAAGCACAAAGCAGCGTTTGACATAGGTACTAAAGATAAGGAAATCGTCCCTCTTTAGCATCCTATCTCTAGAATGACTCTCGTACGCCCTGGATAAGGTACGTATTGGGAAGCCCTTTAATCAGACACCCAATCCCGCCCGCGTTTAGCGGCCTCTACTGATCGATCTTGGTTGGTTGAATGCAAAAGTTGATAAAACGGTTTAAATGCATGAATGCGCATCCAATGATTTAAACCTAACATGTGAGAGCTTTCTAAGTCGGTTGATTTAATCCAAGTATCAAGTATAAGATGTCGAGTTGGATTAATGGTTGATTTGCATGCAAGACGGAAATTAAACATCCATTTACCGTATTAGGTTTAGAGTGCATAACATGATCCATTTGTCTTAGTAAGGCATTTTGCAAATATGGTTTTGGATAATCAAATAGTCATCTGATCCGTCTTATATCCGGGTTTACCGGAGTCGGGATCGTCCTAGACTAATGCTGGAAGGGAATAGGCCCTGTACCAGACGACTATATGAGGCGCGAGCCAGCCGGCGGTGTAAGGGGCCTCCCTCTGGTTTTGAAAATGAGAAATGGAGAGCCTGTTTAGGCGCGGGATAGACCACGGTGTATGTGTCGTGTTCCGACCTTTTAGAAAACGTTATAAAATGTGTTGGAAATGGGTATTTGAACCCGGTTTGGTTTGAAGGGGTCGTTTAGACCGTATTTGTTGATTTGAAGAACTAGACTCGAATAATCATCATTATTTGATAATATTCGGTGTCGGGTTCGATTTGACAAACTTGACATGAATAGTTTTGAAAAATGATTATGGACTAATTGTTTTAAGTCCATTTGAATGTAATTAGTCGATACTCATCATCGTACCCGGGTAAAAATCCGGCATGGTATGTAGAACCAAGGATGACTTTGTGTTGGTGACCAATATGTTTGTTTGAAAATATGAAGAAATGAAATAAAAGGCTTTAAAATACCTTCAAAATGTCATTAACCAAATATTATCACCGAAACACGGATTTAACCGTCATGGTATGAAGAACCAAGGGTGAAAAATGCTTTATGGTTAAAACATGTGAAATAAAACAACAAAGGTTCGAAAATACTTGAAATGGTGAAAACCGATTACAAATATGAAAAATGGATTAAGGGAAATGACGAGAACAAACACGGTTGATTTCTGGTCTGAATACCCCATTTAGGCGCGAGCTAGTTGGCGACTTAAGGGGCTTCTGCCTCAGACCAGAAATCAGTTTTGGCTCGTTTATTCCATGTTTTGGTTCATGTTCTGCATGTTTTAGCATGTTAGAGTCATGAAACAAATGAAAACATAATAAAAGAGGATTTTTACACCCTCATACTTACATGTTTGGTTGTGGCGAGTGACCGATGTAAGTGTAACAACTCGTTTGATTGGAAAAAACTCGGTTTAAAACCGTTTTGGTAAGTAAAAGAGTGTTTTAAAAGTTTAGTGATGGTGTAGTGGTTGAAGTGGTCGGTCAAGTGATTTAATGCACGATGACGGTACCAAACAATGTGTAAGGCTCGTGTTTACGATCGGTAGGTCGTAAATACGCGTCGGGTTGTGACTTAAGAAGTCGAGTCGAGAATTTTAAGGGAGAAAAGAGGGGGCGGACACTCGCGTAAGTCTCAAATGGGTGGCATTTGAGGGGTATTTATAGGAGAATGAGTGGTTGTGTGAGTTTTGAGCGACGTGGCCACCTGCGCTGCTCAAAGAGGCGCGAGCCACGTCGCGGGTATTCGAGCTGTGTTGTCACTTTCACAACAAACGCAATCATGATTTGTTCAATCCTAGGTTTTGTAGTCACATGTTTGGTACTTGACCATTCATGAATCCGGGAAAACTTGAGGTAGAAGGTTTGAAATGTTTGTTTTTGGTGGTTGACTCGGTTTGACTCGTTGTTGGAGTCGGGATTTGAATTTTTGAGTCGGCTTTTGGTCCGGTGTCGGTTTTGACTCTAGTTAGTGTCATTGCGACCCCGTCGTCGTGCATTAAACACTCCAGGTATTTTTGAAATGTTTTGAAATGTTTTATTTTTCGAAATCGTTTTATGTTTTCCGACGTAAAGTTGTACACAAACTGTCGATCAAATGCCGCGATTCAAAAACATGTTGTAGTCCGATAATCATCGGGTGTTTGTTGGAGTCTCAGCAGATACTGGGTATCTACAGAGCCCCCACTTTGACTGAGGCTTGGACAGGGCGAAAGTCAAAGTAGAGCCCCCAGGTCAATCGAAGATTACAACCTGGAGGCCCAAGCGACGTCGAGGCGGTTCGAAAGGATTCGGGCCAAGGACCTGCCGTCGGGAAGGGCGAAGCCAAGGCGACTCAAGGGTACGAGTCAAGGACCTGTCGTCGAGAACATTTTAGAGTCTGCTGACTGTCCGTGCGGGTCGTTTAAAGTCCGTTAGACTACGTACAAAGGCTCGCCAGCCATAAGAAGGAGTCATACCTGAGGCATTTTCGGATATGTCCTTGCGCGTTTGCGGACAAAGGCTCGCCAGCTGTGGTAAAGAAATGTACCCGAGGCATCTTCGGGATCTGTCCTTGAAAGGTTTGCGGAAAAAGGCTCGCCAGCCAATGGTAAGGAAATGTACCCGAGGCATCTTCGGGATGTGTCCGTTAAAGGTTGTGGACAAAGGCTCGCCAGCCAATAATAAGGAAATGTACCCGAGGCATCTTCGGGATGTGTCCTTGAATGCTTTCGGACAAAGGCTCGCCAGCCATGATAAGGAAATGTACCCGAGGCATCTTCGGGATGTGTCCTTGAAAGGTTGCGGACAAAGGATCGCCAGCCATGGTAAGGAAATGTACCCGAGGCATCTTCGGGATGTGCCCTTGAAAGGTTGCGGACAAAGGCTCGCCAGCCATGCGCACGGTCGGTTAATGGACCATGGGAGTAGCCGCGTTGAATGAGCTTGTTTTGAAAGTAGCTAACTCGTGATGTCGCTGGGGAAATAGTGAGTATGGATTCTCACTATTACTGTTTTTGGAATGAGCGGGTTCCGCGAGGAAGCCCCCTGCTGGTATTTGAAAGAATAGTGAATTTGGCATCTTCACCATTCGTCGTTCTTCTTTGAACTTGAAGTGGCGGTTTTGATCGTCGTTTGTTTGAATTTTGAAGGAAAATAACAAATTTTAAATCTGCTATTGCGTTTGAAATGACGGTTTATTTGCCGCCGTTGACATTTGAAAGAAATAGTGAATTTGGAATCTTCACTATTGATTCAAGTGACGGTTTATGTGCCGCCGTTGACATTTGATGGAAATAGTGAATTTGGAATCTTCACTATTGATTGAAGTGACGGTTTATGTGCCGCCGTTGACATGTGTGGTGAAAATAGTGGAATTCAATTTCCAAATATTATCTTGAAAATGGAGGTTTTAATTGCCGTCGCTTAAAATTTGGAGAAATAGCGGTTTTTGAATTTTCGCCATTGTTTTTGAAATTTTGAAGGAAAATGGTGAATTTTGATTTCACCGTTATTTTTGAAATTGGCGGTTTTGATCGCCGTTTGCTTGAAAATTCTCGAAAATAGTGAATTTAAATTTTCACTGTTCGATTGGTGATCGGTCCGTTTCGTGTTCACAATTAAAGGTGTGGTCGTTGGGTCACGTCCGAATCAAAACAGAATTTATAGCTTCACAAACAACTCTACAATTAGTAAAGAGGCAAGTAAAGGTCGGATCCCAAGGGACGGGTATTGAAATGAGGTTTCTGTTGAAACTAGTGGTGTCTTAGGGGTGTCACAATTTGGGTTGATGTAGAAGGTCACTAACTAAAATAGCAATGTAAATAAACAAGCAAGATGAATAAAAAGGGTTGTAAACAATTGATAAAAAGCACTAGGGTGTCATGGGATCATAGGGAAATCATGGGAATTCATCATACAAACATGTTCTCAAATTATAAGCAAGCAATTATTGTTGTGATGGATTGAGTTGGGTTATATCTTACAATCCTAGGAAAGTTTGGGTCCCGGAGCCGAATCGATTAGATTGTACAACACCTACAAGTCGACTTAATCTTCCCTACTCAACAACATGCATGGTCTAATGAGACTCGAGTTGGTTTATGTCTTACAAGTCTCATTGAAAAGATAGGTGATGGGTAAAAAATGCAAGGATTCATAGGCTCGCATTTCATCAAACATAACATGTGCATCAGTTGAGATCAAAACAAGCAAGCAAATAAAACATGAAAGCATATTAATTTAAGCATGAATCGATCCCCATGTTGGTTTCCCCTAATCACCCATTAACCCTAGCTAAGAGACTACTCACTCATTATCATGTTGATCATGCTAGCAAGGTTGTCAATCATACCAACAAAATGAAACACGATGAACAAATGAAAGTAATTAACAATAATTAAAAAGGGATTAAGAGAATTATACCTACTAATGATTCCAATAATAAAGCAAAGATAAAAGAAGTACTTGATGCTTGATTGAGAGGTTGTAAATCTCCCAATAATAACCCAAATAATCTTCAATTACCCAAAATAAAGGATGAACAAAAGAGAGATTAAGGAAATAAAACTTATATTAGAACTTGATTAATTGTTGATTACAAAACTAAAGAGAGATTTGATTGATATTAACTACTCTAATTATTGATAAGAAGAACATGCTCTTCTAATTAGACTAATGGGGTATTTATAGTGAAAATTAGAGGGATGCATTAGGGTTAACTAAGGGCTAAACTAGTAATTACACTTTTTAGATTGAGCAGGGAGGAGCCGGTATTTTTCGAAGGAAGGGCTTCTTTCTTTGTAGCTTGGAGAAGAGGAAATCGCGCTGTAGAGGAATCCGAGCGGTTTTGTGTCGGGACGGGCGGATTCTGGCGAAGGAACACGAGCGGATTCAAGAGAATCCGGGCGGATTTTGGTGGCTAGACCCGAGCGTCTTGGTGGAAAACCGCACGGATTGTGCAGGTGGAGGACGGCCGGATTGTAGACAATCCACACGGATTGTGCCTCAGCAAGATTTCTTCTTCTTTTCTTCCCTTTTCTTCATAAGTTCCTTGGGGATTTCCTTGGGGACTCAAGGATCCTTTCTCAACATTGCTCATCTACTATCATATGTACAAAGGCCTTCTAATCTTGTCTCTCCTTGATGCTTGGTCATTGGATTAGATCAAGTTAGTCTCGTTTTGCCATGAAAATGCAAGATTCTTACTCCTTTCCTACCAAGGGATCAAAATCTCAAAGAATATGCAAAACAAAGAACTAAAGATAATAAATGACCTAAATATACACTAAAAAGCATGGGAACAAGGCTAATTCGGGGGCTAAATATGCGCTAATTATGGTCACATCAAATATCCCCAAACCGAACCTTTGCTCGTCCCGAGTAAAGAGGTGACAAAGACTAGGACCATTATTTAAACTAACCTAATAACATAGCCGATATGAGACAATTAGCGGGTCTCACTCCGCCCCTTCAACTCACAACAAGACAACCATGAGGTAGGATGCCTTCTTGCAAGGCAAGGTGGGTCTTGCCAAAATGGCGACACATCCAAATATTAAGCACACAAGATCACATAATGGATGCATCTACAAAAGAATAGCCACTTCCTCATCAAGTGGCGGAGGCACTAAAGAGGAACAAATTTAAGAGCATGTAATCCTTCACAAATACTAGTTCAACAAATTACTAAGGCTAAGAGGATGGCACTAAATCACCTCCAAATGGTGTTAAACTAGACTACTTTTGTCCTCAATTTCCAAATGCTTTCGTCAAGAGCGATCCGATGGTGGTGGAATGATGATCCCTATGATGCTAGTAGCATATGACAAGACAAGTCTCGAATTCTCTACAAAAGTAAAGGTCATGGATCGTCCCAAGCTCGACAAAGTGGCTTGACAAAAGGCTTTTTGGGAATGAAATGCTCAAATCTTTATACACAACGGGTGGATATGACTACCATTCAAAAATTGACCTCATTTCAACTTTCACATTTCAAAAATTTTAGATGGGGTTTGTCCCTTCCGGGCTAGTGTCTTTTGCTTTCGCCAATTGCTTATTAGGCAACCGGTTAACCTCTAGACAATAGATTTTCGGAGTGATAGTCACTCTGTCTCTGGGCGGCAGAATTCACAACCGTGTGGGGGCCCAATTCAATGGATCCCGCTCCAAAGCACATCAAAGTGGTACGCCTCCATCAAAACAATTTAAATTTCTCAACATTAAACAATTCATAACATTTGAGGTTTCCTTGGCATTAAATTACTTCCACATGACAAAACTTTAGAAATGAGCACTTCAAACTTATTGATATAAAATATTTTTGGGTTGCCTTACCACAAGGTCAATCAAGGTCACCTAGACAAGTTAACCAAGTCCACATCGCATCACGGGGTTGGATAGGTGACTCACATGCAAACCCTTGACTAGGCTTTGGGTCATGGGTCAAAAGACACTAGTATGACACTATCTAGGGTGTTTTACAACCATTCTAGTAGACAAAGTCTTAAGTTGAACAAGTATTTGTAATGGCTTAGTTGCTCTTGTCAAAGTTCCTAATTAGGCACTTTTCAAAACTTTTCTAAAATGCAACTACATGCTATGATGCAACTAATATAAACATCCTAATGCAAGTGATTCTATCAACTAGTATGACATATAAACTAAATGCAAGTCCTAAGTTGATATTGTTATACCGCATCAAACAAAATAAAGCCACATAGTCATTAACATAAAGAGGAAAAAGGAGATTGGAAAGATCATACCATGCGGTCTTCAATATCCTCATGTCTCTTATGTGGCGTAGTCAATCAATGTGAAAAAGGATAGAACAAACACAATATATACAAGACTACACTACAAAAGGAAATAAACATGTTTTTGGTTTTTCAATTTTTCAAATTTTTATGATTTTCGAAATTTTTCAATTTTTTGGATTTTTGAATAAGAGTTAAATGTTAGCATTCCCATCCCCAGACTAATATGGGCATTGTCCTCAATGGCCAAAATGATGGAAATTATGCAAAGATGATGCATGATTTCTATACTAAATGCAATCTACACTAAGCTACACTACATGATGCATGGTTTTTGTTATGACGGAGAGGATAATTTAGATTACCTCCCGTTGTGTATGCATTAACTTCCTCAAACCGAGTGAGACACTATTGCTAATGTCCAAGGATGGGTGTAGTTCATGCACACACTATGCAATGCATGAAACTAATTTGTCATTTTGGATTTTGAAAATGGGAACAATAAAATGAGAACACCTCAATGGTACCGAGGTGTGAGTCCTCTATGGTGCTAGGACTACTCCATCAATGATCAAGAAAAATAATTAAAACAAAGAGAGAAATAGACAAACCATGAGAGGGTAGGAGCCTCCAAGGCTTGCTAATCTTCCATCATATCATCATCATCACTTTCCTCATTAGAAGTGGTCTCATTGCCACCTTCCTCTTCATTTGCTTCTTCACTTTCTTCTTCATCTTGCTCACCATCTTGCTCACCATCCTTCTCTCCTTCTTCACTTGCTTCCTCATTAATGTTATCATCAACTTCTTCATTACCAACAACCTCATTGTCACCCTAAACGACCCTAGATGCACCCGGAAATAGGACTTCTCTATCCGCCCAACTAGGCAAAGGACATGATGGATCAAGTAGTCCTTGCCTAGCTAAGAGTAGGAGGGGTGGATATTGAGCCAAGTAAGCATTTTTCCGATCCTCAAAGGCTTGCTTGTGCATTGCTTGCATGAGAAGAGTCGTATAATCATTTCTTGCTTCAACCCCCTCGGGCTTGAACTCTTCGTACTCAAAAGGGTAAGGTGGTATGACAATGGAAAAGGAGGGCATTTCAAGTTCACCCTTTTGTTGTTGGATAATATACTCGGCCTCTTTAGAAAGGGGAAGTAGATAATTGGTCCGGTGGACGCTTAGACGACAAATCTTTGAAGGCAAAGTAAACGATCTAGCTTCACTAGTGAGCCATCCATACTTAGTGTCAAGAGGGTTATGGGCAACCCACTTGTACTTGTGTATCATAGTATATAAATCAACAAGATGACCACCCTCCTTTGCTTCATACTTGCTATCCTTGTTGAAGTTAGGATCAAAGTACTTAGCTAGGATAGTGACTAAGCCGCCATTGACAATAACGGTAGTGCCTTTCTTCCCACAATCAATGTTGAGCCATCTATCTACCAAAAGCCTCAAAGAGTTGAAAGGCTTGGTGTGTACTCTTCCAATGTTCAAAGCCGATTCAAGAAGAATAAAATCAAGTTTGGTGAAATGGTTGGTATCTTTCCTTGCAATAATGGTGTTTCCTATGACCTTGTGCCATACTCTTATGCCCGGATGGTGGACTAAAAGAGCACGACTTGCATGAAAATCCTCAAATTTCCTTCCGGAAATTGCCTCCCAAAGAGGGTCGGGGTCATACTTTCCATAATTCTTAAAATAACTCGGTTCATCACTAAGACCCAAAATTTCACCCAATTCCCTAAAAGAAATGCGTCTACTAACATTAGCTAGACGAAACTCGAGATTCTCCCTAGTCTCAACTTTGGTGACTTTCAAAGAACTCAAAAATTCCAAGGTAAGGGAGGGGTATGTCAATTCTTTTGATTCAAACAATTTCTTCAACCCCATTGCTTTGAAAAAGGCTCTAGTTTGCTCAAGGACACATAATTTATCTAAGGTATCTTCACAAATAAATTTGGTGGATTGAAGTGATTTCCTAGCAAACTTGGCAAAAGTATCTCTATGGGTTTTGGAAATAAAAGTTACCTCCGGATAATGCAAAAGTTGATCGATTTCCGGAGTAGAAGATGTTGGTGCTCCCATAGAAGGTTGTTGTTGTTGCACTTCCAAGTTTGGGGTTGCTACCACCATAGCCAATGCTTTCTTTGCTTGAAGAGCCTTTTGCCTTTGTGAAAGTGTCTTTGGTGCCTTTGTTGCCTTTGTTGCTCCCTTAGTCCTTGCCATTGATGAATTAACCAAGAAAAGAGTGAAAAATCTTCAATTTGTAGTGTACCCAAATCGATTTAAAGGTGAAAGGCTTTGCCTTTATGAATTCAAAAATAGACTCAAAGGTTGAAGATTTTGTGCTTGGTTTTGATTTTTATTGAAAAAGGAGTGATTGATTTGTTGTTGAAAGGATGTTTTGATTTGATTTTGGTGAATGTAGTTGAGGGATTTTGTTTTTGTGATGGAGAGGATGAGGGTTTTGATGTTTTGAAGTAGTGTTATGAATGAATGAATGAATGAATGAATGAATGAATGAGTGAATGAAGGTGGGAGGGGTTTTATAAAGACCGAAATTTTCGAACTGCAGGGGCAATCCGTGCGGTTTCTGCCCAATACGGGCGGATTCTGCACTTTCTGGGTTTGATAAAACTAGCCTAAAGACGGGCGTATTTAAGAGAAGACGCTCGGATTTGTTGATACGGGACGGGCGGACTCTCCAGAAGACGGACGGATTTCAGTCCAGGAATTTTTCTTGTTTTCCTCAGCTTAGAAGACGGGCGTCTTCTTTTCAAGACGGACGGATTTCCAGAGACGGGCGGATTGCTGTTCAGGACGCCCGGATTCTCTTACAGTCAAAAATATTTCAAAATTTCAGCTCATAGGGACGTGTGTCTTCTGCCCAGTACGGTCGGATTGTAAGAAAACGGGCGGATTCTCCTGAATCCGCTCGGATTCGACCCCTTTGTACCCGGATTGAGTTCCATTCGTGTACGATGCATATCCCTTATCATTCTTCTATTCTTCTTCATATCTTGTGTTCTTCATTGTGGGGGCGTTACTAAGGCATGATTAGCCTAGGCAATTTCCATCCCCACACTAAGCTAAAGCACTACACATCAATTGAAATTATTAGTCCCTCCCTCACTTCTCTCAAACATGGCAATTATCTTGATCAAAGTAAATAAAAATCCAAAGATGACAAAATTGCAATACAAGAATTGAAATGCGAGTTAGAAATATTTACAAATGGTGGTTTAGGGAGGACTCCACCAAACTCTCATTCTTGATGAGATGTCAAGGGGGCATGTTCAAGGTGTTGTTGATGTTGCTCAACACCTTGAAGAAATAATCAAAAGCTTGTTCATTATCGTGGTAGAGGTCTTCAATAGTCCTTTGCCCTTGTTGTCGATCTTGATCGATGGCATTACCAATGTAGGGATTAAAAATCCCTTCAAATTCGTTGTCCCAAAGACCACAAACTTCATTAAGTTGATCATTGAAAATTTCTTGATTTGATGGAGACAACTCTCCCAAATTCTTCTCTTGGCCAATGAGACCATCCTCTTCTTCTTTGATTGATTTTGATGAGCTTTGCAAGCTCTCCTTGTCACAATTCACTTGCTCTTTGAATGGAGCATCTTCAATTTTCTTCTTCCATTGGAGTTCCGATTTCTTCCTCTCATCCTTTCGGCTATAATGATCAATCATGAAACACGGTTCATGCAAACGAGGAGTTCTCATAGTCTTGTCAAGATTAAAGGTTATGCTTTCATCTCCCACTTCTAGAGTGAGCTCACCATGTTTCACATCGATCATCGCACCCACGGTGTGTAGGAAAGGTCCTCCTAGAATGATTGGAATGTTGG
Organism: Silene latifolia; assembly: GCF_048544455.1. NCBI lineage: Eukaryota > Viridiplantae > Streptophyta > Magnoliopsida > Caryophyllales > Caryophyllaceae > Silene > Silene latifolia. The sequence goes on from NC_133528.1 coordinate 76,040,366, forward strand.
AGTCTTCCTCCATATCAACAATGACAAAGTCCACCGGGATGAAAAACTTCCCAATTCGCACGGGGACATCTTCCCATATCCCTAATGGTGTCTTCGTCGATCTATCGGCCATTTGGAGTGTGATGTTGGTTCATTTAAGCTCTCCCATCCCCAACCATTTACTCACCGAGTACGGCATAACACTCACACTAGCCCCTAGATCACATAAGGCCTTGTTGATCGTTTTGTCGCCAATGGTACACGGTATTGAGAAGCTTCCCGGATCCTTTATTTTTGGAGGTGAACTCCCTTGAAGTATTGCACTACTCACCTTAGTGAAGGCGATAGTCTCAAGTTTCCGGATTGACTTCTTCTTTATGAGGATATCTTTCATGTATTTCGCATAGGCCGGTACGTGATTGATTAATTCCGTGAAAGGAATCGAGACTTCCAAATTTTTCACAATTTCCATAAACTTTCCAAGTTGATCATCAAATTTGGGCTTGGCTTGACGACTTGGAAAAGGAAGTCTAATCACAATGGGCTCCTTCTCCTTGACCTTGTCTTCATTTTTCTTTGAACTTTCTTCTTTTGATGATTCTCCGTCTTTGGAGTTTTGCACAATTTCTTCCTTATCACTAGCTTCCACAACTTCATCCTCAACTTGCTTCTTCGGTGCTTCATACCTTGTACCACTTCTCAAGTGAATGGCACTAACCGTTTCATGTCTTGGGGGATTACTTTGAGGTGGTAATTGTCCCTTTTGTCTTTGTGAGCTTGAAGATGCTAGTTGAGTCAATTGGGTTTCCAACATCTTGGTGTGAGCTAGGATGTTGTTGATGGTGGTTTCCTTTGCTTGGCTATCTTTTTGCATTTGAGTGAAAAACTCTTGTTGATTCTTTTGCATTTGGAGGACCGCTTTTTGGACATCAAAACCTTGGTCATTTTGGTGATTGTATGGATTTTGGTTTTGGTAACCTTGGTTTTGATTGTAAAAGGGTCTTTGATTTTGGTTTCTCATGGGAGGTGGGGTGTATGTTGTTTGAGGATTTTGAACATTTTGGCTTTTGTATGAGAGATTTGGATGGAATTTGGTGTTTTCATTGTAATAGTTGGAATAAGGGGTACCACTCTTGTATGCTTGGAAAGCATTCACTTGTTCATTTGTTCCCCTACATTCACTTTGGTCATGTCCCAAAGTTCCACAATTCTCACATATCCCACTTGGGATTGATGAAGATGCCGTCATGGCATTAACATGATGCTTTCGTGATTTTGAGACTTCTTCAAGTCAAGCCATAGCTTTTTCAAACTTCAAATTGATTGTGTCAATATGAGCACTAAGTTGAGCACCCAATTGAGTAACGGAGTCCACTTCATGCTTTCCTCCTCTAGTAGCCTTGCGAGGTCTACTATATTGTGAGTTATGGACCGCCATTTCCTCAATCTTGTTCCATGTTTGATTGTCATCAACTTCGGTGAACATTCCATTTGATCCCATGTTGAGAATGTTCCTTGAATCTTCATATAAACCATTCCAAAATTGTTGTACCAAGAACCATTCGCTAAGTCCATGGTGAGGACATGAGCGACAAACTCCCTTGAACCGCTCCCAAGCTTCATACAAAGATTCTTCATCTCTTTGCTTAAAACCCGTAATTTGAGCTCTTAGCATGTTAGTCTTTTCCGGTGGGTAGAATTTTTTGTAGAAAGATAGAGTCAACTTCTTCCAAGAATCAATTCCGAGGGTGGCCTTGTCAAGGCCCTTCAACCATTGCTTCGCGGTGCCAATTAGAGAAAAAGGAAATAAGACCCATCGAATTTGGTCTTGAGTTACACCAGTTTGAGAAATCGCATCACAATAGTCACAAAAGGTTTCCACATGAGAATGAGGGTCTTCACTAGGCATCCCCCCAAATTGGCTCCTTTCGAGTAATTGGATAAAGGCGGATTTGGCAATAAAATTTCCGGTTAAATGTTGTGGTGTAGGAGTACCATCAGGTAGGTTCTCCTCGGTGGGTACGGAATGTGACGAGAATTTAGGCATTGTAGGTTGATTTTGGGTGGTATTGTGTAATGGGTTCTCCTCTCCTTCTATTGCGAAAGGGTTGATGAACTCATAGTTGGTTGAATAACCTCACTAATACCTCTCAAATTCCTCCTAGCAAGTCTCCTATTGTTTGTTAAGGTTCTTTCAATTTCACGGTCAAAAGGTAACAAATCACCTTGTGACCTTCTAGACATGCAAAATATCAAACAACTTGATAACAATTAGAACAAACCTTGAGGAGTTTTACTTCCCCAAGGCAAAGAAAAGACACAACTAATAACAATGTAAAGAAATCTAAATCAAGCAAACACCGTCCCCGGCAACGGCGCCATTTTTTATTGGTCCGTTTCGTGTTCACAATTAAAGGTGTGGTCATTGGGTCACGTCCGAATCAAAACACAATTTATAGCTTCACAAACAACTCTACAATTAGTAAAGAGGCAAGTAAAGGTCGGATCCCAAGGGACGGGTATTGAAATGAGGTTTCTATTGAAACTAGTGGTGTCTTAGGGGTGTCACAATTTGGGTTGATGTAGAAGGTCACTAACTAAAATAGCAATGTAAATAAACAAGCAAGATGAATAAAAAGGGTTGTAAACAATTGATAAAAAGCACTAGGGTGTCATGGGATCATAGGGAAATCATGAGAATTGATCATACAAACATGTTCTCAAATTATAAGCAAGCAATTATTGTTGTGATGGATTGAGTTGGGTTATATCTTACAATCCTAGGAAAGTTTTGGTCCCGGAGCCGAATCGATTAGATTGTACAACACCTACAAGTCTACTTAATCTTCCCTACTCAACAACATGCATGGTCTAATGAGACTCGAGTTGGTTTATGTCTTACAAGTCTCATTGAAAAGATAGGTGATGGGTAAAAAATGCAAGGATTCATAGGCTCGCATTTCATCAAACATAACATGTGCATGAGTTGAGATCAAAACAAGCAAGCAAATAAAACATGAAAGCATATTAATTTAATCATGAATCATTCCCCATGTTGGTTTCCCCTAATCACCCATTAACCCTAGCTAAGAGACTACTCACTCATTATCATGTTGATCATGGTAGCAAGGTTGTCAATCATACCAACAAAATGAAACATGATGAATAAATGAAAGTAATTAACAATAATTAAAAACGGATTAAGAGAATTATACCTACTAATGATTCCAATAATAAAGCAAAGATAAAAGAAGTACTTGATGCTTGATTGAGAGGTTGTCAATCTCCCAATAATAACCCAAATAATCTTCAATTACCCAAAATAAAGGATGAACAAAAGAGAGATTAAGGAAATAAAACTTGTATTAGAACTTGATTAATTGTTGATTACAAAACTAAAGAGAGATTTGATTGATATTAACTACTCTAATTATTGATAAGAAGAACATGCTCTTCTAATTAGACTAATGGGGTATTTATAGTGAAAATTAGGGGGATGCATTAGGGTTAACTAAGGGCTAAACTAGTAATTACACTTTTTAGATTGAGCAAGGAGGAGCCGGTATTTTTCGAAGGAAGGGCTTCTTTCTTTGTAGCTTGGAGAAGAGGAAATCGCGCTGTAGAGGAATCCGAGCGGTTTTGTGTCGAGACGGGCGGATTCTGGCGAAGGAACACGAGCGGATTCAAGAGAATCCCGGCGGATTGTGGTGGCTAGACCCGAGCGTCTTGGTGGAAAACCGCACGGATTGTGCAGGTGGAGGACGGCCGGATTGTAGACAATCCGCACGGATTGTGCCTCAGCAAGATTTCTTCTTCTTTTCTTCCCTTTTCTTCATAAATTCCTTGGGGATTTCCTTGGGGACTCAAGGATCCTTTCTCAACATTGCTCATCTACTATCATATGTACAAAGGCCTTCTAATCTTGTCTCTCCTTGATGCTTGGTCATTGGATTCGATCAATTTAGTCTCGTTTTGCCATGAAAATGCAAGATTCTTACTCCTTTCCTACCAAGGGATCAAATTCTCAAAGAATATGCAAAACAAAGAACTAAAGATGATAAATGACCCAAATATACACTAAATAGCATGGGAACAAGGCTAATTCGGGGGCTAAATATGCGCTAATTATGGTCACATCAATTGGAGGGACGGTTCATGTGCCGTCGTTTAAAGCTTTCGAAAATAGTGAATTTGAATTTTCACTATTTGTTTTTGAGAAAAATGACGACCTTTAATATCGTCAAATGAAAGTTTGAAGTTTGTCACGGGAAATTGGGCTAAAGCCCAAAATCTGCTGAAAGAGCAAGGGGGAGGCCTGCTTTAGGCGCGAGCCACCTGGCGAACCAAAGGGGCTTCCCTATTTTTCGTAAAAGACGCGAGTTCAGGCCGCATCTCATTCATCATTCCGCCTTCTTCATTTTCGACACAAAACCTGCGAAAATCGCCATTGAAGGACCTTCTTACTTGTTCGAGTTCTTGCCTTCATCAACAATGTCATCTCAAGGTAAGTATTTCCTCTTGAATCCATTCAAATTTGTTGATCTTTAGCTTGATTGAATTAGGGCGAATTTTGCCCTAAAAAATCGAATTGGGCGTTTTTGATTGAGCCCATTTCGAGTGAAATTGATGCTTGCATTAGGTTAGAAACCTGTTTAGGAGTATAGGGATGCTTTTAGTTTGCATTTTGGTCCCCGTTCCCGCTCCCTATGCTCGAAAAACGTGAGTGAGGCGAGAAACCGTCTCATTTCACAATGCCAAGTTTATTCGCTTGGGTAGTGGGTCCCACTAGGTTGCATTGTAGTTGGGAAAACCCGTATTTGCCATTTAAGGACCTTCGTTGGATGCTTGTGGGCAAAATTGGATTTTTGCCTTTTGCGACGGTCTTACGTCTGACCAAATAAGCGCCTGTTTGGGCTTGAATTGAGTCAGTTTGCCTTGAATTGGACCTTATTGGTAATTTAGGTCACCTTGAGGCGTGATAAAATCACGTTTGCCTTTTTGCGGTCGTTTTGAAATTTTGACCGGTTTGGGCCCAAATTAGCTTATGAATTGCCTTTTTGAACCGTAGAAAAATCCCCATTGTGTCGGGAATGTATTTTGGGTTGTAGGCGGACCTTGTATGGATCTTGAAATGCCGTTTTTGTGATTTAGACTCGTCTTTTGCTTGAAAAGAGGGGCGAGTCGATTTTGTGTTTTTGTTTTGTGAATGGTTTTGTTTGGTTGGATTTTGGGCGGGATTGCCCTTGTTTTGCATTGCAGGTTATGTTGTTGTTTTTTGGATTTATCCATTTCATGCCGTCGTAATGCCGAAATTCCGGCTTACGTTTTTTGTTTGCAGGAGAGTGTTCGGGGCAGGCCGAGTTCATAGCTGCGACTCTTGAGGAGTTGTTCGGGTCGGGCCCGGTTAGCACGCTTACCGTGGTTGTGGAGGACGTCACTGAGGAGGAGAGACCTCCTGAGCAGACTGTTGGGGCCTCAGCGGCCGTCGAGGAGCGTGAGGAGCCTGTTGTTGGGGCTGTTAGCACTGGTAGAGCTCAGACTGGGGCTGAGGCGAGTACCTCCGGGAGGAGGGTTTCTTCGAGGGAGCGACATCCTCGGGCGACTAGGCGGTCGTTGCGGGACGTTAACAGGGTCGTTGAGTTGGGCCCTACTCACCACGTCGAGTCTCGTGGCCATAAGAGACGGAGAGTGGAGACAGCCGAGGACGATACTGACGTCGCGAGCTGGAGAGCCAGGCGAGTTACGGCCCCGCGGGGTTTGCTTTTACGGGCGGCGCCTGAATGGGTCAAGGGTTTTGACGGTAGCCAGTTGTTGCTTCGACTGGACCGACACCTTTCCTACCGTGCTCACTAATTCTCTTGTCCTATTACAATCTCCCACTCAATGCAAGGTGTCTTGCAGGTCGTTCTTGTAAGTGATCATATCAAGAGTGGTTTCCTCGATCAGGAGAGTAACTGTCTGACCGGAATTATCTACCGTAGATACCTTCAAAGCGTGGCCACGCATTTTCAGTTCACTACTCCTCGAGTGGCTCTGAGATTTTTTAAATGACCCTGACAAGGGGGTGGACAATTCCTATCGCACTATTCCCTTTGTCTAGCCACAGCTCATCATGACCCAAAAGATGCCCATTTGACCTCATTTACGAACGTCGTAGAGCATAATTTAACGTCACTTTGAAATTGTGCCAACTTGGGCGAACATTCTCTTGTCAAAGAATTGACTCAAAAGAATACTATAGTAGCTCTCGCCACGACCAAGCTATACGAATTACCAGAACTCTATAAGCGGTCACTGCCCGACAGAGTGTCTCTTACAGTCTGCCTATGTGATCGACTAGTCATCTCTTATGACTTTATGGCACTTGAACTTGCCATCAATCGACTCACACTCTAGTCACTTAGAGACGTCACCGCATATGAGTAACTAGGGGCAATTACTATGTTAATCCAGTTCACTTTAATAGAGTTCAATATTGTCTTAACAACCTATTTGGATATAACAATGCAATTGGTGAGTTTAAGAAACTTAAACGATAAATGCGATTATCACATATGAATAGTCAATACCATATTACTACTTCATATCTTATAATCTAAAGTGTACATATTACACTTGTCAAAGTGCAATAAAAGCTTGGTTAATGGATATACCAGGTATCCATTCAGTCCAACTTTATGAATTGCTTTTTCCTTCTATTCAATGTCATTTCTAATGTCATGAACTCTTGTAAGTACATGTCTAGACTTCTTCTTAGACTTGGGCTCTTTAACTTGAAAGATGCTCCTATTTTTATCATATGACTTGTGATAAAATACTTGGTGGAGGGATCTACCTATTGTCCCTTTATGAACCAGTTTATCACAATGTACTCAGACTCCATATATAGAACTTGCAATGGTTGATTCTAAAACAATTTTCTAGTCACTTACTCCTGAGTCAATAAAATTAGCCTAGGATTTAGATAAATCCTTACAGGTTTAGAAACTAGAATTTGTGTAACCCTTCAACACACAACTTAGTATGTCATCCAAACACAAGAACAGATCCTTAGTTCTTCTCAGGAATTATAATGGATGTTCTTGAAGGCTTTCAAATGACCTTCACATGAAATAACTTGTCATTGACTCATTATGCTCCAAGCATATGATGCATCATATCATGTGCATATATTGGCATACATGATCGTTCTAATGGCGGAAACATTAGCAATCGATTTCATGTGATCAACAACTCATTGGGTTCAGTGAATGACTATCACTATATCATAGTAATTCCACTTTCATCAAAATGAATAACCTCTTCAACAAATGTTGATATTAAACAGATAAAGAATCTTATCAACATAAGATACTTATCGAAGTGCCAATTTAACAAAATCTCTATACCATAATAGATTTGGAATTTTAGAATGCTTCATGTCAACTTTTATCGAGAATTGAAAACCAAAACACTCCTTCATAGATGGTAGTGTCAGCCTGTCATTCTCAATGAGTAATATGACATTAACATGAAAGATAATTTCTCCTACCGAACTTCATGACTAAACATGGCAATTTTGACTCCCACTTAAATCTATGTACATTTATGGCTTCTCGACAACTTGAGTGAAACCATTTTCTTATCACATAATTGAAATAATCATTGCAATTTTAAGTGTTAATTAAAACTTTGTGCTTATGTCGTACATACACCCTTTTCTAAGTACCTATTTAGAAATTGGTTTTAACATCTAACTTGATTATACACGCTATAAGGTGTAGCAATGATGATATGGATCTTAGCATAGTTACCTTTTAACTTAGCTTTGTAGACAACTTAATGTCTATCTGTGCAACTCTTATGCACAGATTGATACAACCACTTAATAATCTTTATTGAAGTTCACTTTCTTTTTGTCTCCTCACTAGTCTCGAGTTTTGACCTAAAAAGCTATCTTTTGGTCACCTCACTAGTCTCCAGTGTAACCTAAGAAGCTTTCTTTTAGTCTCCTCGCTAGTCTCGAGTTTGACCTAAGAAGCTTTCTTTTGGTCTTCTCACTAGCCTTGAGTTTGTTGCTAATTTTCTCCCACTCTATCTTTTGAAAAATACATCTATTTTTCTTGAAAGATAGCTATATAAGCAACAAACAATTTGATACTTAAACTTTATGAAGGAAGAAAATATCGCACATTATAACCTTAATAGATGACCCTCTTGTAATGACATTGTAACCTAGTAGGAAGATAGACTAGCCTTTATAAGATAAAGGATTGGATTCATATCCATATCTTATACAATTTTAGGGTCTTAAGACCTCCCATAACTCGTATGGAGTCCTATAAGTGGTTACAAGTCTTAGTTATAAGTGGTGTTATCAATTGGTTTATAAAATTCTCTACCTTGAGTTCAAATAACTCTATTTGACTTTACAATCGTGCTTTCTTATGTCAAATAAGATGTGATATTTAGTCATAAAAGCATAAGAGGGAATCAAATTTATGGCTTATGAACTCATTACAATGATCTAATCGTTGTAATTCTTTTATGATCAATTTAAGTCAAATAAATTTATGTTGTTGATGTAAAAAGTGTATAAGGACAAGGTTTTAGAACAAATAAAATTCCATAAACCGAATGACTTGGGTTGAAAGCCAAGTCATTAAAATTCATACAACCATTGTTTGCAAAATGGAAATAAAAACAAAATTCCATGTCCAACACGGAAATCAAAACGAGTTCTAAAATAACAAGTTAAAATACAATAATACAAAGAAGACAATACAAAATAAAAGCCAAGCTTCCATAGGTCTTCTACTATGGGCGGCTACCCTAGCATCCCATGTCAAAGATCTTCCTCAAGCTTGCTTCTCGTTGCCTTTGTCTTTGCTCACATGCCCTATATTACATTGAAGGGGGTGAGAATCACAACTTGTATCTAAATACCAAAGTTGGTATTTATATCAATAACACAATATATTATAGAATTTATTACTTACTGGAGTCACACGTCCAGCTTTGACATCTCCTAGATACTTCGGGCAATTACGTTTCCAATGGCCCATACCACAAAAATAGTGGCACTTATCCTCGGAAAAAGCACCCTTTTTGGCATGGATAAGTTATTCCCAATAGCTTTCCCTTTGCCCTTGTTGGGACTAGGTTTCTTACCCTTGCTAGCGCTTTTCTAGAATTTCCCTTTGCTCTTATTATTAATATTGAGCGCATCCTTGGTCGTACTCACATTGAGACCTATGTCTCTCTCGGCTTGCAAAAGCAAGTTGTGCAATTCATGGAGAGAGGTTTTCATGTTTTGCATATTGTAGTTTACCCTAAACTGAACATATGCTTTGATGCGGTTCAAGGAATGGAGCACTCGATCAATAATGAGTTGGTCGGGAATTTCAACCCCTTGCAATTTGAGCGTCTCAACATGCTCAATCAATTTGAGCACATGAGGGCTAACGTTTTGACCCTCTTTGATATTAAGCTCAAAGAATGCGGAGGCCGCCTCATATTGGATGATCCTAGGAGCTTGTGAAAACATGCTCACAAGTTTGGTGTAGATCTCATAGGCGGTGCCTATCTTAATAGAACTCCTTTGGAGATCGTCTTCCATAGTGAAGATCAAGACATTCTTGATCGCGGCCGATTTTTTTAGGTAAGCCTCGTAGGCCTCCCTAACAGCGGCGGATGACCTAGTAGTACGTGTAGCGGGAGCGGCTTCGGTAAGGTAACGAAGCTTGTTGTCACCTTCCGCGACCAAGCGGAGTTGCGCATACCAATTGGCAAAGTTAGTCCCATTCTTTTCAAGTTTACATCGATCCATAAAGGATCAGAGCCAAGAAGAATTGGTGAGTGGTGGAGCAGTTCTACTAGTTGAAGCAGATGTAATCGGAGTTGCCATTGTAAATTAATCAAATTGACTACAAAAAGGTAATAAAGGAAATAATTAACATTTATCAATTTACTTGTAAACATATTTAACAAGGTTTTAAAATTATGCATTTATATAATGACCTCGCACCTAAATTATATAAATGATCCCGAGATCCATCTTTATATAAACATGGGCACGGGAAACCGATACATCCCATACTTGTATAAATTTGGTGAATTAACTCTTTAATTGATTCAAGTATAGAATTCTTGGTCGATGTATTTCATAAATTCCATCTCTAACCCCGGAACATAAGACTAGTCTTTATATTCCGTTGAGTCCAACCAAATTTCGTGTGTTACCCCACTTACCCAATGATAAATGAAAGTACCCCGGGAAACCGAATCTACCCCAAATGTCAATGGGATTCATGAGTCCTACTATTTGGTAATGCTAATCTCAATTTTAAATGTGTGTGAGGTCTTGTCGATTTAGTATCTATCATCTTTAAGTGAACTAAGGCGATGAATGCTCGATAATTATAATTGACAATAGTCGATAAGACGATAAAATATGCATGTGAAGTTATGGCGATTTGGCAATGCATGCAAACATATAAAGCAAACAAATAAAGAAAAATAAATTTCCTATGGGTTTTCCTAAAATAGAAAAACTTATATTCTATTACATAATCGGAAACTAACTCCTTTGGTCCCTTGAATCTTCACGTGACACACTTCCCAAGGATAGACACCGTCTTGATCGGAACTCCTTTCCGAATGGCACCGTTTTTTGGAAACTCCGGAATTACAAATAATAATAATAAAATGTACATTGTACTTCCTATTATACATTTGTAAAATAAAATCTAATAAAATAAAATAAAAGTGATATGAGATCACAATAAATTACAACCGAATCAATATTCCCTTACATTACGGGTAATATCGATTAAAAACTAAGGTCATACTAAGATAAAATTACATAATTCAAAAATTATATAAATAAAATATGACATTCATCAATGAAAAATGCAGCATTATAATATGTAACTAACATGTCAAATTTTGTGCCAAATCGCCCTATTTAAACTTATATCGTAAATATAATCCGGTTTTATGGATATTCGCGATCTTTAACTTATTAAAATCACAAAATAATACTAAAGTCAAAGTTTAGTCCAAGTTAAATATCCTAACCTTTTAGGACTCAAAAATTAGTCATTACTCATTTTTGACAATAATTCAACTTGATTTATCATTTATGCTCATTTTTTGACCCTAAAATCATAACTTTTTATGAAATAAATCCAAATTTAATTACAATAATTTAAAAATTTGAATTTTAAATTTTCGAACATTCTGGAATAATTTCATGACACTCATCATAATGTTAAAAATCAAGGTTAAAATTTTCGAATTTATTTTGAGAAAAATATAGTTGCGATTTATCAGTTTTATCAAATAAAACATCTAAAGCATATGAAAATTAATCTAATCAATGTTCCAATTTTAGATCTGATATGTGGGATAATAATGCAACCTAAAATAATTTTTTCATGGCTGTTTCGAAGTTTAATTAATTTTAACTGTTTTACCTCCATTTATTCCATTTTTATCTCATAAAAAATAGAGAAAATTGTTGATTACAGCCTTTTAAAAATCACTTTTTGAAAATTACAGCCTTATATAATTTTTTTTGAAAATTACATCCAAAATATTACTTTTCTTCTAAAATTGCACCAACTTGAGGTTTTTGGTGATTTTTGCTGATGTTTTTATGATGTATCCTTTATTATTTGAGAGCCTACTTACCCAGATTTCTTACCTCTCCTTGACACAAACCAATTAATCACCCCAAACATCATAAAAACATCATCAAAATTCACCGAAAACCTCAAGTTGGTGCAATTTTAGAAGAAAAGTAATATTTTGGATGTAATTTTCAAAAAAAATTATATAAGGCTGTAATTTTCAAAAAGTGATTTTTAAAAGGCTGTAATCAACAATTTTCTCTAAAAAATATAACATGCAAAATAAATCGAATTTATACGAAACTTTATATACAATAAGTAAAATATGCATGCGAGGTCATATAAAATTTCAAGGTCAGAAACTAAGTCTAACTTTTTTTAGCATTTTAGATACCATTTTATACATAAAAATGTAATTAAATCACTAAAAATCATTAAAATGAGCCCAAAAATACCATAAATCATCAAAATGACCTAAATTTATTATAGGACTAGAATATATACAACAACAACAACAACATCAGAGCCTTAATCCCAAAATGATTTGGGGTCGGCTGACATGAATCATCCTTTCGAACCGTCCATGGGTGAACGCACGCCTCAAAATGCGAATAAAAAAGGGAAGATAAAAAGCAAAAGGGAGAACGAAAATGTAATGGAAAGTCAAGGTGAACTTAGGGGTTTTAAAATCAAATTCCGTCTTTCTTTTATAAAAACTTAAAATTTAAATCGAGAGAAAAGATTAAAACGATTTTTAAAAACCGAAATAGAGTTAAGGATCCGGAATGAACCAGGACTAGAATATATAACATGCAAAATTTTTTGTCACTGTATAATATAAATACAAAATCTCTAGTTTTATATGTTATACATTTAACTCGGAAAAACAATAAACCGATTATGCATGCAACAACCTATGCTCATGATACCACTTGAAAGGATTCAATAACCCTCTAATTAAACTCTTTAATTATTGATCTAAATTTCTAATAAAATTAGATGTTGATCTAGTGCATGCATAACATAAAATAAATAGAAAAATAAGAATAATGTTCCTTACATTTGTAAAAATTGGTTTAGGGCATAAGTGAGGACTCCATCCCACACTTGTTCTTGAGCTACAAGTTTATGGATGATCCTCCAAAATCCCAATAGTAGAGATTCTCCGCTTGATGGCACCAATACTACCCCTTAATTCTAATAATATATTAACTAGATAAATTATTAGAGACCTTAAAATATAATCTTAATATTATTTCTAATTACTACCTTTTAGTAATTTAAATGAATATAAGATTTTTGAACAATATTATTCTAAAACTTATTCTAGAGAGATAAGATAAAGTAAGAAGGATTTTCTAAAAATGTAAGAATGTATATAAGCATAAGAACAATTCTTATTCTTGTAGGGGGGAGGAAAAACCAGTGGAAGGGGAGTGGCAAGGGAGCCAATGCATGGCTCTTTTCTTTTTAGATTTATTCTTCTCAAAATGTATTAGGGTGTAGTATAGGCTATAATAGTAATCATTGTGTTTTCCACAATTAAAAAACAATTTAACCATTTCACCCTAATACCCTCTAAAAACCGGTGCCCCTTAGATAATATGGAGTCCATTTTATTTTTGTCAATTGTCATTTTGTCATATAATGTGTGACATGTAACATGTAACATGTTGTTAATAATATTAATGCATATTTAACAATTAAATATCATTACATATATTAATTTAATTATATATCACAATTGACTAGTAATTCATAATCACAAGTATATAAAATGGGTCATGTTAATATAATCTACAACACATTGTAATTATAATTAACTAATCATTCTTAATTTAATTGTTTCATAAACAAAATTTTAGTAATATAACATTTTAATTACTAAAATGAATCTTATTTAATCGAATTACAATAAGATACATATTCTTACTCACATATGTAAATTGTTCAATTTTAAGGAATTAATTAATCTGTATCAATATACAATTAATTAATTCATCTATTAAGGGAATCGTCCTTTAGGTGTGACCTTAAGGGATCAACTGATCACCAACGTCAAACGACAGTAATGTCAAACTCTAGTCAACCAATCATTACCGATTAATGATGTGATCGCACTATTGTTGAGGACACATACTCCAACACGCAACACCTGATGCGCCTTTTCTCAAGGCTTTCTTCTCGTCCAAGTTTCCGTGTTTCAACCTAAGTTGGTTGTTTCCGGATCTTTCTGTCCGATTCCTTTCCAAATTCTACCCTTACCATAATCCTTCGTGTGATTAGTATAAATAGAGGCCTTCGCCTCACATATTTTTCACGTGAGTGTCCGCCCTTCTCTTCTCCTTTTGCATTCTAAGACCATGTTCTTGCCTTTCGACGCCTACGTGCTTGATCAATCGACCACGTAAGCTCAGATCATTCTGAGTACCAGTCACGTTTGCATGACCGACCAATTTGACCACCATAAAATCAATAAATCAATCTTTTAAAATCCTTTTTCAAGGGCACTTTCATATTTGCATAGACCGAGTCGAGTTACCTCTAAAAACTGATTTAGTTAAATCTCGCGACGCTAACATGTAAGTTTGAGGGTGTAAAATCCCATCTTAAATTTGTATTTATTTTCTGTATTTGTTTTGTAAGAATTTATGTCATAAGCATGCTAAAAACCGTTTTTTTAATCACTTTCTAAAACCCTTTGACGGAAACAGCAGAGAAACGACTTGGGGAAGAATCGCATCAACTGATGCGCCTTCTGGAAATGCCGCAGCATCTGCTGCGCCTCTTCCAGAGGCTGCCTTCAGTTGCTGCACTTCTTCTTCTTCCTGAGGTTTTTGTTCCTTTCATCTTTTTTTTTTTCTTTCTTCGTTCTTTCCCTTATTTCACCTAATAATTTTCAAATTAGTTTTTATAAATCTTTTTCAACATTTTTCGGTTTAAATCCCTTATAATTAATATTTGCGGGTCTTCTTCACAAATTCAAACCCGGATTTTAGAGACTCGATTTATCCATATCAAGTCCCTGAAATTCTCCTTTTGTACATATTTCTCTTTATTTTTCCGACTTTGTTCCTTTTCGCTTTCAACCGTCTTTAATTCAAGTCTTGCTTCGGGTTTGCAATTGTATCTTAATAATTTTTATTATGTACCAAATTTGTCTAGAAGTATTATATCGGTATCTGTGTTAGGCACAGAAGGTTTTAGTTCTGTGATTAAGGACAAAAGTTGTATATTTTCACTTAATGACTTGCTTTATGGCCAAGCTTTTTCCATTAATGGTATATATATTCTCGACACTTTTAGCGATATTTATCATGTCCAAAATAAAAGACTTAAAACAGGTGATCAAGATCTTTCTTATCTATGGCATTGTCGACTAGGACATATAAACGAGAATAAATCGCATTAAAAGACTAGTTTCGACTGGTATAATCAAACCATTTAATTTTGAATCATATGGTAAATGCGAATTTTGTCTTCTAGGCAAGATGACTCATACACCATTTACAGGAAAAGGAACTCGAGCAGGTGAGTTGTTGGGTTTAATACATTCAGATGTATGCGGTTCAATGAGAATCACTGCAAGAGGAAACTTTGATTACTTCATCACTTTTATCGATGACCAAAGTAGGTTTGATTTCATTTACTTAATGAAGTATAAACGTGAAGCTTTTGAAAAATTTAAAGAATTTCAAAATGATGTTGAAAACCAATTAGATAACAAATTCAAAACGTTACGATCAGATCGTGGTGGTGAATACATGAATAATGAATTTGAATCTCACCTTAAAAACTGTGGTATTGTATCTCAGTTAACTCCACTTGGCACACCACAATTGAATGGTGTAGCTGAAAGGAGAAATCAAACTTTATTGGATATGGTTCATTCAATGATGAATCAAACTGAGTTACCGAACTCATTTTGGGGACATGCCATTTTATCTGCTCAACGGTCATTAAATCAAAGCCCAACTAAAGAAGTCTATAAAACTCCATATGAGATATGGAAAGGAAAAGCCCCAAATTTATCATATATGAAAATATGGGGTTGTGATGCTTATGTCAAGAACAAGTCTGACGATAAGCTTGCACCTCGTTCTGACAAATGTATCTTTGTAGGTTACCCCAAGGAAGCATATGGCTATTACTTCTACAAATGTCACGAGAATAAAGTGTTTGTGGCTCGTGAGCCTGCCTTTCTAGAAAAAGGAGTTTATTTCTAGAAGACAGAGTGGAAGAAAATTTGAACTTGAAGAAGTTCAAGAGCCACAAACTGAGGATACGACCCAGGAAGATGTTCCTTCTTCGTGTGGCTCAGTTATTGTTCCTTCTGAACCTAAGAGGTCAGGTAGGGTATGTCGCCAGCGTGAAAGATATCTGGGAGTTATCGAGGAGGATGGTGATTATGAGGTGTTGCTTTTAGAAAGTGTTGAATCTGTAACCTACAAGGCGGCTATTACTGGTTCTAATTCTAATCTATGGCTAGAAGACTTGCGACTATTTATCTAAGTTGGTACAGTTTTCCGGTGGCTTAGGTGTTTGCTGTAGGTCGCGCCGTAAAAGGAGGCTAATTGGCATCTACTGGGTCATTGTGATCTGTATCGAACGAAGAAAATAGGTCAATATGATTATCCACCCATGTAATTTTTTCTATCAAGGCCACTCGAGGAGAGGTGACTGGAAATGCGTGGCCACGCTCGGATGAGATCTATAGTAGTTTATCCGGTCAGACAGTCATTCTCCTGATCGAGGAAACCACTTTAAGATATGTTCACGTGCAAGAACGGCCTAAAAGACATCTTGCATTGAGTGGGAAATATTATTGGACAAGAGAATTGGTAACGCACACTTGTGTTAGGCAAGTGCGAGATTGTTGGAGTGAGTGTCCTCCACAAAAGTGCGTCTACATTTTAAATCTCGTAAAAGAAATATTTGGGATTTATTTTATATATTTGTCAGTTGATCAACGTTTATCGGTAACGCTCGGCTGACTAGAGTTTGACGTTACTGTCATGTGACGGCGGTGATCAACTGATCACTTTAGGTCACACCTATAGCATGACGCCCAAATGAAAAATCTAATTATTTGTATGAGATACAATTTAATTAATTCCTTGTATTAATTCAATTTTAATTAGTCAAGTGAATGTATTATTTGATGACAAGTTACGAAATCGGGCCAAGGGAATATATTATTTAATTCTATGATGATTAATAAAAAAAATTAGGCGGAGATTTAGTAGTTAATAGTTAATTAACTAAATTACTACGGTATTACTACGGTATGTGTGTATATTATGAGGCGGAGGTAATTAGCTATTTAAATTCACAAGAGGTTGTAAAATTAGCTAATGCGGTTTTATTAGACACATTTCATATTGATAAAATGGTCTAATAATTGCTTAATAGTTAAGTAGTCCTTAGTGTTAGGCCCAAATTCTGGATATGGACCGAGCCGGGGCGGCAAGCCTGGAAGCAGCATAATCCTGGGTAGGACAGCAGGTGAAGAAGAATTCGGCTTGGAGTGGGATACAGGCAGGACTACGGGTGAAATAAGGAAGTCCAAATTATTACCAAACTCTGAATAAGGAAAGTCCAAGTAGTTTCCAAATTCCGAAGACTTAGGGAGCAAGTAAAGAACCTTAGATGCAAGAGCTTCCCTATATAAGGGGCATAAACGAAAGGCCAAAATATCATGAAAAATACACTCGAGAAACCCTAGCATAAAAAGTATCATTGTCTTTAACCTCATTCTTCGTTGTATTCTCCGGTCAAATTATAGTGAAAATCTTGGTGGGATTTCGTCTTCCCCCGCGGTTGTTTCCCATATTGGGTTTTCCGCGTAACCAAAATTCCTTGTGTTCTTTATTTGCACTTACATACAACTTATTACAGCATACAGAATATCGTCACACATAAATCGTAATATTGATTAGGCACTAAGACCACTTTAACCCTATTTGGTAAAAATTTACCAAAACAGTTTGGCGCCCACCGTGGGGCATAGTGGTCATCTCCATTAATCAATATACGATGAACAGCAGCATGTCATGGCACTTAGAAGCAAATCCGGGAAGAACAGACGGCGTACCTACAACACGAGCACAGCCTCAACCCACGGCAACAGTACCTGCAAGACCAACACAGCCACCGAACGCTGTACCTACGTAGGGAACAGTTTTAGTACCACTTATTAAGCAGAGCGATAGTTCCCAGGTAGCGGCGAATCAACCACATACGGGAAGGGCACAAGCCAAAGATCCAGGTATCAGTCAGGGTAAGCAAAAGATGGGACAACTAGAGAAAGGGGGGTAACCCAGGCATCGAGATGTGGCCCCACCGAGTGCCACTAGTATCATGATAAGCAGATTATACACCTTGGCAAGAACCATCAGGACAATGCAAAGTGAGAATAGAAGTATGAGATCTCAGATGGAAGCGAATAACAACCTCCTCCGAGCTCAGATTGATGAGCTGAGGCAGCAAGCTGCTAGTCCCGCAGCTTGGACACAAGGCGCCAGATTCAGAGGAGCTCCAGCAGGAGATAGTGATAGGAGGCAGACTCGCCTGCTACCAAAAGATATGGTAACTGACGTGTGCATGTCGTTGTACACCCAATCAAAACACATTTATAATACTCAACAAACAACTAGTTAGCGGTAAGTCGAGGTCGATCCATGGGATGGCGTGCTTTGGGTTCTAAGTCTATCTATCTCAATTTATGCTAGTGTCACAATTTGTTTGGGTTTGTAGTTGTGTTCTAGACTAATACAAGAAATAAAGTAAAGCAAACAATGAACTAAGAAATGTAAACAAATGACTAAAAGCACTAGGATGTCATGGGGTCATAGGGGATTCATGGTTTTGATCATACAAACATGTTTACAAAGTTGCAAGCAATTAATGTTGTAAAGGAACCGAGTTGGTTTATGTCTTACGGTTCATAGGAAGAGTTGGGTCCCGGAGCCGAATCGATTAGATTGTACAACACCTACAAATCGACTTACTTTCCTCCTAATCAACTTCTATGCATGGTCTAATAAGACTCGAGTTGGTTTATATCTTACAAGTCAAGTTGAATAGATAAGAGATGGTTATAAATGCAAGGATTCATAGGCTTAGCATTTCATCAAACATAGCATGTGCATAAAGTTAACATCACAACAAGCAAGCAATTTGATTATGAAAACATATTAGATTAAGCATGAATCAATCCTCATGTTGGTTTCCCTAATTACCCACTAATCCTAGCTAAGAGACTACTCACTCCTTATCAAGTTTGACATGCTAACAAGGTTGTCAATCATATTAACAAGGCAAAACATGATGAACAAGTAGGAAAGATTAACAATAATTAAAACAAGGATTACGAGAATTATACCGATGGAGATTCCAAAATAATAATGCAAAGAATAATAGAAGGAACTTGATTGATTGATGAAGGGTTGTCAATCCTCCAATAATAACCTAATAATCTTCAATTACCCAAAAGTAACAAACTTGAACAATAATTAAGGTGTGATTAATGTGAAATTTGTGGAAAGATTAAAGAGTAATCTATTCTAATCTATTCCTAATCTAATCTAAGAGGAATTTCTAATGTGGAGGCTCTCTACTCTAAAAACTTCATGCTTTGATTATTTACAAGTGGGGTATATATAGTAGAACTTCATTAGGTTAACTAAGGCTAAATTAGTAATTAACATTTGTGAGTTCTAAACAGGGAATTGCTAGTCTTTTCGGAGAGATGAGCATCTCAGCTGAAGACGCCACGATCCGCTCGTCCAGGAGGGGAATCCGCTCGGATTCTTGCAGGGGTGGCCGAGCGTCTTTGGGTAAATCTGCTCGGATTGTTATAAGGGAATCCGAGCGTCTTCGAGGCTTGGACGCTCGGATTATGCTTCTTGGACAGGCGTCTTGTCTGTTTGGACGCTCAGATTCTGCTTCAGAATCCTTCTCTTCACTTTCTTCTTATTCTTGTGAAATTAGTCTTTAGTTCTTGCCTCCTCTTCATACTAGTCCATCTAATATCATCAATAAGCTTCCAAGTATGCACGAATAACGGGAATTTCCGCCTAATTATCTTCTTTCCTACAAAACATATGAAATGCACTAGGAAAGCAAAATAGAAAGCTTTTGACGGATAAAATGGCTATGGAATGTTATATTAGTATGCAAAATGGGTTCAATTAGGGGACTAAATGTGCGCAAATATGAGACATCAAATATCCCCAAACCGAACCTTTACTCGTCCCGAGTAAAGAGGTGACTAAAACTAGAACTTTATTTAAACTAACCTACTAATATAGCCGATATGAGACAATTAGCGGGTCTTACTCCACCCTTCAACTCACAACAAGACAACCATGAGGTAGGATGCCTTCTTGCAAGGCAAGGTGGGTCTTGCCAAAATGGCGACACATCCAATCATTAAAGCACACAAAATCAAGTAATGGATGCATCTACAAAAGAATAGCCACTTTCCTCATCTAAGTGGCGGAAATTATCTAAAGGGGTAGCAATTCAAGGGTACACACTCCTTCATAGATACAATTTATTCAAACTACTAAGCCTAGAAGGATACCAATAAATCACCTCCAAGTTGTGTCAAGCTAGGGTACCTTTGTCCTCAATCGTTAAATGCTTTTGTCAAGAATAGACTCCCTATGGTGTTAGAAACATTGGAGGATCGCGGAATTCCCCTTCTTGCCTAGACAAGAAGAAGGGTCGTCCCCTCTCTACCATGCACAAAAATGGATACGATGGATAAAGGGATCAATAGGATTTGAGTTTCATTTGGGAGTTTGCTTTTGTTGTTGTTTCCCCCCCCCCAATTTCTTGTGGCATATAACATTTGAGAACAATTTCTTGCCATTTCTTTGATGTTTGTCATTTCAATACTTGACAATTTTTAACTTTTTGCATTTTCTTTTGAACATTTTCAAAGTCACCCCAATTAGTAACGAGGGTGCCTTATATTTGAAGCATAGGAGGTTTTTTTTTTTTCATTTTTTTTACTCCTCTTTTCTTTTGATGCAATTTGCAAACTTGTTGACATTTCATTTCATTTCTCAAATTTGAACAATTTTTGTGCCCACTCTCTTTGATGACAAAATGTATGGTAGAATATGGATGAATGATGGTTGCATGGTTTCAAGGGTCACCTTGGAATAAACGGTAGCCAAGGAGTTATCACACCACAAGGTACTCTAGACTAGGCCTTAATCCATGGGTCAAAGGATACCAGCATGACATATCCTAGGGTGTTTTACAAGTATTATAACAAGCAAAGTCTTAAGAAGAAAAAGTATCTACAAGGGCCTTATATACACTTGTCAAGCTTCCCAAGTAGACGGTTTCACAAAATTTTTCTAACATGCAAACTACATGCCATGATGCAACTAACATATATACAACCTAATGCATATGATTCTACCAACTAGTATGCCAAATAATCTAAATGAAACTCCTAACAACACATAGATACACAAACCGCAACAACAAAATACACCACATCTTCCTTGACATGTAAGCCCATCCTCCTCATATGAACAATGAAAAAGAAATGGAAGGGAAATAGAGATTAGAACGATCATACCAAGCGGTCTTCATTTTCCCTTGCTAATGCCTCAAATGTAGTGTTGTACCTATGTGAGAAGAGAACAAAAGCACAAGTATATACAATTCTACACTACTAAATTAAAGAACATGTTTTTGGTTTTTGAAATTTTCAAATTTTTATGGGTTTTTGTTTTATGAAATTAAAAGACATATTTTTGTGATTTTTCGAAATTTTTCAATTTTTATCATTTTTGGAATATAAATTACCATCCCCCACTTTATTTTGGACCTTGTCCTCAATGTACATGTAGGGGTAGGAATAAAAAAGAAATACATGTTTTTGGATTTTTTTTTTTTGATTTTATGGAAATTGAAGTACAAATGCAATATGATATGAATGAATGCATGCTCTAACTAAATGCAATTCTATATGACATATATAACAAATGAATGCAATCTAAACTAGCTTATATGATGCATGCTTAATGCTTAAGTCACGTATGATCAAACCTCCCCAAACCGATTTAAACACTATTTCTAGTGTAGAAAATAATAGGATTGGTCATTAGTGACTATGCATGAATTCTAGTCTATATGGAACTAACTACTTGAATCGTGTGAGATATATTACAATGCAACTATACTACATGAACTAATAAATGCAATATGAAATTATAATACAAATGCAAGTGAAAGCTAAACTAAATGCAATTTATATACAAAAGAGAGAGGGAGAGAAAAGTATCATACAAATGGAGGTGATGAGGTAGGCATCTTTCACTCGTCATCATCATTTTGAGGATAGCCATACCGTTGAGAACTTCCTCCTTGGTCATACCCTCCTCCTTGGCTAGAATGTCCTCCACCTTGGCCACCCAGATTCCAGGCTTGGTCCCCTTGATTAGGGAACAAGAGGTGTAGTTAGGCCCAAGAGGGCCGAAGGCCATTAGGGTCAATATACCGTTGTTGTGCCATTTGATAGTACTGGGGATAAAGGGCCAAGTAGTTGTCGACCCTCCCTTCATGTACCCCGAGGTCAACTCTATTCATAAGGTTCATCAAGTCATTAATGCCCGGGGTATTGGGGATTTCCGGTCGGAATTGTGTATAAGGAGTAGGGTATGGTGGGATAGGCACATAGGAAGGTGCGGAATAGGTCTTGCCGGTATCCCACGAGGTATTTGCGGTTGGCGGGGTGCTTCTTCCCTTTGAGGGGGATTGCCGATGATTTGGATATCGAGAAGGTAGCTCGGCGTAGGCAAATACGGGCTCAATCTTGGGTCGGTGCCCGGTATATTCCACCCCGAAAGAATAATGGAGGTGCACCCTTTTGTGAACCATTCTACACTCCCGTCTTGAGTGTAGGCACTCTACCGGTGGTGGTTGAAGACGGCGTCCTCATCAATCAAAGTACTCCCCTAAAGAGGATCATAAGTCCCATGAACATTTAGATAGGACTCAAGGAATGTTAAATCAATGAGAGTGCACCTATCTTGTTTATACCTCCCATTGATGGTGCCGGCTACAAAACGTTCGGTGATCCGAATCACCGGGTGTTGGATAGCGAAGGTATAGCACTGTTTTTGGTGGATAAAATCCCTCCCGGAAATAGCCTTCCAAAGTAGGTCCACATCGAAATCGGTGGGTTTATCGGTATAGTCGGTTGGTACAACAAGACCGAAAATGTGAGCAAATTGATCAAGTGTAAGGCTATGGTCTAGGTTCCACAACCTAAACTCCATGATCACATTGGTTCGAGTGTTCATGACAATACGGAGGCTACTCAAAAATTCCAGGGTGTGACTAAGGTACGTCTCCTCATGGGCATGGAATAATTTTCCAATTCCTAAGCCATCAAAGAACATCTCGGTGTGGTACCTTATCCCAAGGGTTTCTAACAGCCTAGTATCGATAAACTGAGTGGGTTCATAGTTCTTACCTAGCAACTGGACGAACTTCTTACGGTGGGCATCGGAGGTGAAGAGTACCTCCGGGAAGTACTCAAGTTGCTCTATCCCTCCTCTCATGATGGGGCAAAAGTTCTTTGGTGGCATCATTTCTTGTGGGGATGAAGAGGATGAACCCTTGCGTTTCCTAGTGGCGGATTCAACAAGTTTTTAGCCTTGCCCTTGAGATTCATCATCTTGAATTGGGAGATTGAGGTTTTTGTTGGCTTTTATTGTGAGGGGAGTGTTTTTTGGGATGAAGATGAGTGATTTAGGGTTAGATAGGGTGAGGAAATGAGCGAGAAAGGGGGTGTTTTCATAGAAAAAGGGGGAAGACGAGCGGACACGGGTGGGGCCTGGGCGGATAGTTCGAGAAAAATGCCAGAATCCGAGGGTCTTCCTTGCAGGACGAGCGTCTTGCCTCTGCAGAATCCGAGCGTCTTACAGAAAATCTGCTCGGATTTCGTGACAGGAACTTTGCATTTTCTGAAGTAGGCGGAAGACGAGCATCTTCTGTCTTAGACGAGCGTCTGACATTGGACAAGCGGCTTCTCGAAAATCCGCTCGGATTTTGATACAGTTCCAAAACTTTTCTTCAGGTGCCTTTCAGGACGAGCGTCCAAAATGCAATCCGAGCGTCTTCCCTATGGACGAGCGTCTTTTGCCAAATCCGCTCGGATTCTGTGACAGCGCTGAACAGTACCCTGATGAAGGCCTTGGACGAGCGTCCAGCCCTCGGGACGAGCGTCTTTTCGTTGTTTTTCTTCCTTTTCTTTCTTTTCTTTGTAAAATCATACCCTTACACCAATTTTTTTGCTCCTACTTATCTTTTTCTGAAATTTTGCTCAATAAAAATGTAAGAAAACTCTCTCTCACTACTCTCATGCAAGAAATTAAATAAAAATGCAAAAATGTACAATATTATACAAAGTAGAATTCCAAGAAATATCTTACAAATGGTGGTTTGAGATAGAACTCCACCAAACTAGTTCAAATTGTAGAAATTCTTGTCCATAGAGCTCAAGGCTCTCAATAGAAGATCGAAAGCTTGTGAACAAGCTCCAAATAAGCACAAGTATGGGTTGCTCCATTTGAACGTGAAATTTGGCCAAGGAAGTTTGTCATATGTTCTTTCTTTCACCTTGTCCTCGGTACTAGAGCTTTCCCAATGCTTCCAATAAATAAGCCCATGGTTCTCGTCAACACTGGGTACGAAGTATGGTTCATTTTTATCCGTAGACTTCCACTCACCAACTTCTTCAATTTTGGTGATGATGATAGCATTTTGATTATTCATTCCCTCCAAGGGGGAAAAAGAATTGTCATGGCTTTGATGATCGATTTCCTTAGAAGTTGTCATTGTGGGTGCCAAATTTCCACAAGTAGCTTCACGTGCAAGTTTCTCTTTGAGCTTTTCCACCAAGTAGCTTTTGTATGATGCTTTGACCTTTTGAAGAAGGTCCACCATATCCTCTTCAACAATCATTGGCTCCATGGTAGGTGTCAAGTAGTCTTCATGGGAGATGGGGAAAGGACATTCATCTTCATGATAGGATATCTCAAATGTCTGAAGGATAGGTTCCTCAAGCAAGGTGATATTACAAGTCCATCCCTCTCGGTCCTTGTAAGGCACGTATTCTTCATAGGCCCTTTCTATGGTTTTATCATCATTACTATCTTTATATGAATCATGAATGGGGGCTTCATTCTCCTTCATTAATTCTTCCTCCAACATCTCAATGTTAACATCAAAAGACACACCCTCATACTCACAAAGGTTAAGAGTATTTGGCTTACTTAACCTCATATCTTCTTCGTCGAACATCACACTTTCATATTCACAAGAGCTCAAGGATATTGGCTCTTCCCATTCTTCATTTTCCATGTCAAAAGTTACTACTTCAAATTCACATTCATGATCAATGTCCAAAGAATGGTGGGGAGTGATTGCTTGGGATTCTTTCATTTGGGCAATTTGAATCTCCAATTCCTCACCTTAGGCAACAATGCCTTGAAGAACATTGTCCCTCTCTTGGCTTTCCTCTAGCATTTATTTGAAGAAGTTTTGTTGATCTCCCATCATTTGGAGAATCACATTTTGAATGGGTTCATCTTCTAGTTGTGGGTGGGTGTGAAAGTGGTTGTATTGTGGCAATTGAAATTCATTGTGAAGTGGGTATTGGGTGGGTGGTTGTTGTGGATATTGGATGTGGTGATTTTGGTGGGAAAATGGGGGGTAGTGGTTAGGATTTTCATTGTACAAATAGTAAGGTAGGTTTGTGTTGAATTTCTCCTCAAACTCCTCATACCCATAGTCATACTCAAAAGATCCACCACATACTCCATATGTCAAGTCTTGAGCCATAATAGCTAAGACAAGGAAACAACTACAAGCATGGAAACTACAAAAAAACGGTAAGAACAATCCTTGGGGAACAAGTTCCTTAAGGTGAAAGCAAAATCAAAATAGACAAACAAGTAAGAACTTAATCACATAGCACCATCCCCGGCAACGGCGCCATTTTTGACGTGGGCGTGTCGTTGTACACCCAATCAAAACACATTTATAATACTCAACAAACAACTAGTTAGCGGTACGTCGAGGTCGATCCATGGGATGGTGTGCTTTGGGTTCTAAGTCTATCTATCTCAATTTATGCTAGTGTCACAATTTGTTTGGGTTTGTAGTTGTGTTCTAGACTAATAAAAGCAATAAATTAAAGCAAACAATGAACTATGAAATGTAAACAAATGACTAAAACCACTAGGATGTCATGGGGTCATAGGGGATTCATGGTTTTGATCATACAAACATGTTTTCAAAGTTGCAAGCAATTAATGTTGTAAAGGAACCGAGTTGGTTTATGTCTTACGGTTCATAGGAAGAGTTGGGTCCCGGAGCCGAATCGATTAGATTGTACAACACCTACAAATCGACTTACTTTCCTCCTAATCAACTTCTATGCATGGTCTAACAAGACTCGAGTTGGTTTATATCTTAAATGTCAAGTTGAATAGATAAGAGATGGTTATAAATGCAAGGATTCATAGGCTTAGCATTTCATCAAACATAACATGTGCATAAAGTTGACATCACAACAAGCAAGCAATTTAATTATGAAAACATATTAGATTAAGCATGAATCAATCCCCATGTTGGTTTCCCTATTTACCCACTAATCCTAGCTAAGAGACTACTCACTCATTATCAAGTTTGACATGCTAACAAGGTTGTCAATCATATTAACAAGGCAAAACATGATGAACAAGTTGGAAAGATTAACAATAATTAAAACAAGGATTAAGAGAATTATACCTATGGAGATTCCAAAATAATAATGCAAAGAATAGTAGAAGAAACTTGATTGATTGATGAAGGGTTGTCAATCCTTCAATAATAACCCAATAATCTTCAATTACCCAAAAGTAACAAACTTGAACAATAATTAAGGAGAGATTAATGTGAAATTTGTGGAAAGATTAAAGAGTAATCTATTCTAATCTATTCCTAATCTAATCTAAGAGAAATTTCTAATGTGGAGGCTCTCTACTCTAAAAACTTCATGCTTTGATTATTTACAAATGGGGTATATATAGTAGAGCTTCATTAGGTTAACTAAGGCTAAATTAGTAATTAACATTTGTGAGTTCTATACAGGGAATTGCTAGTCTTTTCGGAGAGATGAGCATCTCAGCTGAAGACGCCATGATCCGCTCGTCCAGGAGGGGAATCCGTTCGGATTCTTGCAGGGGTGACCAAGCGTCTTTGGGTAAATCCGCTCGGATTGTTATAAGGGAATCCGAGCGTCTTCGAGGCTTGGACGCTCGGATTATGCTTCTTGGACGGGAGTCTTGTCTCTTTGGACCCTCGGATTCTGCTTCAGAATCCTTCTCTTCACTTTCTTCTTATTCTTGTGAAATTAGTCTTTAGTTCTTGCATCCTCTTCATACTAGTCCATCTAATATCATCAATAAGCTTCCAAGTATGCACGAAAGACGGGAATTTCCGCCTAATTATATTCTTTCCTACAAAACATACGAAATGCACTAGGAAAGCAAAATAGAAAGCTTTTGACAGATAAAATGGCTATGGAATGTTATATTAGTATGCAAAATGGGTTCAATTAGGGGACTAAATGTGCGCAAATATGAGTCACATCAGTAACTCGGCTAGATATGGAAACAACACCGCAACAAAAGAGGGGCCTGATTCCGACAGGATTGGGGGAACTAACACCAGATGATGAGTCAATGCGCCAAGAACAAATGCCCATATCAGGTACTCTGCCCCAGATAATTTCTAACATTCTGACAATCTCTCTGGCACAGGTGTTAGGGCACAGCAGCACCCACAGGGTAGATTGAGGTCCGCGACCCCGTCGGCCGTGGAGCCAATCTTACATAGGCGAAAATATGCATTGGTAAGCAGTTCAGAACCGGAAACACCGCTGTTGCCCGCGTCACCGGCAATTGGACGCCCGAATCTAATGGATACTCAAAATCAGAAAACCACCGACACACGGACAATCAACAGGAAGGGAAGCCTATATAGAGCAATAATACCAGGAATTGCGCAACCTTCTCAGAAGGTCCCAGGAATGCCACCACCAATGGAGATGGCGACACCAGATAGCTACGGTTATTCACCCTTTACTGATGCCATAGATACTGTGGCTTTTCCAAAAGGGTTCAGCGTCCCGATGATGACTATTTTTTATGGGACCGCGTGATAAAGCTAAAGTCGTATCACCTATATCAAAGTAAACCTAAACTATTACAAACAAAATAGCTAGCGGTAAGTTAGGGTCGAATCCACAAGGAGGCTAGTTAATTTTTCTTGTTTGTTTATATTTAAGTTTGTCTTAAAGGTACAATTATGGGGGTTTTGAATGTTTTCTAACAACTATTAGCAAATAGAGTAAAGGTTGTAAACAATAATATTAAAGAGTCTAGAGATCGGGTTCACTGGGCAGTTATCCAAGGGTAAGGTTTAATTCATTGATTGAGCAATTTATATTGTTGAAAGTCATATGATCGGTCGATTCTAATATGTCTTTTCGATTTAATTTAACATGCAATCGCTATTATTAAGTCGGTCTAATTTAATTATCATGGCCTATACTAGTCTTAACCCGATCGGTGAAAATTCTAGTTTATGCAAGACTAATTAATTAATTCTGATCAGTAATCAACTAATTAGAAGTAGAACAATAATTGAACAACAATAGAAAGCAACTTAACAATCAATTCATTAATAACCCCTCTTCTAACAACCTAGATCCACTTTCACCCTAGATAATAGATTAAGCTACTCATATTAATAACAATAACAACAATAACAATATAAGAAAGCATAATTAAAAGCATGAATGATGAACAAGTAATTGAAATAGTAATTCATGAATAAAGATTAGAACAATACCGTAAAGTAGCAATGTTTAGATCCGGAAGGAAGAACAATAAATAAACTAAACTAAGAATATTTGAGAGAGTTTTTAGAGGAATTTTACTAAACCTATGAAAAATCAATCGTAAATAAACTTAGGGTACGTTTTAGATATTTATAGTAAATCATAACGGACTTAAGGAAATTTGCGGAAAATACTGGAAAGTAGTGGTTCCTCGATCAAGCCTATGTGCACTCGATCGAGGCACCAATTCTCAGATACCCCAACTCTCAACATTGCATATTATAATTAACAAACTGGTTCCTCGATCAATCCTGGCTTCACTCGATCGAGTATGGAGGTTCCTCGATTGAACCTCAATGTACTTGATCGAGGCATCACTTACTTCTTGCTCTTTTCTTCGTGTTTTCATCTTAACTTCTCTTCCTTCATTCTCATGGATTCCCGTGCCATGCTTCGTGTATTCCTTCATTCCTACTCTGCGATGCCCATTTCATTCCTTTGCTCCTCAAATGCATCATTCCTGCATTAAACATAAAAAAGCGGCAGTATCAACGTTCTAACGTATAAGGCATGTAAATGATGTAAACTAGCACGAAAACCATATCAAAGGCAAATAAGGGGAGCCATAAATATGTATATAATTATGACTCATCAATCTCCCCCAAACCATCTCTTTGCTTGTCCTCAAGCAAAGCAACACACAATACAAAAGGCAATCATACAAATGACGAAATAAACAACTCAGAGCTAAGTTTAATGCACATACAAATCCCAAGCTAGCCATATCTGTAACAAAGCAATGACCTGTAAGATTCATTAACCTCATATTAGACACTTCTAATAACTGTAAATATTAGTTTAGTCATAAACTAATCTAGATCTTATGCATGCATAACAAAAATGATACAAAGTAAGAAGAAATCGACTAATCTTACATTGAGGGCCGAAATGGTTTATACTAATTGGTCTCCTACCAAGTTAGTCTTCATTAAGAAAAATCCAAGTGCCCAGGAATACCCTTAGATTCAATACTAGAATCTACTCCTCAAGGATTGTACCATGGAAATCACTCTTAAATCCTATACTAATTTTGTACTAGAATTAGTATAAGAATCCTGAAAATGACTTAATATTATTTTGTTACTACTTCTAGTAATGGTATATTAATATTTTAAATTTTGTGAGTTTTCTCTCAAGTTTTCACAACAACTATTAGAGAGAATTGATACAGTCATTTTTGCACCAAAAATAAACCTAAATATACTAACAGAAGCTAGTGATAAGTAGGGTCGATCTCCACAGGGAGGCAAGGTATCTATCTGCAGTCCGTCTATCTATGTCACAATTGGGGGGTTTATATTTGGTTTCTAAACTAAAGAAGGCTTAAGGGAAGAGCAGTAAAGAAAAAGCAATAAAAGAAAGAAAATATAATAAAGGTGATCAAATAAGAGAGAACATGTCAGGATTTAGGTTCACCATGGCAGTTTATCGACTCAGTCGCAAATAGCCTAAACAATCTACTGTGAGAAGGGGAAGGGAAAGGTCCTTCCGGTCCACTTTCTACCCTAGATTCCCACTAACTTAACTTCCGTCCTCGTTATGGTAGTCTACTGTTCATAGCAGGTCTATTCATTCCAATCTTCCGATCCAGGAACGAAATTAACCAAATTAAAATAATTTAGAAGCATGCATTCAACTAATTTGGTGATACAGTTAAATTGCCATTGGGACAGATTCTCACATATAAATTGTCTAGCCTATTCGCTACATCGTCATAATCCTACTATGGATTCCCTTGTCCTAAAATAAAAGAGCTTAGCTACTCATATTACTAATGTTGTCAATATTAATAAAAATGAATATGCTAACTGGAGACATAATGAAATAACAGAAATTAAGCAGAAATTGAGATTAGAGCAGAATAATTAAGATGAAAAAGCGAAGATTAAAGCAAGGAAATAAAGATTTAAGATAAAAAGGAGAAAGGAGATTACAATCACAAGCAATTCGGAAGTAAAGAACCACCAGAAATCCAAGCAAAAGAGATCCAAGAGTAAAGTTACAGTCGAAAGTTTTATGAATAGACTAAGAGGGTAAGAGCTGCGTTCTAAGAAGAGTCGAACCCCTTATTAACCTAATTATGAAAGCTTAAATAGGAAAACAAAAGTCTATCACGAAATTAAGCCCAACACGGGTTAATTAATCCCGCGTAACATCAAAACCACTCGATCGAGTAACTTTATATCACTCGATCGAGTAAAATTAAGCTTAAACCACTCGATCGAGTAGAAAATCTACTCGATCGAGTAACCCCTAAAATAAAACTACTCGATCAAGTAGAAAAAGGAGTCGATCGAGTAAAATTGTACTCGATCGAGCACTTTCCAGCGCACAATTCCTGCTTCGCGCACTGAACTTCAAACGGCTGCCATTTCTTTGTTATTTGAGAAAACAGGGTGATTCCGGTGGCGTTGGAAAGCTAAGAGGACAAGCTTTCATCTCCAATTGGAATTACCTGAAAATCAGTTGTAGAACTCCTGGAGATATAGCTCTTCAAAGTAGGCACTAGCAATTTGAAGTTCTTCCTTTGCTCGCCTAGCTAACTTACTTTTTTTTGCGCATCTCAAAATAGTAGTCTTAAGGTTCCGACTGAACTCATATCCTAATGCATGAATAAGGACATGTTTTAGGCTCAGTTATGCTCTTTTCCGGTTCATACCTGTAAATAATACAAGAGAAACCAAAGTAGACAATTCAGGGGACATTTGTCGCTGAACACTACACAAAATGCATTGAAATGCGTGCAAATAAAGTACAAAATACTTATATAAAATGTACGCATCAAATCTTCCCAAACCAAACCTTTGCTTGTCCCCAAGCAAATTAAATGCAAACTAATGGAACGGATATGAAAACTCAGAGCTAGCTATAACTTGTCTACCTGAACCAAGTTAATTCAACAGTAATCAACAGTTACAGCTGCAACGGTCAACACACAAACGAATTATAAGATGTCCATAAGTAAAGCTGACCTATCAACCTTGCAAGACCGACAAAATCGGACTCTCACGGGTCACTCTTCTCTCATGAAGCAAAGGGTGAATAAATATGTGTAAGAGAGAAAGAGAATACAGCCACTCACCTAAATTGCGACCTACAAAACATGCATGCAACAAAAATGATAGACGAGTCAAGTACTATACATACATTCCAACCAACAATGTTCGTCACAGCTGAGGGCTTACAAAAAGTATGGGAAACTGAGGCTACAGGTGAGAAAAGGCGAAATAGATTATGGAAATGTGGAGGTAAAGCGTCAAGCTAGCTCCTAAACAAGACCATATAAAGACCATCGAAAAATCAGCTGTCTAAAAAAAACTCAAGTACCCTTCATTGGCACACATCTCACTATCCTATACACTATCTCCTCAAAAATATAGGAATAAAACGGAGGAGTGAGACCGTCACAAGATAAAAATAAGCGTATACATCCTCTTTTATTCAACCAAACTCAAAATTTCTGATTTTTTCTTCTTTTTGTTTTTCTTCTCTCTTCTGATTTCACGTATGATTCACTTTTTATTTTTTTTTATTTTTTTTTCTTTTCTTTTCACGTTTTTCTTTTCCTTTTTTCAATTTCTTTTTTTTTTCATCCTCCCTTCTTTTATTTCCACAATCTCCAATCAATATACACGAGCCAGCTTTGCAGACGGGAAAACATACCACAAAAGACATACTAAACTAGCTTGACTAAGCAGGCTTAGTTTTGGATGTAGCTAATGGGTCAAAAGGCTAAATTTGGCTTAAGTGGAGCTAAATGGGTGAAAAATGTAAGAAAAGGGAAATTTGCAAGCACCTCCCTGCATGTGACACCGACCACAAACCCGAATGTATGCAATTGACAAGAAATCGAATGTCATAAATGTGCAAAAGTAATGGACATGTTATGCAAGGAGTACTACTCTCAATTCTTATGTAAACTAGTCATGAATGTCACCAGTTATATGGCTCTAAATCTCAGAAATTGTAAAGTAGGTTGCCAATTTATTAGGTCAAGTCTACACAGTCAGCTAAATTTGAACAAAAACTCGTAGATATGCGTAAGACTCAGCTAATAACTGTCAATAAAAGTGCAAGGCTCAAGTAAAAATGACAAGTTAAAGTGCAATTTCATCACGGAAATCTACCGTTCCGATTCAACCTATATGCAAAATGAAACGTGAATATTTTTTTTATTTTTTGAATTTTTTAAATTTTTATGGGATTTTGATTTTTATGGAAATAAACAAGCAATGCATATAGAAATTAAACGTGATAACAGAAATGCAATAAAAATTTATGGGATTTTGATTTTTATGGAAATAAACAAGCAATGCATACAGAAATTAAACGCGATAACAGAAATGCAATAAAAATAACATGCAGACACATATATGGATGCATAACCTCCCCAAACCAAACCGTACAATGCCCTCATTGTACCCAAAAATAAGGAAAGGAAATGCAAACTAGAAAAGAAGAGAGTGAAGCGCGGAAAAACATACAAGAATACGCGAAGTAGGGACCTCCGCAAACCAGCCAGCATCATGGGAGGTAACAGCTAGCGGCTTCAGAGCAGCTAAGTTGAGAACAGAATACAAGAGTACCTGCAAATTCGCAAATAGCAACCGCACAAAAGGACTGCCAAAGCAAAGAGGGCTAAATTGTTCACAGTCTATAGCCGAATAGGCTAATTATTAAGGTACACAACAAAACTAAATAAAGTGTTCAAAATAAACAAAAAGTTCTAAAATTCCGGGCTACCTCCCGGTAGCGCTAGTTTCAAATAGGTCCCAGCTCGACCTTCTTCTTATCATCCACCGACAGAAATTAATGGCCCACAACAAGGTTGTTGACTAAATGAAGTTCCCTCAGCATCCATCAGCTTGACTTTAGGCCTCCATACCATCCGAGCAACAGGAGAACAACAACTTATCGCAGTGTATTAGCCTCCACTTTTTGCCCTTTTGCGCGCTTTCTTCTTGTACAGCCTATCCGCGTCCATTCCTCCGCCTAGGTCATCAATCCACACCGTTCCAGTCTCCAAAGTCAACATATGATACCCACCTCCTGGGTCCGTCAACCCATCAGTACCTGCAGAAGAAGTAACAAAGGAATTAGCTTTAATTGCAGAAATATCGTCTAAAATAAATTTAGACGACCATTCATTGATATCAGCCAAAAAATTACTCGATCGAGCACTTATGTAGCCCGATCGAAGTATTTTTTCAGCATTTATACTCGATCGAGCAACTTGTGTCACTCGATCGAGGACTTGATTTTCCTCATTGCTCGATCGAGAGTTTCACCCTCTCAATCGAGTACTTCCTCGGTAATTTCACTCGATCGAGCAAAATAGGGCTCTTGATCGAGTGATTGAGCATGGGTAGGCGAGATAATATCCTCTTGAACGGTATCTTCAGCATCTATTCCATCATTTTCAGCATCAATAGGCAGAACCGGTCCTTCCTAGGGAGTCTCGATCCAGGTGCGAATAGCATAGACCGTTTCAGGTTGCTTAGAGATTTGCTCGGCCAATACTTGAGCCAGCTGAGCTTTAAGTGAGTTGATAATGTCGTCTTTTGCTAGCACAACTTCTTGCATTTGAAGCACAAGTGCCTTTACTATAGATGTCAACTCAGCAATTTCTTCCTTCTGCCTATTACGAGGACTTTGTTGCGGCGACGGCCAAACAAATGGGGGCTCTTGATAGCCTCTTTGCTGAAATGGATGTGGCAGCACATGTGAAGAAGAATGGCTAGCCCGTCTACGACGCCTGAACGCATAGACTACATCATTATCTGCTGGACAAACGACAGCTTCGTGCCCCGCAGTACCGCATCTCTTACAGTGGACCACCTGTTGCGCCGTAGTGTGGATCAGAGGTGAACCACTCCAAGACTGTCTACTCTCCAGCTTGCCAGGTCCTGCATTCTGAGCTTCAAACTGTGCTATAATTCGGGAGACACTAGACATCCTGGTAGAAGGGTCAAAGGTACTCAAGCCTTCCCTTTGACGATCTTTATCCTAGAATCCTGTCTAGGTAGGACCTGTAGGACCTATCAAAACAACACTGAAGGAAAAAGATAAAAACTGCCTCAAGGAATAAATCCCTTGAGGCGGAAGACAAACAAAAATAAACAGATAAATAGGCCAATTGCCTCCCCGGCAACGGCGCCAAAAATTTGATACAGTCGTTTTTGTACCAAAAACAAACCTAAATATACTAACAGAAGCTAGTGATAAGTAGGGTTAATCTCCACAGGGAGGCAAGGTATCTATCTGCAGTCCGTCTATCTATGTCACAATTAGGGGGTTTATATTTGGTTTCTAAACTAAAGAAGGCTTAAGGGAAGAGCAGTAAAGAAAAAGCAATAAAAGACAGAAAATATAATAAAGGTGATCAAATAAGAGAGAACATGTCAGGATTTCGGTTCACCATGGCAGTTTATCGACTCAGTCGCAAATAGCCTAAACAATCTACTGTGAGAAAGGTAAGGGAAAGGTCCTTCCGGTCCACTTTCTACCCTAGATTCCCACTAACTTAACTTCCGTCCTCGTTATGGTAGTCTACTGTTCATTCCAATCTTCCGATCCAGGAACGAAATTAACCAAATTAAAATAATTTAGAAGCATGCATTCAATTAAATTGGTGATACGGTTAAATTGCCATTGGGACAGATTCTCACATATAAATTGTCTAGCCTATTCGCTACATCGTCATAATCCTACCATGGATTCCCTTGTCCTAAAATAAAAGAGCTTAGCTACTCATATTACTAATGTTGTCAATATTAATAAAAATGAATATGCTAACTGGAGACATAATGAAATAACAGAAATTAAGCAGAAATTGAGATTAGAGCAGAATAATTAAGATGAAAAAGCAAAGATTAAAGCAAGGAAATAAAGAGATTAATATTAAAAGGAGAAAGGAGATTACAATCACAAACAATTCCGGTGTAAAGAACCACCAGAAATCCAAGCAAAAGAGATCCAAGAGTAAAGTTACAGTCGAAAGTTTTATGAAGAGACTAAGAGGGTAAGAGCTGCATTCTAAGAAGATTCGAACCCCTTATTAACCTAATTATGAAAGCTTAAATAGGAAAACAAAAGTCTATCACGAAATTAAGCCCAACACGGGTTAATTAATCCCGCGTAACATCAAAACCACTCGATCGAGTAACTTTATATCTCTCGATCGAGTAAAATTAAGCTCAAACCACTCGATCGAGTAACCCCTAAAATAAAACTACTCGATCGAGGAGAAAAAGGAGTCGATCGAGTAAAATTGTACTCGATCGAGTACTTTCCAGCGCACAATTCCTGCTTCGCGCATTGAACTTCAAACGGCTGCCATTTCTTCGTTACTTGGGAAAACAGGGCGATTCCGGTGGCGTTGAAAAGCTAAGAGGAAAAGCTTTCATCTCCAATTATAATCTCCTGAAAATAAGTTGTATAACTCGAGATATAGCTCTTCAAATTAGGCACTAGCAATTTGAAATTCTTCCTTTGCTCGCCTAGCTAACTTACTTCTTTGCGCATCTCAAAATAGTAGTCTTATGGCTCCGAATCAACTCATCTCCTAATGCATGAATAAGGACATGTTTTAGGCTCAATTATGCTCTTTTCCGGTTCATACCTGTGAATAATACAAGAGAAACCAAAGTAGACAATTCGGGGGACATTTGTACCTGAACACTACACAAAATGCATTGAAATGCGTGCAAATAAAGTACAAAATACCTATATAAAATGCACGCATCAAGAATAATAAAGATTATCAATATAATTTATATGAATGAATAATAAAAATGAGAAGAGAAAAATTCTTCTCTTTTTGCATGGGTGGCCGGGTAGACAAGAGGGAAGAGTGCCCAATACTTTTCCAATTTTCTCTTCTCAAGAGACTAGGCATGTAAGCCTATGATTAGTAGGTTATTATTATGCCTTCCACTAATTTAAAAGAACAAAACACAATTTATTCCCTACACTACCATCTACACGGCACACTAAGCTTAATATGGTCCATTTTAAGTTTGTCAATTGTCAATTTGTATAATATGACATATTTGACATGTTACTAGACATGTTGTTTTAATAATGCATTTTCAACTTCTTATATTCATAATAAACCATTCATTCTTATTTTTAATTGTTTCATAAACAATAAATAAACCTTAAGTAATAAAACAATTTAATTACTTAGTACGCATCTTATTTAATCAAATTACAATAAGATACGTAATTTTACTCACAAAATTATTTGTCAGTTTTAAGAAATTAATTAACTTGTATCAATCATACAATTAATTAATTAATCAATTAAGAATGTTTCCCTAGAGGTATGACCTTAAGGGATCAACTGATCACCACCGTCACACGACAGTAATGTCAAACTCTAGTCAGCAAATCATTATCGATTAATATGGATTAGTTGACAATAAAATTTTACTTTCCCTTTAGTATTCTTAATATAAGATTTAAACATGTGATCGCATTATTGTCGAGGACACACATTCCAACAATCTCCCACTTGTCCGCGACAAGTGTGCGTCACCAATTCTCATGTCCTATTACTATCTCCCACTCAATGCAAGGTGTCTTGCAGGTCGTACTTGCATTTGATCATATTATGAGTGCTTTCCTCGATCTTGAGAATAACTGTCTGACCGGAATTATCTACCATAGATACCTTCCGAGCGTTGCCACGCATTTCCAGTTCATTACTCCTCAAGTGGCCTTGAGATATAAGATAACCCTGACGGGGATGGACAATTCCTATCGCACTCTTCCCTTCGAATAGCCACAGCTCATCATGACCCAAAACATGCCCATGTGACCCCAATTACGAAGGTCGTAGAACATAAATCAAAGTCACTCTGAAACTGTGCCATCTTAGGCGATTATTCTTTAGTCAAAGAATCGACTCATAAGAATACCATAGTAGCTCTCGCCACGAGCAAGCTATAAAAAATTCCAGAACTCTATAAGCGATCATAAGCTCGATAGAGTGTCCCTCACAGTCTGCCTATGTGATCGACTAGTCATCTCTTATGACTCTATGGGACTTGAACTCGCCATCAATCACATCACACTCTAGTTACTTCAAGATGTCACCTCATATAAGTAATTAGGGGCGAATACTATGTTAATCAAGTTCACTTTAGTAGGATTCAATATTGTCTCAACAACCCATTTGGATGTAACAGAGTAAAAGATGAGTTAACGATAACTCAAACGATAAATGTGATTATCACATACGAGTAGTCAATACCATATTACTACTCTATGTCTTATAATCATAAATATACTTATGCTCTATCCTAACGCCATACAAGTTTAGCTTGTGAACATACCTCGTGTCCAAGTGTTCAAACTTGTGAATTGCGATTTCCTTAAATTTCATGTTATCCCTTATAGCATGAATTTTACTAAGTACATGTCTAGATTTCATACTAGACTCAGGTTCTTTAACTTGAAAGAAGCTCTCGCTATTATCATATAACTTGTTATGTGGGTTTCGGTGGACAACACTACTTGTAGTTTTAAAGTACACCACCTAATCACAACGTACTTAGGTATATATTTTGTAGAATCTTGCAATGATTGACAATGCAATACCCTTACTAGTCATATACTCTTCAGGTCGATAAATCAGCCTAGGATTTTCATAAATCCTAATCAGTTCCGAAACTTGAGTTTGTGTAAACTCTTAGCACACAACTAAGTATCCTTCCAAACTCCAGAACAGACCATTAGTTCTCCTTGAGAATTCATGACGGTTCCTCGAGGCTTACCAATGACTCTCATATGGGTTAACTTGTTATCGACTTCTCATGCTCCAAGCATGTGATTCATCTAGGACATGTGCATTATGGCATAAATGATTATACTAATGGCGAAAACATTAGTTATTGATTTCATGCAGACAACAGTTCTTAGGTTTAGTAAATAGCCATGACTCTATCATGGTAATTCTATATTCATCGACATGAATAACCTACTTAACTTTTTGATATCATTAAGATGAAGGATCATTATCAACATAAGATGCCTATCTAAGTGCCAATCCAACATCCCATGTTATAATAGATTTGCATAATGTCTAATTTCATCCAGAATTGAAAACCTAAATACTTCTTTATGAAAGACAATATATGCACGTCATTCTCAATGAGTAATAAGTTATATAATTCATGAAGGATGATCGCTCCCACTAAACTTCATGTCTAAACATGACTGTTACTGACTCCCACTCAATTCCACATGTTTCGTTTTTGACAACTCAGTCGAAACATTTCATGAATTAAAATAATCATTTCATTTCTAAGTATTTAGTTAAAACCATATATGTCATTCACATATCCCTTTCAAAATACCCATTTGGAAAGAGGTTTTAATATCTAACTTATTCATTTTCACAATGAAGTATAGCAATGTTTTTAGCATAGTTATCAATTACCATAGCTTTTGTAGACATCGACATGCCTCTCTATGCAAATTTAAATCATAAATTTCTATTTACTTTGGTTTGGTCTTAACAATCCCAAATAAATCCATTTACTTGCATAGATACCATTTTGGTTTCTTAAGGCTCTTAAGTAAAATGTCGAATTTTAAAATCTCTAGGTATCCACTTCATTGATCAAAATCTTATTTTACAAGAACATTTTTTTTTGTCTTTTGATAAGTCTGAAGTTATCATAAGATTGCTTCGTTTTGGTCTCCTCATGTCAAGAGTCTTACCTAAGAACGTCTTCTTTTGGTTTTCTCACGTAGATCCCATACCTAAGAACATCTTCTTTTGGTCTCCTCACGTAGATCCCATCTAGTCAAGATTTGTGGCTAAATTCACTCCCACTCTATCTTTAGAAAAATACATGTATTTTCTTCAAAGATAGTTTATTAAGCTACAAACAACTTTGTACTTATGTTAGTAAAGGAGGAAATATTACACATGATAACTTTTAGTGACCTATTTGAGACATATTGTAAATAGATTTTACTTCCCTAATATGCGAGTTCAATAGCTCAACATAACTTTATAATTGATCTTACATAAGTAAGTTGTTACTTTTAGTAACAATGGCATAAGGAGAATCGAATTCATAGCTTATGGACATATAATGACTCAATCATTATAGTTGTCCATTTGATCAATTTAAGTTGATAATCTCATGTTTCTCGATGCAAGTAGTGTATGATGACAAATTTTAGAACAAATGATACGATAAAGTAAGTGACTTGGGTTGCAAACCAAGTCACCAATATCTAAAATACAACCATTGTTTAAGGAAACAACCAAATTTCCAAGTCGAATGAGGAAATTAAAATAGTTCTAAAATTTCAAAATAAAACATGAAAATAAAGCCAAAACAAAATAAAGCTAAGTTTCTATCGATCTAGCACCATGGGCGGCTCCATCTAGCTTCCCTCAAGATCTTCTAGGCTTGTTTTTCTTTGCCCTTGTCCTTGCTTGGATGCCCTAATTACAATAAAAAGGGGTAATCATCACAACTTGTATCAAAATACCAAATTTGAGATCGAAACATAAAAGATAGGGATAGTTATTTACCTACTGGAACATTCTTTCCAGCTTTGATATCACCAAGATATTTTGGACAATTCCTTTTCCAATGCCCAACACCATTACAATAGTGGCATTTGTCCCCGGACGGGGCACCCTTCTTGGGCTTAGAGGAGCTAGCTTCATAAGCCTTTCTTTTGTTCTTGTAGGGAGTTTGCTTCTTTCCCTTATTCCCACCTTTCTTAAAATTCCCTTTGCTCTTCTGATTAATGTTTAGCACATCCTTGGTGGTGCTAACACTTAGCCCCCATGTCCATCTCGTCTTGCACAAGCATTTTGTGCAATTCATTGAGAGAAACATTCAAGTTTTGCATATTAAAATTCACCCTGAATTGAACATATGCCTTAACCTTGTTTAAGGAATGAAGAATTCGGTCAATGACGAGTTCCTTGGGAATCTCTACCTTTTGCAATTTTAGAGTCTCAACATGCTCCATCAACTTGAGCACATGAGGACTAACTTTTTGGCCCTCCTTAATGTTGAGATCGAAGAATGCGGATGCCGCTTCATATTGAATGATCCTCGGAGCTTGTGAAAACATGGTCACAAGCTTCGTATAGATCTCATAGGCGGTGCTAATCTTTATAGCACTCCTTTGGAGTTTGGCTTCCATAGAGAAGATCAACACATTTTTGATCGCGGCCGACTCCTTTTGGTAAGTCTCATAGGCTTGCCTAGCGACGGGGGTAGACCTTGCGTTAGGTGCGGCAGGAGAGGCCTCGGTAAGGTAACGAAGCTTGTCGTCACCCTCCGCGGCCAATCGAAGTTGTGCGTCCCAATCGGGGAAATTGGACCCATTCTTTTCTAATTTACAACGATCCATGAAGGATCGGAGCCAATAGACATGGGTGAGAGTGTTCGAGCTAGTGTTGGTGGATGAATTTGGAGTTGCCATTGCAAATGAGAAAACAATTTTGACTACAAAATAAGAAGTGAAGGAATTAATAAACATTTATCGTTTTAATAATACTTGTAAACATTTTAAACAAGTTTTAAGCATTTATATAGTGACCTCTACCAAACTATTATAAATGATCTCGAGATCCAAATTCATATCAACTCGGGCACGGTGAGCCGATTCATCCCTAATCAATATAATTCGGTGGATTAACACTTTAATCGATTCTACTTCTAGAAATCTCTGTTGATAAAATTACTTTAATATTTATCTTAAGCCCGGAACATATGCGACTACGGTCACGAATACTTTCGTTGAGCTCAATCCAAATTTCTATGTAATAACATTTTACTACCCACTTACCCAACGTAACAAGTTTAGCACCCCGGTGAGCCGAGCCTACTTCCTTATGAAATTGGGATTCATGGTTCTACTATTTGGTAAGGCTAATTCTCAATTATTATTTAGTGAGAGGTGTTGTCAATTTATTATCTATCACGTTTTAAGTGAACTAAAGCGGTGAACTACGATAATTATAATTGATACGGTCGATGACTCGATAAAATAATGATATGCATGTGTAGTTATGGCGATTTGGCTATGCATGCAAACATATAAACAAATGCAAAGCAAAAAGATAAAATCCTAGTATGGCCTTCCCAAAAAACAAGTAAATATAGTAAACTATTTACAAATTCCGAAACCAACTCCTTTGGTCCCTTGAACTTCATTTGGCACGCACTTCAAGGCAACACCGTCATTATCGGAACGCCTTTCCGAATGGCACCGTCTTCAAGAAACTCCGAAATAAATAAATTACATAGCTTTTCTACTTTATACATTATAAAATGAAAAAAAAAAAGTGATACGAGATCACAATAATTACAACCAAATCGATATCCCCACTCATTTCGGGAAATACGAATTAAAACTAAGCCCATACTAAGTACAAATTACACAATTCAAAATTATATAAAATTAAAATATGACAATCATAATAAAAATGCAGCATTAATATATGTAGGAAACATGCCATGTGATGTGCCAAATCGCCCTATTTAAGCTAATATTGTATATTCGGTTCGGTTTTATGGATAATTGTGACAATTAACTTATTAAAATCACACAATATTACATAAATCAAATCTATGTCCAAGTTAATTACCCCAACCTTCTTAGGACTCAAAAATTTAGTCTTCACTAAATATTTGACAATAATTCAACTTGATATTTTATTATTGCTCTTTAAACACTATTATTCATAATAGTAAAGAAATAATTCCCAATAAGTCATAAAAATTCGAAAATTTCAAAATCATAATTTTGTATATTTTTGAAATTTCCCAACATTCTAAAACTTTAATAAAATTTGCCCTTAGAATATTTTAAATTTATTTCACAAACAAATCGTTTAATACATAATTTTAACCTTTTAATTCCTAATTAAACATAAAATTATGTAATAAATCAAAACTAAAATTTTGAATATTCTATATATATTTCTAGAACCTGGAAATGACAAATTTTTAAGTCCAAAAATCGAATTTAAAATTATGACTATTTAAAGTTGCTATTTATTAATTTTACAATATAAAAATCAATAAACATCCAAATCAAACGAAATTTGACATGCAACTTTAGATCTGATGTTTATATCATATATACAACATTGGAAAAAACATTCATGCCATAAAATTCATTTTAGCTATTTTTTGATAAAATAGTCACTATTTATGTGATTTTTACATCTAAAAATCATAAATCATGCAAATGAAACCATTTCATCTCAAAATTTACATACAGTGTGTAAATATTGCATGTGACAACATACTAAAATTTTATGGGCATAAACGAATTCTAACCATTTTAACCAAAATACCTCTATTTAATCAATTTTTATAATGTAAAAATCATAAAACATGCAATATAAAACCATTTTATACGAAATTGTACATACAATGTGTAAAATATGCATGTGAGGTCATGTAAACATTTCATGG
This sequence comes from Silene latifolia, assembly GCF_048544455.1. Lineage (NCBI taxonomy): Eukaryota > Viridiplantae > Streptophyta > Magnoliopsida > Caryophyllales > Caryophyllaceae > Silene > Silene latifolia. The sequence goes on from NC_133528.1 coordinate 76,083,406, forward strand.
TCAGAATCATAGTCTAACTTATTTTAGCATTTTATAAGTCATTTTACTAAATAAAATGTAATAAAATACTAAAAATAAATTAAAGAGCAATATTTTTACCATAAATCATCAAAATGACCTAAAATCAATTTAGGACCAGAATGTTTAACATGCAAAAATTTCGTGGCCTATATCATCATATATCATAAATTTCTAGTTTTATATGTTAACATTTTAACTCGGAAAAACAATAACCGATTATCCATGCAACAACCATTGCTCTGATACCAATTGTAAGATTCATTAACCTCTTATTAGACACTTCTAATAACTGTAAATATTAGTTTAGTCATAAACTAATCTAGATCTTATGCATGCATAACAAAAATGATACAAAGTAAGAAGAAATCGATTAATCTTACATTAAGGGCCGAAATGGTTTATACTAATTAGTCTCCTACCAAGTTAGTCTTCATTAAGAAAAAGCCAAGTGCCCAAGAATACCCTTAGATTCAATAGTAGAATCTACTCCTCAAGGATTGTACCTAGGAAATCACTCCTAAATCCTATACTAATTTTGTACTAGAATTAGTATAAGAATCCTTAAAATGACTTAATATTATTTTGTTACTACTTCTAGTATTGGTATATTAATATTTTAGATTTTATGAGTTTTCTATCAAGTTTTCACAACAACTATTAGAGAGAATATTAAAAATTATCAATCTAATTTATATGAATGAATAATAAAAATGAGAAGAGAAAAATTCTCCTCTTTTTGCATAGGTGGCCGGGTAGACAAGAGGGAAGAAAGCCCAATACTTTTCCAATTTTCTCTTCTCAAAAAACTAGGCATGCAAACCTATGATTAGTAGGTCATTATTATGCCTTCCACTAATTTAAAAGAACAAAACACATTTTATTCCCTACACTACCATCTACACGGCACACTATGCTTTATATGGTCCATTTTAAGTTTGTCAATTGTCAATTTGTATAATATGACATATTGGACATGTTACTAGACATGTTGTTTTAATAATGCATTTTTAACTTATTAAAAATCATTATATAAACAAATTAATTCACATACAAAAATTAACTAGTAATTCACAATTACAATTACTTAAAATGGGTCATATAATTATAAATCATAACTACTTGTATTCATAATAAACCACTCATTCTTATTTTTAATTGTTTCATAAACAATAAATAAACCTTAAGTAATAAAACAATTTAATTATTTAGTACGAATCTTATTTAATTAAATTACAATAAGATACGTAATTTTACTCACAAAATCATTTGTCAATTTTAAGGAATTAATTAACTTGTATCAATCATACAATTAATTAATTAATCAATTAAGAATGTTTCCCTAGAGGTATGACTGTAAGGGATCAACTGGTCACCACTGTCACACGACAGTAATGTCAAACTCTAGTAAGCCAATCCTTACCGATTAATGTGGATGAGTTGACAATAAAATATTACTTTCCCTTTAGTATTCTTAATATGAGATTTAAACATGTGATCACTTTATTGTCGAGGACACACATTCCAACATGAACAAAGTGTACCAATAAAACAAATTCAAAGGCACGGGTAATGGAAAACTCAGCTCAAGTCTCAAGTCACCATACTATAGACGAATGCCCAATACCTTTCGATCTTGCAAGACAAATTAGTCGGATTCTCGCGGATTTCACTCATGCACTCATAAGTATATGTTAGGGTGAGTTATATGTGATGATAGAAAGAAGTAGAAACACTCACTCGACTAATGAAACATGCTTGCAATCTGATGTGATAGAAATTTCCCCAAATAATATACAATCACCATATGTAGACAAAAGTACAAGTATCAAGGACAATAAGGATGACAAATGGGTTAAATGGATAAAAATGGTTTGTGCCAAAGCAAGTTATGGATATGTGGAGCTAAGACGGTAGTCGCAGCGCTAACCAAAACTAAAACAAAATCTTAAAATAACAAATGAACCCAACTTAGAGGAATGATCTCAACTTTATAATACATGAGAGCTAACAAACTACTCTCCAAATATGCATTAGACTCTAACGACCATCATTTCAATTCTTGACAAAACAAAATGAAGCAATCATTTTTTTTCTTTTCTTTTCCTTTTTTTTCTTTTTTTTTCTTTTTTTTTCTTTTTTTTTCTTTTTTTTTCTTTCTTTTTTCTTTTGGTTCAAAATTTTCTTTTTCCAACGCAAGGATACAACACAATTGCTAAATGATTCTACTACACCCACAATTGACAATAATAGTCCCAATCCAAATCATAGTAGTAAAATAGACATGATAAATAAGCAACTACGACTGTCCCGATAAGGTAGGCAAATTCTTGGATTGTAGCTCATATGATGTAATTTAAAGATTGGCTACAAGGGTTCAAACGGGCTAACAAAGGATAATGTAAGGGTTATTTGAACGGTAAGAACCGCTTATCCACATTTACTTAGTCAAATGAAAGCAATCAATGTATCAAGAAATAATGTCACACTTATGCAGTTTGATATTACATATTCCACAAGGAGAAACCACACTCAAGCCTAATTGACAAATGAGACCAGTTTATTGATGTTCCAGGCGTAGGAAGCTCTATAGATCTCAGAATTTAAGTAGTTTACCATCATAATATTGTCAAATCTAATCAATATAAGGTATGTCAATACGGTTAAGACTTGAATTATGAGCTTTGTTTTCATGAATAACGGGTCAAAACAATGTACATGGACAACTATTTGGAATTCAAATGCAAAAATAATGCAATTTAACATCATTGTTATTAAATTCACCAAGACTCGACCTAAAACAAAGGAAAAACATGTTTTTGTATTTTGAAATTTTTTAATTTTTATGCATTTTTAATATAAATTGCACACAACATAATTAAATCACACAATATAATTAAACTCCTCCCCCAAACCTAAATGTCACAGTGTCCTCAATGTGACCCTAATAGCACAGCAATCACACACAAATCTAGCAACCTAAAGGACACTACTAACAAAGGCAATAGGGAAAGAACAAGAAATAATACAATAAAAGAAAGTACAAGGGAAGATAATATCGGGTAAGAGCATAGAAATTCCCCAAAACCAGCTGCTAAACAGGGGAAAATAATTAACCGCACAATCCTATCATTGTCAGGCTACGTTTCTGAACCAAAAGACGAGGTGACTCGATCGAGCCTGCCAGCACTTGATCGAGGAACTATCTCGCGAGCACAATTTCCTGCATTTAAACAAATGCGCACACAAATCACAATCAATACAACTTAAAGCTCGTAATAGTTAATCAAAAAGTAGCGCGTGTGCTACACACAAGCATAAGTAGCACCAATAAATAGTCCAACCAAAGAATAAATAAAACGATGAATAAAGTCCTGGCTCATCAAACTCAAAATCTAATATAAAATAAGAGCAATGTTTATCGCTTTTCATGTCATCTTCACTTGGTAGGAGATAGGGCACTTCATCCGTCATAGGAGCTTCATCAAGGACTTTGACTGGCTCCTCTTTAAATATTTCTGCCTCTAAAGCATCCAACTCAGGTTCTATGTCAACACTCTCTTCACAGCTATAAACCATCTCAGGAGGAGGTTCATCTCCATAAATCAGCTTCTCTATTTCGTCCACTTCCTTACTCCATGGATATGACGCAGCAGGAAGGGCGTCAGGTGGATTCCTGTCAAAACAAAAAGCAAGACAATCATCAAAAGTAGGATCAAGAGCATTAATCATATGACTAGAAGGTTTTAAATCAGGAGGACGTTTTAAAGCAATATCAAGAACAAATATAATAATGTCATCCCCAACTCTCAGTGTCAGACTACCATCCCTAACATCTATGAGTGCTATTGCACTGTGAAGGAATGGTCTACCAAGAATGATGGGTATTTGAGAGTCCTCAGCCATATCCATAACAATAAAGTCAACTGGAATGAAATACTTCCCTACTATAACTGGCACATCCTCTAAGACATCTAAAGGCTTCTTTAAAGATCTATCGACCATTTGTAATGTCATATTAGTGATACGGAGTTGACCTATATTTAACTTTTTGCAAATTGAATACGGCATGACACTAACACTAGCCCCTAAATCACAAAGGGCTTTATCAATAACTACACTATCAATATGACAAGGAATAGAAAAACTCCCTAGATCCTTAAGCTTTGGTGGTGAGTTAGCTTGTAATGCGGCGTGACATTCATGAGTGAATGCTACTCTCTCGACTTCATCAAAAGACCGCTTGTTTGATACGATATCTCTCAAAAATTTAGCATACGCCGGCACTTGAGTTTCCAATTCTGTAAATGGTACCGTCACTTGAAGCTTCTTCACTACCTCCATGAATCTCCCAAACTGTTGTTCAAGTTTGGATTTCTGCAATCTTTGTGGAAAAGGTAGTTGAATTTTGATTGGCTCGGCTTCTTTCGCATTAGGAGACGGGTTGGAAATATTATCGTTAGTTACAGGAGTGCCTCGATCGAGCCCAGTAGTCACTCGATCAAGGAACCTACTTTATTCCAATGCCGTAGCTGAAACAGGCGAAAAATCATCAACATGGCGGTGCCTCGATCGAGCCTGAGGTATACTCGATCGAGCACTTTGGTTCCTCGATCGATCCTCGTCCTACTCGATCGAGTCACCACGTTAGTCACCTCTTTTTCGTCTTTGTGCTTATCCCGTTTTTGATCCTTTCAAGTTTCTTTCTCGTCATCGCTCAGCTCGAGATTTCCCAATCCCTTAGGATGTATATAGGGAACCTCATCTTCAGTAATGGGCATGTCCGGACCTTGATAAGAAGTACCGCTCCTTAAAGAAATAACAATAACTTGCTCATAAGCTTGTTTATCTTGAGGAGGAAGATCGGACTGTTTTGATGGATTTTGAGCCGCCATTTGAACAACTTGAGTATCCAACATCTTATTGTGAGTCATGAGTTCAGAGATTTGAGCCGTTTGCTTTTGTTGCATCATCAAAGTTTGATGTAAGAGAGATTTTAACACCGACACCTCATTACTTGGAGCTTGAGGAGGAGGTTGCATTTGTTGAAAACCTCCTTGATTTGGCCTTTGATAACCTCCTTGTGGTTGATTACCACGATTTGGAGGAATAATATAAGGATTTTGTGGAGGAGCTTGAGCATAGGCATTTTGACTCCTTTCAGGGAAGAAGTTAGAATATGGCGTACCTTGCTTGAAATACTGGAAGGCATGAACTTGCTCAATGGTACTCATATATTTGGCCGCAGTGTGGCCATCTATCCCAAATCTCTCGCAGGACACTTCCTGTTGAACCATGTGAACCATCTCTTGCTTACCCAGAGACTGGGTAGTCTTCAATTCGGCTATTTGAGCCGTTAGAGCCTCCAATTGCGATGCAATAACATTATCTGACCCACTTCCTCTCTTACTTCCTCTGGGTTACCATGCTCAGCTGTGTGAGTAGCTATCTGATCTATCAACTTACAAGAATTACCATCATTAGTATTATCTTGGAACCTCCCATTAGCAGCTGAATCAAGCAAGGCTCTATGATCATCATACAACTCGTTGTAGAACTGGTTGCAAAGGAACCAACCTTCAAAACTATGGTGGGGGACGGACCGAACTAGTCTTTTGAAACGAATCCAAGCTTCATTAAAATCTTCAGTGGGACCTTGCTTAAAACTTGTAATCTGACTTCTTAATGCATTAGTTTTCTGTGGTGGAAAATACCTCTTATAGAATGCAAGAGATAATGAAGTCCAGTTGGTAATTTCGTCGGTCTCCATATCCTAGTTCCTTAACCACTCAGCTGCAACATCTCTCAAAGAGAAAGGAAAGAGAGTTTGTTTCACCTGATCTTGAGTCACCCCAGCTGTTAAAGAAATGGAACAACAGTATGTAACAAATTTTTCCATGTGCTTTGCGGGGTCCTCTCCAGCTTTTCCTCCAAATAAATTCCTCTCTACTAGGCTTATGTATGAAGGCTTGATCTCAAAAGTTTCCTTATCAACGGTAGGGAGCTTGAATCCTTTAGGAATAGAAGCAACCGTGGGCTCGGAATGACTTGTCAATGTTGGCATCTTTGATGTCGTAGAATCAACCGGTGCAGAAATAAGTGTATACTCTTCTAAGGATGAATCTTCTACAAAATTATACCGCTCGTAGTCAAGTGTACTCAAGTCTTCCATCTGACTTACTTCTCTTTGAATTTTTTGTCTGTAGCGAAAAGTCTTTTCTGGCTCGGGATCAAAAGGTATAATCTCTAACCTATTAGACTTGGGCATACACGAAAACAACAGGAAAAGATAAAACTGTCTGAAAGAACTGAAGTTCCCTGAAACAAAAGTCAAACTAAATTAAAAACAAACAGAAAATTGTTGCCTCCCCGGCAACGGCGCCAAATTTGATAAGGCTAAAGTCGTATCACCTATATCAAAGTAAACCTAAACTATTACTAACAAAATAGCTAGCGGTAAGTCAGGGTCGAATCCACAGGGAGGCTAGTTAGTTTATCTAGTTTGTTTATATTTAAGTTTGTCTTAAAGGAACAATTATGGGGGTTTTGAATGTTTTCTAACAACTATTAGCAAATAGAGTGAAGGTTGTAAACAATAATATTAAAGAGTATAGAGATCGGGTTCACTAGGCAGTTATCCAAGGGTAAGGTTTAATTCATTGATTGAGCAATTTATATTGTTGAAAGTCATATGATCGGTCGATTCTAATATGTCTTTTAGATTTAACTTAACATGCAATCGCTATTATCAAGTCGGTCGAATTCAATTATCGTGGCCTATACTAGTCTTAACCCGATCGGTGAAAATCCTAGTTTATGCAAGACTAATTAATCAATTCTGATCAGTAATCAACTAATTAGAAGTAGAACAATAATTGAACAACAATAGAAAGCAACTTAACAATCAATTCATTAATAACCCCTCTTCTAACAACCTAAATCCCCTTTCACCCAAGATAATAGATTTAGCTACTCATATTAATAAAAATAACAACAATAACATTATAAGAAAGCATGATTAAAAGCATGAATGATGAACAAGTAATTGAAATAGTAATTCTTCAATAAAGATTAGAACAATACCGTAAAGCAGCAATGTTTAGACCGGAAGGTAGAACAATAAATAAACTAAACTAAGAATATTTGAGAGAGTTTTTGAGGAATTCTACTCAACCTACGAAAAAGCAAGCGTAAATAAACTTAGTGTAAGTTTTAGGTATTTATAGTAAATCATAACCGACTTAAGGAAATTTGCGGAAAATACTGGAAAATAGTGGTTCCTCGATCGAGCCTATGTGCACTCGATCGAGGCACCAATTCTCAGGTACCCCAACTCTCGACATTGCATATTATAATTGATAAACTGGTTCCTTGATCAATCCTAGCTTCACTCGATCGAGTATGGAGGTTCCTCGATCGAGCCTCATTGTACTCGATCGAGGGATCACTTGCTTCTTGCTCTTTTCTTCGTGTTTTCATCGTAACTTCACTTCCTTCAGTCTCATTGATTCCCGTGCCATGCTTCGTGTATTCCTTCATGCCTACTCCGCGATGCCCATTTCATTCCTTTGCTCCTCAAATGCATCATTCCTGCATTAAACCTCAAAAAGCGGAAGTATCAGCGTTCTAACATAAAAGGCATGTAAATGATATAAACTAGCACGAAAACCGTATCAAAAGCAATTAAGGGGAGGCATAAATATGTATATAACTATGACTCATCAAACTCCCCCAAACCATCTCTTTGCTTGTCCTCAAGCAAAGCAACACACAATACAAAAGGCAATCATACAAATGGCGAAATAAACAACTCAGAGCTAATGTTGATGCACATACAAATCCCAAACTAGCCATATGTGTAACAAAGCAATGACCAAAGTGTACCAATAAAACAATTTCAAAGGCACGGGTAATGGAAAACTCAGCTCAAGTCTCAAGTCACCATACTATAGACGAATGGCAAATACCTTTCGATCTTGCAAGACAAATTAGTCAGATTCTCGCGGATTTCACTCATGCATTCATAAGTATATGTAAGGGTGAGTTATATGTGAAGATAGAAAGAAGTAGAAACACTCACTCGACTTATGAAACATGCATGCAATCTGATGTGATAGAGATTTCCCCAACTAATATACAATCACCATATGTAGACAAAAGTACATGTATCAAGGATAATAAGAGTGGCAAATGGGTTAAAGGGATAAAAATGCACGTTATGGATATGTGGAGCTAAGACGGTAGTCACAGCGCTAACCAAAACTAAAACCAAATCATAAAATAACAAATGAACCCAACTTAGAGGAATGATCTCAACTTTGAAACACATGAGAGCTAACAAACTACTCTTGAAATATGCATTAGACTCTAACGACCATCCTTTCGATCCTTGACAAAACCAAATGAAGCAATCATTTTTTTCTTTTCTTTTCTTTTCCTTTTCAATTCTTTTTCTTTTCCTTTTTTTTTTCTTTCTTTTTCTTTCTTTTTCTTTTTCTTTTGTTTTTTTCTTTTTACTTTTGCATCAAGTTTTTCTTTTTCCAACACAAGGATACAACACAATTGCTAAATGATTCCACTACACCCACAATTGACAATAATAGTCCCAATCCCAACCATAGTAGTAAAATAGACATGATAAACAAGCAACTGCGACTGTCCCGATAAGGTAGGCAAATTCTTGGATTGTAGCTCATATGATGTAATTTAAAGATTGGCTACAAGGGTTCAAAAGGGCTAACAAAGGATAATGTAAGGCTTATTTGAACGGTAAGAACCACCTATCCACATGTACTTAGTCAAATGAAAGCAATAAAAGTATCAGGAAATCAATGTCACACTTATGCAGTTTGATATTACATATTCCACAAGGAGAAACTACACTTAAGCCTAATTGACAAATGAGACCAGTTTATTAATGTTCCTGGCCTACACACAAGCATAAGTAGCACCAATAAATAGTCCAAGCAAAGAAAATAAGAAACGACGAATAAAGTCTTGGCTCATCAAACTCAAAATCTAATATAAAATAAGAGCAATGTTCATTGCTTTTCATGTCATCTTCACTTGGTAGGAGATAGGGCACTTCATCCGTCATAGAAGCTTCATTGAGGACTTTGACTGGCTCCTCTTTGAATATTTCTGCCTCTAAAGCATCCAACTCAGCTTCTATGTCAACACTCTCTTCACAGCTGTAAACCACCTCAGAAGGAGGTTCATCTCCATAAATCAGCTTCTCTATTTCATACACTTCCTTGATCTATGGATAGGACGCAGCAGCAGTGGCATCAGGTGGATTCCCGTCAAAATAAAAAGCAAGACAATCACAAAAGTAGGATCAATAGCATTAATCATATGATAAGAAGCTTTTAAATCAGGAGGACGTTTTAAAGCATTATCAAGAACAAATCTAATAGTGGCATCCCTAACTCTCAGTGTCAGAATACCATCCCTAACATCTATGAGTGATATTGCAGTGTGAAGGAATGGTCTACCAAGAATGATGGGTACTTGAGAGTCCTCAGCCATATCTATAACTGTAAAGGCAACTGGAATGAAATACTTCCCTACTCTAACTGGCACATCCTTTAAGACACCTAAAGGCTTCTTTAAAGATCTATCGGCTATTTGTTATGTCATATTAGTGTATATACCGCATTTTTACACCTCCCGTCAACCACCCAGTGATGATTGGGCCGCATGTTTGGTACGCGGAGTAATTTTATGACAGTTCGTAAGTTCATCATCAAGTGATAGCTCAAACACTCGAGTCAATCCCTTGGTCATCATCTACACGCCGATACGATTGTTTTGAAAGTAATTAGAGTTCATTTGGAGTCCGGGTCAAAAACCACTTCATTTTTTTTAAAAACCGTTTAAATGCCGAGTCGGAATATTCCGGAAGGTTCTAGAATTCTCTGGATAGTTATTCCTAAATTAAATCAATATATCTTAAGGAAATATCTTTCCGCATATTGTGTTTTTACGGAATAAGGAAGTGCATATCTGCCGAAATTCCATAAAAAACGCGTAAATCTTTCTTGCTGATGAGGAAACCACTGGGAAAGGACGCAGCAGGTGCTGCGCCTCTTCCTAGGGTCGCAGTGGCTGCTGCGCCTCTTCCCCAGCCCTCTTTCCAAGCTTTCAATAATATTTCCGTGATTTGTTCCCGTATCCATGTCATTCCTAAACTCCTCCATAGGTTTAGTATAAATAGAGGCCTTCGGTCTCCATATTTTGAACGCGAGTGTTCTGCCCCTTCTTTCTCTTCTCTCTTTGCATTCTAGACCATGCTATTGCCTTTTGACGCCTACGTGATTGATCAATCGACCACGTAAGCTCAGATCATTCTGAGTACAGTGACGTTTGCATGACCGACCAATTTTACCACTACACAATCAATAAATCAATCTTTTAAATTCCGTTTTCAAGGGAACTTTCTTATTTGCATAGATCGAGTCGAGTTACTACTAAAAATGATAACTTTAGTCAATCTCGCAACGCTAACATGCAAGTCTGAGGGTGTGAAATCCCGTTTTATTTATTGTACTTTTATTTTGTATTAATTAAGATCTATATCAAAAGTACGTTCAAAAACCGATTTAAAATCCATCTTTTAAAACCGTATTTATAAAACAGCGGAGGTCAGACATTGAGAAGAAACGCAGCAGCAGCTGCGTCTCTTCAAAGAGTCGCAGCACCTGCTGCGCCTCTTCCAGAGGCTGCTTGTTGCTTCTGCTCTTCTTCTTATTCCTCGACTTCCTGCAAATTTCTCTTTTTCTTATTACTTTCGTTTTTCTTTATTTTCTTCGTTGTTTCGGTATATAAATCACGTTTTAACAAATCCCTTTTAATTATAATGCTTTAATCGTCCTTAATCCCGAGTAATTCACTACATGCGGGTTTTCGCCGTTCTACTTCAAATTGATTCTTCGGGGTTTCGACTTATTCACGTAAGGTTATCAAAAATTCCTAATTTGATACATAAGTTTTATTTGTTCAATTTCGTCTTAATCTAATCTCAAGTTTCGTTCTTTTTTGTATTTCCGACACGAGTTCATCATAATCCTGTAATCCGCTGTAATTTCTCGTTTTTAATTCGTTTTATGACTTGCCCAGATGCATATAATAAATTAAAACAATTCAACTTGAGTCTAATATCAATAATCGATCTTAAATCTACCAACGAACGATAACATTGTTGCGGTTCTGACTTCACAGCCAGAGCCTAGCTCTAGAACAGACGCAGGAAGTGCCGCGCCTCTTCCAAAAAACGCAGCAGATGTTGCGCCTGTTCTGGGCTGGTCTCTGTCCCTGAACTCTTTCTCGCTATGACGTAGCTCCTAATTACGGTTTAAATCAACTATTATTCGTATTATCACCTCTAATCTGTCCTATTTTCATATTTCAATTCTAATTTTATTTTCCTTTTATTTTCTTCTACGAAATCCTGTCTTTGAGCGTGCTTTGGACGTAGATCAGATAAAGCCTTGTAATCTTTTGTAATTTTAATTATTATTGTAATTCATTCATTATTTTTTATTTATGTATGATTTAATTGTATGGCATTCACATGTAATGAATCTAACTTTCAACTTCAACCAAATTGTTTGTTAAATACGTGTTAACCGACATAGTCTAATCTCACATGCTAGGATTAACCTACTCTCTGTTGCATTACATGCATTACATCGACAACATATCAAACATGAATAACTTCGCTAATCATTAGTAGAGGTCGCTATCAAGGCGGGCGGGATTAGGTGTTCAATTAAAGACCTTCCTAATATGTACCATCACCCCTTACTCCAGTTATCTTTGGACATCCGTGTCCATTGGCATCTCGAGAGTCATTCTAGACATGGAATGCTAAGGGTAACGAATTTCTTAGTGTTTATGTCACTACTTTGTGTCTTGACATGGCACGAGGTATTCGAACGGTTTTAAATTTTTTCCACAATAAATTGGTGGCGACTCCACAAATGCAGGTGTAACACCCGCGAATTTCCCATTTTGACATTTAAAATTTATTAAACCATTTGGTTACTTTATTTTATAATTTTGAATTATTCAATGTAATTAAGTTTATGTCAAATACGATTTTTATAAACGTATTATATAAAAGCTCGTTTATATAAAAATACGTACGATTAAATTATATCTTTAAGGCATGATTTATATAATAATATATGTATACGTATTTTTGGTCGGATAATAATAATGACAATAATAATAATAATTTCTGTCTCAATTTCCGTCTAGTTATAGACCGTCACATTTCTACTTGTGAGACTAACCTTTCTCGACCTATCCTATTTTGACAACACATCACACCCACCTAACATTTTACACACCACCTCTAAAATATCTCTCTTACTATTATTATTAATATTACTATATATTATTATTATTATTAATTTTTGTTGTGGAGTGATGCTGTGAACCCCACCCCCATTTCCTTCTTTCTTCCTTTTTTTCCCCTGCGTAAAACAACAACATCAACAGCAACACAACAGAGCCGTACAAGCTCCGTTCCCGTCCCCCTTCAAACTCCGATCCCGACTCCGTTTCTCAACCATATTTCATAAATTTTACACCATTAGCTTACTCATTCCTTCCTCATTATTTTAAGGTAATAAAGTCTTGATTTTGTAGAAGTTCGAAAATACCGTTTTAAATGACAACTCGATTTCTTGTCTTAACCGACTCGTTTTTCCTCCCTTTCTAGTTGAAGATCTCGAATACTGAAGAAAAGCTCGGACTTGGGACGTTTTCACTTGAGAATTCGAGAGTTAAAGGTAACGGTGATAGGTTACTCGACAAGATGTCGAAATCACACTCTTCATGTCGGTTTTTTAGATTAAAAATGTGTGTTGGATGCTTACTTGTGATTAAGTTTCATTCTTTATGAGATTTACTTGTTAATTTTGAAGAAAGTTTACACCTTTAGCTTCATGGTGAATGTAGTGTATGAAAATGGTAGTTTAGTTGTGTAAATTTCATCTTGTTCATGTCTTAAAGGTTGCCTTAAATTATCTTGTTTCAAGACTGTTTTTATCTGTGTTAATGGGCTGTTTGGAACGGTTTTCACGGATGTTTTGCCAGCTGTTTTGGGATGATTTCCATGGTGAATATGGGTTGTTTGTCGGACGGTTTACTATGTGTGTTGTGTGGGCTGTTTTGGAACTGTTTTGGTGCGCTTTTGGAGCCGAAAATGGGATGTTTTGGTACCGTTTTTGGGACTATTTTTATACAGTTTTCCGGGCTGTTTTAGGGCCTGTTTTATCATGTTATGGTGGCTGGTCATGAGTGGTGGAGGCCTTGGCCGTGGGTGGTGGTAGGCTTGGCCTCAACCACGACTTTTGTTGGTGCTGAGTATTGGTTGTTAACTTTGCTTACATGTAAATTCCATTTTGTTGTTACTCGCTTGTATGAGAATTAGATGAGTTATATTGGATGAAATTTGTGTGGACTTGTTGGCATTAGTTCCGTCACATTTGCAACTATTGAATTTCCGTCCCAAATGTGCATAAATACTTGTGCATTTGTCTTGTTAATTACCGTGGAAACCGCATTTAAAAGAAGGGTAGTTGTGGGTAGTCGAATAGTGGTTGTTTTTGGGTTGGAGTAACGGTGGTGAGTGGTGTTTGTGAGTCGGGTAAGGAGCTGCCCTTATGGCTCCCCCGAAATGTGGTGATAGGCGGCTTTGGGACTAGTTTAGTATGTTTGAAATTATTTAATTTCCGTCTCGTATTTCATATAACGTAAATCATTAATATTGCTCCTTCACATATTCTTTTGTTGGATTCCTTATAATTCAATTATGTGCTTGTTATGTTCTATTTGTTGGGTTTAATATGCTTTGTACGATGGACTAATTGTGTTTTACATGTTGGATCCAAATGGACTAATTTATTGGTCTGCTTATAGCTTATTTGTCGGGCTCATAAACGAATCACTTGATTTGGTCACATTTTATAACGTAAATTATTCATTATCGCTTATTATATTTTATTTAACCGGCATGTTAAATTGTAAAGTGGAACATTTGGTAGTATGACAAGTATGAGATATTTATTATTAAATAATTATTTGTGAAGGGTCATATCCTTGATAATGTCTTGTATTGTTCGGTGGTGTGAGTCGCGGTCCTATCGGACACTAGGGGTGAGCCATAGGCCCTCTAGTTGCGATATGATCGTCAGGACCGATGTTCCCATCCGTACTTATGGTGAGATGCAAGCCATAAGTATGAGTGTGACATTAATAATCCCGTCCCATGTACTTGTTTTTTGTACTTGTTTATTCTATTTAACTCGCATGTATAATTATAAAATGAAACGTTTATTTATATGTTACAAGCATGAAAAGATTATTATAAGTAATTACTTGTAAGAGTCGTATTCTTGTAGAAATGCCATATTACCATCGTACGTGCTTGACATACATTTTTGCTTGCTTGTGCTGTTCTGGCAAGCACGGGTTTGACCTACTTGTGCTGTTCTGGCAAGTACGGTTTTGGCCTACTCGTGCTGTTCTGGCAAGTACGGCTTTTGGCCACTTGTGCTGTTCTGGCAAGTGAGTCTTATCTTAGTCTTTCCGCCACTTTCGTGCTGTTCTGGCGATTGGGGTACTAGGTCTCCTTAGTAGTCGAGTCTTGGGTGCGTGTTGTGCAGGCGCACGTCGAATCGGGATGTACACCCGAGAATCAGCAGATTTAGACTAGGACCGTATTATTATCGTAGTCTTACCCCGGGAAATTATAGTCTAAGAGTAGTAAATGTCTTGCATTATTTGGATGGTTACTTTGGTCATATCTCCTTGAAATACGTGCTCGTGGCTAAGTGGCCGTGTCGGTTTCCTTGTCCTTCTTTTCCATTTATTTATTGTTGCTTATGCCTTACTTGTTTATTCCATTATTTCTTTTACTCTTGTTGGCTTAAACACGTATGATCCCATGTTTAGTTATGATTCGATTCACTCATGTCTTATCTAATATCATTGTTTGTTTATGTTCTTTGTTATGTTCGTTTCGACATATTGTGGCTGGGAGAACCTTGAGTTACTCCCCACTGACTGTGGCGTTCATGTTTACATGAATGACAGGTGGTGAAGATGCTTACGTGGGGAAGACGTGTGGGCTGGCGAGAACTAAACCCTTAGGCCTTAGTTGCTAGTTTAGAAACCCCTTATATGTTTATTCGTGGGATATCTTTCCCCGTTTTCTAGACTTGGGTTGTAATAACCTAAATTTGTCTATTGTTGTATTTGTTTCTTTTCGTTAGTGGCACCCGCGTGCTATTCTTTAACTAGTAATTTTAAAAGTTTTCAAAATATCACAAATTTCTGCTTTAATTTATTAGTTACATTTTCCGCTTTATCGCGAGGTGTCACAGTTGGTATCAGAGCCTATGTTTCTCCCGACGCACACACGTGTACCCAAAATTTAAATTTGAGGTTGACCTTGAATAATGAATGAGAGATGGGTAGACTTAAGGACCTAAGGTGGTAGTCTGTAGTGTGTTTGCTCTTTATTAGGTTCTAACATGTTTGTTGATTGTCGTTTAATAATTGTTGTGCCTTGGATCAATGACCGTAAACCTACCAACGTGAAGATCAAGATTTGGTGCCTATTACCGAGGATTGAAGATTTGTTCAACCTTTAAAGAATGCTTCTACTTCCTCGAAGATGTTTCTCATTCTTTGTGTACTTTGCCTTATTCCTTATCTCTTGTGCTTATCCTTCTTCTAAACTCTCTTCTATTTTACTTTGAAAACTGCTCTTGTACCCTAACTTGTGCTTTGTTCCTTACTTATCCTTCCTTAACGCCTTTTGATGGTACTCTTTTTGTTGAGGAATGTTGACCTTGGTTGGAAAATTTGACTTTTGAGGGGTTTGTTTGTGGTTGACCCATAACCCTAGTTTTGAGAGGATTTGATGTTGGAAAGACTTAGGTAGTGTGATGAGACATACTCGATGGTTCATATACCTAGATCCTTGATAAAGTGAGTATATTTGATTGGTGGATGAAATTGAATGGTGGATTTAAGGATGTAGGATTGACTAAGTAAGTCGAGTTTGTGATTGGCTTTTGTAGTTACTTTGGATATGAGGGTTTAATGTATATGTCACCATGTGATAAATGCTAATTGTGGGATTGTAAGTTAGTCTAAGTGTGTGATCTTGACTACTACTTGAGGTATAGTATGAGAGTGAGACTAAGCTACGTTGTTGGGAAGTCTTAGCGCTTGTTTTAGTAACTAGAAGAGATAATAGTATGGATGACGCCAGTTGGATATGAGTATAGCTTTGTCGGAAACTTTGACTTTGACCTTATAGAAGTTGTCTGTGGATGTTTGAGGATTTGGGGTGTTGAGACCACACTTATAGTGGAGCACCTTGTTTCAAGGAATAACTTAAGATGAAGTAACATAAGTCATTTGAGGAAATCCTTGGGATTGTTTAGGTTATGAGTTTTGTTGTTAGGAAGTTTTCAGAACCGTTTAGGATGATGTTGTTGTTCGAAGTTTGAGTACCTGGCGTTTCCCTGTTGTCTAATTCATCTTCTTCTTTGACCATAAGCGTTACCGTTCATACCTCTGTTCCTCGCTTCATCTTGCTCCTTCCTTAAGTTTGATGCTAGTGACCTATAAAAACTCTACCCTTGACATTCTTATTGTCTTGACTTCAATTCTTACCTTATGAAATTCATCATAGCTTTTGTTGGTTAAGTTTGGACTCTTTTAGCGTACCTGGTATTTATGTTGTCTAAATTGCTTTTCATTTCATACGATCCCTAAATATTTCAAGCCATCAGTTTTGGTTCGTTGTTAAAAGTTGATGTTACTTTTGAAAAACCTTACCTATTTTAAGGATTTGAAAATAAAGATTTGATTAATTCCATATTTGTTCCTTGAGTATAGACTTATTTATCAAGATTTTAATTGCTAAACCCGAGATTTCTTTAAGTTTTATCCAATTCCTGTTAACTTTGATCAATTTATAATTTCTTTGACAAGGTTTAATATCATACTTTCACAAACTTGACCCCTTTTGAGTCTAAAGGTGAAATATTCATTTCTATTTTGACTTTTGCAAAAGAAAATTTGGGTAAATTACCTTTTTCTTTTGATTTTGACGTTGACCGGATGTTAGAACTCGTTATTGCAGACGTTTGATAACTTGTTCTACGCTTGTCGGCGAATTGATTTTGTTTTAAATCTGTCTTTGACTTGGAAAGTTAGCGTTCTTGTGTGCACGACAAGAGCAATTTCGTTCCATGAATGAGACTCATACTTTTGAAAACTCTCTGTTAATGCTTTTGAAAGTGTTTTGATTTTGATTTATACAAATAAATTGCCTTTCGACTTGGTTCTGTCGGAAAAATTTTAGTTGGAACTTTTGAAAGAATTTTAATTCTTACGATAAGTAACCTTTTAAATGTTTTGGTTACCGATTCCAGTTCCAGTTTTATTTTAAATAACCTTTCATTTCTACTTTCACGTTTCGAGGACGAAACTTTTTAAAAGATGGGATGATTGTAACACCCGCGAATTTCCCATTTTGACATTTAAAATTTATTAAACCGTTTGGTTACTTTATTTTATAATTTTGAATTATTCAATGTAATTAAGTTTATGTCAAATACGATTTTTATAAACGTATTATATAAAAGCTCGTTTATATAAAAATACGTACGATTAAATTATATCTGTAAGGCATGATTTATATAATAATATATGTATATGTATTTTTGGTCGGATAATAATAATGACAATAATAATAATAATTTCCGTCTCAATTTCCGTCTAGTTATAGACCGTCACATTTCTACTTGTGAGACTAACCTTTCTCGACCTATCCTATTTTGACAACATATCACACCCACCTAACATTTTACACCCCACCTCTAAAATATCTCTCTTACTATTATTTATAATATTATTATATATTATTATTATTATTAATTTTTGTTGTGGAGTGATGATGTGAACCCCACCCCCATATCCTTCCTTCTTCCTTTTTTTTCCCCTGCGTAAAACAACAACATCAACAGCAACACAACAGAGCCGTACAAGCTCCATTCCCGTCCCCCTTCAAACTCCGATCCCGACTCCGTTTCTCAACCAAATTTCATAAATTTTACACCATTAGCTTCCTCATTCCTTCCTCATTCTTTTAAGGTAATAAAGTCTTGATTTTGTAGAAGTTCGAAAATACCGTTTTAAATGACAACTGGATTTCTTGTCTTAACCGACTCGTTTTTCCTCCCTTTCTAGTTGAAGATCTCGAATACTGAAGAAAAGCTCGGACTTGGGACGTTTTCACTCGAGAATTCGAGAGTTAAAGGTAACGGTGATAGGTTACTCGGCAAGATGTCGAAATTACACTCTTCATGTCGGTTTTTAGCTTAAAAATGTGTGTTGGATGCTTACTTGTGATAAAGTTTCATTCTTTATGAGATTTACTTGTTAATTTTGAAGAAAGTTTACACCTTTAGCTTCATGGTGAATGTAGTGTATGAAAATGGTAGTTTAGTTGTGTAAATTTCATCTTGTTCATGTCTTAAAGGTTGCCTTAAATTATCTTGTTTCGAGACTGTTTTTATGTGTGTTAATGGGCTGTTTGGAACGGTTTTCACGGAGATTTTGCGAGCTTTTTTGGGACGATTTCCATGGTGAATATGGGTTGTTTGTCGGACGGTTTCCTATGTGTGTTGTGTGGGCTGTTTTGGAACTGTTTTGGTGCGGTTTTGGAGCCGAAAATGGGCTGTTTTGGTACCGTTTTTGGGACTATTTTTATACAGTTTTCCGGGCTGTTTTAGGACCTGTTTTATCATGTCATGGTGGCTGGTCGTGAGTGGTGGAGGCCTTGGCCGTGGATGGTGGTAGGCTTGGCCTCAACCACGACTTGTTGGTGCTGAGTATTGGTTGTTAACTTTGCTTACATGTAAATTCCATCTTGTTGTTACTTGCTTGCATGGGAATTAGATGAGGTATATTGGATGAAATTTGTGTGGACTTGTTGGCATTAGTTCTGTCACATTTGCAACTATTGAATTTCCGTCCCAAATGTGCATAAATACTTGTGCATGTGTCTTGTTAATTACCGTGGAAACCGCATTTAAAGGAAGGGTAGTTGTGGGTAGTCGAATAGTGGCTGTTTTTGGGTTGGAGTAACGGTGGTGAGTGGTGTTTGTGAGTCGGGTAAGGAGCTGCCTTTATGGCTCCCCCGAAATGTGGTGATAGGCGGCTTTGGGACTAGTTTAGTATGTTTGGAATTATTTAATTTTCGTCTCGTATTTCATATAACGTAAATCATTAATATTGCTCCTTCACATATTCTTTTGTTGGATTCCTTATAATTCAATTATGGGCTTGTTATGTTCTATTTGTTTGGTTTAATATGCTTTGTACGATGGACTAATTGTGTTTTACATGTTGGATCCAAATGGACTAATTTATTGGACTGCTTATAGCTTATTTGTCGGGCTCATAAACGAGTCACTTGATTTGGTCACATTTTATAACGTAAATTATTCATTATCGCTTATTATATTTTATTTAACCGGCATGTTAAATTGTAAAGTGGAACATTTGGTAGTATGACAAGTATGAGATATTTATTATTAAATAATTATTTGTGAAGGGTCATATCCTTCATAATGTCTTGTATTGTTCGGTGGTGTGAGTCGCGGTCCTATCGGACACTAGGGGTGAGCCATAGGCCCTCTAGTTGCGATATGATCGTCAGGACCGATATTCCCATCCGTACTTATGGTGAGATGCAAGCCATAAGTATGAGTGTGACATTAATAATCCCGTCCCATGTACTTGTTTGTTGTACTTGTTTATTCTATTTAACACGCATGTATAATTATAAAATGAAACGTTTATTTCTATGTTACAAGCATGAAAAGATTATTATAAATAATTACTTGTAAGAGTCGTATTCTTGTAGAAATGTCATATTACCATCGTACGTGCTTGACATACATTTTTGCTTGCTTGTGCTGTTCTGGCAAGCACGGGTTTGACCTACTTGTGCTGTTCTGGCAAGTACGGTTTTGGGCTACTTGTGGTGTTCTGGCAAGTACGGCTTTTGGCCACTTGTGCTGTTCTGGCAAGTGAGTCTTATCATAGTCTTTCCAGCACTTTCGTGTCTTTTTCGCGATTGGGGTACTCGATGGTCCGCTTAGTAGTCGAGTCTTGGCGTGCGTCTTTGTCTTTGGCGCACGTCGAATCGGGATGTAGACCCGAGAATCTGCAGATTTAGACTAGGACCGTATTATTATCGTAGTCCTACCCGGGGAAATTATAGTCTAAGAGTAGTAAATGTCTTGCATTATTTGGATGGTTACTTTGGTCATATCTCCTTGAAATACGTGCTCGTGGCTAAGTGGCCGTGTCGGTTTCCTTGTCCTTCTTTTCCATTTATTTATTGTTGCTTATGCCTTACTTGTTTATTCCATCATTTCTTTTACTCTTGTTGGTTTAAACACGTATGATCCCATGTTTAGTTATGATTCGATTCACTCATGTCTTATCTAATATGATTGTTTGTTTATGTTCTTTGTTATGTTCGTTTCGACATATTGTGGCTGGGAGAACCTTGAGTTACTCCCCACTGACTGTGGCGTTCATGTTTACATGAATGACAGGTGGTGAAGATGCTTACGTGGGGAAGACGTGTGGGCTAGCGAGAACTAAACCCTTGGGCCTTAGTTGCTAGTTTAGAAAGCCCTTATATGTTTATTCGTGGGATATCTTTTCCCCGTTTTCTAGACTTGGGTTGTAATAACCTAAATTTATCTATTGTTGTATTTGTTTCTTTTCGTTACTGGCACCCGCGTGCTATTCTTTAACTAGTAATTTTAAAAGTTTTCAAAATATCACAAATTTCCGCTTTAATTTATTAGTTACATTTTCCGCTTTATCGCGGGGTGTCACAGCAGGCTTATTCAACCTTTCACCGGTTTCAATGCCTCACCAATCGGTAACGGCCCATGATGTTCTTTGGCAAACCAAGGTTCCGTGGGAGAATTGTCGCAGCCTCGAAAACAAACGTGCAGGTGTGCGCGGCGCGGGTGGCCCATGTCCACAGTTTGGCAACTCCACTGGGGATGATACACTTACGTGTTACCCAGGGTGAAACATGAACAAGGTTAGGGAATAGTTTTTACAAGACAGTTGTCGATTTTCATTACTCGACCTTCTTAGGTCATTTCATTCGGCCTTCCTAGGCTTAACCAAACCCATTCGACCAATTGTCCCGTCTGGAAAGTCCAAATTCTTATCTGGGCCTAAAGATGGATAACGATTGACGTCAACCTTACCACAATGCTTACTCATGTTTATTTCAAGAGCTTTCACTACTCGAGGAAATGGGCTAGGAACCGACCTTATTAACCTAATTATGAAAGCTTAAATAGGAAAACAAAAGTCTATCACGAAATTAAGCCCAACACGGGTTAATTAATCCCGCGTAACATCAAAACCACTCGATCGAGTAACTTTATATCACTCGATCGAGTAAAATTAAGCTCAAAACACTCGATCGAGTAGATTTTCTACTCGATCGAGTAACCCCTAAAATACAACTACTCGATCGAGTAGAAAAAGGAGTCGATCGAGTAAAATTGTACTCGATCGAGTACTTTCAAATAAGACAATTCTGCTTCGCAAGACTGAACTTCAAATGGCTGCCATTTCTTCGTTACTTGGGCAAACAGGGCGATTCCGGTGGAGTTGGAAAGCTAAGAGGACAAGATTTCATATCCAATTGGAATCACCTGAAAATCGGTTGTAGAACTCCAGATATGCCTCTTCAAATTAGGCACTAGCAATTTGAAGTTCTTCCTTTGCTCGCCTAGCTAACTTACTTCTTTGCGCATCTCAAAATAGTAGTCTTAAGGCTCCGACTCAACTCATCTCCTAATTCATGAATAAGGACATGTTTTAGGCTCAATTATGCTCCTTTCCGGTTCATACCTGAAAATAATACAAGAGAAACCAAAGTAGACAATTCGGGGGACATTTGTAGCTGATCACTACACAAAATGCATTGAAATGCATGCAAATAAAGTACAAAATACCTATATAAAATGCACGCATCAAGAATATTAAAAATTATCAATATAATTTATATGAATGAATAATAAAAATGAGGAGAAAAATTCTTCTCCTTTTGCATGGGTGGCCGGGTAGACAAGAGGGAAGAGTGCCCAATACTTTTCCAATTTTCTCTTCTCAAGAGACTAGGCATGCAAGCCTATGATTAGTAGGTCATTATTATGCCTTCCACTAATTTAAAAGAACAAAACACAATTTATTCCCTACACAGCTACACTACCATCTACACGGCACACTAAGCTTAATATGGTCCATTTTAAGTTTGTCAATTGTCAATTTGTATAATATGACATATTTGACATGTTACTAGACATGTTGTTTTAATAATGCATTTTTAACTTATTAAAAATCATTATATAAACAAAATAAATCACATACAAAAATTAACTAGTAATTCACAATTACAATTACTTAAAATGGCTCATAGAATTATAAATCACAATTTCTTGCTTTCATAATAAACCATTCATTCTTATTTTTAATTGTTTCATAAACAATAAATAAACCTTAAGTAATAAAATACTTTAATTACTTAGTACGAATCTTATTTAATCAAATTACAATAAGATACGTAATTTTACTCACAAAATTATTTGTCAATTTTAAGGAATTAATTAACTTGTATCAATCTTACAATTAATTAATTAATCAATTAAGAATGTTTCCCTAGAGGTATGACCTTAAGGGATCAACTGATCACCATCGTCACACGATAGTAATGTCAAACTCTAGTCAGCCAATCATTACCGATTAATATGGATCAGTTGACAATAAAATATTACTTTCCCTTTAGTATTCTTAATATGAGATTTAAACATGTGATCGCATTATTGTCGAGGACACACATTCCAACAATCTCCCACTTGTCCGCGACAAGTGTGCGTCACCAATTCTCTTGTCCTATTACTATCTCCCACTCAATGCAAGGTGTCTTGCAGGTCGTACTTGCATTTGATCATATTAACAGTGCTTTCCTCGATCTGGAGAATAACTGTCTGACCGGAATTATCTACCATAGATACCTTCCGAGCGTGGCCAGGCATTTCCAGTTCATTACTCCTCGAGTGGCCTTGAGATATAAGATAACCCTGACGGGGATGGACAATTCCTATCGCACTCTTCCCTTCGAATAGCCACGGCTCATCATGACCCAAAACATGCCCATGTGACCCCATTTACGAAGGTCGTAGAACATAAATCAAAGCCACTATGAAACTGTGCCATCTTAGGCGATTAGTCTTTAGTCAAAGAATCGACTCATAAGAATACCATAGTAGCTCTCGCCACGAGCAGGCTATAAAAATTTCCAGAACTCTATAAGCGGTCATAAGCCCGATAGAGTGTCCCTCACAGTCTGCCTATGTGATCGATTAGTCATCTCTTATGACTCTACGGCACTTGAACTCGCCATCAATCGCATCACACTCTAGTTACTTCGAGATGTCACCTCATATAAGTAATTAGGGGCGAATACTATGTTAATCCAGTTCACTTTAATGGGATTCAATATTGTCTCAACAACCCATTTGGATGTAACAGAGTACAAGATGAGTTAACGATAACTCAAACGATAAATGTGATTATCACATACGAGTATTCAATATCATATTACTACTCTATGTCTTATAATCATAAATATACTTATGCACTATCCTAACGCCATAAAAGTTTAGCTTGTGAACATACCATGTGTCCAAGTGTTCAAACTTGTGAATTGCGATTTCCTTCAATTTCATGTTATCCCTTATAGCATGAATTTTACTAAGTACATGTCTAGATTTCATACTAGACTCAGGTTCTTTAACTTGAAAGAAGCTCTCGCTATTATCATATAACTTGTGATGTGGGTTTCGGTGGACAACAGTACTTCTAGTTTTAAAGTACACCACCTAATCACAACGTACTTAGGTATATATTTTGTAGAATCTTGCAATGATTGACATTGCAATACCCTTACTAGTCATATACTCTTCAGGTTAATAAAATCAGCCTAGGATTTTCATAAATCCTAATGAGTTCAGAAACTTGAGTTTATGTAACCTCTTAGCACACAACTAAGTATCCTTCCAAACTCCAGAACAGACCATTAGTTCTCGTTGAGAATTCATGACGGTTCCTCGAGGCTTACCAATGACTCTCATATGGGTTAACTTGTTATCGACTTCTCATGCTCCAAGCATGTGATTCATCTAGGACATGTGCATTATGGCATAAATGATTATACTAATGGCGGAAACATTAGTTATCGATTTCATGCAGACAACAGTTCTTAGGTTTAGTAAATAGCCATGACTCTATCATGGTAATTCTATATTCATCGACATGAATAACCTACTTAACTTTTTGATATCATTAAGATGAAGGATCATTATCAACATAAGATGCCTATCTAAGTGCCAATCCAACATCCCATGTTATAATAGATTTGCATAATGTCTAATTTCATCCAGAATTGAAAACCTAAATACTTCTTTATGAAAGACAATATATGCACGTCATTCTCAATGAGTAATAAATTATATAATTCATGAAGGATGATCGCTCCCACTAAACTTCATGTCTAAACATGACTGTTACTGACTCCCACTCAATTCCACATGTTTCGTTTTTGACAACTCATTCGAAATATTTCATGAATTGAAATAATCATTTCTTTTCTAAGTATTTAGTTAAAACCATATATGTCATTCACATATCCCTTTCAAAATACCCATTTGGAAAGAGGTTTTAATATATAACTTATTCATTTTCACAATGAAGTATAGCAATGTTTTTACCATAGTTATCAATTAACATAGCTTTTGTAGACATCGACATGCCTCTCTATGCAAATTTTAATCATAAATTTCTATTTACTTTGGATTGGTCTCAACAATCACAAATAAATCCATTTACTTGCAAAGATACCATTTTGGTTTCTTAAGGCTCTTAAGTAAAATGTCGAATTTTAAAATCTCTAGGTATCCACTTCATTGATCAAAATCTTATTTTACAAGAACATTTTCTTTTGTCTTTTGATAAGTCTCAAGTTATCATAAGAATGCTTCCTTTTGGTCTCCTCATGTCAAGAGTCTTACCTAAGAACGTCTTCTTTTGGTTTTCTCACGTAGATCCCATACCTAAGAACATCTTCTTTTGGTCTCCTCACGTAGATCCCATCTAGTCAAGATTTGTGGCTAAATTCACTCCCATTCTATCTTTAGAAAAATACATGTATTTTCTTCAAAGATAGTTTATTAAGCCACAAACAACTTTGTACATATGTTAGTAAAGGAGGAAAATATTACACATGATAACTTTTAGTGACCTATTTGAGACATATTGTAAATAGATTTTAGTTCCCTAATATGCGAGTTCAATAGCCAGCATAACATTATAATTGATCTTACATAAGTAAGTTGTTACTTTTAGTAACAATGGCATAAGGAGAATCGAATTCATAGCTTATGGACATATAATGACTCAATCATTATAGTTGTCTATTTGATCAATTTAAGTTGATAATCTCATGTTTCTCAATGCAAGTAGTGTATGATGACAAATTTTAGAACAAACGATACGATAAAGTAAGTGACTTGGGTTGCAAACTAAGTCACCAATAACTAAAATACATACATTGTTTAAGGAAACAACCAAATTTCCAAGTCGAACGAGGAAATTAAAATAGTTCTAAAATTTCAAAATACAACATGAAAATAAAGCCAAAACAAAATAAAGCCAAGTTTCTATCGATCTTGCACCATGGGCGGCTCCATCTAGCTTCCCTCAAGATCTTCTAGGCTTGTTTTTCTTTTCCCTTGTCCTTGCTTGGATGCCCTAATTACAATAAAAAGGGGTAATCATCACAACTTGTATCAAAATACCAAAGTTGAGATCGAAACATAAAAGATAGGGATAGTTATTTACCTACTGGAACAATCTTTCCAGCTTTGATATCAACAAGATATTTTGGACAATTCCTTTTCCAATGCCCAACACCATTACAATAGTGGCATTTGTCCCCGGACGGGGCACCCTTCTTGGGGTTAGAGGAGCTAGCTTCACAAGCCTTTCCTTTGTTCTTGTAGGGAGTTTGTTTCTTTCCCTTATTGCCACCTTTCTTAAAATTCCCTTTGCTCTTATGATTAATGTTGAGCACATCCTTGGTGGTGCTAACACTTAGCCCCCATGTCCCTCTCGTCTGGCACAAGCATTTTGTGCAATTCATCGAGAGAAACATTCAAGTTTTGCATATTAAAATTCACCCTGAATTGAACATATGCCTTAACCTTGTTTAAGGAATGAAGAATTCGGTCAATGACGAGTTCCTCGGGAATCTCTACCTTTTGCAATTTTAGAGTCTCAACCAGCTCCATCAACTTGAGCACATGAGGACTAACTTTTTGGCCCTCCTTAATGTTGAGATCGAAGAATGCGGATGCCACTTCATATTGAATGATCCTCGGAGCTTGTGAAAACATGGTCACAAGCTTCGTATAGATCTCATAGGCGGTGCTAATCTCTATAGTACTCCTTTGGAGTTCGGCCTCCATAGAGAAGATCAACACATTTTTGATCGCGGCCGACTCCTTTTGGTAAGTCTCATAGGCTTGCCTAGCGGCGGGGGTAGACCTTGCGTTAGGTGCGGCGGAAGAGGCCTCGGTAAGGTAACGAAGCTTGTCGTCACCCTCCGTGGCCAATCAAAGTTGTGCGTCCCAATCGGCGAAATTGGACCCATTCTTTTCTAATTTACAACGATCCATGAAGGTTCGGAGCCAATAGACATTGGTGAGAGTGTTCGAGCTAGTGTTGGTGGATGAATTTGGAGTTGCCATTGCAAATGAGAAAATAATTTTGACTACAAAATAAGAAGTGAAGGAATTAATAAACATTTATCGTTTTAATAATACTTGTAAATATTTTAAACAAGTTTTAAGCATTTATATAGTGACCTCAACCAAACTATTATAAATGATCTCGAAATCCAAATTCATATCAACTCGGGCACGGTGAGCCGATTCATCCCTAATTAATATAATTCGGTGGATTAACACTTTAATCGATTCTACTTCTAGAAATCTCTGTCGATAAAATTACTTTAATATTTATCTTATGCCCGGAACATATGCGACTACGGTCACGAATACTTTCGTTGAGCTCAATCCAAATTTCTATGTAATAACTTTTTACTACCCACTTAACCAACGTAACAAGTTTAGCACCCCGGTGAGCCGAGCCTACTTCCTTATGAAATTAGGATTCATGGTTCTACTATTTGGTAAGGCTAATTCTCAATTATTATTTAGTGAGAGGTGTTGTCGATTTATTATCTATCATGTTTTAAGTGAACTAAAGCGGTGAACTACGATAATTATAATTGATACGGTCGATGACTCGATAAAATAATGATATGCATGTGTAGTTATGGAGATTTGGCTATGCATGCAAACATATAAACAAATGCAAAGCAAAAAGATAAAATCCTAGTATGGCCTTCCCAAAAAACAAGTAAATCTAGTAAACTATTCACAAATTCGGAAACCAACTCCTTTGGTCCCTTGAACTTCATTTGGCACGCACTTCAAGGCAACACCGTCATTATCGGAACGCCTTTCCGAATGGCACCGTCTTCAAGAAACTCCGAAATAAATAAATTACATAGCTTTTCTACTTTATACATTATAAAATGAAAAACAAAATAAAATAAACGTGATACGAGATCACAATAATTACAACCAAATCAATATCCCCACTCATTTCGGGAAATACCAATTAAAACTAAGGCCATACTAAGTACAAATTACATAATTCAAAATTATATAAAATTAATATGACAATCATAATAAAAATTCAGTATTAATATATGTAGGAAACATGCCATGTGATGTGCCAAATCGCCCTATTTAAGCTAATATTGTATATTCGGTCCGGTTTTATGGATAATTGTGACAATTAACTTATTAAAATCACACAATATTACATACATCAAATCTATGTCCAGTTAATTACCCCAACCTTCTTAGGACTCAAAAATTTAGTCTTCACTAAATATTTGACAATAATTCAACTTGATATTTTATTATTGCTCTTTAAACACTATTATTCATAATAATAAAGAAATAATTCCCAATAAGTCATAAAAATTAGAAAATTTCAAAATCATAATTTTGTATATTTTGGAAATTTCCCAACATTCCAAAACTTTAATAAAATTTGCCCTGAGAATATTTTAAATTTATTTCACAAACAAATCGTTTAATACATAATTATAACCTTTTAATTCCAAATTAAACATAAAATAATGTAATAAATCAAAATTAAAATTTTGAATATTCTATATAAATTTCTAGAACCTGGAAATGACAAATTTTTAAGTCCAAAAATCGAATTTATAATTATGACTATTTAAAGTTGCTATTTATTAATTTTACAATATAAAAATAAATAAACATCCAAATCAAACGAAATTTGACACGTAACTTTAGATCTGATGTTTATATCATATATACAACATTGGAAAAAAACATTCATGCCATAAAATTCATTTTACTATTTTTTGCTAAAATAGTCACTATTTATGTGATTTTTACATCTAAAAATCATAAATCATGCAAATGAAACCATTTCATCTCAAAATTTACATACAGTGTGTAAATATTGCATGTGACAACATACTAAAATTTTATGGGCATAAACGAATTCTAACCATTTTAACCAAAATACCTCTATTTACTCAACTTTTATCATGTAAAAATCATAAAACATGCAATATAAAACCATTTTATACGAAATTTTACATACAATGTGTAAAATATGCATGTGAGGTCGTGTAAAAATTTCATGGTCAGAATCATACTCTAACTTATTTTAGCATTTTATAAATCATTTTACTAAATAAAATGTAATAAAAATACTAAAAATAAATTAAAGAGCAATATTTTTACCATAAATCATCAAAATGACCTAAAATCAATTTAGGACCAGAATGTTTAACATGCAAAAATTTTGTGGCCTATATCATCATATATCACAAATTTCTAGTTTTATATGTTAACATTTTAACTCGGAAAAACAATAACCGATTATCCATGCAACAACCATTGCTCTGATACCAATTGTAAGATTCATTAACCTCTTATTAGACACTTTTAGTAACTGTAAATATTAGTTTAGTCATAAACTAATCTTGATCTTATGCATGCATAACAAAAATGATACAAAGTAAGAAGAAATCGATTAATCTTACATTAAGGGCCGAAATGGTATATACTAATTGGTCTCCTACCAAGTTAGTCTTCATTAAGAAAAAGCCAAGTGCCCAAGAATACCCTTAGATTCAATAGTAGAATCTACTCCTCAAGGATTGTACCTAGGAAATCACTCTTAAATCCTATACTAATTTTGTACTAGAATTAGTATAAGAATCCTTAAAATGACTTAATATTATTTTGTTACTACTTCTAGTAATGGTATATTAATATTTTAGATTTTGTGAGTTTTCTCTCAAGTTTTCACAACAACTATTAGAGAGAATAGTAAAAATTATCAATATAATTTATATGAATGAATAATAAAAATGAGAAGAGAAAAATTCTCCTCTTTTTGCATGGGTGGCCGGGTAGACAAGAGGGAAGAGTGCCCAATACTTTTCCAATTTTCTCTTCTCAGGAGACTAGGCATGCAAAGAAATGATTAGTAGGTCATTATTATGCCTTCCACTAATTTAAAAGAACAAAACACATTTTATTCCCTACACTACCATCTACACGACACACTACGCTTTATATGGTCCATTTTAAGTTTGTCAATTGTCAATTTGTATAATATTGACATATTGGACATGTTACTAGACATGTTGTTTTAATAATGCATTTTTAACTTATTAAAAATCATTATATAAACAAAATAAATCACATACAAAAATTAACTAGTAATTCACAATTACAATTACTTAAAATGGGACATAGAATTATAAATCACAACTACTTGTATTCATAATAAACCATTTATTCTTATTTTTAATTGTTTCATAAACAATAAATAAACCTTAAGTGATAAAACAATTTAATTATTTTGTACGAATCTTATTTAATCAAATTACAATAAGATACGTAATTTTACTCACAAAATCATTTGTCAATTTTAAGGAATTAATTAACTTGTATCAATCATACAATTACTTAATTAATCAATTAAGAATGTTTCCCTAGAGGTATGACTTTAAGGGATCAACTGATCACCACTGTCACACGACAGTAATGTCAAATTCTAGTCAGCCAATCCTTACCGATTAATGTGGATCACTTGACAATAAAATATTACTTTCCCTTTAGTATTCTTAGTATGATATTTAAACATGTGATCGCATTATTGTCGAAGACACACATTCCAACATGACCAAAGTGTACCAATAAAACAAATTCAAAGGCACGGGTAATGGAAAACTCAGCTCAAGTCTCAAGTCACCATACTATAGACGAATGCCAAATACCTTTCGATCTTGCAAGACAAATTATTCGGATTCTCGCGGATTTCACTCATGCCCTCATAAGTATATGTTAGGGTGAGTTATATGTGAAGATAGAAAGAAGTAGAAACACTCACTCGACTTATGAAACGTGCATGCAATCTGATGTGATAGAGATTTCCCCAACTAATATACAATCACCATATGTAGACAAAAGTACATGTATCAAGGACAATAAGGATGGTAAATGGGTTAAATTGATAAAAATGGTTTGTGCCAAAGCAAGTTATGGATATGTGGAGCTAAGACGGTAGTCGCAGCGCTAACGAAAACTAAAACCAAATCTTAAAATAACAAATGAACCCAACTTAGAGGAATGATCTCAACTTTATAATACATGAGAGCTAACAAACTACTCTCCAAATATGCATTAGACTCTAACGACCATCATTTCGATTCTTGACAAAACCAAATGAAGCAATCATTTTTTTTCTTTTCTTTTCCTTTTTTTTTCTTTCTTTTTCATTTTTTTTTCGATTTTTTCTTTCTTTTTTTTTTCTTTTTTCTTTTGGTTCAATTTTTTCTTTTTCCAACGCAAGGATACAACACAATTGCTAAATAATTCTACTACACCCACAATTGACAATAATAGTCCCAATCCAAACCATAGTAGTAAAATAGACATGATAAATAAGCAACTGCGACTGTCCCGATAAGGTAGGCAAATTCTTGGATTGTAGCTCATATGATGTAATTTAAAGATTGGCTACAAGGGTTCAAACGGGCTAACAAAGGATAATGTAAGGCTTATTTGAACGGTAAGAACCGCCTATCCACATTTAAATAGTCAAATGAAAGCAATCAATGTATCAAGAAATCAATGTCACACTTATGCAGTTTGATATTACATATTCCACAAAGAGAAACCACACTCAAGCCTAATTGACAAATGAGACCAGTTTATTGATGTTCCAGGCGTAGGAAGCTCTATAGACCTCAGAATTTAAGTAGTTTACCATCATAATATTGTCAAATCTAATCAATATAGGGCATGTCAATACGGTTAAGACTTGAATTATGAGCTTTGTTTTCATGAATAACGGGTCAAAACAATGTACATCGACAACTATTTGGAATTCAAATGCAAAAATAATGCAATTTAACATCATTATTATTAAATTCACCAAGACTCGACCTAAAACAAAAGAAAAACATGTTTTTGTATTTTGAAATTTTTTAATTTTTATGTATTTTTAATATAAATTGCACACAACATAATTAAATCACACAATATAATTAAACTCCTCCCCCAAACCTAAATGTCACAGTGTCCTCAATGTGACCCTAATAGCACATCAATCACACACAAATCTAGCAACCTAAAGGACACTACTAACAAAGGCAATAGGGAAAGAACAAGAAATAATACAATAAAAGAAAGTACAAGGGAAGAGAATATCGGGTAAGAGCATAGAAATTCCCCCAAACCAGCTGCTAAACAAGGGAAAATAATTAACCGCACAATCCTATCATCGTCAGGCTACGTTTCTGAACCAAAAGACGAGGTGACTCGATCGAGCCTGCCAGCACTTGATCGAGGAACCATCTGGCGAGCACAATTTCCTGCATTTAAACAAATGCGCACACAAATCACAATCAATAGAACTTAAAGCTCGTAATAGTTAATCAAAAAGTAGCGCGTGTGCAACACACAAGCATAAGTAGCACCAATAAATAGTCCAAGCAAAGAATAAATAAAACGATGAATAAAGTCCTGGCTCATCAAACTCAAAATCTAATATAAAATAAGAGGAATGTTCATCGCTTTTCATGTCATCTTCACTTTGTAGGAGATAGGGCACTTTATCCGTCATAGGAGCTTCATTCAGGACTTTAACTGGCTCCTCTTTGAATATTTCTGCCTCTAAAGCATCCAACTCAGGTTCTATGTCAACACTCTCTTCACAGCTATAAACCATTTCAGGAGGAGGTTCATCTCCATAAATCAGCTTCTCTATTTCGTCCACTTCCTTACTCCATGGATATGACGCAGTAGCAAGGGCGTCAGGTGGATTCCTGTCAAAACAAAAAGCAAAACAATCATCAAAAGTAGGATCAAGAGCATTAATCATATGACTAGAAGCTTTTAAATCAGGAGGACGTTTTAAAGCATTATCAAGAACAAATCTAATAATGTAATCCCCAACTCTCAATGTCAGACTACCATCCCTAACATCTATGCGTGCTATTGCAGTGTGAAGGAATGGTCTACCAAGAATGATGGGTACTTGAGAGTCCTCAGCCATATCCATAACAATAAAGTCAACTGGAATGAAATACTTCCCTACTATAACTGGCACATCCTCTAAGACACCTAAAGGCTTCTTTAAAGATCTATCGACCATTTGTAATGTCATATTAATGATACAGAGTTGACCTATATGAAGGAAAAGTAGATCTATATACTTAACATATTCATATATGTTTTATTTTAATTTGTCATAAAATTAATGGTGATCTTATGCATGCAAACTTATAAACAATATAAAGAAGAAATCTTTATCTTACATTGGAATATTGGTTTATTTGGGCACAAGAGAGATCTCCTTCTCTCTTGTTCTTGTGCTTTCCTCGATGGATGAATGAAGACCCAAGTGTAGGATCTCTCCCAAAGCTTAATACCCAAGACACACTCTTAATAAAATTAATATTATGTATACTAGACAATATTAATTTTGTAAGAAAAATTAACCCAAAAATTATTTGGTTTCTCTCCCAAAACCGGTTGAAAGAGAGGAAGAATAGAGGAAATTTTATCTTTCTAAAACTCTTGTTTTAGATGGATGAATAATCAATAATACACTAACTACATTTTAGTGTATAAAGGTAAAATAAGAGGAAAAACCAAAGTGGTTTTTCCTCTCCAAAAACCGGGTGGAAGAGGTGGTTGGAGGGAGCCAATGCATGCTCTAGTTGCTCTTCACAATGAACAATAGGTTTTGCATGGCTAGTCTTTAGGTAATCATCATGTTCTCCACTAATATAATCAACACAATATTAGCCTAATTCTCCTCTTATTTTCGGCACATATAGATAATATGGACTCCATATTATCTTTGTCAAAATGTCAATTTGTCTTATGTCACATGTCATATGTTGCATAAATTTGTTGTGTATTTTTAACATATTAAAAATCAACGTATTAATAAAAATACGTCATATACAAAAAATTGACCTAGTAATTCATAATTACTTGTACAAAAAAGTTTTACCAATTATAAATCACAACAAATTGTATTTATTATAATTTCATTCAAATTCAATTGTTTCCTTAAACAATAATTTCATCTGAGTAATGATACAATTCGATTACTCAGACCGTATCTTATTTAATCAAATTTCAATGAGATACGTAAATATTACTTCCAAAATCGTCCGTCAATTTTAAATAAATTAATTGACTCGTAACGTTATACGATCAATTAATTGATCAATTAAGAGTGTTGCCCTTTAGGTATGACCTAAGGGATCAACTGATCACCACCGTCGCACGACAGTAATGTCAAACTCTAGTCAGCCAATCATTACCGATATGTGTGGACCAGTTGACAGTAAAATATTACTTCCCAATTGTATTCTTTATAATGAGACTTAAACATGTGATCATCATGATCAACAGTCGTGATCGCATTATTGTCGGAGGACACATATTCCAACAATCTCCCACTTGTCCTCGACAAGTGTGCGTCACCAATTCTCTTGTCCTATTACTATTTCCCACTCAATGCAAGGTGTCTTTCAGGTCGTACTTGCAAGTGATCATATCGAGAGTGGTTTCCTCGATCTCGAGAATAACTGATTGACCGGATTTATCCACCATGGATACATTCCGAGCGTGGCCACGCATTTCCAGTTCATTACTCCTCGAGTGGCCCTGAGATATTGTTATAACCCTGACTAGGGGTGGACAATTCCTATCGCACTCATTCCCTTCAACTAGCCACAACCATCATAACCCAAAATATGCCCATTTGACCCCATTTACGAAGGTCGTAGTAACATAAATCAGTTAATCTGAAACTGTGCCATCTTAGGCGAATAGTCTTTAGTCAAAAGAATCGACTCATTAGAATACTATAGTAGCTCTCGCCACGACCAGGCTATATAAATTTGCCAGAACTCTATAAGCGGTCATAAGGCCCGACAAAATGTTCCTAACATCCTGCCTATGTGAGCGACTAGTCATCTCACATGACTCTATGGCACTTGAACTTGCCATCAATCGCATCACACTCTAGTCACTTCGAGACGTCACCTCACACAAGTGACTATGGGCAAATACTATGTTAATCCGTGTTCACTTTAACGGGGTTCAATTGTCTCTACAACCCGTTTGGATGTAACAATATATAAATTAAAGATAAAAGACAAATGTGATTGTGAACATGAACAAAACAACACTTTTATTTCATTTCAAAATCTAACAAAAACTTGGTACACGTTTAAGTCCCATGGACGCAACATGTCCATCATGCTTAGCCTGTGATAAAGGCTTGGTGAGCGGATCGGCTATATTGTCATCCGTCTCAACCATACAAATCGCAATTTCCTTTCTTTCAATGAAATCTCTTATTACATGATATTTTCTAAGTACATGTCTAGATCTATTACTAGACTTTGGCTCCTTAGCTTGGAAGATCGTCCCACTATTATCACAATAGAGAGTGATGGGATCATTGGCGGTAGGTACTACTCTTAGACCTTCCGTGAATTGCCTGATCCACACAGCTTCCTTGGCAACTTCTGATGCTGCAGTGTACTCAGCCTTCGTTGTTGAATCCGCGGTTACAGCTTCCTTGAAGCTTCTCCAGCTAACGGCTCCACCATTGAGCATGGAAACAAAACCAGCTTGTGATTTCATGTCATCTCTATCTGTTTGGAAGCTAGAGTCCGTGTAACCATTAACACGAAGTTCGGTGTCTCCTCCAAACACTAAGATAGAATCCTTAGTTCTTCTCAAGTACTTAAGGATGTTTTTGACGGCAATCCAGTGACTCTCACCTGGATTTCCTTGATATCTACTCGTCATGCTTAAAGCATACGAGACATCAGGACGTGTGCATATCATGGCGTACATGATTTATCCAACAGCAGAAGCATAAGGGATCGTCTTCATGCGTTTAACCCCTTTTGGATTTGTCCATGCTGAATCGTCGAAGAATCTTATCAACATAAGACTCTTGACTTAGTGCCAATATCCTCTTGGATCTATCTATATGGTTCCGGATACCTAATATGCGTTGTGCTTCTCCTAAATCCTTCATTTGGAAGTGGTTACCTAACCACTTCTTAACAGAAGACAACATCGGAATATCATTTCCAATGAGTAGTATGTCATCGACATACAAGATTAGGAACACAACATTGCTCCCACTAAATTTCATGTATAAACATGGTTCCTCAACACTTCGAGTAAAACCATTTTCCTTTATAACATGATTGAATCGATGATTCCAACTTCTAGATGCTTGCTTAAGACCATAAATGGATCTCTTAAGCTTGCACACTTTGTTAGGATTCTTAGAATCAACAAAACCTTCGGGTTGTATCATGTACACCTCCTCTTCTAAATGCCCATTTAGAAAAGCGGTTTTGACATCCATTTGCCATATTTCATAATCATGAAATGCGGCAATCGCTAACAAAATCCGTATGGATCTTAGCATGGCTACGGGTGCGAAGGTCTCATCATAATGGAGACCATGGACTTGGGTAAATCCTTTTGCCACTAGCCTAGCTTTGTAGACATCGTCATGTCCCTCTATGCCATTCTTAACTTTGAATATCCATTTGCATTGAAGAGGTCTTGCCCCTTTAGGCAAATCTACCAAGTCCCAAACTTGGTTTTCATGCATAGAGTCCATTTCGGACTTCATGGCTTCAAGCCATAAGGAGGAATTTGGACTAGAGATTGCGGTCTTGTAGGTAGCGGGCTCGTCACTTTCTATAAGTAATACATCAAGTGTTCCGTCTTCTTCGATAAGTCCCACATATCGATCGGGATGACGAGAAGCACGGCCCGTTCTTCTAAGAGGAGGAGGAATAACCGCATTAGACGACGAAGGAACTTCTTCTTGCGTCTCTATCTCGGTTTGTGGCTCTTGAACTTCATCAAGTTCAAAATTTCTCCCACTCTGTCTCTTAGAAATAAATTCTCTTTCTAAGAAGACAGCCTCGGAAGACACAAACACTTTGTTATCTTGAGGTTTGTAGAAGTAGTATCCTCGAGAGGTCGAGGGGTAACCTACAAAGATGCATTTTTCGGATCTTGGGGCAAGCTTGTTGTCATTTTTAGTCTTGACGTAAGCATCACATCCCCAAATCTTCATGTAGGATATATTAGGGATCCTTCGCGTCCACATATCACATGGAGTCTTTTCGGTGGTCTTTGTGGGACTATTGTTCAAAGATCTAATTGCGGTTTGAATCGCAAATCCCCAAAACGAGTTCGGTAACTCGGTTTGACTCATCATTGATCGAACCATATCAAGTAAGGTTCAATTTCTCCTTTCGGCAACACCATTAAGTTGTGGTGTTCCAGGTGGAGAGAGTTGTGATATTATACCACAACCTTTCAAGTGTGAATCGAATTCAAGGCTAAGATATTCTCCACCACGGTCGGATCGTAGTGCTTTTATCCTTTTGTTCAATTGGTTCTCTACTTCATTCTGAAATTCCTTGAATTTCTCAAAAGCTTCACTCTTATATTTCATTAAATAGACATACCCTTGTCTACTTAAGTCGTCGGTGAAGGTTATAAAGTAGTCATAATTTCCACGAGCGGTGATACTCATTGGTCCACACACATCGGTATGTATGAGTCCCAATAGTTCACTAGCTCGTGTCCCTTTACCACTAAAAGGATTACGAGTCATTTTGCCAAGTAGGCAATATTCGCATGTACCATATGATTGATAATCAAATGGTGTAATCACATTAGTCAAAATTCATCTTTTGATGCGGTTCTCGTTTATGTGACCTAATCGACAATGCCAAATGAACGCTTCACTTGGGTCACTTGATTTGAGTTTCTTTGATTGAATGTTATAGATATCATTAGTCGGATTTGAGGTCTCTAAAATGTAAATGCCATTTATGGAAGTAGCTTGGCCTATAACCAAATCATTCCTTGAAATAGTACAACGATTGTTCTTAATGACAAAACAAAAACCGTCCATGTCTAGCATGGCGATTGAAATAATGTTTTTAGAGAGTGTACGTACATAAAAACAATTATGTAAATACAACTCAAATCCGTTAGGCAAAGCTAAAACATAAGTTCCTTTTGATTCGGCCGCTACTCGAGCTCCATTTCCAAGGCGTAGATCCACATCTCCCTTGCTAAGCCTCTTCACATCTCTTAAACCCTGTAAATGATTACAAAGGTGAGAACCACAACCGGTATCTAGTACCCATGTCGTAGTGGAAGTATAATTTATATCAATAACATAAATTTCTTTAGGAATTTTACCTTTTGGAGTGATGATTCCTTTCCTTATATTTCGCAAATATACGGGACAATTCCTAAGCCAATGTCCCATGCCATAGCAATAATGGCACTCATCATTAACTTGCTTGAAGTTTTTGACTTTCTTTCCCTTCTTCTTGAACCTTTTGCCCTTGGTAGCAAGAACTTGATTGCTCGAGCTCCCACTAGTTTTGGCATCTTTATCTTCCAGAGACAAAGACCCTATAGATTGTATGAGGTAGTCTTCCTGAGACGGGCTCACACGAGATCTAGTAGTAGTAGGTGGTTTAGAAGAGGTGATGAAGTTAAGGTTTCCATCCGAACCTATCCCAAAATGAAGTTCTCTAGTAGTGTCGAAATCATTGTTGGAGCAAATGTCGTCAAAAACATTGTGGTAAGACTCAATAGTTATCGGTGCGGTAGCATTTGATGGATTCATTGTAATGAACTACAAGTATGGAGGAAAATGAAATATTAACATTTGTCTTTTAATATCATACTTGTGAATAATTAACAAGATATGAACATTTATATAGTGACCTCTACCCATCTATAATAAATGATTCCAAGACCCAAATTCATATCAACTTAGGCACGGTATTGCCGATTCATCCTTTATCAATATAACTCGGTGGATTAACGTTTAATCGATTCTACTTTTAGAACTCTTGGTCTATAAAATTACTCTAATGTTTATCTATAGCCCGGAACACATGCGACTACGGTCACGAATACTTCCGTTGAGCTCAATCCAAATTTCGAATAAATGTGTCCATGATCCAAATCCACATCAACTTGGGCACGGTAGGGCCGATTCATCCCTTATTAATATGAATTCGGTGGATAGACATTTATCACCCACTTCCCCTACGTAACAAGTTTTGTACCCCGGTAGGGCCGAGTGCATTCCCTCGCGAAATAGGTTTTCATGGTTTCTACTATTTGGTAAGGCTATGTCTCAATTGATTATCTTTTGCGAGAGGTCATGTCAATTTATTATCTATCACGTTTTAAGTGAACTAAAGCGGTGAACTACGATAATTTTAATTGACACGGTCGATAAACTCGATAAAATGACAATGCATGTTTTAGTTATGGCGATTTAGCGATGCATGTGACATATAAATAAAATGCAAAGCATAAAAAAAAATCCTAGTATGGCCTTCCTAGAATAGAAAATCTAATTAACTATTACATATTCGGAAACCAACTCCATTGGTCCCTTGAACTTCGGTTGTGGCACGCATCTCGAGGTAACACCGTCTTTATGTATCGCCATCTTGAAGAAGTCCGTCTTTGGGAACTCCGAAATAATTAAAATTACATAATAAATTACATAATTTCCTATTATACATTTGTAACTAAAATAAAATAAATCTATTAAATTACAAAACGGTGATACGAGATCACAATAAATTACAACCGAATCGATATTCCCATACATTTCGGGTAATACCAATTAAAAACTAAGGCCATACTAAGTAAAAATTACATAAAATAAAATTACATAAAATAAAATTATGACAATCATAAAGAAAATGCAGCATTATAATATGTATGAAAATGCCGAATTTTATGCTAAATCGCCTTTAAGTAGCCAATATCGTATATTACTCGGTTTTTACGGATTTGCGTGATTCAACGTTTTATAATCACAAAAATTACATAAATTCATATTTATGCATAAGTTAATTACCCTAACCTCTTAGGACTCTAAATTAGTCTTCACTAATTATTTGACCATAATTAACTCATATATCTAAAATTTGTTCATTAATGGACCTAAAATTATAAAAATAAGCTATAAACTCAAATAAATCACAAAATTTCAAATAAATTTGAAATTTGAAATTTAAACTGATGAACATTCTGTAAAAATACCATGACACTCATAATGTTCAAAACTTAGGTTAAAAATTTCGAATTTTATTCGGAAAAAAAAATGTTGCGGTTTATCGGTTTTAACAAAAATAATCATAAAAACATGAGAAAAAATGTATTCATCAACTTTTCAATTTTATATCTGAAAAAGATAATAAAATGCAACATGTGATGTTTTTCCTTAGTCATAGAGTATGTTTTATTAATATTTCACTAATTAAGTCACTATTTATGCTATTTTTCTTCAAAAAATCATAAATCATGCATAAAGACTTCATTATAGCCTATTATTTTACACACATCTTTTAAAATAGCATGTGACAACATACTAAATTTCTATGATCAGATTCGAAATTTATCTCATATTAACCCATTTTTCATCTAAATCCGATTTTAATAATGAAAAATCCATTTTTCGAGCATAAGAAGTCCAAAAATTATGAAAATTCACTGGAAAATTCGAAGTTTAGCTAATTTTAGTCCAAAAATGACATTTTATTCATAAAATCATATTTTAATGCCATTATTATATAAAATGAACAATAAAAATCCATAAATTAACCAAAATATCCTAAAAACATTTTAGGACCAGAAATTTTAACATGCATAATGATTTTCGTGATATGTCATAATAACACAAATTTAACAAGTTTTATATGTTAATCGTATAACTCGGAAAAACTTTTAACCGATTTGCATGCAAACAACCAAGGCTCTTGATACCGATTTGAAGGAAAAGTAGATCTATATACTTAACATATTCATATATATTTTATTTTAATTTGTCATAAAATTAATGGTGATCTTATGCATGCAAACTTATAAACAATATAAAGAAGAAATTTTTATCTTACAATGGAATATTGGTTTATTTGGGCACAAGAGAGATCTCCTTCTCTCTTGTTCTTGTGCTTTCCTCAATGGATGAATGAAGACCCAAGTGTAGGATCTCTCCCAAAGCTTAATACCCAAGACACACTCTTAATAAAATTAATATTATGTATACTAGACAATATTAATTTTGTAAGAAATTACAGCTAAGGTTAACAGTTACATCAACAGTTAACCTGTGTTATATCAAGAGAGATCTCCTTTTCTCTCATCCTGTGTTATATCAACAGTTACAGCTAAGGTTAACGACTGAAGATGTGGAAGGTGAGATCAATTATTGGTCCTCGGCTGTCTTTTGTTATATTCTAGGTGCGAATCCTCCTAGCAGTGTTATTTCGGGTTTTATTAAGCGTGTGTGGCAATCTTATGGTGTTGATCGAATTTCGTTCTTACCTAATGGTATCTTCTTAGTTCGATTCAAATCTAAAGACAAACAGATGGAGGTTGTAAACAATGGTCACCTGATTTTTGATAACAAGCCTGTCATTGTTAAAGAGTGGAGTCCTGATGCTGAATTGATTAAACATAATGAGAAATCAATTCCTATCTGGATGAAACTTCATGGTCTTGATATCAAATTTTGGGGAAATACGAGTCTCAGGAAGATCAGTGGATTAGTTGGCAAGATGATACGGTGCGATGATGCTACTCTGCATCGTATGTTCTTGGGGTATGCCAGGATAATGATAGAGGTCCAAATAGGACAGCAGTTCCCTACTGAACTCGAGTTTATGGATGAATTGGGTAAACTTCAGAGGGTGACTGTTGCCTATGATTGGTTACCGTTGTCCTGTGACAATTGTAAGGGAATGGGACACATAGCTGAGCATTGTAGGAAGAGTGAAGGGGCACCAAAAAAGGTTTGGAAACCTAAGAAACATCAAGGTCCACCTAAAGTGGTTGCTCCTAAACCAAAGAATGTTCCTAAACCTGCTACTCCAGTAGTTGTTCCTATTCCTGTAGTTCAGGTGGTTACTCCTGAAACTCCAGTAATCACCCCTGCTGTAGGTGTGGGACGTTCTGGTACTGAAGTAAATGCAGGTGAGGGGGGTCCTTCTTTCCCAAGAAGATTCATCAGCAAGATGCTTAGGCATGATAATGGGGAACCTAGGATTTTTACTCCTAGGGGACTGAGCTTTATGGATGCACTTACCCTGTCTCTGCAGAAAGCTAAAAATGAGAGTAGGAAATTGTTAACTCCTGACCTTAACACTGACTATGGATAAGGTGGGGTTCTGGAATGTGCGGGGTCTGAATAGCTATAATAAACAGAAAGAAATAAGGTGGTTCCTTCACCAGAATAATATTAGGCTATTTGGATTATTAGAAACCAAAATAAAAGGTAGTAGTTGGCTTAGTGCCAGGAATAATATGTGTGAAGACTGGTCTATTTGCACCAATAGTAGTTACCATAAAGGGGGACGAGTATGGTTATTGTGGGATCCTCAAATTTTTCAGGTGGATATTCTGGATATTAATGCCCAGTGTATTCATTCAAAAGTTTATGATAAAGTTAGAAAAGTTCAGTTTTGGTTGACTATGGTCTATGGCTTTAACAAACTTCAGGAAAGGGAGTCTCTCTGGACTGCTTTGAGAAGCTATGTTGGTTTGCTTGATGGGTCATGGTTGGTGTGTGGTGATTTTAACAGCATTACTGACACTAATGACAGAATTGGTGGCTCAGAGGTGTCTTGGGCTGAGATGGCCCCTATGAGAAAAATGTTAGCTGACTGTCAATTGCAGGATTTGAAATGTTCAGGGTCATACTATACCTGGAACAATAAACATGAGGATAGGACCAAAGTGTATAGTCGTATTGATAGGGTGTTGATCAATGACAAGTGGTTTCAGCAATTCCCTGAAGCTGTGGCTACTTTTCTTCCTGAAGGCCTTTATGACCATTGCCCTTGTCTTATTAAATTTGTTGAGGAACCTGTTAAGAGGAGGAGTAACTTTAAATACTTTAATATGTGGGCTTTATCTGAGGATTTTGGCAGTACTGTAAGTACTAGTTGGAGTGAGGATGTGTGGGGATCTCCTATGTTTAGAGTTGTGAGGAAGTTAAAGCGACTGAAGTCTGATTTCAAGAGCTTGAATAGAGGACAGTTCAATGACATTGAAAACCTCACTCATGTCACTGAGCTTGCTCTTCAGCATTTCCAACATCAGCTCTCTCAGGACCCTCTGAATGTTACTCTGTGTAGAGCTGAGAAAGAATGTGCTTCTGATCTGAGGAAACTTCTCAAAGCTAGAAATAGTTACTTAGCTCAGAAAGCAAAGGAAAGTTGGATCAAGGATGGGGATGAGAATACTTCTTTTTTCCATTCTAGCATTAAGAAAAGGAGAATGAGGAATAGGGTATATCAGGTCCAGGACATGGAGGGTCAGTTGTGTACTAATCCTGAGGATATACAGGCTGCTTTTGAGAAATAAGCATCTCTTAGGTACTTCCCTGCCTGTTACACCCATTCATAAGAAGGTAGTGCAGAATGGTAAGATTTTGACTGATGCTCACAGGGAGAGCCTCACCAGACCTCTCTCAGATGAGGAAATAAAGACTGCAATGTTTTCCATTCCTGGAGACAAAGCCCCTGGACCAGATGGGTTTAGTAGCCAGTTCTTTAAGGATGCATGGCATATTGTGGGGAAGGATGTTTGTTCTGCTATAAGGAATGCTTTCCAGTCTGGGAAGGTGTTGAAAGAAGTTAATAACACCATCCTCACTCTTATTCCAAAAACTGAGCTGCCTGATAGTGTACTGCAATTCAGGCCCATTGCCTGTTGCAATACACTGTATAAATGTTTGACTAAAATCATATGCAACAGATTGAGCTCAATTTTGCCTGAGATAATTAACCCTTCCCAGGGAGCTTTTGTTAAGAATAGAGACATAGCTGGTAATATTCTTATATGTCAAGATCTTATTAAGTTGTACAAGAGGAAAGTATGCTCTCCCAGAATTATGATGAAGATTGATTTGCCAAAAGCATACGATTCCATTGAGTGGAGTTTTTTGCAGGAAATGTTAAGTGCATTAAATTTCCCTCCTTGTAGTATTGCTCTCATAATGGAGTGTGTTTCTTCTCCTTCCTATTCATTGGCTCTGAATGGGGAAGTGTTTGGTTTTTTCCAAGGTCAAAGAGGGTTAAGGCAGGGGGATCCTCTCTCCCCCTTACTTTTTACCATTTGTCTTGAATATCTTAGTAGACTCTTGGGGATGCTGGACAGGTGCAAGAGTTTTAAATATCATCCATTATGTGCAAAAATGAAGCTCAATCACTTGTGCTTTGCTGACGATTTGCTTATATTTAGCAGAGGTGATTTGCAGTCTGTCAAGCTCTTGCTCAGGGCTTTTGAGATCTTCTCATCTTCCTCTGGTTTAAAGATGAATAATGGCAAGTCAAGTTTTTACAGTAATGGGGTGAGTGAGGCAATTGTCCAAGGCATTGTGGAGGCTTCTGGCATGAGAAAAGGGGGGCTTCCTTTCAAATACCTTGGAGTTAAAATTGTTCCAAAAAGATTGGGGATAATTGATTGTCAGTGTTTGGTGGATAGGGTCACTGAGAGGATAACCAGGCTAGGGGCTAAGCAACTCTC
This sequence comes from Silene latifolia, assembly GCF_048544455.1. Lineage (NCBI taxonomy): Eukaryota > Viridiplantae > Streptophyta > Magnoliopsida > Caryophyllales > Caryophyllaceae > Silene > Silene latifolia. The sequence continues at coordinate 76,127,898 of NC_133528.1, forward strand.
TTACTCTGGAAGACTCATCCTAATCAAATCAGTTTTGAGTACTCTTCATATGTATTGGGCAAGGATTTTCATTTTGCCAAAGATGGTGATATCTAATATTGAGGCAATTTGCAGATCTTTCTTATGGCATGGCCAGAATGCCAAGGAGTCTCCTGCATTAGTCTCTTGGAAGTCTATTTGTCAGCCTAAGAGGAAAGGGGGCTTGGGATTGAAGAATTTGCATCTCTGGAATGTAGCAGTACTGGGGAAATATGTATGGTGGGTTGAATTGAAGACTGACCATCTCTGGGTGAAGTGGGTTCACACTGTACACATAAAAACTGCTCAGTGGCGTGATTATGTACCTACTGTCAACACTAGTTGGGCTTGGAGACGCATTTGTCAGGTAAAAAATCAACTGCATTCTTGGATTTTTTATGAGACTTGGAGAAATAGTGGGGATGATTACTCTGTAAAGCTGGGCTATAGTTGGCTGGTTGCAGAGGCAGATGAGGTAGCTTGGTATCCTTGGGTCAACAACAGGGTGATGCTGCCTAAATATCAGTTTTTTATCTGGTTGGCAGCTCAGAATCGTTTGATGACTCAGGACAGGCTGGTACGAATGAGCATTATTCAGAGCAATAGATGCTTTTTATGTGAGGATGATGAGGAAGACCTTAATCATCTCTTTTTCAGATGTCCTTTTAGCAGACATTGTCTTAGATTGCTGGAAGATTGGTTGCAGGTGTGCATTCCCTGTCACAATGTCATTGATTGGTGGTTAACTGTCAGAGATAGGTCTCTTTTAAAGAAGCAAATCGTGGCTGCTACTTTGGCTCAGCTGATGTACTTGATCTGGAAAGCTAGAAATTGTTGTAGATTGGAGTCTGTAATCCCTCTCCCTGTTGGAATTATAAAACAGGTGAAGGAGACATTGAGCATGAAAATGAGAGTTAGTAAAAACATTGTCAGTCATAGAAGTACTGAAGAGTGGTTAAATAGGCTTGGATTGAGTTGTCAGTAGCTAGTGTTCTATAGCTAGCACAAAAGTTGTATGTTTGGAGATCTTAATATATATACTTACCTTTCCCAAAAAAAATTTGTAAGAAAAATTGACCCAAAAATTATTTGGTTTCTCTCCCAAAACCGGTTGAAAGAGAGGAAGAATAGAGGAAATTTTATCTTTCTAAAACTCTTGTTTTAGATGGATGAATAATCAATAATACACTAACTACATTTTAGTGTATAAAGGGTAAAATAAGAGGAAAAACCAAAGTGGTTTTTCCTCTCCAAAAACCGGGTGGAAGAGGTGGTTGGAGGGAGCCAATGCATGCTCTAGTTTCTCTTCACAATGAACAATAGGTTTTGCATGGCTAGTGTTTAGGTAATCATCATGTTCTCCACTAATATAATCAACACAATATTAGCCTAATTCTCCTCTTATTTTCGGCACATATAGATAATATGGACTCCATATTATCTTTGTCAAAATGTCAAATTGTCTTATGTCACATGTCATATGTTGCATAAATTTTTTGTGTATTTTTAACATATTAAAAATCAACGTATTAATAAAAATACGTCATATACAAAAAATTGACCTAGTAATTCATAATTACTTGTACCAAAAAGTTTTACCAATTATAAATCACAACAAATTGTATTTATAATAATTTCATTCTAATTCAATTGTTTCCTTAAACAATAATTTCATCTGAGTAATGATACAATTCGATTACTCAGACCGTATCTTATTTAATCAAATTTCAATGAGATACGTAAATATTACTTCCAAAATCGTCCGTCAATTTTAAATAAATTAATTTACTCGTAACGTTATACGATCAATTAATTGATCAATTAAGAGTGTTGCCCTTTAGGTATGACCTAGGGGATCAACTGATCACCACCGTCGCACGACAGTAATGTCAAACTCTAGTCAGCCAATCATTACCGATATGTGTGGACCAGTTGACAGTAAAATATTACTTTCCAATTGTATTCTTTATAATGAGACTTAAACATGTGATCATCATGATCAACAGTCGTGATCGCATTATTGTCGGAGGACACATATTCCAACACTATATTTAACTTTTTGCAAATTTAATACGGCATGACTCTAACACTAGCCCCTAAATCACAAAGGGCTTTATCAATAACTACACTATCAATATGACAAGGAATAAAAAAACTCCCTAGATCCTTAAGCTTTGGTGGTGAGTTAGCTTGTAATGCGGCGTGACATTCATGAGTGAATGCTACTCTCTCGACTTCATCAAAAGACCTCTTGTTTGATAAGATCTCTCTCAAAAATTTAGCATACGCCGGCACTTGAGTTACCAATTCTGTAAATGGTACCGTCACTTGAAGCTTCTTCACTACCTCCATGAATCTCCCAAACTGTTGTTCAAGTTTGGATTTCTGCAATCTTTGTGGAAAAGGTAGTTGAATTTTGATTTGCTCGGCTTCTTTTGCATTAGGAGACGGGTTGGAAATATTATCGTCAGTTACAGGAGTGCCTCGATCGAGCCCAGTAGTCACTCGATCAAGGAACCTACATTATTCCAATGCCGTAGCTGAAACAGGCAAAAAATCATCAACAGGGGGGGTGCCTCGATCGAGCCTGAGGTATACTCAATCGAGCACTTTGGTTCCTCGATCGATCCTCGTCCTACTCGATCGAGTCACCACGTCAGTCACCTCTTTTTCGTCTTTGTGCTTATCCCGTGTTTGGTCCTTTCAAGTTTCTTTCTCGTAATCGCTCAGCTCGAGATTTCCCAATCCCTTAGGATGTATATAGAGAACCTCATCTTCAGTAATGGGCATGTCCGGACCTTGATAAGAAGTACCGCTCCTCAAATAAATAGCATTAACTTGCTCATGAGCTTGTTTACCTTGAGGAGGAAGATCGAACTGTTTTGATGGATTTTGAGCCGCCATTTGAACAACTTGAGTATCCAACATCTTATTGTGAGCCATGAGTTCAGAGATTTGAGCCGTTTGCTTTTGTTGCATCATCAAAGTTTGATGTAAGAGAGCTTTTAACTCCGACACCTCATTACTTGGAGCTTGAGAAGGAGGTTGCATTTGTTGAAAACCTCCTTGATTTGGCCTTTGATAACCTCCTTGTGGTTGATTACCACGATTTGGAGAAATAATATAAGGATTTTGTGGAGGAGCTTGAGCATAGGCATTTAGACTCCTTTCAGGGAAGAAGTTAGAATATGGCGTACCTTGCTTGAAAGACTGGAAGGCATGAACTTGCTCAATGGTACTCATATATTTGGCCGCAGTGTGGCCATCTATCCCAAATCTCTCGCATGACACTTCCTGTTGAACCATGTGAACCATCTCTTGCTTACCCAGAGACTGGGTAGTCTTCAATTCGGCTATTTGAGCCGTTAGAGCCTCCAATTGCGATGCAATAGCATTATCTGACCCACTTCCTCTCTTACTTCTTACCATGCTCAGCTGTGTGAGTAGCTATCTGATCTATCAACTTATAAGCATTACCATCATTAGTATTATCTTGGAATCTCCCATTAGCAGCTGAATCAAGCAAGGCTCTATGGTCATCATACAACCCGTTGTAAAACTGGTTGCAAAGGAACCAACCTTCAAAACCATGGTGGGGGACGGACCGAACTAGTCTTTTGAAATGAATCCAAGCTTCATTAAAATCGTCAGTGGGACCTTGCTTAAAACTTGTAATCTGACTTCTTAATGCATAAGTTTTCTGTGGTGGAAAATACCTCTTGTAGAATGCAAAAGATAATGAAGTCCAGTTGGTAATTGCGTCGGTCTCCATATCCTAGTCCCTTAACCACTCAGCTGCATCATCTCTCAAAGAGAAAGGAAAGAGAGTTTGTTTCACCTGATCTTGAGTCACCCCAGCTGTTAAAGGAATGGAACAACAGTATGTAACAAATTTTTCCATGTGCTTTGCGGGGTCCTCTCCAGCTTTTCCTCCAAATAAATTCCTCTCGACTAGGCTTATGTATGAAGGCTTGATCTCAAAAGTTTCCTTATCAGCGGTAGGGAGCTTAAAGCCTTTACTAATAGAAGCAACCGTGGGCTCGGAATGACTTGCCAATGTTGGCATCTTTGATGTCGTAGAATCAACCGGTGCAGAAATAATTGTATTCTCTTCTAAGGATGAATCTTATGCAAAAGTATACCGCTCGTAGTCAAGTGTACTCAAGTCTTCCACCTGACTTACTTCTCTTTGAATTTTTTGTCTGTAGCGAAAAGTATTTTCTGGCTCGGGATCAAAAGGTATAATCTCTAACCTGTTAGACTTGGGCATACACGAAAACAACAGGAAAAGATAAAACGGTCTGAAGGAACTGAAGTTTCCTGAAACAAAAGTCAAACTAAATTAAAAACAAACAGAAAATTGTTGCCTCCCCGCCAACGGCGCCAAATTTGATAAGGCTAAAGTCGTATCACCTATATCAAAGTAAACCTAAACTATTACTAACAAAATAGCTAGCGGTAAGTCAGGGTCGAATCCACAGGGAGGCTAGTTAGTTTATCTAGTTTGTTTATATTTGAGTTTGTCTTAAAGTAACAATTATGGGGGTTTTGAATGTTTTCTAACAATTATTAGCAAATAGAGTGAAGGTTGTAAACAATAATATTAAAGAGTATAGGGATCGGGTTCACTAGGCAGTTATCTAAGGGTAAGGTTTAATTCATTGATTGAGCAATTTATATTGTTGAAAGTCATATGATCGGTCGATTCTAATATGTCTTTTAGATTTAACTTAACATGCAATCGCTATTATTAAGTCAGTCGAATTCAATTATCGTGGCCTATAATAGTCTTAACCCGATCGGTGAAAATCCTAGTTTATGCAAGACTAATTAATCAATTCTGATCAGTAATCAACTAATTAGAAGTAGAACAATAGTTGAACAACAATAGAAAGCAACTTAACAATCAATTCATTAATAACCCCTCTTCTAACAAACTAAATCCCCTTTCACCCTAGATAATAGATTTAGCTACTCATATTAATAACAATAACAACAATAACATTATAAGAAAGCATGATTAAAAGCATGAATGATGAACAAGTAATTGAAATAGTAATTCTTCAATAAAGATTAGAACAATACCGTAAAGCAGCAATGTTTAGATCCGGAAGGAAGAACAATAAATAAACTAAACTAAGAATATTTGAGAGAGTTTTTGAGGAATTCTAATAAACCTATGAAAAAGCAAGCGTAAATAAACTTAGTGTAAGTTTTAGGTATTTATCGTAAATCATAACCGACTTAAGGAAATTTGCGGAAAATACTGGAAAATAGTGGTTCCTCGATCGAGCCTATGTGCACTCGATCGAGGCACCAATTCTTAGATACGCCAACTCTCGACATTGCATATTATAATTGACAAAATGGTTCCTTGATCAATCCTAGCTTCACTCGATCGAGTATGGAGGTTCCTCGATCGAGCCTCATTGTACTCGATCGAGGCATCACTTGCTTCTTGCTCTTTTCTTCGTGTTTTCATCTTGACTTCTCTTCCTTCAGTCTCATTGATTCCCGTGCCATGCTTCGTGTATTCCTTCATGCCTACTCCGCGATGCCCATTTCATTCCTTTGCTCCTCTAATGCATCATTCCTGCATTAAACCTCAAAAAGCGGAAGTATCAACGTTCTAACATAAAAGGCATGTAAATGATATAAACTAGCACGAAAACCTTATCAAAAGCAATTAAGGGAAGGCATAAATATGTATATAACTATGACTCATCAAATTCCCCTAAACCATCTCTTTGCTTGTCCTCAAGCAAAGCAACACACAATACAAAAGGCAATCATACAAATGGCGAAATAAACAACTCAGAGCTAATGTTGATGCACATACAAATCCCAAGCTAGCCATATGTGTAACAAAGCAATGACCAAAGTGTACCAACAAAACAATTTCAAAGGCACGGGTAATGGAAAACTCAGCTCAAGTCTCAAGTCACCATACTATAGACGAATGGTAAATATCTTTCAATCTTGCAAGACAAATTAGTCAGATTCTCGCGGATTTCACTCATGCACTCATAAGTATATGTAAGGGTGAGTTATATGTGAAGATAGAAAGAAGTAGAAACACTCACTCGACTTATGAAACATGCATGCAATCTGATGTGATAGAGATTTCCCCAACTAATATACAATCACCATATGTAGACAAAAGTACATGTATCAAGGATAATAAGGGTGGCAAATGGTTCAAAGGTATAAAAATGGTTTGTGCCAAAGCACGTTATGGATATGTGGAGCTAAGACGGTAGTCACAGCGCTAACCAAAACTAAAACCAAATCATAAAATAACAAATGAACCCAATTTAGAGGAATGATCTCAACTTTGAAACACATGAGAGATAACAAACTACTCTCGAAATATGCATTAGACTCTAACGACCATCCTTTCGATCCTTGACAAAACCAAATGAAGCAATCATTTTTTTCTTTTCTTTTCTTTTCCTTTTCAATTCTTTTTCTTTTCCTTTTTTTTTCATTCTTTTTCATTCTTTTTCATTCTTTTTCTTTTTTTCGGCTTTTTCTTTCTTTTTCTTTTGTTTTTTCTTTTTTCTTTTGCTTCAAATTTTTATTTTTCCAACACAAGGATACAACACAATTTCTAAATGATTCCACTACACCCACAATTGACAATAATAGTACCAATCCCAACCATAGTAGTAAAATAGACATGATAAACAAGCAACTGCGACTGTCCCGAAAATGTAGGCAAATTCTTGGATTGTAGCTCATATGATGTAATTTAAAGATTGGCTACAAGGGTTCAAACGGGCTAACAAAGGATAATGTAAGGCTTATTTAAACGGTAAGAGCCGCCTATCCACATGTACTTAGTCAAATGAAAGCAATAAAAGTATCAGGAAATCAATGTCACACTTATGCAGTTTGATATTACATATTCCACAAGGAGAAACTACACTCAAGCCTAATTGACAAATGAGACCAGTTTATTAATGTTCCTGGCCTACACACAAGCATAAGTAGCACCAATAAATAGTCCAAGCAAAGAATATAAGAAACGACGAATAGAGTCTTGGCTCATCAAACTCAAAATCTAATATAAAATAAGAGCAATGTTCATAGCTTTTCATGTCATCTTCACTTGGTAGGAGATAGGGCACTTCATCCGTCATAGGGGCTTCATCAAGGACTCTGACTGGCTCCTCTTTGAATATTTCTTTCTCTAAAGCATCCAACTCAGCTTCTATGTCAACACTCTCTTTACAGCTGTAAACCACCTCAGGAGGAGGTTCATCTCCATAAATCAGCTTCTCTATTTCATCCACTTCCTTGCCCCATGGATAGGATGCAGCAGCAGTGGCGTCAGGTGGATTCCTGTCAAAACAAAAAGCAAGACAATCACAAAAGTAGGATCAAGAGCATTAATCATATGATAAGAAGCTTTTAAATCAGGAGGACGTTTTAAAGCATTATCAAGAACAAATCTAATAGTGTCATCCCTAACTATCAGTGTCAGACTACCATCCCTAACATCTATGAGTGATATTGCAGTGTGAAGGAATGGTCTACCAAGAATGATGGGTACTTGAGAGTCCTCAGCCATATCTATAACAATAAAGTCAACTGAATGAAATACTTCCCTACTCTGACTGGCACATCCTTTAAGACACCTAAAGGCTTCTTTAAAGATCTATCGGCCATTTGTTATGTCATATTAGTGTATATACCGCACTTCTACTCCTCGCGCCAACCACCCAGTGATGATTGGGCCGCATGTTTGGTACGCGAAACGATTTTATGACAGTTCGTAAGTTCATCATCAAGTGATAGCTCAAATACTCGAGTCAACCCCTTGGTCATCATCTACATGCCGATACGGTCGTGTTGACAGTAATTTGAGTTCATTTGTAGTCCGGGTAAAAAACCACTTCATTTTTTTAAAAACCGTTTAAATGCCGAGTCGGAATATTCCGGAAGGTTCTAGAATTCTCTGGATAGTTATTCCTAAATTAAATCAATATATCTTAAGGAAATATCTTTCCGCATAATGTGTTTTCACGGAATAAGGAAGTGCATATCTACCGAAATTCCATAAAAAACGCGGAAGTCTTTCTTGCTGAGGAGGAAACCTCTGGGGAAAGGACGCAGCAGGTGCTGCGCCTCTTCCAAGGGTCGCAGTGGCAATGCTTTAATCGTCCTAAATCCCGAGTAATTCAATACTTGCGGGTTTTCGCCTTTCTACTTCAAATCGATTCTTCGGGGTTTCGACTTATTCATGTAAGGTTCTGAAAGTCCTAATTTGATACCTAAGTTTTATTTGTTCAATTTCGTCTTAATCTAATATCAAGGTTCGTTCTTTTTTGTATTTCCGACACGAGTTCATCATAATCCTGTAATCCGCTGTAATTTCTCGTTTTTAATTCATTTTATGACTTGCCCTGATGCATATAATAAATTAGAACACTTCAACTTGAGTCTAATATCAATAATCAATCTTAAATCTACCAACGAACGATAAAATTGTTGCGGTTCTGACTTCACAGCTAGAGCCTAGCTCTAGAACAGACGCAGGAAGTGCCGCGCCTCTTCCAAAAAACGCATCAGATGCTGCGCTTGTTCTGGGCTGGTCTCTGTCCATGAACTCTTTCTCGCTTTAACGTAGCTCCTAATTACGGTTTAAATCAACTATTATTCGTATTATCACCTCTAATCTGTCCTATTTTCATATTTCAATTCTATTTTTATTTTCCTTTTATTTTCTTCTACGAAATCCTGTCTTTGAGCGTGCTTTTGACGTAGATCAGATAAAGCCTTGTAATGTTTTATAATTTTAATTATTATTGTAATTCATTAATTATTTTTTATTTATGTATGATTTAATTGTATGGCATTCACATGTAATGAATCTAACTTTCAACTTCAACCAAATTGTTTGTTAAATACGTGTTAACCGACATAGTCTAATCTCACATGCTAGGATTAACCTACTCTCTGTTGCATTACATGCATTACATCGACAACATATCAAACATGAATAACTTCTCTAATCACTAGTACAGGCCGCTATCAAGGCGGGCCGGATTAGGTGTTCGATTAAAGACCTTCCTAATACGTACCATCACCCCTTACTCCAATTATCTTTGGACATCCGTGTCCATTGGCATCTCGAGAGTCATTCTAGACATGGAATGCTAACGGTAATGAATTTCTTAGTGTTCATGTCACTACTTTGTGTCTTGACATGGCACAAGGTATTCGAACGGTTTCAAATTTTTTCCACAATAAATTGGTGGCGACTCCACAAATGCAGGCTTATTCAACCTTTCACCGGTTTCAATGCCTCACCAATCGGTAACGGCTCATGACGTTCTTTGGCAAACCAAGGTTCCGTGGGAGAAGTGCCGCAGCCTCGAAAACAAACGCGCAGGTGCGCGCGGCGCGGGTGGCCCATGTCCACAGTTTGGCAACTCCACTGGGGATGATACACTTACGTGTTACCCAGGGTGAAACATGAACAAGGTTAGGGAATAGTTTATACGAGACAGTTGTCGATTTTCATTACTCGACCTTCTTAGGTCGTTTCATTCGGCCTTCCTAGGCTTAACCCAACCCATTCGACCAATCGTCCCGTCTGGACAGTCCAAATTCTTATCTGGGCCTAAAGATGGATAACGATTGACGTCAACCTTACCACAATGCTTACTCATGTTTATATCAAGAGCTTTCACTACTCGAGGAAATGGACTAGGAACCAATCTTATTAACCTAATTATGAAAGCTTAAATAGGAAAACAAAAGTCTATCACGAAATTAAGCCCAACACGGGTTAATTAATCCCGCGTAACATCAAAACCACTCGATCGAGTAACTTTATATCACTCGATCGAGTAAAATTAAGCTCAAACCACTCGATCGAGTATAAAATCTACTCGATCGAGTAAACCCTAAAATACAACTACTCGATCGAGTAGAAAAAGGAGTCGATCGAGTAAAATTGTACTCGATCGAGTACTTTCCAGCGCACACTTCCTGCTTCGCGCATTGAACTTTAAACGGCTGGCATTTCTTCGTTACTTGGGCAAACAGGGCGATTCTGGTGTCGTTGGAAAGCTAAGAGGACGGGCTTTCATCTCCAATTGTAGTCACATGAAAATCAATTGTATAACTCGAGATATACCTCTTCAAAGTAGGCATTAGCAATTTGAAGTTCTTCCTTTGCTCGCCTAGCTAACTTACTTCTTTGCGCATCTCAAAATAGTAATCTTAAGGCTCCGACTCAACTCATCTCCTAATGCATGAATAAGGACATGTTTTAGGCTCAATTATGCTCCTTTCCGGTTCATACCTGTAAATAATACAAGAGAAACCAAAGTAGACAATTCGGGGGACATTTGTAGCTGAACACTACACAAAATGCATTGAAATACGTGCAAATAAAGTACAAAATACCTATATAAAATGCACACATCAAGAATATTAAAAATTATCAATATAATTTTTATGAATGAATAATAAAAATGAGAAGAGAAAAATTCTTCTCTTTTTGCATGGGTAGCCGGGTAGACAAGAGGGAAGAGTGCCCAATACTTTTCCAATTTTCTCTTCTCAAGAGACTAGGCATGCAAGCCTATGATTTGTAGGTCATTATTATGCCTTCCACTAATTTAAAAGAACAAAACACAATTTATTCCCTACACTACCATCTACACCGCACACTAAGCTTAATATGGTCCATTTTATGTTTGTCAATCGTCAATTTGTACAATATGAAATATTTGGCATGTTACTAGACATGTTGTTTTAATAATGCATTTTTAACTTATTAAAAATCATTATATAAACAAAATAAATCACATACAAAAATTAACTAGTAATTCACAATTACAATTACTTAAAATGGGTCATAGAATTATAAATCACAACTTCTTGTATTCATAATAAACCATTCATTCTTATTTTTAATTGTTTCATAAACAATAAATAAACCTTAAGTAATAAAACACTTTAATTACTTAGTACGAATCTTATTTAATCAAATTACAATAAGATACGTAATTTTACTCACAAAATTATTTGTCAATTTTAAGGAATTAATTAACTTGTATCAATCATACAATTAATTAATTAATCAATTAAGAATGTTTCCATAGAGGTATGACCTTAAGGGATCAATTGATCACCACCGTCACACGACAGTAATGTCAAACTCTAGTCAGCCAATCATTACCGATTAATATGGATCAGTTGACAATAAAATATTACTTTCCCTTTAGTATTCTTAATATGAGATTTAAACATGTGATTGCATTATTGTCGAGGACACACATTCCAACAATCTCCCACTTGTCCGCGACAAGTGTGCGTCACCAATTCTCTTGTCCTATTACTATCTCCCACTCAATGCAAGGAGTCTTGCAGGTCGTACATGCATTTGATCATATTAAGAGTGCTTTCCTCGATCTGTAGAATAACTGTCTGACCGGAATTATCTACCATAGATACCTTCCGAGCGTGGCCAGGCATTTCCAGTTCATTACTCCTCGAGTGGCCTTGAGATATAAGATAACCCTGACGGGGATGGACAATTCCTATCGCACTCTTCCCTTCGAATAGCCACAGCTCATCATGAGCCAAAACATGCCCATGTGACCCCAATTATGAAGGTCGTAGAACATAAATCAAAGTCACTCTGAAACTGTGCCATCTTAGGCGATTAGTCTTTAGTCAAAGAATCGACTCATAAGAATACCATAGTAGCTCTCGCCACGAGCAGGCTATAAAAATTTCCAGAACTCTATAAGCGGTCATAAGCTCGATACAGTGTCCCTCACATTAGTTATCGATTTCATGCAGACAACAGTTCTTAGGTTTAGTAAATAGGCATGACTCTATCATGGTAATTCTATATTCATCGACATGAATAACCTACTTACCTTTTTGATATCATTAAGATGAAGGATCATTATCAACATAAGATGCCTATCTAAGTGCCAATCCCACATCCCATGTTATAATAGATTTGCATAATGTCTAATTTCATCCAGAATTGAACACCTAAATACTTCTTTATGAAAGACAATATATGCACGTCATTCTCAATGAGTAATAAGTTATATAATTCATGAAGGATGACCGCTCCCACTAAACTTCATGTCTAAACATGACTGTTACTGACTCCCACTCAATTCCACATGTTTCGTTTTTGACAACTCATCCGAAACATTTCATGAATTGAAATAATCATTTCTTTTCTAAGTATTTAGTTAAAACCATATATGTCATTCACATATCCCTTTCAAAATACCCATTTGGAAAGAGGTTTTAATATCTAACTTATTCATTTTCACAATGAAGTATAGCAATGTTTTTAGCATAGTTACCAATTAACATAACTTTTGTAGACATCGACATGCCTCTCTATGCAAATTTTAATCATAAATTTCTATTTACTTTGGATTGGTCTCAACAATCCCAAATAAATCCATTTACTTGCAAAGATACCATTTTGGTTTCTTAAGGCTCTTAAGTAAAATGTCGAATTTTAAAATCTCTAGGTATCCACTTCATTGATCAAAATCAAATTTTACAAGAACATTTTCTTTTGTCTTTTGATAAGTCTCAAGTTATCATAAGAATGCTTCCTTTTGGTCTCCTCATGTTAAGAGTCTTACCTAAGAACGTCTTTTTTTGGTTTTCTCACGTAGATCCTATACCTAAGAACATCTTCTTTTGGTCACCTCACGTAGATCCCATCTAGTCAAGATTTGTGGCTAAATTCACTCCTACTCTATCTTTAGAAAAATACTTGTATTTTCTTCAAAGATAGTTTATTAAGCCACAAAAAACTTTGTACTTATGTTAGTAAAGGAGGAAAATATTACACATGATAACTTTTAGTGACCTTTTTGAGACATATTGTAAATAGATTTTAGTTCCCTAATATGCGAGTTCAATAGCCAACATAACTTTATAATTGATCTTACATAAGTAAGTTGTTACTTTTAGTAACAATGGCATAAGGAGAATCGAATTCATAGCTTATGGACATATAATGACTCAATCATTATAGTTGTCTATTTGATCAATTTAAGTTGATAATCTCATGTTTCTCAATGTAAGTAGTGTATGATGACAAATTTTAGAACAAACGATACGATACAGTAAGTGACTTGGGTTGCAAACCAAGTCACCAATATCTAAAACACAACCATTGTTTAAGGAAACAACCAAATTTCCAAGTCCAACGAGGAAATTAAAATAGTTCTAAAATTTCAAAATACAACACGAAAATAAAGCCAAAACAAAATAAAGCCAAGTTTCTATCGATCTAGCACCATGGGCGGCTCCATCTAGCTTCCCTCAAGATCTTATAGGCTTGTTTTTCTTTGCCCTTGTCCTTGCTTGGATGCCCTAATTACAATAAAAAGGGGTAATCATCACAACTTGTATCAAAATACCAAAGTTGAGATCGAAACATAAAAGATAGGGATAGTTATTTACCTACTGGAACAATCTTTCTAGCTTTGATATCAACAAGATATTTTGGACAATTCCTTTTCCAATGTCCAACACCATTACAATAGTGGCATTTGTCCCCGGACGGGGCACCCTTCTTGGGCTTAGAGGAGCTAGCTTCACAAGCCTTTCCTTTGTTCTTGTAGGGAGTTTGCTTCTTTCCCTTATTGCCACCTTTATTAAAATTCCCTTTGCTCTTATGATTAATGTTGAGCACATCCTTGGTGGTGCTTACACTTAGCCCCCATGTCCCTCTCGTCTTGCACAAGCATTTTGTGCAATTCATCGAGAGAAACATTCAAGTTTTGCATATTAAAATTCACCTTGAATTGAACATATGCCTAAACCTTGTTTAAGGAATGAAGAATTCGGTCAATGACGAGTTCCTCGGGAATCTCTACCTTTTGCAATTTTAGAGTCTCAACATGCTCCATCAACTTTCGCACATGAGGACTAACTTTTTGGCCCTCCTTAATGTTGAGGTCGAAGAATGCGGATGCCGCTTCATATTGAATGATCCTAGGAGCTTGTGAAAACATGGTCACAAGCTTCGTATAGATCTCATAGAAGGTGCTAATCTCTATAGCACTCCTTTGGAGTTCGGCCTCCATAGAGAAGATCAACACATTTTTGATCGCGGCCGACTCCTTTTGGTAAGTCTCATAGGCTTGCCTAGTGGCGGGGGTAGACCTTGCGTTAGGTGCGGCGGGAGAGGCATCGGTAAGGTAACGAAGCTTGTCGTCACCCTCCGTGGACAATCAAAGTTGTGCGTCCCAATCGGCGAAATTGGACCCATTCTTTTCTAATTTACAACGATCCATGGAGGATCGGAGCCAATAGACATTGGTGAGAGTGTTCGAGCTAGTGTTGGTGGATGAATTTGGAGTTTCCATTGCAAATGAGAAAACAATTTTGACTACAAAATAAGAAGTGAAGGAATTAATAAACATTTATCGTTTTAATAATACTTGTAAACATTTTAAACAAGTTTTAAGCATTTATATAGTGATCTCTACCAAACTATTATAAATGATCTCGAGATCCAAATTCATATCAACTCGGGCACGGTGAGCCGATTCATCCCTAATCAATATAATTCGGTGGATTAACACTTTAATCGATTCTACTTCTAGAAATCTCTGTCGATAAAATTACTTTAATATTTATCTTAAGCCCGGAACACATGCGACTACGGTCACGAATACTTTCGTTGAGCTCAATCCAAATTTCTATGTAATAACATTTTACTACCCACTTACCCAACGTAACAAGTTTAGCACCCCGGTGAGCCGAGCCTACTTCCTTATGAAATTGGGATTCATGGTTCTACTATTTGGTAAGGCTAATTCTCAATTATTATTTAGTGAGAGGTGTTGTCAATTTATTATCTATCACGTTTTAAGTGAACTAAAGCGGTGAACTACGATAATTATAATTCATACGGTCGATGACTCGATAAAATAATGATATGCATGTGTAGTTAGGGCGATTTGGCTATGCATGCAAACATATAAAAAAATGCAAAGCAAAAAGATAAAATCCTAGTATGGCCTTCCCAAAAAACAAGTAAATCTAGTAAACTATTTACAAATTCAGAAACCAACTCATTTGGTCCCTTGAACTTCATTTGCCACGCACTTCAAGGCAACACCGTCATTATCGGAACGCCTTTCCGAATGACACCGTCTTCAAGAAACTCCGAAATAAATAAATTACATAGGTTTTCTACTTTATACATTATAAAATGAAAAACAAAATAAAATAAAAGTGATACGAGATCACAATAATTACAACCAAATCGATATCCCCATTCATTTCGGGAAATACCAATTAAAACTAAGGCCATACTAAGTACAAATTACATAATTCAAAATTATATAAAATTAAAATATGACAATCATAATAAAAATGCAGCATTAATATATGTAGGAAACATGCCATGTGATGTGGCAAATCGCCCTATTTAAGCTAATATTGTATATTCGGTCCGGTTTTATGGATAATTGTGACAATTAACTTATTAAAATCACACAATATTACATAAATCAAATCTATGTCCAAGTTAATTACCCCAACCTTCTTAGGACTCAAAAATTTAGTCTTCACTAAATATTTGACAATAATTCAACTTGATATTTTATTATTGCTCTTTAAACACTATTATTCATAATAAAAAATAAATAATTCCCAATAAATCATAAAAATTCAAAAATTTCAAAATCATAATTTTGTATATTTTGGAAATTTCTCAACATTCCAAAACTTTAATAAAATTTGCCCTTAGAATATTTTAAATTTATTTCACAAACAAATCGTTTAATACATAATTTTAACCATTTAATTCCAAATTAAACATAAAATTATGTAATAAATCAAAATTAAAATTTTGAATATTCTATATAAATTTCTAGAACCTAGAAATTACAAATTTTTAAGTCCAAAAATCGAATTTATAATTATGACTATTTAAAGTTGCTATTTATTAATTTTACTATATAAAAATCAATAAACATCCAAATCAAACGAAATTTGACATGCAACTTTAGATCTGATGTTTATATCATATATACAACATTGGAAAAAAACATTCATGCCATAAAATTCATTTTAGCTATTTTTTACTAAAATAGTCACTATTTATGTGATTTGTACATCTAAAAATCATAAATCATGCAAATGAAACCATTTCATCTCAAAATTTACATACAGTGTGTAAATATTGCATGTGACAACATACTAAAATTTTATGGGCATAAACGAATTCTAACCATTTTAACCAAAATACCTCTATTTAATCAATTTTTTCATGTAAAAATCATAAAACATGCAATATAAAACCATTTTATACGAAATTTTACATACAATGTGTAAAATATGCATGTGAGGCCGTGTAAAAATTTCATGGTCAGAATCATAGTCTAACTTATTTTAGCATTTTATAAGTCATTTTACTAAATAAAATGTAATAAAAATACTAAAAATAAATTAAAGAGCAATATTTTTACCATAAATCATCAAAATGACCTAAAATCAATTTAGGACCAGAATGTTTAACATGCAAAAATTTCGTGGCCTATATCATCATATATCACAAATTTCTAGTTTTATATGTTAACATTTTAACTCGGAAAAACAATAACCGATTATCCATGCAACAACCATTGCTCTAATACGAATTGTAAGATTCATTAACCTCTTATTAGACACTTCTAATAACTGTAAATATTAGTTTAGTCATAAACTAATATAGATCTTATGCATGCATAACAAAAATGATACAAAGTAAGAAGAAATCGATTAATCTTACATTAAGGGCCGAAATGGTTTATACTAATTGGTCTCCTACCAAGTTAGTCTTCATTAAGAAAAAGCCAAGTGCCCAAGAATACCCTTAGATTCAATAGTAGAATCTACTCCTCAAGGATTGTACCTAGGAAATCACTCTTAAATCCTATACTAATTTTGTACTAGAATTAGTATAAGAATCCTTAAAATGACTTAATATTGTTTTGTTACTACTTCTAGTAATGGTATATTAATATTTTAGATTTTGTGAGTTTTCTCTCAAGTTTTCACAACAACTATTAGAGAGAATATTAAAAATTATCAATATAATTTATATGAATGAATAATAAAAATGAGAAGAGAAAAATTCTCCTTTTTTTACATTGGTGGCCGGGTAGACAAGAGGGAAGAGTGCCCAATACTTTTCCAATTTTCTCTTCTCAAGAGACTAGGCATGCAAACCTATGATTAGTAGGTCCTTTTTATGCCTTCCACTAATTTAAAAGAACAAAACACATTTTATTCCCTACACTACCATCTACACGGCACACTAAGCTTTATATGGTCCATTTAAGTTTGTCAATTGTCAATTTGTATAATATGACATATTGGACATGTTACTAGACATGTTGTTTTAATAATGCATTTTTAACTTATTAAAAATCATTATATAAACAAAATAAATCACATACAAAAATTAACTAGTAATTCACAATTACAGTTACTTAAAATGAGTCATAGAATTATAAATCACAACTACTTGTATTCATAATAAACCATTCATTCTTATTTTTAATTGTTTCATAAACAATAAATAAACCTTAAGTAATAAAACAATTTAATTATTTAGTACGAATCTTATTTAATCAATACAATAAGATACGTAATTTTACACACAAAATCATTTTTTAATATTAAGGAATTAATTAACTTGTATCAATCATACAATTAATTAATTAATCAATTAAGAATGTTTCCCTAGAGGTATGACCTTAAGGGATCAACTGATCACCACTGTGACACGACAGTAATGTCAAACTCTAGTCAGCCAATACTTACTGATTAATGTGGATCAGTTGACAATAAAATATTACTTTCCCTTTAGTATTCTTAATATGAGATTTAAACATGTGATCGCATTATTGTCGAGGACACACATTCCAACATGACCAAAGTGTACCAATAAAACAAATTCAAAGGCACGGGTAATGGAAAACTCAGCTCAAGTCTCAAGTCACCATACTATAGACGAATGCTAAATACCTTTCGATCTTGCAAGACAAATTAGTCGGATTCTCACGGATTTCACTCATGCACACATAAGTATATGTTAGGGGGAGTTATATGTGAAGATAGAAAGAAGTAGAAACACTCACTCGACTTATGAAACATGCATGGAATCTGATGTGATAGAGATTTCCCCAACTAATATACAATCACCATATGTAGACAAAAGTACATGTATCAAGGACAATAAGGATGGCAAATGGGTTAAATGGATAAAAATGGTTTGTGCCAAAGCAAGTTATGGATATGTGGAGCTAAGACGGTAGTCGCAGTGCTAACCAAAACTAAAACCAAATCTTAAAATAACAAATGAACCCAACTTAGAGGAATGATCTCAACTTTATAATACATGAGAGCTAACAATCTACTCTCCAAATATGCATTAGACTCTAACGACCATCATTTCGATTCTTGACAAAACTAAATGAAACAATCATTTTTTTTTCTTTTCTTTTCCTTTTCTTTTCTTTCTTTTTCTTTTTTTTTCGATTTTTTCTTTCTTTTTTTTTTCTTTTTTCTTTTGGTTCAAATTATTCTTTTTCCAACGCAAGGATACAACACAATTGCTAAATGATTCTACTACACCCACAATTGACAATAATAGTCCCAATCCAAACTATAGTAGTAAAATAGACATGATAAATAAGCAACTGGGACTGTCCCGATAAGGTAGGCAAATTCTTGTATTGTAGCTCATATAATGTAATTTAAAGATTGGCTAAAAGGGTTCAAACGGGCTAACAAAGGATAATGTAAGGCTTATTTGAACGGTAAGAACCGCCTATCCACATGTACATAGTCAAATGAAAGCAATCAATGTATCAAGAAATCAATGTCACACTTATGCAGTTTAATATTACATATTCCACAAGGAGAAACCACACTCAAGCCTAATTGACAAATGAGACCAGTTTATTGATGTTCCAGGCGTAGGAAGCTCTATAGACATCAGAATTTAAGTAGTTTACCATCATAATATTGTCAAATCTAATCAATATAAGGCATGTCAATACGGTTAAGACTTGAATTATGAGCGTTGTTCCTCAATGTGACCCTAATAGCACAGCAATCACACACAAATCTAGCAACCTAAAGGACACTACTAGCAAAGGCAATAAGGAAAGAACAAGAAATAATACAATAAAAGAAAGTACAAGGGAAGAGAATATCGGGTAAGAGCATAAAAATTCCCCCAAACCAGCTGCTAAACAGGGGAAAATAATTAACCGCACAATCCTATCATCGTCAGGCTACGTTTCTGAACCAAAAGACGAGGTGACTCGATCGAGGCTGCCAGCACTTGATCGAGGAACCATCTGGCGAGCACAATTTCCTGCATTTAAACAAATGCGCACACAAATCACAATCAATACAACTTAAAGCTCGTAATAGTTAAGCAAAAAGTAGCGTGTGTGCTACACACAAGCATAAGTAGCACCAATAAATAGTCCAAGAAAAGAATAAATAAAACGATGAGTAAAGTCCTGGCTCATCAAACTCAAAATCTAATATAAAATAAGAGCAATGTTCATCGCTTTTCATGTCATCTTCACTTGGTAGGAGATAGGGCACTTCATCCGTCATAGGAGCTTCATCAAGGACTTTGACTGGCTCCTCTTTGAATATTTCTGCCTCTAAAGCATCCAACTCAGGTTCTATGTCAACACTCTCTTCACAGCTGTAAACCATCTCAGGATGAGGTTCATCTCCATAAATCAGCTTCTCTATTTCGTCCACTTCCTTACTCCATCGATATGACGCCGCAGCAAGGGCGTCAGGTGGATTCCTGTCAAAACAAAAAGCAAGACAATCATCAAAAGTAGGATCAAGAGCATTAATCATATGACTAGAAGCTTTTAAATCAGGAGGACGTTTTAAAGCATTATCAAGAACAAATCTAATAATGTCATCCCCAACTCTCAGTGTCAGACTACCATCCCTAAAATCTATGAGTGCTATTGCAGTGTGAAGGAATGGTCTACCAAGAATGATGGGTACTTGAGAGTCCTCAGCCATATCCATAACAATAAAGTCAACTGGAATGAAATACTTCCCTACTATAACTGGCACATCCTCTAAGACACCTAAAGGCTTCTTTAAAGATCTATCGACCATTTGTAATGTCATATTAGTGATACGGACTTGACCTATATTTAACATTTTGCAAATTGAATACGACATGACACTAACACTAGCCCCTAAATCACAAAGGGCTTTGGTGGTGAGTTAGCTTGTAATGAGGCGTGACATTCATGAGTGAATGCTACTCTCTCGACTTCATCAAATGACCGCTTGTTTGATAAGATCTCTCTCAAAAATATAGCATACGCCGGCACTTGAGTTACCATTTCTGTAAATGGTACCGTCACTTGAAGCTTCTTCTCTAACTCCATGAATCTCCCAAACTGTTGTTCAAGTTTGGATTTCTGCAATCTTTGTGGAAAAGGTAGTTGAATTTTGATTGGCTCGGCTTCTTTTGCATTAGGAGACGGGTGGGAAATATTATCGTCAGTTACAGGAGTGCCTCGATCGAGCCCAGTAGTCACTCGATCAAGGAACCTACTTTATTCCAATGCCGTAGCTGAAACAGGCGAAAAATCATCAACAGGGGGGGGGGGGGTGCCTCGATCGAGCCTGAGGTATACTCGATCGAGCACTTTGGTTCCTCGATCGATCCTCGTCCTACTCGATCGAGTCACCACGTCAGTCACCTCTTTTTCGTCTTCGTGCTTATCCCGTGTTTGATCCTTTCAAGTTTCTTTCTCGTCATCGCTCAGCTCGAGATTTCCCAATCCCTTAGGATGTATATAGGGAACCTCATCTTCAGTAATGGGCATGTCCGGACCTTGATAAGAAGTACCGCTCCTCAAAGAAATAGCATTAACTTGCTCATGAGCTTGTTTACCTTGAGGAGGAAGATCGGACTGTTTTGATGGATTTTGAGCCGCCATTTGAACAACTTGAGTATCCAACATCTTATTGTGAGCCATGAGTTCAAAGATTTGAGCCGTTTGCTTTTGTTGCATCATCAAAGTTTGATGTAAGAGAGCTTTTAACTCTGACACCTCATTACTTGGAGCTTGAGGAGGAGGTTGCATTTGTTGAAAACCTCCTTGATTTGGCCTTTGATTGTAACACCCCCTCATACCAGGGTGCCTTACCAGGACCACCCTACCATGAAAGTGTGTTACCATCTCGGTTGCCCGAGGTTAGTACATATCAAATGCGTCTGAACTGAGCACATTTATTAAAATGCCATAAAGAGTTAAAGTTTACATCAAACCAAAATCCAAAAACTGATTCAACAATACAACTCCAATGTCTGACAACTAATGAAATCAAAACTAAAATTCAGACGGTGTTGCTATGACTGGTGATGACAACGCTCCCATGACTGCCCCAAGCTCACCACTAGCAATACCTGTCAAGCCTGCTCACCATCCCCGAATGGATCACCGCAGATTCCACAAACAACAACGGGGTCAGTATTACTCAATCAATATAAAACAAACAAACGAGATAACCAGCTGATCATTCTCCAACCCCAGTCTCCCGATCTCACACAGTAACCGACTACACGCCAAAGTGTGTAGCCCTGCCAGATTACCCATCGCAACAGGTAATCCTCGCCGCCAGTGGGTGACCGCAGCCGCTCCCACCTAGTCCAGCTCATCAACGAGCGACTAACAATCCCTGTCCCTTAATGTGCACATCCTCTCCCGTGGCGGGTTCCACGGAGGGCGAACTAGGGTGTGAAGCCACTCCCGCAAGTTACTCTACCACAATCACAATCACACAACATCACAGCCGTCACAACACCTCCACACCAACACCGTCACAAAAACACCCATACTCCGATGATCAGCAAATAACAAATAATTACAAAACAAACATGTCTTAACAATGAACAGTAAACTGAGTAGGGAAAACCCTACCTTAGCAATCAACAGTAGAACGAAACTTGAACAATCAGAAAGGCTCCTCTACGAAGTCTTCTCCTATACAATAACCACATACCACAATTACACATTGCACAATCCCCCGTATCTCCCAATTCCATAAATATAATAACCCCAAAAGAATACAAATAACATGGAGATGAAACTTACCAACAGCTGAACAAGAGATTATACGCAAAGACCGCGACAATTGCACACACAACGAGATTAGAGGACAATTAGGGAGTGATTAGGGAGTGATTAGGGTAATCGTAACATGATGAGGTTTGAAAATAATGTTTTAGAAACTGACGCGGGATATAAAAATAACCCTAAACAATCCCTAATCAAACCGTCAAAATACACTTCGCCAGACCGGATACTCGGTCGAGTAAAGTGTATACTCGGCCGAGTATCCTGTACTCGGTCGAGTATTCACTATACTCGGCCGAGTATTCCTCGGCAAAACCAAAACAGACTATAACAACAGCACTACTCGGCCGAGTAGGCTCTACTCGGCCGAGTAGTCACCAAAGAAAATCCGTAGTATTACAGTCTTCCCCCCTTAAAAAGAACTTCGTCCTGAAGTTCACACTCCACCCTTAAACAAGACACTACACAACGCAAAAAGACTACACTAACAAACATTTATCAACGCCAAAGAACCACACAAGACACCACAAGACTCACTAACCCGACTCAAACTAAGGCAAAACACAACCGCGACCATCTCCTACCCCCTAAAAAGACAACGGTTACGTCCCCGTAACCAAACATACCTGATCAAAAAGGTTAGGAAAACGTTCTCGCATAGCTTCCTCGGGTTCCCATGTGGCTTCCTCCACATTATGACTAGACCAAAGGACCTTGAGTAAGACCGTCTCACCATTCCTTGTCTTACGAACCTTGCAATCAAGAATCTCTTTAGGAATCTCCGCATAGGACAAGGATTCATCAAGCTCGATGTTCTCCATCTCAAGGATATGCGATGGATCACTCACATACTTTCGAAGCTGAGAAACATGGAAAACATTGTGGACTCTATCCAAAGCTGGTGCCAAAGCTAATCTGCAGGCTACCTCGCCTATACGGTCCAAAATCTCTTAAGGACCTATAAACTTTTGACTTAGCTTACCCCTCTTCCCAAATCTTATCACACCTCGCATAGGTGACACTTTCAAAAGGACCTTGTCACCTACTGCGAACTCAATGTCCCTGCGGTGTAAATCGGCATAGCTCTTCTGACGATCTTGAGCTACTCTCATCTTTTGCCGAATTAACTGGACTTGCTCAACCATATCCTCCCATTTGTGGCCCTAAAAACCTTTGTCTCGTAACTATCATCCCAACAAACTGGACTTCGGCACTTCCGGCCATACAAAGCCTCAAAAGATGCCATCCCGATGCTCGTATGATAACTGTTGTTGTATGAAAACTCGATCAGATCAAGCCTGTCTTCCCAGCTGCCCCCAAACTCCATGACACATGACCTCAACATGTCCTCCAAGGTTTTGATGGTTCGTTCTGTCTGACCATAGGTTGCCGGAGGAAAGGCTGTACTCATCTTCAAGGTTGTACCCATCAACTCCTGCAGTTATTGCCAAAACTTGGATATGAACCTCGCATCACGATCAGAAATGATATCTTTAGGTATACCATGTAACCGAACCACATGCCTCCTGTAACCCAGTGCCAGCTGCATCTTAGACCAAGTATCTTTCATAGGAACAAAGTGAGCTGACTTGGTTAACCGATCAACAATCACACAGATCATGTTGTTACCTTTCTGTGACCTAGGCAACCCCACAATGAAGTTCATAGAGATTGACTCCCACTTCCACTCGGGTACTTCCAAAGATTGTATCTTACCTTGTGGTCTCCTTTGTTCACCCTTGACCCTTTGACATGTCAAACATCTGGCCACAAACTCAGCTACATCTTTCTTCATGTTTGGCCACCAGAAAGTCTTCTTAAGATCTTTGTAAAGCTTGTCACCACCCGGGTGAACTGAATAAGGAGTGCAATGAGCCTCTGTCAAGATCACTCTCCTCAACTCTGCATCCTCAGGGACACACCATCTCCCATCAAAACGAACACTCCCATCTGTATGGATAGAAAACCTGGAAACTGTCCCACTCTCTACTCTTGACTTCCACTCCTGAATCTTAGAGTCAAGCTCCTGTTTACTCTTGATTTTCTCGTACAACTCTCACTCGATCGTCAGATCCCCGATGGTATCTCCCTTCCTTAACATAAAGATCCCCATCCTAGACATCTCATCCCTCAGCTTTAGCGAAGACATGGCTGTACATAGCGAATGAACGCTCTTCCTACTCAGAGCATCTGCAACAACATTAGCCTTACCCTCGTGATAGATGATCTCCATATCATAATCTCCGATAAGCTCCATCCACCGTCTCTGTCGCATGTTAAGTTCCTTCTGAGTGTACATATATTTTAAGCTCTTATGATCAGAAAACACCTTAAAGGTTGCTCCACAAAGGTAGTGCCTCCAAATCTTAAGAGCGAAAACAACTGCACCCAACTCCAGATCATGAGTAGGGTAGTTCTCCTCATATGGCTTCAGCTGCCTCAAAGCATAAGCTATGACTTTCCCTGCCTGCATCAAAACACAACCAAGACCAATCTTTGAAGCATCGGTATATACCTCAAAGTTCTCACATCCCTCTGGCAAAGCTAGGATAGGAGCTGTGGTCAAGCGTTCCTTTAAGGTCTGAAACGCCGTCTCACAACTCTCATCCCAAACAAATCTGGTCTCTTTCCTCATCAAAGATGTCATAGGCCGTGCTATGGTAGAGAAATCTTTCATAAATCTCCTGTAGTAGCCAGCAAGGCCTAAGAAACTCCGAATCTCAGCAACATTTTTCGGTGATTCCCACTTGGCTACGGCCTCAATATTACTAGGATCCAAAGATACCCCCTTCTTAGATATCACATGGCCCAGAAAAGCCACCTCCTCCAACCAAAACTCGCACTTAGATAGCTTGGCATAAAGTTGATTCTCTCTCAGAGTCTGCAAGACTATCCTCAAGTGCTCCTCATGTTCTTCCTTAGTCTTAGAATAGACTAAGATGTCGTCGATGAAGACAACCATGAACCTGTCCAAGAACGGTGTCAAGATCCGGTTCATCAAATCCATGAAAGCTGCCGGTGCATTGGTCAACCCAAAAGGCATCACCACGTACTCATAGTGACCATATCGAGATCGGAACGCTGTCTTAAGAATATCCTCATCTGCTATCCTCAGCTGGTGATAGCCCGACCTCAGGTCAATCTTGGAAAACACACCTGCTCCACTTAGCTGATCAAACAGGTCATCAATCCTAGGCAAAGGATACTTGTTCTTCACTGTGACACGATTCAGCTCTCTGTAATCAATGCACAGTCTCATACTCCCATATTTCTTCTTTACAAAAAGAACTGGGGCTCCCCACGGTGATACACTAGGCCTGATATAACCCTTGCTTAGCAACTCATGTACCTGCTTTTTCAACGCTGCCAACTCTTTAGGCGCTATACGGTAAGGTGCTTTGGATATCGGACCTGTTCCCGGTTTAAGCACCACACTGAAATCAACATCGCTCTTGGGAGGCAGACTCGGTATCTCCCCAGGAAAGACATCTTCAAACTCTCCCACCACAGGTATCTCAGCAGCTGTCTGCGGCTCTACTCGATGATCTCTCACATGGCAGAGAATCAAGGGGCACTTCTTCCTCAAACATGACTTTAATGTCATCACAGCTATGAACTTACACTTAGGTTTTACCACAGACCCCCGATAGGACACTTTAACACCCCTAAGACCTCTTAAGGACACTCTCTTTTGCCGACAATCTATCTTGGCATCATACTTTCCCAGCCAGTCCATCCCGACAATCATCTCAAACACATCCATATGAAACTCTAACAGGTCTACCGGTAAATCTACCCCTCCAACCACCATAGACACTCTCTTATACAACTTGAGACACGACACAGACTCCCCTTAAGGTATGAACACATCATCTTTTACAACCTCGAACTCCCCCAAACCCATAGACAAGGCATGACTCTTAGACACAAAAGAGTGTGTAGCCCCCGAATCAAACAAAACAAAGGACGGTACGTTATGAACAAGAAAGGTACCGGTAACTACATGAGCATTATCATGTGCTTCCTATTTGTCCATCATGAAAAGCTTCCCACTATTTTTCTGTCCTCCACCTTGAACTGAAGCATTGGAGGTACCTGGCTTGGCTGCGGAATCTTGGGTGGTGCTATTGTTCTGGCGCTGATATGATCCACCACCACTGCGGTTGTAACTGCCCTGGTTGCCCTGTCCACCTCTGTTGCCCCATGAACCTCTCGGTCGGTTACTAGAAAACTCTGAGTTGGCCCCTGAGAGAAATTCCCTTGCCGAGTTCCTGAACCAGTGCCGGGCCTGTAGCTCGTGCATTCTCGTCTCTTGTGGCCTACACCACCACAGTTGAAGCATGTAAGGTTAGAGTTGTCACTCACACTCCGACCTCCATTCTTTCCCCAGCCACGAGATCCTCCCGAGAAACCAGCTCCACTAGAAAAAGCCTTTGCATGGTTGAAGTTCCCTTTCTTGTTCGCCGACCGATCGTTGCTTCCTTTGTCACCTTCCTTCTTTTCAAAGCAGTTAGTCCCTCTCATCGATCTCTCTTGAGAGATCTACCATTCTCTCAGCTTGGCCCGCTCTCAGGTACACTTCCTTGAGGTCAGTAGCAACCCCAGCTGGCATACGACTCACGATCTTGGCAGATAAACCCCTCTCAAAACGGAGAGCCAAACCCCTCTGTCCTAGCTGCATGTCCTCAACATAACGAGATAGCTCCAGGAACCAATGATAGTAGTCAGTGACTGTCATCTCCTCAGTTATGGTGAAGGAATCAAACTCGGATCTCATCTTGTGTCGGATATGCTCCGGCACAAATTGTTATCTCATAGCGCTCTTCAACCCAGACCAAGGAATAGCTCCCAGACCCTCAGCCTGGTAATAAGCTCTAGCATCTTCCTTGACATTTTGCCACCAAACTGCAGCTTCACCTCTTAGGTTGTATACTACCTGCTCAACGATCATGTCTTCGGGGCACTTAACCATTTCCATGAGAGCTTCAATCTCACGGTGCCACTTCTCGAGCAGCTTTGGTTCACCTACCCCTTCATATGTGGGAGGGTTGAAGCGAGCAATGATGATTCTTAGCTGAGTAGCATCCATCGGCTTCTCATTCCCCTTTCCCACATTTCTGAGAGCTTCAAGAAGAGCCTCTTGTTGCTCAATCATGCGAACAACCTCATCAAGAGTCATCTCAGAAGCTTGGATCTGTGTGGGGGTCCTTTTTGGGCGGCATTTTGAGCTGATAAGAAACAAAGAAATGTAAGCACAAAAGCCTACGGCTCAAAATGTAACAATCTTCCGCCAAAGGAACACTCGGCCGAGTAAACTACAATACTCGGTCGAGTATCCCAGACACTCGGTCGAGTAATCGACTCCAGTAGCTAACGTCAAAAACCCAGAAACAACACTCGGTCGAGTAAAAACAATACTCGGCCGAGTAGTCACTACTCGGTCGAGTATACCTACTTACTCGGTCGAGTAAACACATACAGTAGTGTAGATACCCGTATCCGTCGATATTGGAATTTATAGAGAACCCGACAAACACCCGATGATGATAGGACACATGTATTTATTAGTTGTCATTGTCATTATTTGGGGTTCGTTTTACGATGTAGAATGAGCGTTGTCGACGGAGTATTTTATTAATTTAAATGATATTTAAATTAATGTTTTTTTTAAAGTGAATTCATTTTATTGTTTTAATTTGAATTTATTTTCTCAAGTTTATTTTATTGAAAATAAAATAAATAATTGATTTGAAAAATCATTTTATGAGTGTATTTGATTTGAAGAATCATTTATTTTAATGTGTTAATTGTTTTGAAAAATCGATTTAAAAATCGAAAAGAACTCGTTTTAAACACGTGTTTTAGAGCTCGATTATAGCTCGGTTTTTGAGCCCGTTTTCTTTACGAGTTGGCACGAATCTCGAGTACACTAACCAACCTAAGCCTCTACCCATCCAACCCCAGTTCGAACCCCATAACCACGGCCCAAATCCCATCCCAAATCACCCCCAAACAGCCCGCATATACACGAGCAGCCCCCCTGTTTTGCAGCTCAAATCCCGAGCCCAAAACCCGCTCCAAATACCACCAAAACCCGTACCCATTAACCCTAACCCATACCCTAATATCCTACCCATATTACCCTAGCTTAATCACCAAGAAAACCCCTCTCAAACCCTCAAAAAAGCTGTTGGACAGCAGCTATGCGTGAGCAGGCCCGACTGCCTCTCCCTCTCTTTTACCCTACTTTAACTCCTTATAAATACCACCCCTTCACCATACATTCATTCCTCGAAGTTCTCCCCACATCCCACCATCACTCACAAGCTTTAAACCTCAGAAACAAACCCTAATTGCCTCTCAAAAACCCTCCACAAAACCGACATACAAACTGAAACTGTTTGTGTGTCCTCCTCGAAAAACAATTCGTTCCTCCCTCAAACCTCCATCAAAACTCGATTTTCTTGTTCCTAATTAACCACATAACATCGATCTACACATTAGACAAAGATTTACGAGCCAAATTGCCCTTGAGAGTACACGAAATCCCTCAAAAAACAGAGTGTTATACACTGTTTTTGTGTTTGTTCTGTCTGTCCATTCTGTTTGTGCTCGTTTTTCGTGCCCAATAACTCAAAACGAGCAGGGTTTGCTTTAAGATCTCTGTTCTTCTCTCTTTCTAGTTTTCAAAACATCTTTTAAATCGAATTTTCATCGTGAAACGAGGGAGAAATCATTGTTTGAAAGTTGCTGTCCAGATTTGCCAAAAACGCGTGTTTGCTTTGTTTCTTCGTCGACGACGGCCTCTCGAGATAAAATCTACCATCGATTACTACCCAAGACGGTGTCAACGATACATGTAGGTTGAGGGTGCATCAAATCCTCCTCTTTCTCCCTTTTTTATTTCGTTTTTATGTTTGTTCTTTTATAGTTTGTTTTATTTCGTTTATCGCTTTTTATTTATCGTTTAAATTAACTATGAAACTAGTTTAGTCCGAGTATGAGTTAAAGTACCACCATGAACACCCGCGTTGACTTGAGATGGGAAAAGAAACCGCTACATCAGTCGGTCGTACACCCCCGTCTCATTTACATATCCTCGTGTTCAAGGTAGGGCATAAATAAAACGAATTTCTAACTTCGTTCCTCGTTTTTGACCCTTTGTTTGTTTCGGCCAATTCGACACACCCCAGGACCATTCACGTGTTAGTTCAACCTCTGATTGTTAACATATGACTTATCTAGATGACATCCGATCATTTAAATAACCTAATTAGACATGTTAGGGTGTTTCGACATAGCTTTTAAAATCAATCGACGATTCTGTAACTTAATGAACGCATCTCTCTCTTTCACCTAATTTCTCGCTAGTATAAGAGTGCGTGATTAGCACCTTCTTATTAACACTCGATGAGTTAAATTAATTAGCGAACTCGACCTAATTTGACCCCTTTTGAGCCGTGTAGAATACACAATTGCAAGACCTCTTTTCAATCGATCAACGTCGTTTCTAACTTGTTTTCTAATTCGTTCCTAACCCGTTTCGCAATCATCGATCTAACCTAATGAATCTAACCTAAGAATTAGGGTATGCTAGATCGTGTGGGCCGTGTTTGGCCGTGTCCTTGTAGTCCCTTTTCTCGTTTTTTTCTCATCTTTATCTCGTTATTTCGTATCTTGCAATTACTTTGTTTATTGAGTCGTGTTTGTTAGTTTGGTTGTAATTTTCAAGTTAGTTTTCTTTTATCGAGTCAAAACCTCTTTTAAAAAACCTTAGTCTTGTTTGGTTAGATGGTTGTGCCCCAATGCTTGTAAGAGCGTAGTAAATCGCATGTTGTTTGAAGCAACATGGCCCGATTTATGCTAATGCATGCTTTGGTGTGCGGCCCTATGTCTAATTCGATGAGATTGAGCGAAAGCACACATCACGAGGAGTGACCCAAGGCCGTGAGTCATGTAAGCCGTGGGCCACCCCTCTTGTGCACGGTTTCCTAGGCCGAATGGCCGTGTAATGTGTCATGTACGGTTTTGTATGTAGCAATTGTATTTAGATCGAGTTGTATCTTTAATTTATTGTTGTGTCGGCATGAAATGCCTGGTTTGTAATAGGTAGATCCCAACGGCTCCCCCATTCCCATCAAGCCTTGTTTGTTTCGTTTATATGTTGTTAGATCAATCAACCCACATGCTAAATTACAACTTTGACAAAGTTAGTATTCATGCATTAAACGACATAGAAATTGTTGTCACATGTTAGGGTTTTAAAACGATGTTTGCATATCATATATCGTAGTAGCTATGACCTTGTTTGAACTCCGACACTTGACTTAGTAGAGGCCGTTATTGACGGGCGGGGTTGGGTGTCCTTATGGGCTTCCTAACACGTACCCTCACCCCTTACTCAAGATCTATGGTTTGTGGATCCGTCTAAATACCATTGGATTACGAGAGTCATTCAAATCGAGTGATATAGGGTACAAGTCTTTATCTTTAATCACTCGTAGTCGATTGGCTTTATGCTTTTCGATGAAAGGTGTAAAGTTGACTTGAACGGTTCCAAGTTCCCAAAAAACTTGGTGGCGACTCTAATTTGTCTTAATTCGATTCAAAGAACCTCGAGTCGATTATGCCTAGTGTGGATCCCGCGGACGCAGTTCCCGAGGGCCTTGTCCACAGTTTGGCGACTCCGCTGGGGAAAAGAGGACTAGTTACACTTTGTTTCTAGGGCTTTTCCTCCGAGGTGAAACTTGAAAAGAAAGTGTTGGAAAGTAAAACATTACTCATAGTGCTACGATTCATGCATAAACCCTTAAGGACTTGCCGGGCCCCAGCGTTTCTTCGTGATGCGTGGGGGCGACGTCCCACTATGCTAGGAAGCTGCACATTGCTCGCTTCCACTTCACCTCGCGTGGTTCTTGATGGTGGGGACGATCTTCTAGGTACTCTACCTTAAGACACCTTGCTCTATAAGACCGCAAAAGGATGGAGGGCATAGACCTTCTTGTAGAAGACTTGCCGAGACTTAGAGATGTCTAGGAGCATACATCCTTGTAACATGAGAATGACAATGTGCAAATTGTTTTCCCGAGTCTTTTCGAAATTTCCCATGTCCTTTTCAAAACCGAACTTTTGAACAACTTACTTTCAAAATAGCATGGTTTTAAAAACGCGGAATGCTGCCCAAATAGGACTAGAATTTTCGGCCCAAAATGAGCTTTTATAGCCGGCATGCTGCCCATTTCAAATCTCATTTTCGAATTAATCTTTCGTTTTTTTCAAAACCAATCCAAAATGCCTCTTGAACCTCAACCAAGCATGAATTGCGTCAAGTCGTGTCCAGGTCATGGCCGTGTTAGGCCGGGTGTGTTTCGTTCTAAGAGTCTAGAACACGACCTTGTTGGGTCACCCAAGCTCACCTCTTGAGCCTTGAGTCATGTTGGTCGACCTTTTGGTCTAGGATAGTCCACAAAAAACGCCCAAGCTAGGCCATTTAGGGCGTTTCACCCGAACCTATGGGCTATCTTAGTCCAATCACGGGTTTGGCCACACCGAGTCCGGTTTATAACCGATTTATGACAGTTTGAGTCATGTCGTTTTGTCGAGTCTAAAATGAACCAAGGTCTAGATCCAACCGTGAGTCGAACCTCTGGTTAGTCAATCTCAAGTCGAGTCTTTGTTTGAGTCAAGTTGGGGTCGTGTCCTTAAGTGTGCAGGGGCTCTTACTTTAAATATTGACTCAGTACGGGATTTTCTTGTAGAAAGGCCGCCAAAAACCCGACGTCAAGCAATGGAAGATGCTGTTAACAAGCTCACTGAGGCCGTGAACCTCATGATGACCCGAATGGATGCAATCGAATCTAAGCTGGGTGAAGATTCCCCTCCTCCTCTAACTGACCTGGAGAAACGGTTCAAGTTCATCGAAGACCATTTGAAACTCTCCCAGGGGAAGAACATCCACTATGAGAATGCTAGGGCCTATGCCCCAGTTCAAGATAAGTTGCCCACAAACATGATACTCACTGATATCCCAAAGTTTAAGGGCACAGAAGATCCAGTCCACCATGTTAAGGCCTATAAGGGGTACTTAGCACTGAAGGGAGTACCTGCTGACATGCTCTCTGAAATTTTTGCCCAATCTCTGGGTGAACACCCGAAGGCGTGGTTCTATAATCTTGACCTTAAGAACTTCCCCACTTTCGAAGATATTACGGTGGAGTTCTGTAAGCACTATGCTGACAACGTCGAGATTCAAACCAACATAAGAACTTTGGAGGTTATGACACAAAAGGAAAAAGGGGGCTTTACTGAATTCCTCGCAAGATGGCGCGCTGAAAGCGTGAAACTAGCTAAGAAGCCTGATGAAGTCGAAATGGTAGATAAGTTCGTGAAGAATTTACGACCTGTTTACCGTAATGCTCTGAAATACCAAAATTTTGGTTCTTTCAAAGAATTGATAAGGATCGGGATAAAGGTAGAGGACGATGTCCGAATTGCTGAAGCTGAAAAGCCAAAGGGATACCAAGGGGCTTCGTCATCTAAAGCAAAAGCACCAAAGAAATGCCCACTTTGTTGAAACTGTCAATCTCTTAGATGGACAGTAAAAAAGGCCTCCGCGCCAAGCTCCGAGGGTATTCACCGATATCGGGTGTACTTACGCCTACGCTCTCCAAAGGCTCATGGCCCAAGGAAAGTTGAAGCCCATTGGCCCAACTCCGGATCCACCTGCTGAACAACAAGGCAAATGGTACAAACCAAATGCCTACTGTGCCTTTCATCAAGGGAAGGGACACGATATTGAAAGGTGCTATCGACTGAAGCACGAAATCCAAGACATGATCGAGAATGGAACACTCCCGATCCTAACTGTTAAACCCAATAACATCACCAATCCATTTGGCGATCACACTAACTTTGTTTCTGTCGAAGACAATGTCGATTATTCCCATCTTATCCGCCCATGTCGCTTAAAAGGGGTGTTTACCGGGAAAATATTTGTGGATTGCTTTGAATTCTTGCCAAACCCGAAGAATGAAATTCAAATCGGGAGTCTTGCTCTAGAATGTACTCCTCTCATTAACGAAGTTAATAAAAGACAATTCGATTCACCAACCTTCATCACTGGCGTAGATCCTCAGAGGACTACCTCAGGATGGAGGCAGACCATCAAAGGGACCAAGGACTAGAACCGAGCATCTAAGCTGACAGCTGAACAAGGGAAAGTTCATGACCAGATTTGAAATTATAAGTCGGGATCTGTTTTCTTATCTTAGTCGAGTCGAGTCTGGGACTTTTTTTTCCTGAAGTTGAGTCGTTTGTTCCGCGATGACCTAGGGTGTGTCCTAGGAATCGTTCCTTCGAGTCTTTTAAGCATTTGTCATTCCAATAAAAGTTGCAGTTTCGTTTCCAAATATGTCTTGTTTCCGATCCTCAATCATTCTGAAAGCATGATAAAATGCACAACACACTCAAAGGCATCCCTGGGGTAGAAATATGTCCCGTTTCAAAATGTAAGGTACACTAGGATCCCGTGTTTGATTCCTTTACCTATTCCATGTCTGGTGGTAGAAAACCTCCATCTGAACCAGTGCTTTTGACAAGCTTTTAGATGATTCTATGACGAACCCGGACTACCTCCTTGTTTCCCTTATCGATGATGGAAGGCAAGCCTTTTCCCCACAAAATCATCCCATCTCGAAGAGAGAAGATATCAACCCGTTCTAACAAGGAATTGTTAGTTCCTACCCAAATTAGTTGGCGAAGCCATGTTTTCAAGATGTATCCATTTGTGACTAGGAGAATGGGTAGAAGACTTTTTTTTTTCGAAAAGAATGAAAAAATGAGAAAAAGAGAAAAATTGGAAAAATGAAAAAATGAAAAAAGAAAAGTGATGAAAGAAAAAGGAAAAAAGAAAAAAAAGATGTTGAAGTCATTGCAGAACGCTTTTGGTTGAATGTCGAAATTACGGAAGCCAGAAGTCAAGTCAAGTACCCATAGTTGGAGTTCAATGGGCGAAGCCCAAAAGCTTAAGTAGTAACCTCTTTACCCCTAAGTCCTTCCTGAGAAAGTTACAAAGGGATAGTCGGGAATTTTGAGAATTATTCCGCTTGTGTTGTTATATCCAGCCTTTAGGGTCCAGACATGGAAATTTGAACCCACATCATTTTTCAACCCATTTGCACTCGTGGTTCATCAAACCCGAGACACCCATTCTAACCACATCAGCAGCCATAGCCCTTGGCCTTAGCACCACAAAACAAACCTTCAGAATGATGGTTAACCATTCCAACTTGTTATTACCAAGCTCCACATCCCAAAAGATCCAAGCCTTTTACACCTAACCCCAAACACGGGATTTAACGGTACTTTACAGGCTAGAATGGGATATGACATGATACCTTAGATGAAACCTTCGAGTGTGTACACACAATCAAAATGCCATGTTTATGCACCAAGATCGAACTACGTCGGATTTGATTTCGCTCCACGCGAATACGTAGGCAGTCCTTCTGAACAAGGGATTCAATCCACTCATCAACCAAGTTGTCATCTTGTCGGTTTCTTACGGGTCTTAACCAAGTCCAAATGAAGCCACCTTTGTTTGAGTCGGTCTTAGCACTCGATGTAGGCTAGGATGAGGATATAGGTTCGGATGAATAGTATCGAGTCTCAGAATGAGCTTTATCTAATGGTTTAGGAAAAGATGCTGAGTCACATAGATGTGGGTTTGTGTTGGGAACAGAAAATATGAAAAACCCGCTGAAAAGAAAGAAGGCGTGGAAGAAAAATAGTAAAAGCCCGCTGAAAAGAAAGAAGGCGGTGGCAAGAAATGATGAATAATACTCATTTGAAAAGAAAGGAGGCGAGGAGAAGAGTGGCAGAATGTTCCCAACAAGAGTGATGTGTGATGTCCAACTGTTCTCATAAAATCAGTCTGGGTTTAGTGTCTAGGCGAAGCTAACGTTGTTGCTCCGTGAGTTTAATCCACCCTGTCAATGCCAAGTGATCTTGATTCCTGTGTGCCCTCAGGAGCACGCCCATGCCATACAAAATCTCCGTCCCAAGTTCGACGACCTTGTGATTCCCATTTGCCATCTTTTGGCGCCGGAACGGCCAATTTACATTTCTACCCCCAACAAGTCAATAATTGAATTAAAACTCGTGCACACTTACGGTTTTATTATCCTTTTTTGTTTTACGGTAGCGGGCTACGTCCACGTTGTTTACGAGTCATACGGAGTGTCTGAGTCGTATTTCATGCTCACCCATCAAGGTTCGATTTCAAAAAATTTCAAAATTTCAAAATTCCAAAAACTTTTTGCGAATTGTGGATAGATGATCCAAGTAGTGGAATCTTTTTGGGTCGATGATCCAATCCTTCGAAATTCAAAATTCAAGATTCAATTTTTGAAGGGCCGATGGCCCAACATTCCAAGTGATGTCAAATTCAAAATTCGGGTCGTTCGCCCAATTATTCAAGATTTTCAACGTGTTCAATTTTCGGGTCGATGACCCAATCTTTCAAATGATCTAATTTTAGGATCGATGATCCAAATGTGCTTATGTGATGATTATTGCTAGTACGTTTTTGTGTTTCAAATGTAGCAGGATATGCTTCAATCGGGGCTCTAAAGTCTTCGACTTTAGAGCCATTCAGAATCGGGGGCTCGAAGCCGTTGGCTTCGAGACCATTATCAAGATGAAAAGGATGACATCCACTCGTAATTCGATTCAATACAAGAGTAGGAAATGGAAGAATTCCGTAGCTGAAAGCAAATGATGAAAGCGGCAGCAACCTCCTTGGAAAGTCCCGTCCCATTCGGACAAGTGCCAGCAGATGATAAATTTTGGGCAAATGTCAGCAGATGATGAATTTTGGACAAATGCCAGCAGATGATAAACTTTGGGCATGTGTCGTGATTGCCGAACTACGACGCGGGTTTGATTCCGTCGTAAACGGATACGTAGGCGCCTAAGGATAAGGCTCAATCCACCATATATGCAATTTGTGGGTCGACGACCAATGATGACAATTTGACGCAATGAAGCAAGAGTCAATCCCCAACGAAGTTTCGTGTATGATCTCTTCTTATGGTCTGGCGAGCTTATATACGCAAGTCTAATGGACTATAAACGACCGAAGAATCCTCGGTCGAGAGGGACTGGGGTATACTTTGACTTTCGCCCTGTCCAAGCCTCAGTCAAAGTGGGGGCTCTGTAGATACCCGTATCCGTCGATATTGGAATTTATAGAGAACCCGACAAACACCCGATGATGATAGGACACATGTATTTATTAGTTGTCATTGTCATTATTTGGGTTCGTTTTACGATGTAGAATGAGCGTTGTCGACGGAGTATTTTATTAATTTAAATGATATTTAAATTAATGTTTTTTTTAAAGTGAATTCATTTTATTGTTTTAATTTGAATTTATTTTCTCAATTTTATTTTATTGAAAATAAAATAAATAATTGATTTGAAAAATCATTTTATGAGTGTATTTGATTTGAAGAATCATTTATTTTAATGTGTTAATTGTTTTGAAAAATCGATTTAAAAATCGAAAAGAACTCGTTTTAAACACGTGTTTTAGAGCTCGATTATAGCTCGGTTTTTGAGCCCGTTTTCTTTACGAGTTGGCACGAATCTCGAGTACACTAACCAACCTAAGCCTCTATCCATCCAACCCCAGTTCGAACCCCATAACCACGGCCCAAATCCCATCCCAAATCACCCCCAAACAGCCCGCATATACACGAGCAGCCCCCCTGTTTTGCAGCTCAAATCCCGAGCCCAAAACCCGCTCCAAATAACACCAAAACCAGTACCCATTAACTCTAACCCATACTCTAATATCCTACCCATATTACCCTAGCTTAATCACCAAGAAAACCCCTCTCAAACCCTCACAAAAGCTGCTGGACAGCAGCTATGCGTGAGCAGGCCCGACTGCCTCTCCCTCTCTTTTACCCTACTTTAACTCCTTATAAATACCACCCCTTCACCATACATTCATTCCTCGAAGTTCTCCCCACATCCCACCATCACTCACAAGCTTTAAACCTCAGAAACAAACCCTAATTGCCTCTCAAAAACCCTCCACAAAACCGACATACAAACTGAAACTGTTTGTGTGTCCTCCTCGAAAAACAATTCGTTCCTCCCTCAAACCTCCATCAAAACTCGATTTTCTTGTTCCTAATTAACCACATAACATCGATCTACACATTAGATAAAGATTTACGAGCCAAATTGCCCTTGAGAGTACACGAAATCCCTCGAAAAATAGAGTGTTATACACTCTGTTTTCGCGGTTTGTTCCTGTCTGTCCAGTTCTGTTTGTGCTCGTTTTTCGTGCCGAATAACTCAAAACGAGCAGGGGTTGGTTTAATATCTCTGTTATTCTCTCTTTCTAGTTTTCAAAACATCTTTTAAATCGAATTTTCATCGTGAAACGAGGGAGAAATCATTGTTTGAAAGTTGCTGTCCAGATTTGCCAAAAACGCGTGTTTGCTTTGTTTCTTCGTCGACGACGGCCTCTCGAGATAAAATCTACCATCGATTACGACCCAAGACGGTGTCAACGATACATGTAGGTTGAGGGTGCATCAAATCCTCCTCTTTCTCCCTTTTTTATTTCGTTTTTATGTTTGTTCTTTTATAGTTTGTTTTATTTCGTTTATCGCTTTTTATTTATCGTTTAAATTAACTATGAAACTAGTTTAGTCCGAGTACGAGTTAAAGTACCACCATGAACACCCGCGTTGACTTGAGATGGGAAAAGAAACCGCTACATCAGTCGGTCGTACACCCCCGTCTCATTTACATATCCTCGTGTTCAAGGTAGGGCATAAATAAAACGAATTTCTAACTTCGTTCCTCGTTTTTGACCCTTTGTTTATTTCGGCCAATTCGACACACCCCAGGACCATTCACATGTTAGTTCAACCTCTGATTGTTAACATATGACTTATGTAGACGACATCCGATCATTTAAATAACCTAATTAGACATGTTAGGTTGTTTCGACATAGCTTTTAAAATCAATCGACGATTCTGTAACTTAATGAACGCATCTCTCTCTTTCACCTAATTTCTCGCTAGTATAAGAGTGCGTGATTAGCACCTTCTTATTAACACTCGATGAGTTAAATTAATTAGCGAACTCGACCTAATTTGACCCCTTTTGAGCCGTGTAGAATACACAATTGCAAGACCTCTTTTCAATCGATCAACGTCGTTTCTAACTTGTTTTCTAATTCGTTCCTAACCCGTTTCGCAATCATCAATCTAACCTAATGAATCTAACCTAAGAATTAGGGTATGCTAGATCGTGTGGGCCGTGTTTGGCCGTGTCCTTGTAGTCCCTTTTCTCGTTTTTTTCTCATCTTTATCTCGTTATTTCGTATCTTGCAACTACTTTGTTTATCGAGTCGTGTTTGTTAGTTTGGTTGTAATTTTCAAGTTAGTTTTCTTTTATCGAGTCAAAACCTCTTTCAAAAAACCTTAGTCTTGTTTGGTTAGATGGTTGTGCCCCAATGCTTGTAAGAGCGTAGTAAATCGCATGTTGTTTGAAGCAACATGGCCCGATTTATGCTAATGCATGCTTTGGTGTGCGGCCCTATGTCTAATTCGATGAGATTGAGCGAAAGCACACATCACGAGGAGTGACCCAAGGCCGTGAGTCATGTAAGCCGTGGGCCACCCCTCTTGTGCACGGTTTCCTAGGCCGAATGGCCGTGTAATGTGTCATGTACGGTTTTGTATGTAGCAATTGTATTTAGATCGAGTTGTATCTTTAATTTATTGTTGTATCGGCATGAAATGCCTGGTTTGTAATAGGTAGATCCCAACGGCTCCCCCATTCCCATCAAGCCTTGTTTGTTTCGTTTATATGTTGTTAGATCAATCAACCCACATGCTAAATTACAACTTTGACAAAGTTAGTATTCATGCATTAAACGACATAGAAATTGTTGTCACATGTTAGGGTTTTAAAACGATGTTTGCATATCATATATCGTAGTAGCTATGACCTTGTTTGAACTCCGACACTTGACTTAGTAGAGGCCGTTATTGACGGGCGGGGTTGGGTGTCCTTATGGGCTTCCTAACACGTACCCTCACCCCTTACTTAAGATCTATGGTTTGTGGATCCGTCTAAATACCATTGGATTACGAGAGTCATTCAAATCGAGTGATATAGGGTACAAGTCTTTATCCTTAATCACTCGTATTCGATTGGCTTTATGCTTTTCGATGAAAGGTGTAAAGTTGACTTGAACGGTTCCAAGTTCCCAAAAAACTTGGTGGCGACTCTAATTTGTCTTAATTCGATTCGAAAGAACCTCGAGTCGATTATGCCTAGTGTGGATCCCGCGGACGCAGTCCCCGAGGGCCTTGTCCACAAGTAGCCATTGCTACTCACTGCCAAACAACACTCGGTCGAGTGCTTGGTTACTCGGCC
The DNA here is from genome assembly GCF_048544455.1 of Silene latifolia. Classification (NCBI taxonomy): domain Eukaryota; kingdom Viridiplantae; phylum Streptophyta; class Magnoliopsida; order Caryophyllales; family Caryophyllaceae; genus Silene; species Silene latifolia. Next base: position 76,167,531 of record NC_133528.1, read on the forward strand.
GAGTACTCCCTACTCGGTCGAGTACCTGCCCTGCTCTGCCGAGCCATACTGTAGACGGGTTTAAACAGTAAAAGTCCCTTATCATGCTTTCTATTTCCCCCAACAAACATGTATCAACAGGAACTGAATGCCATGTTATAAACATATAATCATACAAATCATGCACATGCTAAATCCGATACACCAAAAGTTCACAAACCCGTCCCCTTAACTATTTCTCAAATCACCAAACTACAAATTCCACATATACATTTTCAACCATCAATTATCATCAACAGGAACCTTCACAAACATTCACATACAAGACACAACTCTCATCACAATTCACATGTGACCGGCTCGAGTTAATGAGGGCCAAATTGCGACTCCGGGACGTCTCCCGAGTCTTTGCGGTAGCTCCAAACAACTCTCCCCGGGTTCATTTTATTTAGACTCCCTAAGTTCATTAGATTCATTTGTTTAGGTGCCAGAATCTTCGGCTCTGATACCACTTTGTAGCACCCCCTCATACCAAGGTGCCTTACCAGGACCACCCTACCATGAAAAAGTGTTACCATCTCGGTTGCCCGAGGTTAGTACATATCAAAAGCATCTTAACTGAGCACATTTATTAAAATGCCATAAAGAGTTAAAGTTTACATCAAACCAAAATCCAAAAACTGATTCAACAATACAACTCCAATGTCTGACAACTAATGAAATCAAAACTAAGACTCGGACGGTGATGCTATGACTGGTGATGACAACGCTCCCATGACTGCCCCAAGCTCACCACTAGCAATGCCTGTCAAGCCTGCTCACCATCCCCGAATGGATCACCGCAGATTCCACAAACAACAACGGGGTCAGTATTACTCAATCAATATAAGACAAACAAACGAGATAACCAGCTGATCATTCTCCAACCCCAGTCTCCCGATCTCACACAGTAACCGACTACACACCAAAGTGTGTAGCCCTGCCAGATTACCCATCGCAACAGGTAATCCTCGCCGCCAGTGGGTGACCGCAGCCGCTCCCACCTAGTCCAGCTCATCAACGAGCGACTAACAATCCCTGTCCCTAAATGTGCACATCCCCTCCCGTGGCGGGTTCCACGGAGGGCGAACTAGGGTGTGAAGCCACTTCCGCAAGTGACTCCACCAAAATCACAATCACAATCACACAACATCATAGCCGTCACAACACCTCCACACCAACACCGTCACAACAACACCCATACTCCGATGATCAGCAGAAAACAAATAATTACAAAACAAACATGTCTTAACAATGAACAGTAAACTGAGTAGGGAAAACCCTACCTTAGCAATCAACAGTAGAACGAAACTTGAACAATCAGAAAGGCTCCTCTACGAAGTCTTCTCCTATACAATAACCACATAGCACAATTACACATTGCACAATCCCCCGTATCTCCCAATTCCATAAATATAATAACCCTAAAAGAATACAAATAACATGGAGATGAAACTTACCAACAGTAGAACAAGAGATTATACGCAAAGACCGCGACAATTGCACACACAACGAGATTAGAGGACGATTAGGGAGTGATTAGGGTAATCGTAAAATGATGAGGTTTGAAAATAATGTTTTAAAAACTGACGCGGGATATAAAAATAACCCTAACCATTCCCTAATCAAACCGTCAAAATACACTTTGCCAGACCGGATACTCGGTCGAGTAAAGTGTATACTCGGCCAAGTATCCTCTACTCGGTCGAGTATTCACTATACTCGGCCGAGTATTCCTCGGCAGAACCAAAACAGACTATAACAACAGCACTACTCGGCCGAGTAGGCTCTACTCGGTCGAGTAGTCACCAAAGAAAATCCGTAGTATTACATTGATGACCTCCTTGTGGTTGATTACCACGATTTGGAGGAATAATATAAGGATTTTGTGGAGGAGCGTGAGCACAGGCATTTTGACTCCTTTCAGGGAAGAAGTTAGAATATGGCGTACCTTGCTTGAAAGACTGGAAGGCATGAACTTGCTCAATGGTACTCATATATTTGGCCGCAGTGTGGCCATCTATCCCAAATCTCTCGCAGGACACTTCCTGTTCAACCATGTGAACCATCTCTTGCTTACCCAGAGACTGTAGCCTTCAATTCGGCTATTTGAGCCGTTAGAGCCTCCAATTGTGATGCAATAGCATTATCTGACCCACTTCCTCTCTTACTTCCTCTGGGTTACCATGCTCAACTGTGTGAGTAGCTATCTGATCTATCAACTTACAAGCATTACCATCATTAGTATTATCTTGGAATCTCCCATTAGCAGCTGAATCAAGCAAGGCTCTATGAATATCATACAACCCGTTGTAAAACTGGTTGCAAAGGAACAAAGCTTCAAAACCATGGTGGGGGACAGACCGAACTAGTCTTTTGAAACGAATCCAAGCTTCATTAAAATCTTCAGTGGGACTGACGTGGGCGTGTCGTTGTAAACCCAATCAAAACACATTTATAATACTCAACAAACAACTAGTTAGCGGTAAGTCGAGGTTGATCCATGGGATGGTGTGCTTTGGGTTCTAAGTCCATCTATCTCAATTTATGCTAGTGTCACAATTGATTGGGTTTGTAGTTGTGTTCTAGACTAATAAAAGCAATAAAGTAAAGCAAGCAATAAAGGAAAGATGTAAACAAATGACTAAAAGTACTAGGATGTTATGGGGTCATAGGGGATTCATGGTATTGATCATACAAACATGTTTACGATTATAAGCAAGAAATTAATGTTGTGGAGAAACCGAGTTGGTTTATGTCTTACGTTTCATAAGAAGAGTTGGGTCCCGGAGCCGAATCGATTAGATTGTACAACACCTACAAGTCGACTTACTTTCCTCCTATTCAACTTCTATGCATGGTCTAACAAGACTCGAGTTGGTTTATATCTTACAAGTCAAGTTGAGTAGATAAGAGATGGTTGTAAATGCAAGGATTCATAGGCTTAGCATTTCATCAAACATAACATGTGCATAAAGTTGACATCACAACAAGCAAGCAATTTAATCATGTGAACATATTATAATAAGCATGAATCAATCCCATGTTGGTTTCCCCTAATTACCCACTAATCCTAGCTAAGAGACTACTCACTCATCATCATGGGAAACATGTCATTAATGGTGTCAATCATCACAACAAGTATAAACATGATAATAGAATGAAGAAATGAACAATAAAGATTAAAGAGTGAAGGAATTATACCAAACTTGAGATGAACCAATTAATAAAGCAAAGAATAATAGAAGAAACTTGATTGATTGATGAAGGGTTGTCAATCCTCCAATAATAACCCAATAGTCTTCAATTACCCAAAAGTAACAAACTTGAACAATAATTAAGGAGAGATTAGTGTGAGATTTGTGAAAGATTAAAGAGTAGTCTATTCTAATCTACTCCTAATCTAATCTAGGAAGGATTCTTAATAAGGAGGCTTAACCTAATCTAAAACTCCATAAAAAGCTCCCTTGATTATTTACAAGTGGGGTATTTATAGTGGAGCTTCATTAGGTTAACTAAGGCTAAATTAGTAATTACATCTTTGAGTTTAGAGCAGGGAAACGCTAGTCTTTTTGGAAGGATGAGCATCTCGGCGGAAGATGTCGCGGTCCGTCCGTCCAGAGAGGGAAGACGCTCGGATTCATGAGGTGGTGCACGGGCGTCTTCATGGGAATCCGCTCGGATTCTTTGGAGGAATCTGGGCGTCTTTGTTGCTCGGACGCTTGGGTTGTCACCCTTGGACGGACGTCTTGCGTGTGATCCGCTCGTCTTCTGTGACAAAATCCTTTTTCTTCACTTTCTTTTTATTCTTTTAGGATTAGTATTTAGTTCTCGCTTCCTCTTCGTACTAGTCCATCAAACATCATCAAATAGCTTCCGAATACGCACGAAAGACGGGAATCTCCGCCTTATTATCTTCTTTCCTTCAAAACATATGAAATGCACTAGGAGAGCAAAATAGAAAGCATTCGACGGATAAAATGGTCATGGAATGATACAATAGTATGGAAAATAGGCTCAATTAGGGGACTAAATATGCTCAAATAATGGTCACATCAAATATCCCCAAACCGAACCTTTACTCGTCCCGAGTAAAGAGCTGACAAAAACTAGACCTTTATTTAAACTATCCTAATAATATAACCGATATGAGACAATTAGCGGGTCTCACTCCGCCCCTTCAACTCACAACAAGACAACCATGAGGTAGGATGCCTTCTTGCAAGGCAAGGTGGGTCTTGCCAAAATGGCGACACATCCAAACATTAAAGCACACAAAATCAAGTAATGGATGCATCTACAAAAGAATAGCCACTTTCCTCATATAAGTGGCGGAAATTATCTATAAGGGAAGCAATTCAAGGGTACACACTCCTTCATAGATGCAATTTCTTCAAACTACTAAGCCTAGAAGGATACCAATAAATCACCTCCATGTTGTGTCAAGCTAGGGTACCTTTGTCCTCAATCGTTAAATGCTTTTGTCAAGAATAGACTCCCTATGGTGTTAGAAACACTGGAGGATCGTGGAATTCCCCCTCTTGCCTAGACAAGAGGAAGGGTCGTCCTCTCTCTACCATGCACAAAAGTGGATACGATGGATAAAGGGATTAATAGATATTTGAGTTTCATTTGGGAGTTTGCTTTTGTTGTTGTTTTTCCCCCTAATTTCTTGTGGCATATAACATTTGAGAACACTTTCTTTTGCCATTTCTTTTGATTTTTGGCATTTCAATACTTGACAACTTTTCAACTTTTCATTTCATTTCTTTTTGAACATTTTCAAAGTCACCCCATATGTAGTGAGGGTGCCTTATATTTGAAGCTTTAGGAGTCTATTTTTTCTCCTCTTTTCTTTTCTTTTGATGCATTTGCAAACTTTTTGACTTTTCATTTCACTTCTTGAACTCAAATTTTTTTCTTTTTGTGCCCATTCCCTTTTGTTGACAAAAATGTGGTAGAACATGGATGATGGATGGATGCATGGTTTCAAGGGTCACCTTGGAATAAACGGTAGCCAAGGAGTTATCACACCACAAGGTACTCTTGACTAGGCCTTAATCCATGGGTCAAAGGATACTAGCATGACACATCCTAGGGTGTTTTACAAGTATTCTAACAAGCAAAGTCTTAAGAAGAAAAAGCATCTACTAGGGCATATATACACTTGTCAAGCTTCCCAAGTAGACGGTTTCGCAAAAATTTTCTAACATGCAAATTACATGCCATGATGCAACTATCATTTATACATCCTGATGCATATGCTTCTACCAGCTAGTATGCCAAATAATCTAAATGCAATCCTATAATCACATTGTTTATACCGCATCAATCAAAACAGAGCCACATAGTCATTAACATAAATAGGAAAAAGGAGATTGGAAAGATCATACCATGCGGTCTTCAATATCCTCATGTCTCGGATGTGGCGCAGTCAATCATTGTGAACAAGGATAGACAAACACAATATATACAACAATATATACATGACTACACTACAATAGAAATGAACATGTTTTTGGTTTTTCAATTATTCAATTTTTATGGGTTTTGTTTTTATGAAATTAAAGACATATTTTTGTGATTTTTCGAAAATTTTCAATTTTTATGCATTTTTGGAATATAAATTCCCATCCTCCACTTTATTTTGGACATTGTCCTCAATGTACATGTAGGAGTAGGGATAAAAAGGAAATACATGTTTTTGGATTTTTGATTTTTTGAAATTAAGTACAAATGCAATGATATGATATGAATGAATGCATGCTCTAACTAAATTCAATTCTATATGACATATATAACAAATGAATGCAATCTAAACTATACTATATGATGCATGATTTAAACTATGGTCACTTATGATCAAACCTCCCCAAACCGATTTAAAAACTATTTCTAGTGTAGAAATGAATAGGTTTGGCCATTAGTAACTATGAATGAATTCTAATCTATATGCAACTATCTACATGAATTATGTGAGATATATTACAATGCAACTATACTATATGAACTAACTAATGTAAATGCAATATGATACAAATGCATGCGAAAACTACACTAAATGCAATGTATATACAAAAGAGAGAGGGAGAGAGGGGTATCATACAAACGGAGGTGGTGAGGTAGGCCTCTTTCACTCGTCATCCTCCTCATCTTGGGGGTAACCATATTGGTGAGAGCTCCCGGCTTGGTCATAGCCTCTTGATTGGCCCCAATACCCTCCTTGGTCAAACTCTCCTTGATCATGCCCTCCTCCTTGGCTAGTATGCTCTCCGCCGCCGCGATCCCAAGCTTGGTTCCCTTGATTAGGGAACAAGTGTTGTGGTTGTGCCCAAGAGGGCAAAGGGCCATTAGGGTCAACATACCCTTGTTGAGCCATGTTATAGTATTGGGGATAAAGGGCCAAGTAGTTGTCGACCCTCCCTTCATGTACCCCGAGGTCCACTCTATTCATGAGTGCCATCAAATCATTAATGCCCGGGGTATTGGGGATTTCCGGTTCAAATTTGGTATGAGGGATAGGGTATGGTGGGATAGGCACATAGGAAGGTGGGCGAGTAGGCCTTGCCGGTACTCCATGAGGTACTTGTTGTTGGCGGGGTGGCTCTTCACTTTGAGGAGGATTGTCGAGAATTTGGATATCAAGGAGGTAGCTTGGTGGAGGCGAATATGGGCTCAATCTTGGGTCAATGCCTGGTATCTTCCAACCTTCAAGGATGATTGAGGTGCATCCTTTTGTGTACCATTCTACACTCCCTTCTTGAGTGTAGTTACACCACCGGTGATGGGTGAAGACGGTGTGCTCATCAATCAAAGTCCTCCCCTCAAGAGGAGTATAGATCCCACGGGCGTTGAACCCGGGGCAAAGGTAGTTGGCCAAAATAGTAATTAGACCTCCCATTACGAAGGTCTTGAGTTAGGTGGTCCCTTGAGCAAAATCATTAAACCTAGTAAGTATCTCAAGGGGTGTGTTGAAGTTATAGCGCCTCGTCCCCCGAACATTCAAATAGGTCTCAAGAAAAGTTAAATCAATGAGAGTACACCTATCTTGTTCGTACCTCCCATTGATGGTACCGGCCACAAAGCGTTCGGTGATCCGAATCACCGGATGTTGGATGGCGAATGTATAACATTGCTTTAAACCGGTAAAATTCCTCCCGGAAATAGCCCTCTAAAGTAGGTCCACATCTAAATTATCGGGTTTATCGGTAAAGTTGGCGGGCACTTCAAGACCGAAAATGTAGGCAAATTGATCAAGTGAAAGACTATGGTCTAGGTTGCACAACCTAAACTCCATGACCACAGTTGTTCGAGTTTTCGTTACAATGCGAAGGCTACTCAAAAATTCAAGGGTGAGACTAAGGTACGTCTCCTCATGGGCATGGAAAAGTTTTCCAATCCCTAGGCCATCAAAGAACATCTCGGTGGGGTACCTTATCCTAAGGACTTCCAACACCCTAGTATCTATGAATTGAGTGGGTTCATAGTTCTTACCAAGCAATTTGACAAAGTTCTTGCGGTGGTGATCGGATTCGAAAAGCACCTCTTGGAAGTACTTAAGTTGTTCAATTCCTCCTCTCATTATGGGACGGAAGTTCCTTGGTGGCATTACCTCTCGCGGAGTTGAGGAGGATGATCCCTTGCGTTTCCTTCCGGTGGATTCAACCAACTTCTTAGCCTTGCCCTTGAGGTTCATCATCTTGAAATTGAGGAAATGGGGGTTTTGTTGGCTTTTGATGTGAGGGGAGTGTTTTTAAGGATGGAGGTGAGTGTTTTAGGGTTAGATAAGGTGAAGAAATGAGGGAGAAAGGGGGTGTGTTTATAGAAGAAAGGGGAATCCGAGAGGATAAGGGTGGGACCTGGCCGGATTGTTCGAGAAAAAGGCCCCAATCCAGGCGTCTTTCACGCGGGACGGGCGTCTTGTGCTAGTAGAAGACGGGCGTCTTCCTTCAAATCCGCGCAGATTTTGAGACAGGGGCTCAGCAATTTTGGGAGCAGGGAGAAGACGGGTGTCTTCTGCGTTGAGACGGGCGTCTTGCTCGGGACGGGCGGATTCTCAAAAATCCGCTCGGATTTCCTGGCAGTTTCAAAATTTTGCTTCAGATGACATTCAGGACGGGTGTCCCGTGTGGAATACGAGCGTCTTCTTTCAGGACGGGGGCGTCTTGTGCTGAATCCGCTCGGATTCTGAGACACTGCCAACCAGTTATGTGACGAGGGCCCTGGACGGGCGTCCAGGCCTCGGGACGGCCGTCTTCAACTTCTTTTCTTCTTTTTCTTTCTTTTCCTTACACAATCATACCCTTTCACTGATTTGCTATTCCTCCTTATCTTTTTCTGAAATTTGCTCAATAAAAATGTAAGATGACTCTCTCTCTCACTACTCTCATGCAAGAAATCAAATACAAATGCAAGAATGTACAATATTATACAAAGTAAGGGGTCCAAGAAATATTTTACAATTGGTAGTTTAAGATAGGACTCCACCAAACTAGTTCAAATTGTAGAAATTCTTGTCGATAGAGCTCAAGGCTCTTAATAAGAGATCAAAAGCTTGTGAACAAGCTCCAAACAAGCATAAGTATGGGTTGCTTCATTTGAATATGAAATTTGGCCAAGGAAGCTTGTAATATGTTCTTTCTTTTGCTTTGTCCTCGGCACTAGAGCTTTCCCAATGTTTCCAATAAACAAGCCCATGATTCTTGTCAATACTAGGCATGAAGTATGGTTCATTTTCATCCGTAGACTTCCACTCACCAACTTCTTCTTAAATCTCGGTGATGATGATAGCGTTTGAATTTGTCAATCCTTCAATAGTAGAAGGAGAATTTTCATGGCATTGATGATCGAGTTCCTTAGAAGTTGTCATTGTGGGTGCCAAACTTCCACAAGTAGCTTCACGAGCAAGTTTCTCTTTGAGCTTTTTCACCAAGTAGCTTTTGTACGATACTTTGGCCTTTTGAAGAAGGTCTACCATATCCTCTTCAATGATCATTGGCTCCATGATAGGTGTCAAGTGGTCTTCATGAGGAATAGGGGAAGGACGTTCTTCTTCATGATAGGGTATCTCAAATGTCTCAAGGATAGGCTCCTCAAGAAAGGTGATATTACGAGTCCATCCTTTAGGCTCATCATCGTTATTGCTATCTTCATACGAATCATAAATGGGGGCTTCATTCAACTCTTTCTCCAATGTCTCAACACTCACTTCAAAGGACACACCCTCATACTCACAAAGGCTAAGAGTACTTGGCTTACTCAACCTCAAATCTTCCTCATCAAACACAACACTTTCATACTCACAAGAGCTCACGGAGATTGGCTCTTCCCATTCTTCGCTTTTCATGTCAAAAGTTACTACTTCAAATTCGCATTCATGCTCAATGTCCAAAGGACGATGGGGAGTGAGTTCTTGGGATTCTTTCAATTGGGCAATTTGAATCTCCAATTCCTCACCTTGGGCAACAATGCCTTGGAGAACATTATCCCTCTTTTGGCTCTCTTCTAGCATTTGTTTGAAGAAGTTTTGTTGATCTCCCATCATTTGGAGAATCACATTTTGAATGGGTTCATTTTCTTGTTGTGGGTAAGTGTGAAAGTGGTTGTATTGTGGCAATTGAAACTCATTATGAAGTGGGTATTGGGTGGGTGGTTGTTGTTGATATTGGATGTGGTGATTTTGGTGGGAAAAGTTGGGGTAGTGGCTAGGATTTTCATTGTACAAATAGTAAGGTAGGTTTGTGTTGACTTGCTCCTCAAACTCCCCATACCCATAGTCATACTCAAAAGATCCACCACATACTCCATATGTCAAGCCTTGGGCCATCATAGCTAAGACAAGGAAACAACTACAAGCATGGAAACTACACAAAAACGGTAAGAACAATCCTTGAGGAACAAGTTCCTCAAGGTGAAAGCAAATTCAAAATAGACAAACAAGTAAGAACTTAATCACATAACACCATCCCCGGCAACGGCGCCATTTTTGATGTGGGCGTGTCGTTGTACACCCAATCAAAACACATTTATAATACTCAACAAACAACTAGTTAACGGTAAATCGAGGTCGATCCATGGGACGGTGTGCTTTGGGTTCTAAGTCCATCTATCTCAATTTATGTTAGTGTCACAATTGATTGGGTTTGTAGTTGTGTTCTAGACTAATAAAAGCAATAAAGTAAAGCAAGCAATAAAGGAAAGATGTAAACAAATGACTAAAAGTACTAGGATGTTATGGGGTCATAGGGGATTCATGGTATTGATCATACAAACATGTTTACGATTATAAGCAAGCAATTAATGTTGTGGAGAAACCGAGTTGGTTTATGTCTTACGGTTCATAGGAAGAGTTGGGTCCCAGAGCCGAATTGATTAGATTGTACAACACCTACAAGTCGACTTAATTTCCTCCTATTCAACTTCTATGCATGGTCTAACAAGACTCGAGTTGGTTTATATCTTACAAGTCAAGTTGAGTAGATAAGAGATGGTTGTAAATGCAAGGATTCATAGGCTTAGCATTTCATCAAACATAACATGTGCATAAAGTTGACATCACAATAAGCAAGCAATTTAATCATGTGAACATATTAGATTAAGCATGAATCAATCCCATGTTGGTTTCCCCTAATTACCCACTAATCCTAGCTAAGAGACTACTCACTCATCATCATGGGAAACATGTCATTAATGGTGTCAATCATCACAACAAGTATAAACATGATAATAGAATGAAGAAATGAACAATAAAGAATAAAGAGTGAAGGAATTATACCAAACTTGAGATGAACCAAATAATAAAGCAAAGAATAATAAAAGAAACTTGATTGATTGATGAAGGGTTGTCAATCCTCCAATAATAACCCAATAGTCTTCAATTACCCAAAAGTAACAAACTTGAATAATAATTAAGGAGAGATTAGTGTGAGATTTGTGAAAGATTAAAGAGTAGTGTATTCTAATCTACTCCTAATCTAATCTAGGAAGGATTCTTAATATGGAGGCTTAACCTAATCTAAAACTCCATAAAAAGCTCCCTTGATTATTTACAAGTGGGGTATTTATAGTGGAGCTTCATTAGGTTAACTAAGTCTAAATTAGTAATTACATCTTTGGGTTTAGAGCAGGGAAACGCTAGTCTTTTTGGAAGGATGAGCATCTCGGCGGAAGATGTCGCGGTCCGTCCGTCCAGGGAGGGAAGACGCTCGGATTCATGAGGTGGTGCACGGGCGTCTTCGTGGGAATCCGCTCGGATTCTTTGGAGGAATCCGGGCGTCTTTGTTGCACGGACGCTCGGGTTGTCACCCTTGGACGGGCGTCTTGCGTGTGATCCGCTCGTCTTCTGTGACAGAATCCTTTTTCTTCACTTTCTTTTTATTCTTGTAGGATTGTGTGGACAAGGCCCTCGGGAACTGCGTCCGCGGGATCCACACTAGGCATAATCGACTCGAGGTTCTTTCGAATCGAATTAAGACAAATTAGAGTCGCCACCAAGTTTTTTGGGAACTTGGAACCGTTCAAGTCAACTTTACACCTTTCATCGAAAAGCATAAAGCCAATCGACTACGAGTGATTAAAGATAAAGACTTGTACCCTATATCACTCGATTTGAATGACTCTCGTAATCCAATGGTATTTAGACGGATCCACAAACCATAGATCTTGAGTAAGGGGTGAGGGTACGTGTTAGGAAGCCCACAAGGACACCTAACCCCGCCCGTCGATAACGGCCTCTACTAAGTCAAGTGTCGGAGTTCAAACAAGGTCATAGCTACTACGATATATGATATGCAAACATCGTTTTAAACCCTAACATGTGACAACAATTTCTATGTCGTTTTAGATGCAACTAAACTAACTTTGTCAAAGTTGTAATTTAGCATGTGGGCTGATTATACTAACAACATACAAAATAAAGCAAACAAGGCTTAAGGGGGAATGGGGGGGGGGCCGTGGGATCTACCTATTACAAACCAGGCATTTCATGCCGACACAACAATAAATTAAAGATACAACTCGATCTAAATACAATTGCTATATACGACACCATACACGACACATGGCCATTCGGCCTAGGAAAACGTGCACAAAGGGGTGGCCCACGGCTTACATGACTCACGGCCTTGGGTCATTCCTCGTGATGCGTGCTTTCACTTAATCTCATCGAATTAGACATAGGGCTACGCACCAAAGCATGCATTAGCATAAACCGGGCCATGTTGCTTTAAACAACATGCGATTTACTACGCTCTTACATGCATTGGGGCACAACCATCTAACCAAACAAGACTAAGGTTTTGAAAGAGGTTTTGACTCGATAAAAGAAAGCTAACTTGAAAATTACAACTCGATAACAAACGATAAATTACAAGCGACAAAACAAATAAAGAACGAACGTTGCAAAACAAACGAAACAAGAAAAAACCAAAGGACACGGCCAAGCCTCACGGCCTAAAGCCACGTCCAACCCTAAGTCCTAGGTCGGGTTCATTAGTTAGATCGATTGATTGCAAAACAAGTTCGAAAGTGGGCTAGAAAACAAGTTAGAAACGACGTTGATCGATTTGAAAAGATACCTTGCAAACGCGCATTCTACACGGCCTAAAGGGGTCCAATTAGGTTAAGTTTGCTAATTAATTTAACTCATCGAGTGTTAATAAGAAGGTGCTAATCACGCACTCTTATACTAGCGAGAAATTAGGTGAAAGAGCGAGATGCATTCAATTTAAGTTACAGAATCGTCGATTGATTTTAAAAGCCATGTCGAAGCACCCTAACATGTCTAATTAGGTTATTTAAATGATCGAATGTCGCCTAAATAAGTCATATGTTAACAATCAGAGGTCATACTAACATGTTAATGGTCCTAGGGTGTGTCGAATTGGCCGAAACAAACAAAGGGTCAAAAACGAGGAGCGAAGTTAGAAGTTCGTTTTATTTATGTCCTACCTTGAACACGAGGATATGTAAATGAGACGGGGGTGTACGACCGACTGATGTAGCGGTTTCTTTCCCATCTCAAGTCAACGCGGGTGTTCATGGTGGTACTTTAACTCATACTCGGACTAAACTAGTTTCGTAGTTAATTAGAACAATCGATAAACAAAAAACGATAAACAAACAAAAACAAACTATAAAAAACAAACATAAAAAAACGAAATAAAAGGGAGAAAGAAGAGGATTTAATGCACCCTCAACCTTAATGTATCGTTGACACCGTCTTGGGTCGTAATCGATGGTAGATTTTATCTCGAGAGGCCGTCGTCGACGAAGAAACAAAGCAAACAACACGTTTTTATCGAATCTGGACAGCAACTTTCAAACAGCGATTTCTCTCTCGTTTCACGGTGAAAATTCGATTTAAAAGATGTTTTGAAAACTAGAAAGAGAGGAGAACAGATATCTTAAAGCAACCCCTGCTCGTTTTGAGTTATTGGGCACGAAAAACGAGCACAAACAGAACTGGACAGACAGAACAAAATCGCAAAAAACAGAGTGTATAACACTCTGTTTTTCGAGGGAATTCGTGTACTCTCAAGAGCAATTTCGCTCGTAAATCTTTGTCTAATGTGTAGATGGATGTTTTATGATTAATTAGGAACAAGAAACTCGAGTTTTGATGGAGGTTTGAAGGAGGAACGAATTGTTTTTCGAAGAGGACACACAAACTGTTTCAGTTTGGATGTCGGTTTTGTGGAGGGTTTTTGAGAGGCAATTAGGGTTTGTTTCTGAGGTTTAAAGCTTGTGAGTGAAGGTAGGATATATGGAGAACTTAGAGGAATGAATGTATGGTGAAGGGGTGGTATTTATAAGGAGTTAAAATAGGTTAAAAGAGAGGAGAGGCAGACGGGCTCGGCTGAGCATAGCTGCTGTCCAGCAGCCTTTGGGGGGTTTTCTAGGGTTCGTATGGGGGGTTTTCTTGGTGATTAAGGTAAGGTAATATGGGTAGGACATTAGGGCATGGGTTAGGATTAATGGGCACGGGTTTTGGTGGTATTTGGAGCGGGTTTTGGGCTCGGGATTGAGCTGCAAAACAGGGGGGCTGTTTCGTGTTTTGCGGGCTGGTTGGGGGTGATTTGGGACGTGGTTTGGGCCGTGGTTATGGGGTTTGAACTGGGGTTGGATGGGTAGTGGTCTAGGTTGGTTAGTGTACTCGAGATTCGTGCCAACTCGTAAAGAAAACGGGCTCAAAAACCGAGCTAAAATCGGGCTTCAAAACACATGTTTAAAACGAGTTTTTCTCGATTTTTAAATCAATTTTTCAAATCAATTAACCCATTAAAATAAATGATTTTTCAAATCAAATATACTCATAAAATGATTTTTCAAATCAAATATTTAATTTATTTTCAAAAAAATAAACTTGGGAAAATAAATTCAAAATAAAATAAAATAAATTGAATTCACCTAAAAAAGCTATAATTTAAATATCATTTAAATTAATAAAAAGAACTCACTTAAAAAAACATTAATTTAAATATCATTTAAATTAATAAAATACTTCATCGACGACGCCCATTCTACATCGTAAAACGAGCTCCAAATAATGACAATGACAACTAAAGAAATACATGTGTCCTATCATCATCGGGTGTTTGTCGGGTTCTCTATAAATTCCAATATCGACGGATACGGGTATCTACAGAGCCCCCACTTTGACTGAGGCTTGGACAAGGCGAAAGTCAACGTATACCCCAGTCCCTTTCGACCGAGGATTTCGGGTCGTTTATAGTCCATTAGAGTTGCGTATATAAGCTCGCCTTGACCATAAGAAGAGATCATACCGAAACTTCGCCGGGGACTGACTCTTGCTTCTGTTACGTCGAATTATCATCGTTGGTCATCGACCCATAAATTGCATAAATGGTGGGTTGAGCCTTATCCTCGGGCGCCTACGTATCCGTTTCTGACGGAATCAAACCCGCGTCGTAGTTAAGAATCGCCGACACATGCCCAAAGTTTATCATCTGCTGGCGTTTGTCCAAAATTCATCATCTGCTGACATTTGCCCCAAATTTATCATCTGCTGGCAGTTGTCCGAAATGGGACGGGACTTTTCAAGGAGGTTGCCGCCGCTTCCATCATTTGCTTTCAGCTACGGAATTCTTCCATTTCATACTCTTGTATTGAATTGAATTCTTGGTGGATATCATCCTTTACATCTTGATAATGGTCTCTGAAGCCAACGGCAGAGCCCTGATTTAGATGGCTCTAAAGTCGAAGACTTTAGAGCCCCCAGTTGAAGCATATCCTGCTATATGTGAAACATAGAAAATGTACGAGCAATAATCATCACTTAAGCACATTTGGATCATCGATCTTGAAATTGGATCATTTGAAAGATTGGGTCATCGACCCGAAAATTGAACACGTTGAAAATCTTGAATAATTGGGCGATCGACCCGAATTTTGAATCACTTAGCATGTTGGGCCATCGACCCGAGGTTTGAAGTTCAAGTGTTGGAATACTGGGTCGTCGACCTAAAATTAAATTTGAATGACTGGGTCATCGACCCGAAATTTGAACAAGTTGAAAATTTTGAATAATTGGGCCATCGACCCGAAGTTTGAATTTGACATCACTTGGAATGTTGGGCCATCGACCCGAAATTTGAATTTGAAACGAATCATTTGGATGTTGGGTCGTCGACCCAAAATTTGATTTTGAACTTTGAGATTGGAACCTTGACTTGAAATGTACCACTACTTGGATCATCTATCCATAATTCGCAAAAAGTTTTTGAAATTTCGAAATTCTGGAATATTTGGCATTTTGAAATCGAACCTTGACGGGTGAGCAGGAAATGCGACTCAGACATTCTGTATGACCCGTAAATAAACGTGGGCGTAGCCCGCTACCGTAAAACAAAAAGGAAAATAAAACCGCAAGTGTGCACTGGTTTTAATTCAATTATGGACTTGTTGGGGGTAAAAATGTAAATTGGCCATTCCGGCACCAAAAGATGGCAAACGGGAATCACAAGGTCGTCGAACTTGGGACGAAGATATCGTATGGCATGGTCGTGTTCCCGAGGGCACATGGGAATCAAGATCACTTGGCATTGACAGGGTGGATTAAACTCACAGAGCAACAACGTTGGCTGCGCCCAGACACTAAACACATGCTGATTTTATGAGAACACTTAGACATCACACATCACTCTTGTTGGGAACATTCTGTCACTCTTCTCCTCGCCTTCTTTCTTTTCAGCAGGTTTTCATCATTTCTTGCCACCGCCTTCTTTCTTTTCAGCGGGCTTTTACTATTTTTCTTCCACGCCTTCTTTCTTTTCAGCGGGTTTTTCATATTTTCTGTTCCCAACAAAAACCCACATCTATCCCGATCGAGCATCTTTGCCTACACCGTTAGATAAAGCTCATTCCGAGACTTGACACTACTCATCTGAACCTATATCCTTATCCTAGCCTACATCGAGTGCTAAGACCGACTCAAACAAAGGTGGCTTCATTTGGACTTGGTTAAGACCCGTAAGAAACCGACAAGATGACAACTTGGATGATGGGTGGATTGAATCCCTTATTTCAAGGATCGCCTACGTATTCGCGTGGAGCGAAATCAAATCCGACGTAGTTCGATCATGGTGCATAAACATGGCATTTTGATTGTGTGTACACACTCGAAGGTTTCACCTAAGGTATCATGTCATATCCCATTCTAGCCTGTAAAGTACCGTTAAATCCCGTGTTTGGGGCTAGGTGTAAAAGGCTTGGCTCTTTTGGGATGTGGAGCTTGGTAATAAAAAGTTGGAATGGTTAACCATCATTCTGAAGGTTTGTTTTGTGGTGCTAAGGCCAAGGGCTATGGCTGTTGATGTGGTTGGAAAAGGTGTCTCGGGTTTGATGAAACCCGAGTGCAAATGGGCTGGAAAATGATGTGGGTTCAAATCTCCATATCTGGACCCTAAAGGCTGGGTGTAACAACACAAGCAGAATGATTCTCTAAATTCCCGACTATCCCTTGTAACTTTCTCAGGAAGGACTTAGAGGGTAAAGAGGTTACTACTTAAGCTTTTGGGCTTCGCCCATTGAACTTCAACTATGGGTACTTGACTTGAATTCTGGCTTCCGTAACTTCGACATTCAACCAAAAAGCATTCCGCAATAACTTCAACATCTTTTTTTCTTTTTTCTTTTTTTTTTCGTTGTTTTTTTTTCTTTCTTTTTCTCGTTTTTTTCTCTCTTTGAAGATGATCTTCTATTCATTCTCTTAGTCATAAATGGATACACCTTGAAGACTGGGCTTCGCCAACTAATTTGGGTAGGAACTAACAATTCCTTGTTAGAACGGGTTGATATCTTATCTCTTCGAGATGGGATGATTTTGTTGGGGAAAAGGCTTGCCTTCCATCATCGATAGGGGAAACAAGGAGCTAGTCCGGGTTTGTCATAGAATCGTCTAAAAGCTTGTCATAAGCACTGGTTCTGATGGAGGTTTTCTACCGCCAGACATGGAATAGGTAAAGGAATCAAACACGAGATCCTAGTGTACCTTACATTTTGAAAAATGACATATTACTACCCCAGGGATGCCTTTGAGTGTGTTGTGCATTTTATCATGCTTTCGGAATGATTGAGGATTGGAAACAAGACATATTTGGAAACGAACTGTAACTTTTATTGGAATGACACATGCTTAACAGACTCGAAGGAACGATTCCTAGGACACACCCTAGGTCATCGCGGAATAAACGACTCAACTTTAAGAAAAGAAAGTCCTAGACTCGACTCGACTAAGATAAGAAAACAGATCCCGACTCATAATTTTCAAATCTGGTCTTGAGCTTTCTCTTGTTCAGCTGTCAGTTTAGATGCTCGGCTCTTGTCCTTGATCCCTGTGATGGTTTGCCTCCATCCCGAGGTAGTCCTCTGAGGATCTACGCTAGTGATGGAGGTTGGTGAATCGAATTGTCTTTTATTAACTTCGTTAATGAGAGGAGTACATTCTAGAGCAAGACTCCCGACTTGAATTTCATTCTTCGGGTTTGGCAAGAATTCAAAGCAATCCACAAATATTTTCTCGATAAACACCCCTTTCAAGTGACATGGGCGGATAAGATGGGAATAATCGACATTGTCTTCGACAGAAACAAAGTTGGCGTGATCGGCAAATGGATTGGTGATGTTATTGGGTTTAACAGTTGGGATCGGGAGTGTTCCACTCTGAATCATGTCTTGAATTTCGTGCTTCAGTCGATAGCACCTTTCAGTATCATGGCCTTTCCCTTGATGAAAGGCACAGTAGGCATTTGGTTTATACCATCTACCTTGTTGATCAGCGGGAGGGTCCGGAGTTGGATCAGTAGGCTTCAGCTTTCCTTGGGCTATGAGCCTTTGGAGAGCATATGTATAAGTGCATCCGATATCGGTAAATGCCCTAGGTGTTTGGCGCTGCGACCTCTTCGATTGCCCTTCTAAGAGATTGATGGCTTCATCCAAATGGGTCGTTGCTGGGGCCTTGCCCTTAGACGATGAGGCCCCTTGGTACCCTTTCGGCTTTTCAGCCTCTGCCCTTATGACATCATCTTCTATCTTTATCCCGATTCTTATCAATTCTTTGAAAGAGCCAAAATTTTAGTATTTCAGAGCATTGCGGTAAATGGGTCGTAGATTCTTTACGAACTTATCTACCATTTCAACTTCGTCAGGCTTCATGGCTAACTTCACGCTTTCAGCGCGCCATCTTGCAAGGAATTCAGTAAAGCCTTCCTTTTCTTTCTGCGTCATAACCTCTAGCGTTCTTATATTGGTCCGAATCTCGACATTGTCAGCATAGTGCTTACAAAACTCCACCGTGATATCTTCGAAGGTAGGGAAGTTCTTAAGGTCCAGATTATAGAACCACGCCTTCGGGTGTTCATCCAGAGATTGAGCGAAAATTTCAGAGAGCATGTCAGCAGGTACTCCCTTCAGTGCTAAGTACCCCTTATAGGCCTTAACATGGTGGACTGGATCTTCTGTGCCCTTAAACTTTGGGATGTCAGTGAGTACTATGTTCGTGGGCAACTTATCCTGAACCGGGGCATAGGCCCTGGCATTCTCATAGTGGATGTTCTTACCCTGGGAGAGTTTCAAACGGTCTTCGATGAACTTGAACCGTTTCTCCAGATCCGTCAGAGGTGGGGTAGATGGAGGGGAATCTTCACTCAGCTTAGATTCGATTGCATCCATTCGGGTCATCATGAGGTTCACGGCCTCAGTGAGCTTGTTAACAGCATCTTCCATTGCTTGACGTCGGGTTTTTGGCGGCCTTTCTACTAGAAAACCCCGTACTGAGTCAATATTTAAAGTAAGAGCCCCTGCACACTTAAGGACACGACCCCAACTTGACTCAAACAAAGACTCGACTTGAGACTGACTAACCAAAGGTTCGACTCACGGTTGGATTTAGACCTTGGTTCATTTTAGACTCGGCAAAACGACATGACTCAAACTGTCATAGCACGATTCTAAACCGGACTCGGTGTGACTAAACCCGTGATTGGACCAACATAGTCCTTAGGTTCGGGTAAAACGTCCTAAAGGGCCTAGCTTGGACGTGTCTGTGGACTATCCTAAACCAAATGGTCGACCAACATGACTCAAAGCCCAAGAGGTGAGCTTGGGTGACCCAACAGGGTCATGTTCTAGACTCTTAGAACGAAACACACCCGGCCTAGCACGGCCATGACCCGGACACGAATCGACGCATTTCATGCTTGGTTGAGGTTCGAGAAACATTTTGGGTTGAATTTGGAAAACGAAGGATTGATTTGAAAATGAGATTTGAAATGGGCAGCATGCCGGCTATAAAAGCTCATTTTGGCCGAAATTTCTAGTCCTATTTGGGCAGCATTCCGCGTTTTGAAAATCATGCTAAGTTTGAAAGTAAGTTGTTCAAAAGTTCGGTTTTGAAATGGACATGGAAAATTTTGAAAAGACTCGGGAAAACACCTTGCACATTGTCATTCTCATGTTATAAGGATGTATGCTCCTAGACATCTCTATGTCTCGGCAAGTCTTCTATAAGAAGGTCTATGCCCTCTATCCTTTTGCGGTCTTATAGAGCAAGGGCCTTAAGGTAAAGTACCTAGAAGAGCGTCCCCACCATCAAGAACCATGCGAGGTGAAGTGGAAGCGAGCAATGTGCAGCTTCCTAGCATAGTGGGACGTCGCCCCCCACGCATCACAAAGAAACGCTGGGACGGCCCGGGAAAATCCTTAAGGGTTTATGCATGAATCGTAGCACTATGAGTAATGTTTTACTTTCCAACACTTTCTTTTCAAGTTTCACCTCGGAGGAAAAGACCCTAGAAACAAAGTGTTACTAGTCCTCTTTTCCCCAGCGGAGTCGCCAAACTGTGGACAAGGCCCTCGGGAACTGCGTCCGCGGGATCCACACTAGGCATAATCGACTCGACGTTCTTTCGAATCGAATTAAGACAAATTAGAGTCGCCACCAAGTTTTTTGGGAACTTGGAACCGTTCAAGTCAACTTTACACCTTTCATCGAAAAGCATAAAGCCAATCGACTACGAGTGATTAAAGATAAAGACTTGTACTCTATATCACTCGATTTGAATGACTCTCGTAATCCAATGGTATTTAGACGGATCCACAAACCATAGATCTTGAGTAAGGGGTGAGGGTACGTGTTAGGAAGCCCACAAGGACACCTAACCCCGCCCGTCGATAACGGCCTCTACTAAGTCAAGTGTCGGAGTTCAAACAAGGTCATAGCTACTACGATATATGATATGCAAACATCGTTTTAAACCCTAACATGTGACAACAATTTCTATGTCGTTTTAGATGCAACTAAACTAACTTTGTCAAAGTTGTAATTTAGCATGTGGGTTGATTAATCTAACAACATACAAAACAAAGCAAACAAGGCTTAAGGGGGAATGAGGGAGCCGTGGGATCTACCTATTACAAACCAGGCATTTCATGCCGACACAACAATAAATTAAAGATACAACTCGATCTAAATACAATTGCTATATACGACACCATACACGAAACATGGCCATTCGGCCTAGGAAAACGTGCACAAAGGGGTGGCCCACGGCTTACATGACTCACGACCTTGGGTCACTCCTCGTGATGCGTGCTTTCACTTAATCTCATCGAATTAGACATAGGGCTACGCACCAAAGCATGCATTAGCATAAACCGGGCCATGTTGCTTTAAACAACATGCGATTTACTACTCTCTTACATGCATTGGGGCACAACCAGAAGAAAACTGATTTGTCATAAGGTACGTTGTATGGTTTTGTTAATGTTTTTCCATCCTAAATATTAACGAATTATGTTTAATGTATATGGTAGAATGGGTGGCCGAATTCTAAAGTTGCATAAGATTTGATGGAGTCACAATGGTAATTTAATTTTCACCATATATAACTATTAATATATGGTGAATTTTTGTATTCGAAAAATGTTTTTTTGAGGTTTTCGAATACAAAAATTCACAGAAAATGGCTTCTTTCTCTAATCTTCATTACCCCGTTAGCGTGTTAATAACTAGAATGAAAAAAAAGGAAATGTCAACGCATCGGGGAAAAAGCGATTGATTTCTATTAATAGACCAGCTAAAGAACCAAACCATAGAGTACTTAGTACCGGTGCGACGGAAAGATATGTTTTTAGATCTCGCATTGAAAACCCTCCTTCTTAATCTTAAATTTAAATTTTTTAAAGATAATACAGATCTAATCTATGAGCAGATGTATATATAGATAGTCAAGGATCACTTGGGTTTTTAAACGAAATGCACTAAGTTAAAAAAAAATGGCAAAAAACAAGACATGGACTGGCAAGATAAATCGTTTAATTTTATGGTAAAAAAAATAAGGATATGGAAAACAAGACAAGGATTCTTTAGAATTAGACTATTGGAACCAATTGAATTGAAAGGGATGTAGCGCAGCTTGGTAGCGCGTTTGTTTTGGGTACAAAATGTCACGGGTTCAAATCCTGTCATCCCTACCTAATTACTTTTACTCTAAGAAGTAAGGAGGAATTTTTTGAAATTGGACATATGGAATCTCTCGTTTTTTATGACACTCGATATAATCAATATCATATGCATACAGGGCGTAGATAGAGTTTTAGGTTACAAAAAAATCTATTGTGATAAGAAAGCGCTCTTAGTTCTGTTCGGTAGAACGTGGGTCTCCAAAACCCGATGTCGTAGGTTCAAATCCTACAGAGCGTGATTCCATTCTTGTTTGAATTCATAAATTATAATTAGACTGAAAAAAATAAACAGGAATATAAAATTGACCCATTTTATCGAATCCATGGGAGGTTAATAAAATTTTTTTTTTTAATCAAAAGTCCAACTGATCACCACGTCTGTATTGTAAATATGCAGTTACAAATAATCTCGCCAAAGTAATAGGAATTAGACCTAAAACGATTCCAAATAGAAAAACTTCAATCATTTCAATTCATTTGAAAAAATAAAATAAAGGTAATATCGATCCCTAAATATTAATCGGAATTGCCCAGGAATCTCACTAACCAAAAAATATCAATTGCCAGTTATAAGTTATAAAAGAATCCGACGGAAAGATTTTGTGAGTTGTTCATTCACTTAATTTCAAATAAGTCGTATCTTGTTCAGACCTATAAATAGAACGGAAGTTATAGTTAAAGCCGCTAGTAAAAAACCGAAATAACTAGTTAGAGTAGGCATGAAGGAACTAAATGGAATATGTTCTTTTTATGCATATGTTTATAAAGTACTTACCTAAGATTATATTTTTTTTTGAGAGGTTTGACGAAAAAAAAGTATAGTTAAAATTTATATTTTTTATATTTTAATAATAATAATAATAAGTTCAATTGAAAGTTTTTAATTCATCAACTATTACATTAAAGAAAGTAAGGGCGGTCTAAAAAAAAAAGAAACGGCTTATTGTGACATCTACACATCTCGTGATTTTGAATCAACGGATTTTTTGAAAAACTCTTGAATAAACTAATCTATCTAATAGTAAAAAAATAAGAACTTTGGCATAGAATTTAATTTACAAATGACACTTAAAATTGCTTTCACTATACGGAGAATAAATTGGAAAAATCATTTCGAGTTTGTTCTTTTTTTTAGATAACGTTTTTAAATGAAAATGGAACTCATTAGACTCAGCAATGGAGTTTATCCATCTAAAAAATATTTAGAATAACAAAAAAGCTATTAGATTATGAAATCTTTATTTCGCCTAACTCGATTCTAAGACTAGTAATTGGTTATTATCTTTACCGTTATACGTTTTACATTACTTATAAATATTATATTTATTTATATATATATATAGTTAGGTAAAAAACCCTTGGATCTAAAGCAAGAACCAGAATAAAAAAGGATGCATCACAAATATTGATTAATTTGTGTTTTTTTTGAGGATTTAAAAATTTCTTAAAATTAAACAATTCCCGATAAACTTTTCTATTCTATAAATAAAGGTGAAAAGGAGACTTATACATTTTGCGTCTAATTTAATTGATAGATATAATATTCTTCCGGAATTTTTCACAAATTATTCAACTGTCAGAGTCTCACTTCCCCAGATCCTCGGTTTATAACCTGAAATTGATACAATCATAAAGAAAGACTTTTGTATTTGATAAATTTTATATATAAAAAATTTTTAATGGTGCCTAGTTCCATATGGACAAATAAGAAAAAATGGACAAATAAGAAAAAGGGAAGATAAAAATTATCTCCTACTTCGCTTGATGTGTCAGAAGAAGGATAGCTATACTGATTCGGTATACTCTAAAGACACCTTTGGTACAATATGGGCAATCTTACAAAGATGTAGATTCTCTGTAAAATAAATGTAAATTTACTGGTTTCATCTTTTACTAATTTGCCTTTAACTGTACAAAAATATGTGGAGCTCAAAGCATGTCCGGAAGCACAGGAGAACGTTCTTTTGCGGATATTATTACGAGATTCGATATCTTTGGGTCATTCATAGTATTACTATACGTTCCCTATTCATTGCGGGTTGGTTATTCGTCAAAGACAGGTTTAGCTTATGATGTGTTTGGAAGCCCTCGGCCAAATGAATATTTCACAGAGAACCGACAAGGAATTCCATTAATAACAGGCCGTTTTGATTCTTTGGAACAACTCGATGAATTTAGCAGATCCTTTTAGGAGGCACAATGACCATAGATCGAACCTATCCAATTTTTACAGTGTGATGGTTGGCTATTCACGGACTAGTTGTACCTACCGTTTCTTTTTTGGGATCAATATCCGCAATGCAGTTCATCCAACGATAAACAAAACCGAATTCTAATTATAGAGCTATGACACAATCAAACCCGAATGAACAAAATGTTGAATTGAATCGTACCGGTCTTTCTTTCGGGGATTATTACTTATTTTTGTACTTGCTGTTTTATTTTCCAATTATTTTTTCAATTAACAATTAAATAAAAAGAACCAAAGCAACATTAAATATATAGAATTAGAATAGAGTTGAAACTCTCTTATCTCATTCGGAAGGCCCTCGTTTCATAATTATCAATGACTGTTTATGTCTCTAGCACGACCACTTGATGAAATGTGGAGGGAAGTGGGTTAAATGGCCGATACTACTGGAAGGATTCCTCTTTGGATAATAGGTACTGTAGCTGGTATTCTTGTGATCGGTTTAATAGGTATTTTCTTTTATGGTTCATATTCTGGATTGGGCTCATCGCTATAGTAATTGGATGAACCGAAGAATAGATATGAAAGTATAAGAACTCAACGGGACCTTCCTTCCCCCTCGACTTAGACAAACAACGAAGGGGAAGGTCCCATTAAATTAAGAATTAAAATATCATAAATCATAAAAAATACTTTCGTATAAATGAGAAAAGAGCCCCCTTTTTTTTTAGAGATATAGATTTGGTCATTCAGAACATCTATTCCTCGATAGTACGTAATTGACCCTTCGTAAATTGTTCGAAAAAAGGGAATATTTTAATTTAGTCAATGACACAATAGACTATCTATTTTTATAGATTAAATAAACTGCAAGAAGTTTCATTTGTTCAATAAATTTGATTTCCTCAATTTGTCCACTCCTTTAAATTTCAATTATACGTTTACCAATAATAAAAAATCTAAAAAAAGGTTCAATAACGAAAAAAGATAAATTCTTCCTAAGTCTTTGACGAATGTAATCAAGACTCAATACTCATTATTATTTTGACACACGACAAGGCATTTTAAGCTTAAGCATACTTTACTTGTCGTGTGTCGAAGACCGGGAAGGCAAGGAATCCCCCTAGAAAAAATTTTTCTTTCAATTTATCTTTTTCGTTATATTTTCGCTTAGGCTAGTATCTAGTCGAATTTTATTCTCGGAATAAAAACTTTTGATCCACTCTATGACATTGAAATATGATATATGATGATAATAGTAACATCATTCCAATTTCCATTGAAAAAGGTGAAAAAGTCAAATAGTTTTCTTCGCGATAGTTATATTATAACTATGTATTATTAAAGTAATAATTTCAGACTTATTGTAAATGTAGACAAAAATATAAATAAACTTTTTAAGAATTTTTTTTTGATCATCTAAAATTGTCAAACAATTATCAATACGAATTATCTTCTTGTTACGATCTTTATGTTCATAAATCCACGAATCTAGAAATTCATTTCGGACAATTGAACTTTCTCAAACTGTTTCTTTTTAAGAACCAAAAAAATTTGTGCCAAAATAACAGATGCAAAGAAGAACAAAAGACCTTGTACGCGTAATGGGTCTTGAAGGACTATTTCTGCGTCTCCCTGACCAAATCCACCCACATTAGGATTACTCGTTAATGGTTGATCAAGTTTGATAGATTCACCCTCTGAAACAAGAAGCTCTGGTCCTGGAGGTATAATATCAACCACTTCACGTCCATCCAAGGCATCCGCTATGCTTATTTCGTATCCGCCTTTTTCTTTTCGTAAAATTTTCTTTACTATACCTATTCTTTGTGGCATTATAAATCGTATTATTACTCTTGCTTCCGTCAGATAAATCGACCCCTCCCTCTGTTACCACCTACATATATCGGATATTTTAAAAAGTAAATATCTTTCTTAGTAGCAGTGGTCAGGGAAAGAATAGGAAAGGTGATTTCACTATATTTTTGACCAGGAACAGGACCTATCACAATAATATTTTTATTATTGGGACGGTAACTCGAAAAGAAAGATTTCGACCTTTTCTTTCATCTCGGAGAAATACGATCGGTGGGGCTAATTCAAATCCCTCGGGTAAAATAAGAACAAAGCCCGACATTCAATCCCCCTTTCTTGCC
This sequence comes from Silene latifolia, assembly GCF_048544455.1. Lineage (NCBI taxonomy): Eukaryota > Viridiplantae > Streptophyta > Magnoliopsida > Caryophyllales > Caryophyllaceae > Silene > Silene latifolia. Next base: position 76,193,877 of record NC_133528.1, read on the forward strand.
GTTAGCAAGAACTTGTTTTAATTGCATATCATAAGGAATTCGAACAACTGCTTCAAATACGATGATCAGGAAGAATCGCTTGGGGAACCTCAATATCCACGGGCTTATTAGCTAAATGGCAATTGGCACATACAATGCGTCCAGTCGCTTCTCGCGGATTTTCATAGCCTTGCTGGGCAAAAATGGGATACGCATTTGAACTGAAGGGCTTAGTCATTATATATATCATGAGCGAGACGGAAATGAATCGAGTAATCTGTTCTTTTATCCAAGAAAAAGTATTTATAGTTTGCATTTGCATGGTCCAATCATTTATCCCGAAAATTTCTACAATAAATTGGGTAGGTTGCTAGTATAGTTTCCTATCCGTGATTCTGCTATTTACTTCTTTAAACTTAATTTAATGAAATAAGAAAGAATATTACTGGAATATAGAAAGATCGGCCCGCCTTGGATGGTTAAAAATGGAAAGATAAAGTATGATTTTGAATGGTTTGCTTATGTTTATGTAAAAAAAAAAGAAACATTATTTTAAATTATAATTTTATTTATATCCTTATTATCTTTTTTCTTTTCAGTCATTCAGTGAATGATAAATCACTACAAGTGATGGGGATACACGATTGAAATAGTGGAAAATCCAATATTTAAAAATTGTATCAAGAATGACTGGAAAAGTGGAAACAAGACCCGATATAATTTGATCATTATGAGAAAATACAAAATCTTTGTAGATAGAGCCAATCATTAGTTCCCAACCGTGGGGCGAATGAAATCCAATACATAAATCCGTTAATAACAGAATAGAAAAAGCTTTTATTGTGTCACTTAAGTTATATAGGAATTCCTGAACCCAAGAATTAATAAGAATAAGTTCTTTATTCGCCAGAATAGAATAACTGCTTAGAATAAAGAAACATATTATATTTGTCGAGAATTGGAAAATCATATGGATACAATCCTCATTATACATCTTGATAAATTGAATCGTTTCGTTGTGGATTCCGATACGAAGTTTTTGTAGATGCGTTTCCGGGTATTCCTTTACCATTTCGTCCAACAAGCGCAGCTCTTCTAATTCCATGAATTTTCCTAGAAAACTCTTTTCTTGAATATCATTCAAAAAAGTTTCCAATTTCTTAGTATTCCACCAATTAGTAACCTAGGATTCCAGACTTTTTTGACATGATAACGCGATCCACCAAGGTAAAAAGACTATAGATACAAGATATAGAAAAGTAATAAAATTTTTCTTTTTTTCCGAATTTTTCATCTCAAATTTGTTTATGAACTCGTCGCATTCGTCGACTCTATCTAGATCTAGTAGTTCTATCAAACATGAAGTCTATTACAAGTAGCCAATCCATGTATTTAGTCTCTTTTTTTTTAGGTCTTGAATCTTGAAAGAATACAGAACTAGAAAAAGAGTACACTTCTAATTCGAATGAATAAAATGCGTGTTTTCAGATATTACAATTGGTCACAAAAAAATTCCATTACTTCGATGAATACGCGTCAGAGCCGCATCAATTTTAAATTAATACATTTTTTTTTCACGACGAAATAATTTACTTTCTAGCAAACTCTAAAATATTGAGAAAAATTTCACGAGTTAAGCATAGTACAAAAAAAGAACTGTGGATTTGAATGTGATAAAGTAAAAAAAAAGAGTCAAAACAAGACAGAATAAAAAAAATTTAAGTCTCGTTATAATTATAAAAAATCCAAGTGGTTTATTATTAAAGCGAACAATAAAAAAGATTGCTAAAAAAGAAATAATGGAAAAATTGGATATGATTTCGTGTATTAGATCTAACCTATCAATTCGATCTTTGGGTAAAAAAATTCATTTATATATGGGATGAGCCCATCAATTTTTTTTTTTTTTTTTTTACTAACATTGACTTTATTACCATACCAAAGACCCCTTCGTTGTATTTATAGACAAAAAAGTTTACCTTTTTTGGTTGTTAATATACGTCTGCTTTGACTCTAGTGGGCGTTCGATAAAATTTCCATTAAGGTAGGTATGCCGTCGAAAAAGTTTGAAAAAGAGTATTGTAGATTTTTTATTTTACTCCGAGTTAAGAAAGAAAGTATTTATCATTTCAAAATACTTCAATTGGTACACGCAAGAAATAGGCCAATTCAGCAGCTTTTTGTTCAATTTCTCGTGGAGTCAAATTTTCATCCGTACGGGTCAAAGGAATGGCCCCCTGGCCTCTTATTTCCAGATAAAGGACACGACGAGTATAAATGCCCTCTTTAAATTCTATTCTAATAGACTGAATATCTTTTATAAGAAATCCGAGACAGATGCGACGGTTTTTTCCAGGAAATCCCAAACGAAAAATACATACTATTCCTTCTTTTTTATCGAAAATTTCATAACCACTACCTACATTCAATGAAATTGTACACCACAAATAGGAGCTAATAAAGAGGCCGGCGATTCCATAGAAAGACATCACGATCCCTTGTGGAAAAAAAAGAATTTGCTGGGGGGAAATAAGGATATAAAATTCCTACCGAGATAACTAGAAATTCCAACCAATACGAATCCTAATGAACCTATAAAAAGGATAATGGCCCAGCCTAAATTACTTATTTTTCGAGATCTTGTTATAAGTTCTATCCATATACGTTCTGATCGACAATTCATAATAGATCTGATTCCATTTAATTAAAATTAAAAGAAGACACCAAAGTAATTGCACTTTCCTTACTTTTTTGTGTTTTCGATGTAACTCTCATCAACTAGTATTATAATCTGATGTGAAACTTTACCTTTTTTTTTATCTTTTTTTTTTAAGTTTACCAGTAATTCACCCAATTAGTTAGAAAAACGCTACTCCTATATACTATGTTTCTACATGTATAAGGGCTCTTTCTGTTATGCTCGTAAAAAATCATGTAGTCTATGATATGATTCTGCTAAATAGATATATATGTTAGGATTCAAGCCTAAGTTTTTAAAACATAGATTTTGGCCACAGGGCTTAAACAATCTTGTTTTTTTGAACATGAAGAAATAAAGAAGCCATTGCAATTGCCGGAAATACTAGGCCTACTAAAGGCACAAGAATAGAGGGAAAGTTAATAGTTGTCATAGAATGGGTACCTCGATCTACTATAATTGTACCTGTTTGTTATATTTTTTGTTGTTATTATGTTATTATATTAATTAATTAATTAGAATTCTAATTAATTAATTCTTATATCTATTCTTTAGAAGTGAATATAGTATATAATAAGTGCAAAGAATGTAGAAGTAAAAAAAAGAAGCTTTCTACATATAGCTATATTAATCGAAAAATCGCATTTTTTTATTCTAATAAAAAACTTTTGGACAAAGCAAAGAATTGACTTTAATTCTCGACTTTATTTATTTTTTTACGGGAAAAAGGGCGTGCAAATTTGAAATAACTCACTTAGAACGCCTTTTAAAAGATTGCGTGGTACGATTGGATCAAATAAACCCTTATGGAATAAATATTCGGCTGCTTGTGAACCCTCGTGCATCTTGTCTTATTCAATGTTTGTTCAATTACTCTTTTACCCGCAAATGCAATGTAGGCGTTGGGTTCGGCAATAATGATATCCCCCAACATCCCAAAACTAGCTGTTACCCCACCTGTCGTAGGAGATGTAAGAATTGATACATAGAATAACCTTTTATTTGATTGATAATCATATAAAACAGATGCTATTTTAGCCATTTGCATTAAGCTCAAGCTTCCTTGTTGCATGCGTGCTCCTCCAGACGCACATACTATAATAAGGGGTAGTAATTTATTACTAGCATATTCAATCAACCGGGTTATTTTTTCCCCGACTACCGATCCCATACTACCTCCCATAAACTCAATATCCATAACCCCAATTGCTACAGGAATACAAGACTAAGGTTTTGAAAGAGGTTTTGACTCGATAAAAGAAAGCTAACTTGAAAATTACAACTCGATAACAAACGATAAATTACCAGCGACAAAACAAATAAAGAACGAACGTTGCAAAACAAACGAAACAAGAAAAAACCAAAGGACACGGCCAAGCCTCACGGCCTAAAGCCACGTCCAACCCTAAGTCCTAGGTCGGGTTCATTAGTTAGATCGATTGATTGCAAAACAAGTTCGAATGCGGGCTAGAAAACAAGTTAGAAACGACGTTGATCGATTTGAAAAGATACCTTGCAAACGCGCATTCTACACGGCCTAAAGGGGTCCAATTAGGTTAAGTTTGCTAATTAATTTAACTCATCGAGTGTTAATAAGAAGGTGCTAATCACGCACTCTTATACTAGCGAGAAATTAGGTGAAAGAGCGAGATGCATTCAATTTAAGTTACAGAATCGTCGATTGATTTTAAAAGCTATGTCGAAGCACCCTAACATGTCTAATTAGGTTATTTAAATGATCGAATGTCGCCTAAATAAGTCATATGTTAACAATCAAAGGTCATACTAACATGTAAATGGTCCTAGGGTGTGTCGAATTGGCCGAAACAAACAAAGGGTCAAAAACGAGGAGCGAAGTTAGAAGTTCGTTTTATTTATGTCCTACCTTGAACACGAGGATATGTAAATGAGACGGGGGTGTACGACCGACTGATGTAGCGGTTTCTTTCCCATCTCAAGTCAACGCGGGTGTTCATGGTGGTACTTTAACTCATACTCGGACTAAACTAGTTTCGTAGTTAATTAGAACAATCGATAAACAAAAAACGATAAACAAACAAAAACAAACTATAAAAAACAAACATAAAAAAACGAAATAAAAGGGAGAAAGAAGAGGATTTGATGCACCCTCAACCTACATGTATCGTTGACACCGTCTTGGGTCGTAATCGATGGTAGATTTTATCTCGAGAGGCCGTCGTCGACGAAGAAACAAAGCAAACAACACGTTTTTATCGAATCTGGACAGCAACTTTCAAACAGCGATTTCTCTCTCTTTTCACGGTGAAAATTCGATTTAAAAGATGTTTTGAAAACTAGAAATAGAGTAGAACAGAGATCTTAAAGCAACTCCAGCTCGTTTTGAGTTATTGGGCACGAAAAACGAGCACAAACAGAACTGGACAGACAGGAACAAACCGCGAAAACAGAGTGTATAACACTCTGTTTTTCGAGGGAATTCGTGTACTCTCAAGGGCAATTTGGCTCGTAAATCTTTGTCTAATGTGTAGATGGATGTTGTATGGTTAATTAGGAACAAGAAAATCGAGTTTTGATGGAGGTTTGAAGGAGGAACGAATTGTTTTTCGAAGAGGACACACAAACTGTTTCAGTTTGGATGTCGGTTTTGTGGAGGGTTTTTGAGAGGCAATTAGGGTTTGTTTCTGAGGTTTAAAGCTTGTGAGTGAAGGTAGGATGTATGTAGAACTTAGAGGAATGAATGTATGGTGAAGGGGTGGTATTTATAAGGAGTTAAAATAGGTTAAAAGAGAGGAGAGGCAGACGGGCTCGGCTGAGCATAGCTGCTGTCCAGCAGCCTTTGGGGGGTTTTCTAGGGTTCGTATGGGGGGTTTTCTTGGTGATTAAGGTAAGGTAATATGGGTAGGACATTAGGGCATGGGTTAGGATTAATGGGCACGGGTTTTGGTGGTATTTGGAGCGGGTTTTGGGCTCGGGATTGAGCTGCAAAACAGGGGGGGCTGTTTCGTGTTTTGTGGGCTGGTTGAGGGTGATTTGGGACGTGGTTTTGGCCGTGGTTATGGGGTTCGAACTGGGGTTGGATGGGTAGTGGTCTAGGTTGGTTAGTGTACTCGAGATTCGTGCCAACTCGTAAAGAAAACGGGCTCAAAAACCGAGCTAAAATCGGGCTTCAAAACACATGTTTAAAACGAGTTTTTCTCGATTTTTAAATCGATTTTTCAAATCAATTAACCCGTTAAAATAAATGATTTTTCAAATCAAATATACTCATAAAATGATTTTTCAAATCAAATATTTAATTTATTTTCAAAAAAATAAACTTGGGAAAATAAATTCAAAATAAAATAAAATAAATTGAATTCACCTAAAAAAGCTATAATTTAAATATCATTTAAATTAATAAAAAGAACTCACTTAAAAAAACATTAATTTAAATATCATTTAAATTAATAAAATACTTCATCGACGACGCCCATTCTACATCTTAAAACGAGCTCCAAATAATGACAATGACAACTAAAGAAATACATGTGTCCTATCATCATCGGGTGTTTGTCGGGTTCTCTATAAATTCCAATATCGACGGATACGGGTATCTACAGATTGGTCTTTAGTTCTCGCTTCCTCTTCATACTAGTCCATCAAACATCGTTAAATAGCTTTCGAATACGCACGAAAGACGGGAATCTCCGCCTTATTATCTTCTTTCCTTCAAAACATACGAAATGCACTAGGAGTGCAAAATAGAAAGCATTCGACGGATAAAATGGTCATGGAATGATACAATAGTATGCAAAATAGGCTCAATTAGGGGACTAAATATGCTCAAATAATGGTCACATCAGGGACCTTGCTTAAAACTTATAATCTGACTTCTTAATGCATTAGTTTTCTGTGGTGCAAAATACCTCTTGTAGAATGCAAGAGATAATGAAGTCCAGTTGGTAATTGCGTCGGTCTCCATATCCTAGTTCCTTAACCACTCAGCTGCATCATCTCTGATGTGATCATTATTTGCGCACATTTAGTCCCCTAATTGAGCCTATTTTGCATACTATTATAACATTCTATGACCATTTTATCCGTCAAAACCTTCCTATTTGCTTTTCTAGTGCATTTCATATGTTCTGTAGAAAAGGAGATAATAAGGCGGAAATTCCCGTCTTTCGTGCATATTTGGAAGCTTATTGATGATATTAGATGAACTAGTATGAAGAGGAGGCAAGAATGATGACCAAGGATGTAGGAATAAAGTGTATATAGAAGGACCAAAAGGTTAAAAGTAAGGATGACGAGAAGGAAGGCATTGCATGAAGAAATTGCTCGGAACCCAAATGAAGAGTTGCTCCTTTGGCTCTGAAAATATTCTAGATGGAACGGCGTCGAAAAAACAAGTGATCTAGGCTTTTGAATCACTCCAATAGGAGTCCGGATGAGAAAATGACGTCCGTTTTACAATCCGAGCTCAAACAAAGAAACTGTTCGCCAATCCGCGCGTCCCGAGACTGAAGACGCCCGTCTTCCCAACAATCCGCCCGTCTTCCCCACAAGACCCCCGTCTTCCCCTCAAGACGCTCGGATTGCTAGACAGAAGGAAAAGATAAATACACAGCCCAGAATCCGAGCGTCCCGAGACCAATCCGCCCGTCTTCCCAACAATCCGCCCGTCTTCCCCACAAGACGCCCGGGCAGAAATCACCAAATCCGCCCGTCCCGTGCTAAAGACGCCCGGATTCCCAGGCAGACCCATTTCATCTTCTTCAAGCTTCAAGGAAGGATGCACATCTTTTTCTAGAGACCCGAGTCTCCCTAGATACCAGAGTCTTTCCAAAAAGACCGACGTTTCCTCAACAAGGGACTTAATCGTCATTTAAAGCCCTTAGTTAACCCTAATTCTTACACCTAATCCCCACTATATATACCCCATTTGTAATAATCAAACCATCAAGTTTCATTAGATTAGAATCAAGTTTCCTTAGATTAAATCAAGCTTTCTTAGATTAGATTAGGAGTAGATTAGAATAGATTAATCTCAATCTTTCCACAAAATTACACATTAATCTTTCCTTAATTATTGTTCTAGTTTATTATTATTGGGTAATTGAAGATTATTGGGTTATTATTGGAGGATTGAAAACCCTTCATCAATCAAGCAAGTTTCTTCTATTATTTTTTGCTTTATTATTTGGAATCATCTCAAGTTTGGTATAATTCTTTTACCCTTTACTCTTTATTGTTTATTTCCTCATTCTCTTATCATGTTTACACTAGTTGTTATGTTTGACACCATTAATGACATGTTCTCCATGATAATGAGTGAGTAGTTACTAAACTAGGATTAGTGGGTAATTAGGGGAAACAAACATGGGATTGATTAATGCTTAATCTAATATGTTTTCATAATAAAATTGCTTGCTTGTTGTGATGTCAACTTTATGCACATGTTATGTTTGATGAAATGCTAAGCCTATGAATCCTTGCATTTACAACCATCTCTTATCTACTCAACTTGACTTGTAAGATATAAACCAACTCGAGTCTTGTTAGACCATGCATAGAAGTTGAATAGGAGGAAAGTAAGTCGACTTGTAGGTGTTGTACAATCTAATCGATTCGGCTCCGTGACCCAACTCTTCCTATGAACCGTAAGACATAAACCAACTCGGTTCCTCCACAACATTAATTGCTTGCAACTTTGTAAACATGTTTGTATGATCAATACCATGAATCCCCTATGACCCCATGATATCCTAGTGCTTTTATTACTTGTTTGCACCTTTATTTACTTTATTGCTTTTCATTAGTCTAGAACACAACTAAAAACCCAAACCAATCATGACACTTGCATAAATTGAGATAGATAGACTTAGAACCCAAAGCACACCGTCCCATGGATCGACCTCGACTTACCGCTAACTAGTTGTTTGTTGAGTATTATAAATGTGTTTGATTGGGAGACCCGACGACACCACCCACATCAAAATGGCGCCGTTGCCGGGGATGGTGCTATGTGATTAAGTTCTTACTTGTTTGTCTATTTTGATTGTGCTTTTACCTTGAGGAACTTGTTCCTCAAGTATTGTTTTTACCGTTTTCTTGTAGTTTCCTTGTTTGTAGTTATATCTTTGTCCTAGCTATGATAATGACCGAAGGATTGGCACATGGAGTATGTGGTGGATCTTTTGAGTTTGACTATGGGTATGGGGAGTTTGAGGAGCAAGTCAACACAAACCTACCTTACTATTCATACAATGAAAATCCTAAACACTACCCCAACTTTTCTTACCGAAGCCCCCACATCCAACATCCACAACAACCACCCTCCCAAAACCCACTTTACAATCAATGCCAAATGCCATCCTACAATGAACACCCATACCACCAAATTCCCATGTACCCACAACAAGAGAATGAGCATAATCTTGACATGCAAAGTGTGGTTCTCCAAATGTTAAGGGACCAACAAAATCTCTTCATGCAAATGCTAGAAGAGAGCCAAGCTAGGGACAATGTTCTCAAAAACATTGTTACTAATGGTGAGAAGTTGGCAAATCAAATTGCCCAAATGGAAGCCACCCAAATGCTAAATGAAGAAGAAGGGGAAGATAATGTGGGTGAAGAAGAATTTGGATGGCATTATGAAGCTACTCTTGTGAATCCCCCCCCCCCCCTCCTAAATTCATAAGTATTGAACACCCCATATTCCAACTTGTACCCAACTTTACAAACATTCATGATAGATGTGAATATGAAGATGTTACTTTTGAGGAAGGGGAGTGCTTGATTGATTATGGACCATGAGTGGATGATGAAGTTGGAGAGGAGAGCAATGGTGAATATGAATTGGAGGCCAATTATGAGACAAGAACTTTGTCTAAATTGCCTCATGTATCTAGCTCCCACACTAGCCTTGCTTCTCCAATTTGGGACACCTATGATGATGATGATGAGGAAGACCTCCCACCACAATTTCCCTCTATGACCCATGTAGAGGAAGTGTGTTCCCTTGACACTTATGGGAGTGGAGGTAAAACTTGGAAAGAAGAGGTTGATGAATTTGAACTTGAAATCTTTGGGGAATTGAGAGGCCAAGAGGAAAACTATGATTTTGGCATCTTTGATCATAGTTTGGAAGAAATTGAAGCTCTTTTCATTGGAAATGGTTCAAGTTCTAAGGAGGGTCAAGAAGAAAGTGAAGAAAATGAAAGCATGAATGACCTCAATGGTGAGAAGTTGACTCCTCCACATCTTATCCTTCAACTACCCCCTCATCAAAGAAATAATAACTCTCCTTCTACGATTGAAGGATTGATGAATCAATGCTCCATCATCATAGAATTTGAAAGAGATGGTAAAAAGTGGAAGCCTCCGGATGAATATGGGCAATACTTCATACCTTGTATTGACAAGAATCATGGGCTTGTTGGTTTGAAGCATTGGAAGAAGCCAAGTGCCAAGGGCAAAACAAATGGGAGAGTGTTCGGAAAGTTCTATTCCAAGCCAAGATGGCTAAACTACGTTTTGACATCGCCAATCTCCTATTTGTGCTTATATGAAGCCCATTCAAAAGCCTTTGACCGGTTGTTTAGAGCATTAAGCAACATGGACAACATCAATAATCATGGAAAGAAGGAATGAGTTTGGTGGAGTCCTCCCTCAAACCACCATTTGTAAGATATCCTTTCCTTTGACTTTGCATTACATTTACACTTGCATTTAGTTATATACATATACATTTAACTTGCATTTGTATTATATTTCATATTGCATTTGCATTAGTTAGTTCATATAGTATAGTTGCATTGTATTATATCTCATATGATTCATATAGATAGTTGCATATAGATTAGAATTCATGCATAGTCACTAATGACCAATCCTATTATTTTCTACACTAGAAATGGTATTTAAATCGGTTTGGGGAGGTTTGATCATAGGTGACCATAGCTTACTAGAAATCATGCATTATATAGTATAGTTTAGATTGCATTCATTTGTTATATATGTCATATAGAATTGCATTTAGTTAGAGCATGCATTCATATCATATCATTGCATTTGTACTTTATTTCAAAAAAATCAAAAATTTAAAAACATGTATTTCCTTTTTATTCCTACTCCTACATGTACATTGAGGACAATGTCCAAAATAAAGTGGGGGATGGGAATTTATATTCCAAAAATGCATAAAAATTGAAAAAATTTCCAAAAATTTCAAAAATATGTTCTTTAATTTCATAAAATCAAAAACCATAAAAATTTGAAAAATTCAAAAATCCAAAAACATGTTCATTTCCTTTGTAGTGTAGACTTGTATATATTGTGTTTGTTTATCCTTGTTCACATTGATTGACTACGTCACATCCGAGACATGAGGATATTGAAGACCGCATGGTATGATCTTTCCAATCTCCTTTTTCCTCTTTATGTTAATGACTATGTGGCTTTATTTTGATTGATGCGGTAAAAACAATGTGAATTTAGGACTTGCATTTAGGTTATTTGGCATACTAGTTGGTAGAATCATATGCATTAGGATGTTTATATGTTAGTTGCATCATGGCATGTAGTTTGCATGGTAGAAAAATTTTGTGAAACCATCTACTTGGGCAGCTTGACAAGTGTATATAAGCCATAGTAGATGCTTTTTCTTCTTAAGACTTTGCTTGTTAGAATATTTGTAAAACACCCTAGGATGTGTCATGCTAGTATCCTTTGATCCATGGATTAAGGCCTAGTCAAGAGTACCTTGTGGTGTGATAACTCCTTGGCTACCGTTTATTCCAAGGTGACCCCTGAAACCATGCAACCATCATTCATCCTTGTTCTAACATACATTTTGTCATCAAAGGGAATGGGCACAAAAAGAAATTGTTCAAATTTGAGTTCAAGAAAAGAAAAGAAAAGAAAAAGTTCGCAAAATGCATCAAAAGAAAAGAGGAGCAAAAATAGAACTCCTATGCTTCAAATATAAGGCACCCTCCCTACATATGGGGTGACTTTGAAAAATGTTCAAAAAGAAAAATGCGAAAAGTTGAAAGTTGTCAAGTATTGAAATGCCAAAAATCAAAAGAAATGGCAAAAAGAAAGTGTTCTCAAATGTCAAATGCCACAAGAAATTGGGGGGAAAAACAAACAACAAAAGCAAACTCCCAAATGAAACTCAAATACTATCGATCCCTTTATCCATCGTATCCATTTTTGTGCATGGTGGAGAGGGGACGACCCTTCTTCTTGTCTAGGCAAGAGGGGGAATTCCGCGATCCTCCAGTGTTTCTAACACCATAGGGAGTCTAATCTTGACAAAAGCATTTAACGATTGAGGACAAAGATACCCTAGCTTGACACAACTTGGAGGTGATTTATTGGTATCCTTCTAGGCTTAGTAGTTTGAAGAAATTGCATCTATGAAGGAGTGTGTACCCTTGAATTACTTCCCTTGTAGATAATTTCCGCCACTTAGATGAGGAAAGTGGCTATTCTTTTGTAGATGCATCCATTACTTATTTTGTGTGCTTTAATCCTTGGATGTGTCGCCATTTTGACAAGCCCCACCTTGCCTTGCAAGAAGGCATCCTACCTCATGGTTGTCTTGTTGTGAGGTGAAGGGGCGGAGTGAGACCCGCTAATTGTCTCATATCGGTTATATTAGTAGGATAGTTTAAATAAACGTCTAGTTTTAGTCACCTCTTTACTCGGGACGAGTAAAGGTTCGGTTTGGGGATATTTGACGTGATCATTATTTGCGCATATTTAGTCCCCTAATTGAGCCTATTTTGCATACTATTATAACATTCTATGGCCATTTTATCCGTCAAAACCTTCATATTTGCTTTTCTAGTGCATTTCATATGTTCTGTAGAAAAGGAGATAATAAGACGGAAATTCCCGTCTTTCGTGCATATTTGGAAGCTTATTGATGATATTAGATGGACTAGTATGAAGAGGAGGTAAGAATGATGACCAAGGATGTAGGAATAATTGTATATAGAAGGACCAAAAGGTTAAAAGCAAGGATGACGAGAAGGAAGGCATTGCATGAAGAAATTGCTCGGAACCCAAATGAAGAGTTGCTCCTTTGGCTCTGAAAATATGCTAGATGGAACGGCGTCAAAAAAAAAGTGATCTAGGCTTTTGAATCACTCCAATAGGAGTCCGGATGAGAAAATGACGTCCGTTTTACAATCCGAGCTCAAACAAAGAAACTGTTCGCCAATCCGCGCGTCCCGAGACTGAAGACGCCCGTCTTCCCAACAATCCGCCCGTCTTCCCCACAAGACGCATGTCTTCCCCTCAAGACGCTCGGATTGCTAGAAGAAGGAAAAGATAAATACACAGCCCAGAATCCGAGCGTCTCGAGACCAATCCGCCCGTCTTCCCAACAATCCGCCCGTCTTCCCCACAAGACGCCCGGGCAGAAATCACCAAATTCGCCCGTCTCGTGCTAAAGACGCCCGGATTCCCAGGCAGACCCATTTCATCTTCTTCAAGCTTCAAGGAAGGATGCACATCTTTTTCAAGAGAGCGGAGTCTCCCTAGAGACCAGAGTCTTTCCAAAAAGACCGGCGTTTCCTCAACAAGGGACTTAATCGTCATTTAAAGCCCTTAGTTAACCCTAATTCTTACACCTAATCCCCACTATATATACCCCATTTGTAATAATCAAACCATCAAGTTTCATTAGATTATAATCAAGTTTACTTAGATTAAATCAAGCTTTCTTAGATTAGATTAGGAGTAGATTAGAATAGATTAATCTCAATCTTTCCACAAAATTACACATTAATCTTTCCTTAATTATTGTTCTAGTTTATTATTATTGGGTAATTGAAGATTATTAGGTTATTATTGGAGGATTGACAACCCTTCATCAATCAATCAAGTTTCTTCTATTATTCTTTGCTTTATTATTTGGAATCATCTCACGTTTGGTATATATAATTCTTTTACCCTTTACTCTTTATTGTTTATTTCCTCATTCTCTTATCATGTTTACACTTGTTGTTATGTTTGACACCATTAATGACATGTTCTCCATGATAATGAGTGAGTAGTTACTAAACTAGGATTAGTGGGTAATTAGGGGAAACAAACATGGAATTGATTAATGCTTAATCTAATATGTTTTCATAATCAAATTGCTTGCTTGTTGTGATGTCAACTTTATGCACATGTTATGTTTGATGAAATGTTAAGCCTATGAATCCTTGCATTTACAACCATCTCTTATCTACTCAACTTGACTTGTAAGATATAAACCAACTCGAGTCTTGTTAGACCATGCATAGAAGTTGAATAGGAGGAAAGTAAGTCGACTTGTAGGTGTTGTACAATCTAATCGATTCGGCTCCGGGACCCAACTCTTCCTATGAACCGTAAGACATAAACCAACTCGGTTCCTCCACAACAGTAATTGCTTGCAACTTTGTAAACATGTCCAAAACGGTAGGTCGTGGATATCAAGGCACAACGAGTCGTTCTTATGGCTCCACTAGCAAGACCGACGAGGTCAACCTCGTCGAATCATCTACTAATAAGAATAACCCGCAGAGGAAGTTCACCAATGCTGGTGACTCGTACTCAAATGCTCTAAAAAGATTAATGAAACAAGGTAAACTCAAACCCATAGGACTTACACCTGACCCAGAGGAAGTCTAAATTCTGGGATGAGAATGCCTACTGCGAGTACCATAGAGGCAAAGGGCATGACACAGAAAATTGCTTCAAATTGAACATGTCATTCAGGATATGATTGAAGATGGGCGCTTGCCTATACCTCTTGCATGTAAGCCTAGCAATACTAAGAATCCTCTTGGAATTCTGATGATCACTGATGAAGGAATTCACCTTGGATTGCTCACATCTTATCTCTCCAATCGAGGAGGAGATCAATGGAGTTTTGGCAGATAACGTTGAAGATGTGTACCTCAGGGATCTTCCTTTGATTATAAGTGCAGAAAGTCTTACGGATGAGATCATTACCATAATACTTCAAGATGACCATTTCAACCCTACATCTCTAATCACTGACACCAACTCAAATCAGTAGAAAGGATGGAGAAAGTCGATCAAATGGACCAATAGTCAAGGAAGGCTCTTCAAGGTCACTACTGGAGAAGGAAAAATGTTCAAAGGAGAACCCGAAGACAACGAATTCGAGTCAGAGCCGGTATCAGAGTCGGAGTCGGAACCTAAGTCTATAGAAGTCTCTAGAGAGTCTCCTCCTGTCGTAACTCCCCACCCCTCTGTTTCGCCTAGCATAGTATCGCCTAGTAACAGTAGCTTGGGGCATGTCCCAGCTACTGTCCCTTTACCGCCACTGACTACTGCGCAGATGGCTTCTTTGTTTCAGCTGTTTTCAAACTCTAATATGAATAAATCTGATTCTGCTTACTCCTTGTGTTATTGTGAATGCAACTCTATTTACGATGATAATGAGGATGATCCTGACCCAGATTCAATCGAATTAACTCCCTATATAATTAAAAAAATACTAGAAGAGAGGGATGGGGGACCAATTATAGAAAACACCGAACCTATCAACATAGGAACGGAATTAAAACCCAAGAACTTAGGATAGGGACGACCCTAGACCCAACTGAAAGAGCCAATTTTATCGACATCCTACATGAGTTCAAAGACGTCTTCACTTGGTCTTACAAAGACATGCCAGGGATCGACAGGGATATTGTAGAACATCGCATTCCAATGAAGCCAGGTTTCAAATCCGTGAAACAGAAGCTTCGTCGGATGAGGACAGAGTGGGCTCTTAAGATTAAAGAAGAAGTCGATAAGTAATTCAAAGCTGGATTCATCAAAGTTTTCGAGTATTCAGACTGGGTGGCTAATATAGTCCCCGTACCCAAAAGTATGGGCAAATCCGGGTTTGTGTTGATTTCAGAGACTTGAACAAGGCGAGTCCTAAACACGACTTTCCTCTACCCCACATCGATATATTGGTAGATAATACAACAGATCACGCGTTGTTATCCTTCTTGGACGGGTATGCAGTGTATAACCAAATCAAAATGGCCATAGAAGATATGCAAAAGACAGCCTTCGTCACTCAGTGGGGCACATACTGTTATACTGTTATGCCATTCAGGCTAATCAATGTTGGGGCTACATACCAACGCACTGCGACTACTTTGTTGCATGACATGATGCATAATGAAGTGGAGGTGTTTGTGGATGATATGATCATCAAATCTAAGGATAGGGAAGGGCACATCGCCAACCTTCGCAAGTTCTTCCTCAGATTGCGCAAATACAACATGAGACTCAATCCTCAGAAATGTGCGGTCAGAGTAACGTCGGGCAAGCTTTTGGGATACGTTGTCAGCCAGAGGGGGATAGAAATTGATCCATCCATGATCAAGGCCTTAATCGAGATACCATAACCCCAAACAGAGAAGGAGGTTAGAGCATTCCTGGGCAAGGTGCAATACATAAGTCGATTCATATCGAAACTCACTATGATCTGCGAACCTATCTTCAAAAAGCTCAAGAAAATGGACCATACCATATGGGACGATGACTGTCAAAAGGCATTTGACAGGATAAAGGAGATATTGGCCAAACCACCAGCGTTAATGCCTCCCCAATGAGATCAACCTCTTGGTTTATATCTCACAGTTACCGAAACAGCCATGGGGGCTATGCTCGCACAGACCGTTGGAAAGGAACAAAGAGCTATCTACTACCTTAGTAAGAAGTTCCTGGAGTAAGAGAGTAAGTATACACCTCTCGAGAAGACATGCCTTGTTCTTTTGTGGGAAACAAAGAAGCTGCGCCATTACATGCTTAGCTACTCGGTCAAAGTGTATTCCAAAATGAATCCCGTCAAATACCTCTTCGAAAAACCTATTCTCAATGGACGCTTGTCAAGATGGACCTTAATGCTCTCAGAGTTCGATCTCAAATACGTACCTTTGAAAGTCATAAAGGGACGTGTCGTGGCTGAATTCTTCGCAGATAATCCTATTAATGACACGCAAGCAATAGACACGTGGTCATTCCCAGATGAGGATATTTTACAAACCAGTACAGATTCTTGGGATCTTTACTTTGATGGGGCATCCAATTTGAGAGGGTTTGGATTAGGAGTGTTGCTCATTTCTCCCGAAGGCGAGCATACACCACTTTCTATCAAACTCAACTTCGAGGTGACAAATAATGCAGCAGAGTATAAAGCTTGCCTCATTGGTCTTCAAGCAACAGTGAGTTTGGGAATAAAAAACCTTCGAGTTCACGGAGACTCATCTTTAATCATAAACCAAATAATTGGATCCTGGAAAATCCGAAGTTAAAGTCTAGCACCCTATCATGCTAGGATAGATCGGGTTGCTCAATTCTTCGATCAGGTTACCTATCTACACCTGCCTCGAGATGAAAATCAGTTTGTGGACGCTCTTTCAAAACTCGCATCCTTGATCAATATGCCAGACAACGTGACTGAAATTCCTTTATGAATCGAACGACGGTCAGAGCCATCCTATGTACATTTCCTTATAGATGAAGTGGAAAACCCGGAGGAACCTTGGTTTCAGGCCATTCAAAACTTCAAGCTTAACGGTACATATCCACCATATATGGATAAGAGGGGACAATGCATCATACGCCTACTTGCCTCTCAATACCTCGTCATGCAGGGAGAGTTGTACAAAAGAACACCACTTCGTATCCCCTTGCGTTGCCTTGATCATTCACAGGCACGGAAAATAATAGAAGAAGTTCGCGATGGAGAATGCGGTCCTCACATGAGTGGGCCTATGATGGCAATGAAGATTACGCGTCTAGGGTATTATTGGACAACAACGGAGTCAGATTGCATCAAATATATTAGGCATTGCAACAACTGCCAGATCATTGGGAATGTGCAATATGTTCCTCCCTCAATGCTATATACCATGACATCTCCTTGGCCATTTTCTACTTGGGGAACATATATCATCGGGAAGATCACTCCCGCTGGGACAGGAGGCCATTGTTTCATCTTAGTAGCTATCGACTATTTCACTAAATGGGTCGAGGCAGCATCTTACACTGGCCTAACAGCCAGACATGTGGCCAAGTTCATACAAACCAATATCATCTCTCGATATGGTTGCCCAAATGAAATCATCAGTGACAACGGGTCACATTTTAAGCCGAAGCTGTACAGTTGCTAGACAAATATAAGATCAAGCATCATCATTTGTCGCCATATAGACCTCAAACTAATGGCACGGTAGAGGCAGCCAACAAAAATGTCGTCACAATCGTCAAGAAAATGATCGACAATTATCGCGATTGGCCTAGCAAAATACCCTTTGTGCTGTGGGGATGTCGTAGGTCAGTTAGGACGCCCACTGGGGCCACTCCTTTCTATTTGACTTATGGCATGGAAGCTATACAACCAGTAGAGCTAGAGATCCTTTCTCTACGCATTTTACTCAAAAGTCAAATTCCAAAAGCTGAGTGA
This sequence comes from Silene latifolia, assembly GCF_048544455.1. NCBI lineage: Eukaryota > Viridiplantae > Streptophyta > Magnoliopsida > Caryophyllales > Caryophyllaceae > Silene > Silene latifolia. Next base: position 76,211,996 of record NC_133528.1, read on the forward strand.
AATAAAGATAGGTATGATGAACTCGTCCTCTTGGACGAACGAAGGCTACGCGCATTACATAATGTGCAAAAATATCAGGCATGCATCAAACAAGCCTTTAATAAACGGGTCAAGCCCAGAAATATCAAGGAAGGAGATTTAGTATTCAAGTCAGTCATAGCTCTCTTACCTGTCCATCCACGGGGAAAATTTAAACCTAATTGGGCAGGACCATTTTTGGTCAAATCCATACTTTCAAGGGGTGCGGTTAAGACCACAGACCTAGACGGGAATGAGTTCTCTAATCCAACTAACCTAGACCAATTGAAAAAGTACTACCCTTAAAATAGGATAAAACGCGCCTCGCGTGGCCTACCTGCCGCTCCTGCGACACGAAATAAAACCGGCTCCCGGCCCGCTAAAAAGCTTATGACATTTCGCTCTTGCGTTTTGACATTTTGACATCCTCTTATCATCAAAAAATTGAATTGCATTTCTTTAGGAGTAAGTAAAGCACATGCTTATTTTCCTAAGTTCATTACAAGCTCTTGCTTCGAATATTTATTCTTTTACATTTTTTTGAATTACGCACAGGGTTTGATTTCATTTTTTCTAATGAATACGTAGGCAATCCTTTACATGATACAACCCGTCATTTCAAAATGTAAATAGAAGGACATTTGTATGTTGCATTTGAAATTCGACAAGAATAAATAAAGAAAATTTATGAAAGTTTCTTAACTAATAAATCTTTTATTCATTATTCCTTAAATAATAATATTATTATGCCAAATACATATAAATCTTTTTTTAAAAAATGCTGAAAATCAAAATGCTAGGCTAGGATTCTAAAAATCCCGCCGTTTATTACAGCTGAAAATAATAATAAATAATACTATTTAAAAATGACTAAGGCTACTCTTCCATCCTCCCCTTGCCTTTGTCACCTTTGTCAAAATTCTTGTCTCGGCCATGAGCGCGGCGCTCTTGAGTTATCTCCGACCTAACACCAATGGTCGTTCTCGTGGTCTAGCTTTCGCATTACGATCCACCGCCATCTTTTCGGCAGGAGCATTCTTTTGTTTCTTCGACGGACGAACGACCTGATATCCGTCTTCTTCTTCCTCCTCAGTTAAGTACCTCTGATTCTCCTTCGCCACTTCGCGGATCTTGTAGTCTACGGGCTCGTGCTTCCTTAGCTTTTCACGCTCTGATACAGTCGTTTCGTACCAAAAATAAATACCTAAGTACTACTAACAGAAGCCAGCGGTAAGTAGGGTCGATCTCCACAGAGAGGCTAAGTTGCTATCTATCTGTTTAATTCGGTCTGTCAGGGTGTCACAGAAATGGAGGTTTTGATTGTATTGACTAAAACTATTAAGAGGTTAAGGAAGGAGAGGTAAAAATAGAAGGATTTAACAATAAAGAGAAGGGAATATGCTAGGAGTCGGTCCACCGTGGCAGCTATACTATCGGAAATACTAAGGCGATTAGACTATTGATAAGAAGAGCTATGGTCGTCACCTTTCGGTCTTTAAACCGCCCTAGAGCGTAAATAGCTTAGCTTTCACCCTCACTACAATACCCTATTGTAATTAAGCAAGCCTTCCCTTCCAATCTTTCGATCCAGGTCGGGATTAACTAAATTTATTGGTCTCCTGCATGCATTCATTCGACCAGATAACAATTAAATTTCCTAATACAATTCTTATCGCAAGGCTAATCTACTCAAGTCAATTAAAACATGTTACCACGGCTTCCCTAATCCTAACATACTACGGAATTAGCTAGACATAATAAAAGAGGAAACGAGAAATAAAGGAAGAACAATAAACATAAATAATAATTAAGAAGAAAAGAAAGAGAAAGAATTAATACTGAATTATTGATCCGGAATTGAAGAACAAAAGTAACAGTGAATGTGACAGAAGAAAAGTAACGTGAGAAGAGAGATGAAAAGGAGAGAGTTTAAATGACGTCCTAACCTTCCTATTTATAGGAAAATAGGATTTATTAACCTAATTGACGGAATTAATCCTAAAAAGCCCAGCCCGTAGACAAATCCACTCGATCGAGTGGAATAAAACCACTCGATCGAGTAACTAAATCTTAAACCACTCGATCGAGTAGAAAATCTACTCGATCGAGTGAATCAAATAAGGCCACTACTCGATCGAGTAGAAAAAGGACTCGATCGACCAAAATTCTACTCGATCGAGTACTTTCCAGCAACAGTTCTCAGCTTTGCGCACTGAACTTCAAACGGCTGCCATTTCTTCGTTACTTGGCCAAACAGGGTGATTCCGGTGGCGTTGGAAAGCTAAGAGGACAAGATTTCATCTCCAATTTGAATCACCTGAATATCAGTTGTAGAACTCTAGATATGGCTCTCCAAAGTAGGCACTAGAAATTTGAAGTTCTTCCTTTGCTCGCCTAGCTATCTTTCTTCTTTCCGCATCTCAAAATAGCTACATTACCGCTCCAAATTCACTCTTCCTCCAAATGCATGCTAAAAGGACAGTAAAAGGCTTGAATTCACTCCTTTTGGTTCCATTCCTGCAAATAAGACAAAATAACCCAAAGTAGCATATTCGGGGCATTTCGTAGCATAAAACTACGATAAAAGCATAAAAATACGCGCATAAAATAGGCTAAAAAGACTATATAAAATGCACGTATCAAATCTCCCCAAACCAAACCTTTACTCGTCCTCGAGTAAACTAAAATGCAACTAATGGAACGGAAAAGATAACTCAGAGCTAGCTACAAATGCCCACTTAAACCAATTTAATGCAAGCAAACTAACACTTATAGCAAACAGTCAAATGCAAACGAGTTGTAAGATGTTTATAATAAAGCTGAACCGTCGACCTTCAAGACCTTTAATGATGGACTCTCACGGGTCACTCTTCTCTCATGAAGCAAAGGGTGAACATATATATGTAAAAGAGAGAAAGAAGAATAGTCGCTCACCTAGACTACGACCCACATAAACATGCATGCAGCTAATATGATAGACAATTCTAGCTACCAAACATACATTCCAACCAAACAAGGTCCTGTCACAGCCGAGGGCTTACAAAGATATGGTAAAGTGAGGCAATGGGTAAGAAAAGGCAAAACATTTATGGGAATGTGGAGGTATAGGTGGCCAAGCTAGTACCTAAACAAAACCATATGAGACATATCCATTTCCAACTCAATTATGAATTAAGTACATGCCCTTCATTTGGCACAAAACTCACCAAACCGAACTAGAAAAACTCCTCAAATGATATAAATAAAACATAGGAGCAGAAACCGTCAACAAACAACATCTTTTTTTTTTCTTTCTTTCTATTTCATTCTTTTTTTTCGGTTTCCTCTTTTTCTTTTTCGAATTTTTCCTGTCTTTTTCATTTTTCATTTCTTTTTTTTTTTCCTTTTCACGTCTTTTTTCATCAACCTCCTTTTCTTCATAAATTACCAACTCCGAATCAACAGAATACAAGCCAAACTTGATACAATAGACAATATACCGCAGAACAATCTAAACTAGCTTGACAAGGCAGGCTAAATTTGGATGTAGCTAAGGGTCAACAGGCAAATTTGGCTAATGTGGAGTTAAATGGGTAAAAATGAAAGAAAAGGGAATGTAAGCACCTCCCTGCATGTGACACCAACCACTAACCCGAATGTATGACGGCAAAAAGCAATTGAATTTCATATACGTGCAAATTAATGAGCATGCTATGCAAGGAGTAACTACTCACAATCCTACATGAAACTGGTCATAAATGACACCAGTTTATAAGGCTCTAAATCTTAGAAATTATAAGTAGGTTGCCAAAATTTCAGGTTAAGTCTATTCGTTCAGCTAAATTAAACATTAACTAGTAGATATGCAATAAGACAAAGCTAATAAGATAATTAATTCAATGCAAGTCTTAAGCAAAAAGACAAACGCAGTGCAATTTCATCATTGAAATCTACCGTTCCGACTCAACCTATATGCTAAAATAAACGTGGAATTTTTTTTTGAATTTTAACAATTTTTTTTGAAATTTTATGGAATTTTTGAATTTTTAACAAGAATAAACAACAATGCAAACATAAATAAAACGTGATAACAGAAATGCAATAAAAACAACATGCAGACACAGATATGGATGCATAACCTCCCCAAACCAAACCGTACAATGCCTCCATTGTACCAAAACATGGAAAGGAAATGCAAACTGAAAGAGAAAGAGAGTGAATACGGAAAGCTCACAAGACTGCGCGAATAAAGGGACCTCCCCAAACCGACCATGAACATGGGAGGTTGCTAAAGGCCCGGAAAACCGTCTTAGGAAGCTAATCCAAGTCAACAATACTCGGTCAAGAGGAATAGTGTCTGATCGAGTAGAATGGGCGCTCAAAACTGCTCGATCGAATGGAATTTAGGTCGATCGAGTGGTTTCACATCCTGCAGGTGGTCGATCGAGTAGATTAATCACTCGATCGAGTGAATTCATCAGCAAAAGTACTCGATCGAGTAGAATGACTACTTGATCAAGTGATCCTCGGTGTAATTCCTGCAAAACGCAATAAAAACAGCCCACAACTAACAAAAACAAGCTTAACTGAGACCGTCTATGGTATAAAAACCATTTATTACAACTTAAGGTAAATAAAAAGCAAAATTAAAATCGCCGGGTTGCCTCCCGGGTAGCGCTAGCTTCAGTCAGGTCCCAGCTCGACCTTCTTTTTCTTCGAGCCTCTATAATTAGTCGCAATCAAAATAGCTCAAAGCGCGCAACATTAGATCGTACATCTGCGCATGTGCTACAAAAAAGCATAAGTAGCACCAAAGTGGAATAGCAAAATAGGAAATAAAAATGTTAAACCTTTTAAGCCGAACAAATTTCCTATGAGCGCTCCTAAATTTATCCACAAAATAGAGGAGCGCGGGAGCAATCGTCAATAAAGTAGGGATTCATTTTAGATTAACAAAATTGAGACAACAAGGATGGTGAATAATTGCTAATTTATTCGTCCACATGGGAGGGGGTATAGCATTAAAAGAATTAGCACGAATCAAACGAGGTAGTGTACTTTGAATAACAATAATAAAATTATCGCTAATTACCTTAGGTAAGTTGCTCTCAATGGAATCATTGACAAAAGAATGTAATACCTCATCCGTGCTAGGAGCAAATACCGACTCAGCTGTCCCTTCGTCGCCCTCAGTAGAATTCAACCCATAAATCTCAGCTTCAAGTGTATCCGACTCGGCTTCGAATAAGGGAGATTCACCGTAACCGTCATCATCGTCAAAATCGTCATCTAAATCAAACCCATATGACGAATCAAGGCTCCCAATGGCCAAATCAGTCGATCGAGCAAAATAATCACTCGATCGACCAACTTCCTCCTGAATTCTACTCGATCGAGTGGAAATATCACTCGATCGAGCACTTTCTCCTGGAAAATCACTCGATCGACTAATATTAGTCACTCGATCGAGTGATTCCTCCTGTACAGGGCTGAAATCTTCGCGTAAGCTAGTGAAATATGATAGAAACTCGTCGTCGGGGTCATAAAAGTCATCCTCAGCATTTGGCAACACGTTTCCTCAGGGGAAAACCAGCTCTCAGCAAGGTATACCTCTTCTTCTTGCATCTCAGCTGCTAACTGAGCAATGTGTGACTCCAGCTCAAGGATTCGAGCGTCCATATGTCTATCACTCTCTTGTATTTTGAATACAAGCATCCCCATTGAATATGTCTGTGACACCCTCATTTATTGCGGAAAAATAAACACGTAATTCTAGAATAAAACTTCATGGATATGTTTGTAATAGGTTCATTTGGGTAAAAACCTGTAATTTTTAAAACCTGAACCTGTTATAAAGATATCCAAATTGGAAGGTGTCAAACATACAAGGTCTAACTAGAAGTTTCACAACATAACCATCGCTAAAGTCGCGAATAGCAAATTATACAACCAAATGTAAAGAGGGAGACATATGTCCCTAAAATGTATGTGACATAAAAATATTTAAGGGTCACAATATAATAAAGTCAATCTAGGTCCCAAAGTTACTTTGCTCGCTAGCTCGTCCATGTACCCCATATATGCATCACCTACCTGTCATTCGCATTTTATACAAATACGAAAGCCACAGTCAGTGGGGAGTAACTCCGAGTTCTCCCAGCCACGAAATGTCATAATTAATATAACATGTAAACATAAGAATATGAATACTAGACCGACTCATACTACACTATCATGTGAGTCAAATAACACACGGGAATCCAAACTCTATCAACCATAGCCGGCTTGCATCTCACCTTCTATGATTCATAGAATCATCAAACAAGAAAGGGCAATATATCTAGAGACAGGCATAAGTTCCTAGTACAGTCAATAGTCACTTTGTAACTCGAGTCTATACCACGAGGTAGGGAAGCTAGTATTTTGGCTCAGAGGTTAATATGAATAAAACATGGCCAAGATACGACTCAACCCTAATCCTAGACTGCGCAGACCTAGAGCAATGCGGATAAAACCACCGCACCCAAGACTCATGATAAAACCACATGAGTACCCTAAGGAGTCCACCAAAGGGTTGGCTAGTACTTAAGCTGACCATCTCCTCACAAAATAGGCAGAAAGGTCATGCCCCAGCTTGGATATAAACCCACCAAGCCAGGAACACAAAGGCTATTAAGCTGTGAACATACACTTGTCAAAGACTATAATGACCTATCTATGATGAAGGCCGAAATACTCACCTAGGACCTAAATAAAACCAATCTAGGTCCCAGCTTGAATACTTTAGCCCACACCACACAAGACAAGTAGGACACCTAATTAACCATAAGAGAGGCAAAGAGTCCAAACTTGCACACTCAAATGATCATACACACCCTAGCATATGAAAGGTTACGCAAGAGCATATTTAGCTGACAATCCAACAATATCTCCAATATCAATAATAATCCAAATTCCAGCTAACCGTTAATCTCATAATTCATGAGAACAAGCTAAAATGGCAACAAGGCAAGAAGTCTCAAGTATAAGGCAACCAATTCATCCAACAACCAACATGTGAAATGATAATCACAAATATTAAGGCATCAACATAAAACATCCAATCTCACCTCAAAGACAAACCCTCGACCCGAGTCCCGCGACGGGTCATCGGTCAAATCGAGGCTGACCGGTTTAAACCTAGTTTGACCAAACTCGTTCGGTCAATCTGGCCCAGCTCAGAGTCTTGGCCTACTTTGGCCCAAATCACAAAATTTATCACAATATCACTCTCATGCTATTTCCAATTTCTATCATGTGAAAAACGAAAGTAACACATTAACAATCACCTAACTACTTAACAAACAACAAACACAACATTAACTACTAATGTGACATTAATTCGTCGAGTAACTCGGAATAGTTACCTTAAGCTAGCAAAGCGACAAGCAATAAACTTGAGAAAGCTTCTAAAACCCAAAATTACTCTTCATCTTCAACCACATATGAGGCACCTAAAATAATTATGTGAAAGGACGATATTAACGAATTATCTTTATATAAAATATGAGACGGAAATTAATTTAATTATATTTTAAATAAACCAAACTAGCGTCAAAACAATTTATAGACACGGCTCAAAAGTTATTATGACAACCTCAAACTCGGACTAACCACCAACTACACATGGCCTCAAACTCGTGACTTAGCTAGGCCACTGCCTAGGCCACGGCCAGGCCACACAAGCTACGTCCACCACCTATCCCCTTTACCAGCTAGTTCACCAAAGCTCAACCCGACTCAAAGTCAAACCCGGTCACTACTCATAACAGCCACAATCACGTACTCAAATGTAACAAAATATATATAAATATCAAGACGGATTCATGAGTATGCTTGAGACGGAAATTCAAATGTTTCAAATAAATTAACTAGTGCTTAACCACTCGACCCACGATTTGGGCAGTCCAAAGATACGACCCAACAAGCAGCCATACCCGGTCTCATAACCCGCCACCACACAGCTCATAACTAGCTCATAACTAGCCTGCAAGAGACCACCCAAAACAATCCATACATGTCAGCATACACCGTCTTAAATATACCACTTACTAGCTAGCATCCCAAATGATCCCTACAGGTCAGTATACACTGTCTCAATCATCTCCACATATCAGTATACACCGTCTCAACTATACAACTGACTAATTAACATCCATAAGGATCCCTATATATAATTATACACCGTCTCAATTATAAAACAGACTAACCAGCATTCGAAATAAACATATTTTACAAGTAATATTGAGTAACCTATCATTGTTACCTTTTTCCGATTGAACTAATCATTTATGACTAACAAATCTTATACAAGACCGTCTATCTTAGTATCTACAACCGTCTTATAATAAATAAAGCTGAAAGTATAAATTGCGTTTGTAAAAATACATGACGAAAATGAATTTTACTTACAACGGATTGACGAGAACGACGAGAGGAGCGCTATGGAACAAAAATAGTTGAAAACGGATGACAAACGGAGCACCAGGACGGATTATAGACGAAAGTTGAAGAAGGAACAAACAGAAGGAAAAAGAAGGACGAAGAAGAGGAAAAGAAGAAAAGAGACGTAGGAAAAAGAGACAGCAGCCTGCTAGCCTGCTATTTATTATACGTATCTTTCTTCTAGTTACTCCTTATGAGGCATGTCATATCAATTTGCATAAATATGAATTTAATCTGCTTAATACCTGTATGCATTCGGTTTGTGGTTTGTTAATACATGTGGTAGAGGTTTTCCCTTTATTCATTTTACTCTTAAGCTCCACACTGCCAAAAATAGCCTTTTTGTCCCGTTACTACATCCTACATTTAGCCTGTCCTTGTCAAGCTAGTAGTTTAGTTTTCGGGAGTTTTACTACATTGTTGGTGCCATATGCTCATTTTCGAGATGTTGTTGGGAAGATGAAAAGAAGGAAAGAAAAAAAGAGAATTAAAAAAGAAAAAAAAAAAGAGAAAAAAATGATTCGAAAAAAGAAAAAATGCGTGCTGTACTGTAGAGGACGGTCGATCGACTGGACTCATTGGTCGATCGCCTGAAGCCCGAAGAAAAAGAAAAAAAAAATCAATTCGCATAATTCAAAGTCCTTATTAAATGGCGATTTTTGCTCCCATGCTGCTTATTTATATCATTTGGGGAGTTGATTAATTATGGAGATTACGAGATTTGTGCTTACTATTAGCACCGGGTTTTATTGTTAATTATGAGCAAGAAGTTGGATGTTGTCATATGGCTTGTTTAGGTACTAGCTTGATCACCTATACCTCCTGATTTCCATAATTGTTTTGCCTCTTCTTACCCATTACCTCACATATCCCATATATATACCTCGGCATGTGTCATGGTCATTCGATTGGTTGGAATGCATATGTACGGTTGTAGAGATCATTTTCATATTAGATTGCAGGCATGTTGTTATAGGTCGTAGTTAGGTGAGTGTCACTACAAAATGAATTCTTTCTATCTTATACATTATTCACCTTGTGCTTATTTGACTGATTTGAGCGACCCGTGAGAGTCCAATTTGATAAGTCTCTAAAGTTGACGGTTCAGCAGGTTTTTAACGGCTTCATAACTCGTTTGCATGATAAATATTGCTAATTGATTGTTAGTTGTGCATTAAATTGGTTTAGGCTTTACATGTTGCATTTCGCTCTGAGATTGAACTCGTTCCATTAGGTTTTAGGATCGAGTCTAGTTCTTGCTTGGGGACAAGCAAGGGTTTGGTTTGGGGAAGTTTGATGCGTGTCATTTATATGATGTTTTACACCTCATTTTACACGCATTTCAGAGGTCATTTATGTAGTTTATGCTACTATTCTCCCTATTTCCGTCTACTTTCGTGTTTTTGTACATTATTGCAGAAATGCGAAGAATCCAGCGGAAATCAAGCTAAATCCGCCCCCGAGTACCTTGAATTGCATTTGACGTGAAGTATTTACTCAAGGAACGAGCTTGGTGCGCATTTCGAGGCCCGAAAGACAAATCCACGAGAATTTAGAAGTCAAGTATCAGCTACTTCAGTCGATCGACCGCTGCCTATGGTCGATCGACCAGACCACGACTTCCAGGAACTATTGTTCAGAGCTTACCAGTCGATCGAACGGCCTCATTGGTCGATCGACCACACCGCTAATCTGCGTAAAGAAATAGAACGAGAATTAGGAAGCCCATAGTAGTTAGGTTTTGGAAATAAGAACTACGTTGTATTCTATATAACGTAACTTAGGTATTTAGTCTTTGAGGAAGTTTTTAATCTAGTTTTATTATCAGAAATTAATTAGGGTTCTTTAGTTTATTCCTTCAATAAAAGATACTTTGGCATTTGGGTTTTTGGATCTTTATTCTCTGCAATTCCGTTCGGTATTCTCCTGCTCTTATTCAGTTTTATTGCTTATATTTCGTTCATAATATAGAATTGCTAGTTAGTTTCCCGAAGCCACAATTTATTGTTTTATGTTAATCGTTCGTTTAATCAACTTAATCATGAATTCAGTAGTTTTATTAGTCAATTTTATTGGTGTTATCATTCCTAGTATGAGTAGCTAAATTAATCGTGCTAGGATATAGGGAATATGTAGGTTAGGCGGCATTAGAATTAGGAAAGCCTGAAATCGCGTGTCGGTCGATCGACCGCCCTACTTGGTCGATCGACTGACCTCGTGAGTTTTGTTTCGTTTTAATTAATTTAATTTCTATATTAGACGAATCGAATGCATGCGACTAGTTAAATGCTTAGTATTTGACCGACCCAATAAGATCGAAAGATAGGGGAGGAAAATAGACTACCTAATTAAGACGACTAGATTAATGAGATCGAAAGATAAGTTAATTTAGACATTTTAGTCACTTTTCAGGACGAAAGTTAGCATTAGTGACATTAGGGACCTTTGCGTGATCGAAAGATGCTACCAGTTAAGACTGGACCGAGAGGACTTCTTATTTTCCCGCCTCACGTCATTTATTTCAGACCTAGCTAGTATGCTGCCGCCGAAACTACAGTGAACCGACCATCTTAGCACCCTTTTTAAAATTTGATTTCATCTTTTAGCTTAGTTTACTTTTCATATATTGCCATTAGTTATAGACCAATTCAAATCAACCCCCACATATTTGTTACCTTAGACTAGAATTAGACAACTAATAATTACATCTGCCTCTCTGTGGTTCGACCCTGCTACCGCTATCTATAGTTGTAGTTAGGAATTATAAATTTATTTTTGACACCTCACGACGGGTATCACCTACCATTTGGATCCACATCAAAGATGACAAACCCTCCTATTAAGAGAGGCAATGAAAACATAAGAAAAGAGGAAAATATACCTCGATCGGGTACCAAGCAAGCCTAGATAACTGAAAGCTGTCGTAGTCGGCATCCCGTAACAGCAGCTCCTCACCTCCCTGGCCGTGAAGGTGCTCCTCAACCTCATCGGGGGTCGACTCCTGGAACAACACCCTAGGCGGGTCGCCCGGCACGACGAAAGTCTCGGTGAAGCACTGACGAGTCAAACGCTCGCCCAGGTACCAAACCGGCTCAATCGCCGTATACAAGTACAAACGCAGAGAGCTGCGAGGCCGCAAACGCTCCCTAATGGCAGCCGGTACGCCCGTGTAGTGCTCCCAAGGCCACCCAACAAATTGCATCCAAAACAAAGCTACTCAACCAACTCGGGGCTTCATAAACTACCTAGTCATCCTAGCTCTATCTATTTTTATAAAGGAGAGGAGGAAGAGAACAAGAGCTTACGTCAGCAATCTGAAGCTTGTTCACGCGACGTCTGCAGTCCTCGTAAGTTGACTTAATCGACTTCTTCCGAGCCACCGTCCAACGCCTCACAGCAGGGTAGGTCGAGGGAACGCCACCTGTGGTCCCTGGACGCAGAGGGGCGAAGTAAGCATACAACCAAGCCTGTAATCAAACACAGCAAACACAAATCAGCCAATTTCTTAAAAATTGGCAAAATCAAAATCAAAATTAAAATCAAACTCAAAAAAAAAAAAAAAAACTACAAAAAAAACTACAAAAAATACTCGTACCTCAAAATGAGGTCGGGACCAACCAAAGCAGGGGCACTACCTTCTCTCACTGACTCCGGACGCACCGCCGCGTGCAAGTACCGGGTGAAACTCGCCAGAGCCGGCGTAACCCAGTCGAACTGACCCAAGGTGTCAAGGTCAGTAAGGACAGGAAGCACTTTGGTCGACAAGTGCTCACCCTTGTCGCCAAAGTACGTGGCACCCAAGAAGTACCACAACCACAGCCGCGCCTCCTTCGTGTCAGCCACAACCTCTGCCTCCGGACTCTCCAACGGCGCCGGAGTAACACCTGCCACCCTTCCAGTGAAGTGATCCTTCACGTACGAAATCGCGATCAAGTACGGAGTAACGTCGGAAGGCTCCGGCAAAGCAGTACCGATCAGATCGGTAACCGCGGAAGAGGACACTCTCTCCGGCGTCTCCGTAAACTCAATGGGCAACTCACCGCAGGGAAGGTCGGATACCATGGCGAAATCCTCTAAAGTCACGCCGACCTCCCCAAACTTCATGTGGAACGACGACGTCGTATCCCAGTACCGATCCAACATGGCGCGGATCAGTCACAGGTTCGCCCTAATCGAAGACCTATGAATGTCCCGCCAAGCTGCCACCAACGGCCCAAAAGCCGACCTCTCTATCAACGCCCTCGCCTCGGCTCGGAGAACGTCGTAGAAACCCAGACAGGTAGAGAAGCCCGAGAAAGTCCTCATGGTGCCAATCTCCTGAAATCAATAGGAAACAACGTCAGAATGCCTATTCAGGCCCGACACTTCAAAAGTGACAAAAGTTCAATCGAGGGACATGACTCACCTAGCCCTCGTGAGCACGGTAGGAGATGGGTCTTTCCAGTCGAAGCAACAACTGGCCGCCGTCAAAACCCTCGGCCCAAGCAGGCGCCGCCCGCAAGTGCAACCCCCGTGGGGCTGTAGCCCGTCTGGCTCTCCAACTCGTGACGTCGACATCATCCTCGACTGTCTCCACCCTCCGTCTCTTCTGGCCACGAGACTCAACATGACGGATAGGGCCCATCTCAACAACCATGGCGACGTTCTTTAACGTCCGTCTAGTCGCACGAGGACGACGCCGCCTCGTAGAAATCCTCCTCCGGAGGTACCAGCCTCAGACCCGGTCTGAGCTCTCCCAGTGACAGTAGCCCTAACAACGGGCACCTCACGCTCCTCAACGGCCTCTGTTGCCCCAACAGTCTGCTCAAGAGGTCCCTCCTCCTCGGTAACATCCTCCACAACCATGGCGGGTGTGCTAGCCGGAGTACTAACCGGCCCCGTCCCGAACAACTCCTCTAGAGTCGCAGCAAGGGACCCAGTCTATCCCGAACACTCTCCTACAAACAAAAAACGTCAGCCGAAATTTCGGCATTACGACGGCGTGAAATGGACAAAACCAAAAAAAAAAAACAACAACAACCTGCAAAATAAAACAAGGGCAATCCCGCCCGAACCCAGCTAAACAAAACAGCAACAAAACAATTCATAAAAAGCAAACAAACACAAAAAACGACTCGCCCCTCTTTTCAAGCAAAAGACGAGTCCAAACCACCACAAAAACAAAACGGCATCTCATGACCCATACCAGGTCCACCAACAAACCAAAATACATTCCCAATACAACAAGGAATTTTTCTACTGGCATTGCGAAATGAGACGGTCTCTCACCTCACTCACGTTTTTCGAGCAAATAAATTTGGCATTGCGAAATGAGACGGTCTCTCACCTCACTCTCGTTTTTTGAGCATAGGGAGCGGGAACGGGGATCAAAATGCAAACTAAAAGCACCTTATACTCCTTAAACAGGTTTCTAACCTAATGCAATCATAAATTTCACTCAAAATGGGCTCAATCAAAAACGCCCAAATCAATTTTCTAGGGTAAAATTTCGCCCTAATTCAGTTAAGCTAAAAGGCCAACAAATTTAAATGGATTCAAGAGGAAATACATACCTTGAGATGACATTGTTGTTGATGGCACGAATGGAAGCAAGCTTAAGGACCAACAATGGCGTTCTTGGGTATATTTTCGTGTCGAAGGTAGAAGACGAATGGGAATGGGATGCAGCCTGAACTCGCGTCTTTTACAGAAAAAATGGGAAGCCCCTTTAATTCGCAAGATGGCTCGCGCCTCAATCAGGCGTCCCCTTGCTTTTTCACCGAAATTTGGGCTTTGGCCCAATTTCCCGTATTAAACTTCGAATTTTCATTGACGATATTAAGGTCAACATTTTCTTAAAGACAAAAACAAATAGTGAAAATTTAAATTCGCTATTTCCGAAAATTTCAAACAAACGGCGATCAAAACCGCCAATTTCAGAAATAATAGCGAATTCAAAATCTCTATTTCTTCAAATTCTAAACGACGGCAATTAAAACCGTTAATTTCAAAAATAATAGCGAGAATTAAAATCCGCTATTTCTTCAAATTTCAAACGACGGTAGTTAAAACCGCCATTTTCAAAATAATAGCTGGAAATTAAATTCCACTATTTTCACCACACATGTCAACGGCGGCACATAAACCGTCACTTCAATTAATAGTGAAGATTCCAAATTCACTATTTCCTTCAAATGTCAACGGCAGCACATAAACCGTCACTTCAATTAATAGAGAAGATTCCAAATTCACTATTTCTTTCAAATGTGAATGGCGGCACATAAACCGTCACTTCAAACGTAATAGCAAAATTTAAAGTTTGCTATTTTCAAATTCAACGGCGATCGAAATCGCCACTTCAAATTCAAAAAAGAACGACGAATGGTGAAGATTCCAAATTCACTATTCCTTCAAATACCAGCAGGGGGCTTCCTCACGGAACCCGCTCATTTCAAAAACAGTGATAGTGAAAATCCAAATTCAGTATTTCCTCAGTGGCATCATGAGTTCGCTACTTTCAAAACAAGCTCATTTGACGCGGCTATGCTCACGGTCCGTTAACCGACCGCTCTATGCCTGGCGAGCCTTACTACGCACCGTGGCTGGCGAGCCATACTACGCACCGTGGCTGGCGAGCCTTACTACGCACCATGGCTGGCGAGCCTTACTACGCGCCATGGCTGGCGAACCTTACTACGCGCCAGGGCTGGCGAGCCTTATAACGCACCAGGGCTGGCGAGCCTTACTACGCACCATGGCTGGCGAGCCTTACTACGCACCATGGCTGGCGAGCATTTGTCCGCAAACACTCAAGGACACATCCCGAAGATGCCTCGGGTACATTTCCTTATCACAGCTGGCGAGCCTTTGTCCGCAAACATGCAAGGACATATCCGAAGATGTCTCAGGTATGATTCCTTCTTGTGGCTGGCGAGCCTTTGTACGTAGTCTAATGGACTTTAAACGACCCGCACAGGAAGTCGACAGACTCTAAACTGTTCCCGACGACAGGTCCTTGACTCGTACCCTCGAGTCGCCTTGGCGTCGCCCTTCCCGACGGCAGGTCCTTGGCCCGAATCCTTTCGAGCCGCCTCGACGTCGCCTGGGTCTCCAGGTTGTAATCTTCGATTGACCTGGGGGCTCTACTTTGACTTTCGCTCTGTCCAAGCCTCAGTCAAAGTGGGGGCTCTGTAGATACCCAGTATCTGCTGAGACTCCAACAAACACCCGATGATTATCGGACTAAAACATGTTTTGGAATCGCGGCGTTTGATCGACAGTTTGTGTACAACTTTACGTCAGAAAACTTAAAACGATTTCGAAAATAAAACATTTCAAAAATACCTAGAGTGTTTAATGCACGACGACAGGGTCGCAATGACACTAACTAGAGTCAAAACCAACACCGGGCCAAAAACCGACTCAAAAATTCAAATCCTGACTCCAACAACGAGTCAAACCGAGTCAATCACCAAAAAACAAAACATTTCAAACCTTCTACCTTAAGTTTTCCCGGATTTATGATTGGTCAAGTACCAAATATATGACTACAAAACCTAGGATAGAACAAATCATGATTGCGTTTGTTGTGAAAGTGACAAGACAACTCGAAGAACCGCAACGTGGCTCGCACCTCTTTGAGCAGCACAGGTGGCCACGTCGCTCAAAACTCACACAACCACTCATTCTCCTATAAATACCCCTGAAATGCCCCCCATTTGAGATTTACGCGAGTGTCCGCCCCTTCTTTTCTCCCTTAAAATTCTCGACTCGACTTCTTAAGTCACAATCCGACGCGTATTTACGACCTAACGATCATAAATACAAGCCTTACACATTGTTTGGTACCGTCATCGTGAATTAAATCACTTGACCGACCACTTCGACCACTACACCATCACTAAACTTAAAACACTCTTTTTTACTTACCAAAACGGTTTGAAATCGAGTTTTTTCCGATCAAACGAGTTGTTACAGTTACGTCGGTCACTCGCCATAACCAAACATGTAAGTATG
The DNA here is from genome assembly GCF_048544455.1 of Silene latifolia. Lineage (NCBI taxonomy): Eukaryota > Viridiplantae > Streptophyta > Magnoliopsida > Caryophyllales > Caryophyllaceae > Silene > Silene latifolia. The sequence goes on from NC_133528.1 coordinate 76,228,472, forward strand.
AGGGTGTAAAAATCCTCTTTCATTATATTTTCATTTGTTTCATGACTATAACATGCTAAAACGTGCATAACATGAACCAAAACATGGAATAAACGAGCCAAAACTGATTTTTGGCCTGAGACAGATGCCCCTTGGTTGTCCTTGTCATTTCCCTTTAATCCGTTTTCATGTTAGTAATCGGTATTCACCATTTCAAATATTTTCAAACCCTTTTTATTTCATCTTATTTGTTTTAACCATAAAACATTTATTTCACCCTTGGTTCCTCATACCATGAAGGTTAAATCCGTGTTCCGGTGATAATATTTGGTTAAAGACATTTAAAAGGTATTTTAAAACCTTTTATTTCATTTCTTTACATTTCTAAAACAAACATATTAGTCACCAACACAAAGTCATCCTTGGTTCTACATACCATGCCGGATTTTAACCCGGGTACGATGATGAGTATCGACTAATTATATCCAAATGAACTTAAAACAATTAGTTCATAATTATTTGCAAAACTATTCATGTCATGTTTTTCAACTCGAACCCGACACCGAATATTATCAAAATAATGATGATTATTCGAGTCTAGTTCTTCAAATCAACAAATGCGGTCTAAACGACCCTTTCAAAACCAAATCGGGTTCAAACACCCACTTTTCAACACGTTTTATAACATTTTTCAAATGGTCAGAACATGGCATATAACCGTGGGCTGACTCGCGCCTAAACAGGCCCTTCATTCCTCATTTTCAAAACCAAGGAGAGGCCCCTTATACCGCCGGCTGGCTCGCGCCTCATGTAGACGTCTGGTGTAGGGCCAGTTCCCTTTCCAGTATTAGTCTAGAACGATCCCGACTCCGGTTAACTCGGATATAAGACGGATCAGATGACTATTTGTTTATTCAAAACAACATTTGCAAAATGCCTTACTAAGACAAATGGTTCACGTAATGCACCCTAAACCTAATACGGTAAATGGATGTTTAATTTCCGTCTTGCATGCAAATCAACCATTAATTCAACTCGACATATTATACTTGATACTTGGATTAAATCAACCGACTTAGAAAGCTCTCACATTTTAGGTTTAAATTATTGGATGCGCATTCATGCATTTAAACCGTTTTATCACCTTTTGCATTCAACTAACCAAGATCGATCAGTAGAGGCCGCTACCGCGGGCGGGATTGGGTGTCTGATTAAAGGGCTTCCCAATACGTACCTTCACCTCTTACTCAGAAACTTTGGATAGTGGACGACCTTATCCAGGGCGTACGAGAGTCATTCTAGAGATAAGATGCTAAAGAAGGACGATTTCCTTATCTTTAGTACCTATGTCAAACGTTGCTTTGTGCTTCGATTTGACTGAGGTATAAAGTGGAATTCGAACGGGTTCCAAGCATCCCACAAATGCTTGGTGGCGACTCCGAACATCTCTAATCGTTTCGAGACCCTTACCGAGACGAAACTGACCGGTCTAAAACGAGCCGATCGAAAGCATTTTTACGCCGCCGAGCGTCGCTTTCAAAAGACCACTGCATGTCCACAGATTGGCCTGGCGTGCAGGTGGCCCGTGACTACGGACCGGTAGGTGGCCCCCAAATCCATGGACCGAGACGTGGCCCATGTCCACAACAACACGCACCAACTCAACTATCGCTTATACAACTACACCGAATACGCAATCACCAGACTATGCTATCACTGGTCAACAATTACCAACACAAAACATACAACACAACGGTCCTATCATAGATTCACAACAATGTATGATTCATAGCCGTATAACGCAAAACCACTAATGACGACCCCACTCCTGCTCATGACATCATATTCTCATTATATCATGACGAATGATTACTAAAATAAGGTACAACGACATGTCATCTTGTTCGACAATTATCGACAATTATTCACTCTCACGCAATTATACAATTCCCACAATAAAACTATTAAAACAATTATAACTCATATTTTAAATATAACAGAAATACTATAAACATCACAAACATACTGCAAAATTGCTATAATTGCGGCATTTTTTTTTGCGTCATTACTCTTCCCCTCTAAAAAGGAACATCGTCCCCGAAGTTCACCATCAAACGACTTCCCAGTTCCTTAACCCGACACTTATCGCATCTTATCGACATTATGCACTAACCACGACTAACATTAACTTATATACACCTCCTACATTATGAGAATGATTAACAACAGCCATGAAGGACATGCAAACCTTACTAGTATTTTTTTCCAAGTGTGTAACAACCTGTGTATAATGGAATTACGGAAAGTCCATGAAGTACGTAACAAGTCTTTTCGGTAATAAATAAGTGAGGCTTGCTTGTAGACGTTGTGGAAGTAAAATGAATGCATTAAGAACCAAATAATATTTTTCACTTTGTGACACCTGACGCCACATAACCACTACTCGCAAGGTAAAGCTATGTATACATACAAAAATATGAACTTTTATAGTATTACTTGCATGCCAAATTCCCGCAACAATATGTGTTATTGTCCCGTCACATCTATTTCTCACAAAACGTCATTTATAAGTCAAGAACGAACCCAAGCATATCTAATAAGTCGACCCAAGCATGTTACTAACCTTCAATAACCATGATAAATATCTAAATATGCGAAAATAAAAGCATTCAAACAATTTAATTTTCGAAAAGTGCCTGTAACAGTGCTACTCGACCAAGTGGGTTAGGCACTCGATCGATCTGGCCCTACTCGATCGAGTAACTTAGCTACTCGATCGAGTAGCCCGAGATCAGAATGCTCCCAAATTAACACACCTACAGCTACTCGACCGAGACCGAGTCAGGGGCACTCGATCGAGCGGCATAAGGTCAAAAGCTATTCAAAACTTCCCTAACACAATATATATTATCGCATAATCACTAGTCGGGATGGTAACCCAACCACAAATCGTGCAAAACAAGTCTAGAAAAAGCAAGTACGGCCTTATGGCCACCAATACAAACCAAATATAACAGGTATGAACCGAAATAGACTAATATCCAACACAACCGACAATCATACAAAAAGGGAAAAGGAGTATCACTCCTGCTGCTGCTACTCATCCATGACATAATCCTCATCTCCACCACCACCACCCAAGGTGCCTGCTCCTGATGCACCCAGACCTGCATCACCACCGACTCCAGCATCTGGTCTCACATACCAAGAGGTCAAGCCGCCATAAGGGTATAACTAAGGTGCTCGCCATGTGGATATATCCACCCCGTAGGAGTGGAAAACCCCGCTGTAATCCCCGACTCCCCTCCACCAAACCGGATGCGGTCCTGAGGTCCCAATGCCCTGAGTATACGCCATCTCATGCATGTTCCGGAGCATCAAGGTGGAGGACACTCTCTCGGCCAGGTAGCTCTCACGCGTCTACGGGGTATCAAGAAAAGGGTAACTAGGAAACGGGTACTGTGATGGTGCTGTAGGCTGGGGCTGTGTCTCAGCCACCCTCTCGCGCACTCGGCGTGGACCTCTCCTTATCCTAGGTTGATCCTCCTCCGCTCTCACATTTTCCCCCTTCCTCGGCTATGGCATGACTCGGAGGATATCCGGGTCGATGAAGTACGTCTGCCTCGCTGGACGTGCATCCTCATCCTCCTCCTCATCAGAATCGGCAGCTACCACTGCCACGGGTAAAGGCTCCGCCGGTGGGAGATGCTCAGGATCGGGTATCTTCATCCAACTCATGCCCCATACTCTCCACGCTAAACTACCATCCTCCAAGGTTCTCAACCATTTCAGGTCGAGGAAATAAGCTCTGTCCATGGTAGGTACCGGGGTAGCTAGAGGGGTGTACTCCAAGGAAGCCTCAAAGGAAGTTAGCTTCTCAGCTAAACGGGTGGCAATAGCACCACAACTCAGGATCCTAGTGCTAGACGAGGCCATCAAGGTAAGGCTGGAAAACACCATAGCAGGAGCACTGAAGGTCACTCTTTCAGTTCGCTCGAGGTTAAGGTATGCCATCAGAAGCATCAACTCATGCGAGTTCAACTTACTCATATCAGATCTCTCGTAGAGGAGACACAGCACAGCTCAAAGAAAGATCCTTAAGGTAACATGTTGCACATCATTGATCAACATGTTACTAGCAATGGTATATGATTTCCCGGTGATACAAGGCATAAGGCGGCAAACCCCACACTCAGTCGGTATGTCGCGAAGGGCTCCCTCGACAGGCTTAGCCAAGCCAAGGTGGGAAGCAAACATGTCCATGGTCAAGACAAAGATGGTGTTCATGAGGCGGAACTCCACAGTTTCTTCCACCGGCTCGTATTTAAACGAGCTCATGAACTCGAGGGTCAGAAAGGCATACGAATGCTTTCGTAAGCGATAAAGTCCGGTGAACCCCAAGGTCTCAAAGATGTGTCAGACATCAGTCTCAATGCCCAGATCATCAAAAAGGGTCGTGTCAATGCAGCGGGTCGGTCTCATCTTACGAGTTTGTAAGGCCACAAACTTCTTCCTTTGGGTGAAATCTACGAATACCACAGACGGATATTCGGGTACAGCTGGAACAACCGGTCCACTTCCCTCCCCAATTTCGGGCGCGGAAGCCCTACCCCTCTTACTCTGTCTGGTTCCTATGTTCAGTCTTAGCATCTATTTCAGCATACAATTTAAATATACCAACACATATGCACCAAAACGTACATAGTACACATATTTGATCATAGAAGCATCATCTAAGTAGACACTATCACCAACAATTCCCAATTTACAAGTAAAGTTCCCAATTCTGATAACTCAGACGGTCTCTACAGCTGTAAAATTTTGTCATATTTAACATGGATCAATTTAACCACTATTACATTTAGGACTCAAACCTTCAAAACACATTCATATACAACCCAAGTTTACAATAACATGAGACGAATTTCAGTTTGGGACACTTTTAGGACCAAGTTTTAAGAAAAATTTTAAGGTGAAAATCACAAAATTCAACTCCATATATGATATATACAACATACATTGCTCAATTTGCATCCTTTTACATGCAATAGACAATCAAAATTCAATTCGATTTCTCAAACCCTAGAAATTTCGAGTTATAAGACCCCTCTTTTGATTCAATTTTTGGCACAACTAACATCAATAATCAACAAATTGAAGCAACTAGAGCATATGACAACAATTAAAACCAAGATTTGGCATATATAGATCAATTTTCCAACAAATTTTTAACATCCTATATGATACCAACCAATTGAAAACATCAAATTAGAAAGAGCATTCATACTTTAAGCAATTAGGAAGTAGAAAGAACAAATTCAAGCAAGAAAATTACTAGATTGAAGCACCACAAGTTAGCAAGCAACAAGGATTTGAGAGGAAAAAGAGTTTAGAGTTTGAGGAAATAGGAGAGAAAGTAAAGGAATGAACAAAAGAAAGGGTTTTGAACCCGCAGATGTGCTGGTACTGTAGCCTTACTCGATCGAGTAAGTAGGGTACTCGATCGAGTGGCCTCTACTCGATCGAGTAGGAGCTACTCAGTCGAGTTTCCGTAGGAAATTCCTACTTCCTCGACGTTATAGCTTCCTAACTAGATCGAATGAGGTCTACTCGGTCTAGTAGGCACTCACACTCGGTCAAGCAAGGTTAGGTATACGGTCGGAATTACGAGATATACTAAGATTCCTGCAAAACAACAACACGTGTCGTTTCCAAACCAAATTCGGATATCGTCATAGGTTACTATAATCATTCACAGTACATTATTACAATTCAAATGTAACGCAACGGTTTCACCCAACCACAATATATATCACTCCATTCTATAGCGAACATCACACAAAACGATTTACCACACTATTAAACCATTCACGCATACCTTTAACGCGTTGTTTCATGTCTAATCCTTTGTCTACAACTTTACTAATGAAACTTATAATCATATTACTCTAAGCACTCATTTAACATTAAATTATCATGTATCATCCGAGTCTACTAGCAATGTAACTATGCCTCAACATAAACAAATTAGTCTACTCAAATTAATCATGTCACAAGCGGAAGCTTTCAACCATTCATATATCACATTCATCCATTATTATTTTGATAATTATCATCATAAATCCACAACTTTTAACTATTATTATTATTACTATTATAAGACTTATAAACTCTTATAGGAACTACCATTACCAACTATTTGAAGCAACCACGACCATCACCACATTCTATACACTACCCCGCACTTCTACTCTTTCACACACACACACTTCTATTCGTGTACAAACTTTCACGTATCTCATTATCATCACACACATATTAGATCCATTAGGAATTTCATCATATACGATTCTAGCATAACATTACACACATGCTAACTTCAACAGAAACTTTACCACGAATAATTCTAGTATGACGACTATACACATTAGGCACATAATTGCCGACTCAACATTCCCATAACCAGTGACTGGCTTAAGCATAATGGGGCCATGATTCTGAAATGAGGGCGCCTACTCACCCAAAAACTTGCAACAGCTAGGGCTCCCAATATATATACACCAGGCATTTTATTAGACTCACTACGTTCATTAGGCTCATTTGTTATAGGTTCCAAAATCGTCGCTCTGATACCACTTTGTAACACCCCCATATATCAAGGAGCCTTAACAAGACCTTCCCTAGCATATAAAGGGGTTACCATCTCGGTTGCCAGAGGAAAGCAATCATCAAAAGTCGATAAAAGAACGTTTATTATAATTTTACAAGTGATTGACCAAGCTACAGATATACAGAATACAACTCATCAAATACTATGAAGACTACTCCTGTCACGACTCGTGAAGACTCATCCCGCAAAGACTCTAGCTACCATCCAAAACATCACCGGCAAAGACTGACTACTCACCATAAGAGATCACGGCAGACACAACAAAAGCAAATAAGGAAACAACCACACAAGGTAAGTACTGCGGACAATATAGCAACAACAGCAAACTCACTACAGACACAATAGAACGCACACACAAGCCACACCACTCCAATCAATCACAGTCACCGACTGTCCACTAGACCAGCCCTGCCAGTGGGAGACCGCAACCGTACCCACCAAATCCCCGCTCATCAAACCGAGCGATAAACCCTGTCCCATTAATGTGCACATCCCCTCCCGTGGCGGGTTCCACAGAGGGCGTGAAGCCACTCCCGCAAGTGACTCCACTCAGTCGAGGACGCACCTCGAGAACCACAAATAATGAGTCACAACTAGCTGCATCACAATAACGACGACGACAACAACAACAACAACAACAACAACAACAACAACCGATACCCTAAATAACCAACAGAAACTGAGTAGGCGAACCTACCTTTAACCAATCACAGCTATTCCTTGTTCAATCACATGACATCAACCAAGCAAGCAAAACCCTATACAAACAGCATAAACACCTATTACTACCACCACAATCCTACAAGCAACAACAACGACAAAGATGATGATGATGACATACCTAAGCATCGTATATCGGCGTCAAGACCGCTAACCGACTCAAGCAACCTATCCCCAAGGCACAAGCATCCTCAAAGGCTCCCATGGAAGGAATTAAGGTGAATGGAAGGAGGGTGGCGACATCTAGGTCTGAAGAAAAGAGGCGGAAATAATTTGCGGTTCTATCAAAACACGATTATAAACCCTCTTTGTAAAGACGTTACTCGATCGAGTGACCAACTTACTCGATCGAGTGGCCCCTACTCGATCGAGTACCCAAGCTACTCGATCGAGTAACCTCTATTCGATCGAGTACCACTCATCCCCAAAGTCTATCATGACACAAGGCATCTCTTGTACGAATTCCTAAAGACTATCACACGCCCCCAAAGTCGGTCAACGTTGGTCAACGGGTCCCTAAAAGGATGGGTATTACAGCGGTGCCATATCTTATTCCCAGATCTGTGAATTCCCTTTGATGTTTTCCCATGGTTCCCACATTGGTGTTTTTGGGGATGTTTTTGTGAGTTTTGTGTTTGTTTTTGTCAATCCTGGGCGGAAACAGGATTTGGTCATTGTCAATGAAAAGTTTTGGGGAAGTTGCTTGGTATTTTGAAAGGGGATTTGTCGAGGCAATTTCGCATTCTTTGTTGGTGGGTTAATGGTTTTGGAAATCTTTAGTTAGTTCTCCATTTTCAGTATTTTCTTGTCGCTGAATTGGGTGTGAGTCTTCTCCCTGGTGATCAGGTTCATTTTCGATATTACCAAACCTTTTCTCCAAATTAACTATCCGAGTGTTCAAGTCATCGATAGCAACTTGCAGTTTTGAGAATATGTTGTTGATGGAGACGGAGAGCATGAGTATACCGCTTTGTATGCCATCCTCATTAATTGCATGAATTTTCTCATCATTAGGAAAGATGAGATGAGAGCAGTCTAGGAAAGGTTCTATACTATGTTCAATAAGGTCCTCGGGAGGGCTGTCCTTATTGTTTGCTGAGGGAGGTTGTGGTAATTTTCCCTTTTCAATCATATCATTGATGACGCCTTTTAGGGGGATACACATCTCAATATCGTGTCTGCGACCTTGGTGATATTGGCAATAGAGGTTTCATTCCATCTTCGACCTCGCTTGTTTGGTAGAGGGTCAGTAGTTGGACCAATCGATTTGAGCTTTCCTTTGGAGATTAGCCTTTACAAGGTTGTGGCATAAGGCATACCCATATCAGGGAAGGACCTATGGAGTTGTCTGGTTTTGTTTGGTGGAGTTTCTAGGGGATTGTCTTCAGTGGTTTTGGTTGCTTTCCAATTAGGATTGGTTTTGCCATTGGCTAGCAGTTGATTTTCAAAGTGCTTAGCCCTTTGCTCAATATCAAAGGAGGAAAAATTCCCAATTGCCAGTTTGCCCTCAATATGGGAGAGACGAGTACTCAAGTTTTCCACGGTAGCTAGGAGTCGAAGGACCACGTTCCTGATTTCGGCATAAGTCATGGCGGATGCAGATTGATCAGCTTCTTGAGTTTCTTGTTGACGAGCGATGACACCCAAGGGATTCATGTTTGACATAACTATGGGCGTTATAACTTGTCTTCTCAAGGGATTGCACGAACAACAGTAAGTACGAATCATATGTATAAAAGGCAGTTATGTCGTGAAGACGCGACGGTGTGACTAGGTTATGAGTTCATTATAAATTGTGAATGACCTCTTATATTTGAACTCTTGGTGCATGACTTTGAACTTAGACTCGAGTGTCGACTTTGGCATAGTGATGCCTAGGCGGACGACTTCTGACGGGATTTGGAGGTTTGTCGATGGAGTGATGTCCTTGGACGAGACGTATATACCAGCTTGACCTTTGACCCGTAATATAGAGGAAATTCGGATTTAAAACCCGACAGGTTTTGACTCTACTAACGCGGTTGGATATGTCTTTGACAATTGGGCGACACAACCTAGGCCAGAAGGTAGGACTAACTTTGGCAGACACTCGTCGTCATTTACACAACTTGACTCGACTCGAGGCTGAATCAGAATGGTGGACTGATATGTATGTGTTGCTATTATTTATAAAGGATTTTCGTAAATAGAAATTTTTAAAAAGGCGGAGTTTGATTAGGGCTTTCTTTCGAAAAAGGTTGAGTTCATTTTCGGAAGACGGGTTTGAAAAAATCGGGGGTTGCAACAGCTTAGAAAACAGTACCTTGTTTTCAAAGGCGGATTTCAAAATTCAGAATCACATATTCGAAAATCAAGAATTGAAGAATTTGGAATCGTCATCACAATGGCCATGAAAACGGTTAAATTTGTTTTCAAACGATTTAAAATTGAAGAATTTAAAAATGGTTAAATTTGTTTTCAAACCATTTGAAATTGGAGAATTTGAAAACGGTTAATTTTGTCTTCAAACGATTTGAAAATGGGTTGAAAATTTGAAAGCGGTTAAATTTGTTTTCAAAAAAAACGCGATTTGAAACGTGGAAAATTACAATGGTTGAAATCGTCATTACGACGGCTTGGAAAATGGTCAAATTCGTCTTCAAAAACGCGATTTGAAATTTGGAAAATTGCAATGGTTGAAATCGTAATTACGACGCCTTGGAAAACGGTCAAATTCGTTCTCAAAAGCGGTTTAAAAATTGAGGATTTCGAAAATCGAAATTGCCATTATAACGGCGTAGAAAATGGCATTTCGGTTTTGAAACGGATTTTGAATTTCGAAAGTTTGTCATTACGACAGTTTGGAAAGTGGCGCTTTGATTTTTGAAACCGGTTTTTGGGATTACGAAAATCGTGTATTGAAAATTTGAAGGGTTCAAATTTTTGAAGCCTAGAAAACATTGTGTTGTTTTCGAGGGCGGTTTTGAAAAAGGTACATTGTTTTCGAGGTTTGAACCGATCTTGAAAATGGTCTATTGTTTTCGCGGACGGTTTTCAGAATCCAAAAGGTGGGTGTTTTGAAAATCGAGATTTGCAAAGTTTTAAATTGTTGTGGTCCTAAAAATGGTTCTCGAACTCTTGGGTTTTGAAATAGTCTCAAAACGGTGAGTTATTCTCGGGTTTTGAAACCAGGTTTTCGAGGATGTAAAAACCAGGTTTTGAAATCGTCATTACGATGGCGTAAAAAGGTTGTCTTTGCAATGGACGGCAAAAGACCGAGGTCTGAAATCGTCATTATGACGGCGTGAAAAGTGGCACAAGGTTTGGGACGGTTTGTAAAAACCAGGTTTTGAAATCGTTATTACGACGAAGTAAAAAGGTTGCCTTTGCAACGGTCGGCAAAATATCGAGGTTTGAAATCGTCATTATAACGACGCGATAAGGGTTCTTGCAATGTTTTAGAAATGACACGGAAGGACTTATGATCACATAGCACATAAGCACTCGCAATTCATTATATTATGCATAACGCTGACACGGCTTTTGGCTTAATAAGGGTGGTTACATACCAAGTGATCTAACCCCGATCTTCGAGAGGTATACAAATCCAAACAAAATGTGTAAGGTTGGCGCCCTAGCCTCGTTGACATAGGAAATGAAAGCCCTTTGACGAAACAGAAATGTGCAATGCCAACGGTATGCTTGACGCATTCAGGATGAGAAACGCGGGGATGAGAAAACTTACGTCGATGAGACGAGCCAATTGATCGATAAAGGTTAGGTTGTGGGCCCGGACAAGGTGTTGGGAAATGTGTCCTCAACAATAGTGCGATCACATGATTTAAATATCATTATTAATTAAATCTTATACCATGAATACGAAAGAAATGATACATTACATATATAATCAACTGGTCCACACATATCGGTAATGATTGGCTGGCTAGAGTTTGACATTACTGTCGTGCGACGGTGGTGATCAGTTGATCCCTTGAGGTCACACCTAAAGGACGATTCCCTTAATTGAAAAGGTTAATTAATTGTATGCCGATACGGATTAATTAATTCCTTAAAAATTGAACAAATTATTATCTTAAGAGAGAAAATGACATCTTGTTATAATGTGATTAAATGAGATTTCATTTAGTAATTTAAGAAGTTATATTACTAAAATTAATCGGTGTTTGTGAAACACGCGAGATGAGAATGATAAGTTAGTTATAATTACAAGATATTGTGAATTATACTAACTAGTAATTAAATGACCATTTTATGAGAAAGTAATTTTAAATTACTAGTCAATTTGTTAAATATGATTTATTTAATTTGTAAATGATATTTAATTTGTTAAATATGCATTTTAAATTAAAACATGACATAAGACATGTCACATGTCACATGACATACAATTGTACAATTGACAAAAATAAAATGGACTCCATATTACAACACAAAACCGAAATATTGGTGGGCATTGTGAGATGTTTTGTCTTTTTTCATTTGTCTTATTCATTTGTCCAAATTGCATGATAGTGACATGACAATGCAAAAGACTTACACCTACTTGTCTTGTGAAGACAAAAAGAAAAATAATTATGGTCTATAATGTGTAAAGGCCACCGGTTTTGTCGGTGGATTATAGTGAATTTTATTTCTTTTAATTCACATATAATTCATTCTATAATACATGCAAAAGGTTCATGCATTTTCTCTCTTCTCTCTCTTTAATCTTCATCAAAAAGATGAGATTTTAATCCAAATTGTTCATGAAAGATTACTAAAATTATTAATGTAATATATGAGTGTTAGTAATCAATTTTAAGGTAAACCACAATATAAATATCTAGTACATATTAGTTTGTGGGTTTGAGGGATAGTCTTGGGTGCAACTAATTGGAGGGCTTCTATTTTAAGGTCATGTATGTTCATCCAATATGGAAAGATCAAGAACTAACAAGAAGGAGATCTTGTTGGTGCCCATTTGACCGAAATTCATATGGTGAGAAAATGATTTCTTCACTTATTTATTTTAGTTTGCATGCATAAGATTAGTAATTTATTTTATGACCAAATAAATTTGAAACATATAAGAATATGTTGTATTATGAGATATAGATTTCCAACAAGCGGTATCATGAGCACAAGGTTGTTTGCATGCAAATCGGTTATTGTTTTTCCGAGTTATACGATTAACATATAAAACTTGTAAATTTGTGTTATTATGATATATCACAAAATAAATTTTTGCATGTTAAAGTTTCTGATCCTAAAATGTATTTAGGATATTTTGGTTAATTTATGGATTTTATTGTTCACTTTATATAATATTGACATTAAAATGTGATTTTTATGATAAAAATGTCATTTTTGGACGAAAATTAGCTAAACTTCGAATTTTCCAGTGGTTTTTGGATATGTTTTCACATATATTATTTTTAGATGATCTGGAAATTTTCATAATTTTATGAGTTTTTATGCTCGAAAAATGGATTTTTCATGATAAAAATCGGATTTAGATGAAAAATAGGTTAATATGAGAAATATTTCGAATCTGGTCATACAAATTTAGTATGTTGTCATATGAAATTTTACAAGATGTGGGTAAAATAATGGGCTATATTGAAGTCTTTATGCATGATTTATGGATTTTTGATGAAAAATAGCATAAATAGTGACTTTATTAGTGAATAATTCCTAAAACATACTCCATGACTAAGGAAAAACGTCACATGTTGCATTTTATTATCTTTTTCAGATCTAAAATTGAAAAGTTGATGAATATAATTTTTCTCATGTTTTTATGATTTTTATTGATAAATCCGTTAAACCGCAACATTGTTTTTCCGGATAAATTTCGAAATTTTTAACCTAAGTTTTAGAACATTATGAGTGTCATGGTATTTTTCCAGAATGTTCATGAGTTTAAATTTCGAATTTTGAATTTATTTGAAATTTTTGTGATTTATTTGAAGTTTATAGCATTTTATTGTAATTTTAAGTCCGTTAATGAACAATTTTAAAAATATGAGTTAATTATGGTCAAATAATTAGTGAAGACTAAATTTTGAGTCCTAAGAGGTTAGGGTAATTAACTTATGCATAAATATGAACTTATGTAATTTTGTGATTATAAAATGTTGAAATCACGCAAATCCGTAAAAACCGTGTAATATACGATATTGGCTCCTTAAAGGCGATTTAGCATAAAATTGGGCATGTTCATACATATTATAATGCTGCATTTTATTTATGATTGTCATAATTTTATTTTATGTAATTTTGAATTATGTAATTTTTACTTAGTATGGCCTTAGTTTTAATTGGTATTACCCGAAATGTATGGGAATATCGATTCGGTTGTAATTTTTCTGATCTCGTATCACCGATTTGTAATTTAATAGATTTATTTTATTTTTATTACAAATGTATAATAGGAAATTATGTAATTTGTTATGTAATTTTATTCATTTCGGAGTTCCCAAAGACGGATTTCTTCAAGATGGCGATACATAAAGACGGTGTTACCTCGAGATGCGTGCCACAACCGAAGTTCAAGGGACCAATGGAATTGGTTTCCGAATATGTAATAGTTAATTATATTTTCTTTTTTAGGAAGGCCATACTAGGATTTAATTTATGCTTTGCATTTTACTTATATGTCGCATGCATCGCTAAATCGCCATAACTAAAACATGCATCATCTTTTATCGAGTTTATCGACCGTGTCAATTATAATTATCGTAGTTCACCGCTTTAGTTCACTTAAAACGTGATAGATAATAAATTGACATGACCTCTCGCAAAAATAAACAATTGAGACATAGCCTTACCAAAGAGTAGAAACCATGAAAACCTATTTCGTGAGGGAGTGCACTCGGCCACACCGGGGTACAAACCTTGTTACGTAGGGGAAGTGAGTGATAAATGTCTATCCACCGAATTCATGTTGATAAGGGATGTATCGGACACACCGTGCCCAAGTTGATGTGGATTTGGATCATGGACACATTTATTCGAAAGTTGGGTTGAACTCAACAAAAGTTTTTTGATAAGGGATGTATCGGCCACACCGTGCCCTTGTCGGATGTGTTTTGGGCTAAAGATAAATGTTAATGTAATTTTATCGACCAAGAGTTCTAAAAGTAGAATCGATTAAAGAGTTAATCCACCGAGTTATATTGATAAGGGATGTATCGGCCACACCGTGCCCAAGTTAATATGAATTTGGATCTTGGAATCATTTATCATAGTTGGGTAGAGGTCACTATGTAAATGCTATACTTGTTTTTCCAAGTATTAATATAATGATAAATGTTAAGTTTTCCACTATTCCGTTATTATATTGTTCTATTTCTTTACCACAATTCATATACGATATCATTTCGATTTTTGATTCAAATCTCCATTAAAACATCGTAACTAAAGACAAATATGAATTTGCTTCTAAAACCTCAAATAAACCATTGCTAAGGATCTCTTGTAAAGAGTATAGATTAAAGTTATTCATTATCAAACAGGTTTTTGATTTTTGACTAACACATCTACTTACAATGGATTGTTATTCATATACTTAATTGAATTAAGTACCTTGAAGAGATAAATTATTTTGGTAATTAGTTTTGTCAAGAATTCGTAATTGACCAAAATAACGCAACCACTTCAATGAAAGTTTTAAGACTAAAACGAACAAATGAAGAGTAATCTTCATGAATTCAAATTTTGCTTCTCAAAGCAAAGACTCATTGAAATGAGTGGGAGCATTCTCTTAAACCGTTAAGATGATGACGAGGTTCAAGAAGTAAAGATTATAATGGAATTGATACAAGGTAATGTTAAAGGTAAAGTTGTTGAGAATGACGATACTAAACCTATCAATCCCGACCGATAAATTTTCCATTGTCTTAAATGTTGGACACTAGAAAGGAAACTACCCCAAATTATTGAAGAATCAACAAGTTAGTTGTGGGACATCTAATGGGACCTTCTTCTTTAAATGTTTATTTGATTAAACATAAATTTTGCTAGTACCACTTCGTCAATATTAGAAACCAGTGGAAGTTTTCATCATTGTATTCGACACATAAGATGATTAGTATATGACGACTAGCAACAATAATGTCGAGAGATAGAGTAATTGTGTACTCAATCTAGTTTTTGGATTTAAAGTTGTACTTAATTGTAACTATTAAGTGCATAAACTCTAAATAAGAATATAAACTTGTTAAGATACATAAGAGGTTTTCACTTTTGTGACCCTATGTAACACCCCGTAATTTCGGACCGTTATTATATTGCGGAAGTAATTTATTAATGAAGTTGAATTTAATATTAATGTATTTGAAATAATAATAATTCAATGAAATATAATTCTATTATATTTTGAAGTAAAGTATTTATTTTGATAGTTTTGAAATGTTTAAAAATAGTTTAAATCATGTAAAAACCTTTTTATTTCGAAATAAGGGCATATCGGGAAAAATGGCAATTCTTGTGAAAATTGGGCAAACGATTTTGGAAATGGGTCATATGAGTACTCAATCTTCTTGTAATCTCGTGTTTAAGAACATTGGCATTGTCGGAATTTCCATTTGACAAGCGGTTCTAATTATCGTCGTAACGAGCCAAAACCGACTAATGAAATTCCGCCAAATTTCCGCTCCTTTCCCCTTTTCCAAGGCACACCTCCCCTTCCTCCTTCCCTTTGCATTTTTTCTTTTCCACCTTTATTTTCCTTGAACATTCTAAAGCCTTCTAAACTAAAAACACCATTTTTATACTAAAACCTAAGCTTTCTCCGCTAATTTTCATCATAATTTACTCGTTTCTACTCCAAATTTCATAAGGATTACATATTTGGAATCCTCTCTTCATTTCCAACATCCTAGTATGTATTAAATTCATTTGCCCTAAATTTATTTTATCCACCATTTTTTTAGGGTTTTTATTATAGTGCTTATAATTGTGTTTTTATTGTTTATTTAGGTGAAGATTTAGGAGACGAGTTTGGAGACTCGTATATAGTTGAAGATAGTGGCTAGCATGTATATTAGGGTTTGGTGTTCAAGGTGCTAATTGCTCATTCTTAGCTTAAGGTAACATATTTCGAGTTACTCGACGAATAAATGTCACATTCTTTGCTTTTTGTGTGATTTTGTGTATGTTAATTGAGTGGTTTATTTCACATGAAAATATGGGTTAGATTCATGTCTTTTGTAAGTTTATGTTCACATATTAGTATGGAAATGAAATGGGAATGATTAATTGATGCTTAAAACGATGTTAAAATGAACAAAAACGGAGAAACGGAGAATTGGGGGTGGCGGCCCAAGCAGCCCAAAGAAAGGCCCGCAGCAGCCCATGCAGGCCCACGGCAGCCCTGGGTTGGCCCGTTGCTTGTTTTCGCGATTTTTCATGCGTTGTTCGTCGTTTCGGGTTTATTAATGTTATATTTAGTATAAGTAACATATGGGTAATCTTAAGAAATGAATAATGTTAGTAGTAAATATAATGTTGATGGTAAAATTATGCTTATATTGGTAGTTTGCACATGTTAGGATAGGTTATGAGATGAAATTGTAATGAATATGCTTGAAATAAATTTTATAGCGATAATTGCAATGTTTGGATGATTATGCCGAAAACTGAGCCCTTAGTCCCTTTGACTGAATCGATGTCAGTTAATTGTGTGATTGGTTAGCCGCGATTGAACCCGTACCTGTCGCAGGGCTGGGGTTGCGGGTAAAAATTCGGTTGGATGAAATTATTGTGTAAATGGGATAATTGGCCTTATTCTTGTTTTAGGCCATCTATTATGTTTTTATTTCACATGTGTTGTTAGTTGATTTGAATGGTTTCTTATATTGTAGAAACGGCCCTAGATTCCCTAAAACCTTTAATATTGATAATATTGCTTGAAATGTAATTGGTATTGAATACTTCTTGCAGGTTGTTGTGTTTGTCACAGATAGGCCTTTATAGTCTTTGACGAGTTTATGTTCACTGCCTAATAGCCTTTGTGTTCATGACTTGGTGGGTTTATATCCAAGTTGGGGCATGACCTCGTTACTTATTTTGAGAGTAAGTGGTCAGCTTAAGTACTAGCCTGGACTCCTTAGGGTACTCACATGGTTTTATTAAAATTGTGGGTCTTGGGTGCGGTGGTGTGTATCCGCATGTCTAGGTCTGCGCAGATTTAGGACTAGGGTTGTGTTGTGTCTTGGCCATGTTTTGATAGAACCTCTGAGCCAAGATACCGGTTCGATTACCTTCCCTAACTCGTGGTATAGACTCGAGTTACAGAGTGACTATTGACCGTGCTAAGAACTTATGCCTGTCTTTGATATATTGTCCTTTCTTGTATGGTGACTTTATGAATTGTAATAGGTGAGATGTAAGCCGGTTACAATTGATAAAGTTTGGATTACTG
Source organism: Silene latifolia (assembly GCF_048544455.1). Classification (NCBI taxonomy): domain Eukaryota; kingdom Viridiplantae; phylum Streptophyta; class Magnoliopsida; order Caryophyllales; family Caryophyllaceae; genus Silene; species Silene latifolia. Next base: position 76,246,246 of record NC_133528.1, read on the forward strand.
TTTGTTATATGTTTCACATGATAGTTCGAATTGGTCAGCTTAGTGTTCATATGTTAGAATACTCTATAATTAAATTATTTATGATGTTGTTTACATGTTTACATGTTACATTAAATATGACATTTCGTGGCTGGGAGGACTCGAAGTTACTCCCCACTGAATTGTGGCTTTCGTGTTTGTATAAAATGCGATTGACAAGTTGATGATGATTAGATGGGGTACACGGACGAGCTAGTGAGCAAAAGAACCTTGGACCTAGTTTGGTTATATTTTGTAGTAAACCTTTAAACATATGGTTGTGTTTATATTTTGGAGGGACATATGTCTCCCTCTTTTACTTTGGTTTGTATCACTATATTCTCGCGACTTTAGCTATGTTATGTAAATTAGTTTGTTAGTATTTGCAGGTTTTGGCACTCTTCATTTGGAAATGTTTGTGAATGGTTTGGAAAAGTTTTTAAAATTACAGGTTTTATCTAGTTGAACCAATTACAAACATATCCTGTCAGTTTTTTTGTAGAATTTACGTGTTTATTTAACGCTAAAAATGAGGGTGTCACACCCTATACACCACAATTTGATGTATGGCTAGCCCATTATCAAGGTGATAATATTCTAAACCAAACTAGAATGATATATCATGAAGATGATGCAAGACTCAAATTGGTAACCCAAGATTAAACCTTAAATTTTGGAATGATGAACGCAAAGAGTTATCGAGTACTCTTGAAACCATTAGATTGTTAATGGTATATGCGTATCTTGTATTCAAAGCAAGATGTCTCGTGCCTTTTGGTTGAAAAGGAGATCAAGGTTGTAAATCATCGATCCAAAATAAGTTGATCATTTTCTTTTACCAACGATTTAAGTTGACGCTAATGTGTTCACTAAATAAGGTAAATAGAGAAATCTTTGAAGAATTTCAAAGAGTTCAAGGAATCACGATTTAGTCGTGATGGGATTACCAAAGTGAAGACTTTGATATAAGCCAAATGAATTGTGATATAGCATCACAAATTAATCTCTCTTAACACGCATTATGGGATAATGTATGATAGGATAAGAATTCAAACGCTATTCGATAAGGTTTGGACTTCGATCAAGTTACTTTGAGTTACTTGATCCTTTTGGGGATTTTATCATTTTGTCTAGATTATTTTTCCACTAAATCGAATCATAAGAGATATGAAATGGTAAGGGTACCATGCTTGTAAGTTTTCACAAGAAACAAATGCTCATTTTTTCCCTTTTCAATTATCACGAGTACACCGGGTTTGTGGCTCGTGAAGCTGTCTTTCTAAAATACAAGTTTATTTCTAGAAGACAGAGTGGTGGGAGAAAATTATTCAAGAGCCACAAAGAATGTTATGTCGCAAGAAACTGGTCTTTCTTGGCTACATGAGACGTTTTGTAAGATGTTGTTTCTTTAAAACCTAGGAGGTTAAAATTCGTCACTTGTTGAAAATGATGAATTCATGCTACTTTTAAGAAAGTAAAGAGCTTATAACTTACAAAAGAAATTGTTTGATTCAAGTTGATTAATGACTTACATAAGAATGTTTAAGTCACAACTCAATACAAGGCTTAGAGCCATGAGAATCCGAAATAAAAGGGCTTGATTAGTGACAAAGGGTTTTGCACTAATAAAGAGAGATTTCAAAGCAATATTGGTTGCAAAGGGTTTTGCACTAATTGAAATGCTTAAGTCTATTTGGATCTTCTTAGGGATTGTATTTCATTATGAAGATACGCATACAGCATGTGAATCTAAAACCCACTTCTTCAAAAGAAGGAATGTATTCAATACATGTCATGAGTTTTATAGATTCTTGCAATCCTAAGATAATGTTCAACTTAAGAGATGGTCTTAAGTAGGACATCAATGAGTTAGAATCAATGTTTTGATCATGTTATAAAACTTTTCTCGATAATTCGAGAAGTTGTGTTTATACATGGAGTTTTGTGGCTAACCAATACTTGGGTGGCTAACCAATTAACCAATTAATACTTGGGTGGCTAACCAATTAACCCGAATCAACACTCCCACATATGGTGGAGAAATTGATCCAGTTGCTCTTACGGGGTGGTTTCGGGAGTTAGAGAAAAGCTTTACGTTGTATGATGTTAAGAAGGAACATAAAGTGAAGCTGGCATCTCACTTCCTAGTACGAGAAGCAGATCGATGGTGGTCCATGACTGGGCCTACCGTTTCATCTGAACCGGGATTTGACTAGGAACGTTTCAAGGAATTAGTGGAGGCCCGATTCTATCCGCAAGAACTTAAACAGCAGAAGTTGAAAGAATTCATGGAATTAATGCAAGGAAGCCTTCCTGTTCAGGCCTTCACTGATAAATTCAACGAGTTGGCTCATTATGCTACTAGATTGGTGAAGGATGACAACGAAAAAGCATTCTTTTATCTTGAAAAGCTCTCTCCTAAAATCAAAAGCATGGTCCGCCGGGACTCCACCAGCTTTGTTTCAATTTACAATGATGCTTTATGGGTGAGAATGCACTTTGAAAGACATTGAAAATGAAGCTCGTGCAACCAGTTCAGTCTTGGCAAGAGGCCTTTATATCCATCTTCTAGGCCCTATACTCCTTCACCCAGGTTCACCTCTTCTCCCTCGACCCAAACAAGAGGAGATTTGTTCCTCTTGTGCAAGTTAACCGGGGTGGTCAATCTTGACTTTTAACAACAATAAAGGTGCTAAAGACCGAGTGTGCTATAATCGCAAGAAACCAAAGACATCCTGGTAAATGCTTCGTTGATCCTATCATATGCTTTTATTGCAACAAACCGGGCCACAAGGCTAATGTTTGCCCGGAGAAGAAGGTGACGGCTCCTACTACTCCTGCTGCCCCAGAGAGGCCGAAAGGCCGGATTTTTGTCATGAGCCGAGCAGAAGCTGAGGCACACCTTGATATCATTACTGGTACATTTTCTATTTTTGATGTTCCTTATTTGGTACTATTTGATACGGGTGCCTCTTTATCTTTTATTTCAATGAAACTCTCCGATAAATTATCACTTGAATCATCACATGGAGAAAGTACATCTATATCCTTACCCTCTGGTGATGTCTTTTCCTGTTCTAAAATCTATCCGGAAGTCCCTATTTCTATTGCGGGATCTATATTTCCAGCAAATCTTTTCCGATTTCCGCTTGAAGAATTTGATGTCATTTTGGGCATGGATTGGTTACATGCTTATCATGCTCGATTTGAATGTCGGGACCAGAAAATAATTCTTACAAGCCCTTCAGGTCACCGTGTGTCTTATCAAGTGGTTAAAAGACAAACCGGTGCTAAATTAATTTCTGCTATGAAGTTTGTCGATGCGATGAAAAAGGGTCATCAAGCCTTCTTGTGTATGGTGACTACTTCAGATTCTTCCTCTCTGCCTCCTAAAGAGAATGTTCCTGTGGTATGTGAATTTCCTGATGTTTTTCCTGATGAGCTACCGGGAATTCTTCCTGAAACAGAAGTTGAATTTACTATTGATCTTATTCTTGGTACCGGCCCTATTGCTAAAGCTCCTTATAGGCTGGCACCGTCTGAAATGAAAGAGCTGAAGGCTCAGCTGGATGATTTGATTGCCAAAGGTTTTATCCGACCTAGCTCTTCACCTTGGAGTGCTCCTGTTCTCTTTGTAAGAAAGAAGGATGGATCTATGCGGTTATGCATAGATTATCGTGAACTTAACCGGGTTACTATCAAGAATAAATATCCTCTTCCTAGAATTGATGATCTTTTCGACCAACTCCGAGGTGCTTCCACTTTCTCTAAAATTGACCTTCGTTCGGGCTATCATTAGATTCCAGTCCGAGAAGCTGACATTCCTAAAACCGCCTTCAGTACGAGATATGGTCATTTCGAGTTTACAGTGATGCCATTCGGATTGACCAATGCTCCAACAGTATTCATGGATCAGATGAACCGTACTTTCAGAGAACACCTTGACAAATGCGTTGTAGTGTTCATTGATGACATCCTGATCTATTCTAAATCTGAAGAAGAACATGCCCAACACCTTCGTGCTATTTTGGAGATTTTGCGCCGTGAAAAATGGTAAATGCTAAATTATCTAAATGTGAATTCTGGTTACCTAAAGTGACCTTCCTTGGGCACGTCATTTCGAAAGAGGGCGTTACGGTAGATCCTGCCAAAATCGAAGCCGTTGTTAATTGGAAAAGTCCGACCAATGTTTCTGAAATCCGTAGTTTCCTTGGCTTGGCGGGTTACTATCGGCGGTTTGTGAAGGATTTTTCAAAGATTGCTAGGCCGATGACTCGATTCTTTGAAGAAAGAGTCTAAATTTGTGTGGTCTGAGGAGTGTGAAAATGCCTTCCAGGAATTGAAAAAGAGGTTAACTACCGCTCCGGTGTTAACCTTACCTGAAGAAGGAGTGGACTTTGATGTTTACTGTGATGCTTCTAAGCATGGTATAGGTTGTGTCTTGATGCAAAAAGGGAAAGTCATTGCGTTTGCCTCTCGACAGCTTAGAGTTCATGAAGTTAACTACCCAACTCATGATCTTGAATTAGCTGCGGTGGTGCATGCTTTGAAGATTTGGAGACATTACCTCATTGGAGTCCATTGCAACATCTACACCGACCACAAAAGCCTGAAATACCTCTTTACCCAAAAAGACCTGAACATGAGGCAAAGAAGATGGTTGGAATTGGTGAATGACTATGATGCCGACCTAATTTATCACGAAGGAAAAGCTAATGTGGTGGCTGATGCTCTTAGCAGAAAATCTTGTCATTCTTTGAATTCTTTTCGGGAATTACCTCCTGAACTTGCTTTAGAACTTCAAAAATTGGGAATAAGCCTTGTAAAAAGGGGCTCTAATCATCTTAATGCCATGTCAGCCGAACCTGACTTCTACCGTGAGATCCGTGCTTGCCTTCCCGATGTCCCTACTTTCAAATCCATTCGAGCTAAAATTCAACTTGGGCAAGCTAAGGATTGTAAGATTGATGATGATGGGTATCTTCGTTATCAAGGTAGAATCTATGTTCCGGGGGCAGCTAATTTGAGAAAAAGAATTCTTGATGAAGTACACCTCTCTCCTTACTCCGTTCATCCGGGAAGTACCAAAATGTACAAAGATTTGAGATTACAATTCTGGTGGCCTAGGATGAAGATTGAAGTTATGGAGTATGTCAGTAAATGCCTCACCTGCCAGAAAGTAAAGATAGAGCATCAAAAGCCCGGGGGGTTTGCTTCAACCCTTGGATGTTCCTCTTTGGAAATGGGAGTCTATTTCCATGGATTTTGTGATGGCTTTACCCAGAACTTCCACTGGGAAGAATGTTGTTTGGGTGGTTGTGGACCGATTGACTAAGTGTGCTCGGTTTATCCCCATCAAAGAGACCTGGAGATTAGAAGTTCTAGCTCGTGTCTATGTGGATGAGATAGTGCGCTATCATGGGGTTCCTAAAGATATAGTTTCAGATCGGGACCCTCGATTTTGTTCTCGTTTCTGGACTGCATTACAGGAGGCCTTGGGTAGTAAACTATTGATGAGTACTGCTTTTCACGCCGCCACTGATGGTCAAACCGAGAGAACAATTCAAACTTTAGAGGATCTTCTTCGTGCCTGTGCCTTAGATTTCCAAACTTCCTGGGAGAAATGTTTACCTCTGGTTGAGTTCTCTTACAACAACAGCTATCAAGCCTCCATTAAAATGGCACCATATGAAGCTCTGTACGGTAGAAAATGCCGTACTCCAGTCTGTTGGGATCAAACCCAAAATGTTCCAATGTTAGGACCTGATTTGGTGATCGAGTCCATTGAACAAGTTAAAATCATTCGGGAGCGGATGAAAGCCGCTCAGGACCGTCAAAAATCATATGCTGATGTCCGTCGTCGACCACTTTCTTTTGAGGTTGATGATCAAGTATTCCTTAAAGTGTCACCTATGAAAGGGGTGAAACGGTTTGGCGTAAAAGGGAAGAAGTGAGCCCTAAATATATTGGACCTTTAGGGTGATTGAAAAGATTGGTCCCTATCGCTTACCGTTTAGAATTGCCCCAAACCGAGCAAGGTTCACAAGTGTCTTCCATGTTTCTCGAGTTGAGGAAGTACATTAGTGACCCTAGCCATATCATCCAAGAAGAGATTCCTGAATTGGAGCCTAACTTGGCGGTTGAAGAAAGGCCAATCCGGATTCTCGAAAAAGCCAACAAGCAACTTTGGAGCAAAGTTGTAGCTCTAGTCCGTGTTCTTTGGCGTTGTGGAAATGTCGAAGAAGAGACTTGGGAGACTGAAGCTTCTATGTTAGCTAAATATCCTGAATTATTCTCGTAAGGTATTCCTTTTTCTTACTCTTTTTCCGCGTTACTAGGCCGTATTTAATCATAATTAGTAAAGATATTATTCTTATTATAGAACTTTGAACTAAAATTTTGAAAATGCTTTTATGATTTTTAATGGTTTTAACATTAATGAGTGTTAAATCTCGTTATTGGTGACGTCCCAATAATGGGTTTTCTCATTTATTGGTGTAGAAATATTTTTATATCTTGATATGAAATGTGGATTTTTTTGTCTGATCAACAAGAGTATCACCGTTTCATTGAAAAGATACCTATATTTTTCTTATGATTATATTATTAAGATGTTGTTTACTATAATATCTCCTTCTAAGTTTCGAGGACGAAACTTTTTAAAAGGAGGGGTGATTGTAACACCCCGTAATTTCGGACCGTTATTATATTGCGGAAGTAATTTATTAATCAAGTTGAATTTAATATTAATGTATTTGAAGTGATAATAATTCAATGAAATATAATTCTATTATATTTTGAAGTAAAGTATTTATTTTGATAGTTTCGAAATGTTTAAAAATAGTTTAAATCATGTAAAAACCTTTTTATTTCGAAATAAGGGCATATCGGGAAAAATGGCAATTCTTGTGAAAATTGGGCAAACGATTTTGGAAATGGGTCATATGAGTACTCAATCTTCTTGTAATCTCGTGTTTAAGAACTTTGGCATTGTCGGAATTTGCATTTGACAAGCGGTTCTAATTATCGTCGTAACGAGCCAAAACCGACTAATGAAATTCCGCCAAATTTCCGCTCCTTTCCCCCTTTCCACGGCACACCTCCCCTTCCTCCTTCCCTTTGCATTTTTTCTTTTCCACCTTCATTTTCCTTGAACATTCTAAAGCCTTCTAAACTAAAAACACGATTTTTATACTAAAACCTAAGATTTCTCCACTAATTTTCATCATAATTTACTCGTTTCTACTCCAAATTTCATAAGGATTACATATTTGGAATCCTCTCTTCATTTCCAACATCCTAGTATGTATTAAATTCATTTGCCCTAAATTTATTTTATCCACCATTTTTTTAGGGTTTTGATTATAGTGCTTATAATTGTGTTTTTATTGTTTATTTAGGTGAAGATTTAGAAGACGAGTTTGGAGACTCGTATATAGTTGAAGATAGTGGCTAGCATGTATATTAGGGTTTGGTGTTCAAGGTGCTAATTGCTCATTCTTAGCTTAAGGTAACATATTTCGAGTTACTCGACGAATAAATGTCACATTCTTTGCTTTTTGTGTGATTTTGTGTATGTTAATTGAGTGGTTTATTTCACATGAAAATATGGGTTAGATTCATGTCTTTTATAAGTTTATGTTCACATATTAGTATGGAAATGAAATGGGAATGATTAATTGATGCTTAAAACGATGTTAAAATGAACAAAAACGGAGAAACGGAGAATTGGGGGTGGCGGCCCAGCAGGCCCGGCAGGCCCATGCAGGCCCACGGCAGCCCTAGGTTGGCCCGGGTCGGCCCGTTGCTTGTTTTCGCGATTTTTCATGCGTTGTTCGTCGTTTCGGGTTTATTAATGTTATATTTAGTATAAGTAACATATGGGTAATCTTAAGAAATGAATAATGTTAGTAGTAAATATAATGTTGATGGTAAAATTATGCTTATATTGGTAGTTTGCACAGGTTAGGATAGGTTATGAGATGAAATTGTAATGAATATGCTTGAAATAAATTTTATAGCGATAATTGCAATGTTTGGATGATTATGCCGAAAACTGAGCCCTTAGTCCCTTTGACTGAATCGATGTCAGTTAATTGTGTGATTGGTCAGCCGCGATTGAACCCGTACCTGTCGCAGGGCTGGGGTTGCGGGTAAAAATTCGGTTGGATGAAATTATTGTGTAAATGGGATAATTGGCCTTACTCTTGTTTTAGGCCATCTATTATGTTTTTATTTCACTTGTGTTGTTAGTTGATTTGAATGGTTTCTTATATTGTAGAAACGGCCCTAGATTCCCTGAAACCTTTAATATTGATAATATTGCTTGAAATGGAATTGGTATTGAACACTTCTTGCAGGTTGTTGTGTTTGTCACAGATATGCCTTTATAGTCTTTGACGAGTATATGTTCACTGCTTAATAGCCTTTGTGTTCCTGACTTGGTGGGTTTATATCCAAGTTGGGGCATGACCTCGTTACTTATTTTGAGAGTAAGTGGTCAGCTTAAGTACTAGCCAACCCTTTGGTGGACTCCTTAGGGTACTCACATGGTTTTATTAAAATTGTGGGTCTTGGGTGCGGTGGTGTGTATCCGCATGTCTAGGTCTGCGCAGATTTAGGACTAGGGTTGTGTTGTGTCTTGGCCATGTTTTGATAGAACCTCTGAGCCAAGATACCTGTTCAATTAGCTTCCCTACCTCGTGGTATAGACTCGAGTTACAGAGTGACTATTGACCGTGCTAAGAACTTATGCCTGTCTTTGATATATTGTCCTTTCTTGTATGGTGACTTTATGAATTGTAATAGGTGAGATGTAAGCCGGTTACAATTGATAAAGTTTGGATTACTGTTTGTTATATGTTTCACATGATAGTTCGAATTGGTCAGCTTAGTGTTCATATGTTAGAATACTCTATAATTAAATTATTTATGATGTTGTTTACATGTTTACATGTTACATTAAATATGACATTTCGTGGCTGGGAGGACTCGAAGTTACTCCCCACTGAATTGTGGCTTTCGTGTTTGTATAAAATGCGATTGACAGGTTGATGATGATTAGATGGGGTACACGGACGAGCTAGTGAGCAAAAGAACCTTGGACCTAGTTTGGTTATATTTTGTAGTAAACCTTTAAACATATGGTTGTGTTTATATTTTGGAGGGACATATGTCTCCCTCTTTTACTTTGGTTTGAATCACTATATTCTCGCGACTTTAGCTATGTTATGTAAATTAGTTTGTTAGTATTTGCAGGTTTTGGCACTCTTCATTTGGAAATGTTTGTGAATGGTTTGGAAAAGTTTTTAAAATTACAGGTTTTATCTAGTTGAACCAATTACAAACATATCCTGTCAGTTTTTTTGTAGAATTTACGTGTTTATTTAACGCTAAAAATGAGGGTGTCACACCCTATACACCACAATTTGATGTATGGCTAGCCCATTATCAAGGTGATATGATTCTAAACCAAACTAGAATGATATATCATGAAGATGATGCAAGACTCAAATTGGTAACCCAAGATTAAACCTTAAATTTTGGAATGATGAACGCAAAGAGTTATCGAGTACTCTTGAAACCATTAGATTGTTAATGGTATATGCGTATCTTGTATTCAAAGCAAGATGTCTCGTGCCTTTTGGTTGAAAAGGAGATCGAGGTTGTAAATCATCGATCCAAAATAAGTTGATCATTTTCTTTTACCAACGATTTAAGTTGACGCTAATGTGTTCACTTAATAAGGTAAATAGAGAAATCTTTGAAGAATTTCAAAGAGTTCAAGGAATCACGATTTAGTCGTGATGGGATTATCAAAGTGAAGACTTTGATATAAGCCAAATGAATTGTGATATAGCATCACAAATTAATCTCTCTTAACACGCATTATGGGATAATGTATGATTGGATAAGAATTCAAACGCTATTCGATAAGGTTTGGACTTCGATCAAGTTACTTTGAGTTACTTGATCCTTTTGGGGATTTTATCATTTTGTCTAGATTATTTTTCCACTAAATCGAATCATATGAGATATGAAATGGTAAGGGTACCATGCTTGTAAGTTTTCACAAGAAACAAATGCTCCTTTTTTCCCTTTTCAATTATCACGAGTACACCGGGTTTGTGGCTCGTGAAGCTGTCTTTCTAAAATACAAGTTTATTTCTAGAAGACAGAGTGGGAGAAAATTATTCAAGAGCCACAAAGAATGTTATGTCGCAAGAAACTGGTCTTTCTTGGCTACATGAGACGTTTTGTAAGATGTTGTTTCTTTAAAACTTAGGAGGTTAAAATTCGTCACTTGTTGAAAATGATGAATTCATGCTACTTTTAAGAAAGTAAAGAGCTTATAACTTACAAAAGAAATTGTTTGATTCAAGTTGATTAATGACTTACATAAGAATGTTTAAGTCACAACTCAATACAAGGCTTAGAGACATGAGAATCCGAAATAAAAGGGCTTGATTAGTGACAAAGGGTTTTGCACTAATAAAGAGAGATTTCAAAGCAAGATTGGTTGCAAAGGGTTTTGCACTAATTGAAATGCTTAAGTCTATTTGGATCTTCTTAGGGATTGTATTTCATTATGAAGATACGCATACAGCATGTGAATCTAAAACCCACTTCTTCAAAAGAAGGAATGTATTCAATACATGTCATGAGTTTTATAGATTCTTGCAATCCTAAGATAATGTTCAACTTAAGAGATGGTCTTAAGTAGGACATCAATGAGTTAGAATCAATGTTTTGATCATGTTATAAAACTTTTCTCGATAATTCGAGAAGTTGTGTTTATACATGGAGTTTAGTGGGAGTTACGGTAATTTTAATTAGTCTTATATGTGGATGACATATTGATCATTGCGAATGATTTAAGACTTTTGGAGTATTATAATACATCTTTAATATCCAGATTTATGAAGATAAATCCACATGATATTAGAGTCAATAAGAAGTCTTACGTTGATAAGATTCATGACTGGTTCAATTAAATTGAACATATTTGATTGATTTCATTTGCTTCCGCTGCCGGATCATTTAAATAAGTAATGATGTATAACACTTCATATACCTTGAGTATGATGAATTTTTTTCAAAATTGAATTTAAGTAATCTTTATCAAGTAAGCCATAAAGATTACCCTTAAGTGCTTGCAGAAGCATTAAGGAAGTAAAGCAAAGTGTTTATGATGCAATTTTGTGTAAGGGTGTTACACAAGTGACAATTGACAATTGAGATTGCGCATCGTTTCCGACAAAACCATAATCAAAACACATTAGGATGGTTAAGATACCATTGTGGCTATGTTAATTAAGAAGTAGATTTTCTCGAATCGTTCTAGGCAATAAAGAACAATGAGATATATTTATAACGGAAATTGAGTACACTTGCAATTATGAGATGTGCAAGAAGGATGAGTCCCGCACACTGTGAAAACAGTGGGAGTTATTCTTAGGCTAGAGGGCCTATGTCTTGATTGGATCTCGACACGTACTCAGAAATTTTTGTAATGCAAATGTGTACATTACAAAGGAAAACGAGTATGTAGTAAGGTTGAGTAAGGTACAAGAAGTTGATAAAACCTACTAACCAAAGCCTTCTCAAAGGCTAAACATGATGAGTCATGTCATTTCAATTGAATTGAAATGAACAACTACATACAAGATCAAATTAGATTATAGAACATGAAATAGTAATCAGGCATTGACTATTCATATGTGATAATCGCATTTGTCGTTCGAGTTTTACTTTAAAACTCTTTTATTATACTTTGTTACATCCAAACGGGTTGTAGAGACAACATTGAACCCCGTTAAAGTGAACACGGATTAGCATTGTATTCGCCCATAGTCATTTGTATGAGGTGACGTCTCAAAGTGACTAGAATGTGATGCGATTGATGGCAAGTTCAAGTGCCATAGAGTCATGTGAGATGACTAGTCGATCACATAGGCAGACTGTTAGGAACACTTTGTCGGGCAGTGACCGCTTATAGAGTTCTGGCAAATTTATAAAGCCTGGTCGTGGCGAGAGCTACTATAGTATTCTAATGAGTCGATTCTTTTGACTAAAGACTGTTCACCTAAGATGGCACAGTTTCAGATTAACTTTGATTTGTGTTACTACGACCTTCGTAAATGGGGTCAAATGGGCATATTTTGGGTTATGATGGCTGTGGCTAGTCGAAGGGAATAAGTGCGATAGAATTGTCCACCCCTTGTCGGGGTTAAAACAATATCTCGGGGCCACTCGAGGAGTAATGAATTGGAAATGCGTGGCCACGCTCGGAAGGTATCCATGGTGGATAAATTCGGTCAATCAGTTATTCTCCAGATCGAGGAAACCACTCTCGATATGATCACTTGCAAGTACGACCCGAAAGACACCTTGCATTGAGTGGGAGATAGTAATAGGACAAGAGAATTGGTCACGCACACTTGTCGAGGACAAGTGGGAGATTATTGGGAAATGTGTCCTCAACAATAGTGCGATCACATGATTTAAATATCATTATTAATTAAATCTCATACCAAGAATACGAAAGGGATGATACATGACATATATAATCAACTTGTCCACACATATCGGTAATGATTGGGTGGCTAGAGTTTGACATTACTGTCGTGCGACGGTGGTGATCAGTTGATCCATTGAGGTCACACCTAAAGGACGATTCCCTTAATTGAAAAGGTTAATTAATTGTATGCCGATATGGATTAATTAATTCCTTAAAAATTGAACAAATTATTATCTTAAGAGAGAAAATGACATCTTGTTATAATGTGATTAAATAAGATTTCATTTAGTAATTTAAGAAGTTATATTACTAAAATTAATCGGTGTTTGCGAAACACGCGAGATGAGAATGATAAGTTAGTTATAATTACAAGATATTGTGAATTATACTAACTAGTAATTAAATGACCATTTTATGAGAAAGTAATTTTAAATTACTAGTCAATTTGTTAAATATGATTTATTTAATTTGTAAATGATATTTAATTTGTTAAATATGCATTTTAAATTAAAACATGACATAAGACATGTCACATGTCACATGACATACAATTGTACAATTGACAAAAATAAAATGGACTCCATATTACAACACAAAACCGAAATATTGGTGGGCATTGTGAGATGTTTTGTCTTTTTCCATTTGTCTTATTCATTTGTCCAAATTGCATGATAGTGACATGACAATGCAAAAGACTTACACCTACTTGTCTTGTGAAGACAAAAAGAAAAATAATTATGGTCTATAATGTGTAAAGGCCACCGGTTTTGTGGGTGGATTATAGTGAATTTTATTTCTTTTAATTCACATATAATTCATTCTATAATACATGCAAAAGGTTCATGCATTTTCTCTCTTCTCTCTCTTTAATCTTCATCAAAAAGATGAGATTTTAATCCAAATTGTTCATGAAAGATTACTAAAATTATTAATGTAATATATGAGTGTTAGTAATCAATTTTAAGGTAAACCACAATATAAATATCTAGTACATATTAGTTTGTGGGTTTGAGGGATAGTCTTGGGTACAACTAATTGGAGGGCTTCTATTTTGAGGTCATGTATGTTCATCCAATATGGAAAGCTCAAGAACTAACAAGAAGGAGATCTTGTTGGTGCCCATTTGACCGAAATTCATATGGTGAGAAAATGAATTCTTCACTTATTTATTTTAGTTTGCATGCATAAGATTAGTAATTTATTTTATGACCAAATAAATTTGAAACATATAAGAATATGTTGTATTATGAGATATAGATTTCCAACACAAGGAACCCGACTTATGACTGTAATATCAATTAATGCACTTTAACCACGACCTCGTTTGAGTTTCACCTCTCAGGATCACAAAGATACAAGTGTCCTAGTGGTCCCCAGCAGAGTCGCTAGTCTGTGGACATGGACCACCTACACGCCAGCCGGTGGACGTGCAGCAGTCGGAAAGCCACGCTCGGTGACATAGAAATGCCTTTGACCGGATCGCTTTAGATCGGTCTGCTTCATCTCGATGAAGGTCTCGAAATGATGTATAGATGTTCGGAGTTGCCACCAAGCAATTATGGGATGCTCTAAAACCGTTTGAAATCCACTTTATACCTCGGTCAAATGAAGCAAAAAGCGGTGCTTGACATAGGTACTAAAGATAAGGACTCGTCCCCCTTTAGCATCTTATCGCTAGAATGACTCTCGTATACCCTGGATAAGGCCATCCACTATATAAAGGTTCTGAGTAAGGGGTGAGGGTACGTATTCGGAAGCTCTTTAATCGAACACCCAATCCCGCCCGCGTTAGCGGCCTCTACTGATCGATCTTGGTTGCTAAGTGTAAAAGTTGATAAAACGGTAAATGCATGAATGCGCATCCAAAAGTTTAACCTAACATGTGAAAGTTTTCTAAGTCGGTTTGTTTATCCAAATATCAAGTAATTGATGTCGAGTTGGATTTAGATTGATTGCATGCCAAAACAGAAATTATACATCCATTTACCAAGTTCGGATTATGGTGCTTAACACGTTCCATTTATTTGGAAAAGAAGTGTGTTTAAATGATAAAGTGTAAAACGTAAACTTGTCAATATGATCTGTCATGTATTCGGGTTAACCGTAGTCGGGATTGTCCTAGACAAGTGCTAAAAATGAGGAAGAATAGCATCAAGCTGCCCCATAGGGGCGCGAGCCATAGGGCGATGCAAATGGGCGTCCTCTGGTTTTATAAAAAAGGATGTTAAATCCGTTTTAAAAGATTGTTAAAAAGGTTGTTTAAAACCGTATTTGTGATTAATGATTTATAAATGTTCTTTGCATGACTCGGAATGATTACAATTATATTAGTAATATTCGTCGTCGGATACATATTTGCAAGCTTGGAAAGTATAGTTTACAAATAAAAATGTAAAATATGTGTGTTTAACCGTTTTATCACCGCACTCGAATTAAATCGGCATGGTATTTATTTTAAGAAAGGGTGATATTGTAACACCCCCATAGGTCGGAACCCCTTTCCACTAGGCATCCCCAATATATGGAGGCATTACAAGACTTGGTTTCCCAAGCTTGTAGTACGAACAATCAAGTAAAGAAGTGTTCAACATTAAATTCAAATAGCTATAAGTTGTAATAAGTTAAACGGTTACAAGTTTAAGGGATATAAAAGTCATACCATTAGTATAACCAAATTGAACTGAAGGGATTTTAAATGTCAAAAAGCTAACATAAACAAGAGTGGTGACGACTAATGAAGAGCGCTCCCCAAGTCCTCGAAACTATCGTCCTAACCTGTCAACACTGCTCCCCATATGGGCGGAAATCACCATATGGTTCACCATAGATAATTCAAAACCCAAGTGTTAGCTTAACGATATAAATGTTCAATGCATGCAATACTAAGCTTACCTATTCATATGACAATGCAAGGTAAAACCAACAAAGTATGATGATATATAGGAGTCACCCTCCAACATACATTTCCACAAACCGGTGACCGAGACACGTCCACGACGCCACGTTCAACACAAGGTACTCGGAACACATCCGTGGTACCGGGCCCGAGTGCGACTAGAGTCCCTGCCAGACGTCGTGTCTCACCACACGAGTCCCTAACCTAAGTACTAAAGGTGCACATCCTCCTTGGAGTGGGAAGTTCCAAGGGTGACTTGAGCAGAAGACGGTTTCCCAACCGCCTTCCGTCTCCAAAATCGTAACCAATAATCCTCCAATATCCTCCATTGTCAACCAAGCCATGAACATACCAAATAAGTCCAACCAACAAAACTATGCAACCATATTGATACAACAAGTATAATTATGCTCAATTATTCACTAATTCATTTCCTCCCATTTAATTGCTCTTTAACATGTTATAATGCAATGTAATCATCCTTGTGTCCATTTACTATACTTATCTTCACCTAATTACCATAAACTCATCTTATGTGATAAACCCTAATTACCACAACATGTTATAATGAAACTATCATGAGACAAATGTAATTAATGATGATAAATGCACAATTAAACACACATATCATCATAGCTAAGTAGGGAAAACCCTACCTCAAGTTTATCTTCACAAATCCACAAGCTAATCACTAGAAATGCTCCTCAATGAAGCTTCCTACACACATTAATTATAACATTCATTACTACAAACTATTATAATAAATCTACTAATTAAGCTTCTGAATTATTATTCTTAATTCTCAGAACCTAATAAATTATGGGGTATTATACTAGGATAATTAAAGTCATTAAGACAATATTAAAGGAAAAGAAGTGTAATTTAACTTACAAACAAGGTGGATGAACAAGGAGGCTAGAATCCTTCACTTGGATACTAGGGTTTTTGAGAGGATTGGTTGGTGGGTATTTTAGAGAGATGTTTAGGGAGTTTAGAGAGTGGTGGGAATAGTGTTTGGGAACGGTTTTAGGTGGAAAATCTGAAGAGATAAGACACGAAAGCGACATCTCACCAAACAAACATCCCATGTAAGCTGTACTCGACCGGTACTCGGTCGAGTGGTCGGTCCACTCGATCGAGTGGGGGCTCCACTCGGTCGAGTGGATGGTCACTCGGTCGAGTGACTATTTTTCCAGGCTTCCAGCTTACTGCCAGATGGTACTCGGTCCTTCAATCGGTCGAGTGGGGCTTCACTCGGCCGAGTGAATCATCTACTTGGTCAAGTCTCAGTCTTTATAAATGCGAGGTATTACAGATATCCATTATGGTCAAGACAAGGATGAAAATAAAATAAAATAAAATGAAGAGAAATGTTTGAGATGAACTAAATATGTTAAGTTCATTTATTTGTAATTAGTCAAGTTTGTCATCGTACTCGGATTAAACCGACATGGTATAAAGAACCAAGGATGATTATGAATATGACTACAATATTTGCAAATATGAATAATTAAGTGAGGAAAAATTCTAAGTAAAAGAAAAGGGTGTTAAAATACCCAGTAATTTGTAATTAACCAATATTATCATCGAGTCATGAAATAAACCGTCATGGCATATGGAACCATGGATGATTTCGGTAATGGTCAAAATATTTGTCATAAAAATGAATTAAAATGGTAAAAACCGTAAAAGGAAAGAAGTACAAAAAAAAAATGATGTGGAAACATGAACACAAATACATTTGAGTTCTGGTCTAAGAAGCCCATAGGGGTGCGAGTCCCTAGGCGACATAAAGAGCCTTTGTCTCAGAACAAAACTCGGTTTTAGCTCAATCTTTCCATGTTTTGAATTGTGTTATGCATTGTTCATGCTTATAAAATCATAAAAACAGTAAAGACATGAAATAAGTGGAATATTTACACCCTCAAACTTACATGTTATGATGTTTGCGAGGTAGACGACTATTGAGACGGTTTTCTCGTTATGCGACTACTCGTGATCAAAGAAGTTTAAAAGACTGCCATAAAATGGATTTTGTTTTGAAAAGATGTTGAAAATATGTTGTTTGAAAACATGTTGATTAATGTTGAGTTGGTCGAATGGGTCGGTCGAATGCACGGCGACGGTACCAAACAAAATGTGTAAGGCTTGTGTTTTCAATCGGTAGGTCGAAAACACGTGTCGATTTTTTTACTTAAGAAGTCGAAAGGTCTAGAATTTTAAGGGAGAAGGAGGGGGAGGACTCTCGCGTAACCTAAACAGGTGCATATGATGGGGTATTTATAGAGAAATGTGGAATGTCAGGTCGGTTGAGTTTGCTTGGACGCTAAGGAGGAGGCCCATTGAGGCGCGAGCCACCAAGTACCTCAATGGGGTGTCCTGTCCTTTTCGAAAATTTGGATTTTCCCATTGTTTTAACCAATGTTTTGGTTGGTTGTGTTTTGTGATTTATGTGATTCCTTAGCCATCTAAGCTTTCTTTTGGGTGTTATTTGGGGTGGGTATTTTGTGTGTTTGACTCGGGTTTGACCCGTGTTGAGTCGGGATTTGAATTTTGAGTCGGTTTTGGCCCAATGTCGGTTTTGACTCTAATTAGTGTCATTTTAATACAAACGGCATGATAAAACCATTCATGGCATTATTTTTTATGTTCGAGACTCCGGTTGACTCAGGTTTACTCGGGTTGCGGGTTTCTGAGTCGGTTTTGGGTTCGAAGTCGGTTTTAACTATAAATACTGTTGTTTTAATGCAAATGAAGTTAGAAAACCATTTTTGAAATCATTTTTCATATCCGAGTAATGCATTAAACCGTCTCATGCATAGCCAATCTACGCACGCATGTCAAGAACATGTTGTAGTCCGATCATCATCGGGTATTTTTTGGAAGGTGAAGATACTGGGTATCTACAGCTACTCACATTGCTGAGTATGGTAACCCAAGAGGAAGTACAAGGGGAGGAGGAGCAGATAGGTCTATTGCAGCACAATTGGAGGCGTTGACTGCCTCAATTGCAGAGATGAAGACTACCCAATCCTTGGGCAAACAACAAAAGGTTCATGCTATGGTTCAACAAGAGGAGTCATGTGCTCGTTGTGGAGTTGATAGTCATATTGCTGCTGATTGTATGAGCTCTATAAAGCAGGTTAATGCCTTTCAATCTTATAGGCAAGGTAACCCCTTCTCTAATTTATATAATGAGAGGACCAAGGATCATCCATTCCTTCAATGGACGAATAAGAATGTCCAAAACCCGAAGCCGCAGCAACAACCTACTAATTCTAATTTTATGATTCCTCAAAATCGCTGGAATCAGCAGGGTAATTATAGTAGGCAAAGCCAAGGTGGTAATCAATGCAATAATCAACGCCAACAATTTCAATAACCTCCTTAGCAAACTCCTCAACAACCTCCTCAACAAGCTCCAAGTAATGATATGACAGAAATGAAGGCTATGTTGCAACAAATGTTGATGATGCAACAAAAGCAGACGGCTCAAATGGCCGAACTTGTAGCTCATAATAAGATGTTGGATACACAGGTTGCTCAACTAACCGTCCAAAATCCTTCAAAGAAACTTAGAAATCTTCTTCCTTAAGGTAAACAAGCTCATGATCAAGATAATGCAATTCATCTAAGGAGCGGTACTACTTATCAAAGTCCGGAGATGCCCACTAATGAAGATGAGGTACCCTAAATGCATCCTAAGGCATTAGGTAATTTAGAGCTAAGTGGTGACGAGAAAGAATCAAACGAATCTGAAACACGAGGCAAGAAGAAAGGCGAGAAAGTCACTATTCCTGAGGATACTTGATCGAGTGGTGACAGACTTGATCGAGTACCCTTAACTGACGATGCGAAATTTGCAGGAAATTGGTTACTCGATCGAGTAACCCCTGAACTCGATCGATTAACCCCCGTAACTGATGACGGTGTTTCCAAAATTACGATTAAAGCAAAGGAAGCCGGGCCAATTACTATTGCATTACCTTTTTCCGCACCGACAATAAAAATCTAAGTTGGATAAGCAATTCGGACGACTCATGGAGGTAGTGAAGAATTTACAAGTGAGTGTTCCATTCACTGAGTTGATCACTCAAGTGCCGGCAAATGCGAAATTCATGAAAGAGATATTGACGAGGAAGAGGTCCTTTGATGAAGTGGAGACGGTTGCGTTTACCCAAAATTGCAGCGCTGTGATGCAAGCTAACTCACCACCTAAGCTAAAGGATCCAGAGAGTTTTTTTATTCCTTATCATATCGGTCATCTTGCTATTAGTAAAGCTCTTTGTGATTTAGGAGCTAGTGTAAGTGTTATGCCGTATTCTATATGTAAAAATTTAAATATGGGTAAACTCAGTGTTACTAATATGACCTTACTGATGGCTGACCGGTCTATTAAACACTCAATGGGTGTGTTAGAGGATGTTCCAGTCAGAGTTGGGAAATTTTTCATTCCAGTTGAATTTGTTTGTTTTAGATATGGCTGAGGACACCCAAATTCCTATCATCTTGGGTAGACCATTCCTTCACACTGCGGGAGCGGTTATAGATGTTAGGAAAAGGAGACTGACATTAGATGTGGGAGATGATACAATTATTTTTAACTTGGAAAAGGCTTTGAAACACCCCATGATAGAATAAAATTGTCATAGTATTGATGTTGTTGATATGACTATTGATGAGTGTCTTGATTTTGCTTGAATAGGGATCCTCTAGAGATTGCCCTAGTATCTGATTCAGCTGCTGAGACGGGTTCATGAAGTCAAGAAGTTGATGAGATTGAGAAGTTGATGACTGGATAAGAATGCCCAAAGCAAAAGGTTTATAGCTTAGGTAGCCCATCTAAGGCTATCGAGGTAAAGAAACTTGAACTTAAACCCCTTCCCTCTCATTTTAAGTTTGTATTTTTGGATGACTGTAAAATGAACCCAGTAATTATCAATGCTAACCTAACTAAAAGCCAACTTTCTGCTTTGTTGGCTGTTTTGAGAACTCATAAAAAGGCTATTGGGTATAGCATTGATGATTTACAATGGACTAGTAATTATTTTTATATGCACCGTATTCATCTGCAAGAAGGTAATAAGCCTAGTGCAGACGGTCAGAGATGATTAAACCCTATAATGCAGGAGGTCGTGAGGAAAGAGGTACAAAAATTACTTGATGCTGGCATTATATATTCTATTTTTGATTCTAAATGGCTCAGTCCTGTCCAGGTCGTACCTAAGAAGGGAGGTACAACAGTAGTAACCAATGATAAAAATGAATTTCACATAGAATCCGATTCTAAGCTCTATTTGGGCAAGTTGGTAACGGATTCCACACTTAAACGCGATTTTTATAAAATAAGGCTAATAAAACAATTAAAATAATAAAATAACTATTTAAATTAATAAAGTCCCAAAGTAAAATTCGTGTGTGTTACAACCCGTGGTGAAACTTGAACAAGGTTGAGATTTTAATTGACATTTGACAATTATTGATTCTCATTCGCGGTCCTCATGGTCCTTTTATCTAGCCTTCCTAGGCTCTTAAATAACCCAATCTGACCATTATTCTTATCTCGATGGTGCAAATTCTTATTTGTTCCTAGTAGATGGATAGCAATTGATGTCAGCCACACCACGATGCATACTCATGTTTGCATCAAGGGCTTGCACTACTCGCGCGAATGGAACTAGGAATCAACCTTACTCATGTTTGATACGGACCTCTCCTGAGACCAGGGTTTGATGACGTGGTGTGGAAACCATCCTTTAAACCAAAATCTCGTTACTAGTGCTTGTTTGTATGTATACTTGCTATGTGTTTCCCTAGTCAATCACGTATCTAAATATCACATTTTTAAATTAAATAATGTCAAATTTCCTATAAATATAATCCATTTTCATTCTTTTCAGAAAAAGAAACACCATATGTAAACCAAATAACCAAATTTTCTATAATTAAAATTCCATTTAAAAAAAAAGGCTTTCAAAAAAATTTAAAAAAAAAAACATTTTAAATAATAAAAACGAAAACTTTTCAAATAATGTATATTCAAATGGGCTAAATTAGAGTCACAACTCGAATCGACTCATCTCCTATTCGAAACTTCGTCGAGTTATAAACTCGTCTCCCCTTAACTTTTGTTTCATCGAAACTCGAGTCAAATCCAAAGGCATTAAGCCGTCATTTTGGACCTCGTATCCTAAGTCAGTTAGCATCTTAACACCTCCAATCACACACCTCGAGTCTTACACACCAAGACTCGATTGGCCTCACTTCCGAATTTAAAGTTTCAAAATGGGAACCGTGTTTTTAACATCTAAAAACATGCTCCGGGTATCTACACATACACCTGAGCCTAGAGTCGAGTCTTCCTTAAACACATGTCTCGTCCAATAGCGTCGCTCCATCTTTGGATCCCCATAATCTCATCAATAAGGGCAATTGTCTAGGCGTCACTCCGTCAAAGTCAACACTCGAATCTAACAACATTTCAAGAATTCACAAGTCCAAGTCTAGTTACCATCTTTTCTCTATGTCATCATTTTCTAGATGTGTATCTGTTGCTTGTTTCCTTACTATACGTGATCCCATGTCGAATCAATTTGGAACGCGCGTCATTTCTATCGAGTAGGAATCCTACAAATTCCACCAGCCAACAAGGTTCTGATGCAGCTCAAGCTACCATCACCGTGTCTCTCCAAGATGTTCTTGCCATGGTCCTACGAGTTCAAGCTATAATTGAAAATTTGAGCATTCACATCCTCACCTTTAAAAATGGGTTGGTGAAAAAGAACACACCACCTAGAGAAACCACTAGTATAGGTCGTGCAAAGCCTACCTCTTACAATACCCAACAACCTAGGAAGCCAAACGCCGTTGAAAGAAAACCTGGGAGACATCAAAGGGTGATTTCTAACCTGGGCATGTCTTATTTCGACGCTCTGAAAAGATTATCTGCCCAAGGCAAGCTAAACCCGATAGGTACAACTCCGGACCCGCCTCTTGAAAAACAAGTCAACCTCTGGAAGGACAATAAATATTGTCTATACCACCAAGGTAGAGGCCATGACATTGAAGAGTGTTTTCTCCTGAAACACACGATCTAAGATATGATTGAGAATGGTAGCATACCACTCCCATGCAAGGCGGATGACAAGGTTAAACCTCTTGGGAACCGTATTGCAAAAGATCAATATCCATCCTTAGGCTGTTCTCATCTTCTCGCTCCTCTTAACGATGACGAGATCGACATGTTCAAAGAAGATAGAATTCAAAGTAGAATGCTCATGCTTTCAGCCACCATCAACAATATATTTTCCAAGTTAGAGGGAGTCATAGACGATCTAAACAACCAACTTTCGAGCATGGAAAACAAGTTTGTCACCTTTGAAAAGCAATTTCCTGAGTTACCAAATACGAAGGTGAAACAAGATATAGGGAGGTCATCATTTGTTGTCAAGATCCTATTCAATGATCAAGGCATCAAATTAATTCCAAGCAAGGTAATTAATCAATTTCAGGAAAATCTGATCATTCAGTTTTTGAAATCTCGGCAGAATTAGGCCAACTTTAAATGATCACGTATGGAGTTCTACATGGTTAAAATTGGTGTTCTCTATATGGATCAAATTTTGGAGAAGTCCTCTTTCATATGGACTTGGAATGAAACATACATTAAGTATATTGGTCACAATAGACCTTCATGCTAAGCATTGAAATTAGATGTGACAGCCTATTCAGTTCTGACTTGTCAGTACTAAAATCCTTATATCTCCCAAATCAGGCAACATCTTGGTGTGAATCTTTTTGCAGGTGGTATCTAACTCGATAGCTTTCATTTGATGTATCTTGAGCATTTTTATTCGAGTTAAGCTAAGATATATGGAGTCTGAAAGTTTCTGCTGCTGCACAAGGGATTGCTGGACTTTCGGAACTGACCTGAACATACTCAAACCACTATATCTCTTAATTTAGGCCACGTCCTTGCATGATTCCAATTGAAAATAGTAGCCAACTGATATAGATTAAATTTGGCTACTCGTGGGTCTCCTAATTCAACCTGATCAGAAATTTATGGCATCTGCAAGATTCCCCTGGCTGCCGAACATGTACAGCATAGGTCAGCCTGACCTTCGACTACTCAAATGTTCATATTTGGAGTTTAAATCATAACATAGGATGATTATTATTTAAGGTGATAGCTAATATCTTTAGCTTTCAAATGATATATGGCTAGTCATGAAATTCCAAGGCACCAAGGAGTTGTGACCTCTGCAAGACCAGCCGAATTCCCGAAATGCAACAACAAATTCTGAGCATTGAAAATGACATCTAGTGGTCCTATTTTGGACTAATGTTCTTGTTCAAGCCACGCCAATCCTTAGACACGACAAAGATGGAGTGATACACCCCATTTCAGAGTCCATAGGCTTCCAAAGAAGCCTCACCAACTCCCCTACACTTGAAGACAAGAAGGGAAGCCTCAAAGCATCCAATGACATCCTACCTTGCTCTCCAAGTCTTTATTTTTAGTCCTTATATTATTAATGCATTGTACTATTTAAGTCTCAACCATTAGATGGTTTTTCCTTGCCTAGGATTTCAGTTTTACTTGCCTATATAAAGGCTCATCTTTGATTGTAAGAAGATAGACTTTGAATATACAAAAAACTTTACTTTTGTGCAAAAACCGCCTTCCTTCGTGGAGTGATTGCTACCTTCGCAGGGCCTCTTGATCTCGACCTTTGTGGCGGGATCAAGTAGAAAAATTTTATCTTTCATATCTTTGTTCATTACTTATTAGTTTTGTGTCTTAATTATCGTATTACAAATCGAAAATCCCAAACAAAAACAACTCTTTTTCCACTTTGTTGTTAACTGTTTTATTGTCTTGTTTCTAAACCACTCAAATTAGTCATAATCCCATAAATATATGACAGATAAAATGTCTATCCCTAGTCTTTCTTACGCTACACATCCGCCTTATCTAGAAATCAAAATCGCCAAAGGCAACCTCATGGAGCCTTCGCCGTAAAAAGTCTAAACAACTTTCTAGATCGTTCACCAATCTAGGCATACCTTATGCCTTAGCCTTGAACAAACTATCCTCTCTTGGTCTCCTAGCACCTATCGGTCCACCCCGGATCCAACGCCAAAAACGATGAACCGATTTGGGGTGATAATTCATATTGCCAAAACTATAGGGGCAACTGGCATGATACCGAGAATCGCTACAAACTAAAACATGTCATCCAAGATAACATTGAGAGCGGTGATGATCATGTATATGATAGGTCGTGTCGTCAACAACCACTCAAACAAATTTATATATTAACTAACAACTCTAGCGAGTAGTAATTAGAGGTCAAACCCAAAGTACGGTTAACTTCCAAATTGAATTACAAACGTTGTTAAGGTTCTTATAATAGTGTCAAGGGTGTCACAGTTGATTGATATAAGGTGAGTGGAACAACTATAACTAAAGAAAATGAAATGTAAACTAATGAAAACAAGAGCAAGTATTGAAAATAAGGATGAAATCAATATGAGGAAAACACTAGGGTGTCATGGTATCATAGAGGTGATCTATTGGTAAATCCAAAGGGTATGAGTTTGGTTTGGTCAAAGTCATGCTAGAGTAGGGCCAAAACTTTTGGACCTGCGGTCTATAGGTCGAGTCGGGTTAGCTTATGGCGTACACCCGGTCGTCCCACCAACTTAGTGCATGGTCTAACAATCCCCGAGGCTTTCAATCTTAAGGGTATTGTTGAATACGTAGAGAATCATGTGAGGTTGTCAATCAAACATTTCATCAAACATAACATATGCACTAGGCTAGAACTTGCAACAACAATTTAATCAACCAAATTAACTCATAAAGAATGGATCTACCCTTTAATAATTCCCCTAATCCCCCATTCCCTAGCTAGAATACTACTCACTCATTATCATGGTAATCATACAACTAATGTTGTCAAGCATTATAGCAATAGAAAACATGATGATCAAAGTAAGTAATTAACAAAGATTAACAAGAAATAAAGTAGAGATTAAGGAATTATAAAAACTTAAGGAGATGAACAATAATGATAAAGAATAAAATAGAAGAAACTATTTAATTAATGAAGAATTGTGATACGTATGGCGGGACGGTTAATAAACGACCACGCCTCATAAAATTCAAAGACAAGTTTATAAATAATTGAGTAGCAGTGAAAGAGTTCTTGGACCCAAAAATTCAAGAAGTATGCATGATCTCGACTCAAGAAAACGAGACCCGCGTGGGAACGCACTAAGAACTGTGTGGTCCAAATGTGCCGCCCCAAAAGAAGAGGCGTAAATCAACCACATGGAAGAGGTTCTGCTGAATTTTGAGGACCAAGCAAAACCAAGCCCAAATAATACATTATTCACACACAAGAATTGGATGGGCTCAAATAAAAGAATGGAAATATGTGCAATCGAGGCTCGAGACCCGTGGGAACGCTAAAACCGTGTGGGAACAAAGGAAGTGGCGGCCTCAAGCAAGGGGAGAGGGATGTAGCGGCACCTAGCAAGGGGAGGAGAATTCCAATTTAGTTTTTAGCAGTTTTCAAACTAGGTTGAATAAAGGTTGACAAATTAGTCTAGTTTGTGAGTTCTATGCTTCATTCATCCTAGAACTCACAAATTAGCATTAAATGCTATCTTGGAGGCCAAGGCTTTTGTCTTATATAAAGGACCTAGTCTCCTCATTTGTAATCATCCAAGTTTAAGAAAAAACCCCTTTTAGAGAGAGAAACTTGTTGTTTCAATCTTTTCAAAGATCGATGATTTCGAGTCTTGCCTTGAACTAAGGACGTGCTCCGAAGTTTGAGTTGGATTACTTGACGCGTTTTCGAGTAATTCCCCCATTGTTATCGTTATAGGTCTAGCGATAGCAAATATCCTATTGGTTCGATCTCTTCATAAGAAATCGAAATAAATATTCTTTCCATTCTTGCACCAAAGAAAAACAAAAACAAACAAAAAAGACTTCCACTTCGCCCAAAACGCCTCAAGTGGCACGATCAGGTCGGGTTGCACCTAGTGCATTCGGATCATCCGTCTCACTTGAATCCACAATTAAATCTTCCGCTCCGTATAGGCATCAAATGGTATCAGAGCTAGGTTCTTAATCACCCACAAAAATCAAGACGGTCCTGAGAAAGTCCAAATCAATTAGTAGTTGAATATCCAATTGCGATTGGTATTCAAAGGTTAAACTCAACGAGGTTGTTGAGGTTTAAACGATTGGATCTTAAAGGCACGGATTGAACAAAAAAAAAAATCATTGTTCACGTGGTACTGTTCACGGTACTGTTCATCATAAGAAAAAAAAAAAGAAGAGAGAGATCCGAAACTTCAAGGAAAATTATTATCAACATGGACTTCGACGATCCCAACTTTCTTAAGAGTCTCCAAAATGCCTTGAAAAATTTGCTAGAAGCCGATTCCAAATGGCAGCCTAGACGAGAACGAGTCATTGACGAATTCAAAGTAAGTGAACCACCCGAGTTCACAGCAGGCACGGATCACGAGGCTTATCTAGAATGGGAGAGACAAATCGAATGAGTGTTTGATTTCAAGGGTCTGGATGACGCGAAATGCTGCAAGTACGCTATTCGAAGACTTAGTAGAGGGGCTTCACTATGGTACGAGAGTTTGAAAGCAAGGCGTGCTCGCGCTGGAAAAGTGAAATTATCATCTTGGGATTCTCTTAAACGTAAATTGCGCAAGAGATATGTTCCAGCAACTTATACGCTTGCGACTTATCGTAAGATCGCCAATCTCAACCAAGCGAGTCCGACGAGTAGTGTTGGCGAACCCAAGTCGGCTGCCACCCCTAGTTCCAAGGCAAGAACACCCGATTCTAAGGAAACAAGTCTCTCCAAAGTACGATGTTTAAAGTGTCCGGGGTTTGCTGTTGCGCTCTAAAAAAATGAGAGAGAAACTAGAGAGAGAAAGCTCTAAAATTTATGCATAGTGTTTAGGGTTTGTAAGCATGGCAATCATGAAATTTACCAATAATAACAGATTTACGCCCTTAAAATCTATTACTTCTTCTGAATCTAATCCAAAAAATGATCTTATTCCGTCTAAGCTTCCTTCTCCTTCAAAACAAAATTCTAAAGGTACCAGTTTTGCAGGACCAGGGTCTGCGGATGCTCGAAAGACAGCTTCTTTAAGGAAGTTACATGGAGTCCCTGTTCTTGACCTGTCTGGTGCTACAGAGGAGGTTAATGGCTCGGGGTGGATGTTGCATAAGAACGGTAAAGATATTCCTGTGTTGGAGACGATAGATGAGGAGGAAGATGTGACAGGTCTTCTTCAGTTTACGTCTGTTGACATTAAAAAAGAGGTAGACTTTTGGAATAATGCTGTATTTTGTTACATTTTAGGAGCCAATCCACCTTGGGATTTGATTGAATCATTCATATATCGTGTTTGGGGCCAGTTTGGCATTGACAGAGTTTCCTTTTTGGATAATGGCTCTTTTCTTGTAAGATTTGCCACTGTAGGGGCAAGGGATGCTCTGTTAAAGTCGGGGTAAATTCTTTTTGATAACAAGCCGGTGGTTATTAAACCCTGGGTAATGGATATGGAACTGGTTAAGGCGAAAGTTGAAACTGTTCCTGTGTGGGTTCGTTTATCTGGGGTTCCTCTGAAGTTTTGGGGGGATTGCTTGCCATCTATTGCAGGGTTAGTTGGTAAATTTGTTAAGAAAGACAATGATATACAAGACAAAGTACGTTTAAGCTTTGCTAGAGTGTTGGTGGAATTACAGATGGATCAGGAATTACCTGATAAGGTTAAATTTCTGGATGAAAATGGAAAGGTTGTCTCTGTTGGTGTTGATTATGAGTGGATACCTAGGTCTTGTACCAGCTGTAATGGTATAGGTCATTCTGCTGCTCAATGTAGGAAACCTGGTAGGCCATCTGTTAAAAAAGTTCAGAAAGCTAAGGGTGTTCAACAGAAGAAACAGGTATGGAGACCTGTACAAGAGCCTGTGCAGAGTACAGTGTCTCCTCCTCCTTTTACCCCTGCTGCTTTCCCTCCTTTGTCTCAGGTTAGGGCTACTCCTAGTGTGAAACCAACACCTGCTAAACAAATTATGAGGAATACTAGGCAGGAAGGGATTGTGGGTATAAGGCTGTCTGATAAGTTCTCTAAATATACTTTTGTGGATGCTCTGGTAGCTAATACTCCTACTGGTGTAGTTGGTGATAGTGGGAAGGACCCTCCTCAAGCTGTTATCAATGCATAACATCGGGTTTTGGAATGTTAGGGGTCTAAATGACCTGAATAAGCAGAAAGTAGTTAAATGGTTTATGCATAATCATGGGGTTGGTTTGTTTGGCCTTATTGAAACTCAGATTAAACCTGCTAACCTTCTTAATAAGAATACTTCTCTGTGTGATGGTTGGTGTATTACTACTAACTGTAGTTGGCATAA
The DNA here is from genome assembly GCF_048544455.1 of Silene latifolia. Lineage (NCBI taxonomy): Eukaryota > Viridiplantae > Streptophyta > Magnoliopsida > Caryophyllales > Caryophyllaceae > Silene > Silene latifolia. The sequence continues at coordinate 76,275,148 of NC_133528.1, forward strand.
GGGTGGGAGGATTTGGGTGTCATATGATGCTCAACATATTCATATTCATGTCCACTCTAGAATTGATAACAAGAGGTTTTACCTTACTATGGTTTATGCTTTCAATAACATGAATGATAGAATTGCCTTATGGAGTTTTTTGAAGCAGCAGTCTCAGACCTGTGTGTCTCCTTGGTTATGGTTGGGGGACTTCAATGCTGTTTTATCTCCTATTGAGAGATTGGGAGGTACTACTACTGAAGCAGAAATGGAGCATTTTCAGGAGTGTGTCTCCCTTTGTGGTATGGAGGACATTAATGCTACAGGGGCTCTATATACTTGGTCTAATAAGCAGGAACCTACTGCTAGGGTATATAGTAGGCTAGATAGAGCTATGGGAAATCAGGAATGGATTGATGAATTTGGTGATTATATTGCTCACTTCCATCCCGAGGGTTTGTTTGATCATTGCCTGTGTACTGTGGTGAATAGAAAAGATGAATTTGATGTTTGAAGGAGTTTCAAGTATTTTAACATGTGGGGTGCTGCTGAGTCCTTCAAGGAACAGGTTGCTAGTGTGTGGCAACAAAAATTCAAGGGTACTAGGATGTTTTCTGTGGTTAAAAAGTTGAAAGCTCTGAAACCTGTCCTAAAGAAGCTGAACACTACTTGTTTCTCTGATATAGAGAATTGCACTACCATTGCTAGTAGAGTTTTGGAGGAAATACAAGAGAAGTTAGTTGATAGTCCTGGGGATACTGATTTGATTCAGCAGGAACTTGATTTATCTGCTGAGTTAAAGGGCCTTATTAATGCAAGGGATAGTTTCCTTACTCAGAAGGCCAAATTGCAGTGGTCATTGGAGGGGGAATTGAGTACCTCATACTTCCATCGTGCAATTAAGAAAAGGATTATGTTGAACAAGGTTTTCCAGATATAGGATATGCAGGGTGTTCTTTGTACTGAGGGTGCTACTATTCAGAATGCCTTCTTAGCTTACTACCAGAAGCTGTTGGGCACTCAAAATGCTACTGATGCAGTTAATGTTGCTGTGGTCAGAAGGGGTCCTTGTTGTTCAGAGGTTCACTGGTCTATTCTGGCTAAACCAGTTACTTGTTCTGAAGTTAAAGCTTGTTTATTTAGCATTCCAAGCTGTAAGTCTCCTGGCCCAGATGGCTACAATAGTCAGTTTTACAAAGATCCCTGGGATGTGATTGGGGATGAGATTTGTGCTGCCATTATTAATTTCTTTGATTCTGGTCAGCTGCTTTCTCAGGTTAATGCTACTGTCATCACTTTGATTCCTAAGAATGATAGGCCAACTAGTGTAGTGCATTACAGACCTATCTCTTGCTGTAATGTACTTTATAAAGTCATTTCTAAAATCTTGTGTGCTAGATTGGCTTTGGTATTGCCTGATATTATAAGCAAAAATCAAGGGGCTTTTGTCAACGGCAGAAGTATTCTAGAAAATATCCTCATTTGTCAGGATCTTGTTAGAATGTACAATAGGAAGGCAGCTTCTCCTAGGTGTATGTTTAAACTTGACCTTCAGAAAGCCTATGATTCCATTGAATGGGGGTTTCTTGAGCAGATGCTTGAAGCTTTGAACTTTCCTGAGAAGTTTAGGCATCTGATTCTACAATGTGTTACTACCCCCTCATATACTTTGAATCTTAATGGCACCCAGTTTGGTTTCTTTGCTGGCAGGAGGGGGTTGAGACAAGGTGATCCTATCTCTCCCCTTCTCTTTTGTGTGTCTATGGAGTATTTGTCTAGGGTAATGAACTATACTGTGGGTGAATGGTACTTCAAGTTTCACCCTCTTTGTAAGTCTTTAAAGTTGACTCACTTACTTTTTGCTGATGATCTCCATATGTTTTGCAAAGGGGATCATCAATCTATCATGCTTATCTTGAGGGTGTTGGCTACCTTTACTGCTGCTTCTGGCCTAAGAGTAAATGCTTCCAAATCAGAAGTAGTGTTTAATGGTGTGACTGAGGTTTTGAGACAGGATATTACCTTTATTTCTGGATTTCAGGAGGGTGTACTCCCTTTTAAATACTTAGGGGTACCTATTCAGGCTGGTAGATTAACTAGACATGATTGTAATATCCTAGTGGAGAGAATTGTGGCTAAAATAAGGGGGAGAGGAGCTAGGAAGTTGAGTTATGCTGGCAGGATTATCTTAATTAACTCTGTGTTTAATACTCTACACAATTACTGGTGCTCTATTTTCCTTTTGCCAAAGTGTGTTATCAAGAAGATTGAAGCTCTCTGTAGAAATTTCCTGTGGAATGGTGATGCTATGTACCAGAGAACCCCTCTGGTGGCCTGGGACAATGTCTGCTGCAGTAAAAAAGAGGGGGGCTTGGGTGTTAAGAATGCTGGGGTGTGGAATATTGCAACAGTTGGTAAGTTGGTGAACTGGATTTATACAAAAGTTGATAGATTATGGGTGCTTTGGGTGGACCACATCTATATGAAGGGTGCTGACTGGTATACATATTCACCTCCTCCAGACTCAAACTGGAATGGGAGGAACATATGTAAAGTTAAAGCTATGCTAGCTGCTGGGTACCAGGGTAACCAATGGCTCTCTGATGCTAAAGGTTACTCTATTTCTGCTGGGTATCAATGGCTACAGGGATCACACCCCCCTGTACCTTGGTATAAGGATGTTTGGGACAGCTGGATAATCCCTAAGAATTGTGTTATTGGTTGGCTCATTCAGAGGAAAGCTCTGAATACTAGAGACAAATTATTTCAGCATGGGATTAGTGCCAGCAATTGTTGTGTGTTCTGTGAGCTTGCACCAGAAACCCATGATCACCTCTTTTCTGATTGTATCTACAGCAAACAGGTGATTAGCTTAATCGAACACTGGATGCATCTGAGGTTTCAAACTCCCCCTGGTCATTGCCCTACTGTCAGGAGGAAAGTTTGGAGAGTGATTAAACTATCCTGTTGTTATGTCCTCTGGATGGAAAGGAATACTTGTAGGCTTGAATTGAAGTTACGCATACCTGAGTTGCTTGTGTCTGAAATTCAGAAGACTGTTCAGCTACGAGTTCAGCATAAAATGTCTTCTATTATTCAGCAGATGGATGTAGTTTGGTTGAATAGCCTAGGTATTAATAGTTAAGATGTTTCTACTTCATTTTTATGGCTTAAGTTGATGAGAATGTATTCATGTAATATCCTTTTTTATTAATCAAAGCTTACATGTTACCAAAAAAAAAAAAAAGTGTCCGGGGTTTGGGCAGTATCAAAGCACGTGTCCAACTAAACGATTGAATACATTGAGAGACGTTGTTGCTTGTCGGGATGAGTTGTTTGATGAGGAGGAACGATTGGGTGATGTGTTCAATATCGAAGAAAGAGAAAAGGACGAGATTATCATAGTAGAGCCATTGAGTGACAATGATCAAATTAAAGATGTGATGGAAGATGACTTATTTTCTTTTGAGGATAAACCTCATACAAAAGGTACTTCCTTATTTGATCCAAATCTACCAATTGTTTTTGATGAAGAATTTGAAGAATTCTATGATGAAACTCACATGGAAGAAAGTGATCATACAAGTTATGACGATACAACTCAAGATAATCTTAATCTTGTGCCAATCCCGGACGAGGAATTCAAGGATGTTTTCCCCGACGAACTACCCGCTGGTTTACCGCCTACTCGAGGGATTGAACACCAAATCGATCTCCTACCCAGAACTCCCTTACCAAACAAAGCCGCCTATATATGCAATCCAATGTAGACAAAGGAATTACAACGACAAGTCGAGGAGTTGATGGAATGAGGCTATGTGTGAGAGAGCATAAGTGCATGTGTCGTCCCTACGCTACTTGTTCCAAAGAAGGATGGGACGTGGCGAATGTGCATTGATAGTCGAGCCATGAACAACATAACTATCAAGTATCGTTTTCTTATCCCAAGGCTTGACGACATGCTTGATGAGGTACATGGGTCTGAGATCTTTTCTAAGATTGACTTGAGGAGTGGTTATCACCAAATACGAATGAGAGAAGGGGACGAGTGGAAAACCGCGTTCAAGACTAGACACGGGTTATACGAGTGGACCGACATGCCATTCGGATTAACCAATGCTCAGAGTACTTTTATGCGACTCATGAACAAGGTACTCAAACCTTTCATAAGCAGATTTGTCATCGTCAATTTGGATGACATTTTGGGGTACAGTCGAACTAAGGAAGAACATTTCATACACCTTCGAGAGGTGTTCGACACACTTCGAGGGCAGAAACTCTGTGGAAAGAAGGAGAAGTGGTCGTTATGGGTCAAGGGTGTCATCTTTCTCGACTATATGGTATCTAAAGACGGGGTTTCGATTGATCAAATCCAAATTGAGGCAATCAAGTCGTGGCCTACCCTTAAGTCCATCACGGAAGTCCGGTCATTTCATGGACTTGCTTCGTTTTATCGAAGGTTTATTTGGAACTTTAACACCATCACTAGTCCCATCACCGAGTGTTTAAAGAAAGGAGCATTCGTATGGACCGCAGCTGCTCAAAGGGCCTTCGAGACGATAATCCAAAAGTTTTGCGAGGCACCGTTGTTGGCGCTTCCAGATTTTACCCAACCATTTGAGGTGGAGTGTGATGCAAGCGGTGTTAGCGTTGGTGTCATGTTGATACAAGGAAAGAGACCCATCGCATACTTTTTCGAGGAGCTGGGTAGTGCTAGACTCAACTACTCTACGTACGACAAAGAGTTTTATGCTATCGTGAGAGCTCTTAATCATTGGAGTCATTATCTCAGTCCGAATCACTTCATACTACATTCGGATCATGAATCGTTGAAGTACATTGACATGCAGCAGAAGTTGAATCCGAGACATGCCGAATGGGTGGAGGTCCTACCAGGAGGCGTTCACATTAATTTTGATTCTCAAGTGAGAAAAACGTATCAATCACCAATTGATAAATACATTGATGAGAAGCTACATGGTGGGAACTCTAATTTCTTATTGAAGTAAATCTTCGTGGAAGCTCATGATGATCTTGTTGCTTCGAGCAACCATTATTTGGATTTTGGTAGAATTGTGCATGGAAGGTGGTGGGAAGGAAATCATAAGAAAGTAAAGCACAAGCAAAGATGGCACAAAATGGTTGTGATTTACAATACTCATTACAAATTAAAATCACCGGAGATGGATAAACATGAAGACTACATTGAAGATGATGAACTGAAGAAAAGATCAACAGGGTGCGTAAACAGCTTCATATTCTTAATCAAGTTTGAATCTAACTTCAAGATTTGTTTTGATCCCGGTGGCATCAAAGATGATTCAACTACGTGTTCGGGCTTGTTCGGGTTTATAATATTCATCTCTGATCCCGGCATACTGAGGCAAATAATTGAGGACAATTCTTTTTTTAAGGGAGAGAATATGATGCGTATGGCGGGACGGTTAATAAACGACCACGCCTCATAAAATTCAAAGACAAGTTTATGAATAATTGAGTAGCAGTGAAAGAGTTCTTGGACCCAAAAATTCAAGAAGTATGCATGATCTCGACTCAAGAAAACGAGATCCGCGTGGGAACGCACTTAGAACTGTGTGGTCCAAATGTGCCGCCCCAAAAGAGGAGGCGTAAATCAACCACACGGAAGAGGTTGTGCTGAATTTTGAGGACCAAGCAAAACCAAGCCCAAATAATACATTATTCACACACAAGAATTGGATGGGCTCAAATAAATGAATGGAAATATGTGCAATCGAGGCTCAAGACCCGTTGGAACGCTAAAACCGTGTGGGAACAAAGGAAGTGGCGGCATCAAGCAAGGGGAGAGGGATGTGGCGGCACCTAGCCAGGGGAGGAGAATTCCAATTTATTTTTTAGCATTTTTCAAACTAGGTTGAATAAAAGTTGACAAATTAGTCTAGTTTGTGAGTTCTATGCTTCATTCATCCTAGAACTCACAAAATAGCATTAAATGCTTTCTTGGAGGCCAAGGCTTTTGTCCTATATAAAGGACCTAGTCTCCTCATTTGTAATCATCCAAGTTTAAGAAAAAACCCCCTTTAGAGAGAGAAACTTGTTGTTTCAATCTTTTCAAAGATCGATGATTTCGAGTCTTCCCTTGAACTAAGGACGTGCTCCGAAGTTTGAGTTGGATTACTTGACGCATTTTCGAGTAATTCCCCCATTGTTATCGTTATAGGTCTAGCGATAGCAAATATCCCATTGGTACGATCTCTTCATAAGAAATCGATACAAATATCCTTTCCATTCTTGCACCAAAGAAAAACAAAAACCAACAAAAAAGACTTCCGCTTCGCCCAAAATGCCTCAAGTGGCACGATGAGGTCGGGTTGCACCTAGTGCATTCGGATCTTCCGTCTCACTTGAATCCACAATTAAATCTTTCGCTCCCTATACGTATCAAATTGTCACCTTCTTCAAATACAATCCAAGAATTCTTCAATTGCAAGACTAGTTCTAAGACTAATTGTGGAAAGACTAAAGACCAATTAATCTAATTAAATATAATTGAAGTGTTATACTCTAATCCGAGGGCGGAGAAGTCCATGCCCCGCCCGACTTGGTTATGAGCTCCCCCGACTTGAGAATAGAAAGTTTGAGGTCTGCCTGGGAACCCGCTCGGGTTGGTGCTCTGCTCGCCCGGGTTGTGGCTCAACTCGCCCGGGTTAAGGCTCTGCTTGCCTGGGTTGTCTAGTGGAATGGTTCCTTCTCCAAGTGCTGCCCCACAACCTATAAGGGATAGGCCTGGGTCGTGGGGGATGGCTTCATTTGCCTTAAAACCTTGCTATGAGTATTTGGTTTCCATCTCCTCTTCATGCTTGGTCATTGTAGATACCCAGTATCTGCTGAGACTCCAGCAAACACCCGATGATTATCGGACTATAACATGCTTTGGAATCGCGGCGTTTGATCGACAGTTTGTGTACAACTTCACGTCGGAAAACTTAAAAGGATTTCAAAAATAAAACATTTCAAAACATTTCAAAAATACCTGGAGTGTTTAATGCACGACGACGGGGTCGCAATGACACTAACTATAGTCAAAACCGACACCGGACCAAAAACCGACTCAAAAATTCAAATCCCGACTCCAACAACGAGTCAAACCGAGTCAACCACAAAAAAACAAACATTCAAAACCTTCTATGCTAAGATTTCCCGGATTTATGAATGGTCAAGTACCAAACATATGACTACAAATCCTAGGATAGAACAAATTATGATTGCTCTTGTGTGAAAGCGACAAGACAACTCGAAGACCCGCGACGTGGCTCGCGCCTCTTTGAGCAGCCCAGGTGGCCACGTCGCTCAAAACTCACACAACCACTCATTTTCCTATAAATACCCCTCAAATGCCCCCATTTGAGAACTTACGCGAGTGTCTGCCCCCTCTTTTCTCCCTTAAAATTCTCGACTTGACTTCTTAAGTCACAATCCGACGCGTATTTACGACCTACCGATCGTAAATACAAGCCTTACACATTGTTTGGTACCGTCAGCGTGCATTAAATCACTTGTCCGACCACTTCGACCACTACACCATCACTAATCTTAAAACACTCTTTTTTACTTACCAAAACGGTTTCAAACCGAGTTTTTTCCGACCAAACGAGTTGTTACACTTACGTCGGTCACTCGCCATAACCAAACATATAAGTATGAGGGTGTAAAAATCCTCCTTTTATCATGTTTTTATTTGTTTCATGACTATAACATGCTAAAACATGCATAATACGATCCAAAACAAGGGATAAACGAGCCAAAAATGATTTTTGGCCTGAGACAGAAGCCCCTTGGTTCGCCGGCTTGCCCGCGCCTAAATGGGGTGTCCAGGTCAGAATTCAACCGTCTTTGTTCTCGTCTTTCCCCTTTAATTCATTTTCATATTTGTAATCGGTTTTTACCATTTCAAATATTTTCAAACCCCTTTTATTTTATTTTATTTGTTTTAACCATAAAACATTTTTCACCCTTGGTTCCTCATACCATGATGGTTAAATCCGTTTTTCGGTGATAATATTTGGTTAATGATATTTAAAAGGTACTTAAACCCTTTTATTTCATTTCTTTACATTTTGGGAGGTATTTTAAAGCCTTTCATCATTTCTTTACATTTTCAAAATAAACATATTAGTCACCAACACAAAGTCATCCTTGGTTCTACATACCATGTCGGATTTTAACCCGGGTACGATGATGAGTATCGACTAATTACATTCAAGTGAACTTAATACAATTAGTTTCATAATTGTTTTCAAAACTTTTCATGTCAAGCCGAACCCGACACCGAATATTATCAAAATAATGATGATTATTCGGGTCTAGCTCTTCAAATGAACAAACGCGGTCTAAACGACCCTTTCAAATCAAATCGGGTTCAAATACCCTTTTTTCAACACGTTTTATAACGTTTTCTAAATGGCCAGAATACGGCATATAACCGTAGGTTGACCCGCGCCTAAAACAGGCCTTTCAATTCTCATTTTCAAAACCAGGGTAGGCCCCTTGTATCGCCGGCTGGCTCGCGCCTCATGTAGTCGTCTGGTAAAGGGCTTGTTCCCTTTCCAGCACTCGTCTAGGATGATCCCGAGTCCGGTTAGCCCGGATATAGGACGGATCAGATGACTATTTGCTTATTCAAAATCACATTCGCAAAATGCCTTACTAGGACAAATGGATCACGTTATGCACCGTAAACCTAATTTGGTAAATGGATGTTTAATTTCCGTCTTGCATGCAAATCAATCATTAATCCAACTCGACATCTTATACTTGATACTTGGATTAAATCAACCGACTTAGAAAGCTCTCACATGTTAGGTTAAAATTATTGGATGCGCATTCATGTATTTAAAGCGTTTTATCAACTATTGAATTCAACCGACCAAGATCGATCAGTAGAGGCCGCTACCGCGGGCGGGATTGGGTGTCTGATTAAAGGGCTTCCCAATACGTACCTTCACCTCTTACTTAGAAACTTTGGAGAGTGAACGACCTTATCCAGGGCGTACGAGAGTCATTCTAGAGATAGGATGCTAAAGAGGGACGATTTCCTTATCTTTAGTACCTATGTCAAACGCTGCTTTGTGCTTCGATTTGACCGAGGTATAAAGTGGATTTCGAACGGGTTCCAAGCATCCCACAAATGCTTGGTGGCGACTCCGAACATCTCTAATCGTTTCGAGACCTTTACCGAGATGAAACCGACCGATCTAAAACGATCCGGTCGATTTATGCCGCCGAGCTTGGCTTTCAAAAGACCGCTGCACATCCACAGATCGAAGTGGGCTTGCAGGTGGGCCGCGTCCACAGATTGGCGACTCCGCTGGGGAAAACTAGGACAGTTACGTCTTTTTGATCCCTAGATGGTGAGACTCGAACGAGGTCTTCGTTGGAATGCATTAATTGATATTACGGTCACGGTCGGGTTCCTTGTACGGGCCCACAACCTAACCTTCTTCGGCCAATTGGCTCGTCTCGTCGGCGTGAGTTTTCTCATCCCCGCGTTTCGAATCCCGATTTAGTCAAGCATACCATTGACGTTACATATTTCTGTTTCGTCAAAGACCTTTCACCACTTTCGAGCACGAGGCTAGGGCACCCTCCTTACACATTTTGTTTGGATTGGTATCCCTCTCGCAAATCGGGGTTTGATTGTTTGGTGTGTAACCCACCCTTCTAAGCCAAAACCCGTGTCAACATAATGCATAATATAATGAAACTGTGAGTGCTTATGTGCTACTTGATCATAAGTCCTTCCGTGTCATTTTCAAACTTTCAAAATCACCTTTTTGCGCCGTTATAATGGCCGTTTCAAACCTCGGTCTTTCGCCGACCGTTGCACGCCTTTCTAGGCCGTTGTAATGATGATTTTCAAACCCGGTTTTTATAACCATTTCAAACACGCGTTTCTAGGCCGTCGTAATGACGATTTTCAAACTCGGTTTTTTACAACCATTTAAAATCACATTTCCACGCCGTTATAATCGCCGCATCTAGACACGGATTTTAACCCGTTTCGCGCCGACAATGGCTCTTTTAAAACCCGAGAAAGGCACACACCCTTTTCTCGAGACACTTTCGAGATCCCGAGGACCATACATCGTCCCCGAGACCTCTTCAAACATTTCAAACCCGATTTTCAAAACATACAATTTTGAATTTCAAAAAACCGTCTTGGGAGACAATACACTGATCGACTTGCGGAGATCTCTATCTTCGGAAGCTGTCCATAAAGCGACGAATGAATCTTTTTGAAAATTTCTATTTTCGAATATTTCAGTCCACCATTCCAATTCCGCCTCGTGTCTATAGAGTCGAAGCAAACGTACTTATGGGTCTTTACTTATGAGTCGTCTCACCACGAGACCCGTCCAATGGCGTCACGCCGTTATGTTGGACTCGTGTCAAAAGTTCGGTCAACATCGTCACGTCATAAATCGAGTCAGCACCGAGGAACCACACACGGTCACCCTCGTCTTGTTAAGTCTGATCTTTGTCTCGTCCCTTATGTTGTCTACGTTCAGTCTTTGAACCATGTCGTATTGAGTTGTAATGTCAGTCGTTTTTCTGCCTCAGAGCCATGGCCCCGTCTTCAACTTCGTCTGTAAACAACAACAACAATGATAACAACAGAGATGTCACGACTGATCAGCTAGCCAGCTTGCTCACCGCTCTTAAGGTCACCCTGGATCGCGTCGAGACCCGCATCGACGCCCTAGAAAACAAGGAAGCTGGAGAACATAATACTCCACCTGTGACTGAAACTAAGAAGAGGCTAAAGCTCTTGGAAGAACATCTCCTAGCCCGGGGTAACAATATCCATCTTGAGAACAACTGAAGGTTTGAACCTGTTGGGGATCAATTACCCGACAACTTTACCCTAACTGATGTACCTAAGTTCAAAGGAGTGGAGGACCCGCTCAATCATATCCGTGCCTTCAAAGACTACATGGCCATTAAGGGGTTCAAACAGGAACTTTTCACCCGGATCTTTCCGTCCTCTTTGGAACCGATCCCTCGCCAGTGGTACTACTCCCTCGATCCAAAAAACCTTACTACTTGGGATGAGGTCGCGGTTGAATTTGCTAAGCAATACGCTGACAATGTTGAAATCCAAGCCAATACCCGTACCGTTGAGGTCCTAGCCCAGAACGACAAGGAGGGATTCACCGAGTTCTTAACCCGTTGGAGGAGGGTAAGTACTCAGCTGGTCAGCAAGCCGAGTGAATCAACCTTGGTGGAAAAGTTCGTCAACAATCTCCGCCCAGTGTACGCCAACTTACTAAGGTACCAAAATATTAAGACCTTCCAGGATCTGCAAATTCTGGGGACACGCATTGAAGATGACCTCCAGAAGGATGTCTTAGCCAAGACCACTGGCAGAGGCTACCAGGGATCCACCTCGACCGGGTCTCGCCCTTACGGCCAAACGAACAAGATCGATGAGGTCAACCTCGTTGAACCATCTGCTAAGAGAGCTGAGCGCCCCCAAAGAGTGTTAACTAATATAGGGTCAAGTTATGTAAGTGCCCTGAAGAGGCTCATGGACCAGGGAAAGTTATAACTAATCGGACCCACCCCAGATCCGACCGATGCTAAGAAATCCCGCTGGAACCCCAATGCCTATTCTCAGTACCATCAAGGGAAAGGGCATGATACAGAAACCTGCTTCAAACTCAAACATATCATCCAAGACATGATTGAGAAAGGGGATTTGCCTTTACCCCCGCCGACTAAGCCAAACAACAAAATAAATCCTCTGGGAATCCACGCCATCTCCAACGATGAGCCAACTCTGGACTGCTCACACCACATCCTGCCAGTTGATGACGAGGTGAACACCTTGGAAAAAGATCCATCAGACGGGGTATTTGTGTTTAGTGCCGCCACTATGCTCATTATGTTCCAACAGGTTGAGGAAGCCATAGCCAGTCTCTCCGAAAGGATCACCCGACTTGACGATGCCTACCGTCGACTTATCTTCAATCTTCCGCCACCACGCCCGAGGGAGAGTCCCCCGAGCGCCCAAAACGACCCTCACTAGAATGGATTGCTCTCGCGACCATTCTGGCATGCACCTCACAATAACCACCCTCACAATAATCACCCCCACAAAAACTACCCTCACAAAAATTACCCTCACAGAAATATCCCTCACAAAAACTACCCGCCGAGGAATACCCCTCTAAGGTGCCTTCGAGATCCTGAAACCAATGGCATCTGGAGAGATGATGTTGAAAATGTATACCTTGTCCCAGAAAAAGAGAAACGGGCAAAAGAGATCGGTCACCTTACCCGGTCCGGACACCCCTATCAGAACCCGAACAATCCAACGGTCGTTCCAACAACGAACGACCAAGTCGTCTCGGACGTAGACACTCAACCAAGAGCTCCTGAGAATTCAATCCTCAAACAGCTTCAGAAGGCAAAAGCCGAAATCTCGATTTGGCAACTGATCACGACATCTTTTGAGCATCGACAGGCTTTGCTGCAAGCCTTGGGAAAATTAACCGTGCCCTCCACCTCTTCCCCTCAAGAAATAGTGGCGCACATGACGAGGGACGCCCCAGATTTGAACAACCCAGTCGTCTTCTCCGACGAAGATATCCCTCCCTTCGCAGCCAACCATAACCTTGCCCTGTACATTACCGTGCAATGTCTCAGGAAGAATGTGCCCATGGTCCTTGTAGATGACGGGTCCGCGGTGAATGTCATTCCCCTCAAGACTGCTCACAAGCTGGGTATTAAGGAAGCTGATTTGGTCCCAATAAATCAAGGAGAACGCGCCTACGACGGCACTCGCCGCAAGGTCGCGGGGCTTATCACTCTGGCCGTCGCTACCGGACCACTGGAAAGACAAACCAGTTTTCGGGTGGTCGACATCGACGCCTCTTTCAATATGCTCCTGGGACGTCCCTGGATTCACGCCGTCAAGGCAGTTACCTCAACTCTCCACCAGAAGATCAGGGTCCCCTTCGACGGGAAAACAATCACAATCCCTGCTTCCCCGATCAAAGCTGTCATGAGAAAGGGAATAGCCTCCCAGACCATTGAGGAAGATGATAATGAAATATGGGGATTCCAAACTGTGAATGCCATAACTGATGAATCAACACCCTTTTATTGTGACCCGTTTGCCAACCTCACAGTCAACCGCATCATGATGCGCCAGGGTTACTTCCCGGGTTTGCCCCTCAATCCACTAAAGAGCACCTTACCTCCATTGAAACAGGCTAAGGTCCCCAATATTCCCTTCGGACTGGGATACGAACCTACCGATGAAGATATCCAGGAGATGAACCTCCTAGTTCAAAAATGCAAGAAGCACGGAGTTATCCTCCGTCCCTATCATCTGACCCTCAATGGATACATTGTTCCCGAGGGAGAATAAGAGCTCTACCAAGGCTTTCCGGATCCGATCTATGACTCTGTAGCCAAGGCCAGGTACCCGGGTGTGGAAGTCTTCCACGACTGCTACTTCATCCCCGACAACACCAAAACTGCATCAACCGAGTCTTAGCCGTCGTCATGCCTCGATGGACAAGCTATCACTCTCCTCTTTGGACAATATAACATCAAGCACCTCGGCTATGAGGACATCATCAACATCGCCCTGAAGGACAATCAATTTGACCCAACCGCCTTGATCTCCGACACTGACCCGGAGAAAGCTACACAGGGTTGGAGGAAGACCGTCAAGTGGACCGATCGCCAAGGCCGTATTCTCAAGATCACAACTGGAGAAGGCCCTATGTTCAAGGAGGGAAGTGAAGAAGAATCTGAGTCTGAGTCGGAGTCAGAGTCTGTCATAGCTCCTAACACTCCTGATGTCCCAGTCAAGGTCCCCTTCCCACTATATTATCACAAGGTCATGGCTAATTCAGAGGCCGAGTCTACTATGGTCACCCCCACTTTCATGAAAGGTGACAACCTGGAGCCTGTTCCAGGGGCCACCTCCTCTGTTGTGTCTCCTCTGACCGACCATGAGATGTCTGTCCTCTCCGAGCTTTTCGCTCGTGTCAACTTAATGAACGCTAAGTTTGCTTACGACTCATCTCAATTTAACTGCAATGCGATTCTGAATGACTATGAGGAATTTGACTTAAGGGACTACCCACCTCACCTAGACAAATAACTTGACAAATGGGAAACCAGAACCCCCATCATTGAGGAGACCGAACCTATTAACGTAGGAACCGACAACACACCTCAAGAAGTTAGGATAGGGACAACCCTAGACCTCCTCCACGAATACAAGGACGTATTCGCCTGGTCCTACAGAGATATGCCTGGGATTGACAGGGAAATTGCAGAGCACCGGATACCCATTAAGCCCGGAGCTAAACCTGTGAAGCAGAAGCTACGCCGGATGCGTCCTGAATGGGACCTAAAAATCAAGGAAGAAGTGGATAAACAGTTCAAGGCTAGTTTCATCAAAGTGTCTGAATACTCTCATTGGGTGGCCAACATTGTTCCTGTACCGAAGAAAGACGCGAGAATTCGGCTTTGCGTCGACTTCAGGGATCTGAACAAGGCGAGTCCAAAGGACGACTTTCCTTTGCCACATGTGGACATTCTGGTAGACAACACTGCCGAACATGCTCTCCTATCATTCATGGACGAGTATGCCGGGTACAACCAGATTAAAATGGCTGAGGAAGACATGCACAATACTGCATTAACTACATAGTCATGCCCTTCGGTCTCTTTGCTCGTCTGCGGAAATACAACATTAGACTAAATCCTCAGAAGTGTGAATTCGGGGTCACCTCCGGAAAACTCTTGGGACATGTAGTCATCAAAAGAGGCATTGAGATTGATCCAACCAAAATCAAAGCCCTTAACCAAATGCCTCGGCCTAGGAACGAGAAGGAGATTCGAGGATTTCTCGGTCAGGTCCAATACATCAGCCGCTTCATTGCCTAGCTCACCATGATTTGTGAACTGATATTCAAGAAGCTTCGCGCCTCCGATCACACCGATTGGGACGACGACTTTCAAAAGGCCTTTGATAGGATAAAGGAAATCCTATCCAAGTCTCATGTCCTCATGCCACCTCAACCGGGGATCCCTTTATCCCTATACCTGACTGTTACCGACACGGCCATGGGAGCAATGCTAGCACAAATAGTCGGCAATGAAGAATGAGCCATCTACTACATCAGCAAAAAGTTCATTGAGTACGAGACAAGGTACACCCAATTGGAAAAGACATGCCTTGCCCTAGTATGGTCAACAAAGAAGCTGCGGCATTACATGCTCAGCTACACGGTCCACGTCTACTCCAAGATGGACCCGGTCAAATACATCTTCGAAAAACCCGTACTAAACGGAAGGCTGTCTAAGTGGACACTCATGCTGTCCGGGTTTGATCTCAAGTTTGTACCCCTCAAGGTTATCAAGGGAAGAGCAGTTGCCGATTTCCTAGCAGAGAATCCCGTCAATGAAGATCCAACGACTGACACATGGTCACTTCCTGACAAAGACATCCTTTGTGCCGATTCCGACGCATGGGACCTATACTTCGACGGTGCATCTAATCTGAGAGGATTCGGGGTAGGAATCCTTCTAATATCACCGGAGGGAGAACATGTTCCGATCTCGGTCAAACTAGACTTTGCCGGCACCAACGATGCCGCTGAATATGAACCATGCCTCATCGGCCTACAAGCAGCCAGAGATTGAGGGTCCACGGCGATTCCTCGCTCATCATCAATCAGGTGTCGGGATCATGGAAAATCCGAAGTGACAGTTTAGCTCCCTACCGAGCAAAGATCAATCAAGTGGCTGAGTTCTTCGACCAAATCGACTATTTCCACTTGCCACGAGAGGAAAATCAATTTGCTGATGCCCTGGCAAACTTGCCACGCTCGTCAACATACCTGATGACATGACATCGATGCCCCTATGTGTCGAGAGAAGGAGCGAGCCAGCTCACATTTATTCCATCAATGACGACGAGGAAGGCCATGATAAACCTTGGTACCAAGCCATCCTCAACTACAAAACCAAAAACGAATTCCCTCCCAACTTTGACCAAAGAGGAGAAAGAGCCATCCGTTTACTTGCATCACAATTCGTGATAAACCAAAAGCAACTCTACAAAAGAACACCCCAAGGAATTCTCCTCCTTTGCATTGACCATCACAAAGCCAAAAACGTCATGAGAGTGGTCCACGACGGAGAATGTGGCCCTCACATGAGCGAAATGATGCTTACCAGGAAAATCATGTGACTAGGTTACTACTGGACCACCATGGAAGCCGATTGCCGTAACTACGTCAAACATTGCCACAATTGCCAAATCTTCACCAACATACAACATATACCGCCATCCCTTTTACACACAATGACCTCACCCTGGCCTTTCTCAACCTGGGGCATCGACATCATCGGGAAGGTTAACCCGATAGGCATCAAGGGGCATTATTTCGTCCTCGTCGCCATCGACTACTTCACCAAATGGGTGGAAGCGCAGTCATATGCAGTCCTGACTGCCAAACAAGTGGCCAACTTCATCCAGAACAACATCATCTGCCGATATGGGGTACCCCATGAAATCATCAGCGATCAAGGTTCTCAGTTCCGGGCGGAAACTCAAGCCTTGCTGGACAAATACAAGATCAAACGACATCGATCATCCTCCTACTGTCCCCAAACCAATGGAGCGGTCAAGGCAGCCAACAAAACCCTTGTCACCATTATCAAGAAAATGCAAGACAACTACCGCAACTGGCCGAGCAAACTCCCATTCGCGCTCTGGGGATACCGAACCTCTATTCGAACACCGACAGGTGCCACACCCTTCTACCTAGCATACGTTATGGAGGCGGTTCAACCGGTAGAGTTAGAGGTCCCTTCTCTACGCATCCTACTGGAGATTTAAGTCCCATAGGCGGAATGGACCCGTCGAAAGTACGAGCAACTCACTCTTCTAGACGAACGGCGACTCAACGCCTTGCACAACGTCCAGCTATGCCAACGACGTATACAACGGGCATTCAACAAGAGGGTCAAACCCAGGAACATCCAGGAGGGCGACTTAGTCCTCAAGTCGGTCCGAGCACCATTACCCGTCGATCCGAGGGGAAAATTCAAACCTAACTGGGCCGGGCCATACCTGGTCAAGGAAATACTTTCGGGGGGCGCAGTGAGACTGAGTGACCTAGATGGGGAGGATTTTATAAACCCGACCAACCTGGACCAAATCAAGAAATACTACCCTTGAACCATAGCAACCAACAACCTAAGCCTAGTTCTACCACTAGCAACCGCCTTCACCCCTTTTCAAGTCAAGTTCCTCAACGTGTTCTGATTTGATGTTGCATGTTTTATCGAGTCTAAGTTGCGGCACCTTGCCCATTTCGAATGTCCTTTGATCTGTCAAAGGCAACATCCATTTGCACTAAAACAAAAAACCCCCCTGAACTACGAGCATGGTTTGATTTCACCTCTTCAGGTGGATACGTAGGTAGTCCCTCTTATGCATGAGGGATACAACCACAAAACCCAATCAAATCTGCAAAACATTTCGAACTATGAGAATGGTTTGATTTCACCTCTTCGGGTGAATACGTAGGCAGTCCTTTCTTTCACAAGAAGGATACAACCATCCCCACAATCAAAAACAACCATCCCCATACGACAAAAACTTCACATACAAAAAACATCCCCATCAAAAAAAGAGAAAGGGGAAAAACATTCCCCTTTCCCACAAAATAAAAAAATAAGCCTTTCTCCCTTCCCACAAAAATTCCATTTCCCAAGTGCAAATGTTTAGGACGATTCATGCCGAATTGCCTTTACAAAATGGATGGAAGAAACAAGCGCTCACAATTTTCGACACGAGCAATCCTCTTATTTAATTAATAATGGGAGGGATTACAATTTCAACTACAAATAAAGCTCGACGAGTCTACAACTTGTCAAAGCTAAGGTGTCAACTGAAACACCTCACATAATAAAACTAGCACAAAACACACAATAACTAGCTAGTACAACATAATAAAAACTCACAACAATACTACAACATAATAATAAAATGGGTAATGGAGGTCTTTACTCTTCCATTCTACCCTTGCCTTTTCCCTCGGAATACATCTCCCTCGGAGTACAACATAATAAAGACCCTATGTTCGACCCAAATAGAGCCAATGCACGGCCCACCGTATTCTTGTGGCCGGAACTCCTCCTTTTCGGTGGTCTTATCACATCGGGGGTAGCTCCATCAACATACTCCTCAAAGAAGGCACAGTTGGCCTTGCCAACCTCTCGATACTACACAAGTCGACAACCTCGTCCTTGCGGTATTTGGACCTCTCCTCCAAGGACGAAGCTCTTGACCACTTGACATAAGCAGGAGTCACCCATGTCGTGGCAACGGGGTTTGGTACCTCCCAAAGCGGCCGAGTGGCCCACCATCTTTCGAAGACCTCCACAACCTCGAAGTTCCGGAAAACATTCTCTTGGACAAGGGTATCTTGAGCGGGCACCTTTTGTTGACGCGTCATGAGCCTTTTGGGATAAATGAAGGAAGTAACCTTCAAACCCACCACCATCAAAGAATGGGGACTAGCACCCGAAGCGGGCAACCCCGTAAAGGACCTCAAATGCCACCATGGCACCACCCAACGGATATGAGGACCACCCTCATCCGCCAATCTTGCGGCCCAATAAGCCTCGGTAGAAGCAAAACTATCCGGCTACAACTTCTTCCTCATGGTAAGGTGACTGAAGGAGTAAGAAGAAGGATTAACTGGAGGCTCTACATACCTTAGCCTCTCCAATAGCCACACTTGAAAGATCCTTGGGGACCCAAATGAGGGAGCTTCTCCACAAGAGCCTTCCTTGTCCAAAGCTTGGATGATCTCTCCAAGCACCAACCACGATGGATCTCTACCATGCTACATTTGCTCAACCACATGAATAAGGGTCATGCTACCATAGCATTTTGGCCCCTCCTTCTTTAAAACATCAACAAAGAGGTACACATGGGCAAGGCAAAAGGCAAGAGCCCTTTTCCTAGCCACCTCCGAGAAATTAGCATCTAATCGGTTTGAAAAGGTGTTGATCAGAGCCAACATATCCACACCATGAGGAGCAAGGAGGAAGTTGACTTGACTCGTCGACAAACCCAACATGGAACAGAATTTCTCTTTATAGCACAACCGAGTAGGAGGAAGCACCGGAACACAACCCGGCCACCCACAGATGGCTCCAACTTCTTCGGCAAAAGGACAAATTTCACCCTTCGGGAAAACGAAAACATGGTGTTTCGAATCCCAAAACCGGGAACATGCTTCAAGAAATGAAGGTTGCACCTTGACTTGAGGGAGCACCAACAATTGACCAACCCCCATGCAAATTAGTTGATACTTTTCGGGAGGCGACAAATCCCGGCACAATTGTTGCAATGCATTCTCAAAAGCATCCATGAAATATTTTTTTGGAAGAAGAAGAAGTTTTGTAGAGATGTTTTTGGGTTTCAGATGATGAAACAATGAAGCGCAAGCATAACTATTTATACAAAAATAATCAGCGCGTTTTTTTCAGAAAAAGGGGAGAGCTGGCTTCCATCGCCAGGCAGCTCGCGCCTCTTTGGGCCTTCCCCAGGATTCCCGCTGTTGACTTGTCTCTTTCAACTTGTGTTTTCTCCTGACACCTCAAACCTCCCGCCAGGACGCTCGCGCCTCTTCGGGATGATCCAGGACGTTTTTGTGTTTCCTCACACTCACATTTCCTTGTTTTCGCGTTTTACGAAATCCGACACGGTTTCCAGACGCAGCTTTAAACATACGGATTTTTCTTTCTTTTTTTAAGGGGGAAGGGCTAGTCGCCCCGATCTGCAACGAATCGTTTCCATGTCAGTCGAAATTCCGAAAATTTTTCGCTTTTTCACAATTTTCCATCAAAATAAAAATCGAAAATTGATAACACGACGTCAATTTTCCTCAAATTTCAAGCAGTCACAAATTCGAGTCTTGACCTCAAAAATCAATTACACTCGTAAAAATTGTCTTCTAAAATTCATCCCTGACGGTTTGAGTTTGAATTTTTCTAGTCACAAATCAATTTCAATAATTTCCGATGCAGTTTAATTCAAGACACGAGTTAATTGCTCAATTTTCAAATTAATTCCTTTTTTTTGGAATCCAAACGTGACGACTTGTTGCAAAAAATTTTCAAAATTCATTTCAAATTCCAAAAATCAATTTTTAACTTCGAGTCATCTTGGTTAAATTTTGTTTTCAATCAAATGCATTTACTTGTTTGCGTTTATGTATATGTGCTACCTGTTGCCTGTTTTTCTACACTAACGATGCAGGAACTTGTGCAAAGCAAAAGGAGAATTGACAGCCGACAGCGCTCCTCCGAAACACAACACAAAAAAGCCAAAAATCACAATATAAGCTACAATCCAAAAACACATATATGCAAACCGCCTCACGCAAAATACATCGACACACGTTTGATACGGACAACTGACCATACAAACAGGATCCAGTACAGACATCTATTATACAGACACTGGCCTAAAACAACCATCTATCATACAAACACTGGCCTAAGACAACGAACTGGGGGCTATCCTCCACCGACCGAACTAAGCACTCCATATCCTCCCAAACGGAAAAGAAAGGGAGCAACACAGGAAACAGAGGAGAAACAGCGGAAGCGGCGGTGGTTACCATAACGGTAACACCACGTTCCTCCTCCATAACAAAAAGAAAAATGATGCTTGGCAGACTTCGGACGACACGACAACCGAGGATCGTAACTCAGCACGTTACCCCGACGTTGACCTCCAATCAGCAGAATTCAAGAGTGAAAGAGGACCATGACAACGGACACTACCCCGATGTTGACCCCCAATCACCAGAATTCGACAACGATCAAAAAAGGCAACATGGGATAACACGCCCGTATTGAACCCCACTCATCGGACATCCGAACCTCTACAGACAACGACCAACGATCGATACGCGATCATTGGCTGGGCAAAGGCCGCCACGAAGAAACACAACCAAGCCTGTAACAAAAAACAGTCGTCTCTTCCCCTCCAGGATCATCTTCCTCCTCCAAGGCCTCCACGACAGACCCCATAGGTCCCAAATGATACCCTACAAAAAAAAAAAAAAAAACAAAAAAACAAAAATAAAGAACGTCAGTCGAAATTTCGGCATTATGGCGGCATAAAATGGATAAATCCGAAACAAAACAACAACCTGCAAAGCAAAACAAGGGCAATCCCGCCCAAACCCAGCCAAACAAAACACCTTACAAAAAACAGCAACAAAACAATTCACAAAAACGCAAAAAAAAAACAACTCGCCCTACTTTTCAAGCAAAAGACGAGTCAAAACAACCACAAAAAAATGGCATCTCAAGACTCACACAGGGTCCGCCAACAACCCAAAATACATTCCCAATGCAATGGAGAATTTTTCTACGGCTCAAAAAGGCAATTTATACGCCAATTTGAGCACAAGTCGGTCAAAAATTCAAAAACGACCGCAAAGAGGCAAACGTTATTTTATCACGCCTCAAGGTGACCTAAACTATCAATAAGGTCCATTTCAAGGCAAGCTGACTCAATTTAAGCCCAAACAGGCGCTTATTTTGTCAGACATAAGACCGTCACAAAAGGCAAAAATTCCAATTTTGCCCACAATACCCAACAAAGGTCCATAATGGCAAATATGATCTTTCCCGACTACAATGCAACATAGTGGGACCCACTACCCAAGCAAATAAACTTGGCCTTGTGAAATGAGACGGTTCCTTCGCCTCACTCACGTTTTTCGGGCATAGGGAGAGGGAACGAGGACCAAAATGCAAACTAAAAGCACCCCTATACTCCTAAACAGGTTTCTAACCTAGTGCAATCACCAATTTCACTCGAAATGGGCTCAATCAAAAACGCCCAAATCGATTTTCTAGGGTAAAATTTCGCCCTAATTCAATTAATCTAAAGACCAACAAATTCAAATAGATTCAAGAGGAAATACATACCTTAAGATGACATTATGGTTGATAGCACGGATGGAAGTGAACAAAGGTCCAACAATGGCGATTTTTGTGGGATTTTCGTGTCGAAGGTTGAAGATGAATGAGGAATGGAATGCAGCCAAGCCTTGCGTCTTTTACACAAAAATAGGGAAGCCCCTTTGGTTCGCAAGGTGGCTCGCGCCTCAATCAGGCCTCCCCTTGCTTTTTCACCGAAATTTGGGCTTTGGCCCAATTTCCCATATTAAACATCGAGTTTTCGTTGACGACATTAAAGACCGTCATTTTTCAATTTCAAAAATAATAGTGAAAACTCAAAATTCACTATTTCTTCCAATTTCAAAAATAATAGTGAAAATTCAAAATTCACTATTTCTTCAAATTTCAAAAACAAATAGTGAAATTCGAAATTCACTATTTCTTCAAATTTCAAAAATAATAATGAAAATTCAAAATTCACTATTTTTTCAAATTTCAAAAATAATAGTGAAAATTCAAAATTCACTATTTCTTCAAATTTCAAAAATAATAGTGAAAATTCAAAATTCACTATTTCTTCAAACTTCAATTAATAGTGAAGATTCCAAAATTCACTATTTCCATCAAATTTCAACGGCGGCACATAAACCGTCACTTCATTTAATACTGAAGATTCCAAATTCACTATTTCCATCAAATGTCAACGGCGGCACATAAACCGTCACTTCAATTAATAGTGGAGATTCCAAATTCACTATTTCCTTCAAATGTCAACGGCGGCACATAAACCGTCACTCGAAACATGATAGCAAAATTTAAAATTTGCTATTTCCTTCAAAATTCAAAACAGACGACGATCAAAACCGCCCCTTCAATTCAAAAAAGAACAACGAATGGTGAAGATTCCAAATTCATTATTCCTTCAAATACCAACAGGGGGCTTCCTCGCGGAACCCGCTCATTTCAAAAATAGTGATAGTGAAGATTCGAATTCACTATTTCCACGACGGCATCATGAGTTCGCTACTTTCAAAACAAGCCCATTTGACGCGGCTATTCTCACGGTCCATTAACCGACCGCACCATGGCTGGCGAGCCTTACTACGCACCATGGCCGGCGAGCCTTACTACGCACCATTGCTGGCAAGCTTTACTAAGCACTATGGTTGGCGAGCCTTACTACGCACCATGGCTGGCGAGCCTTTCTACGCATCGCGGCTGGCGAGCCCTCCTCAGCTACGCACCATGGCTAGCGAACCTTACTATGCATCGCGGTTGGCGAGCCCTCCTCAGATGCGCACCACGGCTGGCGAGCCTTTGTCCGCAAACGTGCAGGGACATATCCGAAGATGCCTCAGGTATGACTCTTTCTTATGGCTGGCGAGCCTTTATACGTAGTCTAATGGACTTTAAACGACCCGCACGGACAGTCGACAGACTCTAAACTGTTCCCGACGACAAGTCATTGGCTCGTCCCCTCGAGTCGCCTCGGCGTCGCCCTTCCCGACGGTAGGTCCTTGGCCCGAATCCTTTCGAGCCGCCTTAACGTCGCTTGGGTCCCCAGGTTGTAATCTTCGATTGACCTGGGGGCTCTACTTTGACTTTCGCCCTGTCCAAGCCTCAGTCAAAGTGGGGGCTCTATAGATACCCAGTATCTGCTGAGACTCCAACAAACACCCGATGATTATCGGACTATAACATGCTTTGGAAACGCGGCGTTTGATCGACAGTTTGTGTACAACTTTACGTCGGAAAACTTAAAACGATTTCAAAAATAAAACATTTCAAAACATTTCAAAAATACCTGGAGTGTTTAATGCACGACGATGGGGTCGCAATGCCACTAACTAGAGTCAAAACCGACACCGGACCAAAAACCGACTCAAAAATTCAAATCCCGACTCCAACAACGAGTCAAACCGAGTCAACCACAAAAAACAAACATTAAAAACCTTCTATGCTAAGATTTCCCGGATTTATGAATGGTCAAGTACCAAACATATGACTACAAATCCTAGGATAGAACAAATCATGATTGCTCTTGTGTGAAAGCGACAAGACAACTCGAAGACCCGCGACGTGGCTCGCGCCTCTTTGAGCAGCCCAGGTGGCCACGTCGCTCAAAACTCACACAACCATTCATTTTTCTATAAATACCCCTCAAATGCCCCCACTTGAGAACTTACGCGAGTGTCCGCCCCCTCTTTTCTCCCTTAAAATTCTCAACTCGACTTCTTAAGTCACAATCCGAAACGTATTTACGACCTACCGATCGTAAATACAAGCCTTACATATTGTTTGGTACCGTCATCGTGCATTAAATCACTTGTCCGACCACGTCGACCACTACACCGTCACAAATCTTTAAACACTCTTTTTTTACTTAACAAAACGGTTTCAAACCGAGTTTTTTCCGACCAAATGAGTTGTTACACTTACGTCGGTCACTCGCCATAACCAAACATGTAAGTATGAGGGTGTAAAAATCCTCTTTTTATCATGTTTTTATTTGTTTCATGACTATAACATGCTAAAACATGCATAATACGATCCAAAACATGGGATAAACGAGCCAAAACTGATTTTTGGCCTGAGACAGAAGCCCCTTGGTTTGCCGGCTTGCCCGCGCCTATATGGGGTGTCCAGGTCAGAATTCAACCGTCTTTGTTCTCGTCTTTCCCCTTTAATTCATTTTCATATTTGTAATCGGTTTTACCATTTCAAATATTTTCAAACCCCTTTTATTTTATTTTATTTGTTTTAACCATAAAACATTTTACACCCTTGGTTCCTCATACCATGACGGTTAAATCCGTGTTTCGGTGATAATATTTGGTTAATGATATTTAAAAGGTACTTAAACCCTTTTATTTCATTTCTTTACATTTTGGGAGGTATTTTAAAGCCTTTCATCATTTCTTTACATTTTCAAAATAAACATATTAGTCACCAACACAAAGTCATCCTTGGTTCTACATACCATGTCGGATTTTAACCCGGGTATGATGATGAGTATCGACTAATTACATTCAAGCGAACTTAAGACAATTAGTTCATAATTGTTTTCAAAACTTTCCAGGTCAAGCTTGTCAAGCCGAACCCGACACCGAATATTATCAAAATAATGATGATTATTCGGGTCTAGTTCTTCAAATCAACAAACGCAATCTAAACGGCCCTTTCAAATCAAATCGGGTTCAAATACCCATATTTCAACACGTTTTATAACATTTTCTAAATTGCCAGAATACGGCATATAACCGTAGGTTGACCCGCGCCTAAAACAGGCCTTTCAATTCTCATTTTCAAAACCAGGGGAGGCCCCTTGTACCGCCGGCTGGCTCGCGCCTCATGTAGCCGTCTGGTACACAGCCTGTTCCCTTTCCAGTACTCGTCTAGGACGATCCCGACTCCGGTTAGCCCGGATATAGGACGAATCAGATGACTATTTGCTTATTCAAAATCACATTTTCAAAATGCCTTACTAGGACAAATGGATCACGTTATGCACCATAAACCTAATTTGGTAAATGGATGTTTAATTTCCGTCTTGCATGCAAATCAATCATTAATCCAACTCGACATCTTATACTTGATACTTGGATTAAATCAACCGACTTAGAAAGCTCTCACATATTAGGTTTAAATTATTGGATGCGCATTCATGCATTTAAACCGTTTTATCAACTTTTGCATTCAACCGACCAAGATCGATCAAGAGAGGCCGCTACATGGCGGGCGGGATTGGGTGTCCGATTAAAGGGCTTCCCAATACGTACCTTCACCTCTTACTCAGAAACTTTGGATAGTGGACGACCTTATCCAGGGCGTACGAGAGTCATTCTAGAGATAGGATGCTAAAGAGGGACGATTTCCTTATCTTTAGTACCTGTGTCAAACGCCGCTTTTTGCTTCGATTTGACCGAGGTATAAAGTGGATTTCGAACGGGTTCCAAGCATCCCACAAATGCTTGGTGGCGACTCTGAACATCTCTAATCGTTTCGAGACCCTTACCGAGACGAAACCGACCGATCTAAAACGATCCGGTCGAAAGCATTTTTTACGCCGCTGAGCGTGGCTTTCAAAAGACCGCTGCACGTCCACAAATTGAAGTGGGCTTGCAGGTGGGCCGCGTCCACAGTCATTGGTATCGTCAATTAAGCTCCTAGTTGCTCCATTAATGCATGATTTCCGCTCATTTTGCTTCCTATCCAACAAAATGGCTAAAATCTCATAGAAAAACAAATGGGAAGCTAAAGAGGTTGAAATGACCCTAATAATTACAAAATAAGAATGTGAAATGGGGTTCAAAATAGGGTTAAAAGTATGCTAAAATGAACCACATCAAATATCCCCAAACCGAACCTTTACTTATCCTGAGTAAATAGGTGACTAAAACCAAGACCTTTATTTAAACTAGTCCAAATACATAACTAACACAAGACAATTAGCGGATCTCGCTCCGCCCCTTCAACTCACAAGAACACATCCTTCAGTTAGAATGCCTTCTTCCAAGGCAAGGTATGGCTTGCGAAAATGAGGATGCATCCTACATTAAGCACATAAACAAGAAAAGGGATGCATCTAAAAAAAGAACTGTCACTTTCCTCATCTATGTGGTGGAAGTCAACTAAAAGGGAAACAATTCAAGGGTACACACTCCATCATAGATACTAGTTCTACAAACCACTAAGTCTAAAAGGATAGAAACAAGTCACCTCCAAGTGGTGTCAAACTAGGCTACATTTGTCCACAATTACTAAATGCATTTGTCAAGAGCAAAGTCCTTATGGTGTTAGAGGACATTATAGGATCGCGGAATTCCTCCTGTTGCCTACAC
Source organism: Silene latifolia (assembly GCF_048544455.1). Classification (NCBI taxonomy): domain Eukaryota; kingdom Viridiplantae; phylum Streptophyta; class Magnoliopsida; order Caryophyllales; family Caryophyllaceae; genus Silene; species Silene latifolia. The sequence continues at coordinate 76,301,976 of NC_133528.1, forward strand.
AAAAGGAAGGGTCATTCCCTCTCCACCATGCAACAAGAATAGGACCATCAACGGATAAAAAGGGATTCAAGATGTATGAATTTCTCAATTATAGTTTGCTTTTGGGTTACCTCCCTCCCCCCCCCCCCACACCCACCCACACACACACACACATTTTTGTAGCATTTGAACATTAAGCACATTTCTTGCCATTTTTATGATTGATATTGAATACTTTGGCAATTGGTCTTTTGGTAAAGGAATGCTGCAATGACCAACACTATGCAAATCTTAACCGAAGTGACATTGAGAGCGACCCCATTTGTAAGAAGGGTACTCTATAAGAGCATAGAAGTCCCATTTGCACTCCTAAGCCTAAAATAAGGAAAACTTTGACAACATTGCGAACTTCTTGGCTGTCATTGGCATTTGAACTCAATTAGACGATTATAGTGCCCATTCCCTTTGGTTAACGAAATGATAGATAGTAGAGGTTGGAAGAACGGTTGCATGGCTTCAAACGGTTGGAGAGCTAATTTGAATTAACTCGAATTATTTGTGGCTAAACTTCCCCAAATCGGTTAAGGCTAAGAGAGGAAAGTTTGGCCATAAGGCCATGTTTGAATGCAATTTATCGTTTTTGATTTTCCTTGAGGAAGCTTAAAATTGTCCACCACCTTAATGTTGCTAAGGTGGAAAGTTCTTTGATGGAGCTAGGACTAGAATCAAAGAAAGTCAAATACGACACAAAGAATGCAATACACATTGTTAAAATTATACTAAGATGCAAGCTAAATTTTCCATGAAAGAAGAAATAGAGAAGGGCACATACAAAAACCATGGTATGGATGCTCTGTGAGCCATCTCTCACCATGTTCTTATTATCCTTCTCAATCTTCTTCCCCATCATCCTATGACTCATCATTATCGTCCTTGTAGGCATCCATAAACTCATTTCTTTCACTATCAACTTCAACCGTATCATCATTACCCGCGATTACCTCTTGTATCCCTGCACCACCTTCGTGTCCATCGGCTCCTTCATTCCCATGATTGGAATTAGGGAAAATCAAATCAATTTATGCCCAAGAAGGGAGAGAACCCTCCGCATTGACTCGGCCTTGAGTGGCTAATTGATGAAAGGAAGGGCAGAGAGCACAATTGATATCGACCCTATTGCGATAAAGTTGTCGATGAATATCTTGAAGTAATCCCGTGGCGAAATCGTCCATTGGTAAGATATTGGGATTAGGGTGGTTGTAAGGTTTGTAAGAGTCAGGATAGGGGGTATTGTGATCAATTCCGGGTTGACATGTTGCACTTGCTGTGGTGGATGAGTAGCTTGTTGTTGAGGTACTTGATTTGCTTGAGGTGGCAGGATAGGTGTTGTAGTGTAAAACCCAGGGTTTCACAACAATGCTATGGATGTTGCTGGAGGCACTAAAAATATCAAATGACCCTTAAAAATCCTGAATTTTTGTGACAATTAAGTTTAAGTAGTAAACTAAAAATGTGCGAAAAAAAATCAAGATTTATACTGAAGTTTAAGTCTTTTTAATGCTACTCGGAAATAGCCTGCTCAGGACAATTACAGACAAAGATTCAATGCAGTGAATGGACTGGTTTGAGTGAGCTGAGAATATAGTTAAGGCCCTAAATTTCCACGGAGTTCTCATAGGAAATCTCTATACTCAGAATCCATAGTTAACACAGGATTGAAAGCCTATATTGCACAACACAATTAAAATGAACCACGGTCAAGCACAGGTTTAATATAATTATGCCAAACTGACTTTGATCAATTAGCCACAGAGATCACAAGCTAATTATCAGGCCAAGGACTCAAACTACAGTTTAAACACAAGTTTGAAAGTTTTGAGAGAAGTCTCAAGGCTAAATTTCATTCAAAAGTATTCTGCTTGAAATAGTTGAGACAAGGTTCCTTATATAGGCCTTGTCTTGCATTACATCTCAAATAACCTAGCATCCAAGGGCCATGATCTCTTTTAGGATGAGTACAAATAACATTAAATATATTACAAGCTGGAAATTGAAGTAAATAAGTGAAAAAACAAAAGCAATGGGATAAAACAGACTGAATTAAAGCAAGAATGCAGTCTGATCATTTGTCTATTGTGCACAGGTTGTTGTTGCTTTCTTGGCTAGCTGAGTACTTTCTAAATTCAAGGCTTCTTGTAGTTTTTTGTAGCTGATTTCATGGGAAAATGGTGCAGTGGTCCTTCTGCAAGAGCCTCACAATTGCCTCACCAAAAATGGAAAGATTACTTTATGCTTTATCACCCTTTCAACAGCATGTGACTGCCTGTTCTTACTTGTTTTCTGTGCTGAATTTTACATTGCATTTGCTTGGCTAGACTTGGATGCTTGGGTCTCTTGCTGGACTTACTTTAGGCTCACCCCAGCTGGCCATATTGGCAGCTGAAAGCTAGACCTGGTGAAACTCTTGACAGGTTGTTCTGGTGGTGGTGCAGGTGTGGTGTCCTGGCTGGGGTTGGGTGTGGGAACCCCCTGATTCAGCTTCTGCTGCAGCCTCCCCATCTTGAATGGGGCTTTACCTCAAGCCCGGTCTTTCCTCTTCATCAGACTCTCCATAATAAGGACTCATATCTCCTATGTTGAATGTCACATGCACCCCATAGTCACCAGGAAGGTCAATCTTGTAAGCATTTGGACCGACCTTCTCAATGACCTCAAAAGGACCCTCTGCACCTCAAAAGGACCCTCTACTCTTGGCATTAACTTACCCTTTCTCTTGGCAAGGAACCTTACTTTCCTGAGATGGATCTATACCAGATCACCTGGCATGAATTCTTTGTTTTGTTTAGTAGCCTTGGCCTGCTTCTTGTACCTGTTATTGGCCTTTTCAATTTGTCTTTTGACAGCATCATGGAGCTTCAGCATCTATTCAACTCTCTTCTTAGCATCATAGTTTAGTTCTTCCCTTGGGACACTTGAAAGATCTAGCGGCATCAGAGCATTGACCCCATAAACCACTTCAAATGGACTATGACCAGTTGCAGATGAGGGAGCTCTGTTGAATGCAAATTCAGCTTGGGGCAGCTTCAAGTCCCAGTCTTTTAATGACTTATTAACAATGCACCTCATTATTCTCCCCAATGTTTTATTTGTGACCTTAGTTTGGCCGTCTGTTTGGGGATAGTGGGATGTGCTGAACAACAATGTGGTGTTGAGAAGCTTCCATAATGTCTTCCAGAAATAACTTATAAACTTAACATCTCTGTCTGATACTCTGGTCTTTGGGACTCCATGTAGCCTGACAATATCACTGAAATAAAGTTCATCAACAATCACAGCATCCTCAGTTTTCTTACATGCTATGAAGTGGGCCATTTTGCTGAATCTGTCAACAACAACCATCACTGAGTCATTTCCTCTCTGAGTTCTTGGCAATGCTACTATGAAATACATGCTCACATATTTCCAAGGTTTGTTTGTTACTGGCAAGGGTTTGTAGGGGCCTGCTTGAAATAAGCTCTTGGCTTGCTGGCAGATGGAGCATCTCCTGAGCACTATCTGGACATCTCTAACTATTTTAGGCCAGTAAAATTGATCCTGCAAAATGTCCAGGGTTTTCTGGACCCCAAAATGACTTTCTAACCCACTGGAGTGAACCTCTTTGATTAACAAATCCATGTAGGAGCCTCTGGGAACACACAACTTGTTTCCATAGAACAAGAACCCCTTCTGCAGCAAAAATTTGGTTCCATGAATCATAGTTCCTTCTGCTTAAGCCAGCCAATCCTCATAGAAATCAGGATCATCTTTATACAGTTCTTTTATGAACTCAAATGCAAGAACTTTATGCTCCATTACTGATAGTAATGAATACCTCCTGGAGAGTGCATCAGCAACAATGTTCTGTTTTCCCTCTTTGTACTTGCTAGAGAATGTGAAGGATTGCAAGAACTCAACTCATTTAGCATGTCTATAGTTCAATTTATGTTGGCCACTGATATATTTTAAAGCCTCGTGATCTCAGTGCAACACAAAAGGCTTGGGTTTCAAGTAATAACCCTAATGCATAAGAGCTCTGATAATGGCATAGAATTCCTTATCATAGATGGAGTAGTTTAGTTTGGCTTCACTCAGTTTCTCACTGAAGTAAGCCACAGGCTTCTTCTCTTGAATTAGCACAGCTCATGTGCCAACACCACTGGCATCACACTCGATGTCAAACAAGCAACTGAAATCAGGCAAGCTAAGAATAGGTGCTTCACACAGCGATTTCTTGATTAGGTTAAATGCATGTTGTGCCTTCTCAGTCCACCTGTATTATCCTTTCTTCATACATTCTGTGATAGGGGCGGCAACAGCACTGAAGTTCTTGATAAACCTTCTATAAAATGAAGAAAGGCCATGGAAACCCCTTACTTCAGTGACATTCTTGGGAATTGGCCAAGACTTGATAGCCTCAACCTAGTCTTGGTCCACAGAAATTCCTCTACCAGAGACAATGTAACCCAAGAACTTGACTTCAGATGTCATGAAGGTGCACTTGTCTAGTTTTCAACACAGCTTGTTGTTTCTCAAAATTTGGAACACTTTCTCAAGGTGAATTAGGTGCTCTTCTGTGGTCTTGCTATAGATCAAAATGTCATCAAATTATACCACGGAAAACCTTCCCAAACAAGGCCTCAACACTTATGTCATTAACCTCATAAAAGTGCTGGGTGCATTTGATAATCCAAATGCCATAACCAGTCATTTATAGAGTCCTTGTTTTGTTTTGAAAGCAGTTTTCCACTCATCACCTTCCCTGATTCTCACCTGGTGATAGCCTTGCCTAAGATCAATTTTAGAAAAGATCCTGGTACCACTTAACTCATCCAGCATGTCATCCAGTCTGGGTATGGGAAACCTATACTTGACTGTGATGTTGTTGATGGCCCTGCTATCAATACACATCCTCCAAGTGCCAACTTTCTTAGGAACCAACAATGCTGGGACAGCACAAGGGCTTAAAGATTCTCTCACAAATCCCTTGTTCATCAACTCATCAATTTGCGTATGTAGCTCTTTTGTAGCATCAGGATCACACCTATATGTAGGCCTATTAGGGAGTACAAATCCTGGCACAAGGTCAATCTGGTGCTCAATTCCTCTCAGTGGAGGCAAGGCACTAGGAAACTCAGCAGGAAAGACATCCTGGTACTATTCTAGCAATGGTCTAACCTCTGCTGGTAATTGGTGCTCTACATCCTCATGAATTTCTTTGGACAATGATGCATGCCTATTGCATACATTTACTTTATTCATTTGCACACATTTCTATACTTATTTAGTAGCGACTGGCTACTATTCTACCATGTATCGGCAACTTTGGGTTATTTTGTGTTTTATGTAGATTTGGACCCGAAAGAGTGTTAAACAAGCCAAAACCTGTCCCCGGAGTTGCATTCGGGATACTAGTGAAGTTAAGCTCGGGAATGATCATCATGGAATGCGTAAAGACGAAAGGAAGCATGATAAAGTGATGAAGGATGTTGTTGTTCTCCCAGAAAAGTCGATTGACAGCCCACTTTAGTCGATCGACTGCTTTTGCTCAGAGAAATACTCGATCGACTATTTTCATACCAGGCCGTGTTTGCTTAACTTGTTAATTTGGCCCATTACTCAGTTAATTAATAATTCTCAGCTAATTCTATATAAAGTAAAACTGAGAACATTACTAGGGCATCTATTTACTTTGGCAAAAACACAGTTTTACGTTACTTGGCTCCTTCGTTTTTCGGATCTAAACTTGTAATCTTTCCCTTTCAATTTCGGTAATTTCAATTCTTCTTCGTTCTTTATCTCTATTATTGTTCTTTTATCATTCTTATTAATTTCGTTTTATACTAATTGAATATCTATTTAATTCCATCATGCAATTTTAGTTTACTCCTCTACTTTAATTGTTGTTTCCCATTTAATTATGCGTAGCTAAATCCCTTGTGCTAGGATTTAGGGGATCTGCGGTTTTATGACGATATTATGTTAGGTTATCAGGTCTAGCAGTTTACTCCGTCTGAATTGTTAATCGTGGCATCTAATGCGGTTTGATTAATTAAGTGCACGTAATTGATTGACCATCTTGTTAAACCTTGACCTGGATCGAGAGATTGGAATAGGCGAAGACTTACTACGAACAATAGGATACTCTAATTAGAGAAAGAGCTACATTAGAATTCTAGGGAGAATAGTGGACCGAGAGGACCTGTTCAATTCTCTTCAGACCGTCTATTGCTGACCACTGACCTTACCTTAGATCGTCGTAGACCGTGGTGAACCGACCATCCTAGCTGTTTCTCTCTTACTTGAAATCGTTATCAACTTATTTTACTCTGTTTGCTACTTTAGTTAATAGACAAATTCAATTCAAACCCCCCAAATTTGTGACTCGGAGAGCCTTGAATTGCCAATTAGATTGCAAATAGCCTCCCTGTGGATATGATCCCGACTTTCCTAGCTATATTTGTTAGAGACCAGTTGGTTTATTTTTGATAGGGTTGCGACAGCCGTGTCAAATTTTGGCGTCGTTGCCGGGAAGGCAACTCATTTTTTCTATTTGTTTTATTTTAGTTTGTCTCTTGTCTCAAGGAACCTGTGTTCCTTGAGGTCGTTTCTCACCTTTCAGTGCTAGTTTTGTTTATGCCCAGGTCTTACAGGTCTGAACTCGTATCGTTTGATCCAGAACTAGAAAGGACTCTCCGTGTTAGACAAAGCTTTTGGAAGGAGATATATCAAGCAGAAGACTTGAGTACGCTTGATTCAGCTTACGCAACATGTATTGCATAAAATCAGTCTTTAGAGGAAGACACGTCTACTTCTGCTCCTACTACAATCATGCCGACTTTAGCAAGTCACTTAGAGCCTACCCTTGCCTCCCTTCCCAAGGGATTCAAGCTCCCCACTAAGGATACGGGTACTTTTGAAATTCGCCCATCTTACATTAATCTGGTAGAGTGAAATTTATTTGGAGGAGGAGCTGGTGAGGATCCAGCTAAACATATGGAAACGTTTGTTTGTTACTGCTACTCCGTTCCTTTGGCTGCGGGGGCGACTCAAGACCAAGTCAAACAGACACTTTTCCCTTTCTCCCTGCGAGATGATGCTGCGGAGTGGCTACGTGACTTGGATACGGAAGCTCATGGTATTAAAGACTGGAACAGCTTAGCTCTTGCCTTTTACAAGAGATATTTTCCACCCCAGAAGACAAATGCCTTGAGAAATCAAATCACTAGCTTTAAATAAGGTCCTACTGAGGACTTAAATGAGGCATGGGTTCGTTTTAAGAGACTGCTTCGTTCAGTCCCTCACCATGGTTTCCAGATCTGGTTCCTCTGCAACCAGTTTTACAATAGGCTATATGACGATCATAGAGCCTTAATTGATTCAGTTGCCAACGGGAGATTCCAGGACAACACTAATGATGCCAATGCCTGGAAACTAATTGATCAGATAGCTACTGACACTGCTGAGTATGGTAATCCAAGGGGTAGGAAAAGAGGAGGTGGTTCGGATAGTGCAATCACAACTCAGCTAGAGGCTCTAACTGCCCAGATTGCCGAACTAAAGACATCCCAGTCCTTGGGAAATCAGCAAACAGTTAATGCTTTGATTCAGCATGAGGTCCCTTGTGAGCGATGTGGTGCTAATGGTCATGTTGCAGCTGGGTGTATAAGTACTTTAGAACAAGTTCATGCTTATCAGTCTTTCAAGCAAGGCACACCGTATTCAAATTTCTTCATTGAGAGAAATCAGAATGTGTTACATCCTACCCCACCGCCGACCAATCCTTACATCATCCCTCAAAATCGTGGTAATCAACCACGAGGGAATTATAATAGGCCGTCTCAACAGCAGTTTCAATAGATGCAGCCTCCTCCTTATGTTTCAAACAATGATATGTCGGACATTAAAGATATGTTACAACAGCAAATGGCAGCTTCACAAAAGCAATAAGATCTAATTGCTCAATTGTTGGCTCACAATAAAGTTTTGGACAATCAAATTGCCCAGTTATCGAGCCAAAATACAAGTAGGCAGCCAGGTGCGTTGCCGTCTAAGCCTGATAAGCCTCATGAGACCGTTAATGTGATACATCTACGAAGTGGTCTTACATATGATGGACCAGAGGTGCTCCGAGTGAACAACGATGTCATTATTGAGGATCTGGATGTTAACGCGGAAGATGAATGTACTGACAAAGTCGCTACTACGCCTGGAAAAAGTCGATCGACAGGTTGTGTTGGTCGATCGACTAAATTGGCTGAAGTGGACGCTGGGACTGCTGGAAAAATTCGATCGACATGTTGTTTCAGTCGATCGACTGAAGTTGATGGTCGATCGACTGGTATTTTTGGTCGATCGACTTTTCTTCCTGATGGGGTTGTTGATTCGTTACCTGTTGCTGATGGGTCATCTACGGGAACTGAAAAACGCTGAAGTCTGATAAAGAGAGGAAAGCAGCTGAGCCACCCATTATGATTAAGCTTCCCTTTCCGACCCGACATCTGAATACGAAGATTAAGCATCAATTTGGAAAGTTTTTGGAAGTCGTGAAGAATCTGTAGGTAACGGTACGTTTCACTGGACTTATTACTCAGATTGCCTCATATGCTAAATTTATTAAAGAGATTTTGTCTCGTGAGATAAGTTTTGATGAGGTAGAGACCATCGCTTTTACTGAGGAGTGTAGTGCACTCCTACAAAATAAGTCTCCACCCAAATTGGCTGACCCAGGTAGTTTTTCTATCCCATGTTTTAGAGGCAACAATACTATTGATAATCCTTTATGTGACTTGGGTGGCAGCATTAGTGTCTTGCCCCTGTCTTTAGCTCAAAAGATAGGTTTGACTGAGTTTAGATGCACAAATATGACTGTCTAAATGGCGGGCCGTTCTTTGTCGCGTCCTTTAGGGATCCTAGAAGATGTTCATGTGCGGGTTGGGAAGTTCTTTATACCCGTCGATTTTGTCATTTTGGACATTCCCGAGGATACCCATACCGCTATCATCTTAGGGAGACCATTCTTGCACACTGCTGGTGCAATTATTGACGTAGCAGCGAGGACTCTGACATTTAAAGTGGGGGCTGAGAAGCTGACTTACACCCAATCTAGTGTCCGTAGGGCACCTATGCAAGTTGTACCTTGCCATGTGGTAGTTGATAGTCCTACAGTTGAGTTATGTTTTGCTATTACTGTGACACCTCCGCCCCATGTTGGGAGCAAGATGGAGGACCATGCTTTTGTATCTCTTTTTGCAGGACATGACAGGTTGAGCTACCAGGAGGATTCGGGAGGTGGACTTGGTGCATTGGGTGCATTTTTTGAGGTTGGCGATGCTGTTGATGGTGGACAGAAAGGAGATCCCTTGCCGCGTGCAAAGAAGAAACGGCCGGAGGCTAAGCGTTGTTAGGAAGCCTGTGCTGCGGGACGATCTTCTATTGTCAAAGCCAAGTTTGAGTGTTGGCCTAAGGTCAAGAATGCTGAGGGGACTTCATTTAGTCAGCGGACAAGCTGTGCGCCGCCTGATTGTTGATGACTTATGAAGTAAGGTCGAGCGGGACCTCAAAAATCAGCACTGACCGGGAGGCAACCCGGATTGAATAAGCTTTCTTTTAGCAAAGGACATTTTAGTTTTGTTTATTGTTTGCTTTGTTTTCGTTGTAATTAGGATTTTTTTTCCGTTTGCCACTGAGACATTTGGGACACGTGCTTTGGTTTTTGTTGGGAGATATATGCGTTATTTTTAGGTGCATCGGCAAAGAGGCGAGTCGTCTTGGCAAAATTATGCATGAAAGACAAGATTGTGCTGCATATAAGGTGGAAAAAGTCAATCGACAGGTTCGTTTAGTCGATCGACTGGAGCTGATAATCGATCGACTAGTTATGGTGGTCGATCGACTAACCCTGGAAATCAGCGCATTATTTAAGAAGATGATGATCCCGATTTTGCTATGGGTGATGAATAGTGGCAGCTGGCCACGACCTCCCTTGTTGTTGGCTGGTTTGGGGAGGTCATTAAATTGTAAGTTCCCGTGATTTCTACTTTCCTTTGTTTGATTTCATTTCGTCCGCGTTCCCACCTTTCCCTTTATATTTTGCATTGCTGCTAGTGTTTGCTGAACACAATGGGGGCATTGTGTGATTTGGTTTAGGGAAGGTATGCATCTGTATGTGTGCATCCATTTGCATTTTATTGTATTTCCGTATGCATTGTTTTTCCTTTTCCATTTAAAAATAAAAAGTGAAAAATTTGAAATAAATTACAAAAACATGTTTTATTTTGCATTTTAGGTCGAGTCAGAACGGTTAGATAACAATGATGAAACTGCGTCTGTGCTTTATTTATTTTTTCGCCCAAGCCTTGCTTTGTCATTCTTGTACGGTCATTGCATAATCTACGAGTTTGTGATCAACTTTTCTGAACGAATAAACTTGACTTAATATCGGCAACCTACTCAAAATTTATGAGGTACAGAGCTTAATAAACTGATGGCATTCATGATCAGTTTCATTCTAGGATGAGAGTAGTACTCCTTATAAGACATGTAACATCAATTTGCATAAACATGATTTTTGTTTCTTAGTCCCTATATGCATTCGGGTTAGTGGCAGTGTCACATGTGGAGAGGCATCCTTTTATCTCCTTATTTTACCCTTTGAGCCTTACATTAGCCAAATTGACTTGTTTTGACCCAATTGTTAATCACATTCCTATATAGCCTACCCTAGTCGAGTTAGTACGGTTAATATTTTTGGGTACGTGTGTATCTGTCGATTTTGGCATTTCTTTTTGTTGTGAAGGGTATGAGAAGAAGGAATTGGAAGGAAAAGAAGAAAAAAAAGATTTGAAAAAAAAAACACGTGGAAAAAGAAAAAAAAGGAGAAGATAAAAAATAAAAGTGAAGTTGAAAAAAAAAAGAGAGGATGATTTTATTCCTATCCTAATATTCCATATTAACTGAGGAGAAATTCTTGTTTTGGTGCGTGAGTTTTATGCCAGTTGTGGCATCGTTTTATTTTAAACAGTTGGGTTGTTGAAGCGGGATTTGTCTACTATTGGTTTCGTTCGGTACTAGCTTGGCTCTTACCTCCACATCTCCAAAATGTTTTGCCCCTTTTTACCCAATTACCTCACTTCACCATATTTGTAAGTCCTCGGCATGTGACTTGGTTCTGTTTGGTAGGAATGTATATGTACGGTCAGTAGAGATAACTATCATGTTCGTTTCATTCGTGTTCTTATAGGTCGCAGTTAGGTGAGTGTCTTATTTCCTTCTTGTCTTACAATGAATAATCTCACTGTTGGAATATGTGTCCTCCGATAATAATGCGATCACGACTGTTGATCATGATGATCACATGTTTAAATCTCATTATATAGAATACAATTGGGAAGTAATTTTGTTACTGTCAACTGGTCAACATATATCGGTAATGATTGGCTGACTAGAGTTTGACATTACTGTCGTGTCACGGTGGTGATCAGTTGACCCCCTAGGTCATACCTATAGGGCAACACTCTTAATTGATTATTTAATTAATCGTATAATGTTACGAGTTAATTAAATTACTTGAAAATTGATGGACGATTTTGGAAGTAAAATTTACGTATCAAATTGAAATGTGATTAAATGAGATACGGTCTGAGTAATTGAATTGTTTCATTACTCGGATGAAATTATTGTTTAAGGAAACAATCGGAATTGAATGAATTTTTATAAATACGATTTATAAATTGGTAAAATATTTCGGCACAAGTAATTATGAAATTACTAAATCGATTTTTTGTATGTGACGTATTTTATTAATACGTTGATTTTTAATATGTTAAAAATACATAACAAATTTATGTTACATGTGACATGTTACATATTGAGAAATTGACAAAAATAATATGGACTCCATATTATGATTGTACCGAAATTAGTGGGGTATTAGGTTAATATTGTGTTGATTAATTTATTAAGTAAACATAATGATTGCCTAATGGTCTAGCCATGCAAGCCTATGAACATTGTTAAGAGCAACAATTTCATGCATTGGCTCACCCATAAAGCCCCTCTCCACCCGGTTTTTGATGACAAAAACCATCATTGGTTTTTCATCTAATTTTACCTAATATTACACTAAAATGTGTTAGTGATTTATTCTCATTCATTCATCCAAAATTAGTATTCTAGAGAGATAAAAAGCTCTCTATTTCTCCCTCCATAATACCGAAATATATAAGTGTTTTATAAATATTTTGGTTCAATTTTCTACCTAATTAATATTATACTAGTACTTATAATATTAATTTGTATTAAGAGATAGCCTTGGGTATAAAGCTTAGGGAGAGATCCTATACTTGGATCTTGTTCTTCCATAAGGAAAAGCTCAAGAACAAGAGGGAAAGGTGATCTCTCTTGTGCCCATTTAACCGAAATTATCATTGTAAGGACATGATTTCTCCTCTATTTTATTATTGTTTGCATGCATAAAATCCGTTTTAATTTTATGACAATTTAATTTTTAACATATATGAGTATGTTAGTATGTATATGTATCTACATTTCCTTCAATCGGTATCAAGAGCCACGGTTGTTTGCATGCAAATCGGTTAAAAGTTTTTCCGAGTTATAAGAATAACAAATAAAACTTGTAAAATTTGTGTTATTATGAGATATCACGAAATTAATCCATGCATGTTGATATTTCTGGTCCTAAAATGTTTTAGGATATTTTGGTTAATTTTTCGGATTTTTATTGTTCATAATTTACAATAATGAAATTTAAATGTGATTTTATGAGTAAAAATGTCATTTTTGGTCTAAAATTAGCTATACTTCGAATTTTAAGTTGATTTTTGGATATGTTGTCACATATATTATTTTGAGATAACCTGTAAATTTTCATAATTTTTGGACTTGTTATGCTCGAAAAATGAATTTTTCATTATTAAATTCGGATTTAAGTGAAAAATAGGTTAATATGAGTTAAATTTCGAATCTGGTCATAGAAAATTAATATGTTGTCACATGCAATTTTACAAGATGTGTGTAAAATAATTGGCTATAAAGAAGTCTTTTTGCATGATTTATGAATTTTTGAAGAAAAATAGCATAAATAGTGACATTATTAGTGGAAAATTAATAAAACATAATCTATGACTTAGGAAAAACGTCTAATGTTGCATTTTATTATCTTTTTCAGATCTAAAATTGAAAAGTTAGTGAAAATAATTTTACCATGTTTTTATGATTATTTTATTAAAAATCGATAAACCGCAACATTGTTTTTCCGGTAAATTTTCGAAATTTTTAACCTAAGTTTTTGAACATTATGAGTGTCATGGAATTTTTCCAGAATGTTCATGAGTTTAAATTTCAAATTTTGAATTTATTTGAAATTTTGTGATTTATTTGAAGTTTAATAGCTTATTTTGTAATTTTTAGTCCATTTATGAACAATTTTATGAAATATGGGTTAATTATGGTCAAATTATTAGTGAAGACTATATTTTGAGTCCTAAGAGGTTAGGGTAATTAACTTATGCATAAATATCAGTTTATGCATTTTTGTGATTATAAAATGTTGAAATCACGCAAATCCGTAAAAACCGAGTAATATACGATATTGGCAATTTAAAGGCGATTTAGCATAAAAATTGAGCATGTTCATACATATTATAATGCTGCATTTTCTTTATGATTGTCATAATTTTAATTTATGTAATTTTTGAATTATGTAATTTTACTTAGTATGGCCTTAGATTTTAATTGGTATTTCCCGAAATGTATGGGAATATCGATTCGGTTGTAATTTTTATTGTGATCTCGTATCACCGTTTTGTAATTTAATAGATTTATTTTATTTTAGTTAAAAATGTATAATAGGAAATTATGTAATTTATTATGTAATTTTATTCATTCCGGAGTTCCAAAAGACGGATTTCTTCAAGAATGACGATACATAAAGACGGTGTTACCTCGAGATGCGTGTCACAACCGAAGTTCAAGGGACCAATGGAGTTGGTTTTCGAATATGTAATAGTTAAATAGTTTTTCTATTTTAGGAAAGGCCATACTAGGATTTTTTTATCTTTATGCTTGCATTTTATTTTATGTCACATGCATCGCTAAATCGCCATAACTAAAACATGCATCCTTATTTTATCGAGTTTATCGACCGTGTCAATTCAAATTATCGTAGTTCACCGCTTTAGTTCACTTAAAACGTGATAGATAATAAATTGACATGACCTCTCGCTAAAACAATTAATTGAGACATAGCCTTATCAAATAGTAGAAACCATGAAAACCTATTTCGTGAGGGAGTGCACTCGGCTACCCCGGGGTACAAACCTTGTTACGTAGGGGAAGTGGGTTATAAATGTCTAATCCACCTAATTCATGTTGATGAGGGTTTCATCGGCTACCCCGTGCCTAAGTTAATGTGGGTTTGAATAATGGACACATTTATTCGAAATTTGGATTGAACTCAACAAAAGTAATCGATAAGGGTTTCATCGGCTACCCCGTGCCCTTGTTGATGTGTTTTGGGCTATAGATAAATATTAGAGTAATTTTATCGACCAAGAGTTCTAAAAGTAGAATCGATTAAAAGTTAATCCACCGAGTTATATTGATAAAGGTTTCATCGGCTGCCCCGTGCCTAAGTCGATATGAATTTGGGTCTTGGAATCATTGATCTAGTTGGGTAGAGGTCACTAGAAAAATGCCTAAAACTTGTTTAAATCATACATTTTTACGAGTATTATTAAAACGACATTTGTTTTACTCCTTATATTTTGTTTTGTAGACCACTTCTTTTTCATAACAAATGGCAACATCAACACCAACTCCTAATGATACACCACTCGCTAGTTCATCTTGGCTCCGATCCTTTATGGATCGATGTAAACTTGAAAAGAATGGGTCAAATTTCTCCGAATGGGATGCCCAACTCAAATAAGCCGCCGAAGATGACGACAAGCTTCGTTACCTTACCGAGGCCTCTCCACCCGAACCCTCCACTAGGTCCACCGCGGCCACTAGGGAAGCCTATGAGACTTACCAAAAGGAGTCCGCCGCAATGAAAAATGTCTTGATATTTGCGATGGAGGCGGACCTCCAAAGGAGAGCCTTCAAAATGGGCAATGCTAATGAGATTTACTCCAAACTTGTGACCATGTTTTCACAAACTCCGCGGATCGTCCAATATGAGGCGGCCGAGGCATTCTTTGATCTCGACTTCAAAGAGGGCCAAAAGGTTAGCCCTCATGTGCTCAAACTCATGGAGCTTGTCGAGACCTTGAAAATTCAAAAGGTTGAAATCCTGAAAGAACTCATCGTAGATAGGATTCTACACTCCTTGTCCAAAGTCAAGGCATATGTGCAATTCCGGGTGAATTTCAACATGCAAGACAAGGATGTGTCTCTTGAGGAGTTGCACAAGTTACTTGTGTAAGCCGAGAGGGACATGGGGTTAAATGTGAACCCTCCCAAGGATGTGCTTAACATAAGCACAAAGAGTAAGGGGAAGTTCAAGAAGAGTGGAAGAAAGGGTAAAAATCAAGCTCCCACATTCACCAAAGCTAAGTCTTGTGAAGCTAGCACCTCCAAAGTCAAGAAGGGTCCTCTTGATAAATGCCATTATTGTAATGGCATGGGACATTGGAAAAGAAATTGTTCCAAATACCTTGGTGATATCAAAGCTGGAAAGATCACTCCAGTAGGTAAATGACTAACCTTCTTTTATGTTTCTAATTCAACTATGGTATTATGATGCAAAGTTGTGATAATGTATCTTCCCTTTTTATTGTAAATAGGGCCTCCACCAAGCAAAGACAAGGGAAAAGAAAAACAAGCATGAGAAACCATGGAGAAGCTAAGGATAGCTTTTATGGAGCTTTGTTTTTCATTGTCTTATTTTAAGTAATGTTTTGGATTTTTAGAACTTTAAGTTTCCATGTTTGACATGGAAAGGTATTTTGGATAATGGGTTGTATTTTGGATGATGGTGACTTGGTTTGCAACCCAAGTCACCCGTTTTATCATTTATCCTTTTAATGTTCTAAAATTCATCTTTAAATGCTTGCGTTTTGAAACATAAGATCATTCACTTAAAGTGATCTAATAGACAAATATAATGACGGGTTTCATTATATGTCCACATGCTTAAGGCATGTGTATGATCATTTATAAAGTGTTTTTTTGAGTCTATGAACTCTCTTAAAGGAATGTCAATCACCAAGAACACATATGAATATAACAATTAGTCAACCTATGAGGTAGTTCTCCTTATACTTCAACATCATTAATTTGTGTCTCATATACTATCTTTGAATGTTTAGTGTATTTATTCTAAAGATAGAGTGGGAGAAAAATGAGGACACAACACACAAGGCAAGATAAAATTGTGTACTTGTGTAAATGAAGATCTATGCAAGAGGAAATGATTTGAATGAAGGTATATCTATTTACATAGTATGCCGAATAGATGAGATCTATGGTCTCAAGTTAATTCTATATGACTAAAGAGACCAAGTGTAATAAACATAAGAGTATATTCTCAAGATAACTACACGAGGAGACCAAAAGAAAGTTTTGGCAGAAAATGACTAATGTAAAGTCTAAACAAGTTTTTGACTAAGTTTATGAAGCATTTGACCAATAGTTTCAAACCTTGAGATTTACTTAAGAGCCTAAATGAATCATAGTAACATACTAGTTATGATCGAGTTGCAAGGATTGATATACCGATGTCTTTAATGGCCAAAGTTTTAACCACGCAGATGTCATGCTTAACCTCACTATGAAATGGTTAAACCTCCTTCCAAAAGGGTATTTGCGAAGGATGTATTCTAAATATTGTTTATATTTGAAAATGACATTACTACACATCATTATGACATGAGTGTGTTGGAGATTTAAAATCTCTTTCCGTAAGGTTAAGATGAGACCACTTCAAAATAAGTATTTTGAAAGGATATGATGGGAACATATATGGTTTTATCCTAATAACTTGGCAATGGGATTTATATTTCAATTCTTGAATAAATTTCGATTGAGAAGTCAATCTCGAAATGTGTAGAATTGAGTGGGAGTTAGGAAATTCTCATGTGAAGACATGGAATTTAGTGGGAGCTATCATCCTTTGAATGTTTACAACTCATCACTCATTAAAGAATGACGAGCTAATACCTTCTTTCATAAAGAAGCCTTTGAGTTTTCAATTCTGGATGAAAATGGACTATGATGAATCCAATTACATCAGGGATGTTGGATTAGTATTAAGAGATACACATCACATCAACATACACATAGGTTATTCATATGAATGAAAATGGAATTACCATTAGCAGTTATGGTGGTCCATAGAACCCACGAACGGTTGATCTCATGATTATTAGTAACTAATGTTTCCGCCATTAGAATAATCATGTACATGTCCAATTATGAATCATACGCATAAGAGCATGATGATTAATTGGTGAGCCATAATGGAAACGTCATGAATTCTCAAGAAGAATCCGATGAGCGATTTCGGTGTTTAACGGAATACTCCATTATGTGATAAGAGGTTGCACATATTGTAAAAAAAAAAAAAAAAAAAAAAAAAAAAAAAAAACCGAGCACATATGAGGATTTATGAGAATCCCAAATCTTTCAAGTCTAGAAAGAGAAATAAGAAGTTTTGGAAAGATGCTTGGTTGAATAAGAAGTTATTCAAAGATAATCTTTCCTAGTTAAGCTAGGACTTGTGAGAAGTACTAAGCTAAAAATCTTGTCAATTGTTACAAGATTCTACAAAACATATACCTAGTGCATTGTGTGTGAATGGGGTACTTGATCAGTACAAGTTATATCATTCATCACGAATTTAGTCGTTATGTGATAGTCGATAAGGAAGTTCTTTCAAGTTAAAGAACCGAAACCAAGGTCGGGAACCTTGATGTGTACTTGGTAAGATTCATGCTATGAGAGAGAGAACATGAATGTGAAGGAGATTGCAAGTGTAAGAAGTTTGAACACATGGACACATGGGATGTTAAACTTCTATTGCAGTTAATGAGTGTTTACACTTATGATATACATCACAAGGTTGTAATATGATATTGACTACCCGAGTGTGATGTCGACATTTGTAGTTTGAGTTATTATTAACTCACTTTGTACATTGTTATATCCAAACGAGTTGTAGAGACAATTGAGCCCCGTTAAAGTGAACATGGATTAACATTGTTTTTTCCCATAGTTACTTGTATGAGGTGACGTCTCGAAGTGACTAGAGTGTGATGCGATTGATGGCAAGTTCAAGTGCCATAGAGTCATGTGAGATGACTAATCGATCACATAGGCAGACTGTTAGGAACATTTTGTCGGGCCTAATGACCGCTTATAGAGTTCTGGCAAATTTATATAGCCTGGTCGTGGCAAGAGCTACTATTGTATTCAAATGAGTCGATTCTTTTGACTAAAGACTATTCACCTAAGATGGCACAGTTTCAGATTAACTTTGATTTGTGTTACTACGACATTCGTAAATGGGGTCAAATGGGCATATTTTGGGTTATGATGGCTGTGGCTAGTCGAAGGGAATGAGTGCGATAGGAATTGTCCACCCCTAGTCAGGGTTATAACAATATCTCAGGACCACTCGAGGAGTAATGAACTGGAAATGCGTGGCCACGCTCGGAAAGTATCTATGACAGATAAGTCCGGTCAATCAGTTATTCTCCAGATCGAGGAAACCACTCTCGATATGATCACTTGCAAGTACGACCTCAAAGACACCTTGCATTGAGTGGGAGATAGTAATAGGACAAGAGAATTGGTGACGCACACTTGTCGAGGACAAGTGGGAGATTGTTGGAATATGTGTCCTCCGACAATAATGCGATCACGACTGTTGATCATGATGATCACATGTTTAAATCTCATTATATAGAATACAATTGGGAAGTAATTTTGTTCTTGTCAATTGGTCAACATATATCGGTAATGATTGGCTGACTAGAGTTTGACATTACTGTCGTGTCACGGTGGTGATCAGTTGACCCCCTAGGTCATACCTATAGGGCAACACTCTTAATTGATTATTTAATTAATCGTATAATGTTACGAGTTAATTAAATTACTTGAAAATTGACGGACGATTTTGGAAGTAAAATTTACGTATCAAATTGAAATGTGATTAAATGAGATACGGTCTGAGTAATTGAATTGTTTCATTACTCGGATGAAATTATTGTTTAAGGAAACAATCGGAATTGAATGAATTTTTATAAATACGATTTATAAATTGGTAAAATATTTCGGCACAAGTAATTATGAAATTACTAAATCGATTTTTTGTATGTGACGTATTTTATTAATACGTTGATTTTTAATATGTTAAAAATACATAACAAATTTATGTTACATGTGACATGTTACATATTGAGAAATTGACAAAAATAATATGGACTCCATATTATGATTGTACCGAAATTAGTGGGGTATTAGGTTAATATTGTGTTGATTAATTTATTAAGTAAACATAATGATTGCCTAATGGTCTAGCCATGCAAGCCTATGAACATTGTTAAGAGCAACAATTTCATGCATTGGCTCACCCATAAAGCCCCCCTCCACCCGGTTTTTGATGACAAAAACCATCATTGGTTTTTCATCTAATTTTACCTAATATTACACTAAAATGTGTTAGTGATTTATTCTCATTCATTCATCCAAAATTAGTATTCTAGAGAGATAAAAAGCTCTCTATTTCTCCCTCCATAATACCGAAATATATAAGTGTTTTATAAATATTTTGGTTCAATTTTCTACCTAATTAATATTATACTAGTACTTATAATATTAATTTGTATTAAGAGATAGCCTTGGGTATAAAGCTTAGGGAGAGATCCTATACTTGGATCTTGTTCTTCCATAAGGAAAAGCTCAAAAACAAGAGAGAAAGGTGATCTCTCTTGTGCCCATTTAACCGAAATTATCATTGTAAGGACATGATTTCTCCTCTATTTTATTATTGTTTGCATGCATAAAATCCGTTTTAATTTTATGACAAATTAATTTTTAACATATATGAGTATGTTAGTATGTATATGTATCTACATTTCCTTCACTCACCATGTTCTTTAATGAGTGATGAGCGGCCCGTGAGAGTCTGATATATATGAGTCTTGCAAAGTTGAAGGTTCAGTAAGTTGTTTCGTACGTATAACTCGTTTGCAAATGATTTTTTGTACTTTGGTTTTTGCTACTTGCATTAAATTGGTTTGAGCGTATGAAGCATAGTTAGCTCTGAGCTTGTCTACCATTCCATTATTTGTTTGTATTTTTAGTCTTTGCTTGCTTAGGGACAAGCAAGGGTTTGGTTTGGGGAGGTTTGATGCGTGGCTATTTCATACATTTACTTTATTCATTTGCACATATTTCTATGCTTATTTAGTAGCGACTGGCTACTATTCTCCCATGTATCGGCTACTTTGGGTTATTTTGTGTTTTATGCATATTTGGACCCGAAAGAGTGTTAAACAACCCAAAACCCGTCCCCGGAGTTGCATTCGGGATACTAGTGAAGTTAAGCTCGCGAATGATCATCTTGGAATGCGTGAAGACGAAAGGAGGCATGATAAAGTGATGATGGACGCTGTTGTTCTCCCAAAAAAGTCGATCGACAGCCTACTTTAGTCGATCGACTGCTTTTGCTCAGAGGAATAGTCGATCGACTGGAATTTTAGTCGATCGCCTATTTTCATACCAGACCGTGTTTGGTTAGCTTGCTAATTCGGCCCATTAGTTGTTTAATTAATAATTCTCAGTTAATTCTATATAAAGTAAAACTAAGAACATTATTAGGGCACCTCTTTACTTTGGCAAAAACACAGTTTTACGTTACGTGGCTCCTTCGGTTTCCGGATCTAAACTTGTAATCTTTCCCTTTCAATTTCGGTAATTTCAATTGTTCTTCATTCTTTATCTCTATTATTGTTCTTTTATCATTCTTACTAATTTCGTTTTATGCTAGTTGAATATCTATTTAATTCCATCATGCAATTCTTAGTTTACTCCTCTACTTTAATTGTTGTTTCCCATTTAATTATGCGTAGCAAAATCCCTTGTGCTAGGATTTAGGGGATCTGCGGTTTTATGACGATATTATGTTAGGTTATCAGGTCTAGCAGTTTACTCCATCTGAATTGTTAATCGTGGCATCTAATGCGATTTGATTATTTAAGTGCACGTAATTGATTGACCATCTTGTTAAACCTTGTCCTGGATCGAGAGATTGGAAAAGGCGACGACTTGCTACGAACAATAGGATACTCTAATTAGGGCGAGAGCTACATTAGAATTCTAGGGCGAATAGTGGACCGAGAGGACCTGTTCAATCCTCTTCAGACCGTCTATTGCTGACCGTTGACCTTACCTAGATCGTCGTAGACCGTGGTGAACCGACCATCCTAGCTGTTTCTCTCTTACTTGAAATCGTTATCAACTTATTTTACTCTGTTTGCTACTTTAGTTAATAGACAAACTCAATTCAAACCCCCCAAATTTGTGACTCGGACAGACTTGAATTGACAATTAGATTGCAAATAGCCTCCCAGTGGATACGATCCCGACTTCCCTAGCTATATTAGTTAGAGACCAGTTGGTTTATTTTTGATAGGGTTACTACAGCCGTGTCAGACAATAAGATGAGAACAGGCTGTTGTTGTTGTATTTCCTTGACCATTTCTGCTTCAGATAGGAACAAAACTCCATTAAGCCCATCAGTCACACTTGGACTCCCATAGTTCTTCTGATTAGGTGGTAAAGTAGTCAAGGTAATTTTCCTGCTGCCTTGCTTGAAGGAGTAGGTGTTGCTCCTTCCTTGATGGATTGAATTCATATCAAATTCCCATGGTGTCCCCAGTAACAGGTGACATACATCCATGGACTACATCACACAAGATCTCATATTTATAAACATTGCCAATTGAAAATGGAACCAAACATTGCTTATCAACTTTGACCTCTACTCCCTTGTTTAACCATCTGAGTTTGTATGGATTTGGGTGCTCCTGGGTGCTGAGGTTAAGCTTACTCACCATTGTGACAGATGCTATATTGGTGCCGCTTCCACCATCAATGATTAGGTTGCATACCCTTCCCTGAATAGTACATCTGCTCCTGAAAATGAGGGACCTCTGATCCTCCTCCAAAGGTGTCTGTTAAGAGTGCATTACCATCCATAAAACCAGACTATGGCCTGTATCAGGTTGAGCCATGACCATGTCCTGGGTAAGTTCCTCCTCGAGGGTTGTCTCCTCAATCACAGGATCCTCTTGCTCATATTCAAATGAACCCTCTTTTTCCCACTCCTCTACTTCCATTAATGTTAATGCTCTCTTGGAAGGACAGACCTTCCTGAAATGACCATACCCTTGGCATTGGAAGCACTTAATCTTCTCCTTGGTCAAAGGTGGGTTAGACTTAGGGAACATGGGTGCCTTCCCCTTCTCTCCTCCTGTTTGGGACACTGGCTTGGGTGTCTTAACAATCTTCACACCAGTGTAGGGTCTATAAACAGGTTTTGGTTTGGGTGCAGCAGGCTTAGATTTTCCCATTTTTTCAACTCTGAGTTCTAGGTTAACTCTATCATCATATGACCATAGTGGTTGCATCCTAACCTTAGCAGCAATGTTTTTATCAAGCTCTTCTAAGAACCTAGCAATTCTTTGCTCAGGTTTCTCATTAATCTCACATTGCAAAGTTAATTGCTCAAATTCCCTTAAATAAGTTTCAAGGGGTCTCTCATGCTGCCTAAGTTTAGACAACTTAATGAACAAATCCTGAGTGTAGTCTTTGGTGACAAACTTATCCAATAATTTCTTCTTAAGTTTGGACTAAGATTTAACAGGTTCATTTCCTTCCCTTAATCTTTGAGTTTAAGGTTATCATACCACAATGAGGCATGCCCTTTTAATTTCAACACAACAACCTTACAAGCCTTAGCATCATTATAGTCTTTAAACTCAAATATCTTTTCAATGTCCCTAATCCATTATAGTAAGTCATCAGGGTTAAGACTACCAGAAAAATCAGGAATTTCTACCTTTAGATGTTGTCTGTTTGCTCAAAGGCCTCCTCTTGTGTTCTGATGCTCTTGTTAGGTTCATATACCTCATATTAGACTCCTCTAATAGTGAACTAATTAACTTCTTAATTATTTGTTCTTTAGATCTAGTGCATGCATAACAAAATAAGAGATTTAAGAGGAAAAACAATGTCCCTTACATTGTATATATGGTCCGAAAATATGGGCACAAATAAGGTCACCTTCCTTATTTGTTCTTGAGCTTAATATGTTGGATGATCCTCTAAAAATTCCAAAGTATAGATCCTCCTTAGATTGCACCCAAGACTTATCCCTTAAACTAGTATACTAATTAACTAGATTAATACACTAGTAACCTTAAAATGTATTCTAATATGGTTATTATTACTACACTAGTAACCATGTTTTGATATTAGAATTGATGAACAATTTATTGTATACTAAAACTTGTTTAGAAAGAAGTGGGAGAATATGGAGCAAGCTTTTGCATGTGTTGTGTAAGAATGATGATTAGAGAACAAAATTCTCTTAATAAGAGGAGGGAGGAACGGTTGGAGCATGCATAAAATGCCAAGGATGGCATCTTTCTTTATGCTTTTTCTCTTCACAAGGTAATAGGTTGTGTAAGAGATGTAAGAGTAGGTGTGTAAGAGTTATAGTGTAGGCATGATTAGCTATTTTATCAAATAAAATAAAACAACCACAATTTATTACTACTCCCTCCATATTTCGGTCCATATCTCATAAAATGGACTACCATTTTATTTTGTCAATTTGTCATTTGTCACACAAT
The DNA here is from genome assembly GCF_048544455.1 of Silene latifolia. Taxonomy (NCBI): domain Eukaryota; kingdom Viridiplantae; phylum Streptophyta; class Magnoliopsida; order Caryophyllales; family Caryophyllaceae; genus Silene; species Silene latifolia. Next base: position 76,325,873 of record NC_133528.1, read on the forward strand.
ATGTCACATGTAATATGTTACATGTTATTAATTAATTTAATGCATATTTATCACATAAATATCATTTTATAAATTAATTAAATTACATACAACAAATTGACTAGTGATACTTGATCACATAAATAAAATGGGTCATATAATTATAATTCACAACATCTTGAAATTATAATTAACCATTCATTCTTATCTTAATTGTTTCACAAACAATAAACAATTTTTGTAATAAAGCATTTTTATTACTAAAATAAATCTTATTTAATCCCATTACAATAAAATATCAATATTCTCTCTCACAAGTGAATTGTTCAATTTTAAGGAATTGATCAACTTGTATCGTCGTACAATTAATCAATTTATCAATTAAGGGAGTTGTCCTTTAGGTGTGACCTTAAGGGATCAACTGACCACCACCGTCGTACGACAGTAATGTCAAAATCTAGTTAGCCAATCATTACCGATTAATGATGATCAGTTAACTATATAATGAATCATCCCTTACGTATTCTTAATATGAGATTTAAACATGTGATCGCACTATTGTTGAGGACACATTTTCCAACAATCTCCCACTTGTCTGAGACAAGTGTGCGTCACAGATTCTCTTGTCCTATTACAATCTCCCACTCAATGTAAGGTGTCTCACAGGTCGTACTTGCACTTGATCATATCTTGAGTGGTTTTCTCGATCTGGAGTGTAATTGTCTGACCGGAATTATCTACCGTAGATACCTTCCGAGCGTGGCCACACATTTCCAGTTCACTACTCCTCGAGTGTCCTTGAGATTTCAAACAACCCTGATAAGGGGTGGAAAATTCCTATCGCATTATCCCCTTTGTTCAGCCACAGTTCATCATAACCCAAAATATACCCATTTGACCTAATTTACGACAGTCGTAGAGCATAACTCAAAGCCAATTAGAAATTTGTGCCAACTTGGGCGAATAGTCTCTTGTCAAAAGAATTGACTCATAAGAATACTATAGTAGCTCTTGCCACGACCAGGCTTTATGAATTACCAGAACTCTATAAGCGGTCAGTGCCCGACAGAGTGTCCCATACAGTCTGCCTATGTGATCGACTAGTCATCCCATATGACTCTATGGCACTTGAACTTGCCATCAATCGCATCACACTCTAGTCACTTCGAGACGTCACCTCATATAAGTAACTAGGAGCGAATACCATGTCAATCCAGTTCACTTTAATGGGGTTCAATTTGTCTCTACAACCCATTTGGATTTAACAAAGTAATGGATGAGTTTAATAAAACTCAAACGATAAATGCGATTATCACATATGAATAGTTAATACACTATTACTACTTCAAATCTTATAATCTTTAGTGTACTTTTTACACTAGTCGAGATGCAATAAAAGCTTGGTAAGTGGATATACCCTATATCCATGTATTCCAACTTTGTCAATTGCTATTTCCTTCTATTCAATGTTATTTCTAATAACTTGAATTTATCTCTAAGTATTTGTCTAGTCTTCTTGCTAGACTCGGACTCTTTAACTTGAAACATGCTCCCACTATTATCGCATAACTTGTGATAAATTCATTTGTAGAGGGATTCACCCTTAATCCCTACGTTGACCATTTTATCACAATTTACTTAGATTCCTTTTGTAGAATTCGCGATGCACGAAACTAAAACACTTTTCTAGTCTCTTACTCCTAAGTCAATAAGACATCCTAGGATTTCAACAAATCCTTTTTGGTTTGGAAACTAAAGTTTGTGCAACCCTTCAACACATAACTTAGTTTATCATCCAAACATATGAACGAATCCTTAATTCTTCTCAAGAATCTCAAGGATGTTCTCTAAGGCTCTCACAAGCCATATAATGGGAATTATCTTGTTATTGACTTATCATGCCCTAGGCATATATCACATCATGGCATGTACATCTGTTGGCATACATGATCATTCTAATGGTGGAAACATTAGCAATCGATTTCATGTAATCAACAACTTAATAGGTTCAGTGAACGACTATGACTCCATCATAGTGATTCCACTTCCATCAACATGAATAACTCATTCAACCTTGTTGATGTTAAACATATACGAAAGATCTTATCCTCATAAGACTCTCAACTCTATGCCAATATTCTATCTCATAGATTCAAAAATCTAGAATACTTTGAACCCTTTTCCAAGTCTCCAATCACTCTTTCACAGAAGAGAGCATTGGTACATTATTCTCAATAAGTAATATGTTATCAACATATAAGACATGGAGAAACAATTCTAGCCCCCACTTAACTTCATTTATAATCATGATTCTTCAATCATGTGAATGAAACCATTCACTATTATCACATGAACGAAAAGTATAATCCTTTAATGCTTTGCTTAAGACCATTCTAGGATCACTTAAGAAAGCTACGCATAAGATGTTAGGATTCTTAGATATTTATCTAAGGTTTTGTGTTCCAAACACATCCTTCTCTAAATTCCCATTTTAGAAAAGCGAATTTTTAATATCATTTGCCATCCTTCATCAAAATAAAATGTGGCGATTCCTAACATAATTTATCTTGATCAACATCTTTATGTCCATCTTATGCATTTGAGTACTCTAAAGCTCTATCTACCTTTAAAGAGACCCTCGCTTTAAAGTAAATCTACTCTTGAGTAACAATTTTCGGATTGTAATGTTATGGCTCGTATGTAACAAGGTCATAATACTATCACTTTCACAAAGAAATATCTTAACCAATAAGACGTGCGATAAACTCCCACTGAACTATGCTCCCACTTTATCTTTATAGATTATAGTTCAACTATACTCCCACTCTATAGTTCCATTACTTTCACAAAGTAATCACTTCAACTATAAGAGATGTTTGTGACGATCCAATCTACTCCCACTCTATCTCTCAGAAATACATCTATCTTCTTGAGAGATAGCTTTGTGAGTTACAAACATATATATAGTGGAGTATTAGGAGTTTATCTAGACTATGCATTAGCTTTCAAAAGGCCATCCCTATCATGGCAGCTTGATTCATGTGATATGCGAGTCTTATCCATGTCATCTGTTTAATAGACTCTCTATTCTAGGTATCTCCTGGTTGACCATCCGTTTAGAATAATGTGTCCGTATTGTTTCGTAAATTCCCTACTTTATGAGTTCAATAGCTCATCACAACTTTATAATTGATCTTACTTAAGTAAGTTGTTACTTTAAGTAACAATGGCATAAGGAGATTCAAATTCATAGCTTATGGACTTATAATGATCCAATCATCATATTTGTCTACTTGATCAATTTAAGTCGATAATCTTATGTTTCACGATGCAAGTAATGTATGAAGATAAATTTTAGAACAAACGATACAATAAAGCAAGTGACTTGGGTTGCAAACCAAGTCACCAATATCCAAAATACAACCCGTGTTTAAAGGATACAAACAAATTTCCAAGTCACACAAGGAAATCAAAATAGTTCTAAAATTTCAAAGTTCAACATGAAAATTCAAGACAAAGCAAATTGAAGCCAAGCTTCCATAGATCCATCACCACGGTCGGCTACCTATATCTTCCCTCATGATCCTCTAAGCTTTCTTTTCCTTGCCTTTGTCCTTGCTAGGATGCCCTATTTAAAATAAAAAGGGTAATCATCACAACTTGTATCATCATACCAAAGTTGAGATCGAAACATAAAAGATAGGGATAGTTATATACCTACTGGAATAATCCTTCCAGCTTTGATGTCGCCAAGGTATTTTGAACAGTTTCTCTTCCAATGCCCAACACCCCAACAATAGTGGCACTTGTCCCCGGAGGAGGCACTGTACTTGGGCTTGGAGGAACTAGCTTCACAAGCTTTATGATACCCGTCGTAAGGTATCAAAAATAATATTTATAAATCCAACTATAACAATAGATAGCGGTAGCAGGGTCGAACCACAGAGAGGCAGATGCAATTATTAGTTATCTAATTTCAGTCTAAGCTAACAATTAAGCGGGGGTTTGAGTTGATTTGGTCTAAAGCTAAAGGCAATAAAAGACAGTAAACTAAATAAACGGAAGAAATCAAGTATTAAAAGAGTGCTAAGATGGTCGGTTCACTATAGTTTCGGCGGCAGTATACTAGGTAGGTCTAAAACAAACACGTGAGACGGGAAAATAAGAAGTCCTCTCGGTCCATTCTCACAGGTAGCATCTTTCGATCTCGCTACAGGTCCCTAATATCACTAATACTAACTTTCGTCCTGAAAAGTGACTAAAAGGCTAAATTAACTCATCTCTCGATCTTATTAATTTAGTCGTCTTAATTAGGCAGGCTAATTTCCTTCCCTATCTTTCGATCGTTATTGGGTCGGTCAATTCCTAGGCATTCAATTAGTCGCGTGCACTCGATTCGTCAAACATAGCAGTTAAATTAATTAAAACGAAGCTGAACTCACATGGCCAGTCGATCGACCAGGGAACCTAGTCGATCGACCATGGCGCGATTTAGGTCGTACTATTCTACGCCGCCTACTTCTACAGGTCCCCTACATCCTACCACAAGGTATTTAGCTACTCATGACTATGATGAAAACAACAATAAAATTTACGAATAAAACTACTGAATTCATGCTTGAAATAATTAAACAAACGAATAACATAAAGCGATAATTTCGGGTTCGGGAGACTAATCTAGCAATTCTATACTACGAATGAAAGCAAACAAACTGAATATTTAAACAGATGAATACCGTGTAGAGGATTTGCAGAAGAAAGATCAAAACCGAATGCGAAACGAAACTTTTTTAACGGAAGTAACCTAAACTAATGTATATGTGGAACTTCGTGATAAAACTGAATTAAAGCTTGATAAAAACTAGATGATTATTCTGAATAACCTAGGTTACGTTATATAGGAATTTACGTAACACTTATTCCTTAACCTAATATACAATGGGCTTCTTAATTCTCGATCTTTTTATTTGCGTCAGATTAGCGGCTTGGTCGATCGACCAATGGAACCGGTCGATCGACTGTCTGCACTGAACAGTACCCTCTGGAACTCGTGCTCTGGTCGATCGACCATAGAGGTTAGTAGATCGACTGCTTTAGCTGATAGTCCGCTTCTAATTCTTCATAAAATTATCTTTCAGGCCTCGAAATGCGCACCAAGCTCGTTCCTTGAGTAAATACATCACGTCAAATGCAATGCAAGGTACTCGGGGACGGATTTAGCTCGATTTCTACTCATTTCTGCATAAATCTGCAATATTACATAAAAATACGAAAGTAGACGAAATGGGGCAAATCGTAGCATAAACTACATAAATGAGCTCTGAAATGCGTGTAAAATAGGGTGTAGAACATCATATAAATGACACGCATCAAACTTCCCCAAACGAAACCCTTGCTTGTCCCCAAGCAAGAACTAGACTCGATCCTAAAACCTAATGGAACGAGTTCAATCTCAGAGCGAAATGCAACCATAAAGCCTAAACCAGTTTAATGCTAGAACTAACAATCAATTAGCAATATGAATCATGCAAACGAGTTATGAAGTCGTTAAAAACTGCTGAACCGTCAACTATAGAGACTTATCAAATTGGACTCTCACGGGTCGCTCAAATCACACAATGAATACGGGTGAGTAATGTAAAAGATAGAAAGAATTCATATTGTAGAGACTCTCACCTAACTACGACCTATAAGAACATGCCTGCAATCTAATATGAAAATAATCTCTACAACCGTACATATGCATTCCAACCAAACAAATGACCATGACACATGCCGAGGTAAATATGGATATGTGAGGTAATGGGTAAGAAGAGGCAAAATAATTATGGGAATGTGGAGGTATAGGTAATCAAGCTAGTACCTAAACAGAACCATATGACAACATCCAACTTCTTGCTCAAGATTAATCAATAAAACGGTGCCAATGATCAAGCACTAAACTCACAATCTCCAATAGATGTAACTCCCCAAAGAATATAAATGATAAAATGGGAGTGGAAATCACCAAATCATAATAATTGCAACATGTGATTTTTTCGAACTTTCTTTTTCTCGGGATGCAGTCGATCGACCAAAATGGCCAGTCGATCGACCACCCTCTACAGTACAACATTCTCTTTTTCTTTCTTTTCGAATCATTTTTCTTCTCTTTTTTTTTCTTTTTCAATTCTATTTTTTTCTTTCTTTCTTTCCTTCCTCCATTTCACCAACATCTCAATAAAGAGCATATAACCAAATCGTAATAAACACGTTCCCAAAAACTAATACTACTAGCTTGAATAGGGTAGGCTTAAATATAGTATATAACTTATGGGAAAAAAGGGCAAAATTTGGTTATGTGAAGCTTATGGGCAAAATGAATAAAGGAAACCTCTTCCACATGTGTCAGCAAACCGCAAACCGAATGCATACAGGTATTAAGCAGATTAAGTTCATATTTATGCAAATTAATGTAACATGTCTCATAAGGAGTAACTACTCACAATCTAGATAAACTGGTCATGAATGACACCAGTTATAGGCTCTAAACCTCAGAATATATAAGTAGTTTGCCAAAAATCTAAGTCAAGTCTCAAGTTCAGCAAGAAATTAACGAAAACTCGTAGACTATGCTTATATGATTCTACTAATAACATGTCAATTAGCAAGGCTTAGGCATAAACAGATGCAAATGCAATATCATCCTTGAAATACTACCGTTCCGACTCGAGCTATATGCTAAAATAAACGTGCATTTTTTGAAATTTTTGAAATTTTTCAATTTTATCGAATAATTAAACGTGAAACAGAAATGCAATAAAACATATGCAAATGCGACGCAAAACCCTTCCCCAAACAAAATCACACAATGTCCCCATTGTGCAAAATCATGTATAAAGAAGCAAAAGGAAATGGGATTTTGCGATAAAATAAACTAAAATAAGACATGAAGTAAAGACTCGGAAACTCACAAGACTTTAAGCACAGCAAAAGGAAACCTCCCCAAACCAGCGCGAGTTAGGAGGTTTCAGTAGCCAACAGTGCTACCAATAAGTACCTGAAAAGACAAACAAAAGTATCGCGCATAAAACCGAGAAAAACAATTATTAAAACGCAACATTATGTGTAAAAATGAGAAAACGGAAGAAATCAGAAATTAATCGGAAAATAAAGTGGAGAATAAACTCCCTCGATTCCGCAAATCGATCAAACACAGCAGGGGAATGATCGAGAACAGGTACAGCAGCGTTGGCTGGTCGATCGACCACATCACCCAGTCGATCGACTAGGACGAACAGGAACAGAAACTCCTGGAAATCGCAACTCGGTCGATCGACCATACTGGCCAACCGATCGACTGGAAAACCTGCTGTAAGTTCTGATTTCTTCAAGCTAGCTCAATAAATTGAGTTATCAAGGTCTATAAACCTGCAAATACACACAATAACGCGCCCAAAATTGCGCAAAATCCAAAGTAATAGTCTAAAGGTCTTAAAATCCTAAACAATCTTATTAAAATGCGAAGTTTCGCGCACACCAAAACAATAAATAGTCTAACAAAACAATAAAATGAATGTTTTTGAGAGAGCATTTTATCAACTAATAGTTGATCAAGAATGGCCACGGAATGGTCCACTTGCTCGGCTTCTGGCTACAAGAAGTAGCCTCCACAGTGCTCATCTTATCAGCTGCACTCCTAGCAATTACAACATCCGCAGAACTCAATGGATCAACATGTTGGACATCTTCCCAATCAATGACCTCATCCGGCTCATCAGAATAAAAATCGGACTCCGTCACTTTGACTGGCTCATCATCAGGCTCCTCATCAGTGCCATAGCTAAGACATCCTAAGCCGCCTCTTGAAACGATTGGCTCCTTCACAGCTGGAGCAACATGCGGCTCTTCCTTCCCCAAACCAGCTCCTGCAATATCTGAAATAGACGAATCTTCTTCCAATTTGCTCCCAATCTGGGGCGGAGGGGTTACAACAGGAATAGGAATAGAGACAGGCATATCAGGAAGCACAAAATAGGATTTCTTTTCAGAAACCGTATTACAAGTGACTGGCCACATAGGATCCTTCTTCTTAACTGTCTGGGCAAAGACAATGGAGTGCTTCCCTACTTTGAAGGTCAAAGTCCCTGAACCAACATCTATAACTGCACCAGCAGTATGCAGAAATGGTCTACCCAATATGATAGGAATGTGGGCATCCTCGGGCATATCTAGTACAACGAAGTCAACAAGGAAGAAAAACTTTCCTATTTGCACAGGAATGTCCTCTAAGACTTCTATAGGTTGAACCGCAGAACGATCAGCCATCTGTACTGTCAAGCTAGTAACTGCAAACCTAGTCAATTTCAATTTTATAGCTAGACTCAAAGGCATAACGCTAATGCTAGCTCCTAGGTCACATAATGTCTTCTCAATTGATAAGGTACCAATATTGCAAGGAACGGAAAAGCTACCTGGGTCTTCTAGCTTATGAGGTGCAGTGTGGGTCAGATAAGAACACGACTCCTCAGTTAGTGCGACAGTATGCACAGTTTCAAGTGACTTCTTTTTAGACAAAAGTTGCTTCATAAATTTCATGTAAGCAGGCACTTGATTAACTAATTCAAGAAAAGGAACTTGTACGTTTAAGCTACGAATAACATTTTCAAATTTATTAAACGATACCTGTTCCTTCGGCAGCACTAATCTCTCTGGATAAGGGGCTGTAAGAAGTAACTTGGCCCTCTCCTCTAAATCTCTCATGCCGGCGTCGGTGGATTTAGGCTGAAAATCCACCACTTTCTCCGTGTTAAAGCTTGAACCTTCCTCAGACCGTCTAAAAAATGAACCATTAATCGACATCGGGTCATACTTAGGAACCGAAACTGACCCATCAGTATTTGGGTCTTCCCTCAATATTGTCGGAGTCGTCGTTCCCCGAAATAAGTGGTCCCTCAAGTTGTTAGGCATTGGAGGACGAAAGGGTGCAGTATCAGCAGCGTGGTCAGTCGATCGACCAGGTTGGTCAGTCGATCGACTGACTTCTACAGGACCAGAAGCTACTGTGTCTCGCGGACTGGTCGATCGACTGGGTATGTCAGTCGATCGACTCACATACCTGGTAATCGTCTTTTTCTTTCCACTGTTCGTTCCAGCCTTCTTCTCACTCGGTTCCGCCTCATCTTTTTCAGCAATGTCCTCGACCATAGCGGGCCCATCAAGGGTAGACCCACTCCTCAAAGTAATGGCATTAAGGGTCTCCTTTTGATCTGTCTGCGTCGGTAAATGTCCCGGAGCTCGAGTTATACTCTTGCTTGCCAATTAAGCAATTTGGCTCTCCAACATCTTTATCCCGGCCTCTCTAGCTTGGGATTCTTTCAGCAACAAATTCTTCAACTCGGTAAGATCGGAATTTTGAATCTGCTGCTGCTGTTGAGGGACATATGGAGGCTTATGGTACGGCTGCTGCTGCTTATGAGGGGGAACATAACTTTGCTGCTGCTGCTGCTGTGGAGGTGGGGTTGGATTTTTAACATTCTGGCTACTCCACCTCAAGTTTGGATGGACATTTGGCTCAAAATACGTGTTTGTCTGCCTATAATGTTGAAAAGCAGCACAAGACTCATAGGGATTAGGACAATGATCTGAAACATGTCCCTCAGCTCCACATCTCTTGCAGACGAAAGGACCGTCTGAAACAGCATTCACATGATAAATCCCTCCTTTTGAAGCTCCTCCCAACTCGTACTTATCAAATCTCGCCGTAAGAGCCTCTAATGCAGCTACAGAAGGGGATTCAGCAGCTCTCCTTTGATTTCCCCTGGAATTTCCATACTCAGCTTTATGGGTGGCCAAGTCATCAATGATTTTCCACCCCTTAGTTTCCCCCATATTCTCCTGGAATCTGCCGCTAGCTGCCGCATCAGGATAGCCCTCTGATCGTCATAAAGCCCGTTATAAAATTGATTGCATAAGCTCCATTTCTCGAACCCATGATGCGGAATGGTTCGCACTAGCTTTTTGAAACGGACCCACGCCTCATGAAAGTTCTCATCAGGACCCTGTTTAAAGCTCGTGATCTGAGCTCTAATGGCATTAGTCTTCGAGGCAGAGAAATACTTCTTATAGAATGCTAAAGCCAGAGAATTCCAGTCAGTGATCCCATTTCCAGCTCGATCCAGGTCTCTGTACGACTCCCTTGCAGCATCATGGAGTGAGAATATAAACATAGTCTCCTTTACCTGGTCCAGGGTCACACCAGTCAGTGGGGGTATAGAGCAGCAATAATCAATAAATATCTCCATATGCTTGGCTGCATCTTCATTTGTCGCTCCCCCGAATTGGTTCCTCTCAAACAAGTTGATGTAAGAAGGCTTCGGTTCGAATTTTATATCCGCTCCCGGTAATTTGAATCCCTTATATAGATTCGCAGCTGTCGGCTACGAGTGACTGGCTATACATACCTCTTCAGCCATCTCTAGAAAATCTGGAGATGTGACGGTCTCAGCTGATGAAGTAGAAATAGGAGATGAATGTGGATCCTCCTAAAACAGCTCGTTCTCGTAGTAACTGGACAGAGTACTCAGCTCTTCCTCTGTCGGCAATATCCTAGATGATCGTCTCAACTCGCGCAAAGTCTTCTCAATCTCAGGATTGATCGGTAGTAATTCACCACCCTGTGACCTGCGCATAAGAAGAAACTACAGGAAGAATATGAGAATAGTTTAAGGAACAGATGTCCCTTAAACTAAGAAAAAGACTAAAATAAAACAACTAAAAATTTAAACAATTGCCTCCCTGGCAACGGCGCCAAAATTTGATACCCGTCGTAAGGTGTCAAAAATAATATTTATAAATCCAACTACAACTATAGATAGCGGTAGCAGAGTCGAACCACAGAGAGGCAGATGCAATTATTAGTTATCTAATTTCAGTCTAAGGTAACAATTAAGTAGGTTTGAGTTGATTTGGTCTATAGCTAAAGGCAATAAAAGACAGTAAACTAAATAAACGGAAGAAATCAAGTATTAAAAGAGTGCTAAGATGGTCGGTTCACTATAGTTTCGGCGGCAGTATACTAGGTAGGTCTAAAACAAACACGTGAGACGGGAAAATAAGAAGTCCTCTCGGTCCATTCTCACAGGTAGCGTCTTTCGATCTCGCTACAGGTCCCTAATATCACTAATACTAACTTTCGTCCTGAAAAGTGACTAAAAGGCTAAATTAACTTATCTCTCGATCTTATTAATTTAGTCGTCTTAATTAGGCAGGCTAATTTCCTTCCTTATCTTTCGATCGTTATTGGGTCGGTCAATTCCTAGGCATTCAACTAGTCGCGTGCACTCAATTCGTCAAACATAGCAGTTAAATTAATTAAAACGAAGCTGAACTCACATGGCCAGTCGATCGACCAGGGAACCCAGTCGATCGACCATGGCGCGATTTAGGTCGTACTATTCTACGCCGCCTACTTCTATAGGTCCCCTACATACTAGCACAAGGTATTTAGCTACTCATGACTATGATGAAAACAACAATAAAATTTACGAATAAAACTACTGAATTCATGCTTGAAATAATTAAACAAACGAATAACATAAAGCGATAATTTCGGCTTTGGGAGACTAATCTAGCAATTATATACTACGAATGAAAGCAAACAAACTGAATATTTAAACAGATGAATACCGTGTAGAGGATTTGCAGAAGAAAGATCAAAACCGAATGCGAAACGAAACTTTTTTAACGGAAGTAACCTAAACTAATGTATATGTGGAACTTAGTGATAAAACTGAATTAAAACTTGATAAAAACTAGATGATTATTCTGAATAACCTAGGTTACGTTATATAGGAATTTACGTAACACTTATTCCTTAACCTAATATACAATGGGCTTCTTAATTCTCGATCTTTTTATTTGCGTCAGATTAGCGGCTTGGTCGATCGACCAATGGAACCGGTCGATCGACTGGTCTGCACTGAACAGTACCCTCTGGAACTCGTGCTCTGGTCGATCGACCATAGAGGTCAGTCGATCGACTGCTTTAGCTGATAGGCCGCTTCTAATTCTTCATAAAATTATCTTTCAGGCCTCGAAATGCGCACCAAGCTCATTCCTTGAGTAAATACTTCACGTCAAATGCAATGCAAGGTACTCGGGGACGGATTTAGCTCGATTTCTACTCATTTCCGCATAAATCTGCAATATTACATAAAAATACGAAAGTAGACGAAATGGGGCAAATCGTAGCATAAACTACATAAATGAGCTCTGAAATGCGTGTAAAATAGGGTGTAGAACATCATATAAATGACACGCATCACTTTACCTTTCTTCCTGTTGGGAGTTTGCTTCTTTCCCTTGTTCCCACTTTTCTTGAAAGTTCCCTTGCTCTTATTATTGACATTGAGCACATCTTTGGTGAAGCTAACACTTAGCCCCATATCCCTTTCGGCTTGCACAAGCATTTTGTCCAACTCATCAAGGGAGACTTTCTTGTCTTGCATATTAAAATTCACCCGGAATTGAACATATGCTTTGATTTTGTTGAGGGAATGAAGAATCCGATCAATCATGAGTTCCTCGGGAATCTCCACCTTATGCATTTTCAAGGTCTCAACATGCTCCATCAACTTGAGCACATGAGGGCTAACTTTTTGGCCCTCCTTAATGTTGAGATCAAAGAATGCGGAAGCCGCTTCATATTGTATGACCCTAGGAGCTCGTGAAAACATGTTCACAAGCTTCATGTAGATCTTATGAGCGGTGCTAATCTTTATAGCACTTCTTTGGAGTTCGGCCTCCATTGCAAAGATCAACACATTTTTTATCGCGGCCGACTCCTTTTGATAATCCTCATAGGCTTGCCTAGCGGCAGTTGTTGACCTAGCATTAGGTTCGACGGGAGATGCCTTGGTAGGGTAACGAAGCTTGTCGTCACCCTCCACGGCCAAGCGAAGTTGCGCGTCCCAATCGGCGAAATTGGACCCATTCTTTTCTAACTTACATCGATCCATGAAGGATCGGAGCCATGACACATTGGTGAGCGTGTTGGAGCTAGTGGTTGCGGATGTTATTGGAGTTGCCATTGCAATTGAGAAAACGATTTTGACTACAAAATAGGAAGTGAAGGAATTAATGAACATCTATCGTTTTGACAATACTTGTAAACATTTTAAACAAGTTTTAAGCATTTATATAGTGACCTCCACCCAACTATTATAAATGATTCCCAGATCCAAATTCATATTAATTCGGGCACGGTGAGCCGATTAATCCCTTGTTAATATAACTCGGTGGATTAACCTCTTAATCGATTCTACTTCTAGAACTCTCGGTCGATAAAAATTACTCTAATATTTATCTTTAGCCCGGAACACATGCGACTACAGTCACGAATACTTCCGTTCAGCTCAATCCAAATTTCGATGTAATAACATTTTATTACCCAACGTAACAAGTTCAGTACCCCGGTGAGCCGAGCCTACTTCCTCATGAAATTGGGACTCATGATTTCTACTATTTGGTAAGGCTAATTCTCAATTATTATAAGTGAGAGGTCTTGTCAATTTATTGTCTATCACGTTTTAAGTGAACTAAAGCGGTGAACTACGATAATTATAATTGACACAGTCGATGACTCGATATGAAATTCATGTTTTGTTATGGCGATTTGGCAATGCATGTAACATATTAAAAGAAATGCAAAGCAATAATAAAAAAAATTCCTAGTATGGCCTTCCTAAAAATAGAAAATCAAATAATCTATTACATATTCGGAAACCAACTGATGTGACCATTATTTGAGCACATTTAGTCCCCTAATTGAGCCTATTTTGCATACTATTATAACATTCTTTGGCCATTTTATCCGTCAAAACCTTCCTATTTGCTTTTCTATCGCATTTCATATGTTTTGTAGGAAAGAAGATAATAAGGCGGAAATTCCCGTCTTTCGTGCGTATTCGGAAGCTATTTGACGATGTTTGATGGACTAGTATGAAGAGGAAGCGAGAACTAAAGACCAATCCTACAAGAATAAAAATAAAGTGAAGAAAAAGGATTCTGTCACAGAAGACGAGCGGCTTGCACACAAGACGCCCGTCCTGAAGTGACAACCCGTGCGTCCAAGCAACAAAGACGCCCGGATTCCTCCAAAGAATCCAATCGGATTCCCATGAAAACGCCCGGGCACCACCTCATGAATCCGAGCGTCTTCCTCCCTGGACGGACGGACCGCGACAACTTCCGCCAAGATGCTCATCCTTCCAAAAAGACTAGCGTTTCCCTACTCTAAACTAATAGATGTAATTACTAATTTAACCTTGGTTAATCTAATGAAGCTCTACTATAAATACCTCACTTGTAAATAATTAGAGGGAGCTTTTTATGGGGTTTTTAGGAGGTTAAGCCTCTACATTAGAAGTTCCTCTTAGATTCAATTAGGAGTAGATTAGAATAGATTTCTCTTTAATCTTTCCAAAAAATTACACATTAATCTTTAATTGTTCAAAGATTATTATTCAAGTTTGTTACTTTTGGGTAATTGGAGATTATTGGGTTATTATTGGAGAATTGACAACTCTTCATCAATCAATCAAGTTTCTTCTATTATTCTTTGCTTTATTATTTGGATCACCTCAAGTTTGGTATAATTCCTTTACTCTTTAATCTTTATTGTTCATTTCTTCATTCTATTATCATGTTTATACTTGTTGTGATGATTGACACCATTAATGACATGTTTCCTATGATAATGAGTGAGTAGTCTTTTAGCTAGGATTAGTGGGTAATTAGGGGAAACCAACATGGGATTGATTCATGCTTAATCTAATATGTTCACATGATTAAATTGCTTGCTTGTTGTGATGTCAACTTTATGCACATGTTATGTTTGATGAAATGCTAAGCCTATGAATCCTTGCATTTACAACCATCTCTTATCTACTCAACTTGACTTGTAAGATATAAACCAACTCGAGTCTTGTTAGACCATGCATAGAAGTTGAATAGGAGGAAAGTAAGTCGACTTGTAGGTGTTGTACAATCTAATCGATTCGACTCCGGGACCCAACTCTTCCTATGAACCGTAAGACATAAACCAACTCGGTTCCCTCACAACACTAATTGCTTGCTTATAATTGTAAACATGTTTGTATGATCAATACCATGAATCCCCTATGACCCCATGATATCCTAGCATTTTTAATCATTTGTTTACATCCTTCCTTTTATTGCTTGTTTTACTTTATTGCTTTTATTAGTCTAGAACATAACTACAAACGCAAACAAATTGTGACACTAGCATAATTTGAGATAGATAGACTTAGAACCCAAAGCACACCGTCCCATGGATCGAGCTCGACTTACCACTAACTAGTTGTTTGTTGAGAATTATAAATGTGTTTTGATTGGGTGTACAACGACAGGCCCACGTCAAAAATGGCGCCGTTGCCGGGGATGGTGCTATGTGATTAAGTTCTTACTTGTTTGTCTATTTTGATTTTGCTTTCACCTTGAGGAACTTGTTCCTCAAGGATTGTTCTTACCATTTTTGTGTAGTTTCCATGTTGTAGTTGTTTCCTTGTCTTAGCTATGATGGCTCAAGACTTGACTTATGGAGTATGTGGTGGATTCTTTGAGTATGATTATGGGTATGGGGAGTTTGAGGAGCAAGTCAACACAAACCTACCTTACTATTTGTACAACGAAAATCCTAACTACTACCCCAAATTTTCCAACCAAAACAGTCACATCCAATATCCACAACAACCACCCACCCAATATACACTTCATAATGAGTTTCAATCGCCACAATACAACCACTCTCACACTTACCCACAACAAGAAAATGAATCCATTCAAAATGTGATTCTCCAAATGATGGGAGATCAACAAAATTTCTTCAAACAAATGCTAGAGGAGAGCCAAAAGAGGGATAATGTTCTTCAAGGCATTGTTGCCCAAGGTGAGGAATTGGAGATTCAAATTGCCCAATTGAAAGAATCCCAAGCAATCACTCCCCACCGTTCTTTGGACATTGAGCATGAATGCGAATTTGAAGTAGTAACTTTTGATATGAAAGGCGAAAAATGGGAAGAGCCAATCTCCTTGAGCTCTTGTGACTATGAGAGTGTGGTATTTGATGATGAAGACATGAGGTTGAGTAAGCCAAGTACTCTTAGTCTTTGTGAGTATGAGGGTGTGTCCTTTGAAGTGAATGTTGAGACATTGGAGAAAGAGTTAAATGAAGCCCCCATTTATGATTCGTATGAAGATAGCAACAATGATGATGAGCCTAAAGGATGAGCTCGTAATATCACCTTGCTTGAGGAGCCTACCCTTGAGACATTTGAGATACCCTATCATGAAGAAGAGCGTCCTTCCCCTATTCCTCATGAAGACCACTTGACACCTATCATGGAGCCAATGATCATTGAAGAGGATATGGTAGACCTGCTTCAAAAGGCCAAAGTATCGTACAAAAGCTACTTGGTGAAAAAGCTCAAAGAGAAGCTTGCCCGTGAAGCTACTTGTGGAAGTTTGGCACCCACAATGAAAACTTCTAAGGAACTCGATCATCAAAGCCATGAAAATTCTCCTTCCACCTTGGAAGGATTGAAAAATCAAAATGCTATCATCATCACCAAAATTGAAGAAGAAGTTGGTAAGTGGAAGTCTACGGATGAAAATGAACCATACTTCATGCCTAGTATTGACAAGAATCATGGGCTTGTTTATTGGAAACATTGGGAAAGCTCTAATGCCGAGGACGAAGCAAAAGAAAGAACATTTTACAAGCTTCCTTGGCCAAATTTCATGTTCAAATGGAGCAACCCATACTTGTGTCTATTTGGAGCTTGTTCACAAGCTTTTGATCTCTTATTAAGAGCCTTGAGCTCCATGGACAAGAATTTCTACAATTTGAACTAGTTTGGTGGAGTCCTATCTTAAACCACCATTTGTATGATATTTCTTGGACCCCTTACTTTGTATAATATTGTACATTCTTGCATTTGTATTTGATTTCTTGCATGAGAGTAGTGAGAGAGAGAGTCATCTTACATTTTTATTGAGCAAATTTCAGAAAAAGATAAGGAGGAATAGCAAATCGGTGAAAGGGTATGATTGTGAAAGGAAAAGAAATAAAAAGAAGAAAAGAAGCACAAGACGCCCGTCCCGAGGCCTGGACGCCCGTCCAGGGCCCTCGTCAAATAACTGGTCGGCACTGTCTAAGAATCCGAGCAGATTCAGAGTAAGACGCCCGTCCTGCAAAAAGACGCTCGTATTCTCCACGGGACGCCCGTCCTGAACGTCATCTGAAATAAGATTTTGAACTGCCATGAAATCCGAGCGGATTTTTGAGAAGACGCCCGTCCCGAGCAAGACGCCCGTCTCAATGCAGAAGACGCCCGTCTTCTCCCTGCTCCCAAAATTGCTGAACCCCTGTCTTAGAATCCGCACGGATTTGAAGGAAAACGCCCGTCTTCTACCAGCACGAGATGCCCGTCCCGCGTGAAAGACGCTCGGATTGTGGCCTTTTTCTCGAACAATCCGGCCGGGTCCCACCCTTATCCGCTCGGATTCCCCCTTCTTCTATAAAATCATCCCCTTTCTCCCTCATTTCTTCACCTTATCAAACCCTAAACCACTCATCCCCATCTTCAACAACACTCCCCTCATATCAAAAGCCAACAAAACCCCCATTTCCTCAACTTCAAGATGATGAACCTCAAAGTCAAGGCTAAGAAGTTGGTTGAATCCACCGGAAGGAAACGCAAGGGATCATCCTCCTCAACTCCGCGAGAGGTAGCGCTACCAAGGAACTTCCGTCCCATAATGAGAGGAGGAATTGAACAACTTGAGTACTTCCAAGAGGTGCTTTTTGAATCCGATGACCACCGCAAGAACTTTGTCAAATTGCTAGGTAAGAACTATGAACCCACTCAATTCATAGATACTAGGGTGTTGGAAGTTCTTAGGATAAGGTACCCTACCGAGATGTTCTTTGATGGCCTAGGGATTGGAAAACTTTTCCATGCCCATGAGGAGACGTACCTTAGTCTCACCCTTAAATTTTTTAGTAGCCTTCGCATTGTAACGAATACTCGAACAACCGTGGGCATGGAGTTTAGGTTGTGCAACCTAGACCATAGTCTTTCGCTTGATCAATTTGCCTACATTTTCGGTCTTGAAGTGCCCACCAACTTTACCGATAAACCCGATAATTTCGATGTGGACCAACTTTGGAGGGCTATTTCCGGGAGGAATTTTACCGGTTTAAAGCAATGCTATACCTTCGCCATCCAACATCCGGTGATTCGAATCACCGAGCGCTTTGTGGCCGGTACCATCAATGGGAGGTACGAACAAGATAGGTGTACTCTCATTGATCTAACTTTTCTTGAGTCCTATTTGAATGTTCAAGGAACGAGGCGCTATAACTTCAACACACCCCTTGAGATACTTACTAGGTTTAATGATTTTGCTCAAGGGACCACCCAACTCAAGACCTTCGTAATGGGAGGTCTAATTACTATTTTGGCCAACTACCTTTGCCCCAGGTTCAACGCCCGTGGGATTTATACTCCTCTTAAGGGGAGCACTTTGATTGATGAGCACACCATTTTCAACCATCACCGGTGGTGTAACTACACTCAAGACGGGAGTGTAGAATGGTACACCAAAGGATGCACCTCAATCATCCTTGAGGGTTGGAAGATACCGGGCATTGACCCAAGATTGAGCCCATACTCGCCTCCACCAAGCTACCTCCTTGATATCCAAATTCTCGACAATCCCCCTCAAAGGGAAGAGCCGCCCCGCCAACAACAAGTACCTCGTGGGGGTACCAGGAAGGCCTACTCGCCCACCTTCCTATGTGCCTATCCCACCATACCCAATCCCTCATACCAAATTTGAACCGGAAATCCCCAATACCCCGGGCATTAATGATTTGATGGCACTCATGAATAGAGTGGACCTCAGGGTACATGAAGGGAGGGTCGACAACTACTTGTGTAACACCCCCATTTATTTAAGGGCCTGAACTAGGACTTCTCAGATAAATGACGGTGTTACCATCTCGGAAACCCGAGGCAGTAGATAACAAAGGAAAGAAACACAGTACTTTATTAAAATGTTGATAAAGAGATTACAACTGGAATTAAAACAAAGTCTCCAAAAATACGACCAAAAGATAAAGTCTGATAAAACTACTAATAAGACTAAGATGGGCAAGGCACTAAGTCAGTCATCCAAGCTCTCTTCCCGGCCAGCTCCCATCAGTCTCTGAAATACCTGTCAATCTGCTCCCCAATAATTGGATCATCACAGGCGTACACGAATGGGTCAGCCGCGAAGCTGAGTAGGTAACACAATAAAACAGCAACATAAAACACATGCTCCTCCATCACCACCACCGCCATCACAACTCATAACCCGGACAACCCAGCCATACCGATCCCCGGTAGACTATAAATATCGACCGTAGCCGATCTGCCACTCGTAGGCCGAGGACACCAGGGCAAGTCTGAGAACCCGCCCGGGCCTTATCACCACACCATACTCACCTCCACCTCCACCAACTCCGATGCAACAATATATTAAAACAGTTCAACGATAATGCTTAACGGAATTAAATCAGACAATCATGTTATAACATGTAAATCACCGATTCAGTCAATCCAGTCACATAGTACTATATCAAATCCAGTGTATTCCCCTACCTCAAATAGCGGTAATAAGCTAGCGCAGATCGAAGTACTCCACCCGAAACTCGCCACCTAAACATATACATAACATAATTAATTCAATTAACTATTCCCGTTCCCATACTCAAGAGTTACTATAAGTAGAAACTTTCCCAATTTAGAAGTTACTATAAATCTAAGTTACCCAAAATAGAAAGTTTCCTAAAATGGAAAGTTTCCAAAATAGCAATTACCAAAAATAGCAGGTTACTAAAAATAGTAACCTTCCCGAAATAAAATCCCGACTCAAAAACTTAAATACATTATTCCGTCACCGCTACTTAATATTAACTTAATAACTAAAACTAATAATGTAAATAATAGAAATATACATATTCCCGACTTATTAAAATAAAAACCGTAACAAATATTACCCAAAAACAACAATCAACCCGACACACAAACACCCCCCTTTCAACACGACACAACTCACTCCAACAACCACCAACCCTCACCGCCGACCACCAGGCCTGGCACCAGGTCTGGCCTGGTCACCTCCCACCACCACCAACGTGGTCGACCCACGCCGGTGGTCAGAACCACCACCACCAACACCCTCTGCTTGCGTCCCTGCCGCCACGAACGCCACAACCAGCCCCCTTTTCAACTCGCCTGCCACCACGACACAACCCCTCCTCCTTACCAACCACCACCCTTGACACCACCGTCGAAAGGCGACCCTGACACATGTGGCACCACCGATTCAACCTCCCCCGAGTCCACGGTGGTGCCACCCCATTACCTTATGTCTGAAATGCAACGAAAAACCCCATAACAAACCCGACACCTAATCACCACCACTGCAACCACCAACAGCGACGACAACCACTCAACCCACCACCACACGACTCGACTCACCACCAGCAACACAACCCACACCCCGACAACTACTACAACGGTCCTAAACGACGCACAACTCGATCAAACTACCGTGACAAAAATGAAAAACAGAGAACCTTACCTATGACGGCCGTCGATCTGTGCTATTCCGGCCAATACAACCACCCTCGTCCACCAAAGAACGGCCTCCCTAGACTCACGGCAGACCTACTCCTCCACACTCACGGCGTGCGCTCGTTGGCTGTAAATGATGCTTGAGGCGTGAAAGAAAAAGGGTTGATGATGGTGATGTGTAAAATGACGGTAGGAAGGGGGGTTGGGTTTTAAGGTTGGATTAGGGTTTCGTTTTAGGGTTTTGGTGAGGTAAAAAGGTAAATGGGTAAGTGGGTAAATGGGTAAATGGGTTATAACACCTTGACCCAAAATGCCACCTAAAACTATAAACCCGACTCATCTTACAATATGAATCAATCAATTAACTTTACGCTTTTACCATTAATTAATAATATATCTCGCTCAATCGATAATAAAATACAGGGTATTACAGTCTTCCCCCCTTAAAAAGAACTTCGTCCCGAAGTTCGCTTCCATACCAAACATGTCATCCGAATATAAAAGACATCTCGTATAACTAACACAGTCAAACACACAACTAGACTACGAAATGTTACATTCTACCCTCCTAAAAAGAAAGTTATGTCCCGTAACTTACCTCAAGTGAACAGGTGTGGATAACTCTCTCTCATTGCGGCCTCGGTTTCCCAGGTAGCCTCCTCTGCCTTATGATTAGTCCACAACACCTTCACTAAAGCGGTCTCTCCGTGCTCGGTCTTTCTAACTTTCTGTCCAAAATCTCCTTAGGTGTCTCTATGTAGGTCAATCGCTCGTCCACCTCGACCACATCATGGCTCAAAATGTGCGAAGGGTCACTCAAATATCTCCTCAACTGAGAAACATGGAAGACATTATGTACCCTGGCTAAAGCTGGTGGTAGAGCTAGCCGATATGCCACCTCTCCAACTCTATCCAGGATCTCATATGGCCCAATAAACTTCTGGCTCAACTTTCCCCGTTTCCCGAATCTCATCACTCCCTTCATCAGAGACACTCTAAGAAGTACTTTCTCTCCCACCTGGAAGGAAATGTCGCTTCTCCTAGCGTCAAGATAGCTCTTTTCACGGTCCTGGGCAGCCCTCATCTTCTCGTCGAATGATGATCGCACCGCTCAACCATCCCCTGAATCATCTCTGGTCCCAAAACTACCGCATCAGCTCGATCATCCCAACACACAAGACTCCTACACTTCCTGCCATATAGAGCCTCAAATGGAGCCATTCCAATACTAGCTTGGTAAGCTCGTTGTTGTATGAAAACTCAATTAACCCTGATCTATCCTCCCAAGACCCACCGAACTCCAAAACACAAGCCCTCAACATGTCCTCGAGTGTCCGAATAGTCCTCTCTGTCGACCATCCGTATTTGGATGAAAAGCGGTGCTCATCTTTAATCGAGTACCCATTAGTGATCGCAACTCCTGCCAGAATTTGGATAGAAACCCGGAGTCTCTATCGGAAATGATGTCCTTGGGTACACCATGCAGCTTCACCACATACTGAACATAAGCCTTGGCCAACTCGGCTTTACTCCAAGTATCCTTCATGGGGATAAAGTGAGCCGACTTGGTTAGCCTATCCACGATCACCCAAATCATATTGTTACCTTTCGGAGTTCGAGGCAACCCAACAATGAAATCCATGTAAATGCTCTCCCACTTCCACTCCGGCACATCTAATGGTTGAACCTTCCCTTGCGGTCTCTTATGTTCACCCTTCACTCTCTGGCACGTCAAGCATCGAGCTACGAACTCAAAGAACTTCCCTCTTCATATTCGGCCACCAAAAAGTCTTCTTGAGGTCCTTGTACAACTTATCTCCCCCAGGATGAACCGAGTATGGTGTAGCATGTGCCTCGGTAAGAATCTTCCTCTTGACTCCTCATTATCCGGAACACACCACCGTCCCCCAAACCTCGACTACCATCGTATGGATAACGAACTTGGAATCAACCCCAGATTCTCGCCCATTCTCGTGTCCGCGCCACTTCGAATTCTAGCATCGGCTTCAGAACTCTCTCGATCTCCTCATATAACTCCGGCTCAACGGTCAAGTCCCCAAGAGTCTCTCCTTTCCGGATCATGTGGATTCCCATCTCCCGCAGCTCATTATGCATCCTCACCCTAGATCCTGCACCTTTGCTCAAAGCATGGATGGATTTCTGCTCAAAGCATCGCCTACGACATTCGCTTTCCCCTCATGATAAAGTATCTCCATGTCATAGTCGCCAATCAATTCGATCCATCTCCTCTGTCTCATGTTCAACTCCTTTTGTGTGTAGATGTATTTTAAGCTCTTGTGATCGGAAAAGACTTTGAAGGTAGCTCCATAAAGATAATGTCGCCATAATTTGAGCGCAAACACCACTGCCCTGAACTCTAGATCATGAGTAGGGTAATTCTCCTCATAGGTCTTCAATTGTCGAGAAGCGTAAGCGATTACCTTCCCGTTCTGCATCAATACGCACCCCAGACCCTTCTTGGAAGCATCAGTATACACCTCGAAATTATCATTCCCATCTGGTAGTGCAAGGATAGGAGCTGTAGTGAGACGTTCTTTGAGGGTTAGAAACGCCTCCTCACAACTCTCATCCCAAACAAACCTGTTCTCCTTCCGCATTAATGACGTCAATGGCTTTGCGATCTTTGAGAAGTCCTTGACAAATCTTCGATAATAACCTGCTAGCCCCAAGAAGCTTCGGATCTCACCCACATTCTTAGGACTCTGCCATCTTGTCACTGCCTCAATTTTACTAGGATCAACCGACACCCCTTCCTTGGAAATCACATGCCCCAGAAAAGCAACTTCCTTCAACCAGAACTCGCACTTGCTCAGCTTGGCATATAACTGGTTCTCCTCCAAGGTTTTCAAGACTAACCTCAAATGTTCCTCATGCTCCTCCTCATTCTTGGAGTACACCAGGATATCATCGATGAACACAACCACGAACTTGTCCAGGTAAGGACTGAACACTCGATTCATCAAGTCCATGAACACTGCTGGCGCATTAGTCAACCCGAATGGCATGACCACGAACTCATAGTGCCCATACCTTGTTCTGAAAGCGGTCTTAGGTATATCTTCGTCCTTAATCCTTAACTGGTGATAACCCGACCTCAGATCGAACTTAGAGAAAACTCCGGCTCTACTTAATTGATCGAACAAATCATCGATCCTTGGCAAAGGATAACGGTTCTTGATGGTCACATTGTTCAGCTCACGGTAATCCACGCAAAGTCTCAAGCTTCCATCTTTCTTTTTGACAAACAACACTGGTGCTCCCCAAGGTGAAACACTAGGCCGTATGTAACCTTTCTCTGCTAGCTCATCCAACTGCTTCTTTAATTCCTCCATCTCCTTTGGTCCCATACGGTAAGGTGGTTTAGAAATCGGTCCTGTGCCCGGCTTCAGATCAATGGAAAAGTCCACTTCTCTTTTCGGTGGCAACCCTGGAATGTCCTCCGGGAATACTCTCTCGAACTCCCTCACCACTGGAATCTCAGACATCTTAGGGGTCTCCGACTCACTATCCCACATCTGACACAAGATCAACTGATCCCCTTTCCTCAGACTCGACTTTAGGGTGTTAACATATATGAATTTGACTCTTGGCTTGAACACATGCCCCTTATAAGACACCCTAGTTCCCTTAGGTCCCCTCAATGAGATTTTCTTCTGATAGCAGTCGATAAAAGCCTTGTATTTCCCTAACCAGTCCATCCCCAGAATCACCTCAAAACCCCCCAAGAGAAACTCTATAAGGTCACAGTGAAACACAACCTCTCCGATCTGGATTGGTACCCCAGTGTAGACTTTATCACAAGACACCGACTCCCCCGAAGATACAACTACCGAATCAACAATTCTATCATATGACTTAAGGTTTAAGACTCTGGCATGTTCCGCAGATATAAAGGAATGTGTAGCTACGGAATCAAATAACACAAAGGTGGGTTTAGAGTTAACAGGGAAGGTACCAGTCACCACATGAGCGTCATTCTTAGCTGCCTCCTTGCCCATGGCAAAGAGCTTGCCACTGGACTTAGCCCCATTCTGACTTGAAGAAGCTGCTCCAGATTGTTTGTTCCCCTCATTTGCAGTCTTCTGAAAGTTGGTACTCCCACTCTGCCGACTCTGTTGGTTCGATTCTGGTAGTTGTTGTAGCTTCCCGGTAATCACATTAGCTCCCGGACCTCGCACCTCCCCATAGCCGACATAGGTGTGCGATAATCGTTATACCTGACCCCACCGAACGAGAGCCACCGAACCGGACATAGGTGCCCTGTATCCACCAGACCGATTCACCCCGGATGATCGGCATTCAAACCTCTTGTGTCTGTCTTTCCACAGCCAAAACAAGTAAGCCCCGCAGAACTACCTCCCCGCCGGTGCCCCCGAAGCCGCCTCCACTCGAGCTCTCATACCCCCGGGGCACCGTTAGTGGAGTACCCACCATATCGCCCGAACTCGCTTCTTTGCCCCAAAGATATCGCTTGTGGTCTCCGACTTCCTTTTCTCGGCCTTGCCTTTCTTATCGGCCTTGATCGCTCCGAGAGTCTCTCGAAGCACACCAGCCCTCAAGTAAATGTCCTGAACTGTAGTGGGTGGAGCTGCTGCGAGCCTCTTCTTGATGTCCATAGTGAGCCCCCGCTCAAACCTCATAGCCAGCATAGCCTCATTCTGCCCAAAGTCATCAATGTATGAGGATAATCACGAAATTTCCGATGATAAGCCTCCACTTTGTCATATCTTGTCATCTTGAAAGTGTCAAACTCCTCCCGTAGTTTGGCTTTTTGGAACTCGGGCATGAACTCATTCTTCAGAAACTCTTGGAATTCCAACCAAGACACATGTCCCGTCTCAAGATCCCCTAGCAACTGTCGTATCTCCACCTTGTTCCTTGTCCACAGCCACCACCGGTGTGGCCCTCGGATAGTGGGCGACTTGATCCATCTGCAGCTCTTAGGACATGCTATCAGCTCAAACAGATTGGTGAATTCTCTACACCATTCCCCCAGTAATTGGGGTTCCCCCTCTCCAGTGAATATTGTGGGGTTATGCCTTGCCACAATGGTGCTCATCTTTCCCGGATCCATTCGTTTGGCCTTTAGGGCCTCATTCTCAGCTCGGAGCCTATTCAACTCCGCTTGGGTGTCATTAGCAGCGGTATCCCTTTTCGGAGGCATGTCTATAAAAAATTTAGGAGAGTTAGTGATGTTCCCTGCAACACTAGAATTACATCGGCTACACTAGTCAATTCTAATCATCTCCTACCCTACATATCTAGCTAACATGGTTCAGGGATCACATAACCGCATATCACTAGACATAACATCCATCTTACCTCATTATCATGCCAATTAAAACAAATAAACACATGTGTACCTATACTTGAGGGTTGGAAGATACCGGGCATTGACCCAAGATTGAGCCCATACTCGCCTCCACCAAGCTACCTCCTTGATATCCAAATTCTCGACAATCCCCCTCAAAGGGAAGAGCCGCCCCGCCAACAACAAGTACCTCGTGGGGGTACCAGGAAGGCATACTCGCCCACCTTCCTATGTGCCTATCCCACCATACCCAATCCCTCATACCAAATTTGAACCGGAAATCCCCAATACCCCGGGCATTAATGATTTGATGGCACTCATGAATAGAGTGGACCTCGGGGTACATGAAGGGAGGGTCGACAACTACTTGTGTAACACCCCCATTTATTTAAGGGCCTGAACTAGGACTCCTCTGATAAATGACGGTGTTACCATCTCGGAAACCCGAGGCAATAGATAACAAAGGAAAGAAACACAGTACTTTATGAAAATGTTGATAAAGAGATTACAACTGGAATTAAAACAAAGTCTCCAAAAATACGACCAAAAGATAAAGTCTGATAAAACTACTAACAAGACTAAGGTGGGCTAGGCACTAAGTCAGTCATCCAAGCTCTCTTCCCGGCCAGCTCCCATCAGTCTCTGAAATACCTGTCAATCTGCTACCCAATAATTGGATCATCAAAGGCGTACACGAATACACAGGGTCAGCCGCGAAGCTGAGTAGGTAATACAATAAAACAGCAACATAAAACACATGCTCCTCCATCACCACCACCGCCATCACAACTCATAACCCGGACAACCCAGCCATACCGATCCCCGGTAGACTATAAATATCGACCGTAGCCGATCTCGCCACTCCTTGTTGAGGACACCAGGGCAAGTCCTGCAGAACCCGCCTGGGCCTTATCACCACACCATACTCACCTCCACCTCCACCAACTCCGATGCAACAATATATTAAAACAGTTCAACGATAATGCTTAACGGAATTAAATCAGACAATCATGTTATAACATGTAAATCACCGATTCAGTCAATCCAGTCACATAGTACTATATCAAGTCCAGTGTATTCCCCTACCTCAAATAGCGGTAATAAGCTAACTGCAGATCAGAAGTACTCCACCCGAAACTCGCCACCTAAACATATACATAACATAATTAATTCAATTAACTATTCCCGTTCCCATACTCAAGAGTTACTATAAGTAGAAACTTTCCCAATTTAGAAGTTACTATAAATCTAAGTTACCCAAAATAGAAAGTTTCCTAAAATGGGAAGTTTCCAAAATAGCAATTACCAAAAATAGCAACCTTCCCGAAATAAAATCCCGACTCAAAAACTTAAATACATTATTCCGTCACCGCTACTTAATATTAACTTAATAACTAAAACTAATAATGTAAATAATAGAAATATACA
The DNA here is from genome assembly GCF_048544455.1 of Silene latifolia. Classification (NCBI taxonomy): domain Eukaryota; kingdom Viridiplantae; phylum Streptophyta; class Magnoliopsida; order Caryophyllales; family Caryophyllaceae; genus Silene; species Silene latifolia. Next base: position 76,353,299 of record NC_133528.1, read on the forward strand.
TATTCCCGACTTATTAAAATAAAAACCGTAACAAATATTACCCAAAAACAACACTCAACCCGACACACAAACACCCCCCTTTCAACACGACACAACTCACTCCAACAACCACCAACCCTCACCGCCGACCACCAGGCCTGGCACCAGGTCTGGCCTGGTCACCTCCCACCACCACCAACGTGGTCGACCCACGCCGGTGGTCAGAACCACCACCACCAACACCCCCTGCTTGCGTCCCTGCCGCCACAAACGCCACAACCAGCGCCCTTTTCAACTCGCCTGCCACCACGACACAACCCCTCCTCCATACCAACCACCACCCTTGACACCACCGTCGAAAGGCGACCCTGACACACGTGGCACCACCGATTCGACCTCCCCCGAGTCCACGGTGGTGCCACCCCATTACCCTATGTCTGAAATGCAACGAAAAACCCCATAACAAACCCGACACCTAATCACCACCACTGCAACCACCAACAGCGACGACAACCACTCAACCCACCACCACACGACTCGACTCACCACCAGCAACACAACCGACACCCCGACAACTACTACAACAGTCCCTAAACGACGCACAACTCAGATCAAACTACCGTGACAAAAATAAAAAACAGAGAACCTTACCTATGACGGCCGTCGATCGTGCTATTCCGCCAAGACAACCACCCTCGTCCACCAAAGAACGGCCTCCCTAGACTCACGGCAGACCCTACTCCCTCCACACTCACCGGCGTGCGCTCGTTGGCTGTAAATGATGCTTGAGGCGTGAAAGAAAAATGGTTGATGATGGTGATGAGTAAAATGACGGTAGGAAGGGGGGTTGGGTTTTAAGGTTGGATTAGGGTTTCGTTTTAGGGTTTTGGTGAGGTAAAAAGGTAAATGGGTAAGTGGGTAAGTGGGTAAATGGGTTATAACACCTTGACCCAAAATGCCACCTAAAACTATAAACCCGACTCATCTTACAATATGAATCAATCAATTACCTTTACGCTTTTACCATTAAATAATAATATATCTCGCTCAATCGATAATAAAATACGGGGTATTACAACTTGGCCCTTTATCCCCAATACTATAACATGGCTCAACAAGGGTATGTTGACCCTAATGGCCCTTTGCCTCTTGGGCACAACCACAACACTTGTTCCCTAATCAAGGGAACCAAGCTTGGGATCGCGACGGCGGAGAGCATCCTAGCCAAGGTGGAGGGTACTCGGGTCAAGGAGGAGAGTTTGACCAAGGAGGGTATTGGGGCCAAGCAAGAGGGTATGACCAAGCCGGGAGCTCTCACCAATTTGGTTACCAAGATGAGGAGGATGACGAGTGAAAGAGGCCTACCTCACCACCTCCGTTTGTATGATACCCCTCTCTCTCTCCCTCTCTCTTTTGTATATACATTGCATTTAGTGTAGTTTTCGCATACATTTGTATTATATCTCATTTGCATTAGCTAGTTCATATATTATAATTGCATTGTAATATACCTCACATGATTAGATTAGTTTGCAATGTATTTATCTCACATGATTCATGTAGATAGTTGCATATAGATTAGAATTCATGCATAGTTACTAATGGCCAAACCTATTCATTTCTACACTAGAGATAGTATTTAAATCGGTTTGGGGAGGTTTGATCATAAGTGACCATAGTTTAAATCATGCATCATTTAGTGTAATGTAGATTGCATACATTTGTTATATATGCCATATAGAATTGCATTTAGTTAGAGCATGCATTCATTCATATCATATCATTGCATTTGTACTTTATTTCAAAAAATCAAAAATTCAAAAACATGTTTTTCTTTTTCATTCCTACTCCTACATGTACATTGAGGACAATGTCCAAAATAAAGTGGGGGATGGGAATTTATATTCCAAAAATGCATAAAAATTGAAAAAATTCAAAAAATCACAAAAATATGTTCGTTAATTTCATAAAAACCAAAACCCATAAAAATTGAAAATTTTGAAAAACCAAAAACAAGTTCATTTCCTTTGTAGTGTAGTCATATATATATATATATATATATATATATATATATATATATATATATATATATATATATATATATATATATATATATATATATATATATATATTGTTGTATATATTGTGTTTGTTCATCCTTGTTCACATTGATTGACTACGCCACATCCGAGACATGAGGATATTGAAGACCGCATGGTATGATCTTTCCAATCTCCTTTTTCCTCTTTATGTTAATGACTATGTGGCTTTATTTTGATTGATGCGGTATAACAATGTGAACTTAGGACTTGCATTTAGTTTATATGTCATATTAGTTGGTAGAATCATTTGCATTAGGATGTTTATATGTTAGTTGCATCATGGCATGTAGTTGCATGTTAGAAAAATTTTGTGAAACCGTCTATTTGGGAAGCTTGACAAGTGTATATAGGCCCTAGTAGATGCTTTTTCTTCTTAAGACTTTGCTTGTTAGAATACTTGTAAAACACCCTAGGATGTGTCATGCTAGTATCCTTTGACCCATGGATTAAGGCCTAGTCAAGAGTACCTTGTGGTGTGATAACTCCTTGGCTACCGTTTATTCCAAGGTGACCCTTGAAACCATGTATCCATCCATCCATCATCCATGTTCTACCAAATTTTTGTCATCAAAGGGAATAGGCACAAAAATAAATCAATTTGAGTTCAATGAAATGAAAAGTGAAAAAAAGTTTGCAAAAAAAATGCATCAAATGAAAAGAGGAGCAAAAATAGAACTCCTATGCTTCAAATATAAGGCACCCTCACTACATATGGTGTGACTTTGAAAATGTTCAAAAAGAAAATGCAAAAAGTTGAAAGTTGTCAAGTATTGAAATGCCAAAAATCAAAAGAAATGGCAAGAAAGTGTTCTCAAATGTTATATGCCACAAGAAATTGGGGGGAAAAACAACAACAAAATCACACTCCCAAATGAAACTCAAATATCTATTGATCCCTTTATCCATCGTATCCATTTTTGTGCATGGTATAGAGGGGACGACCCTTCTTCTTGTCTAGGCAAGAGGGGGAATTCCGCGATCCTCCAGTGTTTCTAACACCATAGGGAGTCTACTCTTGACAAAAGTATTTAACGATTGAGGACAAAGGTACCCTAGCTTGACACAACTTGGAGGTGATTTATTAGTATCCTTCTAGGCTTAGTAGTTTGAAGAAATTGCATCTATGAAGGAGTGTGTACCCTTGAATTGCTTCCCTTGTAGATAATTTCTGCCACTTAGATGAGGAAAGTGGCTATTCTTTTGTAGATGCATCCATTACTTGCTTTGTGTGCTTTAATGCTTGGATGTGTCGCCATTTTGGCAAGACCCACCTTGCCTTGCAAGAAGGCATCCTACCTCATGGTTGTCTTGTTGTGAGTTGAAGGGGCGGAGTGAGACCCGCTAATTGTCTCATATCGGTTATATTAGTAGGATAGTTTAAATAAAGGTCTAGTTTTTGTCACCTCTTTACTCGGGACGAGTAAAGGTTCGGTTTGGGGATATTTGATGTGATCATTATTTGAGCACATTTAGTCCCCTAATTGAGCCTATTTTGCATACTATTATAACATTCTTTGGCCATTTTATCCGTCAAAACCTTCCTATTTGCTTTTCTATCGCATTTCATATGTTTTGTAGGAAAGAAGATAATAAGGCGGAAATTCCCGTCTTACGTGCGTATTCGGAAGCTATTTGACGATGTTTGATGGACTAGTATGAAGAGGAAGCGAGAACTAAAGACCAATCCTATAAGAATAAAAAGAAAGTGAAGAAAAAGGATTCTGTCACAGACGACGAGCGGCTTGCACACAAGACGCCCGTCCTGAAGTGACAACCCGTGCGTCCAAGCAACAAAGACGCCCGGATTCCTGCAAAGAATCCGAGCGGATTCCCATGAAGACGCCCGAGCACCACCTCATGAATCCGAGCGTCTTCCTCCCTGGACGGACGGACCGCTACAACTTCCGCCAAGATGCTCATCCTTCCAAAAAGACTAGCGTTTCCCTGCTCTAAACTAAAAGATGTAATTACTAATTTAACCTTAGTTAACCTAATGAAGCTCTACTATAAATACCTCACTTGTAAATAATTAGAGGGAGCTTTTTATGGGGTTTTTAGGAGGTTAAGCCTCTACATTAGAAGTTCCTCTTAGATTCAATTAGGAGTAGATTAGAATAGATTGCTTTTTAATCTTTCCACAAAATTACACATTAATCTTTCATTGTTCAAAGATTATTATTCAAGTTTGTTACTTTTGGGTAATTGGAGATTATTGGGTTATTATTGGAGAATTGACAACTCTTCATCAATCAATCAAGTTTCTTCTATTATTCTTTGCTTTATTATTTGGATCACCTCAAGTTTGGTATAATTCCTTTACTCTTTAATCTTTATTGTTCATTTCTTCATTCTATTATCATGTTTATACTTGTTGTGATGATTGACACCATTAATGACATGTTTCCTATGATAATGAGTGAGTAGTCTTTTAGCTAGGATTAGTGGGTAATTAGGGGAAACCAACATGGGATTGATTCATGCTTAATCTAATATGTTCACATGATTAAATTGCTTGCTTGTTGTGATGTCAACTTGATGCACATGTTATGTTTGATGAAATGCTAAGCCTATGAATCCTTGCATTTACAACCATCTCTTATCTACTCAACTTGACTTGTAAGATATAAACCAACTCGAGTCTTGTTAGACCATGCATAGAAGTTGGATAGGAGGAAAGTAAGTCGACTTGTAGGTGTTGTACAATCTAATCGATTCGGCTCCGGGACCCAACTCTTCCTATGAACCGTAAGACATAAACCAACTCGGTTCCCCCACAACACTAATTGCTTGCTTATAATTATAAACATGTTTGTATGATCAATACCATGAATCCCCTATGACCCCATGATATCCTAGCATTTTTAATCATTTGTTTACATCCTTCCTTTTATTGCTTGTTTTACTTTATTGCTTTTATTAGTCTAGAACACAACTACAAACCCAAACAAATTGTGACACTAGCATAATTTGAGATAGATAGACTTAGAACCCAAAGCACACCGTCCCATGGATCGACCTCGACTTACCACTAACTAGTTGTTTGTTGAGAATTATAAATGTGTTTTGATTGGGTGTACAACGACACGCCCACGTCACCAACTCCTTTGGTCCCTTGAATCCTCAAGTGGCACGCCTTCCAAGAACACCGTCTTTGTCGGAACGCCTTTCCGAATGGCCCCGTCTTTGAAGAAACTCCATAATTACAAATAATACTAAAAATACAAAACTATTCCTATTATACATTTGTAAAATGGAAAAACTAATAAAAATAAAAATGATACGAGATCACATTAAATTACAACCGAATCAATATTCCCTTTCATTACGGGTAATATCGATTAAAACTAACGCCATACTAAGATGAAATTACATAATTCAAAATTATATAAATAAAAACATTCAACAATTTAAATATGCAGCATTATAATATTTATCTATCACGCCAAATTATGTGCCAAATCGCCCTATTTAACTTGTACTCCCTCTGTTTTTTTATATATGACTTTCTCACATTTCGAGACACTCCCTTCTCTCTTCAATATCTCTTAAAATATAATATTAAATATTATGATATGTATAATCATATGAAAAAGTTTTTCGTAAGGAATTTAATGGTACCATTTTTATATTTTTTGAACAAATATATTTTTGTAAATATTAAAGTCAAAGGCTTACCTCGTAAATGCAAAGCGTCATATATAAAAAAATGGAGGGAGTATCATTTATATAACCCGGTTTTATGGAAATGCGTGATAATAAGTTCTTAAAATCACAAATTAACGCTTAAATCACATCTAAGCTCAAGTTAATTATCCTAACACTCTTAGGACTCAAAAATTAGGGGTTGTTTGGTTGACACTTGAAAAATACATGAATTGAAAAATCCCATGAATTGCAAAAACATGGGTTGTTTGGTTGCTATGTTTTTTGGAAAATGGAGGAATTAGAAGTTCCCAGGAACTTGGCTTACCTACTCTCCCCTTGGTCATTGAAAGTTCCCATGGAATTTAATTCCTACATGAGCAACCAAACACTTTTGCCAAATTCACCCGAATTGGATGTAGGAACTTAATTCCCATGAAATTGAAGTTCCTAGGAAAATTAAGTTCCTTGATCAACCAAATGACTCCTTAGTCATCACTCAATTTTTGACAATAATTCAACTTGATTTAAGTTTTATGCTCATTTTTTACCTTAAAATCATAACATTTATGAAATAAATCCAAATTAAATTACAATAATTAAAAATTTAAATTTAAAATTTTTGAACATTCTGGAATAATTCCATGACACTCACAATATCAAAAATCATGGTTACAATTTTCGAATTAATTTTGAGAAAATATAGTTGCAATTTATCGGTTTTATCTCATAAAACATCTAAAGTATCCAAAAATTAATCCAATCAATTTTACAACTTTAGATCTGATAAGTGGGATATTTATGCAACCTAAAATAATTTTCTCATACCATGCAATTTGTTTTAGCTATTTATGCTAAAATAGTCACTATTTATGCCATTTTTACACTAAAAACTCATAAATCATGCTACATGAGATCATTTCATCTTAAAATTTACATACACTCTGTAAATCATGCATGTGATAACACATTAAAGTTTCATGGCCTGGTTCGAAGTTTAACTATTTTTAACCATTTTACCTCTTTTAATCCATTTTTATCTCATAGAAATCATAAAACATGCAATATTAATCCAATTAATACGAGATTTTACATACAATTGTACAATATTCATCTGAGGTCATATCAAATTTTCAAGGTCATAGAGTAAGTTTAACTATTTTTAGTCATTTAACCTCCATTTATGCCATTTTTACACTAAAAATTCATAAATCATGAAATATTATTCACATTAATATGATATTTTACATGCAATACATAAAATATTCAAGTGAGATCATAATAAAATACCACAGCCAATAGTGAAGGTTAACTTATTTTAGTGAATAAAAGTTCATTTTACTCATAAAAATGTAATAAAATCACTAAAAAATATTATAATGAGCTATAAATTTCCATAAATCATAAAAATGACCTAAAAATAGTTTAGGACCAGAATATATAATATGCAAAAAAGTTCGGGGCTTTATCTTCATAAAACTCAAATTTTTAGTTTTATATGTTAACATTTTAACTTGGAAAAACAATAACCGATTATGCATGTAACATCCTATGCTCTGATACCACTTGTTAGGTTCATATACCTCTTATTAGACTCTCCTAATAGTGAACAAATTAACTTCTTAATTATTTATTCTTTAGATCTAGTGCATGCATAACAAAATAAGAGATTTAAGAGGAAAAACAATGTCCCTTACATTGTATATATGGTCCGAAAATATGGGCACAAATAAGGTCACCTTCCTTATTTGTTCTTGAGCTTAATATGTTGGATGATCCTCCAAAAATCCCAAAGTAGAGATCCTCCTTAGATTGCACCCAAGACTTATCCCTTAAACTAGTATACTTATTAACTAGATTAATACACTAGTGATGCGTGTCATTTATATGATGTTTCACACCCTATTTTACACGCATTTCAAAGCTCATTTATGTAGTTTATGCTGCATTTCTCCCTACTTCCGCCTACTTTCGTGTTTTTGTACATTATTGCAGAAATGTGAAGAATCCAGCGGAAATTGAGCTAAATCCGTCCCCGAGTATCCTGCATTGCATTTGACGTGAAGTATTCACTTAAGGAACGAGCTTGGTGCGCATTCCAAGGCCCAAAAGACAAATCCACGAGAAGTTAGAAGTCAAGTGTCGGCTACTTCAGTCGATCGACCACTACCCTTAGTCGATCGACCAACCCACGACTTCCAGAGACTACTGTTCAACTCAGAGCAGTCGATCGACCACTACCCTTAGTCGATCGACCAAGCCGCTACCTCAGACGAGAATTAAGAGATCGAGGAAAAGCAAGCCCGTTGTGTTTAGGTTTTAATAATAAGTGTTACATATATTTGCTATATAACGTAACCTAGTTTACATAGACAATCATCGAGAAAATTATCAAGTTTTACATTCAGTTTTAGTTTATCAAATAATTAGGGTTCGGAATATTGTTTCGCATTGGATTTTCGTTCGTGCTTTCAATCATTCCGTTACAATTATTCTGCAATTTTGGTATTCCCTTATTCTTATTTCAGTTCATCTTTATTGCGTTGATAGTATAGAAATTGTTAGTTAGTTTCCCGAAACCGAATTATCGTTTATGTTAATTGTTTGTTCATTCATTTTAAGCATGAATTCTTCTGTCTATTTCGTTAATTTCATTGTTGTTATCATCCCTAGTATGAGTAGCTAATTTAATCGTGCTAGGATGTAGGGGAACTATAGATTAGGCGGCGTAGAATTAACACGGCCTGAATATCGTGTCAGTCGATCGACTGACATACATGGTCGATCGACTGACCACGTGAGGTTTTACCTTCGTTTTAATTGTTTTAATTCTTTATTCGACGAATCGAGTGCACACGACTAGTTGAATGTTTAGGATTTGACTGACCCATTAGATCGAGAGATAGGGACAGTTGTTAGATCACCAATTAAAATGACTAAACTATGCTGAGATCGAAAGATAGGTAAAGTTTAGATTATCAGTCGCTTTTCAGGACGAGAATCAGTATTAGTGATATTAGGGACTTATAGCGAGATCGAAAGATGCTATCTGTTAAGAGTGGACCGAGAGGACCTCTTGTTTTCCCGCCTCATGTATTTGATTTAGACCGACTTAGTTTGCTGCCGCCGAAACTATAGTGAACCGACCATCCTAGTACCCTTCTTTATATTTGATTTAATATATTTCTTTAGTTTAATTTTTATTGTTATTAGCTATAGACCAAATCAAATCAACCCCCACACTTGTCACCTTAGACTAAATTTAGACAACTTTTAATTACATTCGCCTCCTTGTGGTTCGACCCTATTACCACTAGCCTAGGTTAGTTTTAATAGGAATTATAAATATTATTTTTGGTACTCACAACGACGGGTATCAAATTTTGGCGCCGTTGCCGGGGAGGCAATTGTTCTAATTTTTAGTTGTTTTTATTTAGTCCTTCTTAGTTTAAGGGACATCCGTTCCTTAAACTTTTCTTATATTCTTTTTGTAGTTTCTTCTTATGCGCAGGTCACAGGGTGGTGAACTAATACCGTTCAATCCTGAGATTGAGAAATCCCTGCGTGAGTTGAGACGGTCATCAAGGGTATTGCCGACAGAGGAAGAGCTGAGTACTCTGTCAAGTTACTACGAGAACGAGCTGTTCGAAGAAGATCCACCTACATCTCCTGCTTCTACTTCTTCAGCTGAGACAGTCACTTCTCCAGAAATTCCAGTCATGGCTGAAGAAGCCACTATAGCAAGTCATTCTGAGCCGACAGTTGCAAATCTTTATAAGGGGTTCGAATTGCCTGTAGCTGATAGGAAATTCGAACCGAAGCCTTCTTATATCAACTTGGTTGAGAGAAACCAGTTCGGGGGAGCTGCAAATGAAGATGCAGCCAAGCATATGGAGATATTTATTGATTATTGCTGCTCTATACCCCCGCCAACCGGTGAGACCCAGGACTAGATAAAGGAGACCATGTTTATATTCTCACTCCGCGATGCTGCAAGGGAGTGGTACAGAGATCTGGATTGAGCCGCTCATGGGATCACCGACTGCAATTCATTGGCCTTGGCATTCTACAAGAAATACTTCTCTGCCTCGAAGACAAATGCCATTAGAGCTCAGATCACGAGCTTTAAACAGGGACCTGATGAGAACTTTCATGAAGCATGGGTCTGTTTCAAGAAGCTGGTGCGAACCATTCCGCACCATGGGTTTGAAAAATGGAGTCTCTGCAATCAGTTCTATAGCGGGCTGTATGACGATCAGAGGGCTATTTTGGATGCTGCAGCCAATGGCCGATTTGCTGAGAATATGGGAGAGACTATGGGGTGGAAGATCATTGATGACTTAGCCACCCATAATGCTGAATATGGGAATTCCAAAGGCAATCAGAGGAGGAGTGCTGAATCCCCTTCTGTAGTTGCATTAGAGGCTCTCACGGCGAGGTTTGACAAATACGAGTTGGGAGGAGCTTCAAAAGGAGGAATGTATCATGTGAACGCTGTTTCAGATGGCCCTTTCGTCTGTAGAAGATGTGGAGCTGAGGGACATGTTTCAGAAAATTGTCCTAGTCCCTTTGAGTCTTGTGCTGCCTTTCAACATTATAGGCAGACAAACACGTACTATGAGCCGAATGTCCATCCCAACTTGAGGCGGAGTAGCCAGAATGTCCTGAATCCGACTCAACCTCTACAGCAGCAGCAGCAGCAAACTTATGTGCCTCCTCATAAGCAACAGCAGTTTCATAAACCTCCCTATGTGCCGCAGCAGCAACAAACCTAAAATTCCGAGTTTGCTGAATTGAAGAATATGTTGCAAAAGGAGTCCCAAGCTAGAGAGGCCGGAATGAAACTGCTAGAGAGCCAAATTGCTCAATTGGCTAGCAAGAATACCACTCGAGCTCCGGGACACTTACCGACTCAAACTGACCAAAAGGAGACCCTTAATGCCATCACTTTGAGGAGCGGGTCTACCCTGGGAGGGGCTGCTATGATTGAGGATGCCCCGAAAAAGATAAGCCGGAACCGAGTTAAAACAAAGTGGAACGAGCAAAGGAAAGAAAAAGACGATCGGCAGGGGTATGTCGATCGATCGATCGACATACCCGTCGATCGATCAAGCGCGCAAAGAAAACGACTTAAGGAATCTGAGAACTCAGTCGATCGACTGACCTCACTGGTCGATCGACTGAGATCGCTGCTGATAGTGAACCTTTTCGTCCTCCAATGCCTAATAACTTCAGGGATCACTTGTTTCGGGGTACGACAGTCCCGAAAATATTGGGGCAAGACCCGAGTGCTGATGGGTCAGTCCCGGTTCCGAAGTTCGACCCAATGTCGGTTAATGGCTCACATTTGAGATGGTCTGAAGAGGGTTCAAGCTTCAATAAGGAGAAGGTTGTGGACTTTCAGCCTAAGTCCACGGATGCCGGCATGCGAGATTTAGAGGAGAGGGCTAAGTTACTTCTTACAGCCCCATATCCAGAGAGACTAGTGCCGACGAAGGAACAGGTATCTTTTAATAAATTTGAAAAAGTTATTCGTAGCTTGAATGTACAAGTTCCCTTTCTCGAGTTAGTAAATCAAGTGCCTGCTTATACTAAATTCATGAAACAACTTTTATCTAAAAAGCGGTCACTTGAAACTGTGCATACTGTCGCACTTACTAAAGAGTCGTGTTCTTATCTGACCCACACTGCACCTCACAAACTAGAAGACCCAGGTAGCTTCTCCGTTCCTTGTAGCATTGGTACCTTTTCTATTGAGAAGGCATTATGTGACTTAGGAGCTAGTATAAGTGTAATGCCCTTGAGTCTTGCTAGGAAGCTCAAATTAACTAGGTTTGCAGTGACCGACATGACAGTACAGATGGCTAACCGATCTGCGGTCCAGCCTATAGGAGTCTTAGAAGACATTCCCGTGCAAATAGGAAAGTTCTTCTTCCCTGTAGACTTCGTTGTACTTGATATGCCTGAGGATGCCCATATTCCTATCATATTGGGCAGACCATTTCTGCACACTACTGGTACAGTCATAGATGTAGGTTCGGGAACCTTGACCTTTAAAGTAGGGAAGCATTCCATTGTTTTTGCCCAACCTGCTAAGAAGAAAGACCCCATGTGGCCTGTAACTTGTAATACGGTTTCTGAAAAGAAATCCTACTTTGTGCTTCCTGACATGCCTATCTCTACTCCTATTCCTGTTGTGACACCTCCGCCCCAGATTGGGAGCAAATTGGAGGAAGATTTGTCTATTTCTGATATTGCAGGAGCTGGTTTGGGGAAGGAAGAGCTGCAAGTTACTCCAGCTGCGAAGGAGCCAATCATTTCACGAGGCGGTCTTGGTTGCCTTAGCTATGGCACTGATGAGGAAGTTGAAGATGAGCCGGTCAAGGCAACGGAGTCTAACCTGGATTCTGACGAGTCCGAAGAGGTCATTGCTTGGGATGATGTCCGACATGTTGACCCGTTGAGTCTTGCAGACGATGGAAGTGAGAGTGCAGCTGAAAAGATGAGCACTATTGAGGCTACTTCTTGTAGCCAGAAGCCAGTCAAGTGGGCCATTCCATGGGCGTTCTTGATCAACTATTAGTTGATTGCGGCTTCTTTAAAACATTTACATTTTTTCTGCTTTCGTTGAACCTTTTTATTTATTGTTTTGTGTGCGCGAAACTTCGCCGTTTACGTTTGCTTAGGATTTTTAAGCACTTTAGACTTTACTTTGGGTTTTGCGCAATTTTGGGCGCGTATTATTGTGCATTTACAGGTTTTTAGACCTCATTAGCTCAAGTAATTGAGCGAATACGAAGAAATCTGAAGTTACAAAAAGAGCGGTATTTTCGATCGATCGATCGGGCTATGTGGTCGATCGATCGGTGCAGTTTCCAGGAGAGCTCATTTCTGTCACCTTGGTCGATCGACCGCCATACCTGGTCGATCGACTGCCCAGCACTGCTGTACTTGTTCACGACCTCTCCCCTGCTGTGTTTGGTCGATTTGCGAAATTGAGGGAGTTTTCTACTCCACTTTATCTTCCGTCATATTATTTATTTCTTCTATTTTTCTTAATTATGCACATAAATACCGCTTCTTTATTGCTTTCTCGGTTTTATGCGTGGTATCTGTTTGTCTTTTCAGGTACTTATTGGTAGCACTGCTGGCTACTGAAACCTCCTAGCTCACGCTGGTTTGGGGAGGTTTCCTTTTGCTGCGCTTAAAGTCTTGTGAGTTCCCGATTTCCACTTCATGTCATATTTACTTATTGTCTCGCAAATTCCCGTTTCTCTTTTATTTCATTACATGATTTTGCACAATGGGGACATTGTGTGATTTGGTTTGGGGAAGGATTTTGCGTCGCATATCATTTGCTTGCATTCACGTTTACATTTTTGTTTTGCATCGTTTATTTCATTTCATATATATAAAATCCAAAAAAAAAAAATTGAAAAATTTCAAAAATTCAAACAAATATGCACGTTTATTTTAGCATATAGGTCGAGTCGGAACGGTAGTATTTCCATGATGACATTGCATTTGCATCTGTTTTTGCCTAAGCCTTGCTAATTGACATGTTATTAGTAGAATCATATATGCATAGTCTACGAGTTTTCGTTAATTTATTTGCTGAACTTGAGACTTGACATAGAATTTTGGCAACCTACATCATATTTCTGAGATTTAGAGCCTATAACTGGTGACATCTATGACCGGTTTATTTAGGAATGTGAGTTGTACTCCTTATGAGACATGTCATATCAATTTGCATAAATATGAACTTAATCTGCTTAATACCTGTATGCATTCGGTTTGTGGTTTGTTGACACATGTGGTAGAGATTTTCCTTTATTCTTTATGCCCATAAGCTCCACACTGCCAAAAATAGCCTTTTTGTCCCATTACTACATCCTACATATAGCCTACCCTTGTCAAGCTAGTAGTCTACGTTCTGGGATTGTTACTTTGTTTTTGGTGGCATATGCTCATGTTCGAGATGTTGTTGGGAAAATGAAAAGAAGGAAAGAAAGAAAAAGAAAAAGAAAAAAAAAGAGATGGAAAAATGATTTGAAAAAGAATAAAGAAAAAAGAGTTATGTACTGTTCAAAGCAGTCGATCGACTGCCAATTCTGGTCGATCGACTGGGTTCCGAGAAAGAAATCGATTCGCATAATTCAAAGTCCGTTTCTTATGGCGATTTTTGCTCCCATGTTGCATTAGTATCTCATGGGGAGTTGGTTGATTACTGTTTATGGAGATTTGTGAGATTTGTGCTTGCTATAGCACCGTTTCGATTGATTTTGAGCAAGAAGAAGGATGTTGTCATTTGGCTTTGTTAGGTACTAGCTTGATCACATGTACCTCCTCATTTCCATAAAATGTTTTGCCTCTTCTTACCCATTACCTCACATTATCCATATTTACCTCGGCATGTGTCATGGTCATTTGTTGGTTGGAATGCATATGTACGGTCATAGAGATTACTTTCATATTTGACTGCAGGCATGTTCTTATAGGTCGTGGTTAGGTGAGGGTCACTACAAAATTAATTCTTTCTATCTTACATATATTCACCTGTGCTTATGAGTGATTTGAGCGACCCGTGAGACTCCGATTTGATAAGTCTCTGTAGTTGACGGTTCAGCAGTTCTTAACGACCTTATAACTCGTTTGCATGATTCATACGCTAATTGATTGTTGGTTGTTGCATTAAAATGGTTTAGGCTATTCAGTTTGTAATTCGCTCTGAGATTGAACTCGTTCCATTAGGTAATTAGACCGAGTCTAGTTCTTGCTTGGGGACAAGCAAGGGTTTGGTTTGGGGAAGTTTGATGCGTGTCATTTATATGATGTTTCACACCCTATTTTACACGCATTTCAGAGCTCATTTATGTAGTTTATGCTGCATTTCTCCCTACTTCCGTCTACTTTCGTGTTTTTGTACATTATTGCAGAAATGTGAAGAATCCAGCGGAAATTGAGCTAAATCCGTCCCCGAGTATCCTGCATTGCATTTGACGTGAAGTATTCACTTAAGGAACGAGCTTGGTGCGCATTCCAAGGCCCAAAAGACAAATCCATGAGAAGTTAGAAGTCGAGTGCCAGCTAGTTCAGTCGATTGACCACTACCCTTAGTCGATCGACCAACCCACGACTTCCAGAGACTACTGTTCAACTCAGAGCAGTCGATCGACCACTACCCTTAGTCGATCGACCAAGCCTCTACCTCAGACGAGAATTAAGAGATCGAGGAAAAGCAAGCCCATTGTGTTTAGGTTTTAATAATAAGTGTTACGTATATTTGCTATATAACGTAACCTAGTTTACATAGACAATCATCGAGAAAATTATCAAGTTTTATATTCAGTTTTAGTTTATCAAATAATTAGGGTTCGGAATATTGTTTCGCATTGGATTTTCGTTCGTGCTTTCAATCATTCCGTTACAATTCTTCTGCAATTTTGGTATTCCCTTATTCTTATTTCATTTCATCTTTATTGCGTTGATAGTATAGAAATTGTTAGTTAGTTTCCCGAAACCGAATTATCGTTTATGTTAATTGTTTGTTCATTCATTTTAAGCATGAATTCTTCTGTCTATTTCATTAATTTCATTGTTGTTATCATCCCTAGTATGAGTAGCTAATTTAATCGTGCTAGGATGTAGGGGAACTAGAGATTAGGCGGCGTAGGATTAACACGGCCTGAATCGTGTGTCAGTCGATCGACTGACATACATGGTCGATCGACTGACCACGTGAGGTTTTACCTTCGTTTTAATTGTTTTAATTCTTTATTCGACGAACCGAGTGCACACGACTAGTTGAATGTTTAGGATTTGACTGACCCATTAGATCAAGAGATAGGGACAGTTGTTAGATCACCAATTAAAATGACTAAACTATGCTGAGATCGAAAGATAGGTAAAGTTTAGATTATCAGTCGCTTTTCAGGACGAGAGTCAGTATTAGTGATATTAGGGACTTATAGCGAGATCGAAAGATGCTATTTGTTAAGAGTAGACCGAGAGGACCTCTTATTTTCCCGCCTCATGTGTTTGATTTAGACCGACTTAGGTTGCTGCCGCCGAAACTATAGTGAACCGACCATCCTAGTACCCTTCTTTATATTTGATTTAATATATTTCTTTAGTTTAATTTTTATTGTTATTAGCTATATACCAAATCACATCAACCCCCACACTTGTTACCTTAGACTAAATTTAGACAACTTTTAATTACATTCGCCTCCTTGTGGTTCGACCCTATTACCACTAGCCTAGGTTAGTTTTAATAGGAATTATAAATATTATTTTTGGTACTCACAACGACGGGTATCAACTAGTACCCTTAAAATGTATTCTAATATGGTTATTATTACTACACTAGTAACCTTATTTTGATATTAGAATTGATGAACAATTTATTGTATTCTAAAACTTGTTTAGAAAGAAGTGGGAGAATATGGAGCAAGCTTTTGCATGTGTTGTGTAAGAATGATGATAAGAGAACAAATTTCTCTTAATAAGAGGAGGGAGGACCGGTTGGAGCATGCATAAAATGCCAAGGATTGCATCTTCCTTTATACTTTTTCTCTTCACAAGATAATAGGTTGTGTTAGAGATGTAAGAGTAGGTGTGTAAGAATTATGGTGTAGGCATGATTAGCTATTTTATCAAATAAAATAAAACAACCACAATTCATTACTACTCCCTCCATATTTCGGTCCATATCTCATAAAATGGACTACCATTTTATTTTGTCAATTTGTCATTTGTCACATAATATGTCACATATAGTATGTTACATGTTATTAATTAATTTAATGCATATTTATCACATAAATATCATTTTATAAATTAATTAAATTACATACAACAAATTGACTAGTGATACTTGATCACATAAATAAAATGGGTCATATAATTATAATTCACAACATATTGCAATTATAATTAACCATTCATTCTTATCATAATTGTTTCACAAACAATAAACAATTTTAGTAATAAATTATTTTTATTACTAAAATAAATCTTATTTAATCCCATTACAATAAGATATCAATATTCTCTCTCACAAGTGAGTTGTTCAATTTTAAGGAATTGATCAACTTGTATCGCCATACAATTAATCAATTTATCAATTAAGGGAGTTGTCCTTTAGGTGTGACCTTAAGGGATCAACTGACCACCACTGTCGTACGACAGTAATGTCAAACTCTAGTTAGCCAATCATTACCGATGAATTATGATCAGTCGACTATATAATTAATCATCCCTTACGTATACTTAATATGAGATTTAAACATGTGATCGCACTATTGTTGAGGACACATTTTCCAACAGCTCTCATCTGAATCTGAGCTCCCCTTCATGATGTGCTTGTCCTCTTCCTGCTCCTATATCAAACCCTCTGGCCCTGCCTCTGACTCTACCAGGTGCTCTTATCCTTGGATCAGGATTTAGGATTCTTTCCATGACAGTATTCATAGCATTAACCATCACATTGACAGTTCCTTCTAAGTATTCAATCCTTGCTTCAATTCCTGTCATTCTCTCCACTCATGGTTACTTATCGTGTTTTTAAAGTAGCTAGGATAATGAACTCACTATTCTATCTACCCAAGACTAACACAAAGGTGGAATTGTGTTATAACCTGACTCTTGGTACCAAATTGCAGTGTAAAATCCTGGGTTTCACAACAATGCTATGGATGTTGCAGGAGACACTAAAAATATCAAATGACCCATAAAAATCCTGAATTTTTGTGACAATTATGTTTAAGCAGTAAACTAAAATTGTGCCAAATTTCAAGATTTATACTTAAGTTTAAGTATTTTTAATGCTACTCAGAAACAGCTTGCTCAGGACAATTGCAGACAAAGATTCAATGTAGTGAATGGACTGGTTTGAGTGAGCTGAGGATATAGTTAAGGCCCTAAATTTCCACAGAGTTCTCACAGAAAATTTAAGAGCTTAACTTAAGCAAATATAGACTCAGAATCCACAGTTGACACAGGATTGAAAGCCTATATTGCACAACACAATTAAAATGAACCACAGTCAAGCACAGGTTCAATCTAATTATGCTAAACTGACTTTTGATCAATTAGCCCCGGATATCACAGGCTAATTATCAGGCCAGGGCCTGAAACTACATCTTAAACACAAGTTTGAAAGCTTTGAGAGAAGTCTCAAGGCTAAATTTCATTCAAAAGTATTCTGCTTGAAACAGTTGAGACACATGTCCTTATATAGACCTTGTCTTGCATTACATCTCGAATAACCTAGCATCCAAGGGCCAAGATCTCTTTTAGGATGAGTAAAAATAACATGAAATATATTACAAGCTGGAAATTGAAGTAAATAAGTGAAAAAACAAAAGCAATGGGGTAAAACAGACTGAATTAAAGCAAGAATGTAGTCTGATCATTTGTCTATTGTGCATAGGTTGTTGTTGCTTTGTTGGCTAGCTGAGTACTTTCCAAAGTCAAGGCTTCTTGTAGTTTTCTGTAGCTAATTTCGTGGGAAAATGGTGCAATGGTCCTTCTGCAACAACATCGCAATTGCTTCACCAAAAATGGAAAGATTACTTTATACTTTATCACCCTTTTCATCAGCATATGACTAGCTGTTCTTGCTTGTTTTCTATGCTGAATTTTAGATTGAATTTGCTTGGTTGGGCTTGGATGCTTGGGACTCTTGTTGGACTTACTTTAGGATCACCCCAGCTGGCCATATTGGCAGCTGAAAGCTGGACCTGGTGAACCTCTTAACAGGCTGTTCTGGTGGTGGTGCAGGTGTGGTGTCCTGGCTTGGGTTGGGTGTGGGAGCCCCTGATTCAGCTTCTGCTGCAGGTGTAATCTCATGCACAAGGTAGGTAGGCAGCCTTGAAATAGGACCACGCCTTGGTGAGATTCGTGGTAGGCCTAGCTAGTCTAGGTAGATCGATTGAGGTGCTTCCTTTGGTAAGTCACTTGATTTGTTTCTCGGGTTCCTCACAACGGATCCAATGATGTTGTTGGTGTAAGAGAGCTTCATCAATCAATGTCCCACCCGGTAATGGAGCATAAGCATTGTTATTCTTGAATTTTTGGTTAAAGTTCTTGGCAATCCTAATTATCAAACCCCCATTATGCTTCATACCACTCTCACATCCATTCTTGAACCTAGCCCACCTTTCCAAAACAAAAAAAGGGGCATTGAAGTGGTATCCCCCCTTTCCTTGTACTTGCAAATATTATTCCATAAAATCTAGGTCCAACTCATTGACCGGCGTCGGGTCTCTCCTTGCCAATAAAGTGCTTGTGATAAAACGATAACAATATCGAATAATTGGGTTTTGGATGTAAAGTAATGAGCAATCCTTAAATTTTGCCATGTCACGGCCTCTTAGAGCTCTCCATAAAGGAACAACATCGTAGTTCCTTGGTCTCCATGGTCGATTAGTGAAAACATCCAATCCCAACACATTGGCAACCTCAACAAGGGTCATCATCCTCGTAAAATTCTCAAGTCTAAACTCTATGCAAATCGTTTAAGACGAAAATATTGAGAAAGCTAAGGAATTCTTGTACTAGAGTCCGGTAAGTTAGCTCATGCATTCCAAACATCGTAGTAAGCCCAAAGAGATCGAACAATGATTCAGTTTGATGAAAAATTCCTAGTTTCCTCATAGTGATGGGGCAAACAAACTTAGTGGGTAAGATGTTTTAACCAAGGAGACGATGGAATACACTCCGTTGAGCATCATTGACGAATTCTACGTTTGTGAACGCTTCAAGTGATGAGAGATCCATTATTTCCTCATTCTCTCTTCTCCTTGCATTGAAGTGTGAGTTTGAAGAGCTTCCTACCATCCTTGTTGACCTTCTTCTTGTGCTTCTTCTTTTCCTTTCATTGTCAATGCTCGGTATTCCCTTGGAATGCTTGAAAAAGCCTTCTTGTTGGAAGTTTTAATCAAACCCTAAGTGAAGAATTTCTTGTTGGAGTATGTGTCCTCAACAATAGTGCGATCACATGTTTAAATCTCAAATTAAGAATACGTAAGGGATGATTCATTTATATAGTCAACTGATCAACATTAATCAGTAATGATTGGCTAACTAGAGTTTGACATTACTGTCGTTTGACGGTGGTGATCAGTTGATCCCTTAAGGTCACACCTAAAGGACAATTCCCTTAATAGACAAATTGATTAATTGTATGATGATACAAGTTAATCAATTCCTTGAAATTGAACAAATCAATTTGTGAGAGAGAATATTTATATCTTATTATAATTTGATTAAATAAGATTTATTTTAGTAATTAAAATACTTTATTACTAAAATTGATTATTGTTTGTGAAACAATTGAGATAAGAATGAATGGTTAATTATAATTACAATATGTTGTGAATTATAATTATATGACTCATTTTATTTATGTGATCAAGAATCACTAGTCAATTTGTTGTATGTAATTTAATTAATTTATAAATTGATATTTATTTGATAAATATGCATTAAATTAATTAATAACATGTAACATACTACATGTGACATATTGTGTGACAAATGACAAATTGACAAAATAAAATGGTAGTCCATTTTATGTATATGGACCCAAATGGAGGGGTTTGTAGTGGATTATGGGTGAATTATTTTATGTGATAAAATATTAATAATCATGCCTACACTACATAGTCTTACAAGGCTACATTATGGAGAAGAACAAAAAGCAAAAGTAAGATGCCATTTTGGCCTCTTCTACCCGGCACCCTTCCTCCTCTTATTATGAGAATTTGTTCTCATTTTATACAACATATATACACATTCATTCTTACATGCATTTTCTCATAATCTCTCTCACAACTCTCTAAAATTTATTTTAGAAAACATTAGCTTGTTCTTCCTAAATTTTAATAACAATATAAGATTACTAGTGTAGTAACAGGAACATTATTAGAATCATTTTAAGGATACTAGTGTATTAATCTAGTTAATTAATATATTAGTTTATAGGATTTGTCTTGGGTGCAATCAAAGGAGGATCTCTACATTGGTATTTTGGAGGATCATCCATTACATTTTAGCTCAAGAACAAATAAGGAAGGTGACCTTATTTGTGCCCTTATTTTCGAGCCATTTAACAATGTAAGGGACATTGTTTTTCTTATTTAATCACTTATTTAGTTATGCATGCACTAGATCTAATGAACTCACATTAATATGTTAATTAATTCACTATTAGAAGAGTCTAATAATAGGTATATGAACCTAACAATTGGTATCAGAGCATAGGATGTTGCGTGCATAATCGATTTATAGTTTTTTGGAGTTATTAGTAACTTAATTAAAACTAAAAATTTGTGATTAATTAGATTAAGTGACAAAATCATGATGCATGTTATATATTATGGTCCTAAAATATTTTTAGGTCATGTATTTTATTGCTCATTTTAATGATTTTTAGTGAAATAATTACATTTTCAAGAGTAAAATGAACTTTTATTTACTAAAAATGGTTAAACTTCACTAATGGCCGCGATTTTTTAGTATGACCTCACATGAATATTTTATGTATTGTATATAAAATTTCGTATTAATGTGATTAATATTTCATGATTTATGATTTTTATGTGATAAAAATGAATTAAATGGAGGTTAAATGACTAAAAATGGTTAAACTTAGTTTCTGACCTAGAAATTTTTATATGACCTCACAAGCATATTTCACTTATTGTATGTAGAATTTTTTATTAATGTGATTAATATTGCATGATTTATGATTTTTATGAGGTAAAAATGAATTAAATGGAGGTGAAATGGTTAAATAAAGTTAAACTTCAAGATAAGCCATAAAATTTTAATATAGTGGCACATGCATGTTTTACTCACGTTGTGTAAAATTTGAAATGAACTTGATTCATTTGACATGATTTATGAATATTTATTGTAAAAATAACATAAATAGTGACTATTTTAGCATAAATAGCTAAAACGAATTACATGCCATGAAAAAATTATTTTAGATTGCATTTATATCCCACTTATCAGATCTAAAGTTGTAAAATTTATTGGATTAATTTTTGTATACTTTAGATATGCATTTCATATCGAGTCATCGACCATGTCAATTATAATTATCGTAGTTCACCGCTTTAGTTCACTTAAAACGTGATAGATAATAAATTGACAAGACCTCTCACTAAATAATAATTGAGAACTAGCTTTACCAAATAGTAGAACCATGAATCCCAATTTCATAAGGAAGTAGGCTCGGCTCACCGGGGTGCTAAACTTGTTACGTTGGGTAAGTGGGTAGTAAATTGTTATTACATCGAAATTTGGATTGAGCTCAACGGAAGTATTCGTGACCGTAGTCGCATGTGTTCCAAGCTAAAGATAAATATTAAAGTAATTTTATCGACAGAGAGTTCTAGAAGTAGAATCGATTAAAGAGTTAATCCACCGAGCTATATTGATAAGGGATGAATCGGCTCACCGTGCGCGAATTGATATGAATTTGGATCTCGGGTTCATTTATAATAGTTGGGTAGAGGTCACTATATAAATGCTTAAAACTTGTTTAAAACATTTACAAGTATTATTAAACGATAGATGTTTATTAATTCCTTCACTTCTTATTTTGTAGTTAAAAGTGTTTTCTCAATTGCAATGGCAACTCCATTTTCATCCGCAAGCACCACTAGCTCTAACACTCTCACCAATGTTTCATGGCTCTGATCCTTCATGGATCGTTGTAAATTAGAAAAGAATGGGTCCAACTTCGCCGATTGGGACGCTCAACTTTGCTTGGCCGCGGAGGGTGACGACAAGCTTCTGTTAGAGTATGTGTCCTCCACAATAGTGCGATCACATGTTTAAATCTCATATTAAGAATACGTGAGGGATGATTCATTTATATAGTCAATTGATCAACATTTATCAGTAATGATCAACTAACTAGAGTTAGACATCACTGTCGTTTGACGGTGGTGATCAGTTGATCCCTTAAGGTCACACCTAAAGGACAATTCCCTTAATAGATAAATTGATTAATTGTATGACGATACAAGTTAATCAATTCCTTAAAATTGAATAATTCATTTATGAGAGAGAATATTCATATCTTATTGTAATGGGATTAAATAAGATTTATTTTAGTAATTGAAATACTTTATTACTAAAATTTGTTATTGTTTGTGAAACAATAAAGATAAGAATGAATGGTTAATTATAATTACAAGATGTTGTGAATTATAAATATATGACCCATTTTATTTATGTGATCAAGTATCACTAGTCAATTTATTGTATGTGATTTAATTAATTTATAAAATGATATTTATTTGATAAATATGCATTAAATTAATTAATAACATGTAACATACTACATGTGACATATTCTGTGACAAATGACAAATTGACAAAGTAAAATGGTAGTCCATTTTATGAGGTGGACCGAAATGGAGGGAGTAGTGGTGGGTTGTGGTTATGTTATTTTATGTGATAAGAATAGATTAATCAAACCTACACTACCTATGCCTTACACACCTATTTCTTGTGAAGGCCAAAAGCAAAAAGGAAGATGCCAATTTTTGGCCTATTTGCCATGCTCCAACCGGTTCCTCCTCTCTTTATTAAGAGGATTTTTGTTCTCTTTATACACCACCATTCACTCTACATGCAAATATTTCCATATTCTCTCTACCTCTCACAAAAACAAGTATTAGAACTTAGAAATTGTTCATCAAAATTCTAAAACACAATACAAAATTACTAGTGTAGTAATAAGTATATTATTAGAATTAATTTTAAGGGTACTATTATATTAATCTAGTTAATTAGTATACTAGTTTAAGGGATTAGTCTTGGGTGCAATCAAAGGAGGATCTCTACATTGGGATTTTGGAGGATCATCCAACATATTATAGCTCAAGAACAAATAAGGAAGGTGACCTTATTTGTGCCTTTAATTTCGAGCCACTCAACAATGTAAGGGACATTGTTTTTCCTTATTAATCTCTTATTATGTTATGCATGCACTAGATCTAAAGAAAAAACATTAAGAATTAATTAGTTCATTATTAGAAGAGTCTAATAAGAGGTATATGAACCTAAAAATTGGTATCAGAGCATAGGATGTTGCATGCATAATAGGTTATTGTTTTTCCGAGTTAAAATGTTAACATATAAAACTAAAAATTTGTGATTTATAAGAGTAAGTCACGAAATTATAATGCATGTTATATATTCTAGTCCTAAAATATTTTTAGGTCATTTTTATGATTTATGGTATTTTATTGCTCATTTTAATGATTTTTAGTGAAATAACTACATTTTTATGAGTAAAATGAACTTTCATTCACTAAAATAAGTTAACCTTTAGTAATGGCTGTGATTTTTTAGTATGACCTCACATGAATATTTTATGTATTGTATGTAAAATCTCATACTAATGTGATTAATATTTCATGATTTATGATTTTTATGTGATAAAAATGGCATAAATGGAGGTTAAATGACTAAAATTGGTTAAACTTAGTTTCTGACCTTGTAACTTTTATATGACCTCACATGCATATTTTAAAAATTGTGTCTAAAATCTCGTATTAATTTGATTAATATTGCATGATTTATGATTTTTATGAGATAAAAATGGATTAAAAGGAGGTAAAATGGTTAAAAATAGTTAAACTTCGAACCAGGACATGACACTTTAATATGTTGTCACATGAATTATTTACACACTATATGTAAATTTTGAGATGAAATGATTTTATTTTGCATGATTTATGAATTTTTAGTGTAAAAATGGCATAAATAGTGACTATTTTAGGATAAATAGCTAAAACGAATTACATGTTATGATAAAAATGTTTTAGGTTGAATAAATATTCCACTTATCAGATCTAAAGTTATAAAATTGATTGGATTAATTTTTGGATACTTTAGATGTTTTATGAGATAAAACCGATAAATTGCAACTATATTTTCTCGAAATAATTTTGAAATTTTTTAACCATGATTTTTGACATTATGAGTGTCATGGAATTATTCTAGAATGTTCAAAAATTTAAAATTCAAATTTTGAAATTATTGTAATTTAATTTGAATTTATTTCATAAATGTTATGATTTTAAGGTAAAAAATGAGCATAAAATTAAATCAAGTTGAATTATTGTCAAAAATTGATTGATGACTAATTTTTGAGTCCTAAGAGTGTTAGGATAATTAACTTGAGCTTAAATTTGATTTAAGTATTAATTTGTGATTTTAAGAAGTTATTATCCCGCATTTCCATAAAACCGGGTTATATAATCGATATAAGTTAAATAGGGCGATTTGGCACATAATTTGGCATGATAGATACATATTATAATACTACATATTTCAATTGTTGAATATCTTTTTATTTATATAATTTTGAATTATGTAATTTTATCTTAGTATGGCCTTAGTTTTAATCGATGTTATCCGTAATGAAAGGGAATATTGATTCGGTTGTAATTTAATGTGATCTCGTATCACTTTTATTTTTACTAGTTTTTCATATTACAAATGTACAATAGGAATAAATTTGTATTTTATTATTATTTGTAATCATGGAGTTTCTTCAAGACGGTGCCATTCGGAAAGGTGTTCCGACGAAGACGGTGTTCTTGGGAGGCGTGCCACTTGAAGATTCAAGGGACCAAAGGAGTTGGTTTCCGAATATGTAATAGATTATTTGATTCTCTATTTTAGGAAGGTCATACTAGGAATTTATTATTATTGCTTTGCATTTATTTTAATATGTTGCATGCATTGCCAAATCGTCATAACAACACATGCATATCATATCGAGTCATCGACCGTGTCAATTATAATTATCGTAGTTCACCGCTTTAGTTCACTTAAAACGTGATAGATAATAAATTGATACGACCTCTCACTAATTAATAATTGAGAATTAGCCTTACCAAATAGTAGAAACCATGAGTTCCAATTTGATAAGGAAGTAGGCTCGGCTCACTGGGGTGCTAAACTTGTTACGTTGGGTAAGTGGGTAATAAAATGTTATTACATCGAAGTTTGGATTGAGCTCAACGGAAGTATTCGCGACCGTAGTCGCATGTGTTCCGGGCTAGAGATAAATATTAAAGTAATTTTTATCGACCGAGAGTTCTAGAAGTAGAATCGATTAAGAGGTTAATCCACCGGGTTATATTAATAAGGGATGAATCGGCTCACCGTGTCCGAATTAATATGAATTTGGATCCCGGGATCATTTATAATAGTTGGGTAGAGGTCGCTATATAAATGTTTAAAAACTTGTTTAAAATGTTTACAAGTATTATTAAAACGATAGATGTTTATTGATTCCTTCACTTCCTATTTTGTAGACAAAATTGTTTTCTCAATTGCAATGGCAACTCCAATCACATCCTCAACCACTAGCTCAAACGCTCTCACCAATGTTTCATGGCTCCGATCCTTCATGGATCGTTGTAAGTTAGAAAAGAATGGGTCCAATTTTGCCGATTTGGACGCGCAACATCGCTTGGCCGCGGAGGGTGACGACAAGCTTCGTTACCTTACCGAGGCCTCTCCCGCCGAACCTAATGCTAGGTCTACCACCGCCGCTAGGCAAGCCTATGAGGTTTACCAAAAAGAGTCGGCCGCGATCAAAAATGTGTTGATCTTTGCAATGGAGGCCAAACTCTAAATGAGTGCTATAAAGATTAGCACCGCTTATGAGATCTATACGAAGCTTGTGACCATGTTTTCACGAGCTCCAAGGATCATTCAATATGAATCGGCATCCGCATTCTTTGATCTCAACATTAAGGAGGGCCAAAAAGTTAGCCCTTATGTGCTCAAGTTGATGGAACATGTTGAGACTCTAAAAATGCATAAGGTAGAGATTCCCGAGGAACTCATCATTGTTCGAATTCTTCATTACTTAAACAAGGTTAAGGCATATGTTCAATTCAGGGTGAATTTTTATTTGCATAACAAGAAATTCTCCCTTGATGAGTTGCACAAAATGCTTGTGCAAGCTGAAAGGGACATGGGACTAAGTGTTAGCACCACCAAGGATGTGCTCAATGTTAATCATAAGAGCAAAGGGAATTTGAAGAAAAATGGAAATAAGGGAAAGAAGAAAACTCCCTACAAAAACAAAGGAAAGGCTTGTGAAGCTAGTTCCTCCAAGCCCAAGTACATTGCCCCGTCCGGGGACAAGTGCCACTATTGTTGTGGTGTTGGGCATTGGAAGAGGAATTGTTCAAAATACCTTGGAGATATCAAAGCTGGAAAGGTCATTCCAGTAGGTATATAACTATCCTTATGTTTTATGTTTCGATCTCAACTTTGGTATGTTGATACAAGTTGTGATGATTACCCTTTTTTATTGTAATTAGGGCATCCTAGCAAGGACAAGGACAAAGAAAAGCAAGCCTAGAAGATCTTGAGGGAAGCTAGATGTAGCCGCCCATGGTGCTAGATCTAAGGAAGCTTGGCTGTATTTTTCTTTGTCTTTATTTTCATGTTGTATTTTGAGATTTTAGAACTATTTTGATTTCCTCGTTCGAATTGGAAATTTGTTTTATCCTTTAAACAATGGTTGTACTTTGGATATTGGTGACTTGGTTTGCAACCCAAGTCACTTAATTTATCGTATCGTTTGTTCTAAAATTTATCATCATACACTACTTGCATCGAGAAACATAAGATTATCAATTGATCAAATTGACAATTATAATGATTAGATCATTATATGTTCATAAGCTATGAATTCAATTCTCCTTATGCTATTGTTAACAGTAACAACTTACTTATGTAAGATCAATTATAAAGTTATGTTGAGCTATTGAACTCATATATTAGGGAATTTGCGATACAAAACGGACACATTATTCTAAACGGATGGTCAACCAGGAGATACCTAAAATAGAGAGTCTATTTAACAAATGACATGGATCAGACTTGCATATTACATGAATCAAACTGCCATGATAGGGCTGGTCTTTTATGAGCTAATGCGTCAGTCTAGAGAAACTTCTAATACTCCACCATATGTATGTTTGTAACTCACAAAGCTATCTCTTAAGCAGATAGATGTATTTCTAAGAGATAGAGTGGGAGTAGATTGGATTGTCAAAAACATGTCTTATAGTTAATGTGTTACTTAGTGAAATTAATGGAACTATAATCTATAAAGATAGAGTGAGAGTATAGTGCACATGTCTTATTGGTTAAAATGTTGCTTTGTGAAAGTAATGGTATTATGACCTTATCCCATATCGACCTTGTTACAAACGAGCCATAGCATTACAATCCAAAGATTGTTACTCAAGAGTAGATCTCCTTAAAGGTAAATAGAGCTTTAGAGTACCTAAATATATAGATTAACATGAAGATGTTGATTAAGATAAATTATGTTAGGAATCGCCACATTTCATTTTGATGAATAATGGAAATGATATTAAAAATTCGCTTTTCTAAAATGGGAATTTAGAGAAGGATGTGTTTGGAACACAAAACCTTAGATAAAGATCTAAGAATCCTAACGTATTATGCGTAGCTTTCTTAAGTGATCCTAGAATGGTCTTAAGCAAGCATCAAAGGATTATGTTTTTCGTTCATGTGATAATTGAGAATGGTTTCATTCACATGATTGAAGAATCATGATTATACATGAAGTTAAGTGGGAGCTAGTGTAACACCCCCATTTATTCAGGAGCCTTTAGCTTGAGATTCCCAAATAAATAGAACTGTTACCATCTCGGTTTTCCCGAGGTAGTGAATAACAAAGTCCAACTCACCAAAGTACTTTAAATTAAAATTTAATAATTACATGTTTATTACAACTTAACCCACTAAAACTTAATATAAAACATTTACAATTCGCAGTGGAAATAAATAAAGTGATATAATTATTCTATGTGATCTAGACTTCAACTATGGTCCAAGTCAAGCTCTCATCCAATGCTCCCAAGTCAGCTAATCTTTAGTACCTGTCAAATCTGCTCTCCATAAAACGGTTCACCGCAGGTGTTCACGAATACACAGTCAACCGCGAGGTTGAGTAGGAATAAAACTAAACAACAAGAACATACAATTATCAATCCAATTCAATTCACTTTCATTGCAAAACCCCCTGACAACGTGCTCATTTCCTTTACTTAGCACAACTCCCTTAACAACGTGCTCACATTACTTTGGTACCCTTCCCTTAACAACGTACCACAATTATGTAATAGTACCCTTCCCTCACAACGTACATATTACCATCACCCCAGTGTACAAACTCCCTCAACAACGTACAACTGTCTGTCGCACAGCTTTTCACAATAATCACATTCCAACCAACGATAGCAATTCAATTCACCTCATCAATACTATTAATATTAGCCAACAAAAATCAATATAATTCACCCTCCGAACCATTACGATAATGATCAATCAATATATGCAACATAATTCTCCCTTCCAACAATTACGATAATATCAACCAACACAATTCACATACGACCAATTCACTTTAACGTAAGTAATCCACCATACCAAACATAGATAATTAAAAGTCGAGTTGAGTAGGATTATCCCTACCTGGCAAGCAAGCACTCCAATTATGCAATCCAACAATTAAAGCTCACAAATCCGATTATAAACTCTTCACAATTTCCGTCACCTAAATAATAATAACAATTACAACAATTATAATTACTAACTTTATTTATTTATTTATTTATTTATTTAGTTATTTATCCCTTTTATATAATTATTCAAATTAATTATTTATTATAATTATTAAAGGTTTATGATAACTAAAAACCCGATTCAATTACAAACCCGACTCACCCGAACTAATTAAACAATTTAAAACCCGCTCCCAAAACAAACACACACCCCACTATACACCGTGTAAAACCGTGTTCAACCTCCCCCCCCCCCCCATAACCACCCTCCAAACCGACACCATACACCACCACAGCCACCAACCTACCTCGCCACCCCTAGCCTGCAACCCCACGTATCCAACTCGCCCCTAACCACCAGCTAAACCGTCACCAGCCACCCTTAAAAACACGCCCTAATCCACCCGACACCAACAACACTCACCTGACACCCCCATAAAACCCGTCCCAAAACCACCACCTAACACCACCTTCACCGCCACCTACAACCACTAATCAACTCAACAATCTAACCTCGACAAAAGCCACCCTAAACCACCCCAACCCAGACCTCCTATAACCACTAAAATCCCCCTCAAAAACCGCCTGCCCAAACACGGGTTAATCCCCTGTTTTCTGTCACCACCGCACAAACCACCATCCCTGACCACCCAAACACCCCCAATACAACCGCCCCCTGTCGACAATACCAACCACCCAAACCCCAGGTCGGGCCGTGTCAAATTAGTGGGTTAAATAACCCATTCTAATCACCCACAACCAAACCCGTATAACCCTCTGACCAGGCACCTTTAGCCACCCTAAACTCCACCCTACCACGGTCAATGACAGTCAACAATGGTCAGGTCAGAAACTTGGCAGTCCAATGTCGCTATAGGTCCAATTCCCGAGTCCTATGGTGATCTATATAAGTCATACAATCGATCTAAAGATGCTTGCATGAAAATAATATAAATCGATTTAAGATGAATAATTACCTCGAGTTGATTAATTGATTTATGTTAATTCCTTCTTCTTCCGTCTCCTAAAGCTCCTTCTTGTAATTTATGAATTATTTCTCAGATTTAAGGTGCTATTTATAATGTAAGATATAGAGAATACGAGGTCAATTAGGAAACTATTATGACTTACCTTATTCTAATTAGTATAGGAATTGTTATTACAATTATATTATTATTATTATCAAATATTAGTAATCTTACCATAACTAGGATTTCCTCATATAATATTTACTAATTTATTATTGCCATAACTTTATTATTATTATTATTATTATTATTACCTTTATATATTATTATTTCCTTATTATATTATTATTAATGTCCCGATATAAATCCCGATTACACTCATACCAATTTAATAAATTTCGGCCCATATAATAAGAGCACACGGCCCAAAGCACAAATATTAGCTAAACCCAATTCCCGACTTGAATTATTAATTATTATTTAATTAACGTCTTATTTGTATTTATTATTAGAAATATCATTTAATCAATTATTAAATTACATAAATTTTTCTTATAAATTATTATTAAAATACGGAGTATTACGGTCTTCCCCTTAAAATGAACTACGTCCAAGTTCGCCCACAACTATCACCACATCACTTATAAACATCCTTACAACTAAGCATCATCCAACACCATCATCCATTTACGATTATCATCCATACCAATCGCATCACAAGGTATCACAACAAAAATTCAAAACATTCGTAGTATTACATTCCTTCCCCCTAGAAATAAACTTCGTCCTCGAAGTTCGGAATATCAAATAATAGAAACAAACAATTCATTGTTGTAACGCCACAAAATATTAAAACACACATTGTAATATAAACAATTATTATTTCCTACACGAATTAATGGTTAAATGAATACAAAATATTTGATTTACCCTCAAATAGCAAAACCAATTATATAGGATATTCGAACTAATTTTTATTTAAACTAAATTATTTTACTTATTATTCGTTCGTTTAGTTCTTAACAACGATGTCTAACTTAAACATGGATGCAACTATTATAAACATATATATATATATATATATATATATATATATATATATATATATATATATATATATATATATATATATATATATATATATATATATATATATATATATATATATATATATATATATATATATATATATATATATATCACTAGACATGGTAATCTACTTCACATAATTTACAACATGAAAATATAAATGTGCAAGAGATAAGAAACAAAACTTATACTCTTCAAGGCTAGGAAAACATGTTATAATTTCTAAAAATCATAAATACATAATAATATAATTACTTATTGAGAACATATACTTTTTAGAAAATACAGAGAGTTAGTAATCCATGAGAAAAAGAATCAAGTCAAAAACTCATAGGATCAATTTATAATGCATTTTACAAACTACTTGGTCGAAACAGAAATTTCACAGCAACTCGTCAGAAACTTAGGTCAATTTGTAAAAAATCACCATAAATTGTCAAAATATTTTTTTACAACGTGGCTTACCAATCTAGAAACATACATGAGTCTATTAAACAGTGGCGTTGGAATTATAATAAATAATTACGTAGTTTTTAAATGATAATTTTTACAAAAACAAGGCGCGAAGACATTCTTTGTACAGGAATATTTCGACTATTGTCCACTAAAATATTTATTTCTCCTAAACCGTATATTATTTGAACATGAGACCAGTGGCATATGAAAGCTAACTCACAAGGGTATCACACATAAAAATATCGGGCAAGAATTTTAAATTGACAGTAAATGGCAGCCAAAACAATCAAGCGATAAAATTTCGAGAAACCAACCAAAATCACAACAATTAATACTTCACATGTTTAATCATATTAACCCCTTCCACATACATGCCAACATATTTTTCCCATGTCATCATGCTTATAACAATGCTTAAACAAATTATCTCACACCCCTCCTCCGTAAAATAAGGTTACGCCCACGAAACCGCAACCATTAATGACAACACTATGCAACCAAGACAGACAAAATTCCTAACAGAAATCTACTATATTCATTTTAATTTACCCCACACTCTCAAGTATTCTCTCAAGGTTACCGGTTCAAAACTGGAAGGGTCGGAAGTTTGGTGTGAGGGGCCCTACTCATCCCAAGCCTTAAGTGGGCTCCTAACAGTTTCCACCCGGGTTCATTTTATTAGACACAACCTATATTCATTTATTGTCCATTAGTTAGGCCTGAGGATCGTTTTGCTCTGATACCACTTTGTAACACCCCCATTTATTCAGGAGCCTTTACCTAGACATTCCCAAATAAATAGAACTGTTACCATCTCGGTTTTCCTGAGGTAGTGAATAACAAAGTCCAACTCACCAAAGTACTTTAAATTAAAATTTAATAATTACATGTTTATTACAACTTAACCCACTAAAACTTAATATAAAACATTTACAATTCGCAGTGGAAATAAATAAAGTGATATAATTATTCTATGTGATCTAGACTTCAACTATGGTACAAGTCAAGCTCTCATCCAATGCTCCCAAGTCAGCTAATCTTTAGTACCTGTCAAATCTGCTCCCCATAAAATGGTTCACCGCAGGTGTTCACGAATACACAGTCAACCGCGAGGTTGAGTAGGAATAAAACTAAACAACAAGAACATACAATTATCAATCCAATTCAATTCACTTTCATTGCACAACTCCCTAACAACGTGCTCATTTCTTTTACTTAGCACAACTCCTTTAACAGCGTGCTCACATTACTTTGGTACCCCTCCCTTAACAACGTACCGCAATTATGTAATAGTACCCCTCCCCCACAACGTACATATTACCATCACCCCAGTGTACAAACTCCCTCAACAACGTACAACTGACTGTCGCACAGCTTTTCACAATAATCACATTCCAACCAACGAGAGAAATTCAAATCACCTCATCAATACTATTAATATTAGCCAACACAAATCAATATAATTCAACCTCCGAACCATTACGATAATGATCAATTAATATATGCAACATAATTCTCCCTTCCAACAATTACGATAATATCAACCAACACAATTCACATACGACCAATTCACTTTAACGTAAGTAATCCACCATACCAAACATAGATAATTAAAAGTCGAGTTGAGTAGGATTATCCCTACCTGGCAAGCAAGCACTCCAATTACGCAATCCAACAATTAAAGCTCACAAATCCGATTATAAACTCTTCACAATTTCCGTCACCTAAATAATAATAACAATTACAACAATTATAATTACTAACTTTATTTATTTATTTATTTATCCCTTGTATCTAATTATTCAAATTAATTATTTATTATAATTATTAAAGGTTTATGATAACTAAAAACCCGATTTAATTACGAACCCGACTCACCCGAACTAATTAAACAATTTAAAACCCGCTCCCAAAACAAACACACACCCCACTATACACCGTGTAAAACCGTGTTCAACCCCCCCCCCCCCCCCCCCCATAACCACCCTCCAAACCGACACCATACACCACCACAGCCACCAACCTACCTCGCCACCCCTAGCCTGCAACCCCACGTATCCAACTCGCCCCTAACCACCAGCTAAACCGTCACCAGCCACCCTTAAAAACACGCCCTAATCCACCCGACACCAACAACACTCACCTGACACCCCTATAAAACCCGTCCCAAAACCACCACCTAACACCACCTTCACCGCCACCTACAACCACTAATCAACTCAACAATCTAACCTCGACAAAAGCCACCCTAAACCACCCCAACCCAGACCTCCTACAACCACTAAAATCCCCCTCAAAAACCGCCTGCCCAAACACGGGTTAATCCCCTGTTTTCTGTCACCACCGCACAAACCACCATCCCTGACCACCCAAACACCCCCAATACAACCGCCCCCTGTCGACAATACCAACCACCCAAACCCCAGGTCGGGCCGTGTCAAATTAGTGGGTTAAATAACCCATTCTAATCACCCACAACCAAACCCGTATAACCCTCTGACCAGGCACCTTTAGCCACCCTAAACTCCACCCTACCACGGTCAATGACAGTCAACAATGGTCAGGTCAGAAACTTGGCAGTCCAATGTCGCTATAGGTCCAATTCCCGAGTCCTATGGTGATCTATATAAGTCATACAATCGATCTAAAGATGCTTGCATGAAAATAATATAAATCGATTTAAGATGAATAATTACCTCGAGTTGATTAATTGATTTATGTTAATTCCTTCTTCTTCCGTCTCCTAAAGCTCCTTCTTGTAATTTATGAATTATTTCTCAGATTTAAGGTGCTATTTATAATGTAAGATATAGAGAATACGAGGTCAATTAGGAAACTATTATGACTTACCTTATTCTAATTAGTATAGGAATTGTTATTACAATTATATTATTATTATTATCAAATATTAGTAATCTTACCATAACTAGGATTTCCTCATATAATATTTACTAATTTATTATTGCCATAACTTTATTATTATTATTATTATTATTATTATTATTATTACCTTTATATATTATTATTTCCTTATTATATTATTATTAATGTCCCGATATAAATCCCGATTACACTCATACCAATTTAATAAATTTCGGCCCATATAATAAGAGCACACGGCCCAAAGCACAAATATTAGCTAAACCCAATTCCCGACTTGAATTATTAATTATTATTTAATTAACGTCTTATTTGTATTTATTATTAGAAATATCATTTAATCAATTATTAAATTACATAAATTTTTCTTATAAATTATTATTAAAATACGGAGTATTACAGTCTTCCCCCCTTAAAATGAACTACGTCCCGAAGTTCGCCCACAACTATCACCACATCACTTATAAACATCCTTACAACTAAGCATCATCCAACACCATCATCCATTTACGATTATCATCCATACCAATCGCATCACAAGGTATCACAACAAAAATTCAAAACATTCGTAGTATTACATTCCTTCCCCCTAGAAATAAACTTCGTCCTCGAAGTTCGGAATATCAAATAATAGAAACAAACAATTCATTGTTGTAACGCCACAAAATATTAAAACACACATTGTAATATAAACAATTATTATTTCCTACACGAATTAATGGTTAAATGAATACAAAATATTTGATTTACCCTCAAATAGCAAAACCAATTATATAGGATATTCGAACTAATTTTTATTTAAACTAAATTATTTTACTTATTATTCGTTCGTTTAGTTCTTAACAACGATGTCTAACTTAAACATGGATGCAACTATTATAAACATATATATATATATATATATATATATATATATATATATATATATATATATATATATATATATATATATATATATATATATCACTAGACATGGTAATCTACTTCACATAATTTACAACATGAAAATATAAATGTGCAAGAGATAAGAAACAAAACTTATACTCTTCAAGGCTAGGAAAACATGTTATAATTTCTAAAAATCATAAATACATAATAATATAATTACTTATTGAGAACATATACTTTTTAGAAAATACAGAGAGTTAGTAATCCATGAGAAAAAGAATCAAGTCAAAAACTCATAGGATCAATTTATAATGCATTTTACAAACTACTTGGTCGAAACAGAAATTTCACAGCAACTCGTCAGAAACTTAGGTCAATTTGTAAAAAATCACCATAAATTGTCAAAATATTTTTTTACAACGTGGCTTACCAATCTAGAAACATACATGAGTCTATTAAACAGTGGCGTTGGAATTATAATAAATAATTACGTAGTTTTTAAATGATAATTTTTACAAAAACAAGGCGCGAAGACATTACTGTACAGGAATATTTCGACTATTGTCCACTAAAATATTTATTTCTCCTAAACCGTATATTATTTGAACATGAGACCAGTGGCATATGAAAGCTAACTCACAAGGGTATCACACATAAAAATATCGGGCAAGAATTTTAAATTGACAGTAAATGGCAGCCAAAACAATCAAGCGATAAAATTTCGAGAAACCAACCAAAATCACAACAATTAATACTTCACATGTTTAATCATATTAACCCCTTCCACATACATGCCAACATATTTTTCCCATGTCATCATGCTTATAACAATGCTTAAACAAATTATCTCACACCCCTCCTCCGTAAAATAAGGTTACGCCCACGAAACCGCAACCATTAATGACAACACTATGCAATCAAGACAGACAAAATTCCTAACAGAAATCTACTATATTCATTTTAATTTACCCCACACTCTCAAGTATTCTCTCAAGGTTACCGGTTCAAAACTGGAAGGGTCGGAAGTTTGGTGTGAGGGGCCCTACTCATCCCAAGCCTTAAGTGGGCTCCTAACAGTTTCCACCCGGGTTCATTTTATTAGACACAACCTATATTCATTTATTGTCCATTAGTTAGGCCTGAGGATCGTTTTGCTCTGATACCACTTTGTAACACCCCCCATTTATTCAGGAGCCTTTACCTAGACATTCCCAAATAAATAGAACTGTTACCATCTCGGTTTTCCTTGAGGTAGTGAATAACAAAGTCCAACTCACCAAAGTACTTTAAATTAAAATTTAATAATTACATGTTTATTACAACTTAACCCACTAAAACTTAATATAAAACATTTACAATTCGCAGTGGAAATAAATTAAAGTGATATAATTATTCTATGTGATCTAGACTTCAACTATGGTACAAGTCAAGCTCTCATCCAATGCTCCCAAGTCGCCTAATCTTTAGTACTGTCAAATCTGCTCCCATAAAATGGTTCACCGCAGGTGTTCACGAATACACAGTCAACCGCGAGGTTGAGTAGGAATAAAACTAAACAACAAGAACATACAATTATCAATCCAATTCAATTCACTTTCATTGCACAACTCCCTAACAACGTGCTCATTTCTTTTACTTAGCACAACTCCTTTAAATAGCGTGCTCACATTACTTTGGTACCCCTCCCTTAACAACGTACCGCAATTATGTAATAGTACCCCTCCCCCACAACGTACATATTACCATCACCCCCGGTGTACAAACTCCCTCAACAACGTACAACTGACTGTCGCACAGCTTTTCACAATAATCACATTCCAACCAACGAGAGAAATTCAAATCACCTCATCAATACTATTAATATTAGCCAACACAAATCAATATAATTCAACCTCCGAACCATTACGATAATGATCAATTAATATATGCAACATAATTCTCCCTTCCAACAATTACGATAATATCAACCAACACAATTCACATACGACCAATTCACTTTAACGTAAGTAATCCACCATACCAAACATAGATAATTAAAAGTCGAGTTGAGTAGGATTATCCCTACCTGGCAAGCAAGCACTCCAATTACGCAATCCAACAATTAAAGCTCACAAATCCGATTATAAACTCTTCACAATTTCCGTCACCTAAATAATAATAACAATTACAACAATTATAATTACTAACTTTATTTATTTATTTATTTATCCCTTGTATCTAATTATTCAAATTAATTATTTATTATAATTATTAAAGGTTTATGATAACTAAAAACCCGATTTAATTACGAACCCGACTCACCCGAACTAATTAAACAATTTAAAACCCGCTCCCAAAACAAACACACACCCCACTATACACCGTGTAAACCGTGTTCAACCTCCCCCCCCATAACCACCCTCCAAACCGACACTACACACTACCATAGCCACCAACCTACCTCGCCACCCCTAGCCTGCAACCCCACGCATCCAACTCGCCCCTAACCACCAGCTAAACCGTCACCAACCACCCTTAAAAACACGCCCTAATCCACCCGACACCAACAACACTCACCTGACACCCCCATAAAACCCGTCCCAAAACCACCACCTAACACCACCTTTACCGCCACCTACAACCACTAATCAACTCAACAATCTACCCTCGACAAAAGCCACCCTAAACCACCCCAACCCAGACCTCCTACAACCACTAAAACCCCCCTCAAAAACCGCCTGCCCAAACACTGGTTAATCCCCTGTTTTCTGTCACCACCACACAAACCACCATCCCTGACCACCCCAACACCACCAATACAACCGTCACCTGTCGACAACACCAACCACTCAAACCCCAGGCCAGGCCGTGTCCAATTAGTGGGTTAAATAACCCATTCCAATCACCCACAACCAAACCCGTATAACCTCCTGACCAACCACCTTTAGCCACCCTAAACTCCACCCTACCACGGTCAATGACGGTCAACAATGGTCAGGTCAGAAACTTGGAAGTCCAATGTCGCTATAGGTCCAATTCCCGAGTCCTATGGTGATCTATATAAGTCATACTATCGATCTAAAGATGCTTGCATGAAAATAATATAAATCGATTTAAGATGAATAATTACCTCGAGTTGATTAATTGATTTATGTTAATTCCTTCTTCTTTCGTCTCCTAAAGCTCCTTCTTTTAATTTATGAATTATTTCTCAGATTTAAGGTGGTATTTATATTGTAAGATATAGAGAATACGAGGTCAATTAGGAAACTATTATGACTTACCTTATTCTAATTAGTATAGGAATTGTTATTACAATTATATTATTATTATTATCAAATATTATTAATCTTACCATAACTAGGATTTCCTCATATAATATTTACTAATTTATTATTGCCATAACTTTATTATTATTATTATTATAATTATAATTACCTTTATATATTATTATTTCCATATTATATTATTATTAATGTCCCGATATAAATCCCGATTACACTCATACCAATTTAATAATTTCGACCCATATAATAATAGCACACGGCCCAAAGCACAAATATTAGCTAAACCCAATTCTCGACTTGAATTATTAATTATTATTTAATTAACGTCTTATTTGTATTTATTATTAGAAATATCATTTAATCAATTATTAAATTACATAAATTATTCTTATAAATTATTATTAAAATACGGAGTATTACACCTAGAATTATTTTTCCCATGTTTTATATGATGAAGACATATTACTTATTGAGAATAATGTACCAATGCTCTCTTCTGTCAAGAGTGATTGGGAGACTAGGAAAAGGCGCGATATATTTTAGATTAACGAATCTATGTGAGAGAATATTGGCATAGAGTTGAGAGTCTTATGATGATAAGATCTTTCATATCTGTTAAACATCAACAAGGTTGAGTAGGTTATTCATGTTGATGAAAGTGGAATTGTTATGATGGAGTCATAGTCGTTCACTGAACCTATTAAGTTGTTGATTACATGAAGTCGATTTCTAATATTTCCGGCCATTAGAACGATCATGTATGCCAACAGACGCACATGCCATGATGTAACATATGCTTAGAGCATGATAAGTCAATAACAAGTTAATTCGAATGATGGCTTGTGAAAGCCTTAAAGAACATCCTTGACATTCTTGAGAACAATTAGGGATTCGTTCATCTGTTTGGATGATATACTAAGTTATGTGTTGAAGGGTTGCACAAACTTTAGTTTCCAAACCGAAAAGGATTTGTTGAAATCCTAGGCTGTTGTTATTGACTTAGGAGTAAGAGACTAGAGAAATGCTTTAGTTTCGTACATTGAAAATTCTACAAAAGGAATCTAAGTAAATTGTGATGAAATCGTCAACGTAGGGAATGAGAGTAGATTCCTCTACCAATGACTTTATCACAAGTTATGTGATAACAGTGGGAGCATCTTTCAAGTTAAAGAGCCCAAGTCTGGTAAGAAGACTAGACATATACTTAGATAAATTCAAGTTATTAGATATAACATTGAAAAGAAGGAAATAGCAATTAATAAAGTTGGAATATATGGATATATGGTATATCCACTTGCCAAGCCTTTATTGCATTTCAACTAGTGTAAAAGGTACACTAAAAATTATGAGATATGAAGTAGTAATAGTGTATTGACTATACATATATGATAATCGCATTTCACGTTTGAGTTTCTTTAAAACTCACCCATTACTTTGTTATATCCAAATGGGTTGTAGAGACAAATTGAACCCCATTAAAGTGAACTGGATTGACATAGTATACGCCCCTGGTTACTTAAAGGAGGTGACGTCTCGAAGTGACTAGAGTGTGATGCGATTGATGGCAAGTTCAAGTGCCATAGAGTCATATGGGATGACCAGTCGATCACATAGGCAGACTGTATGGGACACTCTGTCGGGCAGTGACCGCTTATAGAGTTCTGGAAATTCATAAAGCCTGGTCGGGGCAAGAGCTGCTATAGTATTCTTATGAGTCAATTATTTTGACTAGAGACTATTCGCCCAAGTTGGCACAAATTTCTGATTGACTTTGATTTATGCTCTACGACTATCGTAAATGAGGTCAAATGAGTATATTTTGGGTCATGATGAACTGTGGCTAAACAAAGGGAATAGTGCGATAAGAATTTTCCACCCCCTTGTCAGGGTTGTTTGAAATCTCAAGGCCACTCGAGGGGTAGTGAACTGGAAATGCGTGGCCACGCTCGGAAGGTATCTACGGTAGATAATTCAGGTCAGACAATTACACTCCAGATCGAGGAAACCACTCAAGATATGATCAAATGCAAGTAGGACCTGTAAGACACCTTGCATTGAGTAGGAGATTGTAATAGGATAATAGAATTGGTGACGCACACTTGTCTCGGACAAGTGAGAGATTGTTAGAGTATGTGTCCTCAACAATAGTGCGATCACATGTTTAAATCTCATATTAAGAATACATGAGGGATGATTCATTTATATAGTCAATTGATCAACATTTATCAGTAATGATCAGCTAACTAGAGTTAGACATTACTGTCGTTTGACGGTGGTGATCAGTTGATCCCTTAAGGTCACACCTAAAGGACAATTCCCTTAATAGATAAATTGATTAATTGTATGACGATACAAGTTAATCAATTCCTTAAAATTGAACAATTCATTTGTGAGAGAGAATATTCATATCTTATTGTAATGGGATTAAATAAGATTTATTTTAGTAATTGAAATACTTTATTACTAAAATTGTTTATTGTTTGTGAAACAATAAAGATAAGAATGAATGGTTAATTATAATTACAAGATGTTGTGAATTATAATTATATGACCCATTTTATTTATGTGATCAAGTATCACTAGTCAATTTATTGTATGTGATTTAATTAATTTATAAAATGATATTTATTTGATAAATATGCATTAAATTAATTATTAACATGTAACATACTACATGTGACATATTCTGTGACAAATGACAAATTGACAAAGTAAAATGGTAGTCCATTTTATCAGGTGAACCGAAATGGAGGGAGTAGTGGTGGGTTGTGGTTATGTTATTTTATGTGATAAGAATAGATTAATCAAACCTACACTACCTATGCCTTACACACCTATTTCTTGTGAAGGCCAAAAGCAAAAAGGAAGATGCCAATTTTTGGCCTATTTGCCATGCTCCAACCGGTTCCTCCTCTCTTTATTAAGAGGATTTTTGTTCTCTTTATACACTACCATTCACTCTACATGCAAATATTTCCATATTCTCTCTACCTCTCACAAAAACAAGTTTTAGAACTTAGAAATTGTTCATCAAAATTCTAAAACACAATACAAAATTACTAGTGTAGTAATAAGTATATTATTAGAATTAATTTTACGGGTACTATTATATTAATCTAGTTAATTAGTATACTAGTTTAAGGGATTACTTTTGGGTGAAATCAAAGGAGGATCTCTACATTGGGATTTTGGAGGATCATCCAAGATATTATAGCTCAAGAATAAATAAGAAAGGTGACCTTATTTGTGCCCTTAATTTCGAGCCACTCAACAATGTAAGGTACATTATTTTTCCTTATTAATCTCTTATTTTGTTATGCATGCACTAGTTCTAAAGAACAAACATTAAGAAGTTAATTAGTTCATTATTAGAAGAGTCTAATAAGAGGTATATGAACCTAACAGCTTCGTTACCTTACTGAGGCCTCTCCCTCCGCACCTAATGCTAGGTCTACCCCCGCCACTAGGCAAGCCTATGAGACTTACCAAAAGGAGTCGGCCGCGATTAAAAATGTGTTGTTCTTCTCAATGGAGGCCGAACTCCAAAGAAGTGCTATAAACATTAGCACCGCCTATGAGATATATACGAAGCTTGTGACTATGTTTTCACAAGCTCCTAGGATCATTCAATATGAAGCGGCATCCGCATTCTTTGATCTCAACATTAAGGAGGGCCAAAAAGTTAGCCCTCATGTGCTCAAGTTGAT
This sequence comes from Silene latifolia, assembly GCF_048544455.1. Taxonomy (NCBI): domain Eukaryota; kingdom Viridiplantae; phylum Streptophyta; class Magnoliopsida; order Caryophyllales; family Caryophyllaceae; genus Silene; species Silene latifolia. The sequence continues at coordinate 76,395,933 of NC_133528.1, forward strand.
GGAGCATGTTGAGACTCTAAAATTGCAAAAGGTAAAGATTCCCGAGGAACTCGTGTTGGAATATGTGTCCTCCGATAATAATGCGATCACAACTGTTGATCATGATGATCACATGTTTAAATATCATTTTAATAATACATGTGGGATGTAATATTTTACAGTCAACTGGTCCACACATATCGGTAATGATTGGCTGACTAGAGTTTGACATTACTGTCGTGCGAAGGTGGTGATCAGTTGATCCCCTTAGGTCATACCTATAGGGAAATACTCTTAGGTAATACCTATATGGAAATACTCAGTTGATCCCCTTAGGTCATACCTATAGGGAAATACTCCAAAGAAGTGCTATAAAGATTAGCACCGCCTATGAGATCTATACGAAGCTTGTGACTATGTTTTCACAAGCTCCGAGGATCATTCAATATGAAGCGGCATCCGCATTCTTTGATCTCAACATTAAGGAGGGCCAAAAAGTTAGCCCTCATGTGCTCAAGTTGATGGAGCATGTTGAGACTCTAAAATTGCAAAAGGTAAAGATTCCTGAGGAACTCGTGTTGGAATATGTGTCCTCCGATAATAATGCGATCACAACTGTTGATCATGATGATCACATGTTTAAATATCATTTTAATAATACATGTGGGATGTAATATTTTACTGATCAATGGTCCACGCATATCGGTAATGATTGGTCGACTAGAGTTTGACATTGCGTGTCGTGCGACGGTGGTGATCAGTTGATCCCCTTAGGTCATACCTATAGGGAAATACTCTTAATTGATTATTTAATTAATCGTATGCCGATACGAGTTAATTAAATTGCTTAAAATTGACGGATGATTTGTGAGTAAGATTAACGTGTCTTATTATAATTCGATTAAATTAGACACGGTCTAAGTAATCAAATTGTTTTAATACTTAGATAAAATTATTGTTTACAAAACAATTGAAATTGAAATTGAATGAATAATTTATTATAAACGCAAGACGTTGTAATTTATAATTTGATAAACCATTTTGGCACAAGTAATTACGAATTACTAGTCGATTTTGTATATGACATATTTTATGAGTATGTTGATTTTTAATATGTTAAAAATACATTACAATTTCACATGTCAAGTAACATGTCACATATGTCACAATTGACAAATGACAAAATAAAATGGACCATCCATTTTATGTTAAAAGTGCCGAAAATATGGAGGGTGTATAAGGTTTATATTGTGTTTTTATTTTAAGTGGAAAACATAATAATTACAACCTAATATAGCCGTGCATGCCTAGTTGATCTTGATAAGAACACAAGCTCATGCATTGGGCACTAGTGACCCCTCCCCACCGGTTTTCCAAGAGGGAAATATAGAGAGTTTTTCCTCTACTATTCATTCTATCTTTTTACCTATTTTTTCTAGTGTAAGAAAAATATTCTCTACAATTTGGAGAAACTTAGAGAAACAAAAACTTCACAAATCATTCCTCTTGACCGAAATATTCAAGAGCAATACAAATTATTTTTGTATCAATTTTTAAGTAAGACTTTTATTATTTCTAGTACAAAATAATATTAGTTATTAAGCGGTTTCCTTGGGTATACACTTTTGGGAGAGGTTCTATTTTGGACCTTTTGTTCATCCAATTAGGAAAGCTCAAGAACTAACAAGAAGGAGATCTTGTTGGTGCCCTAATATCCGAAACCTCAGAGTAAGATTGACGATTTCTTCTTTTATCTTGCTTTAGTTTGCATGCATAAGATCTTCAATTTATTTTATGACTAAATAAATTTGAACATATATGAATATGTTAATTAATGAGATTAATTGATTCCAACAAGCGGTATCAGAGCCTTAGGTTGTTTGCATGCAAATCGGTTTATAGTTTTTCCGAGTTATAAGATTAACATACAAAACTAATTAATTTGGATTTATGAATATAAACCTTAAAATAACCTTGCATGTTAAACGTTTCTGGTCTTAAGTGATTTGTAGGACATTTTGGTTTATTTATGGATTTTATTTTTCATTTTATATAATATTGGTATTAAAATGTGATTTTTATGATAAAAATGTTATTTTTGGACGAAAAATAGCTAAACTTCGAATTTTTCAGTGGTTTTTGGATATGTTTTCACATATATTTTCTACTGATGGCCTGTAAATTTTCATGATAAAATGAGTTGTTTTGCTCGAAATATGGATTTTTCAAGTTAAAATCGTATTTAAATGAGTAAATAGGTTAATACGAGTTATATTTCGAATATGGTCATAATTGTTAAAATCGATAAACCGCAACATTGTTTTTCTCGATAAATTTTTGAAATATTTAACCTAAGTTTTGAACATTATTAGTGTCATGGTATTTTTCCAGAATGTTCATGAGTTTAAATTTCAAAATTTGAAATTATTTGAAATTTTTATGATTTAATTTGAGGTTTATAGCATAAATTTTATATTTTTGCTCCATAATGAACAATATTAAGAAATCAAGTTTAATTATTGTCAAAATGTTACTGGAGACTAATTTTCAGTCCTAAGATGGTTAGGGTAATTAACTTGTACATAAATATGAATTTATATAATTATTGTGATTTTAATTAGTTAAATCACGCAAATCCGTAAAAACCGATAAATATACGATATTGGCTCTTAAAAGGCGATTTAGCAAAAAATCTAGCATTTTTATACATATTATAATGATGAATTTTATTAATGATTGTCATATTTTAATTTTATGTAATTTTTGAATTATGTAATTTTACTTAGTATGGCCTTAGTTTTAATTGGTATTACCCGAAATGTATGGGAATATCGATTCGGTTGTAATTATTGTGATCTCGTATCACCGTTTTGTAATTTAATAGATTTATTTTTATTTTAATTACAAATGTATAATAGGAAATTATGTAATTCATTTTGTAATTTAATTATTCCGGAGTTCCTTGAAGACGGTGCCATTCGAGAAGGCGATCCATCAAAGAAAGTGTTGCCTTGAAGTGCGTGCCAAGACCGAAGTTCAAGGGACCAAAGGAGTTGGATTCCGAATTTGTAATAGTTTATTAGATTTACTATTTTGGGAAGGCCATACTAGGATTTTATTTATATGTTGCATGCATCGCTAAATCGCCATAACTAAACATGCATTTTTAAATCGAGTTTATCGACCGTGTCAATTACAATTATCGTAGTTCACCGCTTTAGTTCACTTAAAACGTGATAGATAATAAATTGACATGACCTCTCGCTAAAATAAACAATTGAGACTTAGCCTTACCAAAAAGTAGAAACCATGAAAACCTATTTCATGAGGGAGTGCGCTCGGCCATACCGGGGTACAAACCTTGTTACGTAGGGGAAGTAAGTGATAAATGTCTATCCACCGAATTCATGTTGATAAGGAATGAATCGGCCCTACCGTGCCCAAGTTGATGTGGATTTGGATCATGGACACATTTATTCGAAATTTGGGTTGAACTCAACAAAAGTATTCTCGACCTTTGCCGGATGTGTTTTTTGCTAAAGATAAATATTAATGTAATTTTATCGACCAAGAGTTCTAAAAGTAGAATCGATTAAGGGTTAATCCACTGAGTTATATTAATAAGGGATGAATTGGCCCTACCGTGCCCAAGTTAATATGAATTTGGATCTTGGAATCATTTATCAAGTTGGGTAGAGGTCACTAGAAAAATGCTATAAAACTTGTTTAAATTAAATTTACGAGTTTTATTATTATTATTGAAAAACGACAAGTGTTTTATTCTTTCTATTTTGTTTTGTAGACCACTTTTATTTCTCATAACAAATGGCCGCACCAAACACCAACGCCACCACTCTCACTAATGTTTCATGGCTCCGATCCTTCATGGACCGTTGTAAACTTGAAAAGAATGGGTCAAATTTCTCCGATTGGGATGCCCAACTCAAATTGGCCGCCCAAGGTGACGAGAAGCTTCGTTACCTCATTGAGGCCTCTCCACCCGAACCTAATGCTAGGTCGAGTGCCGTTACTAGGGAAGCATATGAGGCTTACCACAAAGAGTCCGCCGCTATGAAAAATGTGTTGATTTTTCCTATGGAGGCGGATCTTCAAAGGAGAGCTTTTAAAATGGGCACCGCTTATGAAATCTATTTCAAACTTGTGACAATGTTCTCACAAGCACCGACGATCGTCCAATATGAGGCGGGCTTGGCATTCTTTGATCTCGATTTCAAGGAGGGCCAAAAGGTTAGGCCTCACGTGCTCAAATTGTTGGAGCTAGTCGAGACATTGAAACTTCAAAAGGTTGAAATCCCCAAGGAGCTCATTGTTGATAGGATTCTTCACTCCTTATCCAAAGTCAAAGCATATGTACAATTCCGGGTGAATTTCAATATGCAAGACAAGGACGTGTCTCTTGAAGAGTTACACAAGTTACTTGTGCAAGCCGAAAGAGACATGGGGTTAAATGTTAACCCACCTAAGGATGTGCTTAATATAAGCACTAAGAGCAAGGGGAAGTTCAAAAAGAATAGAAAAAAAGGGTAAGAGGCAAGCTCCCATGTCCACCAAGGCTAAGACTTTTGAAGCTAGTACTTCCAAGACCAAGAAGGGTCCTCTTGATAAATGTCATTATTGTAATGGTGTTGGACATTGGAAGAGGAATTGTTCCAAGTATCTTGGTGACATCAACGCTGGAAAGATCACTCCAGTAGGTAATTGACTATCCTTTCTTTTATGTTTCTAATTCAAGTATGGTATTTTGATACAAAGTTGTGATAATGTCTCCCCTTTTTATTGTAAATAGGGCCTCCTCCAAGCAAAGACAAGGGAAAAGAAAAGCAAGCTTGAGAAATCATGAAGAAGCTAGGAGTAGCTACCAATGAAGCTTGGCTTTTATTATTGTCTTTATTTTAATGTTATGAATTTTAGAACTATTTTGATTTCCGTGTTCGACATGGAAATAGTTGATCCTTTCTAAACAATGGTTGTATTTTGGATTATGGTGGCTTGGCTTGCAACCCAAGTCACCACTTTTATCGTATTTGTTTGTTCTAAAATTCGTCTTTATATGCTTGCACATAGAAACATATGATCATCTACCTAAAGTGATCCAATAGACAATTATAATGATGGGATTCATTATATGTCCACAAGCTTAAGGCTTGTGTATGATCAATTATAAAGTGATGTAGAGTTGATGAACTCTCCTAAAGGAATGTCAGTTACCAAGTACATTCATCAAATCTAAAATCTATTAGTCAATCTATGAGATAATCCTCCTTCTACTTCAAAATCATTATTTCTGTCTCATAAGCTATCTTTGAATATCTAGTGTATTTATTCTAAAGATAGAGTGGGAGAAAAATGAAGACACAAAGAATACAAAGAATAATTTGTATGCTTGAGTAAATGAGATCTACAAAAGGAAGAATGATTTGTATACCAAATTATATAGTATACATGAATAGATGAGATCTATGGTCTCGAATAGATGAGATCTACATGACAAAAGAGACCAAGTGAAGTAATTAAAAGAATATGTTCTTAAGATAACTACAAGAGGAGACCAAAAGAAAGTTTTGATAGAAAATGACTAAAGAAGATAGAAAATGAGTAAAGAAAAGTCTCAACAAGAGATTTGGCTAGTCTATGACCTACATATAAATAAGAGTTTCAATATTGATATTTACTTAAGATCCTAAATGAAACAAAGTTGCATCCTTGAATATAAATGAGATTTATGATTAAAAGTTGCAAAGAAAGATATGCCGATATCTACAAAAGCTAAGTTAATTGTTAACCACGCTAGTGTCATTACTTAACCTCATTATGAAAATGAAATGGTTAAACCTCCTTCTGAAAAGGGTATTTTGAGAAGGACGTATATTAAATGGGATTTCACTTTAAAATAATGACATTGCTACGCATCATTATAAAAATGAATGAGTTAGAGATTAAAATTTCTTTCCATAAGTTTAAGATTGAAATCTCTTAAAAATAGGTATTTTGAAAGGATATGTTGGGAACATATATGGTTTTAATCTTAATAACTTGGCAAAGCAAAATGTATTTCAATTCTTGAAATGTTTTGATTGAGTAGTCAATTACGAAACATGTGGAATTGAGTGGGAGTTTGAAATTATCATGTGAAGACATGAAATTTAGTGGGAGCAATCATCTTGAAAAATTTATAACTCATTACTCATTGAGAATGACGAGCTACTACTATCTTTCACAAAGAAGTATTTGAGTTTTCAATTCTGGATGAAAATGGACTAAGATGAATCCAATCACATCATAGGATGTTGGATAGGTATTGAGATATACACATCAAATCAACGAGAAACTTAGTTTATTCATATCGATGAAAATGGAATTACCATAAGCAGTCGTGGTCATTCATTGAACCTAAGAATGGTTAATCACAAGATTAAAGATTACTAATGTTTCTGCCATTAGAATAATCATGCACATGTCCAATAATGAATCATATGCTTAAGAGCATGATGAGTCATTGGTAAGCCATAGAAGAATCGTCATGAATTCTCGAGGAGAACTAATGAGCTATTCTAGAGTTTGATAGAACTCTCTGTTATGTGACAAGAAGTTGCACACATTGAAGTTCGAAAACACGCAAGGATTTATGAAAATCCTAAGCTATTCAAGATAAAAGGAGAAATAAGAAGTTTGAAAAGATACTTGGTTATAGTAAAAGTTACTCAAAACTAGTATTTTCAAAATTTGCTAGGACTTAGGAGAAGTGCTAGGCTAATATCTTGATAATTGTTACAAGATCCTACAAAACATATATACCCGGTACATTATGAGTTGGAAGAACACTTAACTAGTGTGAGTTATGTCGTCCACCATAATAAGGTTGTTATGTGATAAACAACATGAACGTTCTCTCAAAGTAAAGAACTTGTACCTAGTTTAGGAAACTAGATATGTACTTGGTAAGATTCATGCTATGTGAGACAAACATGAAAATAGAGGAAAATGCAATTCAAGAGTTTGAACACATGGACACGTGGTATGTTAAACTCATGTTGCAAACGACTAGTGTTTACACACTTACAATATACATCACAAGGTGGTAATATGGTATTGACTACTCGAATGTGATGTCGACGTTTGTCGTTTGAGTTATTATTAACTCACCTTGTACTTTGTTACATCCAAACGGGTTGTAGAGACAATTGAACCCCGTTAAAGTGAGCATGGGTTAGCATTGTATTCGCCCATAGTCACTTACATGAGGTGACGTCTCGAAGTAACTAGAGTGTGATGCGATTGATGGCAAGTTCAAGTGCCATAGAGTCATGTGAGATGACTAGTCGATCACATAGGCAGACTGTTAGGAACACTTTGTCGGGCTAATGACCGCTTATAGAGTTCTGGCAAATTTATATAGCCTGGTCGTGGCGAGAGCTACTGTAGTATTCTAATAAGTCGATTCTTTTGACTAAAGACTGTTCGCCTAAGGTGATACAGTTTCAGATTAACTTTGATTTATGTTACTACGACCTTCGTAAATGAGGTAAAATGGGCATATTTTGGGTTATGATGGTTGTGGCTAGTCGAAGGGAATAAGTGCAATAGGAATTGTCCACCCCTTGTCAGGGTTATAACAATATCTCAGGGCCACTCGAGGAGTAATGAACTGGAAATGCGTGGCCACTCTCGGAAGGTATCTATGGTAGATAATTCTGGTCAATCAGTTATTCTCCAGATCGAGGAAACCACTCTCGATATGATCACTTGCAAGTACGACCTAAAAGACACCTTGCATTGAGTGGGAGATAGTAATAGGACAAGAGAATTGGTGACGCACACTTGTCGAGGACAAATGGGAGATTGTCGGAATATGTGTCCTCCGACAATAATGCGATCACAACTGTTGATCATGATGATCACATGTTTAAATCTCATTTTAAGAATACATGTGGGATGTAATATTTTACAGTCAATTGGTCCACACATATCGGTAATAATTGGCTGACTAGAGTTTGACATTACTGTCGTGCGACGGTGGTGATCAGTTGATCCCCTTAGGTTATACCTATAGGGAAATACTCTTAATTGATTATTCAATTAATCGTATGCCGATACGAGTTAATTAAATTTCTTAAAATTGACGGATGATTTGTGAGTAAGATTAACGTGTCTTATTATAATTCGATTAAATTAGACACGGTCTAAGTAATCAAATTGTTTTATTACTTAGATAAAATTATTGTTTACAAAACAATTGAAATTGAAATTGAATGAATAATTTATTATAAATGCAAGACGTTGTAATTTATAATTTGATAAACCATTTTGGCACAAGTAATTACGAATTACTAGTCGATTTTGTATATGACATATTTTATGAGTATGTTGATTTTTAATATGTTAAAAATACATTACAATTTCACATGTCAAGTAACATGTCACATATGTCACAATTGACAAATGACAAAATAAAATGGACCATCCATTTTATGTTAAAAGTGCCGAAAATATGGAGGGTGTATAAGGTTTATATTGTGTTTTTATTTTAAGTGGAAAACATAATAATTACAACCTAATATAGCCTTGCAAGCCTAGTTGATCTTGATAAGAACACAAGCTCATGCATTGGGCACTAGTGACCCCTCCCCACCGGTTTTCCAAGAGGGAAATATAGAGAGGTTTTCCTCTACTATTCATTCTATCTTTTTACCTATTTTTTCTAGTGTAAGAAAAATATTCTCTCTACAATTTGGAGAAACATAGAGAAATAAAAACCTCACAAATCATTCCTCTTGACCGAAATATTCAAGAGCAATACAAATTATTTTTTATCAATTTTTAAGTAAGACTTTTATTATTTCTAGTACAAAATAATATTACTTATTAAGAGGTTTCCTTGGGTATACACTTTTGGGAGAGGTTCTATTTTGGACCTTTTGTTCATCCATTATTAGGAAAGCTCAAGAACTAACAAGAAGGAGATCTTGTTGGTGCCCTAATATCCGAAACCTCAATGTAAGATTGACGATTTCTTCTTTTATCTTGCTTTACTTTGCATGCATAAGATCTTCAATTTATTTTATGACTAAATAAATTTGAACATATATGAATATGTTAATTAATGATATTAATGGATTCCAACAACTCGTCATTGACCGAATTCTTCATTCCTTAAACAAGGTTAAGGCATATGTTCAATTCAGGGTGAATTTTAATATGCAAAACTTGAAAGTTTCCCTTGATAAATTGCACAAAATGCTTGTGCAAGCCGAGAGGGATATGGGGCTAAGTGTTAGCAGCACCAAGGATGTGCTCAACATTAATCACAAGAGCAAAGGGAATTTCAAGAAAGGTGGGAATAAGGGAAATAAGCAAACTCCCTACAAGAACAAGAGAAAGGCTTGTGAAGCTAGCTCCTCTAAGCCCAAGAAGGGTGCCCCGTCCGGGTAAAAATGCCACTATTGTAATGGTGTTAGGCATTGGAAGAGGAATTGTTCAAAGTACCTTGGTGATATCAAAGCTGGAAAGATTATTCTAGTAGGTAAATAACTATCCCTATCTTTTATGTTTCGATCTCAACTTTGGTATTTTGATACAAGTTATGATGATTACCCTTTTAATTGTAATTAGGGCATCCAAGCATGGACAAAGGCAAAGAAAAACAAGCTAGAAGATCTTGAGGGAAGCTAGATGTAGCCGCCCATGGTGCTAGATCTATGGAAGGTTGGCTTTATTTTGCTTTGTCTTTATTTTCATGTTGTATTTTGAGATTTTAGAACTATTTTGATTTCCTCGTTCGACTTGGAAATTTGGTTGTTTCCTTAAAACAATTGTTGTATTTTGGATATTGGTGACTTGGTTTGTAACCCAAGTCACTCACTTTATCGTATCATTTGTTCTAAAATTTATCATCATACACTACTTGCATCGAGAAACATAAGATTATCGACTTAAATTTATCAAATAGACAATTATAATGATTAGATCATTATATGTCCATAAGCTATGAATTCGATTCTCCTTATGCCATTGTTACTAAGAGCAACAACTTACTTATGTAAGATCAATTATACAGTTATGTTGAGCTATTGAACTCACATATTAGGGAATTCGCAATCCAATACGGACACGTTATTAAAAACGAATGGTCAACCCAGGAGATACCTAAAATAGAGAGTCTATTTAACAAATGACATGGATCAGACTCGCATATTACATGAATCAAGCTGCCATGATAGAGCTGGTCTTTTTATGTGCTAACACGTCAGTCTAGACAAACTTCTAATACCTCACCATATATGTTTGTAACTCACAAAGCTATCTCTTAAGAAGATAGATGTATTTCTAAGAGATAGAGTGTGAGTAGATTAGATCGTCACAAACATGTCTTATAGTTAATGTGTTACTTTTTTAAAGTAATGGAACTATAATCTATTAAATAGAGTGGGAGTATAGGTTAGTGGGAGTATAGCACACATATCTTATTGTTAAAATGTTGCTTTTCAAAAGTAATGGTATTATGACCTTTTCCCAAATCGACCTTGTTACATACGAGCCATGGTATTACAATCCAAAGATTGTTATTCAAGAGTAGATTTACTTTAAGGCGATGGTCTCCTTAAAGTGAATAGAGCTTTAGAGTACCTAAGAGCACAGATTGACATGAAGATGTTAATCAAGATAAATTATGTTAGGAATTACCACATTTTATTTTGATGAAAAATGGCAAATGATATTAAAAATTCGCTTTTCTAAAATGGGAATTTAGAAAAGGATGTGTATGGAACACAATACCTTAGATGAAGATCTAAGAATCCTAACATATTATGCAAAGCTTACTTAAGCGATTCTAGAATGGTCTTAAGCAAGCATCAAAGGATTGTAATAATCATACTTTTCGTTCATGTGATAATTGAGAATGTTTTCATTCACATTATTGATGAATCATATTTATACATGAAGTTAAGTGGAAGCAACAATTATTTTTCCATGTCTTATATGTTGATGACATACTACTTATTGAGAATAATGTACTAATGCTCTCTTCTGTGAAGAGTGATTGGGAGACTTGGAAAGGGTGCGATGTATTTTAGATTTCCGAATCTATGTGAGAGAATATTGGCATAGATTTAAGAGTCTTATGATGTAATACTCAGTATTTTGATTATATTTATATATTTTATAAGTTATATTTATTATTTATAATGATTACGGATTATGTTGTTAGACGAAAATAATTAATAAGTTAATAGAATAATGAGTCGGGATGACAACCGAATAATAACAATACATGATAATTCATAGAATAATAATAATAATACTTGGTAAATATGCTATAATAATAATAATAGTGATACTAGTAATACTAATAATAATAATAATAATAATTGTATTTCATAATTATAATAGTAATAAGGTAATTTATAATAGTTTCCTTATTAGTGTATTACACATCCTAAACCTAGCTATAAATAAAAAGAAATCTGAAAAAATAATTTATAAAAGAAGAAGGAAGAATACTAAAACAAAAAATGAGAGAATTAAAGAGCAATTAGCGACAAAAGGTAAACCGTCTTAAACTCAATTGTTTTTGTTATAACGTTTTAACATGGACTTTAACACCACCATATACCACCGTATGAACAACCATGGAATCGTAACTTTGACCCTAGGCTAGCACTAGACCACCGTGACTCCGTCTAACCCTTCTCTGACCGTCTTTGACCTGACGTTGATGGTTATTGGGGCGTCTAAAGGTGGCGGATTTGGGCTGTAGCGGGTTGAACCAGGGGAATCGAACCCTTATTTTGACCCAGCAGTTGGACTCGACTTGACCTGGGTATGGTGGGGTTGTGACCTGGGTGGTTAGTCGACCAAGTTGAGTGGTAGAGGGAGGCCGTAGGTGGTTGTTGGTGATGGTGGTGGCGGTAAACAGGGGTAAAGCAAGGGAGTGTGTTGTTTGCGCGTGACCGTCTTAAGACGAGCATCGTAGTCGTGTTTCTGACCATGAGTAAGGTTGCAAGGTACCGTTGGAACCTTCATAGACCAGGGGTGGCAGTGGTGGTGGCTGCTGGGGGTTAGAATGGTTGTAGTGATCGTGGTGTTGGGTTTAAGACGGGGTGGTTGAGAGTTTTCGTTGTTGGTGTTTGTTATTATGGTTGAGTCGTGGGCGGCAGGAACGACGGTATGGTGGCCGTGACTGGGTTGTTGATGGTGATGGGTACGGTGGGGGCTAGGTCTGGTGGTGGTAGTAGTGGCGGATGTTGGTGGTGGTCATGAATAGTGCTATAAACGTGAGTTGTATAAGTTGCATCGGTCTCGTATGTAGGTTGTTGTTACTGGTTTAGGGCGTGTGTTTGGATGAGGTTGTGGCGGTGCTATGGGCTGGTGGTTGAGCCACGGTGTAGGAGGTATCAGACGTGGTTATGGTGTCTGCCACGGTTGACTTGAGATGCGTGATGTTGTCGGGTTTTGGTATGAAAACTGAGTGGAACGAGGTGTTGGCGGTTGGGGTTTGTGTTGAAGACGGGTCTTTAATCTTTAAGTCATATGTAGTGTAATTAGACAATTAGTTATTTTGGGTCGTGTCTAATATTGACACGGGATTTTATGACGGGTTTATTTGCGTTATTTTTAAGACGGGTTTTGGTTACTAATTTACGTAACAATACAAAGATTTATTAATAAATTATAAATAATTAATAATTAATATTGAATAATTGCTATTGTTTAGGTGACGAATTTGTGAGACGGGTTTACTGAAGAATATTTTAGTTGATTGCGTAAATTGGAGTATTGCTGAAAAGGTAGGATAATCTACTCAACTTATTGTGTAATTGGTGTTATATATCATATGGTTATGATATGAAAATATGGTTGATTGGCAATTGAGTTTATCATATTATTTAATTGGATGGTTTATATACATGTTTTGCGTGTTTAATTACGAGAATGAGTTGATGAGAATTGGACGGCCCCAGGCATAGTCTCTGGTGGATAATGAGTACGGCGAATGGACTGCCCCAGGCTTAGTCTCTGGTGGATAACGTGTGTGATTAATTGGAAGGCCCCAGGCTTAGTCTCTAGTGGATAACGTGTGTGATTAATTGGAAGTCCCCAGGCTTAGTCTCTGGTGGATAACGTGGACAGTTGAAAGTGAAATGTGGCATATTGACGGTTGTGAAATTATTATCGATTATTTATTATGAAGTATTTTATCCTACTCAACCTCGTGGTTGACAATGTATTCGTGAACACCTGTGATGAACCATAATGAGGAGCAGATTTGACAGGTACTAAAGATTAGCTGACTTGGGAGCATTGGGACGTGAGCTCGACTTGGACCATAGTTGTTGTCTAGATCACTTAGTTGACTTATACAACTTTATTTATGTAATTTCCGCGACGTAGTATATTGTAATGTTAAGTTTTATATTTAATCGGTTGGCAATGTAATAAAACCATTATTTCAGTTAAAGTACTTTGGTTTGTTTTAATTTGTATCATTTACCTCAGGCAACCGAGATGGTAACAATCCTATTTATAGGGAATGTCTTGCTAAAGGCTCCTAAATAAATGGGGGTGTTACAAAGTGGTATCAGAGCAAAACGATCCTCAAGCCTAACCAATGAATTTAATAATGAACTTAGGATGTGTCTAATAAAATGAACCGGGTAGAGACTGTTAGGAGCCCTTTTGACTTAGGATGAGAAGGTACCCTCACTCCGAACCCCGACCCTTTCAGTTTTGAACCGGTGACCTCGAGAGATAATTAAGAGTGGGGTAAATTTAAGTGAATGTTGAGTATTTTTTTTAGGATTCGTTGTTGACTTGGAGGTGTATTTGTTTCATTGATTGGATGTGTATTGTTGATGACCAAGGTTACGAGGCGTAATCTTTATTTTAAGGAGAATGGGATGGATAAATAATGATGTGATGTTGAATTGTAAAGATCATGAGCATAAAAATAATTGTTGAATTTATATTCATTATTTGATTATAGTAGTATCATGTCTAGCGATATGCGGTTATGTGAATCCCGAAACCATGTTATTTACAATATTATTGGATAATTGAATTTATTATAGGGATACTTTAGAATAGGTGCCTAGTGGTGTATGAAGGTTTGATGACCAAGATGTGTTAATACAAGTATAGGAGATTGATAATAAGAATTTAGGAGTTAGTAAAATGGGATATGGAAACTTGACCTTATTTATCAGATTTTACTCCTACTTGATTTAGTTGCCATTTGACCTCTATTAATCGTCTAAGGTTGAACGTTTTATGAATGATAACCCAGTGAGTTAGTTTTCCACTGTCGTTGGTCTCATGTTAAAAAGTTTTATTGTTTGGGAGAAATAAATATTTTAGTGAGCAGTGGTCAGAATGTTCCTGTACAGTAAAGTTTTCGTTAAACGATTTTGTAAAATTTCTCATTTAATTTGTACTTAATATTTTTACCTAATTCCAAATCCATTGTTTAAAATACTCAAATATGTTTTCAAATTGATAAGCCACTTTACAAGGTGAATTTTGGACAATTAATAGTGATTTTTACAAGTTGACCTAAAACTTTGACTTTTTGCTGATCAGTTTTGTTTCGACCCACTGAATTGTAAACATCTTTATAAATTAATTATTCGAGATTTGGACTTAATTCTTTTTCTTATACTATAAAAACTCTTTATATTCTCTGGAAAATATAAAAACTCAACGTTGAATGTAATGGTTAATTAATGGTGAATTTTGAAAGTTACAGCTTGACTTTGATTCCCGAAAACGCGAGTCTTTCCAAAAGATTGATATAAATGTCTTATAAGTCCTTAACCTCTGATAGTTGAGGGGTAGGAGGGGTCATAATAGGACCTAATAAGGGGTAATAGAAAGGATATAATTGACCACATCTTATCTTTGTAAGTATAGAATATTTAGTATGTTAAGCCATCTTTACTCGGGTAGAAACTTATGTTGTCTTGTTTTAATTTTATAGATCCATGCCTCCAAAGAGATCTACACCTACACCCTCTACCATGTCCCAAGAGGAGATTGACCGTTTGATATCTATGAATGAGGCTTTGACCGCGGCACTGAAGGCTAAGGGGTCGGTTCAGGACCCAGCAAAGATGAGCGCTAGTATCGCAAGGCACAACCCGACGAAATATGACGGATTAGGTGAACCATCTTTACTTTGGGATTAGCATAGGGAGTTTGATAACCTTTTTGAGTTGCTAGGATGTCCTGCGGAGATGCAAGTAGACCAAGCTGCTTACTGTCTGAGGGGAAAACCGGGTTTTTAGTGGAATCGTAGTAAGGAGGTCATAAGGGAAGCTTGGAGGGAGAGTGATGAACCTTTTATCACGTGGAAGGGTTTCAAGGAGAATATGAGAGCTGTATTCGTACCAGAACATATTAGGAGTAAGATGAGAGCTGAATTTGATTCTTTCAAGATGACTGAGGAGATGACAGTAGAGACTTATTATAACAAGTTTATGGAATTGTCAGAGTATGTAGCTGATTTGAATTTTAGTGATGAGATGTTAGCACTCAGATTTGAAAAGGGATTAACAACCACTATTAAAAAGAGGCTTGCAGCTGGTCAACCAAGTACCATGGATGATGTTTATCAGCGAGCTGGGCACGCGGAGAGGATTGCAGATATGTTAAGGGAAGAGAGGAGGGAGAAGGAGGAGAAGAAGGGAAAGAGTGATAAGAGAAAGGCTGAGTCTTCTAGTGAGAATGTTGGGAGTAAGAAACAAAGTTTTAACCAATATCACCCTTACTTTGCTAATAGTGCACCAATGGGAGGAGTGAGTCGTGGAAGTGATGGTCGGTCGGTGGCTAATAGAGATTTTATGGGTAGTTGTTTCAGGTGTGGTAAATTGGGCCATAAGATCATAGATTGTAGAGTAAATTTGGGCAAGCAAAGAGGAGGCAATGGAAATGGAGGATATGGAAATGGGAACCAAAGAAACTATCAAACTCCAATACAGAGTATAGGCAGCAATAGAAATGCAGTGCAATGGAGTACCCATAGGAGCTACAACAATAGGCAAGGCAATGGAGGTGATCAGAGTAATGGTGGGAAGACATTTGGAACAGCTAGTACAGTACAAAGGAATGGGGAGAAGGGTAACTAGTTTATTTGAGAGGATTAGTCTCTTATCATTTATATAAGTTTTAAGTTGTTAGTAGTTTTAAAAAAATGTAGTAGTTCTGAAATTCGGGACGAAGTTTATTTTTAGGAGGGTAGAATGTGACACCTCATGTTTTAAGTTTATTTTGTAATATATTTTCGTGTTTTGAGTTAGTTTTTGTGATATATTTTGATAAGTATGATAATGATTATGATTAAGAAAGTTAATTGTGTTGCAATGATAGTGAGTTGAAATGGCATTCAGATGTGTGGATGGTTTTTAGGCTTTTGTAGCATTTTTGGGTGAACTTCGGGACGGAGTTCATTTTAAGGAGGGAAGACTGTAATACTCAGTATTTTAATTATATTTATATATTTTATAAGTTATATTGATTAGTTATATTTATTAATTATAATGATTACGGATTATGTTGTTAGACGAAAATAATTAATAAGTTAATAGAATAATGAGTCGGGATGACAACCGAATAATAACAATATATGATAATTCATAGAATAATAATAATACTTGGTAAATATGCTATAATAATAATAATAATAATAATAATAATAATAATAATAATAATAATAATAATAATAATAATAATAATAATAATAATAATAATAATAATAATAATAATAATAATAATAATAATAATAAGAATAATAATAATAATAATAATAATAATAATAATAATAATAATAATAATAGTAATACTAGTAATACAAATAATAATAATAATAATAATAATAATAATAATAATAATAATAATAATAATAATAATAATAATAATAATAATAATAATAATAATAATAATAATAATAATAATAATAATAATAATAATAATAATAATAATAATAATAATAATAATAATAATAATAATAATAATAATAATAATAATAATAATAATAATAATAATAATAATAATAATAATAATAATAATAATAAGAATAAGAATAAGAATAATTGTATTTCATAATTATAATAGTAATAAGGTAATTTATAATAGTTTACTAATTAGTGTATTACACATCCTAAACCTAGCTATAAATACAAAGAAATCTGAAAAAATAATTTATAAAAGAAGAAGGAAGAAATCTAAAACAAAGAAGGAGAGAATTAAAGAGCAATTAGCGATAAAAGGTCAACCGTCTTAAACTCAATTGTTTTTGTTATAACGTTTTAACATGGACATTAACACCACCATATACCACCGTATGAACAACCATGGAATCATAACTTTGACCCTAGGCTAGCACTAGACAACCGTTCCGTCTAACCCTTCTCTGACCGTCTTTGACCTGACGTTGGTGGTTATTGGGGCGTCTAAAGGTGGCGGGTTTGGGCTGTAGCGGGTTGAACTAGGGGAATCGAACCCTTATTTTGACCCACCAGTTGGACTCGACTTGACCTGGGTATGGTGGGGTTGTGACCTGGGTGTTAGTCGACCAAGTTGAGTGGTAGAGGGAGGCCGTAGGTGGTTGTTAGTGATGGTGGTGGCGGTAAACAGGGGTAAAGCAGGGGATCGTGTTGTTTGCGCGTGACCGTCTTAAGACGAGCAACGTAGTCGTGTTTTTGACCATGAGTAAGGTTGCAAGGTACCGTTGGAACCTTCATAGACCAGGGGTGGCAGTGGTGGTGGCCGTTGGGGGGTTAGAATGGTTGTAGTGATCGTTGTGTTGGGTTTAAGACGGGGTGGTTGAGAGTTTTCGTTGTTGGTGTTTGTTATTGTGGTTGAGTCGTGGGCGGCAGGAACGACAGTATGGTGGCCGTGAATGGGTTGTTGGTGGTGATGGGTACGGTGGGGGCTAGGTCTGGTGGTAGTAGTAGTGGCGGATGTTGGTGGTGGTCATGAATAGTGCTATAAACGTGAGTTGTATAAGTTGCGTCGGTCTCGTATGTAGGTTGTTGTTACTGGTTTAGGGCGTGTGTTAGGATGAGGTTGTGTCGGTACTATGGGCTGGTGGTTGGGCCACGGTGCAGGAGGTATCAGACGTGGTTATGGTGGCTGTCACGGCTGACTTGAGATGCGTGATGTTGTCGGGTTTTGGTATGAAAACTGAGTGGAACGAGGTGTTGGCGGTTGGGGTTTGTGTTGAAGACGGGTCTTTAATCTTTAAGTCATACGTAGTGTAATTAGACAATTAGTTATTTTAGGTCGTGTCTAATATTGACACGGGATTTTATGACGGGTTTATTTGCGTTATTTTTAAGATGGGTTTTAGTTACTAATTTACGTAACAATACAAAGAGTTATTAATAAAGTATAAATAATTAATAATTAATATTGAATAATTGTTATTGTTTAGGTGACGAATTTGTGAGATGGGTTTACTGAAGAATATTTTAGTTGATTGCGTAAATTGGAGTATTGCTGAAAAGGTAGGATAATCTACTCAACTTATTGTGTAATTGGTGTTATATATCATATGGTTATGATATGAAAATATAGTTGATTGGCAATTGAGTTTATCATATTATTTAATTGGATGGTTTATATACATGTTTTGCGTGTTTAATTACGAGAATGAGTTGATGAGAATTGGACGGCCCCAGGCATAGTCTCTGGTGGATAATAAGTACGGCGAATGAACTGCCCCAGGCTTAGTCTCTGGTGGATAACGTGTGTGATTAATTGGAAGGCCCCAGGCTTAGTCTCTAGTGGATAACGTGTGTGATTAATTGGAAGGCCCCAGGCTTAGTCTCTGGTGGATAACGCGGACAGTTGAAAGTGAAATGTGGCATATTGACGGTTGTGAAATTATTATCGGTTATTTATTATGAAGTATTTTATCCTACTCAACCTCGTGGTTGACAGTGTATTCGTGAACACCTGTGATGAACCATAATGGGGAGCAGATTTGACAGGTACTAAAGATTAGCTGACTTGGGAGGATTGGGACGTGAGCTCAACTTGGACCATAGTTGTTGTCTAGATCACTTAATTGACTTATACAACTTTATTTATGTAATTTCCGCTGCGTAGTATATTGTAATGTTAAGTTTTATATTTAATCGGTTGGCAATGTAATAAAACCATTATTTAAGTTAAAGTACTTTGGTTTGTTTTAATTTGTATCATTTACCTCGGGCAACCGAGATGGTAACAGTCCTATTTATAGGGAATGTCTTGCTAAAGGCTCCTAAATAAATGGGGGTGTTACGTATGATGATAAGATCTTTCATATCTGTTTAACATCAACAAGGTTGAGTAGGTTATTCATGTTGATGAAAGTGGAATAACTATGATAGGGTCATAGTCATTCAATGAACCTAAATAAGTTGTTCATTACATGAAATCGATTTCTAATATTTCCGCCATTAGAACGATTATGCCACTAAATGCACACGCCGTGATGAAGCATATGCTTGGAGCATAATGAATCAATAACAATTTAATTCATAAGATGGTCTTGTGAAAGCCTTAAAGAACATCATTTGACATTCTTGAAGTGAATCAAGGATTCGTTCATATGATTGGATGATATACTGAGTTGTGTGTTGAAGGGTTGCACAAACTTTAGTTTCCAAACCGAAAGGGATTTGTCGAAATCCTAGGCTGTTTTTATTGACTTAGGAATATGAGACTAGAAAAATATTTTAATTTCGATCATTGCAAATTCTACAAACAGAATCTAAGTAAATTGTGATAAGATGGTCAACGTAGGGAATGAGAGTAGATTCCTCTACCAAAGACCTTATCACAAGTTATGAGATAACAGTGGGAGCATCTTTCAAGTTAAAGAGCCCAAGTCTAGTAAGAAGACTAGACATATACTTAGATAAAATTCATGTTATTAGAAATAACATTGAATAGAAGGAAATAGCAATTTGTAAAGTTGGAATATATGGATACATGGTACATCCTCTTGCCAAGCTTTTATTGCATTTCAACTAGTGTAAAAGGTACACTATAGATTATAAGATATGAAGTAGTAATAGTGTATTTGACTATTCACATATGATAATCGCATTTATCGTTTGAGTTTCTTTAAACTCATCCATTACTTTGTTAAATCCAAATGGGTTGTTGAGACAAATTGGGCTCATTAAAGTGAACTGGATTAACATAGTATTTGCCCCTAGTTACTTATAGAAGGTGACGTCTTAAAGTGACTAGAGTGTGATGTGATTATGGCAAGTTCAAGTTACATAGAGTCATATGGGATGACTAATCGATCACATAGGCAGACTGTATGGGACACTCTGTCGGGCAGTGACCGCTTATAGAGTTCTGGTATTTCATAAAGTCTTGTCATGGCAAGAGCTGCTATTGTATTCTTATGAGTCAATTCTTTTGACTAGAGACTATTCGCCCAAGTTGGCATAAATTTCTGAATGGCTTTGATTTATACTCTACGACTGTCGTAACTGAAGTCAAATGAGTACATTTTGGGTTATGATGAACTGTGGCTATACAAAGGGAATAGTGCGATAGGAATTATCCACCCCCTTGTCAGGGTTATTTGAAATCTCAAGGCCACTCGAGGAGTAGTGAACTGAAATGCGTGGCCACGCTCGGAAGGTATCTACGGTAGATAATTCCAGTTAGACAGTTTCTCTCCAGATCGAGGAAACCACTCAAGATATGATCAAATGCAAGTACGACCTGCGAGACACCTTGCATTGAGTGGGAGATTGTAATAGGACAAGAGAATTGGTGATGCACACTTGTCTCGGACAAGTGGGAGATTGTTGGAGTATGTGTCCTCAACAATAGTGCGATCACATGTTTAAATCTCAAATTAAGAATACGTAAGAAATGATTCATTTATATAGTCAACTGATCAACATTAATCAGTAATGATTGGCTAACTAGAGTTTGACATTATTGTCATTTAACGGTGGTGATCAGTTGATCCCTTAAGGTCACACCTAAAGGACAATTCCCTTAATAGACAAATTGATTAATTGTATGACGATACAAGTTAATCAAATCCTTGAAATTGAACAATTTAATTTGTGAGAGAGAATATTTATATCTTATTTTAATTTGATTAAATAAGATTTATTTTAGAAATTAAAATACTTTATTACTAAAATTGATTATTGTTTGTGAAACAATAGAGATAAGAATGAATGGTTAATTATAATTACAATATGTTGTGAATTATAATTATATGACTCATTTTATTTATGTGATCAAGAATCACTAGCCAATTTGTTGTATGTAATTTAATTAATTTATAAATTGATATTTATTTGATAAATATGCATTAAATTAATTAATAACATGTAACATGCAACATGTGACATATTGTGTGACAAATGACAAATTGACAAAATAAAATGATAGTCCATTTTATGTATATGAACCGAAATGGAGGGGTTTGTAGTGGATTATGGGTGAATTATTTTATGTGATAAAATATTTATAATCATGCCTACACTACATAGTCTTACAAGCCTACATTATGGAGAAGAACAAAAAGCAAAAGTAAGATGCCATTTTGGCCTCTTCTACCCGGCACCCTTCTTCCTCTTATTATGAGAATTTGTTCTCATTTTATACAACATATATACACATTCATTCTTACATGCATTTTCTCCTAATCTCTCTCACAACTCTCTAAATTTTGTTTTAGAAAACATTGGCTTGTTCATCCTTAATTCTAATAACAATATAAGATTACTAGTGTAGTAACTAGAATATTATTAGAATCATTTTAAGGATACTAGTGTATTAATCTAGTTAATTAATATATTAGTTTAAGGATTTGTCTTGGATGCAATCAAAAGAGGATCTCTACATTGGGATTTTGGAAGATCATCCATTACATTTTAGCTCAAGAACAAATAAGGAAGGTGACCTTATTTGTACCCTTATTTTCGAGCCATTTAACAATGTAAGGGACATTGTTTTTCTCATTTAATCACTTATTTAGTTATGCATGCACTAGATCTAATGAACTCACATTAATATGTTAATTAGTTCACTATTAGAAGAGTATAATAATAGGTATATGAACCTAATATTTCTTCCCTTCCTCAATTTTCTTAAACCCTAGATTTGCGTGAGTCAAGTTTTGGGTGATTGATTTGATTGTTGGGAACGTTTTGTTGGAGTGAGTGTCCTCCACAATAGTGCGTTTACTTAATAAATATCATTAAAGGAATATACCCGGGAAATTAATTATTAATACTCGTCAGCTGACCATCGTACATCGGTAACGATTGACTGACTAGGGTTTGACGTTACTGTCATTTCACGGCGGTGGTCAGCTGATCCCTTACAGTCACACCTATAGGACGTAACCCCAATAGATATACTAATTATTTATGAGATATAAAATTAGTCCCTTATGTGTATTGACTTTTATAAGTCAAGTGAATTGTATTTTGATGACGAGTTTAGAACTCAGGCCAAAAGAATTTATTATTCAATTATTTGATAACCAAATAATAAATGTTAAGATGGAATATAGTTATTAATAGTTAATTTACTATATTAATACGGTGTGTATATATATTTTGAGGCGGAGGTAATTAGCTAATTGTAATTACAAAGAGTTGTAAAAATTAGCTAAATGGGTTTCGTAAGATAAGTTTTATATTGATAAAATGATCACTTAAAAGTTAAGTGTATATTATTCACTAATTTGTATCATTTAAGTGTTAATTGATCAAATTAATATATAATTATATAGGATAATTAAATATATGACTTACAAGCATTTGCGGGACAAATGTCAAAAGTCGAAATAAGACCCAATATGACACATGGACCATTTTCTATGTGTTGTGTATAAGACACATATATATGTGTCATGCTCCACTAAAAAATGTTTATCATTTGTTTACAATTTACTTCCTATATATATACCTATACAATTTACTTGGTCATTTGTGTAGAGGGAATTTTTGACCAAAAAATTTCCATCTTTAGCCCATGTAGCCGGTTGAGAAGAAGAGGAAAAATTGATGAATTGTTCATCATTTTTTTCTTTGTATTCTTCATATTTTTTGATCAAGATGTTGATCAAAAACACAAAAATAAATTCACAAACACATAATATAAATTAAGTATTATGAGTAGTAATAATACACAAATATTATTAAAGGTTCTACTAGTATTCTCTAGTCTAGTAATACTAGTAGTGTTGGGGTAAGTCTTGGGTGCAACCATAGAAAGCCTTCTACTTTGGGGGCTTTAAAAATGGAGGATCATCCATGGTGTTTTAAGCTCAAGAACAACACAAGGAAGGAGTCCTTGTGTTGTGCTCATAATTTGCCTAATGCAATGTAAGAACCATCTTATTTTCGTCTTTAAGGCGATTTTTTTTCTTCATGCATGTAACTAGATTTTTTAAGACTAAAATTAGAGTAATTTTTGTCACTAATTAGAAGAGTCTAATTAGGGGTCTAGCACCTTAAAGTGTTATCAGAGCTCAGTCGTTGCATGCATGTCGATTTTCGACCTTTTTATCGAGTTATAAGATGACTTTATAAAATCGTAATTTTTGTGTAAAAATTAGTTTTGGCACGAAAATTTTTCTTGCATGCATAAATTCTGACCTAAAATTGGTTTTGTCAAATTTCGTTAATTATGGAATTTAATTGCTAATTAATAAATTTTTCCGTCTTAAGACCGTCTTAATATGCATAAAATTGGTTAATAGTTAACTAAAATATTTGCATATTAATTGATGTGAACATTATTTGCACACATTTAGTCCCCTAATTGAACATATTTTGCATACTATTATAACATTTCATGACCATTTTATCCGTCAAATGCTTTCTATTTTGCTTTCCTAATGCATTTTATATGTTTTATAGGAAAGGAGATAATAAGGCGGAAATTCCCGTCTTTCGTGCATATTTGGAAGCTTGTTGACGATATTTGATGGACTAAGTATGAAGAGGAGGCAAGAATGATGACCAAGGAAGTAGAAATAAAGAGTATATAGAGGCATCTTAGGCTTAAAAGCAAAAAGAAAGGGGACAGCAGCTCAACCCGCGCGGGTCAAGCTTATCTGGAGCGGGACACAGCTCAACCCACTCGGGACAAATACAACCCGCTCGGGTTGAGGCTCGGGATGCTCATATGTCGCTCGGGATGAGCGTATTGTTGAACAGGAAGCTTTTCCTTGCTACGTGATCCGCAATCCGCGCATATCCATACGAGACCACCAAAACGGAGATGCTCAGCTCCTTGGAGAGGAGCACTTCCTCAACTCAACAATTAGCATTGTTATTTACTAATCTACCCTTGCTTAACCTAATGATGTACTAGTATATATACTCCATTTGTAATAATCAAACCACCAAGTTTCCTTAGATTAAATCAAGTTCTCTTAGATTAGACTAAGCTTTCATTAGGAGTAGATTAGAATAGATTACTCATTAATCTTTCCACAAATCACACATTAGTCTTTCCTTAATTATTGTTCTTGTTTATTATTGGGTAATTCAAGTTTATTATTTGGTAATTGAATATTATTGGGTTATTATTGGAGAATTGACAACTCTTCATCAACCAATCAAGTTCTCTTCTTTTATTCTTTGCTTTATTATTTGGAATCATCTTCATAGGTATAATCTCTTTTACTCTTGTTTAATTATTGTTAATCACATCATTTATTCTTCATGTTTGGCTTTGTTAGTATGATTGACAACGTTATTAACATGTTAAACTTCATTATGAGTGAGTACTCATTTAGCTAGGATTAGTGGGTACTTAGGGGAAACAAACATGGGGAATGATTCATGCTTAATCTAATATGTTTTCATAATTAATTTGCTTGCTTGTTGTAATTTCAACTTATGCACATGTTATGTTTGATGAAATGCGAGCCTATGAATCCTTGCATTTTTTACCCATCACTTATCTTTTCAAAGAGACTTGTAAGATATAAACCAACTCGAGTCTCATTAGACCATGCATATAGTTGAATAGGAAGGACTAAGTCGACTTGTAGGTGTTGTACAATCTAATCAATTCGGCTTCGGGACCCAAACCTTCTTAGGGATTGTAAGATATACACTAACTCGATCACATCACAACAATAAGTGCTTGCATCTAGTAGAGAACATGTTTGTATGATCAGCTCCCATGATTCCCTTATGAACCCATGATATCCTAGCATTTTTAGTCATTTGTTTACACCCTTCCTTTAATTGCTTGTTTTACTTTCCATTGCTTCTATTAGATTAGAATCTTAAACCCATTACAATTGTGACAACCCCAAGCACAACTATAATTAGATTGAATAATTTGAGTACCACCGTCCCATGGATCGACCTCGACTTACCACTAACTTGTTGTTTGTTGAGAATATAAATGTGTTTGATTGAGAGCCCCAACGACGCTCTCAACATTAATTCTGGCCATCAAATTTTGATATATTCACACATAAATGTTTTACTTAGAGTAGGTAAAAAAATTAGAAAATTAATTTGATTAATTTTGTATGATTATTGTTTTCTAATAGTTAAATATCAATAAAGTGTGATTATATTGGTTAAAAATTGTTAAAATGTATTTTTTGGCATTATAATTTTATCTAAGGTTACTTGCATATAGTGATATATTGGATGTAAACTTAGAAAATTAATTTGATTGATTTTTGCATGTTTATTGGTTTTTATGCAATAAAACCGATAAATTGTAATCATAATTTTCTCAAATTTTAATCAAAATTTTTGGTAAAATTTTTTAAATTTTAAGGTTCGGAAAAATGTTCCAGAATATTAAAAATTTTGATTTGGTGATTTTCGAATTTTTTTTTTATAGTTAATTTGGAATTATATCGTAAAAGTTGCGAAAAGCGTGTTTAAAATTGTGTATTTGATTCAAAATAAATTTTTTGGACAAAATTTTTAAAATTTTGAGTTCCTAGAAATGTTCCAGTATAAACAAAAATTTTATTTCAAAATTTTTAAAATTTTATTATTTTGTTTGGATTTATTTCATAAAAGTTATGATTAAATAAGTTTAAATTAGTAATTTTTCATAAAAGGTTATGAAATCGTCAAGAAATTAGTGAAGACTAATTTTTGAGTCTCAAAACAGGTTGGGATGTTATCTTGTGCTTAAATTTGATTTAAGTACTAATTTGTGATTTTTAATGGTTAAAAATCGCTTAATTAACCAAAATTACGAGCTTAATATCAAACCGATGGTTTATAGGGCGATTTGGCATTTTAGGGCATGGTTAAATATAATTCTTATACTGCATTTTATTTAAATGAATGTCATTTAATTTTATGTAATTTATTAATGTAATTTGTCTAGTACGGCCTTAGTTAGAAATCGGTATTACCCGAAATGTATAGGAATATCGGTTTGGTTTGTAATTGAATGTGGTCTCGTATCGTCGTCTTGTAATATTAATAGATTTATTTTATTTTAATTTTATAAATGTATAATAGGAATTGCTATGTAATTCATTTTTTATATACTTGTAATTATTTATTACGAAGACCGGCAGAATCCTAAAGACGGAGCCTTTCGGAAAGGAGTTCCAATGAAGACCGGAGTTTCCAAAAGACCAAGCTATATTGGAAGGCGTTCCAATAAAGTTCAAGAGACCAAGGAGTTGGTTTCCGAAGTTGTAATAGTTAATTAGATTAACTAAATTAGGAGGCCATACTAGGATTTGTTATTTACATTTTCATATGCATTCATGCCAAATCGTCATTACATGCATTTTATTCATTTTTTCGACTGTTGTCAATTAAATTTATCGAGAATTCGCCGATTTAGTTCACTTAAAGGGAATTGATAATAAATTGACAAGATCTCTCACATTGTTTAAAAATTGAGATTAGCCTTACCAATTAGTAGCACCTATGAATCCCTTCTTCATTAGAGGTAGGCTCGGCTCACCGGGGTACTCTCTTTTTACGTTGGGTAAGTAGGGTAATAAATGCTATTACACATAAAAGTTGATTGGACTCAACGGAACAAATATGGGATGAATCGGCTCACCATGCCCATATTTGGTTCTGGGGCTAAAAGATAGATTTTAAGAAAATTTGTCGACCAAGAGTTCTAACGGTAGAATCAGTCAAAATTGTTGACTCACCAAATTTATATAAATAAGAGATGAATCGGCTCACCGTGCCCGTGTTTATATAAAGATGAGTCTTGGGATCTTTTATATAATTTAGGTGGGAGGTCATTATATAAATGCATAAATTCTAACTTGATAAAATAGTTTTTCAAGAATTAATTTACGATGAATGTTACATTTCCACTTACTTCGTTTTTTACTATTTTATATCGCGCAATGACTAGTATTCTATTCACTCCTCCATCTATAGAATATAATCCGTTATGCATGAAAATAGTTTTCTAAGAGTATACGGTAACTCAAATTTTCGATTATTCGTTTTTCTCCGTATTACCACCATAGTTTATGACAAAATTGCAATTACATTTGATCCTCATATTGTCCATTGTAAGGGTCTCTTGTGAAGAGTATAAACGGGATTTTGCTTAGTCAAAAGTGTTTTGATTTTGCAATTTTATTTTATTTACAACAACGATACTACAATCTTATTGCTCATAAGATAAATGCTTTCACTTACTTAAATTGTTTGAGTACCTAAAACGTTGGAACGAATTGGTAACATGATTTGTTTGAAATCATGATTAACCAATTACCACAATCACTTCATGAAGTTTCTTAGAAGTGATTGGGAGCTCTAAGAGGGATGTATATCTTAATATTTAAGATTAGGACAAGGTTCAAAAAGGAATTGATTTGGTTATGGAATTGGTTAAAGGCAAAGGTTAATGCTAAGCTATTGTGAATAGCAACACCAAACCTTAGTGCGATGCCAATCCTGATCAAACTTGTTGCTATTTTAATATGTATGACATTAGTAGAGATAATACCCCTAGTTTTTGGAGAATAAGAAAGTTGGGTGTGTGACACCTAAAAGGTTCCTTCTTCTCTAGAGATCTATATGATTGACATTAGTGTAGGGTAATATCCGTATAAAACCCTTAAATATTAGGACTATAACGCAAATTTTACATGTGATAAAATGTCATAAACGAAAAACAATAGAGAAACGATAAAGAACAAGAATCAACCTCGGGTCCTTGGTGAATTCGGCCTAAGAACAGAAATCAAAATAGATTTCCTCCTAATCGTTGCACCCAAGACCGTCTGAGACTATGCCCCTTGTGCTAGAATTGCTCTCTAATTGCCTTGGAATATTGAGAGAGCTTTTGTGAATTTTCTTGATGTGAGATCTAGGATTTTCAGAGAAAAATGCTCTCAAAACCCTAATTTTTCTTTCAAAATGAATTAGGTCACAAAAGGAGAGAAAACTCTCCTTTTGTTCTCCTTGGTTCGGCCAAACCGAGAGCCTCATGGGGAAGTGGGCTTTCACTTCCTCTTTATTTTAACTCGTGGTCCGACTCGAAAATGCTAAATGTATATGACGCGATTTTATTATAAATCGTCATCGGTTATCGGTTATCGGTTATTAAAATATCGTCTAGTAACATGAATTAGTCGATATAATAATACATGTCCGATAATGACAATATTGTATAATTAATTTATTCAATATACATTAAATATAATCGTTTATATTTAATTTACGAATTAACTGCTTAATTCGCCTTAGCCATTATTATTTAATCCGTATTAAATAAAATATCTCAACATCGCGTTTGACTAATTATTAGTCAATAACTCCGACTAACTGCTTAGTCATATTAGGCATCAACATGACTGTATTTTCATACCGTCACATCTCTCAAACGTATCCTATAGGTGTGACTTTTAGGGACCAGTTGATCACCGCCATCTGTATGACAATAACGTCAAAATTATCTAGCAAGCCAACCGTTATTGATAAACGTGGACCAACTGATAATAATACAAAAGTATACCCTTTGATCCTTTTAGAGATTTATATGTCATTGCACTAACTGTAGAGGACACCAGCCCCAACAAGCTCCCACTTGTCCGTACAAGTGTATGTGCAATAACGTTATCCGCACTAACTGGAGGACACTGGCTCCATCAAACTCCCACTTGTCCGTACAAGTGTATGTGCGATAACCGATTCTCATATTCATTTAAAATTTCTCCCACTCAATGTAAAACAATTTGCAGATCCGGATCCGCAAAGGTCGTATTTTACAATCGATCTGTATCTAGAGTGGTTTCCCCGACTAGAGAGTAACTTAACTGATAAAACGAATTCGTATTCGAGCATGGCCATGCATTTCGATTCTGACTCCTCGAGTGGCCCCGAGAAATATCGAGTACCGATAAAGGCTGAATATTTCCTTCAACTCGACTCCTGCCGATCTAAGCACAGCATGAAATGACCCAGAAAAAATCTACTTGGCCCCCTGTTATGGATGACCGTGAGAAAGAAACCAAAGTCACCCAAAATCTGCCTTAATCTCAAGAGACAGTCGATAGTCAAAAGAATCGAATCTTAGGATCACCATGGAGGTCCTATCCACGACCTGGCACCGAATGTTATAAAACATTTAGGACTCCACGTCGTTGGCACAATTGTGTCCTACGAGATATCCGTATAACTCGCCTCTGTGATTGGTCAGTCAACCATTTGACTTATGGCTCGTTGAACCCACCATCAACCAACGTCACAAAATAATTGCCAGAGTTATCAGCTCACGTGGGCAATTAAGGACCAAAAATATAATGTTTGTTCAGTTCCCTTTGTGGTGTTCAAAATTGTCGTACAAATCCACATGAAAAACAAAATATATAAATATCAAAACGATGATGTCGTATAGAGTACACAAGAAAATGAATCTAATCCATAAAAGAGTACTACAACTCAGGAACACGTTTAATTCCCATGGAATTAACATGCCCTTCATGCTTATCTTGTCGTAATGGTTTAGTGAGAGGATCTGCTATATTATCATTTGTAGCAATCTTTTCTATCACTACCTCCTTTTGCTCCACGTAATCCCGGATTAGATGAGCTTTCCGTTGTACATGCCTAGACTTGTTGCTAGACTTGGGCTCCTTAGCCTGGAAGATGGCACCTCTATTGTCGCAATAGATGGTGATCGGGTCATTCGAACTAGGCACTACAGATAGTCCTTGTAAGAATTGACGCATCCATATCGCTTCCTTTGCAGCTTCAGACGCGGCATAGTACTCGGACTCAGTCGTAGAATCTCTTGTAACACTTTGTTTAGAACTCTTCCCGGTGATGCAGCGCCATTAAGAGTAAAAACGAATCCGGACCGAGATTTCGAGTCATCTCGATCCGTTTGGAAGCTAGCATCTGCGAATCTTAGGTTGCGCATAGCTTTTGATCGCCTCCATAAGTCAATGCCCAATCTTTAGTCCTCCGTAGGTACTTAAGAATGTTCTTGACAGCCATCCAATGTGATTCACCGGATCTTTGTTGGAATCGACTTGTCATACTCAATGCATATGCCACGCCCGGACGTGTGCATATCATGGCATACATGATTGATCCTATAGCCGAAGCATAAGGAATCTGGGTCATGCGCTCTTTCTCTTCCGGTGTCTCGGTGCACGAGACTTGCTCAAATGCACCCCTGGAGCCATAGGAAGAAACCCCTTTTTGGAGTTAGTCATGCTTAATCTCTCTAGAATCTTGTCTATATAAGACTCTGATCGAGAGATAACATCCGACGTGATCTATCTCGATAGATACGGATGCCCAAAATTCTTTGTGCCTCACCCGGATCTTTCATCTGGAAATGGTTCTTCAACCACACTTTTACCGAAGTTAAGAGAGGTATGTCATTCCCAATCAGGAGTATGTCATCAACATACAATATTAGGAAGACAATCTTGCTCCCACTCGACTTGATATATAGACATGGTTCCTCGACCGATCGAGTAAATCCATTCTCTTTTATCACTTGGTCGAAACGATGATTCCAACTCCGAGAAGCTTGCTTAAGTCCATAAATGGAACGCCTAAGCTTGCACACTTTCTTAGGATGTTCAGGATTGATGAAACCTTCGGGTTGTACCATGTACAACTCTTCCTCCAAATAACCGTTTAAGAAGGCGGTTTTCACATCCATCCGCCAAATTTCATAGTCATGAAAAGCGGCAATCGCTAAGATAATCCGAATGGAACGCAAAGATGACTACGGGTGCAAAAATTTCATCGTAGTGCAAACCTGGCACTTGGGTGAAACCTTTAGCAACTAGTCGTGCTTTATAGATATCTTGTTGACCTTCCCACGAGAATGCTTTATCTTGTAAAGCCATTTGCATTGAAGGGGACGAACCTTAGCGAGTAAGTCAACAAGATCCCATACGTTGTTCTCATACATGGAGTCCATCTCGGATTGCATGGCCTCAAGCCATAGCTTTGAGTCGGAACTAGTCATGGCACCTTTATAGGTTGCGGGTTCACTACTCGTTAAGAGCAGAATGTCATCTATGTCATGTTCCTCGACCATACCAATGTATCAGTCCGGAGGAATAGAGACTCTTCCCGACCTCCTAGGTTCCTCAGGAATATTCACCGCAGCCGGGATTGAAGGAACTGGTTCCTCCAATGGTTGCTCGGCATTTGGTTCTGGAATCTCCGACAGCTCGAAGGTTCTATTACTCTTCGCGTTCTCGAGAAATTCCTTCTCTAAGAATGTCGCACTAGCCGCAACAAAAACACGTTGTTCGGTTGGCGAATAGAAGTAATGACCAAATGTTCCTTTACGATAACCTATAAAGTATGTCTTGACCGATCGCGGGCCGAGCTTATCCTCGTGTCTCCACTTGACATAAGCCTCGCAGCCCCAAACCCGTATAAAGGACAAGTTAGGGACCGTTCCCTTCCATAGTTCATATGGAGTCTTGTCAATGACTTTTAGACGGACTTGTTAAGTATTAGAGCGGTGAGAAGAGCATAACCCCATAATGAATCGAGGCAACACGGTGTGACTTATCATGGATCGAACCATATCAAGTAGTGTTCGATTTCTCCGTTCGGACACACCATTCAACCGAGGTGTTCGGTGGAGTTAAGCGTAAGACAATCCCACAGTCCTTAAGGTGTTGATCAAACTCGTGTGAAAGATACTCGCCACCACGGTCTGATCATAGTGTTTTAATCTTTCTACCCGGTTGGTTTCATGTACCCGATTCTCGGTATTCTTTGAATTTCTCAAAGGACTCACTTTTATGCTTCATCAAGTAGACATAGCCATATCTACTTAAATCGTCCGTGAAAGTGATGAAATACCTATAGCCTTCTCGTGCGGTGATTGACATAGGTCCACACACATCCGTATGTATGAGTCCTAATAGGTCAGCAGCGCGCATTCCAACACCTTTGAAGGAAATTCGAGTCATCTTGCCAATGAGACATGATTCACACGTGCCAAATGATTGAAAATCAAAGGCCGAGATAGCTCCATTCTTTATGAGCTGTTTTACGCGTTTCTCATTAATGTGTCCCATACGGCGGTGCCATAGATAAGTTTGATCTTTGTCACCAACCTTTAACTTTTTATTCATTACGTGTAATATTTCGGTGGTCGGATCTAAAACATAAATTCCGTTCATGGAGACTGCCTTGCCATAAATCATATCGTGTAATGAGAAAATGCAAGTATTATTCTCTATTACAAATGAAAAACCAAGTTTGTCTAGTGCGAAACCGAAATAATGTTTTTAGAAAGATGGGTACATAATAGCGAGTTATATAAAAATAACTCAAATCCGCTAGGAAAGCTGGATCACGTATGTTCCCCTCGAGACGGCAGCCACTCGTGCTCCATTCCCGACACGCAGGTCCACCTCACCCTTTACGAGGGGTTCGATGTTTCGGAGCCCCTGCACATGATTACACAGATGAGAACCACAACCAGTATCTAGTACCCAAGTTCCGTAACTTGCGTGGTTAATCTCAATCATATGAATAAAAGAAGAAGAAGAAGAAGACATACCAACAGGATTAACGCGACCTGCTTTTATGTCCTCATGGTATACAGGACATGTACGCCTCCAATGCCCAGTCTTGTGGCAATGGTGGCATTCCATGTTACCAGTCTTGCTCTTTGTCGCGCCTGATGAGGTGCTCGACTCACCAGGCCCACTCTTACCTGATCCCGACTTCTTAAACTTCGGTTTACCTCTTTTCGCTAGGTCCGCCGAGCTTTGCCCTTACCCTTGCCCTTGTTTGACACAACGAGAACATCTTGTTTCAGGCTCCCACTAAACTTCATGTCCTTCTCGGTGCATACGAGAAGGGAGTGTAGTGCGTGAGGACTTTTCTTCAAATCATTCATATAGTAATTGGCTCTAAAGAGCGCAAAACCATCGTGGAGTGAATGAAGCATGCGGTCAATCACAATGTTCTCGCTGATTTTACAATCAAGCGCTTCCAGTCTCTCGACATTCTCAATCATGCTGAGAATGTGTGGGCTAACCGGTTGGCCCTTTCTGGAGTTTCGCCTCAAAGAAGCGACAGGTGTGCTCATAGGTCACGATTCTCGGTGCTTTCGAGAATTCCTTAGTGAGCGTGGTGAAAATCTTGTTTGCACCTTGGGCTATGAAGCGTTTCTGCAAATTGGATTCCATTGCAAAAATGAGTACGTTTTTTATCGCACCCGCTTCCATGGCGAAATCGCTATCTTGGGCGATCTCGTTAGCGTCGCCGATGGGGCTGGGCTTGGCGGGATGGGCTCGTCGGATATTTGAGCTTCCGTCGGCAATGGCGGCATTCCGTAATGCCGCCTCCCATTCCGCGAAGTTTGATCCATCATTCTTGATCGAGTAGAGGCGATTCATCCGATTCATGAAGATCCGAAGCCGGGACTCACGGTCCAATATGGCACTTGGCATTGGGTCGTCAAGACACAGCCCACCATTTTGTTATTAGCAGTTTAAGTGATCGTGATCTACATTGAAAAAGAAAGGAAAAACAAAACGAAATAAGCAACTCATCGAGGTGATTTAAGTCTATTTAAAATACATTTTAACGTGTAGACTCATAGCACGTGCATAATTGATCTCCCTCAAGAATAATACAAGTGATCCCAAGACTCAATTTCCGTAAATTGATAAGCCAACTGTTTAGCTAGTTCTACCGTTAGAACTCTTGGTCGATAGATTTCCGTAAATCCTATCTATAGTCCACCATAATCACAGGATCGTACGAGTGACCATAGTGTTGAGATAAAATAGGTCAATCGGTTCCAACTTACCCGACGTAGAAGGGGTCATATTATGCCTACCGACGAAGAAGGGATTCATTGGAGTTTGACCTATAAAGACTATTCTCAATTTTTGGTTATACGAGGAAGATCCCATCGACTTAGTTTTAATTCATTTTAAGTGAACGAAAAACTAGCATTGCGTGAATGAATTAATTTAGGTGATGGCTTAAAATGATCGTGTGACATATGAATGCCATAGAAAACTAACGCGTGACCTCTATATGAGTCAGTTTTCATGCAATTATCAGGTGGTTTGGTTTTAGGCGGAATATGATGCAATCTATCGTTACGATAAAATAAATAAAAGAATGCAAAACGTAAATAAAAATTCCTAGTGTGGCCTATCCTAGTAAAAAGAACATAATACAACTTTGGAATCCACCGTTGGACCTGAGAAGCTTGTCTTGATGTTCCATCTTGATCCATGCAGCGGGAGTGAGCAACCTGTCTCCATCTTTGGTCTTCTCAAAATTACAATTAAAATTTACAAAATATAAACCTATTTACATTCTAAATAAAAACTATAATTACAAGGAAAAAAACAAAACGGAGATACAAGATCTCAAAATACAACCAAGACCGTGTTCCATCATTACGGTAACACGTTCTACTAAGGCCACACTAAGTTACAACCGTTTGTAAAAATTAAATACGTAATTTAAACATTCAAGGCATTCAAAATAACGATAAATTAAAATGCATCAACTAAAATAAAATTTATTCGTGACATAATTCCGTAATTATGTTAAATTTATCCAAACCACCTTTAATGATTAAAATTATGTGACAAAACCGCTTTAATCAACTTAATTTTAATTCATTACAATCCGTTACTTTAAATCGCTTTAAAATAACTAAATGGTACGTGAGTGAACCGTTTCACTATCAAGCGACTGCACAAAATCCGTATTATGCACATTATGGCCGAGAGAAAAAAAAATAAAAACACGAAAAATTCATTTTTCTCTCTTTATGTCACGGCTGGACCGTAAAAATTTTTTTTTTTTTTTTATAAATCAGCTCATTGCCGAGAGCAATACACGAAAAAAAAAAATTAAGCTGCCAAAACCGTGAGCATACATCAACCAAACAAAAACGATTTGACAAAACCAATTGCAATTTGAACATAATCCGTATGAAAACAAAACTACAATTGACAAAACTTTAACATATTGCTATGATTATCGTTTAAAATAACAATATGCAAAGAACAAATTGAAAACAAAACATCGTCTGATCAGACAAAAGCCAAAAGGCACGGTTTCCAAAAAACGAAACAGCCGAGTGAAAAAAAAATTTCTGCCGAGAAAAAATGGCTGCCGCACGTTTTTTTTTATGCAAAAAATTTATCGATTCAATTCGTTTAATGAAAATCACAAAGAAAAATTTACGTGGCCTCGCTCTGATACCACTTGTAGGGTAATATCCGTATAAAACCCTTAAATTTTAGGACTATAACGCAAATTTTACATGTGATAAAATGTCATAAACGAAAAACAATAGAGAAACGATAAAGAACAAGAATCAACCTCGGGTCCTTGGTGAATTCGGCCTAAGAACAGAAATCAAAATAGATTTCCTCCTAATCGTTGCACCCAAGACCGTCTGAGACTATGCCCCTTGTGCTAGAATTGCTCTCTAATTGCCTTGCAATATTGAGAGAGCTTTTGTGAATTTTCTTGATGTGAGATCTAGGATTTTCAGAGAAAAATGCTCTCAAAACCCTAATTTTTCTTTCAAAATGAATTAGGTCACAAAAGGAGAGAAAACTCTCCTTTTGTTCTCCTTGGTTCGGCCAAACCGAGAGCCTCATGGGGAAGTGGGCTTTCACTTCCTCTTTATTTTAACTCGTGGTCCGACTCGAAAATGCTAAATGTATATGACGCGATTTTATTATAAATCGTCATCGGTTATCGGTTATTAAAATATCGTCTAGTAACATGAATTAGTCGATATAATAATACATGTCCGATAATGACAATATTGTATAATTAATTTATTCAATATACATTAAATATAATCGTTTATATTTAATTTACGAATTAACTGCTTAATTCGCCTTAGCCATTATTATTTAATCCGTATTGAATAAAATATCTCAACATCGCGTTTGACTAATTATTAGTCAATAACTCCGACTAACTGCTTAGTCATATTAGGCATCAACATGACTGTATTTTCATACCGTCACATCTCTCAAACGTATCCTATAGGTGTGACTTTTAGGGACCAGTTGATCACCGCCATCTGTATGACAATAACGTCAAACTTATCTAGCAAGCCAACCGTTATTGATAAACGTGGACCAACTGATAATAATACAAAAGTATACCCTTTGATCCTTTTAGAGATTTATATGTCATTGCACTAACTGTAGAGGACACCAGCCCCAACAAGCTCCCACTTGTCCGTACAAGTGTATGTGCAATAACGTTATCCGCACTAACTGGAGGACACTGGCTCCATCAATTAGTTATACTTGTACCACTTCATCAATATTCGATATCGATAGTGGTTATTATAATTGTTTTTTGGTACATAGGATGATAATCGTGTGACGATTAGCTTTAAACTAATGTCTACCTTCACATAGGAAATGGAAGTAGAGTAGTTGTCATTTCATTATGAGACATATAAATGTTATATGTACTTAATCTAGTTTTTGGGTTTAGAATTGTGCTTTAATAAAAGTTTTATGTAAGACACAAAAGGTTTCACTCTTGTGATATAAACAAATGTTGTGCCCTAATTTGCCATGATTTATGGCTATACCAATCTAATCATTGGTTATTCTTGACCTAAACTAGATATATTTATATATCATATAGAATACAAAAGGTTCAAATTATTTTTGGTGACCCCGATCAAATCTTAGTTCTGGATTGAAAACGCATTCATAGACTAGTGTTACCTAGTTCTCTTTGAATCATTTGATTATGAATCTTATGATATATGCGAGTCTTATATTCAAATCAAGATAACTCGTGCCCTTTTGTTGAAAAGGAGATTGAGCATGTGAGTTATTGATCCTAATCACATGTGGATGTGTGTATGGTCGAATAACAATCTCAACCAGAGTAGGTTATAATTACTTCTTTTCTTTTATTATCGTTTTAGGTGGATACTGGTATATCTACTAAACGAGATATAAAGAGAAACCTTTGATGAGTTCAAAGAGTTTTTAAAGTAAATGTGATAACCAATGACTTTTGTTTTTCCACCAAAAGAAGTATAATATAGTATCACAAGTTAACTTTCCCTAACACACATTATTTGATAAGGTGTGGTTGGAAGGAGATATCGAACCTATACGATATGGTTTGATCTTTGTCAAGTTTTATTGAGCCACTTTATTTTCAATTGGGGTCTTTCTATTTTTATCTTCTAATTTCTTTTTTCCACTAATTCTAAGTACCATTCAAACAATCGTATTCACTCTGTATTAGATATGGAGAGGTAGAGTACCTAATTTGTAAGTTGTCCAAAAGAATTCATGTGGTCATTTAACCTACATAATCATAAGAACAAAGTATTTGTGGCTCATGATGTTGTCTTTATAGAAAGGAGGTTTATTTCTAAAAGATAGAGTGGGAGAAAATGTTGAAAAGCCACAAACCGACCATATAACGTAGGAAAAATGTTTCCTCCTGATCAGATTAAGTGTTTGTTTCTTCGGAATCTACGAGGTCAGGTTAAATTCATCACTCATCAGGGGTGATGATATAGTATTAATTTTAGTAAGTGATGAAACTTGTAACTTACAAAAGGATTGTTTCTTGTTTCAACTCTATGCAATGGACTGAAGTCATCTTGATCCGAAATGGACTCCAAGTGTAATTATCAGTAAATGAACTGGTATATTTACATGAAGAAGTTAGACCTCCTCAGTGTAATTGACTTGGATAAAACATCAAGATGTTTTCAAAGCTTAATTGGTGACAAAGTGTTTGCACCAGTTGCAATGCTTCGATGAATTCAGATTATATTGGCAATTGTTGCATTTCATAATTGTATGATTTGACAGTAGGATAACAAAACCATCTTCTTGAATTAGATTCTAGAAGAGGAAGAGTATTTGACACGTCTTGTGGGTTTTGTATATACTTACAATCATAAGATTGTAGCTAACTTAAGAAGAACTCTTGGAGTTGGAATATGTGTTTGATCATGTTATAAAACATTTCTCGAGATGTGGAGGAATTATGTATATACATGAAGTTAAGTGGGAGTATGGTGGTATTATGAGTTTTTTA
The DNA here is from genome assembly GCF_048544455.1 of Silene latifolia. Lineage (NCBI taxonomy): Eukaryota > Viridiplantae > Streptophyta > Magnoliopsida > Caryophyllales > Caryophyllaceae > Silene > Silene latifolia. The sequence goes on from NC_133528.1 coordinate 76,434,464, forward strand.
TGTTGTTGACATATTAATCATTTGGAATGATGAAAGACTTAGGAGAATATTAATACATCTTAAGTATCCAGATTTATAGAGATAAATCAAGGAGGGATATAGGCGTTTTATCAGGAGTCTTATATAGATGAGATTCTTGACTGGTTCAAATAAGTTGAACTCATTAGAATCAATTCTGATTGCTTCCGCTGCTGGATCAATTGAATACGCTATGATGTGTTATTGACATAACAATTTATATGCTTTGAGTATTATGAGTTGTTATTAATGAAAGTTCAGTAAAGGTCACTTAATAGCCAGATCGGTTATCCTTTAGTACTTGAGAAGAACTAAGGATGTGAAATTAAGTGTTTTAATGTAATTTATTTGTTTTGTGCAAGGAGTTACACAAATGGTAGTTGAAGTTTGTGTAAACAGTTACACAAATACCATCTTTTTGAAACACATAGGGATTGTACGGAATCCCGTACTGGCTATGAGGAGCTGATCTGCTAGAAGAGTTCCAGGCAGTTATACATTGCGGATTTTACAACGGAAATTGAGTACATAGTAACATTTGATGTTGCAAAAGGAAGTAGCTTGGATTCAGCCGTAATGCAGGGACTAGAAGTAGTTCATACAACCGCATATCCTATTCTAATATACTGTGATGATAGTGGGAGCTATTTTGAGGCTTAGGTGCCTTAGTCTAGATTTAAGTCTAGATATGTACTCAATTTTGTTACATGTAATATAAGTCCTGTGGATCAAAGGGAAATAGCAATTTGTTGGTTTGATCAGATGAGGTGTCTTTGATTTTAAACCAAGGCCTTGTTGAAGGCTAAACATGATAGTCATGCCGTTTCAATGTGGTTGAAACATGGTAATCTGAATTGCTGTAGATTATATGATATGTAATAATATGATAGTGTATCATTTTTACATATATGATAATCGCATTTATCGTTTGAATTTTTCTAAACTCTTATATATTCAGTACTTAGTGGATATTATTTAATACTTTGTTAAATCTGAAAAAGGTTGTGGAACAACGTTGAACCTTTCAAGTGAACTGGATTAACATTGTATTTTGTCCCTAGTTGCTTAATGAGGTGACGTCTCGGAGTGACTAGATTGTAACTCGATTGATGGTGTGTTCAACCACCATATGGTCATAGTGATGACTGGTCGATTACATAGGCAGAATATAGAGACATTTTGTCGGATAATGATCATCTATAGAATCCTTTTAATTTCTTTATGAGGTCTGGTCGTGGCAAGGACTTCTATAATATTCCTTCTGAGTCGATTCTTTTGACGAGAGACTATTTGTCTAAGTAAGTACAGTTTCCAATTGACTTTGGTTTTTGTCCTAGGTCGCGCCGTAAAAGGAGGACGATGAGCATCTTCTGGGTCATGGTGATCTGTGAGTGGACGAAGAAAATAGGTCAATAGGAAGTGTCCACCCTCGTCGGGGTTATATACATCTCAGGGCCACTCGAGAAGTAGTGACTGGAAATGTGTGGCCACGCTCGAAAGTGATCTATGGTAGATTTTCCGGTCAGACAGTTACTCTCCAGATCGAGGAAACCACTCACGATATGATCCTGTGCAAGTACGACCTGAAAGACACCTTGCACTGAGTGGGAGATATAACGGACAAGAGAATCGGTAGCGCAATCTTATGTCGGACAAGTGGGAGATTGTTGGAGTGAGTGTCCTCCACAATAGTGCGTTTACTTAATAAATCTCATTAAAGGAATATACCCGGGATATTAATTATTAATACTCGTCAGCTAATCATCGTACATCGGTAACGATTGGCCGACTAGGATTTGACGTGCAACGATTGGCCGACTAGGGTTCTACTAGTATTCTCTAGTCTAGTAATACTAGTAGTGTTGGGGTAAGTCTTGGGTGCAACCATATAAATCCTTCTACTTTGGGGGCTTTAAAAATGGAGGATCATCCATGGTGTTTTAAGCTCAAGAACAACACAAGGAAGGAGTCCTTGTGTTGTGCCCATAATTTGCCTAATGCAATGTAAGAACCATCTTATTTTCGTCTTTAAGGCGATTTTTTAATTCATGCATGTAACTAGATTTTTTAAGACTAAAATTAAAGTAATTTTTGTCACTAATTAGAAGAGTCTAATTAGGGGTCTAGCACCTTCACTTTTTAGCTTGAGTTTATGTGAGATTTGATGTGGCTTTTGGGGTTTTTTGTTTGATGTATGAAGATTGTAGTGAGAGAAAAGGGAAAAGTATTTTTGTGTGCTTGGGGTAGTGAATGGAGAAGAAGGTTCTTTTATAAGCAAAATTGCGAATTGTAGGGGGAGTCGCCCGACCTAGGCTTAGCTCGCCCGGGTTCTGAGGCAGCATCTGAAGTTTTTATTTCAGCTCGGGCGGGTTCGCAATGTAACAATGCTTAATGAAATGCAAAGTTAGAGGGTTAGAATATGTACAAATTGTGGTTTAGAGAGGACTCCACCAAACTCTTCTCATTTGGATTCTTGATGAAGGAGGAAGAGGTTCAAGGTGGAGTACTTCCACCTCCCCCACAAATGCTCCTTCATAGTATGGTTTTATCCTTTGCCCGTTTACTTTGAATCTACTCTCATTGTCGGAAATTAATTCAAAGTCCCATAATTGCCAACTTCGGAGATAGTAAAAGGTCTCATCCATCTTGGGTTTAGTTTCCCGGGAAAGAGGTTGTATCAGGAATTGAAAAGTAGAACCTTGTCTCCACTTGTCATGAAGCAACTTGGTTCTCTCTTTGTATATCTTTGCATTTTCATAGGAATGGAGTCAAAGTTCTTCCAACTCTTTAATTTTTAAAATCCTCTTCTCTCCGCTTAGCTTGAGGTTAAGGTTGAATTCCTTGATTGCCCAACATGCCTTGTATTCCAGTTTAAGCGAGAGGTGACATGTTTTTCCATAAACTAACTTATATGGCGATGTCCCAATAGGAGTCTTATAGGCTGTTCGGTAGGCCCAAAGTGTGTTATCTCGGTTAGAGATTTCAACTTGTCAACTTGTATGGGGATGATATCCCAAACCTGTCCTATGTTAGACTCCATATTTAGTCAAAAGAGCGGCTAGCTTCTTCTCATGAAAGTGTGTTCTCCCATCACTTATCAACGCTCTTGGTACTCCGAATCATGGGAATATAACTTTCTTTAGAAGATTGGTGACCACTTTTGCATCATCGGTTGATGAGGCAATTGCCTCAACCCATTTTGAAACATGGTCAACGACCAAAAGTATATACTTATTACCGTGAGAAGAGATGTGTAATACTACGGATTTATGAGTCTATGGGTACTCTATCGAGTGGGGCTTACTCTGTCAAGTAAGTAGTTTTTGACGCAAAACAGTAGTCTGCTTATAGGGTACTCGATCGAGTAAGTTGGGTACTCGATCGAGTAAGTTGGGTACTCGATCGAGTAGGGGGCACTCGATCGAGTAAGTGCCTTACTCGATCGAGTAAGTGAGTTTAAGGGCTGAGTTTTGACGGGTTTTGTTAATGATGCGAGATTAATATATAATGAGTTCCGTCACTTTTCTTAAATCTTTTTATCATTCTAAAAACCTAAATTGAGAGAAGGAAGTTACGTAAGTTGATTCATCGCATCATAAGCAAATCCCCAAGGCTAGGAGAGTCGGATCATCTTGTTCTTTATGCCGTTGTGATCATCGTGTCAAGGGTAAGTTCCTTGTATAATTTTTATAGCATTTGGTTGAGTTTCTTTAAAACCCTAATTGGGTGATTTTGAGGATTTTGAGTGATTTGTATGTGTGTGGTAGTAATTGAATGTATACATGTTATAGGAGGAGGATTTGTAGAGGAGAATTCTGATTAGCTGCTAGATCGTCTGTGGTGGTTGCTTCTCCAGGTAGGGTTTCCCTACTCAGTATTAATTACATGATGTGTTTGGTGGTTTCATTGTGATTATTGTTGAAGTATATTGTTGGTGGTTATGTCGGTTGTTGGTTATATTGTTGGTTGTTGTTGATTAATTATCGTATTGGAATTGGTTTTTGTTAATTGTTGATTGTGTAACTGTTGATTGGTTTGTATCTATCTGTGATCTTCGGGGTGTGTCCCTGGCTGAGTGGAGTCACTTGCGGGAGTGGCTTCACGCCCTTGATTCACTTTCTGTGGAACCCTCCACAGGAGGGATGTGCACATTAATGAACATGGGTTTATTGCTCGATGGAGATGAGCGGGGCTTAGGTGGGAACGGCTGCGGTCATCTACTGACGGTGTGGAGTATCTGTTGCGATGGGTACTCTGGCAGGGCTACACACTTTAGTGTGTAGTCAGTTGTGTAGAGATTTGAGATGGAGAATGGGGTTTGCTGAGCTGTTTGTGCTATTTGTGATATTGTTCCTTTATGGTATTTGTTTTTGTGTAATTAGTACTGGCCCCGTTTAAATGTTTCATAAACTGTGGTGATCCATTCGGGGGTGGTGAGCAGTTATTGAGTAGGTTTGGTTGATGTGCATGGGATAGCTGGGTTGAGTCATCACAAGTTGTTTTAGAAGTCTTCCGTTATGTCGAACGTTGTTCTTTAACTAGTTAGTTTAACATTTGAGAACAGTTGTATTTTCTTTTAACAGTTTTGGAGTTTAGTTGTATCACTTAAACTTTGTAATCATTTAAGTACGTTTTGTTATTGTCTATTTGATTATCATTGCCTCGGGTAACCGAGATGGTGGCGTTCTCATACCTTTAGTGGTCCTGGTAAGGCACTTGGAGTATGGGTGTAATACTACGGTTTTATGAGTCTCTGGGTACTCTATCGAGTGGGCCTTACTCTGTCGAGTAAGAGTGTTTTGCTTTTAGAAACAGTATTATGTCTGTAGGATACTCAATCGACTAGCCTGGGTACTCGATTGAGTAAGTGGCACTCGATCGAGTACGTCAGTTACTCGATCGAGTAGCTCGGTTAGCGGGTATTAATTCGACGGGTTTTGTTAATAACACGGATTAATATATAATTCTTTCCGTCATCTTCATAAATCACTTTTACAAACCTAATAACTTTAAAAAGGAGATTCAACCTACGTTCTTCGCATCACCCGTGTTATTGACAAATCCCGGAGCTTGAGAGGTCGGATTTCATCGTTCTTTACATTCTTGTGATCCTTGCGTCGAGGGTAAGATCTACGTACCAATTTTATAGTAATTAGTTAAGTTTGTTTAAACCCTAATTTGGGGGATTGGGGGTTTTAGTGGTTAATTATAATTGTTAGTAATTATGTGATTATGTGAATAGGAGGAGGATTCGTAGAAGAGCGTTTTTTAGACAGCTGTTAAATCGTTTGCTGCTTGTGATTGCATTTCAGGTAGGGTTTCCCTACTCAGTCTTGGCTACATAATGTGTGGTGATTGTTGTTGTGATTATTGGTTAATTATATTGTTGGTTGATTTTGACGGTTGTTGGCTGTATACTGTTGATTGGTTTGTATCGGTCTGTGATCTTCGGGCCGCATCCCTGGCTGAGTGGAGTCACTTGCAGGAGTGGCTTCACGCCCATGATTCGCCTTCTGTGGAACCCGCCACAGAAGGGATGTGCACATTAATGGACGTGGGTTATCGCTCGATGGAGATGAGCGGGGATTTGGTGGGTACGGCTGCGGTCCCCCACTGGCGTTGTGGAGTATCTGTTGCGATGGGTACTCTAGCAGGGCTACACACTTTAGTGTGTAGTCAGTTACGTGGAGATTGTTCATGGAGATCGGGGTTTGATGTGACGATTGTGCTGTTTGGTAATTGTTGTATTGTATCTTATTTTGTGTAATTAGTACTGACCCCGTTTAATTGTTTTAAAAACTATGGTGATCCATTCGGGGAAGGTGAGCAGTTATTGAGCAGGTTTGACTAGAGGCTTTTGGGCTAGCTGGGATGTGTCACCACGAGCTGATTAGAGTCTTCCGCTGTCATACTTTAGTTGTTTGAACCTTTGGTTTTTGAGAACATGTACTGTACCTTTTATCAGTTTGGTTTTGGACTTGTAATCACTTTAAACAGTTTGGCTATTTAAATTATGTTTCTTTATTGTCATTTGATTATCATTGCCTCGGGAAACCGAGATGGTGACGTTCTTATACCTGAGTGGTCCTGGTAAGGCACTTGGAGTATGGGGGTGTCACAAAGTGGTATCAGAGCGACAATCCTGAAACCTGTAACTAATGAATCTAATGAACATAGGGAGTCAATTAAAATGAACCCGGGGTAAAAGTTGTAGGAGCTAATGCAAAGGCTTGGGAGACGTCCTAAAGTCACGAACTCGCCTTGCAATTTTGAACCGGTCACATGGGGGGTATGTGAGTCAAGGTCGTATGTGTTGTCTTTGGTTCGTATGTGTACATAACGGTATGTGTTGTGAATTGTTGGATGTTAGAAATGGAGAATTGAAAGTACGGTTAAAAGTTGAAGAGATGTGTTTATATGTTGAATTGAATGAAGGAGCATATTGGGTGTTTATAATGTGGCATTTTGATAACATGAAGTAGATTGTTTTGTTGATTATATGAAGAATTGCGTAGATATGCATGCGTAGTTATAATTATAGTGTTGGGGTTATAAAGGTTGCATAGTAAGTTTGGGGAAGTGAGCTAACATGCGGGTAGTGTATACGAGTCTGCATGACTCGTTCGAGTGGGAGGGCACTCGATCGAGTAGGTGAGGTGCTCGATCGAGTGGGCCTGACTCGATCGAGTGGGTAGTTTGACGTTTTTCTGGTCAGAACCGTGTTTTGGGGTACTCGATCGAGTACATAGGGGCACTCGATCGAGTAGGGTTCACACGATCGAGTGGCTTGTCAGCTCAGTCGAGTATGTTTGAGATCAAAAGGTCTGTCAGGGGTCTGGAGTCGGGGCACTCGATCGAGTATGTTGGGCACTCGATCGAGTAGCCTCAACTCGATCGAGTAAGTTATGGTACTCGATTGAGTGGGGTCTGTGCAGGTTATATACGTGTTCTAAGTTATAGTATGTATGTTTATGTCTACCTTTTCTTATATAGTTTCAAGATGCCGCCTAAGAGAAACGCCTTGTACGTTAGAGCTGAGAGCATGACCACATATGACATAGTTAAGATGTTGGAGCACCAAGATGCTCTTACGGAAGCTTTAAAGGGAGTGGGAAAGATAAGGATGTTGATCATTCGAAGATTAGTCTCTACATAGCGAGGTTTAACCCAAAAGAGTACAAGGGGACTAGGGAGCCAATTCTTCTGGATAATTGGCATAGAGAGATGGAGAACATCCTGGATTTGGTGCACTGCCCAGATGAGATGAAAGTGGAACAAGCTGCATTCTACTTGAGGGAGGCAGCAGGTGAGTGGTGGGACAAGGTAAAGGTGAATGCTAGGGATATGTATGCGAGGCAGGGGTCACCTGCTATTCCTTGGGAAGAGTTTAGAAAGGCTATGAGGCGAGAGTTCGTGCCGGAGCATGTGAGGAGTAAGCTAAGAGAGGAGTTCGATGGGTTTAAGATGACAGCTGACATGACGGTGGCTGAGTACTACCGACAGTTTAATGAGAAGGCTAGGTATGCTGAGGATATGGGATTGAGTGATGAGAACCTAGCTCTGAGGTTTGAGAAGGGGTTGACCCCCAAGATAATGGAGAAGTTACCTGTAGGAGTTCTTACGGATGTTAAGGAAGCTTATGAGAGAGCTGGGAGGGCTGAGCAACTAGTGGAGATGGCCAAAGAGAGAGGTGCTGAGAAGAGAAAGGCTGAGTGTGAGGGAGGTGGCCAATCCAACTATAATATGGGTAACCACAGTCAGGCGAGAGCATATTCATCGGGCTCGGGGTTTAGTGCTGGGGCTTCTTTCAGGAGAGGCCGTGGTAGTGGTGGGAGTAGCTGGGGTATGACCTACTACAACTGTGGCGGTACGGGCCACAAGAGATATGAGTGCACCAGTGCGGTGAGTGGAGGTTTTCAGAGGTTGGGACAGGGGAATTTTTCTTAGGGTCCTGCACAGAGTTATGCGAGCAACAGACCAGCTGGGTCATGGAATAACAGGGGAGGTCAGAGCAATAATGGTGGGGGCAACCGCAATGGCGGTAACTCTTATCAGAAACCTGCTATGAACACCAACAACAACCAGGGGTCGGGTGCTAAACCGGCTACTTCAGGTAGTACTGTCCAGGGAGGTGGGCAGAAGACCAGTAGCAAGCTGTTCATGATGGAGAAGAAAGCAGCTGAGGACGACGCTAATGTTATCACTGGTACTTTTCTTGTTAACGGTGTTTATACCTTTGTTTTGTTTGATTCGGGGGCATCACAGTCGTTTGTATCTTCGAGTCATGTTAAACGGTTGGGTCTGAGAGAGTATGAGTCTGTAAGAGAGAAAGTTTTTATACCTTCGGGTGAGAGTCTGTATCGCGTGGGAGGTTGTATAGAGATGTATCCATGATAGTTGGGCAAGTTGATCTACCTGTAGACTTGCTAGAGTTTCCTTTAGACGGTTTTGAGATGATAGTCGGGATGGACTGGTTGGCAAGGTACAAAGCTAAGATAGACTGTCATCAAAAGAAAGTGTCTCTAAGGGGTCCTAAGGGCGATAGTGTGTCTTATCGTGGGTTTGTTGTCAAACCCAACGTTAAGTTGATTGCAGCTGTGACCTTGAAGTCTTATCTGAGGAAGGGGTGCCCTATGATCTTGTGCCATGTGAGAGATGACAGGATGGAGAGTCCGACAGTTGATCAGATACCAGTTGTGGGGGAGTTTTCAGATTTCTTTCCAGATGAGATTCCGGGGTTGCCACCGAAGAGAGAGATAGATTTCAGTGTTGAGCTGAAACCGGGGACGGGGCCAATCTCTAAGGCACCGTACCGGATGGGTCCAAAGGAGTTGGAGGAGCTCAGGAAGCAGCTAGATGATCTGATAGAGAGGGGATACATTAGACCTAGTGTATCACCATGGGGAGCACCAGTTCTTTTTGTGAAGAAGAAAGATGGGAGCCTGAGGTTGTGCATAGATTACAGGGAGTTGAACCGGGTGACGGTGAAGAACAAGTATCCTTTGCCAAGAATAGATGGCCTGTTTGATCAGTTGAGTGGTGCAGCAGTCTTTTCCAAGATTGATCTGAGATCGGGGTACCATCAAATGAAGATTAGAGAGGAGGACATACCAAAGACAGCTTTTACGTCGAGGTATAGCCATTATGAGTATGTGGTGATGCCGTTTGGGTTATCTAATGCACCTGCTGTGTTTATGGATTTGATGAACAGAGTCTTCAGTCAGTTTTTGGACAAGTTTGTAGTGGTTTTCATCGATGACATCTTAGTCTATTCTAATACTAAGGAGGAGCATGAGGAGCATCTTAGGATTGTGTTGTAGACTTTGAGGGAGCATGAGTTGTATACCAAGTTGTCCAAGTGTGAGTTATGGTTAGAGAAGGTTGCCTTTTTGGGGCATGTGATATCAAAGGAAGGGGTAGCTGTGGATCCTGCAAATATTGAGGCAGTTACCAAGTGGGAAGCACCAAAGAACGTAGCTGAGATCAGGAGTTCCTTGGGTTTAGCAGGATATTACAGACGGTTCGTGAAAGATTTCTCCAAGATTTCTAGACCTATGACAACTTTGATGAGGAAAGAGAACAGGTTTCGTTGGGAAGAAAGTTGTGAGACGGAGTTCCAGACATTAAAGGAGCGTTTGACCACAGCTCCAATCTTAGCATTGCCTGAAGTGAGTGAGAACTTTGAGATTTACACAGATGCCTCAAAGAATGGGTTGGGATGTGTGTTGATGTAGAACGGTAAAGTGATTGCCTATGCTTCTAGGCAATTGAAGCCTTATGAGGAGAACTATCCTACACACGATCTGGAGTTGGGTGCAGTTGTGTTTTCTCTCAAGATTTGGAGACATTGCCTTTATGGGGCGACCTTTAAGGTATTTTCATATCACAAGAGTCTCAAGTACATCTTCACTCAAAAGGAGTTGAACATGAGACAGAGGAGGTGGATGGAGTTGATTGGCGATTATGACATGGATATCATCTACCATGAAGGGAAAGCCAATATAGTGGCAGATGCTTTGAGCAGGAAAAGTGTACATTCCTTGTGCACTGCTATATCTTTGATGAGGTTGAGAGATGAGGTTGGGAGGTTTGGGATACATATGATCCAGAAAGGGGATGCCATGAGAGATTTGACAGTACAGCCTGATCTTTATGATGACATTCGAGGTAAACAGGCGTTGGATCCTAAGATGGTGGAGTGGAGAGCTGGAGTAGAGAAAGGGACAGTGTCTAGATTCTCTATTCATACGGATGGTGGTTTGAGGTTTGATGGGAGGTGGTGTGTCCCTAATAATGAGGAGCTGAAAAAGACCATCATGACAGAGGCATATTGTACACCATATTCGGTACATCCAGGTGGTGACAAGCTGTACAAGGATTTAAAGAAGACGTTCTGGTGGCCTGGGATAAAGAAAGAAACAGCTGAGTTCGTGGCCCGTTGTTTGACATGCCAGAGAGTTAAAGGGGAACAGCGACGACCACAAGGTAAGATTCAGTCTCTTGAGGTACCTGAGTGGAAGTGGGAATCCATTTCTATGGATTTTATCGTGGGTTTGCCAAAGAGTCAGCAGGGTAACAACATGATATGGGTTATAGTGGATCGACTGACCAAGTCAGCTCATTTCGTGCCAATGAAAGATACATGAACTAAAGCACAATTAGCTACGGCCTATCGAAAGAATGTGCTGAGGTTACATGGGGTGCCTAAAGACATAGTATCTGACAAAGATGTGAGGTTTATCTCAAGATTTTGGAAACAGTTGCAGGAGTCTTTGGGAACGACATTGAAGATGAGTATAGCTTTACATCCTGCGACAGACGGTCAGACAGAGAGAACAATCAAGACTCTTGAGGATATGTTACGAGCTTGTGTGATGGATTTTGGGGGTAGCTGGGAGCATAGGTTAGATTTGATTGAGTTTTCCTACAACAACTGCTATCACACTAGTATTGGCATGGCGCCATTTGAGGCTTTATATGGGAGGAGATGTAGGAGTCCGATTTGCTGGGACGACAGTGCTGAGGCAGTGGTTTTAGGACAAGAGATGGTACATGAGATGGTTGAGCAGATTAAGATGATCAGGGAAAGGATGAGAGCATCTCAGGATAGGCAAAAGAGTTATGCAGATCTACATCGCCGGGATATAGAGTTTCAGGTTGAGGACAAGGTTCTTCTGAAAGTTTCTCCTATGCGTGGGGTCATGCGATTTGGGAAGAAAGGCAAGCTGAGTCAGAAGTTCATAGGGCCATATGAGATCTTAGACCGGTTTGGAGAGGTTGCTTACTGTTTGGCTTTACCATCTTCCTTGGATAGGGTGCATAATGTGTTTCATGTATCTCAGCTGCGGAAGTATGTGAGTGATCCGTCACATGTGTTAGAGGCAGAGAACATAGAGCTAGATGAGTCCTTGTCTTACCTTGAGGTGCCTAAGCAGATTCTGGACCGGAAGGTTAGGAAAACTAGAAAAGGTGAGACGGTCTTGCTTAAGATTCTTTGGTCAAATCATGAGGTTTAGGAGGCTACATGGGAGGCAGAGGAGTCCATGAGAGAGCGCTATCCGTTTCTTTTTTATCAGGTATGTATGGTTACTAGGACGTAACCTTGTTTCTTTTAGGGGGGGTAGGAGATGATCGCGAAGAGTTTTTTGCATCTTTTTATGTTGTTTATGGGTATAGTTCATGTTGGAGTTAGTGTCCTCCACAATAGTGCGTTTACATAATAAATCTCATTAAAGGAATATCATCAGATATTTAATTATTTGATCCTCGTCAGTTGATTAACGTAAATCGATAACGGTTGGCTGACTAGAGTTTGACGTTATTGTCGTGAGACGGCGGCGATCAACTGACCCCTTTCGGTCACACCTAAACGAACGAACCCCAATAGACAACTAATTAATTGTATGAGATACAATTTATTTAGTCCCTTGATTTATAGACTAAAAGGTTAGTCGATTATTTTAGATAGATTTCGAGTTGCGAACTCGAGGCACGGTAGTTATTATTTAATTATGCGATAATTGAATAATAAATTTTGGAAGACGGGTTTTAGTTAATTAATTGTTAATTCACTAAAATTGTACTAATTGATTAATGTTATTAATATTAGTACGTAAAATAATATGTGTAGCGGTACACGTATATTTATGGAGTGATTTAGACGAAATTAATTGGAAGCATTTAAACATGAAACGATGTTTAAATAAAATTTATACGTATTTGTGCGACAAATATAAGAACCAAAATGGACCCGTAAATGGGACATTGGACCGTGTAAATGAAGTTAGTGGATGATCACAATCATTTCACTTTACTTGTGATACTTCCATAAGTTATCTTATAATCATTTTTTGCATGTGATGTAAGATTGACAAAAATAAGATAAATTAACACTCCACTCACCCTCTCACCTACCCGGCCACCCCTTCCCATATAGACCAAGTTTTGTTCATTTTTCTACAATCTTCACTTGTACATTTTGCATGTGATTTTTCCTTGGTCTTCCTCTCTCTAAAATTATTATACATCTTTACTAAGAAATTAGTAATCAAATATTATTACTAAGAGTGTTACTAATATTACAAATATTATCAAGGGAATAATTTTAACAAGTTTCTAGTAAAATACTTGTTAGATTTTTGGGTTGAGTTCTTGGGTGCAACTTGAAGGAGACTTTCTTTTTGAAGGTTTTTCAAGGAGGATCATCCATTTCTTTTTAGCTCAAGAACAAACTAGGTAGGTGATCTAGTTTGTGCCCATTTTACCATAAAATCAATGTAAGGAAATTGTTTTTCCTTCACTTTCATTTTTATGCTTTTATATTTGCATGCATGTTACATAGATCACTAAAATGATAAATTATGAGATAATTTAATTTTTATTAGAGAGTCTATTATGGATCTATGATCTTTCAAGTGGTATCAGAGCTTAGGCTTGTAATTTGCATGTTGATTTTAAGCATATTAATAAATTATGAGATAATTTATAAAAACTCAAAAATTGTGTTAGAAGAGGTTTTAGCACGAAATTTTTGGGGCATGCATACCTACTGATCTCAAAATATTTGTGGAAAAGTTTGGTGATTTATGAAGTTATTTTGCTATTTTTAATGATTTCTGGTAGAAAACCGAGTCAAAATGCCGTATTTTAGTTATAAATTGACTAAAAATAGTTAAAAGATGATTCGGGCCATGCAATTTTTATGGTGTTTCATGCATGTTTTCTACTGATTGTATGCAAAAGTTTGAAGGTTGCTTTCAATTTTTTGCATGTTTATTGATTTTATGAGATAAAAGTCGATAAAAGTGAAATAAATTAATCATCATTTTGAAACATTTGATTCTGCCCTTGATAAATTTATGTACATTTGAAAATATTATTTAAAAATTAAAAGTAAAATTTAAAATGTGTTTTCACCTTGTTTTGATATTTATTGGTTTTAGTGGTTAAAAACCGATAAATATCGATCTTTTTCTTCATAAATTTTATCCGGATTTTTGGGGCAATTTTTCTTATATTTTGGTGTTCTTGGGAGTGTTCCAGAATACTCAAAATTTTTGTTTCAATTTTTGGGTAATTTTTCAATTATTTTGGATTTTTACTTAAAAATTACGATTTTACCGATTAAATTAGCAAAATATCACCAAATCAAACTAATTATTCATCATAAAATTAGTGAGGACTAATTTTGAGGTCCAAAACATTTTGGACAATTAGTTTGGACTTAAATGAGATTTAAGAGTTGATTATTGATTTTTACAAGTTAAAAATCGATTAAATCCACAAAACCGAGATGGATACTAACGATTGATAGATAGGGCGATTTTGGCATCATTTTACAGCATTTTTAAGCATATTTATTTAAGTTTAATGAATGATTTTCATTTATTTAAAGTATTTATCTTGCTGTACCTAGTATGGCTTAGTTTATTTTAATCGTTATTACCCGAAATGAATGGGAATAGCCATTTGTTTGTAATTAAATACGATCTCGTATCGTCGGTTTGTAATTAATTAATAGTTTTATTTATTTTATTAATTAATTTATAATAGGAATAGCTATGTAATTCAATTGTAATAGTTTTTCTTACCGGCGTTTCCAAAAGACGGATTACATCGAGACGGAGTCTATTTTTGAAAGGTGTTTCAAATCCCACAAGAGGAGCCACTTTTGGAATGAAGAGGCAAGGGACCAAGGAGTTGGTTTCCGATATGTAATACTCTAGTTTTTATTAACTAGGTGGCCATACTAGGATTTATTCATATGCTTACTTGTTTGCTTGTTTTATTTTCGCGCATGCCAAAATCGCCATTCACATGCATTTTATTTTCGCGGTTGTCAATTCACGTCATTTACATTCACCGACTTAGTTTACTTATAGGGAATTTATGACTAAATTGACAAGATCTCTCACATAACTAAAATTAAGATTAGCCTTACCAATTAGTAACACCTATGAATCTCTTGTTCATTAGAGCCACGCTCGCCCAAGCGGGGTGTTCTCTTTTTACCTTGGGTAAGTAGGGTGGTAAACGGTTATCACACGCTAAAATTGGTTGGACTCAACGGGATATAAGACGGACTTGTGTTCCGGGGCTAGTAGATGAATTTAAGGAAATTCGTCGACCAAGAGTTCTAGAGGTAGAATTAGTCAACGTGACTTACCGAATTTACACAATTATGGGATGTTTCGCCCAAGCGATTCTCATTTTTGTTTAAAATTTGGGTCTTGGAATCATTTATATAATTTAGTGGGAGATAATTATATAAATGCTAAAACTTGTTAAACATGTTTTCACAAGTAATTTTTAAAACAATGGATGTTAATTTTTCCTTTTTGTTGTAGCATTTTAATTCGCAATGGCAACTTCATCAACTCCATCGACTACTTCACTAGGCAAAGATTCATGGCTAAGGTCCGTAATGGACAAATGTATCTTAAAAGATGACGGTAGTAACTTTCTTGAATGGGAATACAACATCAAAAGTGTCGCGTTGTCCGACAATGTGCTCACTTACTTGACCGATGCTCCTCCCATCGAGCCCGGTCCAAGGGCTTCATCGGCGGTGCGGATCGCCTATGATGATCATGTGAGGATGTCGAATGATATCAAGAATGTGTTGATATGGTCGATGTACCCAAAGCTCAAGCTTTCATGCATTTCTTTAAATGCGTACGAGATATTCACTCGTATGATTACTATGTTTTCACAAACACCTAAAGTCCGTCAATACGATGCGGCGGCACGCTTCTTTGAAGCCAATCTTGAGAGGGGGCCAAAAGGTTGGTCCCCATGTACTCAAAATGGTCGAATATGTCGACATCCTAGAGCGTCTAGGGTGTAACATTCCTAAGACTCTTGTGGTGGATCGTATCCTCCACTCACTTCCCACCAAGTTTGCCCACTTTAGGGTGAACTACAACATGAATGGCATGGATAAGAGTTATCATGAAATTCATGCACTCCTCACCCAAGCGGAGAGGGATATGGAAGCTAGTGGGAGTGACAAAGGGGATGTTTTAACCATGAAGTTAAAGAATATGTCCCTTGGAGTTAAGAAAGGAAAAGGGAAGGAAAAGTCCCAATTCAAGAAATCGTCAAAGAAACATGACAAGGGAAAGGGGAAGGCCGTTGAGAATGGCAATCCCAAAGCAAAAAGTGTCAAACTCTCTGAGGCCGAATGTTTGCATTGTAATGGGAAGGGGCATTATAGGAGGAGTTGTCCCAAATACTTGGAGGATCTCAAGGAAGGGCGTGTGACGCCTATTGGTATGATTTCCTCTCTCTATGTGATAGACGTTAATTATGCTTGCACTTCCACTTAGGTACTTGATACCGGATGTGGCTCTCACCTTTGTAATCATTTGCAAGGTTTAAGGGACGTGCGAGCACTAGCAAAAGGTGATCTGGATCTCCGCATGGGCAATGGAGCTAGAGTAGCGGCCGTTTCCGTGGGGACCTATGTGCTCACTTTAGCTAGTGGTCTAGAGTTTTATTTAAATAAGTGTTATTTTGTACCAACTTTAACCAAGAACATCATCTCCATTTCCGCGTTAGACGTGGAAGGCTTTTTTTTTATGATTAAGAACAATAGTTGTACTTTTTCATTAAATGATGTGGTTTATGGCAAGGCCATTTCAATTGGAAGAATTTATGTTTTAAATGATGTTAATGACGTTTATCATGTGGAAACTAAAAAGCTCAAAACGGGTGATCCAAATGAATCCTACCTTTGGCATTGTCGTTTAGGCCACATAAACGAAAGACGCATTAAGAGACTTGCTTCATCAAAAGTGCTCAAACCATTTGGTTTCGAATCTTATGGTATATGCGAGTCTTGCCTTCTAGGCAAGATGACTCGTGCACCTTTTGCGGGAAAAGGGACACGAGCTAGTGAGGTTTTGGCTCTCATACATACGGATGTGTGTGGACCATTAACCATCACCGCTAGACGAGGTTTTCACTACTTCATTACTTTTACTGATGACTTAAGTAGATATGGGTATGTCTACTTAATGAAGAACAAGAGTGAAGCTTTTGACAAGTTCAAAGAGTTTCAAAACTAAGTAGAGAACCAATTGGATAAAAAGATTAAAACCCTACGATCCGATCGTGGTGGTGAATATCTAAATTCTGAATTTGATTCACACCTAAAATATTGTGGTATAGTATCACAATGGACTCCTCCTGGCACACCACAATTAAATGGTGTGGCCGAAAGGAGAAATCGAACTTTACTAGATATGGTTCGGTCTATGATGAGTCTAACTGAGCTTCCTAGTTCATTTTGGGGTTTTGCCCTCTTGTCTGCAATATTTTCACTAAATCGAAGCCCGACTAAAGCGGCCGACAAGACTCCATATGAGATATGGATAGGGAAAGTCCCTCATTTGTCATTCATACGTATTTGGGGTTGCGAAGCGTACGTCAAGATCAAGTCTGACAATAAGCTTGCACCCAGGTCTGACAAATGTCTTTTTGTAGGATATCCAAAGAAAACGTGTGGCTATTACTTCTACAATAAACACGAGAACAAAGTGTTTGTGGCTCGTGATGCTGTCTTCCTAGAAAAGGAGTGTATTCTAGGAGACAGAGTGGGAGAAAATTTGAACTTGAAGAATTTCGAGAGCCACAAACCGAGAATGAGGTAGAGGAGAACGTGGAGGATAGCATTCCCTCTTCCTCTGAAACGGTAATTGTTCCTAGAAAGTCAAGTAGGATTTCTAATCCACCTGACCGCTACCTTGGTAACATCGAAGAGGATGGTGTTTTGTTACTTTTGGAAAGTGATGAACCCACTACCTACAAATCGGCCATGTCTAGTCCCGACTCCTCGCTTTGGCTAGAAGCCATGTGATCCGAAATGGATTCCATGTACGAGAACCAAGTATGGGACTTGGTGGATTTACCTGAGGGAGTGTGACCCCTTCAGTGTAAATGGATATATAAAATCAAGCTCGGCGTGGATAAACATGTAGATGTTTACAAAGCTAGATTAGTGGCAAAAGGTTTCACCCAAGTTCATGGTTTACATTATGACGAAACCTTCGCTCCAGTCGCTATGCTTCGTTCCATTAGGATAATCTTAGCGGTTGCCGCATTTCATGATTATGAGATTTGGCAAATGGGTGTCAAAACCGCCTTCTTGAATGGGATTCTAGAAGAAGAGGTGTACATGATACAACCTGAACTGAAGGTTTTGTGGATACATCTAACCCTAAGAAGGTGTGTAAGCTTAAAAAGTCCATCTATGGTCTTAAGCAAGCATCTAGGAGTTGGAATCATCGCTTTGATCATGTTATTAAACAATACGGTTTCACTAGAAGTGTGGAAGAACCGTGTTTATACATGAAGTTTAGTGGGAGTAAGGTTGCATTCCTTGTCCTATATGTGGATGACATATTGCTCATTGGGAATGATGTTCCATCGCTCACTTCCATTAAGGAGTGGCTAGGGAAACACTTCCAGAAGAAGGACTTGGGAGAGGCACAACGAATCTTGGGTATCCGGATCTTTAGGGATAGGTCCAAGAGGATATTAGCATTGAGTCAAGAAGCTTATATTGACAAAGTTCTTGACCAGTTCAATATGAAAGACTCCAAGAGAGGATTTCTACCTATGGGCCAAGGGATTACTTTGAGCAAGTCACAGTCTCCCTTTACCCCTAAGGAGATTGAACACATGAAGACTGTCCCTTATGCTTCCGCAGTTGGGTCTATCATGTATGCTATGATTTGCACTCGTCCCGACGTTGCGTATGCCTTGAGCATGACAAGTCGTTATCAAGCTAAGTCTGGTGAGAGTCACTGGATAGCCGTAAAGAACATCCTTAAGTACTTGAGAAGGACTAAGGATTAGTTCTTAGTGTTTGGAGGAGAAACTGAGTTGCGTGTAAGAGGTTACACAGACGTAAGTTTCCAAACCGATCGGGATGATATGAAATCCCAATTCGGCTATGTGTTTATGCTAAATGGAGGAGATGTTTACTGGAAGAGCTTCAAGCAAAGCGTCACTGCGGATTCTACAATAGAGGCTGAGTACCTTGCAGCGTCTGAGGCTGCGAAGGAAGCTGTTTGGATTAGGCAGTTCATGGAGGGACTAGGAGTAGTCCATTCTACCGAAGATCCTATCACTCTTTATTGTGATAACAGTGGAGCTATTTTTCAAGCCAAAGAGCCGAAGTCTAGTAATAAATCTAGACACATTGAAAGGAAATACCATGTAATTAGAGATTATGTGGAAAGGAAGGAAATTGACATTTGTAAGGTTAGGACAGATGATAATATTGCTGATCCTTTAACCAAGCCTTTATCAAAGGCTAATCATGATGGTCATGTTATCGCAATGGGATTGAGACGAGTACCAGATTTTCTTTAGATTATGGATATGTAATAATTGGATAGTGTATCTCTTATTATATATATGATAATCACATTCATTGTTTTCGTATTCATTCTTATACGAATCTTTTGTTTAGTATGACTAAAATTAAAATACCTTGTTTATCTGAATAAGTTGTGGAAACAATGGTGAACACTATTCAAGTGAATAAGATGAACATTGTATTTTGTCCCTAGTCACTTAATGAGGTGACGTCTCGGAGTGACTAGGTTGTAAGTCGATTGATGGTTGTTCAACACCATAAGGTCAAATGTGATGACTAGTCGATTACATAGACAGAGTGTGTGACACTTTGCCGGACAGTGACCATTTAGAGAGTCCCTAAGTTCTTTTATAGACGCCTGGTCATGGCAGGGATCTCTAAGATTTTCCTATGAGTCGATTCTCTTGATTGGAGACTATTATCTGAGCAAGTACAGTTTTCGAGTGACTTTGGTTTTTGTCCTAGGTCGTGCCATGAAAGGAGGCCAAAAGGGCATTTACTAGGTCATGGTGATCTGTATTGTGCAATAGGATAGATAGGGCATACAGGAATTGTCCACCCACGTTGGGTAACTATATCTCAAGGCCACTCGAGGAGTTGATGATTACAAATGCGTGGCCACGCTCGGAAGTAATCTGTGAGAGATTTTTCCAGTCAGGTAGTCACACTCCCGATCGAGAAAACCACTCGCGATATGTTCATGTGCAAGTGCGACCTGAAAGACACCTTGCATTGAGTGGGAGATTAAAACGGACAAGAGAATTGGTAGCGCACACCTTGTGTCGGACAAGTGGGAGATTGTTGGAGTTAGTGTCCTCAACAATAGTGCGTTTACATAATAAATCTCATTAAAGGAATATCATCAGATATTTAATTATTTGATCCTCGTCAGTTGATTAACGTAAATCGATAACGGCTGGCTGACTAGAGTTTGACATTATTGTCATGAGACGGCGGTGATTAACTGGCCCCTTTCGGTCACACCTAAAGGAACGAACCCCAATAGACAACTAATTAATTGTATGATATACAATTTATTTAGTCCCTTGATTTATAGACTAAAAGGTTAATCGATTATTTTAGAGAGATTTCGAGTTGCGAACTCGAGGCACGACAGTTATTATTTAATTATGCGATAATTGAATAATAAATTTTGGAAGACGGGTTTTAGTTAATTAATTGTTAATTCACTAAAATTGTACTAATTGATTAATGTTATTAATATTAGTACGTAAAATAATATGTGTAGCGGTACACGTATATTTATGGCGTGATTTAGACGAAATTAATTGGAAGCATTTAAACATGAAACGGTGTTTAAATAAAATTTACACGTATTTGTGCGACAAATATAAGAACCAAAATGGACCCGTAAATGGGACATTGGACCGTGTAAATGAAGTTAGTGGATGATCACAATCATTTCACTTTACTTGTGATACTTCCATAAGTTATCTTGTAGTCATTTTTTGCATGTGATGTAAGATTGACAAAAATAAGATAAATTAACACTCCACTCACCCTCTCACCTACCCGGCCACCCCTTCCCATATAGACCAAGTTTTGTTCATTTTTCTACAATCTTCACTTGTACATTTTGCATGTGATTTTTCCTTGGTCTTCCTCTCTCTAAAATTATTATACATCTTTACTAAGAAGTTAGTAATCAAATATTATTACTAAGAGTGTTAGTAATATTACAAATATTATCAAGGGAATAATTTTAACAAGTTTCTAGTAAAATACTTGTTAGATTTTTGGGTTGAGTTCTTGGGTGCAACTTGAAGGAGACTTTCTTTTTGAAGGTTTTTCAAGGAGGATCATACATTTCTTTTTAGCTCAAGAACAAACTAGGTAGGTGATCTAGTTTGTGCCCATTTTACCATAAAATCAATGTAAGGAAATTGTTTTTCCTTGACTTTCATTTTTATGCTTTTATATTTGCATGCATGTTACATAGATCACTAAAATGATAAATTATGAGATAATTTAATTTTTATTAGAGAGTCTAATATGGATCTATGATCTTTAAGTTCATTGTGAGTTGTGTCGGGTTGAGTTTGGTTGGTAGTATGTGTCGGAGTTTTTATGTTGCATTTTGTTTTGGGTTGTTGTGTCGGGAGTGTGATAGTATGTTTTTATTTTGTTGTGGTTTGAACTTCGGGGACGGAGTTCTTTTTAAGGAGGGAAGACTGTAATACTACGGTTTTATGAGTCTCTGGGTACTCTATCAAGTGGGCCTTACTCTTTCGAGTAAGGGTGTTTTGCTTTTAGGAACAGTATTTTGTCTGTAGGATACTCGATCGAGTAGCCTGGGTACTCGATCGAGTAAGTGGCACTCGATCGAGTACGTCAGTTACTCGATCGAGTAGCTCGGTTAGCGGGTATTAATTCGACGTGTTTTGTTAATAACACGGATTAATATATAATTCTTTCCGTCATCTTCATAAATCACTTTTACAAACCTAATAACTTTAAAAAGGAGATTCAACCTATGTTCTTCGTATCACCCGTGTTATTGACAAATCCCGGAGCTTGAGAGGACGGATTTCATCGTTCTTTACATTGTTGTGATCCTTGCGTCGAGGGTAAGATCTACGTACCAATTTTATAGTAATTAGTTAAGTTTGTTTAAACCCTAATTTGGGGGATTGGAGGTTTTGGTGGTTAATTATGATTGTTAGTAATTATGTGATTATGTGAATAGGAGGAGGATTCGTAGAAGAGCGTTTTTGAGACAGATGTGAGATCGTCTGCTGCTTGTGATTGCATTTCAGGTAGGGTTTCCCTACTCAGTATTGGCTACATAATGTGTGGTAATTGTTGTTGTGATTATTGGTTAATTATATTGTTGGTTGATTTTGACGGTTGTTGGTTGTATACTGTTGATTGGTTTGTATCTGTCTGTGATCTTCGGGTCGCGTCCCTGGCTGAGTGGAGTCACTTGCTGGAGTGGCTTCACGCCCATGATTCGCCTTCTGTGGAACCCGCCACAGAAGGGATGTGCACATTAATGGACGTGGGTTATCGCTCGATGGAGATGAGCGGGGTTTGGTGGGTACGGCTGCGGTCCCCCACTAGCGGTGTGGAGTATCTGTTGCGATGGGTACTCTGGCAAGGCTACACACTTTAGTGTGTAGTCAGTTACGTGGAGATTGTTCATGGAGACCGAAGTTTGATGTGACGATTGTGCTGTTTGGTAATTGTTGTATTGTGTCTTATTTTGTGTAATTAGTACTGACCCCGTTTAATTGTTTTAAAAACCATGGTGATCCATTCGGGGAAGGTGAGCAGTTATTGAGCAGGTTTGACTAGAGGCTTTTGGGCTAGCTGGGATTTGTCACCACGAGCTGATTAGAGTCTTCCGTTGTCATACTTTAGTTGTTTGGACCTTTGGTTTTTGAGAACATGTACTGTACCTTTTATCAGTTTGGTTTTGGACTTGTAATCACTTTAAACAGTTTGGCTATTTAAATTATGTTTCTTTATTGTGATTTGATTATCATTGCCTCGGGAAACCGAGATGGTGAAGTTCTTATACTTGAGTGGTCCTGGTAAGGCACTTGGAGTATGGGGGTGTCACAAAGTGGTATCAGAGCGACGATCTTGAAACCTGTAACCAATGAACCTAATGAACATAGGGAGTCAAAATAAAATGAACCCGGGTAGAAGTTGTAGGAGCTAATGCAAAGACTTGGGAGACGTCCTAAAGTCGCGAACTCGCCCTACAATTTTGAACCGGTCACCATGGGTTATGAGTCGGGATCGCTATGTGTTTATTTTATGAATTGTGTACCTATATAGTGATGTGTGGCATGAATCGGTGTGATTTTGTATGTTGTTGGTTGAAAGCATGTTGAATGATAGTTGGTTCACAATATTGGTTGGAGTAGTTGGAAAAGTATGTGAGAATGATGAATGATGTGGTGAAAAAAGGAAGTAGTTCATATGTGATAGTATGTGATGAATAATGATGTTGTAGGATGAATGATTTATAATGTGTCTATACTAGTAACATGTGATTAGAGGATGTGACATGATTTTACATTATTTTGTTTGCGTAAACTTAAATAATAAGTTTATATACTTGTCTACCATTGTATCATATGCACTTGTTAGATGAAGAATGTGGTTGGAATGGGAAGAATTGATTGGAAAAGATGGAGTGTCAATTACATGAGAATATGAATTTTGTGATTATGAATATGTTTAGGTGACGAAGTGGATTTGTAATATTGTTGCATTAGTAACATGGAAATAGGATTTGTAATGTATGAGTATGTTTTGCGTTACGAAAAGTTATAAAATTAAAGCATGCAGGTAGTACATGATTAATAAGTTGTGGATGTTATATGAGCATGTGTAGATACCTCATTTCTGCATCTCCCGCAAACCACCCAGTGATGATTGGGCCGCATGTTTGGTACATGGAACGATTTGTGACAGTTCGTAAGTTTATCATCAAGTGATCGCTCAAACACTTGTGTCTACCTCATAGTTGTCATCTACGCGCCGATACGGTCGTTTTGACAGTAATTAGAGTACATTTGGAGTCCGGGTCAAAAACCGTCTTCATTTTCTAATAACCGTTTAAAATGCCGAGTCAGAATGTTCTGGAATGTTCCGGATATTTCTATTCCATATTTTCCAATCTTTTAATCTTTGGTAAAATATATCCCGAGATTATCATATAAAATATTAAGGAAATAAGATTAATCCGCTATTCCATAATAGAAACACGGAAATCTTTCTTCCGCAGGAGGAAACCACTGAGGAAAAGACGCAGAAGGTGTTGCGCCTCTTCCAAGAGATGCAGTGCTTGCTGCGCCTCTTCCTCAGTCCTTTTCTGCGTATTTTTCGTATCTTTACGAGATTCACTTCCAAAGTTTCTCCGAAAACCCTAATTTCCGTCGTGTGATTAGTATAAATAGAGACCTTCGGTCTCACATATTTCTGACGCGAGTGTCCGCCCTTCTCTTCTCCATTTGCATTCTAGACCACGTTCTTACTTTTTGGCGTCTACGTGCTTGAACTTTCGACCACGTAAGCTCGGATCTTTTTGAGTACCAGCCTCGTTTTGCATGACCGACCAATTTGACCAACTCCACATCAATCAACTTAATCCATCTGTTTAATTCCTCTAAGAGGGCACTTTCGTCGTACATTCGAGTCGAGCATCACTAAACGTTAACTTAGTTCATCTCGTTTCGTCAAACATGTAAGTTTGAGGGTGTAAATCCTTCTCTTTTAATTATTGTTCTTTATTTTTGTAATCATTATTGTAAGATTTATGTCGAAAATATGCTTAAAACCGATTTGTAAAACCTTATTTCAAACCCTTTTTACGGATTATAAGGAGACAAACGTCGAGAAAGGACGCAGCAACTGTTGCGCCTCTTTCTGAGGCTGCCGCAGTTCCTGCTTCCTTTCTTCTTCCTTCGTCTTTTGTTCGTTTGTATGTTTTATTTTGCTTTCAATTGTTCATGTTTCTTTCAACACAATAATTCGAATATGATAATTTTAACCTGTAATTCATTAATATTTATCATCATTAACATCCTAACTTAAATCCCTTATAATCCATATTTGCGGGTTTTCGTCATTCAAATCAATTCGGGTTTTTAGAGGTCTGATTCATCCATATTGAGTCTCTGGAATTCATCTTTGATATATTTTCATTCGTTATTTATCGTTGCCATCATTAGTTCGTCATTAATAACCTGTTTAACCTAATTAATTTGTTTAGTTTGTTTAATTTGTATTTGTAATTAACCTTATTAATTTTGTAAATAATTCATTCTAATTAGTTATATCCATGTTGTACTATTTTTATGACCCAATCACATATAATTAATATGTTAAATCACTTCCATCCGAGTCAATTATCAATAATCGATCGTTTAAATTACCCACGAACATTAACAATCTGCAATTCCGGCTTCAAAACCAGAACTGAGCTCAGGAACAGACGCAGCGTCTGCTGCGCCTCTTCCAAAGGACGCGGCTCTGATGCGCCTGTTCCGGGTTGAGTTCTGTCTCTGAACTCCCGTTTCTGCCTTGACCTAGTTTATTAGTTTACGTATTTAATTTACTATTAATTGTATTATCACCTAATAATCTGTTTGTTTATTTATTTATTCTTTCTTTTCTAAAATTATTCGTTTTAAATGTATTTTCGACATAAATCAATTAATCCAATGTAATTATTGTAATTTTCTTTATTGTATTTTTATTGTATATCTTTTATCGTATTGCTTGTATGCTCTCACATGTAATCGATCTTAAATTCCTACTTCGACTCAATTGCATGTTAAATTACGTGATAACCGACTTAGTTAATTCTCACATGTTAGGATTAATCTAATGAATTTTGCATTGCATGCATATAACCTTCAACATATCAAGTATGAATAACTTCCCTAATCATTAGTAGAGGCCGCTATCGAGGCGGGCGGGATTAGGTGTTCAATCAAAAGAGCTTCCTAATACGTACACTCACCCCTTACTCCAGATCTCTGTGAACATCTGTGTTCATTGGCATCCACGAGAGTCATTATAGACATAGAATGCTAAGGGTAACGAGTTCTTGGTGTTCATGTCACTACTTTGTGTCTTGACATGGCACGAGGTATTCGAATGGTTTACAATTTTCCACAATAAATTGGTGGCGACTCCATAAATGCACAAGAAAAGCTTGCTCGCTTTTCGCCCCCATGGGCCCGCGTCCATAGTTTGGCGACTCCGCTGCGGATCATACACCTACGTGTTGCCAAGGGTGAAACTTGAACAAGGTTAGGGAATAGTTTATACGAGACAGTTGTCGATTTTCATAACTCAGTCTTCCTAGACCGTTTTATTCGGCCTTCTGAGGCCCAACCCAACCCATTCGACCAATCGTCCCGTCTAGACGGTCCAAATTCTTATTTGGGCCTAAGGATGGATAGCGATTGACGTCATCCATACCATGGTACTTACACTTGTTTGTATCAAGGACTTTCACTACTCGAGGAAATGGACTAGGAATCGGCATTACTCTTATTTGGTACGAGCCTCTCCACAGACCCCGGGTTTGATTGTTCGGTATGGCAACCCACCCTTTAAGACAAAACCCTTTTAAATGCACTCAGCATCCCATTATAATGCCTATATAAATGATCGTACCATATGTGATCACCGTTTCTAAACAAAATCATGACGATTTTTGTAAAAATCAAAATTTCTTTCAAAATGTAAAAATTTCGAACATAAGCCCAATTTTAGCGCAAAACCAGTCAAAACTCTGTCCAATTGTCGAGTCAAAATTCGGGCCTCAAAGTCCATTTCAAAACCTCACTTCGAGTCCACTCCTACAACTACACTACAGTTGACTAGGACCAACATTTTCAAACTTTGTCATTTCTTCAAAAACTCACTTAACACGAGTGGCACACTCCCACTCTACAAGTCAAAACTTTTTTTCCAAGTAAGTGTGCTAGAATGGTCGATCGTGTTTTGATTCGTCATCGATCTATTGTTCAGTTTCCAAGATGCCTGACACAAGCGACGTGAGCAACAACCAACCCCTGAATAGTAATGATAAAATCCTAGCCGCGCTAGCTCGTCTCCAAGTCACTCAAGACCAAGTGTATGATCGCCTCGACACAATCGAGGGCCGAATATATACTGTGGAAACAAGTTTGCCTCCTCGAGAAAGTGAAGTGTCTGATGAATTTGTGAATAACTTCAGGAATGAAGATCCTCCTATGGGAGCACATGAGGTTAGCCCTCCCATAGGTATGACTGCAGCTGAGAAACGACTCCAATACTTGGAGGAACAATTGATGATATATCTCAAAGGCGATGATATCTATAGGGAAAATAATAGCAAATATGAGGCCGTGAGCTCCAAATTGCCAACCAACTTCAACAAGACGGATAGCCCTAAATTCAAGGGGCATGAAAACCCTTTGAACCATATCCGTGCTTTCAAGGATTACATGTCTATCAAAGGGATTAAACCCGAAATGTTCTTAAGGATCTTTCCTTCATCTCTTGACACTATCCCAAGACAATGGTTCTATTCTCTAGAGCACAAGAAGATTGCTACCTGGGACGACGCCGCAATTGAGTTCGCTAAGCAATATGCGGATAATACCGAAATCCAAGTCAACATGCGCACTTTAGAGGTTCTTACCCAAAATGACAAAGAAGGTTTCACCGACTTCCTAAGTAGGTGGAGGAAGACTAGTACCCAACTTGTTAAACGTCCAGATGAAGCTACCCTCGTGGAGAAATTCGTGGACAATTTAAAGCCCATCTATGCGAGTCATTTGAGGTACCAAAACATTATGACCTTCAAAGACATAACTGTACTAGGAACAAGGATCGAGGATGACATCCGTAAAGGGCTCTTGTCCAAAACGGTAGGTCGTGGATATCAAGGCTCAACAAGTCGCTCTTACGGCTCTACTAACAAGGCTGATGAAGTTAACCTTCTCAAGCCATCTAAGAAGAGTACCCCACTAAGAAAATTCACTAATATTGGGGACACATACTCTAATGCTCTAAAGAGACTGATGAAACAGGGTAAGCTTCAACCCATAGGCCCTACGCCCGAACCAGAAAAGAAATCCAAGTTCTGGGATGAGAATTCTTATTGCGAATATCACATAGGCAAGGGACATGATACAGAAAAATGCTACAAGCAATAAAATGTACTTCAAGACATGATTGAAGACGGTCGCCTACCAATACCGCCTGGAGGCAAGCCCAACAACACTCAGAATCCTCTTGGAATTCTAGTGATTACAAGTGAAGAATATACCTTAGATTGTTCACACCTCATTTCTCCAGTCGAAAATGAAATCCACGCAATAGAGAGTGAAGGGAACTACTCCACCATTTCCCCTACCATCACCGATTTCATCGCATGGGCAAAGAGTGTGAATAGGCAAGTCTCGAAACTAGAGAGCGTAGTGGCAACCCTACGTGATCCCAATGCAACACCCAAAGAACATGCGCCACTAAGTTTCTCGCAAAATGCTACAATGCAAGAAGTAGTAGCCGTGGTTGATGAACTAGTCGACTAAATTATCCAATTGGAGGCCGAGATCATGAGGATGAGAGAACTTGCTACTATTAATGGAGTGTGGGCCCACGATGATGAAGATGAGTATCTCACTGAACACTACCTAGTCAAAGTCAGTGAGGAAATAGTCCAAAATAGTTAGGATCTAGATGTGGACCACCTTTCTCGTTTGGGACGTCCATACCAAGCCACTTCTCAAAATGGTCCCATAGCGAATGGTCCAACCAACGTTGTCACACCAAATGATAACGAAGATACCTCTATTGACCATTTGCTAAAGCAACTACAGAAGACAAAGGCTGATCTTTCAGTCTGGCAACTAGTTGCAAGCTCATTCCCACATCGCCAAGCTTTACTGCAAGCCTTGGCCAAACTAAATGTGGCACATAATTCCACACCCGATGACGTAGTCAACTTGGTCTTCCAAGAATCACCAAAGCTAAGTAACCCTGTTACTTTCTCGGATGAAGATTTGCCACCCTTTGGTGCTAATCACAACTTGACTCTTCACATCACTGTTATTTGTTTGAAGAAAAATGTGCCAATGACTTTGGTAGATGATGGCTCGGCAGTTAACGTTATACCTTTGAAAACGGCATACAAACTGGGCATGAAAGAGTCGGATTGGACCCCTACCAACCAAGGTGTTCGCGCATATGATGGTACACGATGAAAAGTGGTAGGACTTGTTAACCTGACCATAGCCACAGGGCCGATCGAACGAAAAGTCAACTTCCAAATAGTAGACATTGAAGCATCCTTCAACATACTTCTAGGAAGACCTTGGATTCACGCTTCCAAAGCGGTGACATCCACCCTCCACCAGAAGATCAAGATCCCACTAGATGGTAAAGTGGTGACAATCACTTCATCACCCATCAAGGCAGTAATAGAAAAGAGGTCAAGCAATCAAGTACTTGCGGATCTAGTATATGAACTTGGGGGCTTCCATAGCATAAACGTCATAGAAAGCGAGTTGGCGCCTTTATACTTCAATCCCTACTCTAATTTGGTGGTCAACCACATACTCAAATCCCAGGGATACTTCCCGGGAATGCCTTTGAATCCAATCCGAAGGAACACCTTTGCACTCTACAAAGAAGGCAACTCACAAAGGATACCACTTGGATTAGGGTACAAACCCACTAAAGAGGAAGCTCTCGCGATGCTCGCCCGAGTTCAAAACCGTAAGAACGTGGGAATCCAAATGCGACCCTATCTCCCTACCCTAAATGGATACTTCATTAGGGAAGGAATTCAAGAATTCTTTCATGGATTTCCCGAACCTTGGCACTATCTCGAAAGGAAGTTAGCCGGAATCGAGATCTTTCACGATTGCTACTTCATTCCTCCAGATACGGTTCCTACCTTCAAGACTCGTCAAGCACCTTGCTTAGACGAACAAGCTGTAGCCTACTATTTGGGGAAGATCGATTTATTAGAGCCGCGTAGGATGAGATCATTACCATGATACTTCAAGAAGATCACTTCAACCCTACCGCATTAATCACAGAAACCAACTCAAATCAGCAGAAGGGATGGAGAAAGTCGATCAAGTGGACGAACAATCAAGGAAGAGTCTTCAAGCTCACCACTGGAGAAGGAGAGATGTTCAAAGGAGAACCAGAAGACGATGAGTTCGAGTCAGAGTCAGAGTCGGAGTCAGAGTCAGAGTCTAGAGAAGTCCCTAGAGAGTCTCCTCCTGTCGTCACTCCCATTCCCCTTGTTTCTCCTAGCTTAGCATCAAGTAGCAACAGTAGTTTGGGAAATGTCCCAACGGCTATCCCCTTACCGCCACTGACTACGGAACAGATGGCTTCTTTGTTTCAACTTTTCTCAAATTTTAATATGAATAAATCAGGTTCTGCTTACTCTTTGTGTTATTCTGAATGCAATTCTGTTTACGATGATAATGAGGATGACCCAGACCCAGACTCAATCGAAATACCTCCCTACATAGCCAAAGAAATACTAAAAGAGGGAGAAGGGGGACCAGTAATAGAAGATATTGAACCCATCAACGTAGGAACCGAACTAGAACCCCAAGAACTTAGGATAGGGACGACCTTGAGCTCTACCGAAATGGCCAATTTCATAGACCTCCTACACGAGTTCAAAGACATTTTTGCTTGGTCCTACAAAGACATGCCAGGGATCGACAGGGACATTACAGAACATAGAATCCCGATTAAACCAGGTTTCAAACCCGTAAAAAAAAAGCTTCGACGAATGAGGATAGAATGGGCTCTTAAGATCAAAGAAGAAGTCGACAAACAATTCAAAGCTGGGTTCATCAAAGTTTCCGAGTAATCAGACTTGGTAGCTAACATAGTACCTGTACCCAAAAAGGATGGGAGAATCCGGGTTTGTGTGGATTTCAGAGACCTAAACAAAGCAAGTCCCAAGGATGACTTTCCTCTACCACATATCGACATATTGGTGGATAACACAGCAGATCACGCGCTATTGTCCTTCATGGATGGATACGCAGGATATAACCAGATCAAGATGGCCATAGAAGATATGCATAAGACCGCCTTCGTCACTCAATGGGGCACCTATTGCTACACGGTTATGCCATTTGGGTTAATCAATGCCGGAGCTACATATCAACGCACCGCAACTACGCTCTTACATGACATGATGCATAAAGAAGTTGAGGTATACGTAGATGATATGATTATCCAGTCCAAGGATAGAGAGGGGCACATTGCGAACCTTCGCAAATTCTTCTCAAGGCTACGAAAGTACAACATGAGACTCAACCCTCAGAAATGCGCATTCGGGGTAACATCCGGCAAGCTCCTGGGATACGTCGTTAGCCAACGAGGAATAGAAATAGACCCTTCCAAGATCAAATCCCTAATCGAAATGCCGCAACCGCAAACAGATAAAGAAGTTAGAGGATTCCTGGGTAAGGTGCAGTACATAAGTCGATTCATATCGAAACTCACCATGATCTGTGAACCTATCTTTAAAAAGCTAAAGAAAACAGATCACACCATGTGGGGTGATGACTGTCAGAAGGCATTCGACCGAATCAAGGAGATACTAGCCAAGCCACCAGTGCTCATGCCACCTCAACGAGATCAACCTCTTTATTTATATCTCACGGTAACTGAAACAGCCATGGGTGCCATGCTAGCCCAAACCGTAGGAAAAGAAGAAAGAGCTATATACTACCTTAGTAAGAAGTTCTTGGAGTACGAGTGCAAATACACACCACTAGAGAAGACATGCCTTGCTCTTGTGTGGGCAACAAAGAAGCTACGCCATTACATGCTTAGCTACTCCGTCAAAGTATACTATAAAATGGATCATGTCAAATACCTCTTCGAGAAACCCGTTCTCAATGGACGCCTAGCAAGATGGACCTTGATGCTCTCAGAATTCGATCTCAATTATGTACCTCTGAAAGTTATAAAAGGGGGCGCCGTTGCCGAGTTCTTCGCAGAAAATCCCATCAATGATGCACAAACAATAGACACCTGGTCATTTCCGGATGAAGATATACTCCAAACCGATGTAGACTCCTGGGACCTTTATTTTGATGGGGCATCGAACTTGAGAGGATTTGGAATAGGAGTGTTGCTCATTTCTCCTGAAGGCGAGCATACACCAATATCTGTCAAACTCGACTTCGAGGTGACAAATAACGCAGTAGAATATGAAGCTTGTCTCATCGGATTACAAGCATCAGTAGGTTTAGGCATCAAGAATCTTCGCGTGCGTGGAGATTCATCTTAGATCATCAACCAAATTACGGGATCTTGGAAAATTCGAAGTAAAAGCCTAGCACCTTATCAAGCCAGAATAGACCAAGTAGCCCAATTCTTCGATCAAGTAACATACCTACATCAACCTCGAGAGGAAAATCAATTTGAAGATGCTCTTGCAAAACTTGCATCTTTGATTAATATGCCGGATAATATGGTAGAAATGCCTTTATGCATCGAACGACGGTCAGAACCGGCTTACGTGCACCAAATCACAGCTGAAGAAGAAATTACAGAGGAACCTTGGTTCCAAGCAATCCTAAACTTCAAACTAAATGGCACCTATCCACCGGATATGGACAAGAGAGCACAACGCGCTATACGCTTACTAGCTTCCCAATACGTCCTCATGCAAGGAGAGTTATACAAAAGAACACCTCTTGGTGTGATCCTGCGTTGCCTTGATCATTCACAGGCACGGAAAGTGATGGAAGAAGTCCATAATGGAGAATGTGGCCCTCACATGAGTGGACCCATGATGGCAAAGAAAATAACACAGTTGGGGTATTATTGGACCACAATGGAATCTGATTGCATCAAATATGTCAGACATTGCCACAACTGCCAAATCTTCGGGAATGTGCAACACGTCCCTCCTTCATTACTCTATACAATGACAATCTCCTTGGCCATTTTTTGCTTGGGGAATTGACATCATCGGAAAGATCACGCTAGCCGGAACAGGATGTTACTGTTTCATTCTAGTGGCAATCGATTATTTCACCAAATGGGTAGAAGCGGCTTGCTAAACTAGTCTCACAGCCAAGAACGTGGCAAAGTTCATACAAACCAACATCATCTGTTGATACGGTTGCCCACATGAGATCATCAGTGACAATGGATCCCATTTCTAGGCCGAGACTGAGCAATTGCTAGCCAAATACAAAATCAAGCATCACCACTCCTCGCTATATAGACCACAAACTAATGGCGCGGTAGAGGCGGCAAACAAGAACGTTGTCACAATCCTCAAGCAAATGATTGACAACTATCAAGATTAGCCAAGCAAGATACCTTTTGCTTTATGGGGATACCGTACATCTGTTAGGACGCCCACTGGGGCCACCCCTTTCTATTTGACCTACGGCATGGAAGCCGTACAACCAGTAGAGCTAGAAATACCATCCTTGCGTATTTTACTCGAAAGTCAAATCCCGGAAGCCGATTGGAAGAAGGATAGATATGAAGAACTCATCCTCCTGGATGAACGAAGATTGCGCGCCTTACATAATGTGAAAACATATCAGGCACGTATCAAACGAGCCTTCAACAAAAGGGTTAAGCCAAGGAACATCAAAGAAGGAGACTTGGTCCTCAAATCAATTAGAGCTCTTTTACCTGTCGATCCACGAGGGAAATTCAAACCCAACTAGGCCGGACCATTTCTAGTCAAGTCCATACTTCCAGGGAGTGCGGTTAGGATCACAGACTTAGATGGGAATGAATTTGCCAACCCGACAAACCTCGACCAATTAAAACGTTACTATGCCTAGAATAGGAACAAAACGCGCCTCGCATAACCCCAAGTGTCGCTCCTGTGGCACGAAATAAACGGCCCCTGGCCAAGCTAAATAAAGCTAACGTCACCTTGCTCTTGCATTTTGACAATTTGTCATCCTCATATCATCAAATAAATTGAATTGCACTTTAGGAGTAAGTAAAAAGCTCATGCTTATTTTCTAGTTCACTACAAGCTCTTGCTTAGAACAATTATTCTTTTACATTTACTTGAACTACGCGCAAGGGTTTGATTTCATTTTTTTAAATGAATACGTAGGCTCACAGGATACAACCCATTATTTTAAATGTAAATAGAAGGACATTTGCATATGCATTTGGAATTCGACAAGAATAATAATAGAAAATCCCAGCGGTTTCATAACCAATCAACCTCTTTTATTTCATTTCTTTTAATAATAATATGCTACATAATAAAAATAAATCTAAAAAAATAGGCTAGGATTCTAAAAACCCCACCTTCTTATTACAAACAATAATAATAATAATAAATAATAATAAAGACTCGGGCTATTCTTCCATTTTCCCTTTGTCTTTGTCATTTTTATCATATTTCTTGTCTCGGCCTCGAGCCGGACGCTCTTGTGCCACTTCAGACCTAATCACCAATGGTCTCTCTCGTGGTCTTGCCTTGCCATTCTTGTCAACCACCTTTTCCACGGCAGGAGAATTCTTCGGTTTCTTCGAAGGATGAACAACTCGAAACCCGGCTTCTTCCTCTCCCTCAGTCAGATGCTTCTCTTTCTCCTTTTCTACATCACGAACCTTGTAGTCAACAGGCTCGCGCTTCCTCAATCTCTTGCGCTCCTCCGGAGTAGTAGCTTTCCTCCACCGCGTATAGGAATCAAACACCCATAGAGCACTAACAGATGAATTCAAGAACCACACGTTTCTTTGAGCCCATTTGATGGCCCATTCTCTTCGGCTCTCAGTGGTAAGGGCCATAGCGGTCTGCGGGATGGTATCAAGCTTCGGAATCGTCTGCTTCAATCCAACCTACCTCATCAACCTCTCTAGGAAGATGCATATCATAAACTCCAAGCCAGGAATGTGCACCGATCGGGTAGGATACAAGGACGATACTCTAGTGACAGATTTGAGATGCCACCATGGTACGATCCATCTAATCAGTGGACCATCATCACTCTTCAGTTTTTTCTCCCAATAGTTGCAGACTCGAGTGAAGTCCACCATATAAAGTCTAGTCCTCATTGCAATTGAGCGAGCATGATAAGCAGGAACATTAACTGGGGGCTCGATCAATCGAAGACGCTCCATAAGCCAGACCTACCAAAACGCAGGTATTAGAATCAAAAATAAAAAGAAAAAAAAAAGCTTCGTTCTTTTACCTGCAATATGATGGGACTTCCCAAATAAGGAAGGTCGCGGTTGGCTTTCCTGTTATCTAACCCCAACAGGATCTCTCCTAAACACAGGCAAGCTGGGCTCCTGCGTAGCTCCATTTGCTCAATTAAGCTCAAGTAACGAGGGTCACCTCTCAAATCCTCATCAACATGCCCTTGAAGGACATATACATCCAGTAGGCAAAATCCGAATGCCATTCGCCTTGCAACATAGGAAATGGTAGGATCTGTCCTGTTTATGAATCGATCGATGAAGTCCAACATTCGCACTCCTTTTGAGGTCACTAGACGGTCAACCTCAGCTCTTGTCAACCCAAGCAAATCTCTGAACTTATTCTTATACCCTTGAGAAGTAGAGGGTATAGCAGGCAAATGTTCCGGGTCCCAACCACCAATTGCAGCAATTTCTTCGGGAAATGGGCAAATATCGCCTCCAGGAAAGGCAAATACGTGATAATTCGGGTCCCAATAATCAAGACAAGCATCTAGGAACAGTTTGACTACCTTGATCAGCTTCAAACTCAAGATCGATCCAAAATTATAGGCGCCCATATCGTGTTTCTCCACATTAGAGAACTCATTTGTCCACTCTTTCAGACGGATTTCAAGAGTATTCATGATGTATGCTTAATTAGAGAGCTTTTATGCAATAAGACGAGAGAAAGACGGAAGAATTATGTGAATAAAACCTCCCTCGACGTCTATATTTATACTAAAAGCTGTTTCCTAAAATCTGTCGGAGACAGACACATGGGAGAACAGCGCAAAGACTGCTGCGCCTCTTCAAAGGGACGCAGCTCCTGCTGCGCCTCTTCCTAAGCCTTCTTTCTGTGATTTTCCGCGTTGGATATTTCCTAATTCCTCCAAGAATAATTTCCTATTCATACGGGTTATTATTTTGGTAAATCCGTCAAATTACCATGTTTTCAAGTTTCCTAATTCCACGGGCACGCATTTTGAGGCGACATCGACATTTTCGTCATTTCAGCACACTTACCTGTTTCTTTTTTAATTTTCTTTTTGGGGAATCATTTCACCACTTTAATTATTTATTTTCAAACTTAACCGTTTCCTTTTTTTCTTTTTTTGGGGAATCATTTCACTCCCGTTTCATATTACATTTCAAACTTATATGTTTCTATTTTCATTTTTTTTAGGGAGTAACCCTCCCTACTGTCCGGTCATTTTCGATATTTTTTTTGCATTTTCTCGAGTCTTTTTCTTGCGCTAATTTAGGCCATGTGTACAAGTATGTGCTTTATGTGCAATTTCTGTGTAAATGTCGGCAGCATGACGGCGTAAACCGTCATCTACCAAACTTGTTCAAAAGCTAACCTGCAGGTATAAACAAAGCAACCCAACAGCAAAGGCACTCAGGCCATCATATATACAACCAAAAGGAATATGTACACCAAACTGGGGGCTCGAGCCCGAAACAAAGTGTATAAAGTGCAAAATGAAGGTCCTAAAATGTACAAAGGTGTGTGAAGTACAGACTACAACAAAAACAACAAAAAGCAACAAACTACTGCTGGTCACCGCCCAACTCGGTAACTCTCGCCTCGAGAGCAGCGATCTCGGCGTCGCGGACCTCTAGCTCCCTCAGCAGGCGAGTTGTCTCCTCTCGGGATTGGGCTAGCTCTCGCTCCAAGTCACGCTCCCTCTGCAAACGACAAGAATTGGCTCATGTCAATCATTTCAAACATAAAGAGAGTTAGAAAATTCAAAAATGAAGTAAACTGAAGGTTCATACCTGACGTCCTCGACCGCCATCAAGTGCCTCGATGGCAGTAGCTCGTAGCCGGTTGGCTACCCTCCACAAAACCAGGAACCGGGATGGCGCAACCTACATTTCAAGGATCCTCAATAATTTGATAAGTTTAAACAAGTGTATTCTTATACGAAAGCTGATTAAATTGGGGAGCATACCCTCCGAATCAGATAGTGCCACTCGTCTAGACCAGCAACTCTCACCGCCGCGTCAAAGTCGCGAAGCTCGGATATCGTCGTCATCCCCATCGCATCAGTGTACTCGAGGGTCTCGGGGTACGCTGGGGGCTCGATGCCCGCCACCTTGACCTCCTGCAAAGTCAAATGGTTTCCATTAATCGATGATCATTCATCGTATTTTCAAGATTAATCAAAAGGAGAGTAAAATACATACCACGACTGGCCAGTTGATGTGACCATTATTTGAGCATATTTAGTCCCCGAATTAGCCTTGTTCCCATGCTTTTTAGTGCATATTTGGGTCATTTATTGTCTTTAGTCCTTTGTTTTGCATATTCTTTGATGTTTTGATCCCTTGGTAGGAAAGGAGTGCAAACCTTGCATTTTCATGGCAAAATGGAGCTAAATTGATTGAATTCAATGACCAGGCATCAAAGAGAAGACAAGACTAGAAGGCCTTTGTACATACTATAGTAGTTGGGCAATGATGAGAAAAGATCCTTGCATCCTCGAGGAAATCCTCAAGGATTGTATGAAGATAAAGGAAGAAAAGAAGAAAGGAAGAAGCTGATCTACAATCCGAGCGGATTGCCCACAATCCGCCCGTCCAGCACAAGCAATCCGAGCGTCTTCCTTAGAAGGCCGCTCGTCCAAAACCACCACAATCCGCCCGTCCACCCACCAAATCCGCTCGTCCAAAAGACCCACAATCCACCCGTCCCGTGCCCTGGACGCTCGGATTGTGTGACAGCTAATCCGTCTTCTACTTGTTCTATGAAGAATGCGCATACCTCGGGAAAGACTAGCAAAAAGGAGACTCGCATATTTTTCTGAGAGGAGCGATTCCTCAAGGACTTAATCGTCATTTAAACCCTTAGTAAACCCTAATTTGTGTACCTAATCCCCACTATAAATACCCCATTAGTCTAATTAGATTATCATGTTCTTCTTATCAATCTTTAGTGTAGTTTATATCATTCTAATCTCTCTTTAATCTTGTAATCAACCTTTAATCAAGTCTTAATACAAATCTCATTTCCTTAATCTTTCTTTTGTTCATCTTTCATTTTGGGTAATTGAAGATTATTTGGGTTATTATTGGGAGATTGACAACCTTCCAATCAATCATCAAGTACTTCTATTATTCTTTGCTTTATTATTGGAATCATTAGTAGGTATAATCCTCTTAATCCCTTTTTAATTATTGTTAATCATCTTACTTTATTCATCATGTTTTACTTTGTTGGTATGATTGACAACCTTGCTAGCATGTTCAACATGATAATGAGTGAGTAGTTTCCTTAACTAAGGTTAATGGGTAATTAGGGGAAACCAACATGGGGGATGATTCATGCTTAAATTAATATGTTTTCATAGTTTATTTGCTTGCTTGTTGTGATCTCAACTTATGCACATGTTATGTGTAGATACCCGTATTCGTCGATATTGGAATTTATAGAGAACCCGACAAACACCCGATGATGATAGGACACATGTATTCTTTAGTTGTCATCGTCATTATTTGGAGCTCGTTTTACGAGGTAGAATGGGCGTCGTCGATGAAGTATTTTATTAATTTAAATGATATTTAAATTAATGTGTTTTTTTATGTGAATTCATTTTATTAATTTAAATGATATTTAAATTAAAGCTCTATTTTGAATTTATTTTCTTAAGTTTATTTTATTGAAAATAAAATAAATGTTTGATTTGAAAAATCATTTTATGAGTATATTTGATTTGAAAAGTCATTTATTTTAATTTGTTAATTGATTTGAAAAATCGATTTT
Organism: Silene latifolia; assembly: GCF_048544455.1. NCBI lineage: Eukaryota > Viridiplantae > Streptophyta > Magnoliopsida > Caryophyllales > Caryophyllaceae > Silene > Silene latifolia. Next base: position 76,472,833 of record NC_133528.1, read on the forward strand.
AAAAGCGAAGAAAACTCGTTTTAAACATGTTTTTTGAGCTCGATTTTAGCTCGGTTTTTGAGCCCGTTTTCTTTGCGAATTGGCACGAATCTCGAGTACATTAACCAACCTAGACCAATACCCATCCACCCTTGTTCGAACCCCCCATACCATGGCCCAAATTCTCGTCCCAAACAACCCCAACCAGCCCGCGCATAAACCGAGCAGTCCCCTGTTTTGGCAGCTCAATCCCGAGCCCAAACCCGCTCCAAATACTACCAAGACCCGTACCCATTAACCCTAACCCATAACCTAGTATCCTATCCATATTATCCTAGCTTAATCACCAAGAAAACCCCCCTCAAACCCTCACGAAAACGGCTGGACAGCAGCCATACGGGATGAAGCCCGATTGCCTCTCCCTCTCTTTTAACCTACTTTAACTCCTTACAAATACCACCCCTTCACCATACATTCATTCCTCTAGGTTCTCCATACATCCAACCATCACCCACAAGCTTTAAACCTCGGAAACAAACCCTAATTGCCTCCCAAAAACCCTAAACAAAACCGACATACAAACTGAAACTGTTTGTGTGTCTTCCTCGAAAAACAATTCGTTCCTCCATCAAACCTCCATCAAAACTCGATTTTCTTGTTCCTAATTAACCACATAACATCCATCTACACATTAGACAAAGATTTACGAGCCAAATTGCCCTTGAGAGTACACGAAATCCCTCGAAAAACAGAGTGTTATACACTCTGTTTTCGCGGTTTATTCTTGTCTGTCCAGTTCTGTTTGTGCTCGTTTTTCGTGCCCAATAACCCAAAACGAGCAGGGGTTGCTTTAAGATCCTTGTTCTCCTCTATTTCTAGTTTTCAAAACATCTTTTAAATCGAATTTTCGTCGTGAAACGAGAGAGATATCATCGTTTGAAAGTTGCTGTCCAGATTTGTCAAAAAACGCGTGTTGCTTTATTTCTTCGTCGACGACGGCCTCTCGAGATAAAATCTACCATCGATTACGACCCAAGACGGTGTCAACGATACATGTAGGTTGAGGGTGCATCAAATCCTCCTCTTTTCCCTTTTATTTCGTTTGTTTTATGTTTGTTTTTTATTGTCTCGTTTTATTTCGTTTATCGTTTTGTTTATCGTTTAATTAACTATGAAACTAGTTTAGTCCGAGTATGAGTTAAAGTACCGCCATGAACACCCGCGTTGACTTGAGATGGGAAAATAAACCGCTACTTCAGTCGGTCGTACACCCCCGTCTCATTTACATATCCTCGTGTTCAAGGTAGGGCCTAAATAAAACGAATTTCTAACTTCGCTCTTCGCTTTCGACCCCCTTATTGTCTCGGCCAAATCGACATACCCTAGGACCCGTTGTATGTTAGTTTAACCTCTGATTGTTAACCTATGACGTATTTAGATGACATTAAATTAATTTAATAACCTAATTAGACATATTAGGGTACATCGACATAGCTTTAAAAATCAACTAACAATTCTGTAAATAATTGAACGCATCTTTCTCATCACTTGATTTCTCGCTAGCATAGGAGTGCGTGATTAGCACCTTCCTATTAACACTCGACGAGTAAGCATCAATTTTATGATATCTGACCTAATTGGACCCTTAGGCCGTGTAGAATAACACACTTGCGCGTTTCTTCTCAATCGATCAATTTGTTTTATAACTTGTTTTCTAACTCGTTTTCTAATCCGTTTTGCAATCATTCGATCTAACTAATGAACCTAACTTAGGAACTAGGTTGGCCTTGTCTTGGCCGTGGGGGTGGCCGTTGGTTTGGGCCGTGAGTTGGCCGTATGTTTTGTCTTTCTTATTTCGTTTCTCTTTCCTTGTTTATCATTTGTTCTTTGTTTGTTTTATAGCTTGTAATTTATAGTTTGTTTATCGAGTTGTAATCTTTCGAGTTAGTTTTCTTTTTTACGGGTCAAAACCTCTTCAGAAAACCTTAATCTTATTTGGTTAGACGGTTGTTCCCCAATGTTTGTAAGAGCGTAGTAAACCGCATGTTGTTAAAAGCAACATGGCCCGGTTTATGCTAATGCATGCTTTGGTGCGTAGCCCTATGTCTACTTCGATGGGATTAAGTGAAAGCACGCATTACGAGGAGTGACCCAAGGCCGTGTGTCATGTAGGCCGTGAGTCACCCCCCCTCTTGTGCACGGTTTTCTAGGCCAAACGGCCGTGTATTGCGTCGTGTGTATAGCTTTGTATTTAGATCGAGTTGTATCTTTAGTTTCTCGTTGTGTCGGCATGAAATGCCTGGGTTGTAATAGGATAGATCCCAATGGCTCCCCCATTCCTCCTAAGCCGTGTTTGCGCATCTTTTATTTCAAATCAACCAACATGCTAAAACAACTTTGACAAAGTTAGTATTCATGCATTAAACGACATAGAAATTGTTGTCACATGTTAGGGTTTTAAAACGATGTTTGCATATCATATATCGTAGTAGCTATGACCTTGTTTGAAATCCATACTTGACTTAGTAGAGGCCGTTATTGACGGGCGGGGTTGGGTGTCCTTATGGGCTTCCCAACACGTACCCTCACCCCTTACTCAAGATCTATGGTTTGTGGATCCGTCTAAATACCATTGGATTACGAGAGTCATTCAAATCGAGTGATATAGGGTACAAGTCTTTATCTTTAATCACTCGTAGTCGATTGGCTTTATGCTTTTCGATGAAAGGTGTAAAGTTGACTTGAACGGTTCCAAGTTCCCAAAAAACTTGGTGGCGACTCTAATATGTCTTAATTCGATTCGAAAGAACCTCGAGTCGATTATGCCTAGTGTGGATCCCGCGGACGCAGTTCCCGAGGGCCTTGTCCACGATTTGGCGACTCACTGGGGAAAAGAGGACTAGTTACACTTTGTGTTTCTAGGGTCTTTTCCTCCGAGGTGAAACTTGAAAAGAAAGTGTTGGAAAGTAAAACATTACTCATAGTGCTACGATTCATGCATAAACCCTTAAGGACTTGCCCGGGCCGTCCCAGCGTTTCTTCGTGATGCGTGGGGGGCGACGTCCCACTATGCCAGGAAGCTGCACATTGCTCGCTTCCACTTCGCCTCGCGTGGTTCTTGAGGGTGGGGACGATCTTCTAGGTACTTTACCTTAAGACACCTTGCTCTATAAGACCGCAAAAGGATGGAGGGCATAGACCTTCTTATAGAAGACTTGCCGAGACTTAGAGATGTCTAGGAGCATACATCCTTATAACATGAGAATGACAATGTGCAATGTGTTTTCCCGAGTCTTGTTTTTCGAAAATTCCCATGTCCTTTTCAAAACCGAACTTTTGAACAACTTACTTTCAAAATAGCATGGTTTTAAAAACGCGGAATGCTGCCCAAATAGGACTAGAATTTTCGGCCCAAAAAATGAGCTTTTATAGCCGGCATGCTGCCCATTTCAAATCTCATTTTCGAATCAATCCTTCATTTTCGTCAAAATCAATCCAAAATGTTTCTCGAACCTCAACCAAGCATGAAATGCGTCGAGTCGTGTCCGGGTCATGGCCGTGTTAGGCCGGGTATGTTTCGTTCTAAGAGTCTAGAACACGACCTTGTTGGGTCACCCAAGCTCACCTCTTGGGCTTCAAGTCATGTTGGTCGACCTTTTGGTCTAGGATAGTCCACAAAAACGCCCAAGCTAGGCCCTTATGGACGTTTCATATGAACCCATGGGCTATGTTAGCCCAATCACGGGTTTAGTCACACCAAGTCCAGTTTAGAATCGAGTTATGACAGTTTGAGTCATGTCGTTTTATCGAGTCTAAAATGAACCGATGTCTAAATCAAACCGTGAGTCGAACCCTTGTTTAGTCAATCTCAAGTCGAGTCTTTGTTTGAGTCAAGTTGGGGTCGTGTCCTTAAGTGTGCAGGGGCTCTTACTTTAAATATTGACTCAATACGGGGTTTTCTTGTAGAAAGGCCGCCAAAAACCCGACGTCAAGCAATGGAAGATGCTGTTAACAAGCTCACTGAGGCCGTGAACCTCATGATGACCCGAATGGATGCAATCGAATCTAAGCTGGGTGAAGATTCCCCTCCACCTCGATCGATCCGGAGAAACGGTTCAAGTTCATCGAGGACCGTTTGAAACTCTCCCAGGGGAAGAACATTCACTATGAGAATGCTAGGGCCTATGCCCCGGTGCAGGATAAGTTGCCCACGAACATGGTACTCACTGACATCCCAAAGTTTAAGGGCACAGAAGATCCAGTCCACCATGTTAAGGCCTATAAGGGGTACTTAGCACTAAAGGGAGTACCTGTTGACATGCTCTCTGAAATTTTTGCCCAATCTCTCGATGAACACCCGAAGGCGTGGTTCTACAATCTTGACCTTAAGAACTTCCCCACTTTCGAAGATATTACGGTGGAGTTCGCAAGCACTATCGACAATGTTGAGATTCAAACCAACATAAGGACTTTGGAAGTAATGACACAGAAAGACAAAGAAGGCTTTACTGAATTCCTTGCAAGATGGCGCGCTGAAAGCGTGAAACTAGCCAAGAAGCCTGATGAAGTTGAAATGGTAGATAAGTTCGTAAAGAATCTACGACCTGTTTACCGCAATGCTCTGAAATACCAGAATTTTGGCTCTTTCAAAGAATTGATAAGAATCGGGATAAAGGTAGAGGACGATGTCCGAATGGCTGAAGCTGAGAAGCCAAAAGGATACCAAGGGGCCTCGTCATCTAAAGCGAAAGCACCAGCAGCGGCCCACTTTGTTGAAACTGTCAATCTCTTAGATGGACAGTCAAAGAGGCCTCCGCGCCAAACACCTAGGGCATTCAATGATATCGGATGCACTTATACATACGCTCTCCAAAGGCTCATAGCCCAAGGGAAGCTGAAGCCTATTGGTCCAACTCCGGATCCACCTGCTGAACAACAAGGCAAATGGTACAAACCGAATGCCTACTGTGCCTTTCATCAAGGGAAGGGACACGATACTGAAAGGTGCTTTAGACTAAAGCACGAAATTCAAGATATGATTGAGAGTGGAACACTCCCGATCCCAACTGTTAAACCCAATAACATCACCAATCCATTTGGCGATCACGCCAACTTTGTTTCTGTCGAAGACAATGTCGATTATTCCCATCTTATCCGCCCATGTCACTTGAAAGGGGTGTTTATCGGGAAAATATTTTCGGATTGCTCTGAATTCTTGCCAAACCCGAAGAATGAAATTCAAGTCGGGAGTCTTGCTCTAGAATGTACTCCTCTCATTAAACGAAGTTAATAAAAGACAATTCGATTCACCAACTTTCATCACTGGCGTAGATCCTCAGAGGACTACCTCGGGATGGAGGCCGACCATCAAAGGGATCAAGGACAAGAGCCGAGCATCTAAGATGACAGCTGAACAAGGGAAAGCTCATGACCAGATTTGAAAATTATGAGTCGGGATCTGTTTTCTTATCTTAGTCGAGTCGAGTCTAGGACTTTCTTTTCTTGAAGTTGAGTCGTTTGTTCCGCGATGACCTAGGGTGTGTCCTAGGAATCGTTCTTTCGAGTCTGTTAAGCTTTTGCCATTCCAATAAAAGGTTGCAGTTTCATTTCCCAATATGACTTGTTTTCAATCCTCAATCATTCCGGAAACATGATAAAATGCACAACACACTCAAAGGCATCCCTGGGGTAGAGATATGTCCCGTTTCAAAATGTAAGGTACAATAGGATCCCGTGTTTGATTCCTTTACCTATTCCATGTCGGGCGGTAGAAAACCTCCATCTGAACCAATGTTTATGACAAGCTTTTAGATGATTCTATGACGAACCCGAACTAGCTCTTGGTTTCCCTATCGATGATGGAAGGCAAGCCCATCCCCACAGAATCATCCCCTCTCGAAGAGAGAAGATATCAACCCGTTCTAACAAGGAATTGTTAGTTCTTACCCAAATTAGTTGGCGAAGCCCAATTTTCAAGGTGTATCCATTTATGACTAAGAGAATGAATAGAAGATCATTTTCAAAGAGAGAAAAAAAAAAGATGAAAAAGAATGAAAAATGAGAAAAAGAGAAAATTTGGAAAAATGAAAAAAATGAAAAATGAAAAATGAAAAAAGATGAAAGAAAAAAAGAAAAAAGATGTTGAAGTTATTGCGGAATGCTTTTTGGTTGAATGTCGAAGTTACGGAAGCCAGAATTCAAGTCAAGTACCCATAGTTGAGGTTCAATGGGCGAAGCCCAAAAGCGTAAGTAGTGACCTCTTTGCCCTCTAAGTCCTTCCTGAGACAGTTACAAAGGGATAGTCGGGAATTTTGAGAATTATTCCGCTTGTGTTGTTGCACCCAGCCTTTAGGGTCCAGACATGGAAATTTGAACCCACATTGTTTTCCAACCCATTTGCACTCGGATTTCATCAAAACCGAGACACCTTTTCCAACCACGCTGTAAGCCATAGCCCTTGGCCTTAGCACCACAAAACAAGCCTTCAGAATGATGGTTAACCATTCCAACTTGTTATTACCAAGCTCCACATTCCAAAAGATCCAAGCCTTTTACACCTGATCCCAAACGCGGGATTTAACGGTACTTTACAGGCTAGAATGGGATATGACATGATACCTTAGGTGAAACCTTCGAGTGTGTACACACAATCAAAATGCCATGTTTATGCACCATGATCGAACTACGTCGGATTTGATTTCGCTCCACGCGAATACGTAGGCAGTCCTTCAGAATAAGGGATTCAATCCACTCCTCAACCAAGTTGTCATCTTGTCGGTTTCTTACGGGTCTTAACCAAGTCCAAATGAAGCCACCTTTGTTTAGTCGGTCTTAGCACTCGATGTAGGCTAGGATAAGGATATAGGTTCAGATGAATAGTATCAAGTCTCAGAATGAGCTTTATCTAACGGTTTAGGCAAAGATGCTCAGTCATGTAGATGTGGGTTTGCGTTGGGAACAGAAAATATGAAAAACCCATTTGAAAAGAAAGAAGGCGTGGAAGAAAAATAGTAAAAGCCCGCTGAAAAGAAAGAAGGCGGTGGCAAGAAATGATGAAACTCGCTGAAAAGAAAGGAGGCGAGGAGAAGAGTGACAGAATGTTCCCGACAAAAGTCATGTGTGATGTCTAAGTGTTCTCATAAAGTCAGTCTGTGTCTGGGCGAAGCCAACGTTGTTGCTCCATGAGTTTAATCCACCTTGTCAATGCCAAGTGATCTTGATTCCCATGTGCCCTTGGGACCACGCCCATGCCATACGATATCTCTGTCTCAAGTCCGACGATCTAGTGATTCCCGTTTGTCATCTTTTGGCGTCGGAACGGCCAATTTACATTTCTACCCCCAACAAGTCAATAATTGAATTAAAACCCGTGCACACTTGCGGTTTTATTTTCCTTTTTTGTTTTACGGTAGCGGGCTACGCCCACATTATTTACGGGTCATACAGCGTGTCAGAGTCGTATTTCGTGCTCACCCGTCAAGGTTCGATTTCAAAATGCCAAATTTTTCAGAATTCCGAAATTTCAAAAACTTTTTGCGAATTGTGGATAGATGATGCAAGTAGTGGAATCTTTGTGGGTCGATGATCCAATCCTTCGAAATTCAAATTCAATTTTTGAAGGGTCAATGGCCCAATTATTCAAAATTTTCAACTTGTTCAAATTTTGGGTCGATGATTGATCATTCAAATTTAATTTTAGGTCGATGACCCAGCATTCCAACACTTCAACTTCAAACCTCGGGTCGATGGCCCAATATTCTAAGTGATTCAAACTTCGGGTCGATGACCCAATTATTCAAAATTTTCAAATTCAATTTTCGGGTCGATGACCCAGTATTTCAAATGATCCAATCTCAAGATCGATGATCCAAATGTGCTTATGTGATGATTATTGCTAGTACATTTTCTGTGTTTCAAATATAGCAGGATATGCTTCAACTGGGGGCTCTAAAGTCTTTGACTTTAGAACCATTGCAAACTGGGGGCTCTGAAGCCGTTGGCTTCAGATGACCATTATCAAGATGAAGGGGATGACATCCACTCAGAATTCAATTCAATACAAGAGTATGAAATGGAAGAATTCCGTAGCTGAAAGCAAATAATGAAAGTGGCGGCAACCTCCTTGGAAAGTCCCGTCCCATTTGGGCACCTGCCAGCAGATGATAAGCTTTGGGCAAGGCCAGCAGATGATGAATTTTGGACAAACGCCAGCAGATGATAAACTTTGGGCATGTGTCAGCAGTTGCCGAACTACGACGCGGGTTTGATTCCGTCAGAAACGGATACGTAGGCGCCTGAGGTTAAGGCTCAACCCACCATTTATGCAATTTATGGGTCGATGACCAACGATGATATTTCGACACAACAGAAGCAAGAGTCAACCCTAACGAAGTTTCAGGTATGATCTCTTCTTATGGCTGGCGAGCTTATATACGCAAGTCTAATGGACTATAAACGACCGAAGAATCCTCGGTCGAGAGGGACTGGGGTATACTTTGACTTTCGCCTTGTCCAAGCCTCGGTCAAAGTGGGGGCTCAGAGATACCCGTATCCGTCGATATTGGAATTTATAGAGAACCCGACAAACACCCGATGATGATAGGACACATGTATTCTTTAGTTGTCATCGTCATTATTTGGAGCTCGTTTTACGAGGTAGAATGGGCGTCGTCGATGAAGTATTTTATTAATTTAAATGATATTTAAATTAATGTGTTTTTTTATGTGAATTCATTTTATTAATTTAAATGATATTTAAATTAAAGCTCTATTTTGAATTTATTTTCTTAAGTTTATTTTATTGAAAATAAAATAAATGTTTGATTTGAAAAATCATTTTATGAGTATATTTGATTTGAAAAGTCATTTATTTTAATTTGTTAATTGATTTGAAAAATCGATTTTAAAAGCGAAGAAAACTCGTTTTAAACATGTTTTTTGAGCTCGATTTTAGCTCGGTTTTTGAGCCCGTTTTCTTTGCGAATTGGCGCGAATCTCGAGTACATTAACCAACCTAGACCAATACCCATCCACCCTTGTTCGAACCCCCCATACCATGGCCCAAATTCTCGTCCCAAACAACCCCAACCAGCCCGCGCATAAACCGAGCAGTCCCTGTTTTGGGCTCAATCCCGAGCCCAAACCCGCTCCAAATACTACCAAGACCCGTACCCATTAACCCTAACCCATAACCTAGTATCCTACCCATATTATCCTAGCTTAATCACCAAGAAAACCCCCTCAAACCCTCACAAAAACGGCTGGACAGCAGCCATACGGGATGAAGCCCGATTGCCTCTCCCTCTCTTTTAACCTACTTTAACTCCTTATAAATACCACCCCTTCACCATACATTCATTCCTCTAGGTTCTCCATACATCCAACCATCACCCACAAGCTTTAAACCTCGGAAACAAACCCTAATTGCCTCCCAAAAACCCTAAACAAAACCGACATACAAACTGAAACTGTTTGTGTGTCTTCCTCGAAAAACAATTCGTTCCTCCATCAAACCTCCATCAAAACTCGATTTTCTTGTTCCTAATTAACCACATAACATCCATCTACACATTAGACAAAGATTTACGAGCCAAATTGCCCTTGAGAGTACACGAAATCCCTCGAAAAACAGAGTGTTATACACTCTGTTTTGTGATTTATTCTTGTCTGTCCAGTTCTGTTTGTGCTCGTTTTTCGTGCCCAATAACCCAAAACGAGCAGGGGTTGCTTTAAGATCCTTGTTCTCCTCTATTTCTAGTTTTCAAAACATCTTTTAAATCGAATTTTCGTCGTGAAACGAGAGAGATATCATCGTTTGAAAGTTGCTGTCCAGATTTGTCAAAAAACGCGTGTTGCTTTATTTCTTCGTCGACGACGGCCTCTCGAGATAAAATCTACCATCGATTACGACCCAAGACGGTGTCAACGATACATGTAGGTTGAGGGTGCATCAAATCCTCCTCTTTTCCCTTTTATTTCGTTTGTTTTATGTTTGTTTTTTATTGTCTCGTTTTATTTCGTTTATCGTTTTGTTTATCGTTTAATTAACTATGAAACTAGTTTAGTCCGAGTATGAGTTAAAGTACCGCCATGAACACCCGCGTTGACTTGAGATGGGAAAATAAACCGCTACTTCAGTCGGTCGTACACCCCCGTCTCATTTACATATCCTCGTGTTCAAGGTAGGGCATAAATAAAACGAATTTCTAACTTCGCTCTTCGCTTTCGACCCCCTTATTGTCTCGGCCAAATAGACATACCCTAGGACCCGTTGTATGTTAGTTTAACCTCTGATTGTTAACCTATGACGTATTTAGATGACATTAAATTAATTTAATAACCTAATTAGACATATTAGGGTACATCGACATAGCTTTAAAAATCAACTAACAATTCTGTAAATAATTGAACGCATCTTTCTCATCACTTGATTTCTCGCTAGCATAGGAGTGCGTGATTAGCACCTTCCTATTAACACTCGACGAGTAAGCATCAATTTTATGATATCTGACCTAATTGGACCCTTAGGCCGTGTAGAATAACACACTTGCGCGTTTCTTCTCAATCGATCAATTTGTTTTATAACTTGTTTTCTAACTCGTTTTCTAATCCGTTTTGCAATCATTCGATCTAACTAATGAACCTAACTTAGGAACTAGGTTGGCCTTGTCTTGGCCGTGGGGGTGGCCGTTGGTTTGGGCCGTGAGTTGGCCGTATGTTTTGTCTTTCTTATTTCGTTTCTCTTTCCTTGTTTATCATTTGTTCTTTGTTTGTTTTATAGCTTGTAATTTATAGTTTGTTTATCGGGTTGTAATCTTTCGAGTTAGTTTTCTTTTTTACGGGTCAAAACCTCTTCAGAAAACCTTAATCTTATTTGGTAAGACGGTTGTTCCCCAATGTTTGTAAGAGCGTAGTAAACCGCATGTTGTTAAAAGCAACATGGCCCGGTTTATGCTAATGCATGCTTTGGTGCGTAGCCCTATGTCTACTTCGATGGGATTAAGTGAAAGCACGCATTACGAGGAGTGACCCAAGGCCGTGTGTCATGTAGGCCGTGAGTCACCCCCCCCCCCCCCTCTTGTGCACGGTTTTCTAGGCCAAACGGCCGTGTATTGCGTCGTGTGTATAGCTTTGTATTTAGATCGAGTTGTATCTTTAGTTTCTCGTTGTGTCGGCATGAAATGCCTGGGTTGTAATAGGATAGATCCCAATGGCTCCCTCATTCCTCCTAAGCCGTGTTTGCGCATCTTTTATTTCAAATCAACCAACATGCTAAAACAACTTTGACAAAGTTAGTATTCATGCATTAAACGACATAGAAATTGTTGTCACATGTTAGGGTTTTAAAACGATGTTTGCATATCATATATCGTAGTAGCTATGACCTTGTTTGAAATCCATACTTGACTTAGTAGAGGCCGTTATTGACGGGCGGGGTTGGGTGTCCTTATGGGCTTCCCAACACGTACCCTCACCCCTTACTCAAGATCTATGGTTTGTGGATCCGTCTAAATACCATTGGATTACGAGAGTCATTCAAATCGAGTGATATAGGGTACAAGTCTTTATCTTTAATCACTCGTAGTCGATTGGCTTTATGCTTTTCGATGAAAGGTGTAAAGTTGACTTGAACGGTTCCAAGTTCCCAAAAAACTTGGTGGCGACTCTAATATGTCTTAATTCGATTCGAAAGAACCTCGAGTCGATTATGCCTAGTGTGGATCCCGCGGACGCAGTTCCCGAGGGCCTTGTCCACATTATGTTTGATGAAATGCGAGCCTATGAATCCTTGCATTTTTTACCCATCACCTATCTTTTCAATGAGACTTGTAAGACATAAACCAACTCGAGTCTCATTAGACCATGCATATAGTTGAGTAGGGAAGATTAAGTCGACTTGTAGGTGTTGTACAATCTAATCGATTCGGCTCCGGGACCCAAACTTTCCTAGGATTATAAGATATAAACCAACTCGGTCCATCACAACAATAATTGCTTGCTTATAATTTGAGAATATGTTTGTATGATCAATTCCCATGAATCCCCTATGATCCCATGACACCCTAGTGCCTTTTATCAATTGTTTACACCCCTTTTTAATCATCTTGTTTATTTACTTTCATTGCTATTTAGTTTAGTGATCTTCTATTCAAACCCCAAATTGTGACACCCCTAGACACCGCTAGTTGCAACTGAAAATCTCACTTCAATACCCGTCCCTTGGGATCCGACCTTTACTTGCCTCTTTACTAATTGTAGAGTTGTTTGTGGAGTTATAAATATTGTTTTGGTCTAGGTGCTCCTAACGACAAGTACCGAAAGCTAAACCTCTCAAGAAGAGTGACCGACCAAAAATGGCGCCGTTGCCGGGGACGGTGTTAACTTGATTTAGATTTTCTTAGATTGTTATTAGTTGTGTCTTTCTTTGCCTTGGGGAAGTAAAACTCCTCAAGGTTTGTTCTAACTATTTTCAAGTTGTTCTATATTTTACAAGATGGACCTTATAAATTGTTTTGTAGAGGACCACTTAAGTATACCTTTCTTCAAAGACCCCATGCAAGCATTTGAAGCCTTGGAAGCAAGTGAGGCTAAAAATATGTATTGGGAATTGGAGGTAGATGTTTTTGAGGCCGCTCTAGCTAACAAAGAACTTACTCATGAGCAATCTGAATTAGTACATAACATCCTTGTGGAAGCATATCGACCTATAGAAAACGAGTAATCAATCCTAGAAGACATCTTACAAGCCCAAGAGCAAGAGGAATTCGTCATGGAATTCAAGTGTGATGAGATTGATGAGAATGAAGAACAAGTTGAATATGCCATGAGAATGGAATGTCTAATAGAAATGGAGCAAATTCTCAATGAACCTCCAAAGGAGGAAAGTGAGGTACCAATCCCTACTTTAAAACCCCTTCTCCCAAATTTGAAATATGCTTACCTTGATGAATCAAAGACCAAACCCGTGATTGTTAATGATAGACTTGATGAAAACCAATTGGGAAAATTGCTAGATGTGTTGAAGCAACATGAAAAGGCTATAGGTTATAGTCTAGATGACCTTAAGGGGATAAGTCCCAACTTTTGTATGCATATAATTCATCTAGAGGAGGACCATAGACCTATCATCCAACCTCAAAGGAGATTAAACCCCCCACATGCAAGAAGTTGTCAAGGGAGAAGTTATGAAATTACTTGATGCGGGAATCATATATCCCATATCGGACTCTTTGTGGGATAGCCCCGTTCAAGTGGTACCTAAGAAAGGAGGTACCACGGTGGTGACAAACGAAAAGAATAAGCTAATACCCACAAGGAAGATCACCGGTTGGCGTATGTGCATTGACTATCGAAAATTGAATTCCGAAACAAGAAAGGATCATTTCCCCCTACCATTCATTGACCAAATGCTTGAGAGGTTAGCCTCCAACAAATTCTTTTGTTACCTTGACGGGTATTCGGGATTCTTTCAAATCCCCATACACCCGGATGACCAACATAAGACCACCTTCACATGCCCTTATGGTACTTTTGCATATAGGAGGATGCATTTTGGCTTATGTAATGCCCCCGCCACTTTCCAAAGATGCATGATGAGTGTCTTCTCCGATTACCTAGAGACCATAATGGAAGTTTTTATGGATGATTTTAGCGTTTATGGAAAGGACTTTGACTCATGTTTGCATAATCTTTCTCTTGTATTGCAAAAATGTGAAGATGTTAGTCTTGTTTTAAATTGGGAAAAGTGTCACTTCATGGTCAATGAAGGAATTGTTTTGGGTCATTTAATCTCGGAAAAGGGCATCGAGGTCGATAAAGCTAAGGTTGAGGTGATAGAGAAACTCCCACCTCCCGTGAATGTTAGAGGGGTGAGAAGTTTTCTCGGTCACGCGGGTTTCTATCGCCGTTTCATAAAAGATTTTTCGAAAATAGCGAAACCCCTCACTCAACTCTTACTTAAAGATGCCCAATTCCATTTCACTGATGAGTGTGTTGAAGCCTTTAATAGAATCAAGGAAGCACTAATCTCGGCACCGATCAGTCAACCTCCAAATTGGGAACTACCGTTCGAGATTATGTGTGATGCTAGTAACTACGCCGTTGGAGCGGTTCTTGGCCAACGGGTAGGAAGAGCTCTTCATACCATCTATTATATAAGCAAGACTCTTGATCCCTCCCAAGTGAACTATGAAACCACCGAGAAAGAGCTTCTTGCCATTGGACAAATTTCGTTCCTACTTACTTGGATCCAAAGTGATTCTCTTTTCGGATCACCGTGCTCTCCGACACCTCTTGATAAAGAAGGAGGCAAAACCAAGGTTGTTAAGATGGATTTTGCTTCTTCAAGAATTCGACTTGGAAATAAGAGACAGGAAAGGAGCCGAAAATGTAGTGGCGGATCACTTGTCAAGAATCCGGTTTCATGATGAACAAGGAGAAACGCCGATCAATGACTCATTTCCCGACGATATCTTGATGGCCATTCAAACACAACTTGAAAGGCACATCACCCCATGGTTTGTCGATTATGCCAACTATATCGTTGGAAGAGTACTCCCTCCAAATTTGAACTACAACCAAAGGAAGAGGTTCTTATTCGAAGTAAAAAGGTACCTTTGGGATGACCCAAATCTCTACAAAGAGTGTAGTGATGGGCTCTACCGGAGGTGCATCCCTCAATGGGAAGTCCAAGGAATCTTGGAAGGATGCCACTCATCACCCTACGGTGGGCACCATGGAGCAAGGAGAACCATTGCAAAAATTCTTCAATCGGGCTTCTATTGGCCTACAATGTTCCAAGACACAAGGGAATTTATCATTCATTGTGATGCTTGTCAAAGGACGGGGAATATCTCTTGGAGGAATGAAATGCCACAAAGGGGCATACTAGAGGTAGAGATCTTCGACGTTTGGGGGATCGACTACCAAAGGTCCGTTTGTGACATCGAATGGAAATAAGTATATCCTTGTGGCCGTAGACTACGTCTCAAAGTGGGTGGAGGCAATTGCTACCCCAAACGATGATGCGAAGACGGTCACCAAGCTCTTCAAGAAAATAATCTTCCCAAGATTCGGAGTTCCTAGAGAAATCATAAGTGATGGAGGAACGCATTTTCATGAAAAGAAGCTCGCATCCCTTTTGACCAACTATGGTGTTCAACATAGAACCGGCTTAGGATATCATCCTCAAACAAGCGGTCAAGTTGAAGTTTCGAATAGAGAGATCAAGCAAATTCTTGAGGAAGTTGTAAACAAGACCCGAAAGGATTGGAGCACAAAGCTTGATGATGCTCTTTGGGCTTATAGGACGGCCTATAAGACTCCCACAGGAGCCTCCCCTTACAAGCTTGTTTATGGAAAAGCATGCCACTTGCCAATCGAATTAGAGTACAAAGCTTTTTGGGCAATCCGAGCCCTTAACCTTGATCTCAAATTAAGTGGTCAAAAGAGGATGATACAAATTCAAGAGTTGGAAGAATTCCGACTACAATCTTATGAGAATGCCAAGATCTACAAGTAAAGGACAAGATTGCTCCATGACAAGAGGATCAAGCAAAAAGCCTTGCACAAAGGGGATAAAGTCCTTCTATTCAATTCCCGATATCGACTCTTTCCCGGGAAGTTGAACTCTAGATGGATGGGTCCCTATTTGATCACCGAGGTTGGGAAATATGGAGATTTTGAAATCAAGGCGGAAGATGGAAGCAAATTCAAGGTCAATGGTCAAAGATTGAAGCCATATTATGAGGGAGCATTTATTGGAGAGGTTGAGGTCACCTACCTCGGGCCTCCTCATCCCTGAAGGAATCATCAAAGGGAGAGTTTGGTGGAGTCCTCCCTAAACCACCACTTGTAAATATACTAACCCCTCTAACTTGTATTTATAATTTTGTTGCATTCCTTTTATCATAAACATAAATTCTTTCCATGAGAGTAAGTGAGGGAGGGTCACTAATGATTTTTGATGAAGGAAGGAACTAGTTTTCAAGTGTGGGGAAGCTTTTATCGGAGTCAAGGAAATCAAGGGGAATCCGCAGCTGGGAATCCGAGCATCTAAACAGGAAATCCGCTCGGTTTGTAAAAAGACGCCCGTCTTATTGAGAATCCGCTCGTCCAGCAGGAATCCGAGCGTCCGACGACCAATCTGCTCGTCTTTTTGCTGCAACATTTTAAGAAAAGTTCCTGTAACAGAATCCGCTCGTCTTTGAGAAAAGACGCTCGTCTTGCTTCAGAAAAGACGCTCGTCCTGTGCTCGATCCGCTCGTCTTGGCTGGTTCAAAATTTTGCAAAAATCCGCTGTAAGAGAATCCGAGCGTCTTCCCAGGAATCCGCTCGTCCCAGAATGAGAGAATCCGAGCGTCCCGAGCCCGAATCTGCTCGTCTCCCTGCGGCCTTCACTCCCGGTTTTTTCCAATTTTAATTCTCCCCACCACATAATTTGTGACACATCACCCTTCCTTCCACTTGTATTATAAAAACCCACCTTCTTATGATTCCAAAGCATATCCCAAACACTCTTTAATTCCACAAAATCATAAAGCCCCAATTTCTAGGGTTTCAAAAACAAGATTCAATCCACAAAGAGCATCCCCATACTTCAACAAATCAAAAATTCCAACTCAACAATCAAAGAATGAGACCAAAGGGATCTTCATTTAGGGATAGAAGAAGACCAAGAGTAAGAGGAAGCTCTTCTACTTCTCACATCAATACTCTAAGATTGGAGCATGAAGAAATTGTGGATCTTACCAAGCTTGATGACTTCTCAAATGTTGAATTCGTCAATGATGTGCAAAGGCTCGTTTTTCACCGACTTCTTCGTAAGAACATTCTCCCTACTAAGTTTTTATGTCATAGAACTTTAAGAAAGCTTGGAATTTACCATAAAATGGAAGCCCTTTTTGAGTTGTTTGGTCTCTCTACCCTATTCCACATGCACGAGCAAACCTACCGATCCCTTGTTCTTGAATTTTTAAGCTTCTTGAAAATCACAACCTTGAATAGAACGATATGCATAGAATTTAGGTTGGAGAGTGTTTCAAGAATGATGACTCTAGTGGAATTTGCTAATGTGCTTGGTCTCGATGTCTCGCCTACCCGGACATCAAAACCGAAGAGATATAGTGTTGCACCCCTATGGAGGGCCATGACCGGCCGAGATTTCATGTACATCAAGGAGTGTCTAGCTTTCCACATTCAAAATCCTATTTTGAGACTCACTTACCGGTTCCTTTCCGGCACCCTCCTTGCTCGCCGAGACCCGGCAATTGTGAACGAACTCGATCTTGTGTTCATGGAGTCTTATCTCGATATCCAAGGAAGGGGTGGGTACCATTTTAATGCGCCTCTTGTGCTACTTAAGAAGTGGGCTAAGTTTAGAAACGGTGATGATGATGGGATGAAACACATCATTAATGGAGGGCTCATTACAAAGATTGCAAAGCATTTCAATCCAAAATTTAATGAGAACAATGAGTACACTCCTCTCTCCGGGAATACGAGGATAAATGAAGACCTCCTTCTTGTTCATCATCATTGGATAACCCTTGAGGGGGTTGATAAAAGGATCAAGTGGCTAACAAAGGGGAGTGATCCAATCTACTTACCAATGACCGGTCTACCAAGAATCTCACCAAGAAGGGGACCTCTATCACCAATCCCATCCTACCGCATCCCCACAAACCCAACCCAAGCAAGGCAAGCACCACCACCACCACCACTAAATCCCCAACAACAAGAGCAACAACCACAAGATGAGAAAATCAAGATACCTCCCTACCCTTTTCCATATCAACCATACAACCACCCTAACCCCTTTATCCTACCCCTTGATGACTTTGTAACGGGAATTCTCCAAGACTTGCACTTCCGACAATATGAAGCTACCGTGGACAATTATTATGCACTTTACCCTCAATACCACGATATGACTCAAAGGGGGAAGATTAGTGAGGAGGGACCATTTCCCTCTTGGTCACAAATGGATATACTCTTCCCAAATTCGGAAAGAGCAAATGAAGGGGCAAATGGGCAACAAGATGAAGGGAGCGACAAATCTTGCGGTGGGGATACGGTGGAGCTTGGTAGCAAAGAAGATGAGTTCATGGACCCTAATACAAGTGATGCATCCAAGGAAATATGGGATAGTGACCTAGAGGGGGACGATGGCGATCTCTAGAAGATCTCTTCATAGCTAGATGGAGCGGGCATGAGGCACCCATCTCAAGCTTAAGTGAAGTTTCCTTATCTCCTCTCTTTATTTTCAATTTTCATGAAAGAATTTAATGTTTTGTTAACTTGTACAATATTTGACTTTGACTTGTTTGGAGAGTCCTAGCAACATAGAGGACTAACACCTCGGCCCCATTGAGATGTTCTTTTTATTGTTCCCATTTGAAAAATCCAAAATGACAAATATAGTTTCATGCATTGCATCTTGTGTGCATGAACTACCCCAAAGTTTAAGACATTAGAAATAATGTCTATCTCGATTTGGGGAAGTACATGCATAAGCAACGGGAGGTAATCTAAATTAAGCTCTCCGTCATAAACAAAAACCCATGCATCATGTAGTGTAGCTTAGTATAGCTTGCATTTAGTATAGAAATCATGCATCATACTTGCATAATTTCCTATCATATTGGCCATTGAGGACAATGCCCATATTAGTGTGGGGATGGGAAATTCTAACTTAACCTTTATTCAAAAATCAAAAAAAAAAACTCAAAAATTTCGAAAAAAATCAAAAAACTTGAAAAATTGAAAATCCAAAAACAAGTTCATTTCCTTTGTAGTGTAGACTTGTATATATTGTTTGTATATATTATGTTTGTCTATCCTTGTTCACATTGATCGACTACGCTACATCCGAGACATGAGGATATTGAAGACCGCATGGTATGATCTTTCCAATCTCCTTTTTCCTCTTTATGTTAATGACTATGTGGCTTTATTTTGATTGATGCGGTATAAACAATGTGAATTTAGGACTTGCATTTAAATTATTTGGCATATTAGTTGGTAGAATCATATGCATTAGGATGTATATATGTTAGTTGTATCATGGCATGTAGTTTGCATGTTAGAAAATTTTGCGAAACCGTCTACTTGGGAAGCTTGACAAGTGTATATAGGCCCTAGTAGATGCTTTTTCTGCTTAAGACTTTGCTTGTTAGAATACTTGTAAAACACCCTAGGATGTGTCATGCTAGTATCCTTTGACCCATGGATTAAGGCCTAGTCAAGAGTACCTTGTGGTGTGATAACTCCTTGGCTACCGTTTATTCCAAGGTGACCCTTGAAACCATGCATACATCATCCATGTTCTACCACATTTTTGTCATCAAAGGGAATGGGCACAAAAAGAAATTGATTTGAGTTCAAGAAATGAAAAGAAAAGTGGAAGAAAGTTTGCAAAATGCATCAAAAGAAAAGAGGAGCAAAAATAGACTCCTAAAGCTTCAAATATAAGGCACCCTCACTACATATGGGGTGACTTTGAAAATGTTCAAAAGAAATGCAAAAAGTTGAAAAGTTGTCAAGTGTTGAAAATGCCAAAAATCAAAAGAAATGGCAAAAGAAAGTGTTCTCAAATGTTATATGCCACAAGAAATTGAGGGGAAAAACAACAACAAAAGCAAACTCCCAAAATGAAACTCAAATACTATCGATCCCTTTATCCATCGTATCCATTTTTGTGCATGGTAGATAGGGGACGACCCTTCTTCTTGTCTAGGCAAGAGGGGGAATTCCGCGATCCTCCAGTGTTTCTAACACCATAGGGAGTCTATTCTTGACAAAAGCATTTAACGATTGAGGACAAAGGTACCCTAGCTTGACACAATTTGGAGGTGATTTATTGGTATCCTTCTAGGCTTAGTAGTTTGAAGAAATTGCATCTATGAAAGAGTGTGTACCCTTGAATTGCTTCCCTTGTAGATAATTTCCGCCACTTAGATGAGGAAAGTGGCTATTCTTTTGTAGATTCATCCATTACTTGATTTTGTGTGCTTTAACGTTTGGATGTGTCGCCATTTTGGCAAGACCCACCTTGCCTTGCAAGAAGGCATCCTACCTCATGGTTGTCTTGTTGTGAGTTGAAGGGCCGGAGTGAGACCCGCTAATTGTCTCATATCGGCTATGTTAGATTAAATAACGGTCCTAGTCTTTGTCACCTCTTTACTCGGGACGAGCAAAGGTTTGGTTTGGGGATATTTGATGTGACCATTATTTGATCATATTTAGTCCCCAAATTAGCCTTGTTCCCATGCTTTTTAGTGCATATTTGGGTCATTTATTGTCTTTAGTCCTTTGTTTTGATATTCTTTGAGGTTTTGATCCCTTGGTAGGAAAGGAGTGCAAACCTTGCATTTTCATGGCAAAATGGAGCTAAATTGATTGAATTCAATGACCAAGCATCAAAGAGAAGACAAGACTAGAAGGCCTTTGTGAGGGGTAATATCCGTATAATACCCTATAAAATTAGGACTATAACGCAAAATTTATATGTGATTATTGTCATAAAACGAAAACATGAGAAAAACGATGAAGCATAAGAATTAACCTCCGGTCCTAGTGCAATTCGGCAAAATGACAGAGATCAAAGTAGATCTCCTCCTAATTGTTGCACCCAAGATCGTCTGAGACTATGCCCTTGTGCTAGAAATGTATTCTCTAATTGCCTTGCAATATTGAGAGAATTGTTGTGAATTTTTACGATGTGAGATCTAGAAATTTCAGAGGAAAAATGCCTCCAAAACCCTAATTCTTTTGCAAATGAAAATCATTAGGTTACAAAAGAGAGATAGCCTCTCTTTTGTCCTCTTGGTTCGGCCAAACCGAGTGCCATAGGGGAAATGGGCTTTCATTTCTTCTTTCATTTTAACTCGTAGTCCAACTCGATTTTCGCTAAATGTATATGACGCGGTTTTATTATAAATCGTCATCGGTTATCGGTTATTATAACATCAACTAATAACTCGGATTAGTTGAAATATTAATACATGTCCGACAAAGACGATATTGTATAATTAATTCAATATACATTAATTAAATATAATCGTTTATATTTAATTTACGAATTAACTGTTTAATTCGCCTTAGCCAATTTTATTTAATTCGTATTAAATAAAATATTTCAACATCGCGATTTGACTAATTATTAGTCAATAACTCCGACTAACTGCTTAGTCAATTTTGGCATCAACATGACTGTATTTTCATACTGTCACATCTCTCAAACGTATCCTATAGGTGTGACTTTTAGGGACCAGTTGATCACCGCCATCTGTATGACAATAACGTCAAACTTATCTAGCAAGCCAACCGTTATTGATAAACGTGGACCAACTGATTATAATACAAAAGTATACCCTTTGATCCTTTTAGAGATTTAAATGTTATTGCACTACTTGTAGAGGACACCAGCCCCAACAAGCTCCCACTTGTCCGTACAAGTGTATGTGTAATAACGTTATCCGCACTAACTGGAGGACACAGCTCCAACAAACTCCCACTTGTCCGTACAAGTGTATGTGCGATAACCGATTCTCATATTCATTTAAAATTTCTCCCACTCAATGTAAAACAATTTGCAGATCCGGATCCGCAAAGGTCGTATTTTACAATCGATCTGTATCTAGAGTGGTTTCCCCGACTAGAGAGTAACTTAACTGATAAAACGAATCCGTATCCGAGCATGGCCATGCATTTGATTCTGACTCCTCGAGTGGCCCTGAGAAATATCGAGTACCTGATAAAGGCTGAATATTTCCTTCAACTCGACTCCTTCCGATATAAGCACAGCATGAAATGACCCGGAAAAAATCTACTTGGCCCCCTGTTATGGATGACCGTGAGAAAGAAACCAAAGTCACCCAAAATCTGCCTTAATCTCAAGAGACAGTCGATAGTCAAAAGAATCGACTCTTAGGATCACCATGGAGGTCCTATCCACGACCTGGCACCGAATGTTATAAAACATTTAGGACTCCACGTCGATGTCACAATTGTGTCCTACGAAATATCCGTATAAATCGCCTCTGTGATTGGTCAGTCAACCTTTTGACTTATGGCTCGTTGAACCCACCATCAACCAACGTCACAAAATAATTACCTTGAGTTATCAGCTCACGTGGGCAATTAAGGACCAAAAATATAATGTTTGTTCAGTTCACTTTGTGGTGTTCAAAATTGTCGTACAAATCCACATGAAAAACAAAATATATAAATATCAAAACGATGATGTCGTATAGAGTACAAAAGAGAATGAATCTAATCCATAAAAGAGTACTACAACTTAGGAACACGTTTAATTCCCATGGAATTAACATGCCCTTCATGCTTATCTTGTCGTAATGGTTTAGTGAGAGGATCTGCTATATTATCATCTGCAGCAATCTTTTCTATCACTACTTCCTTTTGCTCCACGTAATCTCGGATTAGATGAGCTTTCCGTTGTACATGTCTAGACTTGTTTCTAGACTTTGGCTCCTTAGCTTGGAAGATGGCACCTCTATTGTCGCAATAGATGGTGATCGGGTCATTCGAACTAGGCACTACAGATAGTCCTTGTAAGAATTGACGCATCCATATCGCTTCCTTTGCAGCTTCAGACGCGGCATAGTACTCGGACTCAGTCGTAGAATCTGCTGTAACACTTTGTTTGGAACTCTTCCGGTGATGCAGCGCCATTAAGAGTAAAAACGAATCCGCATCGAGATTTGGAGTCATCTCGATCCGTTTGGAAGCTAGCATCTGCAGAATCGGTTGCGCATAGCTTTTGATCGCCTCCATAAGTCAATGCCCAATCTTTAGTCCTCCGTAGGTACTTAAGAATGTTCTTGACACCATCCAATGTGATTCACCGGATCTTTGTTGGAATCGACTTGTCATACTCAATGCATATGCCACGTCCGGACGTGTGCATATCATGGTATACATGATTGATCCTATAGCCGAGGCATAAGGAATCCGTGTCATGCGCTCTTTCTCTTCCGGTGTCTCTGGTGCCTGAGACTTGCTCAAGTGCACCCCTGGAGCCATAGGAAGAAACCCCTTTTTGGAGTTAGTCATGCTGAATCTCTCTAGGATCTTGTCTATGTAAGACTCCTGACTAAGAGATAACATCCGACGTGATCTATCTCGATGGATACGGATGCCTAGAATTCTTTGTGCCTCACCCAGATCTTTCATCTGGAAATGGTTTTTCAACCATACTTTCACCGAAGTTAAGAGAGGTATGTCATTCCCAATCAGGAGTATGTCATCGACATACAATATTAGGAAGACAATCTTGCTCCCACTCGACTTGATATAAAGACATGGTTCCTCGACCGATCGAGTAAATCCATTTTCTTTAATCACTTGGTCGAAGCGATGATTCCAACTCCGAGATGCTTGCTTAAGTCCATAAATGGAACGCTTAAGCTTGCATACTTTCTTAGGATGTTCAGGATCGATGAAACCTTCGGGTTGTACCATGTACAACTCTTCCTCCAAAAAACCGTTTAAGAAGGCGGTTTTCATATCCATCTGCCAAATTTCATAGTCATGAAAAGTGGCAATCGCTAAGACAATCCGAATGGAACACAGCATGACTACGGGTGCAAAAATTTCATCGTAGTACAAACCTGGCACTTGGGTGAAACCTTTAGCAACTAGTCGTGCTTTATAGATATCTTGTTGACCTTCCACAGAATGCTTTATCTTGTAAAGCCATTTGCATTGAAGGGGACGAACCTTAGTAGGTAAGTCAACAAGATCCCATACGTTGTTCTCATACATAGAGTCCATCTCGGATTGCATGGCCTCAAGCCATAGCTTTGAGTCAGAACTAGTCATGGCACCTTTATAGGTTGCGGGTTCACTACTCGTTAAGAGTAGAATGTCATCTATGTCATGTTCCTCGACCATACCTATGTATCTGTCCGGAGGAATAGAGACTCTTCCCGACCTCCTAGGTTCCTCAGGAATATTCACCACAGCCGGGATTGAAGGAATTGGTTCCTCCAATGGTTGCTCGGTATTTGATTCTGGAATCTCCGACAGGTCGAAGGTTCTATCACTCTTTGCATTCTCGAGAAATTCCTTCTCTAAGAATGTCGCACTAGCCGCAACAAAAACACGTTGTTCGGTTGGCGAATAGAAGTAATGACCAAGTGTTCCTTTAGGATAACCTATAAAGTATGTCTTGACCGATCGCGGGCCGAGCTTATCCTCGTGTCTCCACTTGACATAAGCCTCGCAACCCCAAACCCGTATAAAGGACAAGTTAGGGACCGTTCCCTTCCATAGTTCATATGGAGTCTTGTCAATGACTTTAGACGGACTTCGGTTAAGTATTAGAGCGGTGACAGAAGAGCATAACCCCATAATGAGTCGGGCAACACGGTGTGACTCATCATGGATCGAACCATATCAAGTAGTGTTCGATTTCTCCGTTCGGACACACCATTCAACTGAGGTGTTCCAGGTGGAGTTAACTGTAGGGCAATCCCACAGTCCTTAAGGTGTTGATCAAACTCGTGAGAAAGATACTCGCCACCACGGTCCGAGCGCAGTGTTTTAATCTTTCGCCCGATGAGGTTATGTACCCGATTCTGGTATTCCTTGAATTTCTCAAAGGATTCACTTTTGTGCTTCATTAAGTAGACATAGCCATATCTACTTAAATCGTCCGTGAAAGTGATGAAATACCTATAGCCTTCTCGTGCGGTGATTGACATAGGCCCACATTCATCCGTATGTATGAGTCCTAATAGGTCAGCAGCGCGTATTCCAACACCTTTGAAGGAAATTCGAGTCATCTTTCCGATGAGACATGATTCACACGTGCCAAATGATTGAAAATCAAAGGCCGAGATAGCTCCATTCTTTATGAGCTGTTTTACGCGTTTCTCATTAATGTGTCCCATACGGCAGTGCCATAGATACGTTTGATCTTTGTCACCAACCTTTAACTTTTTATTCATTACGTGTAATATTTCAGTGGTCTGATCTAAAACATAAATTCCGTTCATGGAGACTGCCTTGCCATAAATCATATCGTGTAATGAGAAAATGCAAGAATTATTCTCTATTACAAATGAAAAACCAAGTTTGTCAAGTGCAGAAACTGAAATAATGTTTTTAGAAAGATTGGGTACATAATAGCAGTTATATAAAAATAACTCAAATCCGCTAGGAAGCTGGATCACATATGTTCCCCTTGAGACGGCAACCACTCGTGCTCCATTCCCAACACGCAGGTCCACCTCACCCTTTACGAGGGGTTCGATGTTTTGAGCCCCCGCACATGATTACACGAGATGAGAACCACAGCCAAGTATCTAGTACCCAAGTTCCGTAACTTGCGTGGTTAATCTCAATCATATGAATAAAAGTAGAAGAAGACATACCAACAGGTTTAACGCGACCTGCTTTTATGTCCTCATGATAAACAGGACATGTGCGCCTCCAATGCCCGATCTTGTGGCGGTGATGGCATTCCATGTTTTCGGTTTTGCTCTTTGTCGCGCCCGATGAGTTACTTGCCTCACCAGGCCCACTCTTACCGACCACGACTTCTTGAACTTCGGTTTGCCCTACCGCTAGGTCCGCTTGAGCTTTGCCCTTACCCTTGCCCTTGTTTGTCACAACGAGAACATCTTGTTTCATGCTCCCACTGAACTTCATGTCCTTCTCGGTGCATACGAGAAGGGAGTGCGAGTTCATGGGGACTTTTCTTCAAATCATTCATATAGTAATTGGCTCTAAAGAGCGCAAAACCATCGTGGAGTGAATGAAGCATGCGGTCAATCACAATGTTCTCGCTGATTTTACAATCAAGCGCCTCCAGTCTCTCGACATTCTCAATCATGCTGAGAATGTGTGGGCTAACCGGTTGGCCCTTCTGGAGTCTCGCATCAAAGAAGCGAGTGGTATGCTCATAGGTCACGATTCTCGGTGCTTTCGAGAATTCCTTAGTGAGCGTGGTGAAAATCTTGTTTGCACCTTGGGCTATGAAGCGTTTCTGCAAATTGGATTCCATTGCAAAAATGAGTACGTTTTTAATCGCACCCGCTTCCATGACGAAGTCGCTATACGTGGAGACCTCGTTAACTCGAGCCGTGGGGCCAGGGGCTGGCGGGAGGGGCTCGATCGGATACTTGAGCTTCCCGTCGCAGTGGCGGCATTCCGTAATGCCGCCTCCCATTACGCGAAGTTTGATCCATCATTCTTCGATCTAGTGGGTGATTCATCCGATTCATGAAGATCCGAAGCCAGGACTCACGGTCCAATGTGGCACTTGGCATTGGGTCATCGAGGATGCCAGCCATTATGTTATTAGCAGTTTAAAAACGTGATCTACGCTGAAAAAGAAAGAAAAACAAAAACGAAATAAGCAACTCATCGAGGTGATTTAAGTCTATTAAAAATTCATTTTAATCGTGCAGACTCATTGCACTTGCATAATTGATCTCCCTCAAGAATAATACAAGTGATCCCAAGACTCAATTTCCGTAAATTGATAAGCCAACTGTTTAGCTAGTTCTTCCGTAAGAACTCTTGGTCGATAGATTTCCGTAAATCCTATCTATAGTCCACCATAATCACAGGATCGTACGAGTGACCATAGTGTTGAGATAAAATAAGTCAATCAATTCCAACTTACCCGACGTAGAAGGGGTCATATTATGCCTACCGACGAAGAAGGGATTCATTGGAGTTTGACCTATAAAGACTGTTCTCAATTTTTGTTTATACGAGGAAGATCCCATCAACTTAGTTTTAATTCATTTTAAGTGAACGAATAACTAGCATTACGTGAATGAATTAACTTAGGTGATGGCTTAAATTGATCGTGTGACATGAGAATGTCATAGAAAACTAACGCGTGACCTCTATATGAGTCAGTTTTCATGCAATTATTAGGTGGTTTGGTTTTAGGCGGAAAATGATGCAATCTATCGTTACGATAAAATAAATAAATGAATGCAATACGTAAATAAAAATTCCTAGTGTGGCCTATCCTAGTAAAAAGAACATAATACAACTTTGGAATCCACCGTTGGACCCGAGAAGCTTGTCTTGATGTTCCATCTTTGTCCATGCAGCGGGAGTGAGCATCCGATCTCCATCTATAGTCTTCTCAAAATTACAATTAAAATTTACAAAATATAAACCTATTTACATTCTAAATAAAAACTGTAATTACAAAAAAAAAATGGAGATACGAGATCTCAAAATACAACCAAGACCGTGTTCCATCATTACGGTAACACGTTCTACTAAGACCACACTAAGTTACAATCGTTTGTAAAATAAATAAATACGTAATAAAAGCATTCAGAACATTCAAAATAACGATAAATAAAATGCATCAACTAAAATAAATTTATTCGTGACATAATTCCGTAATTATGTGAAATTTATCCAAACCACCTTTTAACAATTAAAATTATGTGACAAAACCGCTTCATCAACTTAATTTTAATTCATGATAATCCGTTATTTTAAATCGTTTTAAAATAACTAAATGGTACGTGAGTGAACCGTTTCACTATCAAGCGAATGCACAAAATTCGTATTGTGCACATGTTTTGGCCAAAAAAAAAATAAAAACTGAAATTTTTTTTTTTTTCTTCACGGTCTGACCGTGAACAGTACACAAAAAAATTTTTTTTTTTTTTTCTTCAGCTATTGCCGAGAGCAAGAAAAGGCCAAAAAAAAAATCAATCGGCTCAAAAACCGAGAGCCATCATCAAAACAAACAAAATCGATTTGTTAAAAACCAATTGTAAATTGAACATAATCCGTATTAAAGCAAAATTACAACTGACATGATCTTCACATATTGTTATAATTATCGTTTAAAACAACAATACGCAAAGAACAAATCGAAAACAAAACAAAAGATCGTCACAAGGCACGATTTCCAATGCACAAAAAAAAAATTCAGCCGTGTAAAAAAAATACAACCAGCCGTGACAAAAAAAAAAGATGCCTCACGTTTTTTTATGCAAAAAAAATATCGATTCAATTTCGTTTGATGAAAAACACATAGAAAAATTTACGTGGCCTCGCTCTGATACCACTTGAGGGGTAATATCCGTATAATACCCTATAAAATTAGGACTATAACGCAAAATTTATATGTGATTATTGTCATAAAACGAAAACATGAGAAAAACGATGAAGCATAAGAATTAACCTCCGGTCCTAGTGCAATTCGGCAAAATGACAGAGATCAAAGTAGATCTCCTCCTAATTGTTGCACCCAAGATCGTCTGAGACTATGCCCTTGTGCTAGAAATGTATTCTCTAATTGCCTTGCAATATTGAGAGAATTGTTGTGAATTTTTACGATGTGAGATCTAGAAATTTCAGAGGAAAAATGCCTCCAAAACCCTAATTCTTTTGCAAATGAAAATCATTAGGTTACAAAAGAGAGAGAGCCTCTCTTTTGTCCTTTTGGTTCGGCCAAACCGAGTGCCATAGGGGAAATGGGCTTTCATTTCCTCTTTCATTTTAACTCGTAGTCCAACTCGATTTTCGCTAAATGTATATGACGCGGTTTTATTATAAATCGTCATCGGTTATCGGTTATTATAACATCAACTAATAACTCGGATTAGTTGAAATATTAATACATGTCCGACAAAGACGATATTGTATAATTAATTCAATATACATTAATTAAATATAACCGTTTATATTTAATTTACGAATTAACTGTTTAATTCGCCTTAGCCAATTTTATTTAATTCGTATTAAATAAAATATCTCAACATCGCGATTTGACTAATTACTAGTCAATAACTCCGACTAACTGCTTAGTCAATTTTGGCATCAACATGACTGTATTTTCATACCGTCACATCCCTCAAACGTATCCTATAGGTGTGACTTTTAGGGACCAGTTGATCACCGCCATCTGTATGACAATAACGTCAAACTTATCTAGCAAGCCAACCGTTATTGATAAACGTGGACCAACGGATTATAATACAAAAGTATACCCTTTGATCCTTTTAGAGATTTAAATGTTATTGCACTACTTGTAGAGGACACCAGCCCCAACACTTTGAACATACTATAGTAGTTGGGAAATGATGAGAAAAGATCCTTGCATCCCCGAGGAAATCCTCAAGGATTGTATGAAGAGAAAGGAAGAAAGGAAGAAGCTGATCTACAATCCGAGCGGATTGCCCACAATCCGCCCGTCCAGCACAAGCAATCTGAGTGTCTTCCTCAGAAGGCCGCTCGTCCAAAACCACCACAATCCGCCCGTCCACCCACCAAATCCGCTCGTCCAAAAGACCCACAATCCGCCCGTCCCGTGCCCTGGACGCTCGGATTGTGTGACAGCTAATCCGTCTTCTACTTGTTCTATGAAGGATGCGCATACCTCGGGAAAGACTAGCAAAAAGGAGACTCACATATTTTTCTGAGAGGAGCGATTCCTCAAGGACTTAATCGTCATTTAAGCCCTTAGTAAACCCTAATTTGTGTACCTAATCCCCACTATAAATACCCCATTAGTCTAATTAGATTATCATGTTCTTCTTATCAATCTTTAGTGTAGTTTATATCATTCTAATCTCTCTTTAATCTTGTAATCAACCTTTAATCAAGTCTTAATACAAATCTCATTTCCTTAATCTTTCTTTTGTTCATCTTTCATTTTGGGTAATTGAAGATTATTTGGGTTATTATTGGGAGATTGACAACCTTCCAATCAATCATCAAGTACTTCTATTATTCTTTGCTTTATTATTGGAATCATTAGTAGGTATAATCCTCTTAATCCCTTTTTAATTATTGTTAATCATCTTCATTTATTCATCATGTTTTACTTTGTTGGTATGATTGACAACCTTGCTAGCATGTTCAACATGATAATGAGTGAGTAGTTTCCTTAACTAGGGTTAATGGGTAATTAGGGGAAACCAACATGGGAGATGATTCATGCTTAAATTAATATGTTTTCATAGTTTATTTGCTTGCTTGTTGTTATCTCAAGTTATGCACATGTTATGTTTGATGAAATGCGAGCCTATGAATCCTTGCATTTTTTACCCATCACCTATCTTTTCAATGAGACTTGTAAGACATAAACCAACTCGAGTCTCATTAGATTATGCATATAGTTGAGTAGGGAAGATTAAGTCGACTTATAGGTGTTGTACAATCTAATCGATTCGGCTCCGGGACCCAAACTTTCCTAGGATTGTAAGATATAAACCAACTCGATCCATCACAACAATAATTGCTTGCTTATAATTTGAGAATATGTTTGTATGATCAATTTCCATGAATCCCCTATGATCCCATGACACCCTAGTGCCTTTTATCAATTGTTTACACCCCTTTTTAATCATCTTGCTTGTTTACATTCATTGCTATTTAGTTTAGTGATCTTCTATTCAAACCCCAAATTGTGACACCCCTAGACACCGCTAGTTGCAATTGAAAATCTCACTTCAATGCCCGTCCCTTGGGATCCGACCTTTACTTGCCTCTTTACTAATTGTAGAGTTTTTTGTGGAGTTATAAATATTGTTTTGGTCTAGGTGCTCCTAACGACAAGTACCGAAAGGTAAACCTCTCAAGAAGAGTGACCGACCACTAGTACGCCAACCTCCCGTAGAGGAACGCCGAGTAGTCCTCACCAAGAAGAAGGAGGGCGTCACCACCGACGCCAGCTATGTCAGCCTCCCTCTCAGCATCGGAAGGCTCCCTGAACATCTTCCGAGGAGGATCGATGGGAACCGTCAAGACTTCTCGGGAGCACTGACGAGACAAGCGCTCGCCCAAGTAACACACAGGACCCATCGACGTCCTCAAAAGCAACCGGCTCGAGCTCCTAGGTTGAAGGGCCTCAGCCACAAAAGGAGGAGCGTCAGCGTAGTCCACCCAAGGCCTGGGAACCCACTATGAAAAGCAAACAAGAGGTCATTCATATGATTGGTTCCGAAAGAGAGCAATAAAAAAGTGAACAAAGAAAAGTGGCTCGAAGATACTCACGCCGTCCAGCTGCAGAGCGTTCACATCCCGTCGACAGGCGTCGTGGAAGGAACGCTAGCTCTTCGTGTGACACATCACCCAATCCCTCACGACGGGATAAGCTCTCTCCCCTGGCTCCGTCCTCTTGGGCGCGAGACTCGGAAAGTAGGAATACACCCACGCCTGTAAAACAAGATAGTCAATAACGATCTTTCGTGATTCAATAAAGAAATGATCTTTCATGAAAAGAAATGGAGGTTCATACCTCTAGCAACAGTCCAGGGCCAACAGTGGCAGGAGAAGTCCCCTTCTCTATCAACTCCGGACGAACCATGGCCCTCATATAGCGAATGAGGACCGCAAAGCCAGCAGTGACCCAGTCCCCTCGCTTGATGATGGCCCGCTCCTCTGCTGACAGTCTCTCGTAGGCCCCCATCATCGTCGTGTAACCCGAGGACGATCTGATGTTCCCGGCCTCCTATTTTGATCCAAAGCAAGAGCTATCTTTAGTTCGAATGAAAGGGAAAAGGAATAGCAAATAGAAATGAAAGAAGATGAATGAAAGAGTGATGAGTTCAAGTTACCAAGCTCTTCACCGTCCTGTAGGACAGGTGACCCTCTGCAGCCCAAAGGAGGTGCTTGCTGTCCCAAGTCTCAGCCCACTCTGGTGCTCCCCTCAGCTGGCGACCACCTCGTCCGACATTGGCCCGCCTTGGGGCCTCCTCCTCCTCAACAGCCTCCTCCTCGACGACCTCGTTCTCAGCAGCTGCTACTGCAGCGGTAAAAGCCTGCTCTAACGCCTCCTCAAGCATATGAGAAGGGTTAAGAGCGGTATCCACGTCCATGGGAGCTCTCCCAGATGTAGAAGCCTCGTCACCTGAAAGATTAAAGTGAATTTAGGCCGCGTCAAGTGACGACAAGCCTTAATTAGGGGATTTTCGAGTTTTCAAAGCTCCGAAATCGCTCATTTCTCGCCGTCTTTGGCCAATTTTCCCACAAACCCGTCTGCTCATGTGGTAATTTGGGTCAAGTCAAGCCTAAGTTGAAGCCTAGTCATGGGTTCGAGTCGAAATTTCGACAGTATTTCGTTATAACGGCGATTATGCCCTAGAAAAGTGTCCTGAAAAAGCCGTCACAAATCAAAATTCCGAAATGGTAGGAAGTTTACCTCTCATACAAGGATTCCAAATACCAAGTTTCATCGCAAATGGGCAATCCTAAGGCTATTTTCGAAGCAATATACGGTTTAGCTGTGAGACCGTCTCAATTTCACTCAAATGCTCAAAACTCAACGAAAATTCAAAATAAATACATGGTTACGATCCTTATACTACCAATTATCCATTTGCAAAGTCAATTTTACAAGGCAAAATCATTTGTGGTAAAAGCCCCAAATTTTCGACTTTTTAGGGTTGAAAAACCCTGATTTGTCGATCCAATTTGATCAAATACGGAAGATTAATGCAAAAGTAATATACATACCTCGATTAGTCATGGAAAATGTAAGCTTTTGGCGAGAAATGGTTGGAATTTGAGAGAGTGATTGAGATTTTATGTTTCGAAATTATGAAATGAATCCCGTGTTTCATCGAGTTTTTACTCAGGAAAACCGCTCTTGCTGCGCCTCTTCCTCAGTTTCCCTCCAAATGAATTTTTGAAGATTCATTATAAGTTCATTATTTGTGGGTCCATCTTTGGTGCGCCTCTTCCTTGATACCACACGTCGTATATTTGGTCCATTTGACATTTATTCTTCGCCCAGACCCGCATTTCCAAGCCAACTGCAAACTGTCGTAATATATATTTTTTACCAAGACTTTGCTTGCCACAACGAGCGGATATTTTCTGAAAGGTGTTTTGACACACCTTTATTCTGTTCCCCCAGCGAGGATATACGGACAGCCAATTGTCCCTCTCGAGACATGGAGATCAGTTCCCGATTATGTTCCCCGACGAGAGTATACGGACAAACATTTGTCCCTCTCAACACGTGGAGTGCAACATCGACCCCAAGCTCTTCCGAAGTTTGTTTGAAAGCCGACCCAAGCAGATTTCTCCTAGCAGTTTCTGCCTACATCATGCTGCCTCTTCCAATATTGCGTTTTATTTCCCTTTGGAGTTTCAAGGAATTTCAGGTATGGTCTCTTCTTATGGCTGGCGAGCCTCCTTACGTAGTCTAATGGACTTTAAACGACCCTCCCTGATATTCGACAGACTCTAAAACGTTCCCGACGACAGGTCCTTGGTTCAGACCCCTTGAACCGCCTCGCATTGCCATAGTCGTCAGGTTGTAATATTCGATTGACCTGATTGCTATACTTTGACTTTCGCCTTGTCCAAGCCTCAATCAAAGTGGGGGCTCTGTAGATACCTCATTTCTGCATCTCCCGCAAACCACCTAGTGATGATTGGGCTGCATGTTTGGTACACGGAATGATTTGTGACAGTTCGTAAGTTTATCATCAAGTGATCGCTCAAACACTTGTGTCTACCTCATAGTTGTCATCTACGCGCCGATACGGTCGTTTTGACAGTAATTAGAGTACATTTGGAGTCCGGGTCAAAAACCGTGTTCATTTTCTAATAACCGTTTAAAATGCCGAGTCAGAATGTTCTGGAATGTTCCGGATATTTCTATTCCATATTTTCCAATCTTTTAATCTTTGGTAAAATATATCCCGAGATTATCATATAAAATATTAAGGAAATAAGATTAATCTGCTATTCCATAATAGAAACACGGAAATCTTTCTTCCGCAGGAGGAAACCACTGAGGAAAAGACGCAGCAGGTGCTGCGCCTCTTCCAAGAGACGCAGTGCTTGCTGCGCCTCTTCCTCAGTCCTTTTCTGCGTATTTTTCGTATCTTTTCGAGATTCACTTCCAAAGTTTTTCCAAAAACCCTAATTTCCGTCATGTGATTAGTATAAATAGAGACCTTCGGTCTCACATATTTCTGACGCGATTGTCCGCCCTTCTCTTCTCCCTTTGCATTCTAGACCACGTTCTTACTTTTTGGCGTCTACGTGCTTGAACTTTCGATCACGTAAGCTCGGATCTTTCTGAGTACCATCCTCGTTTTGCATGACCGGCCAATTTGACCAACTCCACATCAATCAACTTAATCAATCTGTTTAATTCCTCTAAGAGGGCACTTTCGTCGTACATTCGAGTCGAGCATCACTAAACGTTAACTTAGTTCATCTCGTTTCGTAAAACATGTAAGTCTGAGGGTGTAAATCCTTCCCTTTTAATTATATTGTTCTTTATTTTTGTAATCATTATTGTAAGATTTATGTCGAAAATACGCTTAAAACCGATTTGTAAAACCTTATTTCAAACCCTTTTTACGGATTATCAGGAGACAAACGTCGAGAAAGGACGCAGCAACTGTTGCGCCTTTTCGAAGGGACGCAGCACCTGCTGCGCCTCTTCCTGAGGCTGCCGCAGTTCCTGCTTCCTTTCTTCTTCCTTCGTCTTTTGTTCGTCTGTATGTTTTATTTTGCTTCCAATTGTTCATGTTTCTTTCAACACAATAATTCTAATATGATAATTTTAACCTGTAATTCATTAATATTTATCATCATTAACATCTCGACTTAAATCCCTTATAATCCATATTTGCGGGTTTTCGTCATTCAAATCAATTCGGGTTTTTAGAGGTTCGATTCATCCATATTGAGTCTCTGGAATTCATCTTTGATATATTTTCATTCGTTATTTATCGTTGTCATCATTAGTTCGTCATTAATAACCTGTTTAACCTAATTAATTTGTTTAGTTTGTTTATTTTGTATTTGTAATTAACCTTATTAATTTTGTAAATAATTCGTTCTAATTAGTTCTATCCATGTTTTACTGTTTTTATGACCCAATCACATGTAAGTAATATGTTAAATCACTTCCATCCAAGTCAGTTATCAATAATTGATCGTTTAAATTACCCACGAACATTAACAATCTGCAATTCCGCTTCACAGCCAGAACTGAGCTCAAGAACAGACGCAGCGTCTGCTGCGCCTCTTCCAAAGGACGCAGCTCTGCTGCGCCTGTTCCGGGTTAAGTTCTGTCTCTGAACTCCCGTTTCTGCCTTGACCTAGTTTATTAGTTTACATATTTAATTTACTATTAATCGTATTATCACCTAATAATCTGTTTGTTTATTTATTTATTCTTTCTTTTCTAAAATTATCCGTTTTAAATGTATTTTCGACATAAATCAATTAATCCAATGTAATTATTGTAATTTTCTTTATTGTATTTTTATTGTATATCTTTTATCGTATTGCTTGTATACTCTCACATGTAATCGATCTTAAATTCCTACTTCGACTCAATTGCATGTTAAATTACGTGATAACCGACTTAGTTAATTCTCACATGTTAGGATTAATCTAATGAATGTTGCATTGCATGCATATAACCTTCAACATATCAAGTATGAATAACTTCCCTAATCATTAGTAGAGGCCGCTATCGAGGCGGACGGGATTAGGTGTTCGATCAAAAGAGCTTCCTAATACGTACCCTCACCCCTTCTCCAGATCTCTGTGAACATCCGTATTCATTGGCATCCACGAGAGTCATTATAGACATAGAATGCTAAGGGTAACGAGTTCTTGGTGTTCATGTCACTACTTTGTGTCTTGACATGGCACGAGGTATTTGAACGGTTTCTAATTTTCCACAATAAATTGGTGGCGACTCCACAAATGCACAAGAAAAGCTTGCTCGCTTTTCGCCCCCGTGGGCCCGCGTCCACAGCATGATAGATGTTATTGTTTGGCTTTTGGTAAGTAGTAACATGTGGTTAGGGATAGTGGTCTTACAAGCATCAAGTCGTTTTTATTCACCTCATTGATGTTTAAGTTGTTTGGAAGTAAAAATCAAATAGTTATGTCGTCTGATTACAGCAAAGTCATCTTTAAACTGTTATAACTTGATATGCATAAATTATTTTGATTTGATTCTAATTGTAGGTGATAGCTTGTTCTTTTACGATTCTAACGATAGGTCACACGCCCAAAACGACCAAAAAACGAGTGAGATGTGACCGTTTTACGAAGATTGGACAGTGCTGAGAAATGCGTAGGGTACTCGATCGAGTGGCCCTCACTCGATCGAGTGCACCTCTTGTTACTCGATCGAGTAACCCTTCTCGATCGAGTAGCCCTGGTAATTTATTTTTCATGTCTTTGACCTTCACCTACTCGATCGAGTAAGTCACTCACTCGATCGAGTGGCCTGTACTCGATCTAGTGACCCCTATTTTAGGTCATATGCTTATCTTTTGACTTCGTTGCCTATTATGTTTAATTCAAAGGTGTTCTTTTGCTTCCTTATGCATTGCTTTATATGTGTGTCGGTCTTGATGCGTAAGTTACCCAATCTTATGATGTAAGGAGTGGCACCTGTGGTGAGTATGAGTCGGTGGGGAGGACATGAGTATATGCGGTTGTGATAGGTAGTGGAAAAGAAAAGGAAGATTGGTAAGGCATATTAAGGCATGTAGCATGTTTTGTGAGAAGAGATGAGTAGTATGATTGTGTGTTGAGTAATGTAAAAGTAAGTGAATATGAGCAAGGGATGATGTGAGTCTAAGGAACGTGAGAATGAAAAGATTGAAAGGAAGGATGTGGATAGTGGCAACTTGATATGTGTAAAGAATTATGGAGGGAGATGGTTAGGAATCGTGTGGGTTAAGAATATATGTAGTGAAAGGTCGTTTTAGAGGGATTGAGAAGAGTGGTATATAGTGAACTTAATGGAGAGATGTCGCGACGTGGATTTGCAGATAGTGAGTGAGTTTGGGAATTTGCATTATCAAGAGGTGAAACTAATGTGTGATTTCCTTGGGCAAGTAACGTTATGAAATGAGTTTTGGGATTTAAAAAAAAAAGGGGGAGAGATTGGAGATCAGTGTGAGTAATAGCATGAGATGGTCTGGACTGATTTATGTTAAGTGTGAGTAATAGCAAGATAAGAAAAGATCGATGGTAAGTGTGACACCCTCACTTATCGCGGAAAAGTAAACACGTAATTCTACAGAAAAACTGACAGGATATGTTTGTAATAGGTTCAATTGGGTAAAAACCTGTAATTTTTAAAACCTGAACCTGTTATAAAGATATCCAAAAGGGAAGGTGTCAAACATGCAAGGTCCAAAATAAATCTCAAGAATGAAACATCGCTAAAGTCGCGAAAAGAAAGTTATACAAACCAAATATGAGAAAGGGAGACATATGTCCCTAAAATGTATGTGACATAAAAAGGGTTTAAGGGTCACAATGAAATAAAACCAGTCTAGGTTCCAAGGTTACTTTGCTCGCTAGCTCGTCCATGTACCCCATATATGCATCACCTACCTGTCATTCGCATTTTATACAAATACGAAAGCCACAGTCAGTGGGGAGTAACTCCGAGTTCTCCCAGCCACGAAATGTCATAATTAATATAACATGTAAACATAAGAATATGAATATGAATAACACATAGCCTTAGCATATAAATGCTAGACAATCGTGCTTATCATGTGAACAACAATATAACAACACATAGTCCTAGCATGTGAATACTAGACCGACTCAAGCTACACTATCATGTGAGTCAAATAACACACGAGAATCCAAACTATATCAATCATAGCCGGCTTGCATCTCACCTTCTATGATTCATAGAATCACCATACAAGAAAGGGCAATATATCAAAGACAGGCATAAGTTCTTAGTACGGTCAATAGTCACTTTGTAACTCGAGTCTATACCACGAGGTAGGGAAGGTAATCGAACCGGTATCTTGGCTCAGCGGTTACTATTAAGAAAACATGGCCAAGAGACAACACAACCCTAGCCTAAAATCTGCCTTGAGACCTAGACATGCGGATACACACCACCGCACCCAAGACCCACAACTTTTTTAAAACAAAGTGAAGTGAGTACCCTAAGGACACCACCGAAGGGTTGGCTAGTACTTAAGCTGACCCCATACTATCAAAATAAGTACCTGAGGTCATGCCCCAACTTGGATATAAATCCACTAGTCAGGAACACAAAGGCTATCAAGCAGTGAACATATACTCGTCAGAGACTATAAAGACCTATCTATGATGAAGGCCGAAATACTCACCTAGGACCTAGTCCCAGCTAGTCCCAGCTTGAATACTTTAGCCCACACCACCCACGACTCACCACACAAGTCAATTAAGACACCCACTTAACCATAAGAGGGCAAAAAGTCCCACTTACCAACATGAATTCTAACATTCTATCATGTGAAAGGCTATATAATTGTCTATTCAGCATACAAATCCAACAGTGTCCTCAATAAGAATTCAATACCAATTTCCAATTCTAACAATATTAACCATATTAAAGGTTTCGGGGAATCTAGGGCCGTTTCTACAATATAAGAAGCTTCTTAAATCAATTAACTACACATGTGAAATAAAAATATAATAAATGGCCTAAAACAAGAAAAAGGCCGATTATCTAATTCATTCAAAATTTCATCCAACCGAATTTTTACATGACTGACCCTGCGACAGTGCGGGTTAAATTGCGGTGACCAATCACACAATTGGTGACATCGAATCGAGTCAAAGGGACCAAGGCTCAGTTTTCGGCATAATCATCCAACATTACAATTATCGCTATATTATTCTCATGCTATTTCTAATTTCTATCATGTGAAAAACGAAAGTAACACATTATCAATCCCTAAACACTTAACAAACAACAAGCACAACATTAACTACTAATGTGACATTTATTCGTCGAGTAACTCGGAATAGTTACCTTAAACTAGCAAAGAGACAAACAATAAACTTGAGAAAGCTTCTAAAACCCAAAATTACTCTTCATCTTCAACCACATATGAGTCACCTAAAATAATTATGTGAAAGGACGATATTAACGAATTATCATTATATAAAATATGAGTCGGAAATATAATTATTTTAGGTGACTCATATGTGGTTGAAGATGAAGAGTAATTTTGGGTTTTAGAAGCTTTCTCAAGTTTATTGCTTGTCTCTTTGCTAGTTTAAGGTAACTATTCCGAGTTACTCGATTTAATAAATGTCACATTAGTAGTTAATGTTGTGCTTGTTGTTTGTTAAGTGTTTAGGGATTGATAATGTGTTACTTTCGTTTTTCACATGATAGAAATTAGAAATAGCATGAGAATAATATAGCGATAATTGTAATGTTGGATGATTATGCCGAAAATCGAGCTTTGGTCCCTTTGACCGATTCGATGTCACCAATTGTGTGATTGGTCACCAATTTAACCGCACTGCCGCAGGTCTGGGGTTGGGTAAAAATTCGGTTGGATGAAATTTTGAATGAATTAGATAATCGGCCTTTTTCTTGTTTTAGGCCATTTATTATATTTTTATTTCACATGTGTAGTTAATTGATTTAAGAAGCTTCTTATATTGTAGAAACGGCCCTAGATTCCCCAAAACCTTTAATATGGTTAATATTGTTAGAATTGGAAATTGGTATTGAATTCTTATTGAGGACATCGTTGGATTTGTATGTGAATAGACAATTATATAGCCTTTCACATGATAGAATGTTAGAATTCATGTTGGTAAGTGGGACTTTTTGCCCTCTTATGGTTAAGTGGGTGTCTTAATTGACTTGTGTGGTGAGTCGTGGGTGGTGTGGGCTAAAGTATTCAAGCTGGGACTAGCCGGGACTAGGTCCTAGGTGAGTATTTCGGCCTTCATCATAGATAGGTCTTTATAGTCTCTGACGAGTATATGTTCACCGCTTGATAGCCTTTGTGTTCCTGACTAGTGGATTTATATCCAAGTTGGGGCATGACCTCGTTACTTATTTTGATAGTATTGGGTCGCCTTAAGTACTAGCCAACCCTTCGGTGGTGTCCTTAGGGTACTCACTTCACTTTGTTTTAAAAAAGTTGTGGGTCTTGGGTGCGGTGGTGTGTATCCGCATGTCTAGGTCTGTGCAGATTTTAGGCTAGGGTTGTGTTGTCTCTTGGCCATGTTTTCTTAATAGTAATCGCTGAGCCAAGATACCGGTTCGATTACCTTCCCTACCTCGTGGTATAGACTCGAGTTACAAAGTGACTATTGACCGTACTAAGAACTTATGCCCGTCTTTGATATATTGCCCTTTCTTGTATGGTGATTCTATGAATCATAGAAGGTGAGATGCAAGCCGGCTATGATTGATAGAGTTTGGATTCCCGTGTGTTATTTGACTCACATGATAGTGTAGCTTGAGTCGGTCTAGTATTCACATGCTAGGACTATGTGTTGTTATATTGTTGTTCACATGATAAGCACGATTGTCTAGCATTTATATGCTAAGGCTATGTGTTATTCATATTCATATTCTTATGTTTACATGTTATATTAATTATGACATTTCGTGGTCGGGAGAACTTGAGTTACTCCCCATCGACCGTGGCTTTCGTATTTGTATAAAATGCGAATGACAGGTAGGTGATGCATATATGGGGTACATGGACGAGCTAGCAAGCAAAGTAACCTTGGAACCTAGACTGGTTTTATTTCATTGTGACCCTTAAACCCTTTTTATGTCACATACATTTTAGGGACATATGTCTCCCTTTCTCATATTTGGTTTGTATAACTTTCTTTTCGCGACTTTAGCGATGTTTCATTCTTGAGATTTATTTTGGACCTTGCATGTTTGACACCTTCCCTTTTGGATATCTTTATAACAGTTCAGTTCTAAAATTACAGGTTTTTACCCAATTGAACCTATTACAAACATATCCCGTCGGTTTTTCAGTAGAATTACGTGTTTACTTTTCCGCGATAAGTGAGGGTGTCACAGTTGGTATCAGAGCATATTTGCTCCCGACGCACGTTTGTGCACCCCAATATAAATAACTTGACCTTAAAATAATAAACTTGAGAGATGGGTAGGATGGGTAGATTTAGGATCTTATGTTGTAGTCTCTTTGTGTTTGCTCTTTGTTAGGTACTAACCTGTTTGTTGATTGTCATTTAATAATTGTTGCGTTCTTAGATCAATGACCGTGAGCTTATCTATAGCTAATGGAGTTAGTACCCTTATTATAAAAAAAAAATTGAACTAAAGGTTTTGAAAATATTTTAATGTTTTTCACTGGTTTTAACATCAATTAGTGTTAAAGCTTGTTATTGGAGACGTCTGATAATTAGTTTTATCATTTGTTGGTGTAAAAATGTATTTTTATGTCTTTGAATTGGAATATTGATGTTCTTGAGTGATCGCCAAGAGTATCTCCGTTCCATTGAAAGGACACTTATATTCTAAAAAGATCAAGATTTAGTGCCTTTTGCTGAGGATTGAAGATTTGTTCAACCTTTGAAGAATGCTTCTACTTCCTTGAATATGTTTCTCGTTCTTTTTGTATCTCGCCTTATTCTTAATCTCTTGGTGCCTATCCTTCTTCTAAACTCTCTATTCTTCTTCCTAGGAAGTTACATTTGTATCCTCCCAACGTGTCCTTTCACCCTTGCTAATTCTCCCTTAATGCCTTTTAGATAGTTCTCTTTCTTTTGTGGGGTGTTAACCTTGGTTGGATAATTTGGCTTGTGGAGTTGTTTCTGGTTGACCTATAACCCCGGTTTTGAGAAGTTGTGATATTGGAAGGACTTAGGTTGAGTGTTGATACCTTAGGAGTAAACACGGAGTAAGGTTTATGATGTGATTTTGGAAAGAGATACCTTTAGGATGTTGATAGCCATACATAAATTGATGTTACCTTATGACATTGTTGTTTGAGATTTGAGTATCTGACATTTCCTTGTTGTCTAATTTCCCTTTATCCTTGACCATAAGCGTTACCGTTCATACCTCATTTCCTCGCTTCATCTTGCTCCTCCTTTAAGTTTGACACTCGTATCTTGTGAAACTCTATCTTTGACATCCTTGTAATTTTGACTTCAATTTTTACCCAATTGAACCTATTACAAACATATCCTGTCAGTTTTTCTGTAGAATTACGTGTTTATTTTTCCGCGATAAGTGAGGGTGTCACAGTAAGAAAGATTGCGATGGTACTAATATGAAATAATAGAATTTGAGTTTTGGAGCAACGAAAGAGTAACTGGATTACTAAAGAGTTAGGTAGAAGGAATAAGGAGTTGAACTATTAATTGGTATTCTTGAGTGTAAAGAGAAAAGAAGGATAAAAGTAAGCTGAGAAAAATGTTGACCGGAGTTATGTGATATAGAAGTAAGGAATCGTCGAGATTTATGATACTATCATGAGGATGTTAGTTAGGGGTTATATAGGAGTTTCAGGACAACATGGTTAGTCATGAGTTTCAGGAAATTAAGGAAAGTAAGAAGCCGGGTAAAGAATTTACACGATATGAGACCTTGGTGGTGAGTTGGATGACGATGCAATTAAGGATGGAATTGGGAATAGTGTTGAGGTAATTTTGTTGATGGATTTAATGTTTGTTATTTGGGATGTTAACCAAAGGTAGGAAAGAAACCGTGATGTTTAGAGATGAGTGTAAAAGGGTTGTTATACGAGCAGTGGGGGTATTGTGGTGTTGTCACTAGTGGTTAAGGGTGATAGTCAATTAGAAAGATAGCAATTCTAAAGAGGTTGATTTGATAGAGGCCGGATTGATATGTACGTTTGTGGGGAAGTATAAGATGTGGTCTTAGGAGGCGGTTCCTAGTGGTTGAGTATTAGTTGTATGGTTATATTTGGCAGGGGATGATGGTTATGCGAATGGAAGAATGTGTTATGGGCGAGAGGTAACCTTTATCAGGTGGTAACTTACGTGATCAAGATTGACTAGTTGGATGTGATTACGGGTCTATGATGTGTATAAATATTTGTGGGAGGTTCTGACCTCACGAGAAATGGTATGGTGTGATAGTTATAAAGTTGTTATATGAATGTTTTGTGATATATGTTGGGTACGGTAAACTAATGGTATGATGTTCAAAAGTGATAGTTTGGGTGATCTGGCATGGCTAGTTATACTTGTATGTGTAATCCTGATATATGTTTATTCCATAAAAAGGTAGGGATGATATTCATGAGATTCTTGTCTGTTTATTCAGTATAATATGTTGTGTTATGAGCCAGTAAAGCAGTTTTGAGTAAGTTTTCTTGTCCGGAAAGTTATACAGAGTCAGTGTTTATGGGAATTGTATGTGGTTGTGATGTCTGTCGACGTGGTTGTTGTGCCTTGGGTGGTGATCCGGACACGGTACTTCGTGTTGTGATGCGAGTATTTTCGCGCTGCGGTGCGGCTGTTGGTGGCGGTGTTGCGATGCCGTCACTGGTTGTGGTGGAGTAGGCGGGATGATTATGATTCGAGTTTCGAAAGTACATACCAGATATACATAGATTGTTGTTTTGTTTGATGTTGCTTTCTGTGAGTTTCGGGTTGTACATTTAGATGGTTGTTTTGTTTATTGATGTTTCATACCAGTTTTAGTTTGGGAGTAAGGGTAGAGTATGATATGGAAGAGAGTTGTGCATGTTTTCATTGTTGTCATGGTATAGTGACATAATGTTGATGGGACACAGTTGCGAGAGGTTATTGGAATACTTGTGATGTTCTTTTAGAGGAGGCGTTGGTAGACTTAGTAATGGCAAGTGAATGGTGGGACATGTGTTGTACTGATCTGAAAACTGCAAGTGGTTCATAATCTTTTATTGGCACAGTGAGTATAGAGTGTTGGAAATTAGTATCATGGTAAGTTATGGATGAGTTTTGCGGGAGTGAAAGAAAAGAACTTGAGGATCTAGTGTGAGTGTGTGTAATAATTGTGGATCGTGAGTTATGAGTATGGAGATAGATGCATGTATAGAGGACTATGTCGTTTTGGCGGTAATAGGGAATAGTTAAAGTTTTGGTTAAGCTAAAGATTTTGTGGTATAGGTTAGGTGGTGTGCCGAGTGAATTGAGGTATGAGAACGGTTTAAGTAAGGGAGCCTTGGATATAGGAATGGTGAGTGTTTAGAGTATAGGCGGTTATCTTTGACATGCGGTGGTGATGAGGATAATGAGAAGATATAGCTAGGATTTAGTATAGTGAGTTACGAGGACGTAACATTTATCTTAAGAGGAGTAGGATGAGATACAAGAGAGTTTGTTGGTTGTACATGTTGTAGTATAATTGGAAGTAGAGTATTGGTATAGCATAAAGGATGGATCTTTGTTGTGATTGATTTTATTAAAGGTCATGGTCGTGCTTGTAGTAGTGTGATGCTTAGGAGTGTGAGAATATTTCGATAGTGTTGACAGTTGGATGATGATGTTTATGAGTTCTATAGTGCTGACAGTTGGATGATGATGTATATGAGTTCTATAGTGTTGACAGTTGGAGGATGAGGTTATGAGTGTGAGTGAACTTCGAGGACAAAGTTCCTTTTAAGGGTGGTAGAATATAACATTCTGTTTGATGTTTATGAGTGTCTTGATATTGGATTTTCTATTGGATAATATGTTAGTGAAACGGAGCTAGCGGCGTTTTTGGAGGGTAGTTACTAGTGTATGGAGTTAGTGTCGAGAGAGGCTATAATGTGGTGGATATGATATCGTGAGTCATGTTGTGGGGGTAGACATAGTTGGTGGAGTTGGTGTTGGGAGTCCATGTTTGATGGGTTGGAGTTTTGTTTTGAGTTCTTA
The DNA here is from genome assembly GCF_048544455.1 of Silene latifolia. Taxonomy (NCBI): domain Eukaryota; kingdom Viridiplantae; phylum Streptophyta; class Magnoliopsida; order Caryophyllales; family Caryophyllaceae; genus Silene; species Silene latifolia. Next base: position 76,517,443 of record NC_133528.1, read on the forward strand.
TTTGCGTTGTTATGTCTTGATCGAGTTAGTATGTTTTGTTTTTGTTTATGGGTTGAACTTCGGGGACGAAGTTCTTTTTAAGGAGGGAAGACTGTAAGACTACGGTTTTATGAGTCTATGGGTACTCTATCGAGTGGGGCTTACTCTGTCGAGTAAGTAGTTTTTGACGCAAAATGTGAGTCCGCTTTTGTAGGGTACTCGATCGAGTAAGTTGGGTACTCGATCGAGTAGGGGCACTCGATCGAGTAAGTGCCTTACTCGATCGAGTAAGTGAGTTTCGAATTTGAGTTTTGACGGGTTTTGTTAATGATTAGAGATTAATATATAATGAGTTCCGTCACTTTTCTTAAATCTTTTTATCATTCTAAAAACCTAAATTGAGAGAAGGAAGTTACGTAAGTTGATTCATCGCATCATTAGCAAATCCCCAAGGCTAGGAGAGTCGGATCATCTTGTTCTTTACGCCGTTGTGATCATCGTGTCAAGGGTAAGTTCCTTGTATAATTTTTATAGCATTTGGTTGAGTTTCTTTAAAACCCTAATTGGGTGATTTTGAGGATTTTGGGTGATTTGTATGTGTGTGGTAGTAATTGAATGTATACATGTTATAGGAGGAGGATTCGTAGAGGAGAATTCTGATTAGCTGCTAGATCGTCTGTGGTGGTTGCTTCTCCAGGTAGAGTTTCCCTACTCAGTATTAATTACATGATGTGTTTGGTGGTTTCATTGTGATTATTGTTGAAGTATATTGTTGGTGGTTGTGACGGTTGTTGGTTATATTGTTGGTTGTTGTTGTTGATTAATTATCGTATTGGAATTGGTTTTTGGTAATTGTTGATTGTGTAACTGTTGATTGGTTTGTATCTGTCTGTGATCTTCGGGGTGCGTCCCTGGCTGAGTGGAGTCACTTGCGGGAGTGGCTTCACGCCCTTGATTCGCCTTCTGTGGAACCCGCCACAGGAGGGATGTGCACATTAATGAACATGGGTTTATCGCTCGATGGAGATGAGCGGGGCTTAGGTGGGAACGGTTGCGGTCCCCACCGGGCGGTGTGGAGTATGCGTTGCGATGGGTACTCTGGCGGGGCTACACACTTTAGTGTGTAGTCGATTGTGTGAGATTTGAGATGGAGACCGGGGTTTGTTGAGTTGTTTGTGATATTGTTCCTTTATGGTATTTGTTTTTGTGTAATTAGTATCGACCCGTTTAAATGTTTTAAAAACTGTGGTGATCCATTCGGGGGTGGTGAGCAGTTATTGAGCAGGTTTGGTTGATGCGCATGGGATAGCTGGGTTGAGTCATCACGAGCTGTTTTAGAAGTATTCCGTTGTGTCAAACGTTGTTCTTTAGCTAGTTGGTTTAACATTTTAGAACAGTTGTATTTTCTTTTAACAGTTTTGGAGTTTAGTTGTATCACTTAAACTTTGTAATCATTTAAGTACGTTTCGTTATTGTCTATTTGATTATCATTGCCTCGGGTAACCGAGATGGTGGCGTTCTCATACCTTTAGTGGTCCTGGTAAGGCACTTGGAGTATGGGGGTGTCACAAGATAAATGGACCTTGGAAATCAATTCCCTAAATATCTAAGATTTCCACCTCTAGTATACCCCTTTGAGGCACTTCATTTCTCCAAGAAATGTTACCCGTTCTTTGGCAATTATCACAACGAAGCACATAGTCTCTAGCATCTTCAAACATGGTTGGCCAATAGAAACCCGATTGTAAAACCTTTGTGTAACACCCCACATACCAAGGTGCCTTACCAAAGACCACCCTAGCATGAGAAGTTGTTACCATCTCAGTTTCCCAAGGCTAGTATATCAAAAGTAACAATTCCAAAATATTTATTAAAGTTTAAACGATTACATTGTCTCAAAACAAAACCAAAAGAAAGTGTATATCAAATCTCTAAACAACTGAAATCCAAAACATCTACTCGTAACAGCGGAAGCTAGACTCGAAGTGATGACATCCCATCTCGTCCCTGTAGTTAAAGACTGTCACAATCTGTTCACCATCCCTGAATGGATCACCACAGGTTTACAAAATAACACAGGGTCAGTTCACTGTATAATTAAGATAAGCCATCACAATAAAAGCAATGACAACAATTACACAACATTCTCCGTTCCCAATCATGTCTCATAACTGACTACACACTTAAGTATGTAGTCCTGCCATATTACTGCCGTGGCAGATAATCCACACCGCCAGTGGGGGACCGCGGCTTTGCCCACCTAATCCCCGCTCATCGCAACGAGCAATAACCCATGTTCCTTAATGTGCACATCCCCTCTTGTGGCGGGTTCCACAAGGGGCGAATTAAGGGCGTGAAGCCACTCCCACAAGTGACTCCACTCAGCCGAGGACGCACCTCACAATCATAAACAATCCACCATAACTCCAATACTCCAGAATACAAACAACAACAATACTTATCATATCAATTAAATCACAACATCACATCTTAAATCAATTATGCAATCAACTGCGTAGGGAAACCCTACCTTTTCGCAATCCAAGCACACACAAGCAATCAATAGCAATTCTCCATGACACCGTCACCTACATACAATAATCACATACCATCACTATAAACCATTCCCCCAAATTAACCCAAATCAATAATTAGGGCAAAACCCTAAAAGACAACCCATTAACTGATTACAAAGTACTAGAGACTTACCAACGAAATCGGGACAAAAGACAGAAGTGTAGACTTGCGATCGATCAATTAACCTTGAGAGTGATTAGGGTGATTAAAGGAGTGAAGAACAAAGTTTAGGTTTTGATAGAATGAATAGTAACTGTTAAACGAAGTTTATATATAATCTCTAATCACCTTAATCAAACCACGGAGATAACCCGTCAGACCGGTTACTCGATCGAGTACTGAGAGTACTCGGCCGAGTACCTCCTACTCAACCGAGTATTACACTACTCGGACGAGTGTTCCTGGACAGTACCCTGACCAGAAAACACACGACGCTTTGGTCGGCCGAGTTAGCCCTATTCGGCCGAGTAACAGAACCCAGAAAACCGTAGTATTACACTTTGCAACCGTTCTCCTAGCTCCATTATGTCCTCCATTAGGTGAAGAGTGGCAACCATTTAGGACACTTTACACTTCACATTGCGGGACACACTTTCGGTATAAGCCATCACTACATGCCTTGTAAAGACTTGGATTATCCCAAAAGTACCTCTTAACATCGAAGAAAAACCTCTTTTTTTTATTGTGATTCAACCCCGGAGGAAGGATTCCTCCTACTATGTAGTTTGTAAAATCGGCAAATCATGGTGTTGTTTGTAACTCAAGTTGGGAGTGGATGGCCATTAAGATGTCATAAGGAAAGGAATCATCTATAGGCAAATCATCTTCCTCATTGGGTTCAAATCATAGCCTTGATAGGTGATCCGCCACTACATTCTCCGTTCCCTTTTTGTCACGGATTTCCAAATCAAACTCTTGTAACAATAGGATCCATCTTAGCAAATGGGATTTGACTTCCTTTTTTGATAAGAGATGTTTTAAGGCAGGATGATCCAAGAAGACTATCACTTTGGATCCAATCAAGTAAGACCGGAACTTGTCTAATTCATAAACTATGGCAAGAAGCTCTTTTATTTTCCGTTGTATCATAGTTAACTTGAGTGGCATCTAGAGTCTTTCTCTCATAGTATATAGCATGTAGAGTCTTCCCTTCTCGTTGGCCTAAAACCGCACCAACGGCATAGTGTCTACCATCACACATCACTTCGAAGGTAGATCCCAATTTGGTATTTGAATGATTGGTGCTGAGATCAAAGCTTCCTTGATCCTATTAAATGCTTCAATACACTCATTAGAAAAATTAAATTGGGCATCCTTAAGTAAAAGTTGAGAGAGGGGTTTCGCAATTTTTGAAAAATCTTATTCACATTTGATGGAAGAAGGGTTAGTTCAAGGGGAGGTACTCACGAGTACGTGAAAGGAGGGTGCTTCTAACTGAAGGTTAAGTCACTCGGCTTGATGATCGACCATTTTGAATGGTAGTTCTGTTTTTATATTATTTGTACCAAAACCCCAACATTACGTTATTTTTAAATAACCTTAAGTATTCTCTTAGGTACAAATGATATGATCATTCAAATTTAAATATTTCATACCTGGTTGAAGTTAGGGATGTCAGTGTGTCCAAGACCCTACCCAGACCCTTTGGGTCTTACCCTAATAGATCGAGTACGGTTCTTCTTATTACGGACTCGTACGGGTATGAGTCGTGTATGCGTCTATACATAAAAAATCGGTTACGGATATAGGTCGGAGATCAGACCTATAACCATACCCTTAGACTCTTTAAATCTTTATACATATATATCTGGGTCTTTTGCTAAAATGACCATTATTGCTAAAGTATTTACCAAATTAACCATTCTTGAATTTTAATTACCATTCTAACCATTTTTGAAACTTTAAAAATATAATCAATCTTGACACTGGCTATTTTGGGAAATAAATTTGGCAAAACGGCTACTTTGGTAAAAAAAAAAATACAACAATATCAAAATTATTTAGTTTTTCATGATGGCAATTAGTATGTACTCCCTCCTATTCTGAATAACCCTCCCCATTGGAAAGTGGCACGAGAATTAGGGGTGTTTGAATTAAATAAGCTAAAGTATTGTGGTAGAGTGAGGGAATTGGAGAGAGGGAAGGTATTCTGGGGTATTATTGTGGGGTGAGGTGATTAAAATAAGTATTGCTGTGGGTGAGGTGATTAAAATAACATAAAGTATGGTATTGTGGGGTATTGCTGTGGTGTGAGGTGATTAAAATAAGTATAAAACTTTACTAAATAAGGAAAGGAGGAAGGTATTGTGAATAGATGAATAAGGAAAGAGGGAGAGTTATTTAGAATAGGAGAGAGTATATATTTTTCATCAATCCATGGATATTTAAATATGTGTGCCTTTTTAAAATCTTTATATTACTTACTATTCTAATTTTTATAATTTTTCACTGAGCATATCTGTCTTTCATATAAAAGTTACTGTAAATGTAAAACAGTACTTCGTAACAAATATGTTATCTTATGGAAATAAAAATAAATAAATGGGGTGATTTATAAAATAGAGGAAGAAGTAAAATGGACATAATTTTTAGTTTTAGTTATTGTTATATTTGAGGTTTTTAATATTTAGTTGTAACTTTATCACTTTGCTCATAATTTAAATGTTGGTTTTCCTTTTCGTAAGAATCGCAAATGACTAAGGCTGATTTATTAAATAGAGGAAGAAGTCGATTCTCGTCACATGTTTTTTATATAATCATACATTATACTCATATATAACTATATAAGTGACTTAACATAAGTGTGACATTTGCAAAAATAGGATTAGAAAAAAAATTAAGATGTTGTTTGGCCAAGCTTTAAAAGTGTTTTTGTAATTGAAAAAGTAGTAGCTTGGCCAAACACCCTAATATAAATTAGGAGTTTTAAAACCACTTTTAAAAAGTTAAAAACTCATTAATCACCCCCAAAAGTAGAAGTAAGTATTTTCTACTTCTACTTCTACTTTTCACATAAACAGCCAAAAAAAGCAAAACAAAAGTTGTATGAAAGTAGTTAGGCCAAACTTATACATTTTATATAAACCGCTTTTACAAAAGTATGGCCAAACAACCAAAACTTTTCCAAAGAGTAACTTGTGAATAAACCCTTTTAAGAAGGAAAACTATTTTACACAAGCAAGGTCAAACAGCACCTATATATTGGAAAGAAAAGTATAAGTCTGTTAATATCCATGCGATATTGGAAAAATATATAAACGGAGTACATACTAACTGCAATTACGAGAAATTAATTTTTGATATTGTATAGATCTCTTACCGAATTAGCCATTTTACCCAAATTATTTCCCAAACTAGTCATTGTCAAAATCAAATATATTGTTAAAACCTTAACAATGGTTAAAATGGGAATTAAAATTTGAAAATGGTTAGTTTGGGAAATACTTTAATGAAAATGGCCATTTTAGTAAAAGTCCTTATATATTTAGCTTAATCTTTTCAGTTAAAGTATAAACTTTTAAGTTTATCTACATTATATTTTCTATCAATCATTTTTCCTGCACTCAATATCCATCTTTGTCATCATCTCGGTTGGCGTTGTCATTCATAATCGACGTCATGAATGATTGTTTTCAAGTTACGTGTATGGTGTTTTGATATATTGTGAATGTAAACATGAAAATTTTTTGTTGTTTGTCTTTGTTGTTACACTTTCAATAAATTTCATGATATTTTAACGTAGTTGCTCTTTCATGATTGACAAGAATTACTCATTTAAGGACTTTTTGCCATTATTTTTCCATATGTTACCCTTTTAAAAACAAAATCTCTCTTTTTCTCTCCTTTTCAAAAGTAATCAAAACTTCATTAATTTAATCAATTACGAATTATAATTCTCATATTGCACAACTGATTGTTCTAATTTCATTCATTTTAATTAAGCAAAACTGATTGCCCCTAACTTCATTAAGTACGTTTCAATTTTTTATTTTAATATAATAAATGTATTTTAATTATAGTTGGTAACATCTGGGTTTCTCAAAACAAGGGTTACAATAAAGGGTGCTTGGGGTGGTTGAGTTGTGGCAGAGGTAGAGAGGGATGGAGCGGATGGCGGTCGCGCAAGGTAAAGAGGTGAGAGAGGGTGGCGCACAGGGAAGCAAGGCTGGTGGCGCGGGAGGAGAGTGTTTGGTTGGTGCGCGATTGAGGAGGTATGGGAGATGGTCACTGTATGGCGGGTATTCCGGCGGAGCGTAGGGTAAGTGGAGGTGGTTCGGGGAGGAGAAAATGGTAAAGAGGAGGGGGGTGGTGCAGGGGTGGTGGTGGTTGGTTGGTGATTGATAGTTGGAGGGAGTAAATTAAAGAGATTGATTGAGATGAGATTAAAACTGAAAAAATAGTGTAGAATTGGGAAGGGTAAAAAGGTCAATTGTGTACATGATTGAGTAAATCGTGTCCATGAAAGAGCACCACCCTATTTTAAAACCAAATCGTATTTTCTAAGTTAAAAATTGCACTGTAAATTAAGAGAGATCAGAACTATGGGTAAACCAAGACCTTACTCAAACCTTTTAGGATCGGGTATGGGTCTACGAATTTCAGACCTAACGGGTAAGGGTTGGATATGAGTCCATCGTGAAAATACGGATACGGGTATGAGTTTTATAAAACCCTATCCATACCCTACCGATCGCCATCCGTAGTTGGAGTACAAAGTCTGGTACTCGTACTAGACGTAATATATGTTCAAATGTTTGTTATTTCGTACAAATCTAGAAGATAACTAAGTCTTTTTTTTTTTTTTGACAGCATCAAATAGCATAGCTTACAAAAGAGCTTCTTGAGCAAGATTATGAGCTATCCTATTCACCCCCCCTAGGACAGAAACTAAGAGAGCAACAATGAAATTGAGCCGCAATAGACTTTAAATCTTGGATAATGCAATTAAAAGATGTGATTGCCTTCTCTGCTCCAGCAACCTGCATAACCAAGATAAGACAATCCGTAACAAGTCTAACATGAAGGTACCCTTCGTCCAAGGCCCATTTGAGAGCCATGATAGCTGCATGTCCTTCAGCATGTAGGGCAGAAGAGGCAAACGAACGAGCATGAGCGGTATTCCTTAAAGTTCCATTACCATCCAGCAAGCACCACCCCATGCCAGAACTTCTATCAGCCCTCCAAGCAGCATCACACTTGACAGTGCAAACATTTCCGCACCCGGGTCCACCAACAATCCAATAGGGGAAGGAGTTCCTAATCCTCTTGGTTAGACCAACTTCAAGAGAGAAGTTCAACAGAGGCACACTAAGGAAGCTAGCATTCTTACTACACACAGCCTCATTCATGCACTGAATGTCACCAAGGATAGAACTGAGAGCACTTATAGGCCAAGGACGACGGTTTTTGAAGACCATATCATTCCTACAACACCAAATTCTCCAGAGGGTAGCAATAAGGGGAAAAGGAGGGAGTTAGGATCTGGGCGAATTAAAAAATAAGTAACCCAGTTAATAACCCAAACCCTAACATCAATGTCCAATCCCCCCGTGATTCTAAATCCTAAAGGACAGCCAAACCACAGAGCCTTCGCAAAGCTACAATCTCTGAAAAGGTGAGAGATAGATTCCACACAAGGAGATGATTCATCACAAAGAGTACACGAGGAGCGCCAATTCAATTTTCGTTTGAGGAATTCAGAGCCCACTGGAAGGGCGTTAGCCATAAATTTCCATAGAAACACCCTTAGTTTGTTAGAGATCGGCAACTTCCAGAGCTTTGATTTGCAGAAAGTCATGATAGTTGCAGACATTCTAGAGCGATTAGTATTCGAGGAAGACCCATTAGATAAGGCCATAGCGGCAACATAGTATCCCGACTTGACTGTAAATACACCATGTTTAGAGAATTTTCAGTAGAAGGAGTCATCAGAGGGTTGACACGGGATATAAGTTGCGAGGATTTTCTTTGTAACTTCTTCACCCGGATCGAAGCCAAGAGAAGAGAGATCCCATCTTCGATGATTATCATGAAGATCACCAACCAGTAGCGTGGAGTCAGTAGGGGTATTAAAAATATCCCCACAAAGATCATGTAGACTATAGCCCTCAATCCATTTACTCTTCCAAGCATTAAGACGAGAAGAAGACCCAATAGTCCAAGCAATATTGTTATAGATGAGATCGGAGCCCCAGACAAGACTTTTAAGAGCCCATGATGACGCTTGAGGAGCCTTCCAACGGTTCTGGAATAAAAAATCATCTGGAACACCAAGCTTGGGACCAATAACTTTACTAATAAGGCTTCCCGGAACACATAAGATTCTCCAAGCAGACTTGGCAAGAAGGGCTTGGTTAAAACATCCAATATTGCGAAGTCCAAGACCTCCTTCTCCCACAGGCCTACTAAGGAATTCTTTACTACACCAATGAATAGACTTATTAGTTCTAGTTCCACTCCACCAAAAATGCACCATCAAGGATTGAAGCTTTGATGTTACACTTACCGGTATACGAAATACTGATAGAGAGAAAAGAGATAGTGAAGAGAGAACAGAACGAATGAGAGTCAATTTACCAGCCGAGGAGAGAAGGATGTTATTCCAGGAGGATAGCCTTCGCTTAGTCTTGTCAACAAGAAATTTAAATAAATACCTCTTAGAAGACCCAGTACTCGTTGGTAAGCCAAGATAATTGCCAAGGTCATGCTTGGGAGTAAATTTAAACTCCGTCAAACACTTCTGGACCGTCATAAGTGAGCAATTTGGACTGAAGAGAATAGAGGACTTATCCTTATTAAGACAATAACCAGAAGCAACACAATATTCATCAATAATATTCATAAGAAAGTCCAGATCCCCATAGTCACCTCGAATAAAGAAGAGTGAATCATCCGCAAACAATAAATGAGAGATTTCCGGCCCGTTCTTGCAAATTTTAATACCCTTAATGAGATTGACATCCTGAGCGTAGAGAATCATTTGAGATAGGACTTCCGTACAAAGCGCAAAAATATAAGGGGATAGAGGATCACCTTGTCTAATCCCACAGCAAGGTTCAACTTTTTCCATAGGTGCACCATTCAACAGAATTTCGTAAGACACAGATTCAATAGTACTTATAATAAGTTGAACGATAGATTCCGGCAAATTTAGGTACGAGATCACCCCTCTTATAAAATTCCAGTTCAATCTATCATAGGTTTTACTCATATCTGCCTTTAAAGCCATCATACCCTTCTTGCCATAACTCCTATGATTAATAACATGAAGGATTTATTGGGCAATGACAATATTATCTGCAATGCTTCTATTAGGAACAAAGGCACTTTGAAATGGACTAACAAGATCATCCATAACCCCTTTTAATCTATTAGCAATACACTTTGTGACCACTTTCATAATCACATTGCATAGGCTAATCGGTCGAAAATCTCCAACTCTCTCTGGGCAATCATTTTTCGGTATAAGAACAATAAAAGTTTTATTAAAATCCTTAAGCACAGTACCCGAATTTAGAATATTGAGAGCTCCTTTAATAACATCATTCTTAACAATAGACCAATACCTTTGGTAAAAAACCGCCGGAATACCGTCAGGACCTGGTGATTTTAGAGGTCCTAATTGGAAAACAGCCCTACGCACTTCATTCTTCGAATAAGCACGACCCAATTTAGCTCTCTCCTCCATGCCAACTTTACGTCTCAGATTATCAAATAAGTAACCGTACTTATTTAAGTAATCCTCAAAACACTCAGGTTCAGAAAAAGACTGAAATATAGTGGAGAAGTGTTTATGAAACAAACCACCAATCTCCTTCATATCAAAAATCCATTCATTAGACTCCTTCTTAATACCCAAGATAAGATTAGCACCAGATCGTCCTTTAACCCAATTGAAAAAATACTTTGTGCACGTGTCACCTTCACAATTCCATTTCAATTTGGTACGTTGACGCCAATAAGTGCCAGCAGCAATAGAGAATTCCATAAGTTTTTTGTGACATGATTCGTAATTAAGAGTATTACCACCCTTCTCAATATCCAACAGATAGGACTCAAGGTCCTGATCAAAAGCACTCCACTTCAGTCCCCATTCGTCTTTTTTGTTACAAGCCCAAACTCTAAAAGCGGTATTTATACGACGTAATTTTGCCAAAAGAACGCGAGGAGCATCACCCATATCTTTTCTTCCCCAGCTTTCTTTAACCAGACCACTACATTCGACGTGATCAAAACACCAAGCCTCAAGCGCATAGACCTCAGGATAACTAAGTCTTTAGGTTGAATAGTTTTTCTTTTCCTTGTTGAAATATTACTGCGTAGCTTCAAAATGAGCCCCACCGAAAGACCTAATCAAACTAACTCTACCCTCTTTAAGTTTCATTTGGAGTATAACAAAACTTGATCTCCAAATCGTAATAGCAAATCATAAACTGGAATGCAACAACTACAAATGTATCAGTTGTGCCTAACCCACCTACAATTTCTTAAAAACACCGCAACACTCCAACACCATATGTGTTTCCACTACCAAAGCCATTGCTAATTGCTATTGCTATCCTTACCAAAAGAATAAAGTAAGATAACGGTCCTACTCTCCATTATTTACTCCTATCTCTTTGGTCCTAATCACAATTCCACCATTTTTTAATCTTTATTTTATCTTTTGTACAATCAAGTTTAGATAAAATATGTAGCTACTGCATTTCAATTGTAAAGGTAGCATATAATTCAATAGATATGGTCATAACTCATAACCTTTTAAGTCAAAGCATAATTAAATGCGGGTTTAAGTTGTGGACAAGCGAGATTATGGGTGTGTACGACAACTAATAAGTGTAAGAAAATAAAAAATAAAAAATTGAAGAGACAATTTTTAAGTGTAAGAAAATAAAAAATAAAAAATTGAAGAGACAATTTTTCCGTAAGTTATTGCATGTTTGGCATAGTTTGCTTAAAGTGAGTTTCTATTTTTTAAGCTAATTTTTTAAAAGTAGTTTTCAAGAAACAAAATATCAAAGATGCTCCTATTTTTATGGGCAAAAACATGGTATTTGAACTTTTGATAATTTACTATTAACTTTTAAATTTATGATATATTTGGCAAAAAAATGTTTTTAAATCCAAAAACACTTTGAAAAGTAAGGTCAAACACACACTAAGGCCTGTTTTATCGACTTATTTTTTTTCACTTGATTCAAAATTTCACTTTATTGATTGATTCATTTCGATTGATTCAAATTTTTCACTCTATTCATTTTAGTTGATCAAACTCAACTCAACTCCATTCATTGATTCAAACTCCACTAAATTTAGTCCATTTCAATTTTGCACATCTTAAACTTAGTAGTTTTTATTAATATTTTTAATATTATTTATTTATTAATAATATTATTATTATTATTAATTAATTAATCATCCTCATTATTGTTATCATTTTGAATATTATAGTTATTAAAATCAATAATATTCATATTAATAAAATTAATACTATTACTAATATTATTATTAATATGAATATGAATATTAATTATTAATAATATTATTAATAACATTGTTAATTTTAATATTACTATTATTAAGACCTAATTATTTTTTCATATACGAACTTTACTTTTTCACATACATTTTTTCATAAACATTCTATTTTGTACCTTTTTCACCTAAAACTGAACCAAATGGACTCTTGAATCAATATTTTTCCCTAAAACTTAATTTAATTGCTCAAATGACTTAAAACATACAAGATGGATTCTAATTTATCAAATAATAAATTAATTCACTTGTTTATCAATTATTAATATAATTTGTTGAGTTTTAATTAATCAATCAAATTTTATTTGTTTGCTAAAGATGAAAATAGGGTCTGTCGATTTTTATTTATCTAATTAATCAAATTAGGATTGTTGTTGCTTCGTGGTGGCTACATAATCACTCAAATTAGGATGATACATGGCTAGACTTTGAACAACAATCTAGCAAATTGGTGCTCCATTATTTCACCTAGTAAAATTGATGGTGTACTGTGGTTCATGGTGGCTACCTAGTTAATCACTCAAATTAGTATAATTACTAGCATTAATATTATTATTAGTAATGTTCTACTTCTTATTATAGTAGTAGTAGT